>NC_133930.1:5230500-6564000 GCF_964199755.1 Larus michahellis
TCAACCGAAGTACACCTTGGTGTAGAGATATTAGTTTAGATAGCAACAATACAACCAGACTGCGTGAGTCTGTCCCTTAGGTGACATAATTAAATACATAATTACACCATTTCTCATTTCAGACCCAGCTCTCTTGATGCATAGCCTGGGGTCATTTCACAAGACTCTCTATGCAGATAACTAGATCGTATTGTACTTATATGCTGTCCTTTGCACTGGAATTATTTAGAACCTTCTAAAAGACAATCTTTTGTCTTTCAAATCCCTGGAGCTATTTAAAAGGTGGGTAGATGTGGTGCTGGGGGACACTGTTTAGTGGTGGTTTCGGTTAATGGCTGGACTCAATGATCTTAAAGGTCCCTTCCAACCTAGACAATTCTATGGTTCTATGAACTGAGTCCAGAGATGCAGCAGGCAGAGCTTACTACCATAGTGAGCCTTTACATTAAAACATAACATTAAAAGCTGTTAACTAATACATAAAAGAATTTGGAGGGAAAGATGGAAATACAAGAGAATTATATAAGAAGGAAATATAAGAGAATTTGAGCGAAAATTTGTCTGTCAGCCTACCAAAACCAGAAACAGTTTTGCAGCAGAGTAAGCATATGTTTGCCGTGTGGCTTCCATTTCATCATGTATTCCTAGTTACTTAACAAAGTGAACTACGTACAGAATAACTTAGAAGACACCTTGTTTCAATGGGTTAATGTCAATGAATTAAAAAAATTATCTACAGTAACTATTGTTGCTGTTGTCAAAGAGTACATGTGTTTTCCCTTCAATTATTTCACAAACGGAATATATTTGAGAATCCCAGGAAATCCGAACATGTGAGGAAGATCTACAGGCAAGTGTGGTTAAAGAGAAAGAGTGAAAAATACTGACCAGGACCCCAGAGTTATCTAAAAAATCTTCCCCCTCTTGTTGTAATCACAAACATGCAATCCAGTACTGCTAGCCACACTCAATGTGTTGGATGCTATCATCCTATCTTTTTTTCATGGGAGCAGTGGACAGATGTGTTTTCTGAGTCAGTATCTCAGCCCTGTCTGATACAATTTTGTAAAGATTTAAAAAGAAGCTTTCTGGATAAAAGGAGTGCTGATTGTCTTTTTCCCTCATTGTTAGGTGCCAATCTGTACCAACCACTGCTGAAGGTACTTCCCTGACAGAGAATTTGTTTAAATTTAAAAATCAACTTTAGCTATGATGCAGAGATCACCAGCTGATGCTGATGAATTATGTTGATACTGACACTATGTCATTCAAGTATGATACATTTGCATTGAATTTCTCCAAGCTGTGTTCTAATTGGAGCATCAGGCCTGTCTCTGGCTACAAAATGAAAATTTTGTTTTTCTTGTGTCAAGGATTTTCCCATAACTATATAACCCTCTTTCATCAGTGATAATTTTTTTCTCAAGAAGACTCTTGCTATGAACACTCCTTGGAAGGGTCTTCGTGTGGATTTGCAAGCCGAGTCCAGTTAACCATTGTTTTCTCATCAAGCTAAACTGCTTTGGGCACTCTGTTTAGTGCCTCTGGTAGTCATGATTTATGCCATGGAAGATCTAAAAGTGTAATTTGGGGTAAAGCACATTCAAGTTGCTGTATAGGAAGATCCCAAGTGCTAGGTTTTTCTTTTGCTCCCTAAGGAAGGGAGCAGAAGGCTCTCTTCCCTTGGTCTTGATTTTGTATGTGAAAGCTGCTCTAAAATTCTACAGTAAAGTAATGTAACGGGGATAAGGAACCGTGGAGCCATTAGGAACCTGAAATAGTGTGCTCAGCTGTGTCATTGATAGACAGTGTCAACTATACTGGGATGCTTCATCGTCCTGATTGTATTTCTGCTGCTTCTGACCTGCTGCCTATCTTTTCCAGTTAGAATATAATGTCACCCAGGAACTTAACTGACTGTCTCCTATCACAGCGGTACCTGTGTTGAGTGGGATCACTGGATAATAACAAAATAAATCTAATTACTTCAGAAAATATGATGGGTTTTCACTTATTTTGGCTATTCTGGTGTCTCTGCTGACCCTGAGTGAATGTACTTTCTCTTACCAGATCTTAAGCCTGAGCAGTCCCAGCTGTTTCTGTAAAGCTTGAAAGAGAGACTACTTGGAGATCCCACAGAGAAACAGAAAATAGGAATAAACCCAGGAACCATGAGAAATGGATGGAAAATGTGAGCTGGCAGAGCTGGGACTGCAATGGAAGAGTCCTGTGTCTGTACCGCTCTTCCAGCGCAGTCAGATTTTGTCCTCCCCTACCAAAGAATAACACATTGCAGTGTCACTTCGTGAGAAACAACTCTATATGCCTTGCTTGACCTGCGGTCCCCTTTTCTGCTTTTGCAACAGTCCTCTAGCAGGAGATTAACGCTGTGGCTGGCGGCTGGATACTGTGTGGTTGGCATCCAGCTGGGTGTCGTTCCAGAATTTCCTCCTCCCCTCTCTCAACCCTTCTGATGTATTAAAGTCTGGGTGCTTATTCCAAATCATCAGACCATATCATTTAACAATGTTTGGCAAGTTTTATTTATTAAATATTTTCCAACAAAAGCCTGTAAGGCAACAGAAAAGTAAAGCGTAAAATACATTTGACTTAATTGGCAGCAGCAGACTGCATGCGTCAGAAGGAATTAACCTCCAATAAAGCAGGATGTGCAGGAAACACAATGTACTAGTTTGATATGGTCTTTCGGAGCTGCCACTTCCTGGAACGGGGGCAGAAACACAGGTTGGCTAAGCCTGGAAAAGGCCACTGGGTTTATGTGCATGCAATAACTCTCAGAAGATCCCAGACATGCACATCTAGAAACCCAGCGAGAAAGAAGTCAGGATTCTCTTGCCGTGTCAGGGGATTCATACGCTTTTTCCTGATCTGAGGCAGATGGAGCATGCTTATGCTTCACCTCCAGTGATTCACCCGCAGCGTCTTTGCCCAGCCTGCGGTCCAAATATCAAAGCAGTCAGACCAGACAGCCATCGTTTTTGGGACAGCCTTATCAGTGGAGATATAAATAAACGACTGACCCAAAACTACATAGCTAGTATCTTCAGACACCCACCCAATGTGAGCAGACGTTCTTGAGAACTATTATAGAAAGCTGAAAAAAGAAAGTATTTCATGTTATTTTTTGAGGTAATGAAGGATGGACAGAAACATATGGATGCAGTAAAGAAGGACAAAGAAACCCTTGCCCTGGTTTAAAGATTCATTTTCACTTTGCCGTGTAAATGACATGGCCTCATTTTTCATGGTTAAAAGAAATAAAGAAAAAAGCTGACTTGGAAAGAATGTTCTGTCATGAAAGTCTTGATAGGGATGTTCGCTTGTACAAATTGCGCCTTTCCTGCAAGGGATTCACAGGCTTTTGGCAAATAGTCCTTCAATGTATGCAAGCACTACTCGTGGTAAACTGAGGCCTGGGGCTAGGAGCACTGTATGAGATTGTGTAAAACAGCAGTTGATCAATTCCTATTTCCACTCAATGAAATAATTAAACTTCAGTTTGGTCGACTGGGACAAGGTTTCAGAATTGCAAGTGAGGTAAGTGCTCATTGTTCTAACAGCAATTAATCACCTACTTAATTTTAAAAGTGTTTAAATCGTATTGATGTCAGTGGGACTAAACCAAAGGTTAAATGAAAGTTCTTGTTTATATTACGCTCTGAATTTCCGTAAGGGTGTGCTCATGTGATTTTCTGAATTGAGACGACAGCGATTCAGGCCACAGAGAGATTATGTCACCTTGCTCCCCCCTTTTTTTTTCAGGAAGAAAAAGCACAGTCATTCTTGCCTGATAGGATCTGGTCCCTACGGGTCACCCTGGTCATTCTGATGATAACATTCTGGTGAACCACCATTTGAAAACAAAGCAAAACAAAAAAACTTCTCGCAATATCCTGAGCAAAAACCGAATAGCTGGCTTCAGGCCAAATTCTTCATTTTTATTTTATTCACAGTTTTACAGAAGTCACCAAGATCCACATCTTGGAAAATTTGTGTCTAATAAGCCCCTCAACTACCTCCATGGCCTCTTTTTAAAATATTCAGGCAGCACAGAGCTACATATGGTATTTCAAAATGGAAGTACCTGACAGCACTGGACAACTTGAATCGTATGGGCCACATTTTCTCAGTATTTCAGTTGCTTCTTTTAACAAAAGGGATTGCATGATGGCTTGTTCTTGGGAACAGGGCACCTTGCACCCCAGTGAGAAAGTAAGTTGCTGAGACTCCTAGCAGGTGGAAGTATCTGACCCTCAGATACTTGGAGTAGATGTTCAATCAGCATAAGTTGTCCATGAGAAGCTGTGGGATGAGCAGTACTTAAACATTATTATAGTATCTTCAAAGTAAATAAAGCTAAGTCCATTCATGCCAGAGAGGACATCTCCTTGAATTCCCATCTTTGTAAGCAGACTTCTGCACAGCTGCAGCCTTTATTGTCAGACCTTTGTTGTCATTTGCTGATCCTTGACTGGGATTTTGGGAAACTGTAAGTATCAATAATTCAAGCAAGGAAAGTTTTAATTCGTGCAATAACTGTCTATTTATCTGCAGCTTAAAGAGAGAGAAATGAGGACTAACGGTCACTAACTATGCCCTGATGGGAGCTGTTTAATGAGGATAAATGATGAGTGCTGTGTCAGCTTAGAAAGCAGCAATAAAGTCCCAATAAGCAAGCAGGCTGCCTCTTCCATCTTCTGTCGCAAGATCCATTTTTATACTCTCTCCATGACCTAAATCTTCGTATCCTCCAGCCTCTCCCTCCCTCCCTCCAATGAATGCCCTTTTGTGTTTCTGAACTCATTGCTTCCCCTTCAAGTGTGCTGCTTTATTTTTTTTTTTTTTGCTGTTTTATAGAAAACTAAGGACTGCCCTCCTTTGTCATTATCTTCGTTACAGCTCTGCCACATCATCATTTGCTTCCTTCAGAGATCACTTTTCATCCCTTTTCTAATTGTGTTCTTGCTATGCTCTGAAAATGCTCACCCGCAGATGCTCCTCATGTGCTCTCTTCCTTGCCTTTACCTTGCAGAGGCTTTCCGTTTGCCTTCTTTAACTAATTTTCTGCTTGACGTGCTTGTTCTTTGAGTATATAAACAGAATATTGGGCAAGTCAAGTAGAAGACACTAAGAGCTATTTGAGTCCACAAATAGTATTGCAGCATGCTAAATCAGGGAGATGCAGCAGGGAATTTCGTTCCCTTTGGGTCAGGGACAAAACTTCTATGGATTCAATTGGAGCCTTATTTACCAATAACATTTGCGGGGCAGTTTAAGAACTGCCAGATATATGAGCATGTGTGGGAGTAGGAGGGAGACAGGCAAGAAATTTTTCACACCTTTTCAAAGATGTTCAAGGCCAATCAAACAATTATAGATGTGATTTTTCCCCTCATCTGGAGCAGGTCACCCAGAAGAGGACAGAGAGATGATAGGGTCCCTGTTCTATGCTTTGCGTCACTGACTGGGGGAGATCCAGAAGGGGATAAATCCCACCAGGCAAAGAGATGCCACACAAGCCACAAGCTTGTATGTGTTTCCAGCACTGCAGAGGAAACACTGGGCTTCCTATAAGCTTCATTTAGGCAGGGGTGACGTACTGCCTGCTACCTGGGTCTTGGTGAACGTTTTTTCAGAATTTTTTTTGAAGCCCAACAGAATCCTGAGAAGAAGTAGATACTAATACTTGAACATCTTCCCGATCCACAGAAAACTGTCTCACCTTTTTTGAAGTCTCTCCACATCTTTTCCCTCCCACTTTCCATCACAGCTCTTATAAAACCATGGTGATCTGACTACAAGTGCTGCCGAACTGGTTTTCCAAACATTTGATTTTTTAATGAAGTTCTATATTATCAATATGATATTTCTTCCTGGCAACAAACAACAGTAGTTTGTGTTACGTCATACTATTAGCGGCACTCCAAAGCCACTTAGGGATGAATACTTTCCCTAAGGAAAATGAAACCAGATCTTTTGCTCCTGTAAACTGCTTTAACACATTTGAAACTGATAGCGCTGAACTGCGTAAGCTAAGAATGTGAACCAGTGGGTCTTGCTCTGTGTTATAGAGAAAGTTAATTGTCATAATGAAATGACTTATGATTGCTCTAACATACTGTTAAACTCCTCTTACAACTCCTGCGGTGCTTTCACACCAGTTATTCCTGCAGCACACAGTAAAAAATGCATAGATCGTCTGATAAGCCGCACTTCACTGTGTTTTCCGTACTTTCTATTAGCTCTGAAACCTCTCTGTTAGTGCACTAGTGATGTGGTTCATTAATTGCCCATAGAGGGCCAAACATACATTTTTTCAGTTGACATCCATGCTTCCCTTTGCTTTCTAGAACTTTCCAGATGGTACGTACAGAAGGGCTTTGAGTAGGGTCCTGTCACTGATTCCCTCAAAGTCACTGGAAATTTTTTCTACTTGGTCAGTAACAGTAGAATTGTTCTAAAATTGTGTGCACTCTTTGTATTATGGAATAGCAATAATGCTCTCATGAGCTCACGCAGCTTGCAAATGATAGCATGGGGGAGAGTGACGCTGAGGATGAGGCTTTTCTCCACCAATTGAGGGTAAGTTAAGGTCACCGTGGTCAGACTTCTTATCCGAGAGGACATGAGCAACCTCCACTATCAAAAGTGAATTAAGATCATGGTTTGCCCCAAGGGATAATACCCATCTCCTCATACGTACCTTGAGGATGGGGTGCGAAATCCCTTCTAGTAGTATGGAGTATGACCAAAGAAGGCTTGAACAGAGCTTCATTACTTCCATGAGCAAAGGATGCTCAGAAAAAAAGGAGGATAATAAGAAAAGAACATTATTTCTGATGACAGCTGTTTCTGACACATTTGGTGTTTTCATTATTTTCAATTATTTCAGGGCAGAGATTAATAATGAAAGCATTCTAAGTGAATTTGGAGAACACTGAACTCATGCAAAATAAGACAAGAGAACAATATCCCATTGAACAAAGAGCGTGTCAAAAAAGTTACAACCTACCAGCGCTTGTGAATTTCCTAAACTTTGTTTCTAAGACTTTCAAAGGTTTTTCTCAGAGGTGGTTTAATCCATAGGAGCAGACAGTGCTGGAGCAGTTACCAGGGATGAAACAGCTGCAGAGATCCTAGCAAGAGCCTGACTTTACCCTGGGAAAGTGGATGGGGATGCTGATCAAAGACTCCTCCCTGTCCAGAAGGAGACTGGTGAGGAATATAGTGCTCTGATGCTGTACGTGGTGTCAACGGCCTGGTGAAAAAGAGATCAGCGGCAAAAAAGCATGAAAAACTCACAAATGGAGTCCCTCACCCACCCAGCCCCCGAATGACAGAAACCCGGCATCCCCGGCTCTCGGTCTCACAACGGCTGCTCTCCCAGCCTTGCTCCATCACGCCTGCAAGGTGACACCACAAAAGTACAGCAGAGCTCAGTGGTGGTGGGAGGTAAATCTCAGAAAAGAGCTGGCGGGAGGGTGGATGAGTCCTGAGCTACTACAGCGGCAAGCATGAAACTTGACAGTTCGCAGATGCTTCCAAGGGAGTCTTACCACAGGCCTTTTACAAA
This sequence comes from Larus michahellis, assembly GCF_964199755.1. Lineage (NCBI taxonomy): Eukaryota > Metazoa > Chordata > Aves > Charadriiformes > Laridae > Larus > Larus michahellis. Next base: position 5,238,095 of record NC_133930.1, read on the forward strand.
AATGTGGTTAGAGTTGGAGACCAGTGGCTTATACATCACAGAGCTGGATAAAAACAGTGAGCGAAGATGTCAGCGCTTTTGCAAACTGTTGTCAAATGCTGAGGCCGTGCATATGTTAAAGTGAGAAAGAGGAGAAAGAAAAAAGCCTCTTCACGTTTGAGATCCTTGGAGCAGCTCTACTTCAGTAACAGTGAGTAACAGCAGAGTCAGAGGGGTCATCTTTGTAGTTGGATGAGTTGTTCCCGCCAATCCAACCCACCACGCAAAGATTCAGAAGGGACTAACATGAGAGGACACTAAGTTATCTATCCTGCCTGAGCATTGCTGCCTTCTCCAGGAAACAAGATTTACTTCCCATGCACACATTGCTAAGACCTTGGGGGAGACGGTGGATCCTCTCTGAGGAGGAAGAAAAAGAGGAAATTTAGTCTTCCTGCCGAGGAGATTGTGGATGTTGAGCTGACTGTATAATGGCAGCTGACCACTCTCAGCAGCAACTTGGAAAAGAAACTTCAAACCATGCTGCAACCAACTCCCCGTCCCATGCTCACAGCATGTGATTTCACAGAATGGAAAATACCCCTCGGCCTACAGCCCTTCATCTCTCATGCTCGGTGAGGAGAGGGTTGGCTTCCATCATCCCCTCATCCATAACCCAGCCCCTGGGACTCCCTTCCCTGCAGGGATCTGGAGAGGGATGCTCCATCTGCTTCGGGAGTAGAAATCCCACCTGGGCGGTGAGCACTACCGTACCGATGCCTGGGGACACAATTTGGACCAGAGATGTTTCTGTTCATTTGGTGACACGCAACAGCCTCAAAGTGTGAATCCCTCTTTTGTCCATGGGGCCCACGACACAGTCCATTTTTAACTTTTAAGGATATTCTGGGAAAACAACAAAAAAAAAATACAGAAAAGAAAAAAGAACAGAACCAAAGCATGTTTTTCTCCATTACCATAAAGAGGGCTTGTGAATGCATGGTATTAGTATCCCAAAAGCTATTAAACTCCTTAGTGATGGGAAACAGATGGAAAATAAGACAAAAGAATTCACAACTCATGTTAGACTGAATTGAATTCCTTTAATTTCACACAATGAATAACATATGAATAGGATTAACTTTTTTTTTTCTTTTTTTTTTTTAGTTAAGTGCTCTATACTGTGCTAACCTGATTTGGTAGCGAAAAGACTGAGCTTTGTTTTAGAAAAAAATGTTTAAAAACCAACATCTAAGATCATGAAGGAGCATGACATTAAAGCATGCCAGATGTATCTAAGCCTCAAAGAACATCAAGTCCATATCCATTTTTAAATGTACAAAAATGCTTCATGAATAAAAACTGTTACAAAAAGAACATTTCAAACAATGTACAAGTTTTTTTCTTGCCTCTATATTCAATAAAATACAAATACATTTTTTTGCTCTAAAATATGTTTACATACAATCAAAGTAGAACATGCAAATTACACTTTAAAAAAGGCTTTTAAAAACCACTTATGAATACAAACTAAAAATTAGCCAGCACGACTTATAGAACAATCTTGTGCCCCATTCGTTTGATTTTTTTAATTTTTTTTGAAATACAGTATATACATATTTAACACTTCATGTGCATTTATTATTTAAGAAATAGCTTAAAAAAATAAAGAAAAAGAAAAGTAAAACAAACCAACATGGGATCGAACTGCTTCCCCATGTTGTCCAATTGGCAGCTCTTTTCATGTTTTTACATTTTTTTTTTCTTTTTCTTTTTTTTTATTATGTAGTGTTTTGTACAACCTAGGCAGGCATCTTAAGGAGATGTCAAATATGTGTCTTTTGTTGAAATGTGCTTCTAATTATCTCAGAACTGCTGCACCCCAGTTTTTGGATGATATGGAAGGAAGAGGCATTGCAGGGGCATAATGTTTGTTTCCTCAATTGAGAAAACCATCCTGGCTTTGTTTGTTTTCTTGTTTGTTTTCCTGTCTGTTTTTGTTGTTTTTTTTAGTCTTCAGGACACTGCTTAAATGTGCTTAAGTGCAGTCCTGAAACAGGGCCTGTGAAAATAAGAGATGGGGAAATCCTCCTGTACGGAACAGCGATTCCTGTTTATTTGTTGTATTGCTGTAGTGTCCAGAAGCCCCAATGACAAACCAGCACCTCTTTGCACCAGAAACTACCCAAAAAATGTAACAACACGATCAGAATGTTCTACCCAAATGGTCCAAAGCATTGCTGTCAAGTGGAGAGTCATGGGCCATGTTGTAGGATACCCTAGTAGCTATGGTATAGCTATGGCTATGACTATAGCCATGGCTATTATCACTTACTTTTTTTCTTTTTCTTTTCTTTTTTTTATTTTTTTATTGACAGTTACCCAAAAACATGCAAGGTGCTTCACAGAAAATTTAGTATTGAAGGGCTCAAGAAACTGGCAGTATGAAGCTCGTGGAGACACAAGTGGTTCGTTGTTTTTTTTTTCCTCTCTCCTGGCACGCTTGTCCCCACTCCTGGTTTTATCCTGGGTTGAGGAATACAAGACTCACAGAGAGGATGCAAACCCATGGCCTTATTTCATATGGCTCACAGCCATGTGATTTTGTTTCACATTTTTATTGAAGCATGCTAAAATGTGTGTTAATCTGTGACACAGCGGAGGTGTTTGAAAGGTCTTTTTGGTCTTAATAAGAAAAAGGGCTTTCACCCCGGTTTTATACAGTTCTTGGTAATGTGTGGAGAGAATTTAGAGAGTTCCTCAGTAAATCTTCCTAGTGGTAGGGGAAAAAAATAAAAAATCAAAAAGCTCATTACTGGAATATTGTTGGGTAATAAACTGCAGGAGTGGGATTTTAGCCTTAAGCCCTAAAACTAAATCCTTTATGATCTGCATGTAGTACATCGCCTTATAATATTATTCTGTCAGCAACTTGCTTATCATATTTATAGACTATGCAACACGCAGAACACAAATTATGAGTGCCATCTAACAGTATTTTCAGCCTGCTTTCATACAAATTAACAAGCTAATCTTCCTGCCAGACAGCACCGGCTGCACCAGGCGGTTGTTTGGACAAAGAGCCAAGGCTGTACAGCAGCATCGTGCTCTACCAGCACCTTCTTGCTGCAGAAAACAAACCTTGGGCATCTGGATAGGCCCCATCCTACGATGACAGCTTGCAGCTACCAAGTCTTGAATGCTACCCTTAGTTTCTCTAGGACCAAAAGGACCTCTTAATTTTTTTGCTCAGTGAAGGGTATATGGGGTTGTACCCTCTGAGTGAACATTCTCCTTAAGCACGGTGCCTCTAGCAGCATTTTGGATTGTACTTTTTGGAAGGCTAAGAGTGTTTTTTTTCCCAAAGCTCAGGAGCATGGGAGGCAGCAGCCGTTCAGTGATCCTTCCCTGGGCGGGGGTTGCATCCCAGTGCATCCAGAAAGGTCCATCCCAATTTCAGCCCTTATCCTCATGCTGGAAGGTCTGACATGTCTTGAAACCCCAATGGGCGTTCAATGGCAGAATTTGGTCCTTTCAGACCTTTGATCCACTCATTACACATTGAAATGTCCTTTCATGCTAATAAAGAGATCACTGGAGATAAAAGCAAAGATAAGTTGTTGTTTGTCTTAGTTTCAGCTTATAGGCTACCTGGAATACAAAACTTAGAGTTTTTCGTGCATTTTGAGCAACACTGTCACCTACTTTCAGGCCCAAAGGAGAGATGGAAAAAAACGATTTCTGAATCAACTAAACCTCAGTCCAATGCTTTTTAAGGAAGCAGGAAGGAGCTCAAGGAGGCTTAACCATTTTTTTCTGCAGGCCTACAACTTCCATCAATTACACCGTGATAATTCAAGACAACTGAAACGCAAAATTGGTTGTAAAAGAACGATCAACCAGCCAGTTTATTTCTAAGCTGCATTAATTGGAAAACAAAAAGCGCAAATGAGTATGATGAATGATGCAAAATAAATTGGAAACAAAATTCTGTGATCCCTCTTATCAGTTTTAAGGAGATAGGATCTCAAGATTTGTTCCAGCCTTTAAAAAAATCAATAAATCCCCACTTTCTCCCATCCCCCCATCCCCAATGCAAACCCCAATGCAGTTTTAATAAGCTAAGGTGCTATCACAAAAGAAAAATCAGTCTCTAAAAATAATGAGCTGTATGTTTACAGTGTCCCTTTAACACCATAGTCTTCATATGATTTTTGTAAATAAATAGCAGAATAGAAACACAAGAATTTTTTGTGGGGACTTTTTTGTTGGGTTTGTTGTTTTGCTTATTTTAGTGTCGTGCTATTTGCAGTTTCCTTGGCAATAAGCTAGTTCAAAAATTTCTCAAAAAAGGGAATAGCAATTGGCTTGTGAAACATTAAGTAATTCCAATCCCCACTCCCTTGCTGGAATTTGCCCTCCCCCCTCCCATTTTAATACCCATCTTGCCATGCCAGGTGTTGAGTGTACTGAAGGACTTTAAAAAGAAATAAAATAAATTTGAAAGTACCTATTTCAGATTTCAACAACTGACTTTCTTTTTTTTAAAAAGCATTGTTACTGCAATGGAACAGCTTCATGTTCAGTCTTTGTTTTAGTTAAACATTTTAACTGGGCTGTGGAAATGGAACTTGAGTATTTTACCCAAGTTAAATCAATGGCTAACGTACAACTCGAATGAGAAATGTACAATTTGAACTGACCATTTAAAGAGACGATTTGTCACACACAGTTTGCATCCATGCAGACTGAGAGCTTTATAATTACATTATGTACAAAAATTTTTTTTTTTTTTAGTTTATTAAGGCAACCACAACTTGGAGAACATGTCCAAAGTGGCATTAATACAATTGCAGTGGTGATACCCTTTGAACATTTTTATTTTTATTTTCAGATAAGAACACTTATTCCTTTTTTTTTTTAAGAAATAATTGCCAAGAAAGGACCTATTTTCCATAGGGTTTTGTTCTCTATTTTTTTTAAAACAATCTACTTTATCTATTTTCTTTAAAATAACATATCAAGGCATTGCTACCCAATGCAAATAATTCGGATACTGGGTTTCCCATCAATTTCACTGGGAATTGAAGGTGGTAAGAACTGGTAGGTTTGGGCCCTGTCTTTTTAATCTATTTTTTTCTCTCTTATTTTTTTTTTCTTTTATCTTTTTTATATTCTTTTTTTGGTGATTTTGTCCATGTTTACTATAACTCTATTCCCCAGAAGTGTCTTGCTGTTCTCTACTCATATGTACCGAGCATCAAAACAACTTGGTTGATGGATGACTCCTTTTTCCCATGCCATTGAAAATGCCAAGTTGCTTCATTGAAACATGCTATTGTAACCGAATATCCATGTACACCTTATTTTAAATGCTGTGATATTCCATCGTTCCTTGGGATAGCACTCTGAATGAGTGTGCACACGTGTAAGGCTCTACTTTTCTATTGCCTATATTGCAGCTAGTTGTAACTAGGCAAGTAAATGAGAAAGAAATACATAGTTCTAGCAGGAGTCAGGCATTTTGGGTTATGCTGCCCCAAAGCCTGGTAGGTATATAAAACTGGAAAAAAAAAAAAAATCAAACAAATTATAACCAAGATCACAGTTGAGAAAATTACACTATTTTTTTGTTGTTTTTTTTTTCTTTTGTTTCCTTTTTTTTTTTTTCTTTTTTACAGTGATTTCTGCTATGGTATGGTTACTCTTAGTTTCACCTGGCCCGCCAAACAGAATCGGAGTCGAGCATGCAGCCCTAGTGACAATGTTCAGCTCTCTGCGAGGACGACTTCCCTCCTCCAGGTATGGTATGAGAACAGCAATGCTGAGATGCTGAATAGTTTTTGGAAACTCTACAAAGTAGAAGTTCTCCCAGTTTTGATATATCCCCTGCCCCCCTTATATCCCCTTCTTTTCCACACCTTTTCTTCCTCTATCCTTGGGGGGGGCTGAGGCCAAAGTGATGAAGAGGAAGATGAGAGTCCCGGCTGGCACAGCTCTCCAAAATGAGTTCTGGCCGCCAAAGGGATGAGTGAGTCTGGTGCTGCCGCAGGGGCGAAGCGGACTGCATGTGTCCAGTCCCCTAAGTTCCGGCATGTCCCACCACTGGCACCCAACATCCAATGGGGTGCGCTGGCCTTAAGGAAGGCCTTCGCTTTCGCTCCCTCTGCCTTTCCGGTGACGCTTCACTTTCATGTCCTCCTCTTCCTCCTGCAGGGACTTGCTTTTCCTTTTCCCAAGCCGGGGCGTCCGGGGCAGAGGGAGAGGGGGTGGAGGAGGGGGAGGAGGAAGAGGAGGTGGTGGAGGTGGTGTCTCTCGAGCCATGTGTATGACAGCCTCAATGGTGGCCATGATTGTATCTTGAGTGGCTGCTTGTTCCAATATCAAAGGGTTGAGTGTCGGTCTCTGACCTCTTTTGCTGGGAAGGTCAATGCATTTTTCCAGAACGGGCATTTGGTCTCTGGAGTCTTCGTCAAAGGAGAGAGGTTGCTTACGGGGACGCCCCCTCCGCTTCTTGACAAAGTTATTGCCTGTCTTTGATTGTCTCTGCAGCCTCTTGGCTTTCAGGATCTTGTTCACATGATCCAGGTTCTTCTTCGTGGACAGGATCTTGGTGTAGTTGCACATCTTGCGCACCTCGCACTGGATTGCTTCAATTTCACGGCGCTTGAACCTTTTTTTCAGTGGTGGGTTGGCTGTTGGGAGGAAAGAACAGAAACAGGGGTGGGTCAAACAACAGTGAATGGAAACCCTCCTTTGCCTGCTTTCAGTGTCATGGAGATTAGGTGCTTTCAAGCTCAGTAGGCTGAATATGACTACTGAAGAAACGATGGTGGTGAGAAAGGACTCTGCATAAAAAAGCAACTCAAAAAATGTTAAGAGATTATTTATTACAATCCCAGAAGAATTGCTGCTACCTCCTTTTTTACTGCCCTAGATTAAAACATGACTTTGACTATTAAGCAGTCCTCAGAGATTTCTCTACAGCTCTCCTCTCCTCTGTAGCAACAAAGGTTTTCTACAGCAATGTTTTTCCATGGATTTGCTTCATTCTTATTTCTAAACCTCTAGTGGGAGGAAAGGAAGCGCTGCTTAGCATAGCTGTCATATTGGCCCACAATAATTATTAAACCTCTATACCCCAAACACATACTCCTCATAGCCTCACCCCAGCCTTTAATTCTTGCCATGGATGCCAGATCATACGAAAAGTGTTTGTTACTGAAACTAGTGGGCACAGACAAGCTGTGTGGGTCACTTCACCCTGGCAAATTCATTACCCCTGCCTGAGTTTCTTTACTATTATCTCCACAGATACTAGCTGAAACTACTCAGTCATATAATTGACTTTAATGGCCCCTGAAGTAAGCTTACTCTTGGTTCAGATTGCTTACTTTAGATCTGAATGAAATCCAAAGTAGTTAAGTCTCTTGCCAAGGTCATGTTGTGAGTCATTGTCAGAGCTGGGAAGAGTACCCAGCATTTCTTGGCTCCTGGTCCTTTGCTTAGGACATGAGACCTTGCTTGTTTTTCTTAAATTGTCTCATTGTCCTATACCGAACGTGGCAGCTGTTCGAAATTCAGGATTTGCACATGGATTATAGGTAACTACCCCTTTGTGAGAGAAACAGAACGTATTAAATCTGCTATTGCAATAACTGGTGCTCCCTTTCACTCCTAACATATCCATTCTGTGCTGCTGGAAAAGAAATGATGGAGTTCAGAATTTCTTTTCAGTAAAGAATAAAACATCCCCCTAAATTAACCTCAGCCCACATCTACTTGCAAACTTAATTTACACCTGACTGTCAAGCAGTCATTTGGGTTTGAAATCCTTGAAGTTTCCAGAGCAGCAAAGATTTTGAGAAAGGTTCATTTAGGGGTTATCACTCCCTTCATGGCTAACAGGCTAATCTTGTAGTAGTAGTTTAAATAAAGTTGCTATTGTAGCATTTTCTGTAGATAACCAGGAGCCGTCAAGTGGTAGAATTTCCTCTTGCTCACTACAGGCTATGACAGATTCAGCGTACAAGCCTCACTCACTGTCCTCCCCCCTTGGAGAACATAAATTATTGGCTCTTATACCACCATGTTGCTTGGATTCAGCAAAGAGCTTGCGTAAACAAACCCAAGTTACAATGCTAGAAGTAGGAGTGAGTCATAAACAAAACACAGACATATGCTCTCTTATAAATAAAGACCTGGATGGCCAACTTCCCAAAGTCTGCTTTTCATTAATTACAAAACAAAATACATTTTCCATATGTAACCCACTCCCCACACCAAAAAGAAAAATAAAACCCACTTGCAGTTTGTGATTCACAGAGGACAAAGGAAAAGAGGAATGTAGTCATTTTGGTACCAAAGAAAAGAGAAAGGAAATGAAATATCCAAGCTGCTCAGGAGAAGCTAATTAGTTGCACAAAATTCCTCTGAAGTAGGTCGCCCCTAAGAAGTGTGGATGGAAGAGCCCTAAGGGCAAGTGGCCACAAGCTATTTCTTAGTCATCTGATCAAAATAAGGTTACGTCCCTGTCACACAAAATGATTACTCTCATCTAGCCTCACTGGTGATTGGCATATATAGTCCCAAAGCATTCGATTCTGAGACCCTCCCAGATCCTGAGACTAGCTTCAGGTCAGAAGATTTAAGAAATCAAACATCCTGCACACTGTTCGTATTCAGTCTCCACCTTTTGCCTTTTACTGATATTGTTAGGGCACATTTTCAAGACTTTTATTAAAAAAATTCCCATATTCAAGGTGCCTTTTTTTTCCAGAAAGTAAAGCTGAAATTTTTCAGCTGATGGAAAACTTGGAGAGGGGAATTTTAGCAAAATACAGGAAAAATTGCAAGGTTTCTGGTGAAATCAGGAGACTTGGCATTGCTCTCAACTTTCATGGGAAAGAAAGTAAACCAAAGATCAGGAAATGAATTTAAAATAAAGCATTATCCAAATATCTGCAAAGTTTTTATGTCTTTACTGAGACTTATCCATAGTCGGTTGTTTCTGCAGCTTAGTATTATCACCCCATCACAGTCAGAGGAGATCTGGTCTGAAGAGTTGGTGGAGGATGACCTCTGTTCCTAAAATGGGAACCCAATGCAGTTTAAGGTGGACATTCTTCTGACACCCTGACGCTGGATAAGGAAGGTGCAGGTCTCCTGTCCATCCTGGCAAATCCAATGGGTGTCTTAAGCACCCAAGAGGTCCAGGTCACCCCAGCTGAGTGTCCTGACTGGAGCCTGATGGTGAATAGGCAGTGAGTGGAGCAAAGGTAGGCATCTGCTTTCTGCCAAACTGCCTAGTTCTCCAAAATTTACTCATATGCAGATAGTTATGGGTAGATATCTACACTTACATGCAAATCTATAAGCTGAACACCACTCTCAGTGTCTTCATTCATGTTGTTTAGATACTTTTTTGCCCTCCTAAAACTTTGCAATCTGACAGTCTGTTTCTTTCTGGGGTGAAACTCATTTTCTCATTAAAAAAAAAAATAAAATTCCATGCTGTTCTATACTGGCTTACTGCACCTGCACTATTTTATTTTTTTTTCTAAATGCTTTGGGGTGCTTATGACTTTCTTAGGAAGCTTGTTAGAAACTACTAATAATGCTTTTGCTTTTCTTCCTAGCAAGTCTCTGAACTTGCAAGCTCTAGAAAGTATTTGAGTTGTATTACATAGTCTGACAATAGTTAGAATGCATGTGCTGAATAAGTAATATGCTTTCAAGTCAAGCTTTTAAAAGAAGATATTAGGAAACCCAGTATTATTTTGACTGTTGAGAGTCAGGGACATCTGATTCTACATTTGGAGTATGGAGACTATGCAGAAAAGAGTCTGATGGGTCTGCAGGGGGAAGATTTGATGAGGTGTGCATATGACAAAATATCAGGGAGATCTGCCAAAATAAACCACTATTGAAGTGAGAGCCATTAGGTGTTATCAACTCATCTGGAAGCTCTTGGTGAGCAATCTTTGATATAAAATATTTTGCTATAATGCCATGTGATATACTGCTCTGCTGAAAAACAAAGCTAAGTACTAATCTTTTCCATTTTATCCAGACAGACCCTGCTCAACCCTGGACCCAAGTTGGCCTGCATTGTTTTTAGGCTTTGTTGTTCTCTTCGCACCCATACTGTGCTGTTTGCATGTGGAAATCTTGCTTTGGGAGGAAGACTTTCGTCTAACTCCATCTGGTGGAATTTGTCTAAAAGGGGTTGAAGAGGAAGTAGGAAATAGTAACGCTATGTCTGCATGCGGGCATAAGAAAAGGGGACTGTGCTCTTACAGAGATTGTACAACACGATGGCAACCTCCAGGTGCTGGGGATACAGAAGGGGGGACACTTTGCTGCCTGGGCACAGCTCCCCAGGCTGCAGGGCCATGCGCTGGCTCCATGAAGACCTGAAGTTATTTGGCACAATCCAGCCCCAAGTGAAGAGAAACTAGAAATACTTGATGCAGCACAGCCTTTTGTACTTCAGCCTTTTCCCACTCTCCAAACAACCTCACCTAGCTACCCCAGACAAGCAAGAACCAGTGTTAGTCATAAAAACCCCCAATGTTGCACGTTTAAAACAAGGGACATGGAGCCCCGGTGTTTCTCCCCTCCCTGCGGTACACAGGTGCAGTGAGGCTCCTTCTCACAGAACAGAGACAAACTGGAATGGCCACAGGCCATGCCAGGAAGTCATGGAGGATTGATATGATGCTAGAAATAGCTTCTGAGGCAAAGAGAGAAATCTCTACCAAAAATATACCTTTCCAATGGCAGCTTAACACAGGCTGGAGAACCCATTCCAGCACAGCGGTGTTGACTCAGAAGGTGAACTCAGGCAGGTCAGACTCCTTGGAAGTTCTCCATTGGTCCCCTAACTTTATTCTGGATGGCTTTGTTATATTTGTAGCACTAAAGATACTTCTTACTGCCTGTCATTCTTGATCCCTTAGGAGTTGCCTGAGGCCACTTGCAAGAACATGGCACAGAGAAGATTGTTTGCTCAACATCTGAGCTCAGTTTGTCGACTTGGTTTGAATGGAGGAATTTTCAAAGAGCTCCCTATTAATTACAGAAAACCCATAGCACTGTCCTGTTTTCCCATTAACACAGTTTCTTTCAGTTTTCACTAAATTGGTTCAACATCTGGGCTACAGATAAACCAACAATTTAATTAGACTTCTGAAAATGGAAAGAATGAACTATGCCGTCAAGCATACACTTTCATCATGAAACTGATCATAAAATATTTGTGTGCTTTCCTTCTTTACTGCATTAAAAGTCTGCCCTTAGTTTATAAATAGGAAAGTACTAAAGGCTAAACAGAGAATCCGTATTTTTTAATATAAAAATTTAGCTTTATAGAGGCTACTTTACAGCATGGATCCCTTGTTTTCACTATTTATTCAGGAAATGAGAGGAAAATCAAAAGGAGTGCACTGAAAAGCACGTTCAATTGCATAATTAAATATGTAATCATTCCACAACTCAGTGATACAAATACATTTTTTGTGAATGTGGAATCAAAGGTTTGACAAGACTCTGAAACTCCTAATGGCTGCATGTACTGTGGGTTCCCCATTCATTCGAAATTAAGACACAATGCAAGATTAACTTCTCTATCCATGCCCAAGAAAAGGCATGATGATGTCTGAATGACTTGCCTCAATTTCTTGACTCCATAAAGCTATCACCTTTCTGATCTGATTCAAAATAGAAGCACAAAATATAAGTTGATTGAAAAACATGCTATTCTGGCTTATTTATTCTGATATATTTTAAATCACTGTTCATTGCCCAGGACAATTTCGCATTTGCAAGACAGAATATTATACTAAAATCACTGAAGTATGCAGAAAGAAATCTCAGTTGCTCCTTAGCTATTCACTGTGTATTCGGCATGTTCATGCTACGTGGATGGGAACATTCAAATAAATGAACAACGGAGCTGAGAAAGGAACCCAAGAGTCTTGCTTCAGAGTCCCTTGCTAGACCATACAGGCTGGTGCTACTTGTGTCCTCATTATTGCACAAGTGGTGGTATGTGAACAAAATAGATTCGATATGCCAAGATACGATCATGATAAGAAAGTGTTAGAAAAATTACAGCCTGATTATCACATTAGATATGCACATTTGCAGCTACTTCTCCAACCAGGAAGAGCAGTACAAGCACGTATTGTTCAGTGCAGTGCCAGAAGGAAGAAGGTGGGGAAGAAACAGAGGTGTTGGAGGGAAACAACATTACCTGCTTCAGATGTTGCTGCTGATGAAGGTAGGAGAGATAATACTGGAGTTGGCATTGCAACACTGTCAACAGCTGCTGGTTTCCTTCTGGTCATCATGTTACAGGCAGAACTTTCCATTTTACTATGAAGTGAAGTCTGGTCTGCTTTTAAGTGGGGACCTGCAATTCCTGGGCAAGGAAACCAAATTTGGATGAATATTGATAAAGCAACCTGCCTAGGGAATATCTGAAAAAGAGTAGTCAGTTGATGTCCTTCCTACCTCGATATATTTCCGTATTTTCCAGTTTGTGTGCCTGTAATATGGTCTTGCTACTAGCAAGGATCACGATTTATTTTTTTTTTTTAATATAATTTTGCTTCAGGATGTACCATTACTGATGTCTATAAACAACGGTAAACCAACATAATAATTCCACATTACTACTTTTTATTGTCCAAGCAAAACAAAACTCTGTATATGTATAAAGACAGACATACTTCATATCTATATTTAGTGGGATTGTCTATTTGTCTTTCTCTGGGTAGTTTATTCTCCACACACACACTTCTCTTCTATAATGACTTGAGTCAGTGGGTGTTTCATTTGAGTAAGAAGCAGGCATCAGGAACAGCTTCAGTACGCAATTCCGTGACTAAAGCACATTACACTTATTTTTTAGGAATCCTCTTCCTAAAGAAAATTCACCTTACAACTCATTAAACAGGTGGGAGTTTAAAAGAAAGAGCAATTTGCCATACATTTCTCTACCTAGGGATTACAATGCAGAAGAAATGAATGGTAGAAATATACCGAAGAGGTCAAATATTCCAGAGAAATAAAACTTATGCACTCAGGGCTGGCAGATTCCTCCCTTAACAATGTTTCTCGAATTCTCTTATAATTTGAACCCATTTTGTTTGCTTGTAAATGTGTCAAATTTAAACTGATGGGATCGAAATTCTACATATTAGATATCTGCCTCTTACACCTGAATATGTATCCACCCATTTATATGAAATATTTCAGTAAGTTTATGTGTTTGTATACATATTGCATATATATCTGTAAATATATGAGTTTACTAAGCAGGAAGGCAGCTAAAATGCCTGTCTCTTTTTACAATAAGACTGGGAGGTTTTTTGCCCATTTTAGAAAAATCCTAGCAGTTGTTGCTTTGTAAAAATCCAGTAGCCCTGTTCTCATGAGACCTGAGCAAAAGTCTGGTAGGGTGAGGTGTTGTGCCATTGCCAACTTATGAAAACCTCTCCCAGTCTCTGTGATGCTGGGCTTCAACATATCGAGGACACTCCTTCTTTTTTCAAAGTTAATCCTTCATAAATTCCTTCTCTTTTCAAATCTCAACCTGCAAATCGGCCTCAGATAAAATACATCAGATTTTGGAAATTAAATTACATGAAGATTAAAAAATCACAGAACAGCTGAAATTGGAACGCTTCCCTTGGGATCACTTAGTTCATCCCACCCTGCTCAAGCAGCGTCACCTAGAGCAGGTTGCCCTGGTCAGATTTTGAACATCTCCTAGGAGGGAGACTCCACAACCTCTCTGGGTGGCCTGTTCAAGTTCTCAGTCATCCTCATAGCAAAAATGTGTTTTGTGGTGTTCAGGCATAACCTTCTGTGTTTCATTTTGTGCCCACTGCCTCCCATCCTGTCACTGGGCATCTCTGAGAAGAATCTAGCTCCATCTTCTTTACTCTCCCCATCAGACATTTGTACATATGGATAAAATCCCCCCTAAGCATTTTCTTCCCCAGGCTGAACAGTCCCAGTCTCAGCCTCTCCTCGTAGGAGACATGTTCCAGCCCCTCAATCATATTTGTGGCCCTTTGTTTGACTCTGTCACAGAAGTCCATATCTCTGTTGTACTGAGGAGCCCAGAACTGGGCACAGTACTCCAGGTATGGCCTCACCAGTGATGAATTTTAGACAATTCTATGATTCTATGAATGAATGGGAAAGATCACCTCCCTCGATCTGCCGACAACGCTTCTCTTAATGCAGCCCAGGAAGCTGTTGGCCTCCTTTGCTGCAAGGTTACATTGCTGGATCACGGTCAACAGGACCCCTAGGGCCTTTTCTGCCAAGCTGCTTTCCAGCTGGTCAGCCTCCAGCAGGTACTGGTGCATGGGGTCATTCCTCCCCAGGTGCAGGACTTTGCACTTGTCCTTTTTGAACTTCATGAGGTTCCTGTCAGCCCATTTTTCCAGAGTGTTGAGGCCCCTGTGGGTGACAGCATGACCCTCTGGCACATCAGCCACTCCTCACAGTTTTGTATCTTCTCCAGATTTGCTGAAGGTGCGCTCTACCCCATCACCCAGGTCATTAATTAACATGTTAAATGCTTTTGGCCCAGGTGTCGACATCTTGGGTGCACCACTAGTGACTGGCCTCTAGCTGGACTTTGCACCACTGATGACAACACTTTGAGTCCAGCAGTTCAGCCAATTTTCAGTCCATCTCAGTATACTTCCATCTAGTCTTTATTTCATTAGTTTTTCTGGAAGGAGGTTATAGAAGATTGTTAAAAGTCTTGCTGAAGCCAAGATAAGCAACATCAGATTGATCAGGCATGATTTTCCCTTCAAAAGGGGAAAATCCCTACTCTACTCCTGATCACCTTATTTTCCTTCATATGTTTGGAAATGCTTTCCAGGATTATTTGCTCCATCATCCTCCCGTGGAATAAGATGAGGCTGGCCAGACTATTGCTCCCTGAATCTTTCTTCTTGCCCTTATTGGACTGACATTTGCTCTCTTCTGCTCCTCAGGATCCTCTCCCAGTTGCCACAACCTTTCAAAAATAATCAAGAGTGGCCTCATAATGACATCAGCCAGCTTCCTCAGCACTTCTGGGTGCATCCTGTCAAGTCCCATGGACTTATGTATGTTCAGTTTGTTTAACTGTTTCCTAACCAGATCCTCCTCCCCCAAGGGTAAGTTTCCTTTCCTCACCAGTCCCAGGGGCCTGGGATTCCTGAAGGCCAATTTTACCAGCACAGATCAAGGCAAAAAAGACAATGAGTAACTCAGCCTTTTGCTGGTCTTTTGCTACAAGGGTCCCTGCGCCATTCAACAGTGGGTCCGCATTTTGCCTAGGCTTCTTTTTGATGCTTACATACCTGTAGAAATATTTCTTGTTGCCCTTCTGCTCTCACTAGATTAAACTCCAGATAGGTTTTGGCTTCCTCAGCCCAGCCCTGAAAGCTTGGACATTGTCTCTATAGTTCTCCAGATCACTTGTTCTTTTTATGTCTGACATTACTCAGGAGCTCCTTGGTTATTTATGCAAACCTCCTGCCACCTTTGCTTGCTTTGATTTGCCACTCAGATTTGGTTTGGTATGTCTCTACAATTTCCCTGATTGAAGCCCGAGAACAGCAGCAAACCTCCCTGGACAACAGGTCAGGTCAGCTGATGGGGGCCTTTGTTCCCTGCAGCAGTAAGCCCCCACTGCTATCCCTGGCTGCACCTGGACAGTACCTGGTAGTTCCTCAAAGACTTCCCACAAATACTGTGATACCTTTCCCAGAAGATCAAGAAGATCTGAAAGCAGAGCCAGCAACTGCTGCACAAACTTTTATGTTTGTTGGCTACGCTCAGCCTTTCCAGGTACAAACCGACATTTCCTTGTATTTGCAGCTTGGAGAAGCTATGAACAGTCCCTATCTTTGTTCGTTGCACATGAAATGTGAAATATCAAGAGATATGGGTTGTCTCAGAAACTATGAAAGAAATCTTCAGAAGACTCAGGCACAGAAGAACTGCACTGGTGAGAGGAATCTGAAAGATGGGTCTACAGAGTGGGCCAGTCAGAGATAAGGGTCCTGATGGACCTGTGACCTAATATCAGCCTGGGACTTAACAGAGGAGAACGGGTCTGAGTGCAGAAATAGTCAGGAGCGAGACAGAATTACAGGTAATGGCTTGGTGGAGACAGGCAGAGGAGTTTCTGTCTATTAGACTGCACATCCTACCAGAGCCTCAAATGAAGTGTTAAGTATCGCACGTTGCATCCATTCAACTTCAACCTCTCTCTGCTCTGCTTCTCTATTGCAAATGAGAACAATAATATATCCCTCATCTCAAGAGCAGTGCTATGAAAAGAAAATGATCAACATTCATGAAATGTTCATCTATTCACACCAAGGATTAGAAATGTGGAATAAATGAGACATGATGTCACACGCTGAATAGCAAGAGGAAAATCCAGCTACCGAATAGCTGTTCGCTAGGTGAGCGCTATACATTGAATAAAGAGCACTGTCCCATAGAATAACTGGGATATTTGACAAAGTGAACATGCCTATGGGATCACAGCGCTATGGAACTGTGCATATGCAAAACCGATGTTTCACTACTTTATAGTGCTTGAGTTTGAGCCTTAACATAATTTATTCATGAATGTAGTTTGTGGGCAAGAAATGTGCATATGTGTATCATATATGCATGTGCATATGGTACACAATAACGCTAACAACCTCATAAATTCAACATCTGGTTCTAATTAAACTGAAGGGCCCATATAAAGAGCCATATGAAAACATGCAGCTGTAACCTGTTGACCTCTATTGATAAAAAAAAAAAAGTCTCTCTGAAGCTGTGCTTCAACATATCAAGGGACAGTCATTCATTTTTTCAAAGGTAATCCCTCACAAACCACTTATCCTCTCAAATCTCTACCTGCACACAGTGTTTGCATTAGGGACCTTGATTTATGGATTCCCACTCCTTGGATGGAGAGGCCGACTTCCTGTTGCCGTGGTTACTTGGATGTTGGTTCAAGGTTAAACTACTCCCAAATCAAAATCAGTGGCAGGCACAGCATCTAACAGCCAGGTTATTGACTACCCTAGGATGCTTAAAGGTCAAAGACCAAAGTGCTGCTTACTGCCTTTGGGGTGAGTCAATATTTTCAATATTTTTATTCTGTTTCTTCTGAAGAAGTAGTCGCTGCTCAATTACCACCTATCTGGGTTTAGCAAGGTCATACAAATCATTGAGAAAAATCCTCCCCCTACAGAAGAGATACAAATGTAATGAATTACTTTAAAGTCTATGTGGCCCAATTGCAGCTCATCGCCAGTGAATCATGGGTTTGGCCATCTGTCTTTTGTTTTAGGCACTTGCTTTCTTCAGCCTATATCACTCACCTCACTGAAATTCTCATCTAAATTGAGGAACAGGAGTAATTTATGGACCAGAACCAGCCAATACAGAAGAACCATCAAGTTTCTTTCACAGATATCAAAATGCAAACAAAGACTCAGGGTCACCTTTGGAAACCCATGGAGGTGCAACGATTTGCTCGCAAAGCTGTGATTCACCCTGCAGTGGTGGGAGGTCTACCCCTTGAATCGATAGACCTGCTGGCATGGTATCATCACCTTTCACTGGACTTTTTCTTCTCATTTGGGTTTCTTATTTCAGAAGGCCTTATGTATGAGAACCCCCCCGTTCAACCCGTCTTTGAATCAGGTGAAAATAAATCATCTGCAATGTCATCACACGTGGCTAAGAGTTTAAAATTCACACACGCACACATCCACGGTTCCAGTGTATTTTTATCCTTTGTCACTGCGCCAGAGAGAGAACAAGATAATGTATACAGGTGGCCTGATTCAGACCTTATTTATTGCCTGTCTGATGATCTCTGTGCATTTCCTCCAAATCAGAGCCCATTTCTTCCCATGAAAGACCCATACCTTAACTTTCCTGAGTCCTACTGATAGCACAGACAACACTACGTGCAAATACAAGTGAGCAACAGGTGGCAAAGCAGGGAGGAAAAGAATCGTTATTTGTTTAATGAGAAAGGGCAAAAGTTCCCTTCAAAAGCAAGGGAAGATATGAAGTAGACTACCAAGAACACAAAAAAAATGATGGCATGATTATAAATAAATAATCATAATGACCATAAGTAAAAGAGTGAATCAGGAGAAGCAGTTCAAGGCAGACTGTTAGAAAGCCCGTGCTTGAGGGAACACAATACTGATGTGAAACTGGCCCTTTTCTTGAAAATTTATGGGTCCTCTGATACTTTGGATAAAAAACTGACATTCTTCATTCACTGTTTAAGCAATTTATGAGCTCTGACTGATAATTAATACATTAATTTTAAAGGCCTAGCCATTATTGTTGTTGTTATTAAGTACTTAAGTTGCAAGTAATGTGGTCTAGCTCCATTGTGCTAGGCTCTGTACAAACGGATTAATTAACTATCCTTTCTTTACTGTTAAATCATGCTCACTCTGCTTATTGCATTCATCTCTTTTCCCTCATCTTGTGCTTACATGGAAAGGTTCTTGGACAACATCCACCTGTTCTTCTTTTATTTGTGTACAGAATCTGCACAATGCACACCCAGGTTGGAACTCTAAGTGCCAGTTCAAAAGAGATAATATATGTTAATTTGCCATTGGAAAACCAAGAGAATCAGCTGATAAATATTGATCTCAGTGAATCTTCTTCTAGGGAAAGTTTTTCTTTAGTGATTTCATTGCATTGGATTTCATACTCCCCACAGATTTCTGGAAATCCACAGCTGTATTTAAATTGTTTATGCATCTGACCACTGTTATCGGAAAACCCTTACAGACAATTTTTCTCCCAGTGTCTTTGCACAATGTAGCTGTGCAATGCAGCTGTACAGGAATGCACATCTAAACATTAAGTTAGTCATAGTATTTGCATTTTGATAACTCCTCCGTTTTGAATAAAGAACCAGAAGAAACCTCGTATCTGGGTGAATCTTTTCTTAAGGCTGATTTTAAATAAATCAGTCAAAAGTTTGGCATTGCATCATATTCCAGAAGGGAGAACTGAATTACTATGTGATAAATGTAGTTAAGGAAAGTAATTATTCTTCTTAAAGTAATATTATTACCTTTCTAACTTATGGAATTCATTTCCCTGGCTTCTATTTGACGTGTATTATCATTTAAAAATAACTGTACTTCCAATGTACAGCACTGCTTTATGGCTTTAGGTCCTTTTATCTTCTTCCCTTTTCTATCACCATATTAGAAACTTTAAATTCCACCTCTTCTATAAGGGATTTTCTGTTCTGCAAGATGTGTCCCCCTGAATAAAACCAAGTTTCTGTAGAATAATGAAAAAAAATTACCCTATTGCCAACAGGCAAAAATTTAAGACATGAAGACTGCTTTATTTCATCTCAGCTATTTTCCTACTTCTACCTTTTTTTTTTTTTTTTTTTAGATCAGGATAGCTTTAGAGAAAGAAAGAGGGAGACCGAGAAAGCCATCATTAGATAGATCTTCTGATCTTTATCTGCAGTAGCACAGTCAGAAGAGCTAATGCTATGATGATAGCTTTGAAATCTCTTAGGAATTGGATAAAGAGAAGCGATAGTGATGAACTCCCAGCTAATAAACACAGAGTGCTTATTTCTGCAGAATGATCAATTTCCAGATGTCCTGAGGCTTGTCTGATACAGTTGATTTACTCATTCTCCCTCACTTCACTAATAAAGCTCAAGTCCAACATCAGATTAGAGACGAGCCAGATTTCTTAAAGGGGCAGGAGGAGGGTTGGCATCATGGCACGCAAATGCTGGGGGACATACTAATCTCTTCTGCCTCCTCCTATAACCACCAAGCTGTCTTAAACAGCTGCCTTCCTCTGCAGAAATCATACACTTTATCCGCTTTGGGTGAGTACAGTAATACAGACAATTAATTTGTTATCTTGTTAGTGGAAATTTAATGCAATGATCTAAAAGAACTCTTACATATTGTGATAAACTTTAGTGCCTCCAGGGCACTTCTCTTCCATAGGACTCATTTCACATCCCATCCATTATGTAAATGAGATGTGGAAATAGTTTAGTTCCCCTAATGTATCTGTACACTGATGGATTGCACAAAGTCAGCCCTACTGAAACTAATGAGGTTAAATGCATCTTGCCATTCCTTTCTACTTGGGTGAATCCTGCGCCTGAGTTCAAGAAATGTGGTGCAAGTCTTCTTCTTCAGTTCTTTATGAAGATAATTGTGTCTCCTGACAGGGAGCACAGTGGCAACTGCAGCATACCTGACGCCTCACAAGGCGTTACTTAAGCAAGCAGAGCGGCTGCTGTTGCTACATTCTGATGTAGAAATCAGAATCATCTGGCGTTGATTCAGATTGTCTTCCACTTTTGGAAGGTGGGTCCCAGGAGGGACCCTGTGTGGAGCTGCAGGAACCTGCAGCCTACAATGACATGCAATGTTTGAAAGCAATGTAGCTGTTAGCGTTGTCCATGCAAGAATTAAACCCAAGGAGGAAACAAAAGGAAGACTTATAGTGGTCGTTTTGGCAGTGTTAGGTTAATGGTTGGACTCAATGATCTTAAAGGTCCTTACAACCTAGATGATTCTATGATTCTATGACTTAGCTCATCACCAGGATGAGTCTCAAATCTCCATTGCCCCTCCAGTTAAGATGATGATCATCTGCAATTTGAAATTTGCAAAGAGCGGCCTCTTGCCTGTTTCAGGCCTATATTTGTAATGAATTAGACTTCCTAGGAGATGTATTCTTGAGCTTTGCCTTTTGATTTTTCCTCAGGATTGCTTTTTCCTGTACTGGTACAGAAAGAATCATGGATACTCCATCTCTTTCCCTTCCCTCCTCCTTGCATATTGCCAGCATGAAAATGGAGGGGGTCTGAGTCAGAAGACTGAGGAATAAAGGGCGCGCAGCCTCAGCCACGGGAGACGAAGTGATGTGTGTCTGGAAGCTCAGTCCTTCTTGTACTCAAAGTTGAAAATTTAACGGAACTGGTGGAAGCAGCTCATATTCCAGGGCAGTAGGGGACAGTAATCCAAGGGGGCTGTAAGCGTGTTCACACCCAGCCTCCGGCAGCCCCCCTGCAGGCCCTTCCCAGGCCCCCAGCCCTTCAAACAGAGGGGGACTGGGCTTTGAAAATGTCATGGGAGGAACCACCAGATTTTGTCATGCCAGGAAGTGATGAACAGGCGAAATGAGGATTTCCATTAGAAGTTGGATCAAAGTAGAAGAACATGTTAATTATATGTGGGTGACAGCAATCAATAACTTTAATGAGAGAAAAACTCGAGGGTTCAAGAGACTAATTCAGAGTCAAAGGGTCCAGGATCACAGACCCTGTGAACATGGATTTAAGCTAAAGGGGTTTGCTAATGGCCTTAGACTCAAAGGCTTTTCTCGCTCAGAGCCTGAAACTTTTAGATGAGCAGAAAGTTACAGTTTACAGTTGTTGGAGACTGACAGAATCAAGAGAGACAGACAGAGACCGATGGTGTTGGAGAAATGAAATTTGCCATGAAATATCTCAGCGAATGAATCATTTAATACACAGTGATGAAGAACTAAATTCTCTTGCAGAGGGGGAAGGAGAAAAATTAAAATCTTTGCAAGAGATGAAATGAAAAAGCAAGTGTTTGAGGCAGGATGGTTAGGTGGAAAAGCGAGATAAAGGGCTTTTTTTTAAGGCATAAAAAGCCATTAGGTACGCTGAGGGACAGAAATAAAAAGACCTGCAGCTAGGAGCAAGGAACTACCTAGAGATGAGTAGTCACACTGAGATGAGCTGTCATAGTGGATGAGGATACGCTCACTGGGGAGGAAGGAAAAGAAGACAGGATTTCTTTCTCAAGAACACAGCTAGGGAAAGACAGATGGGCAAACTTCAGTCCGTAAGTAATGAGAAAAGTCAAGGGTAGTGTTTTGAGTTGTTGTTTTTCTTAACA
The DNA here is from genome assembly GCF_964199755.1 of Larus michahellis. NCBI lineage: Eukaryota > Metazoa > Chordata > Aves > Charadriiformes > Laridae > Larus > Larus michahellis. The sequence goes on from NC_133930.1 coordinate 5,260,063, forward strand.
ACAGGGATGATCATTTTTAAATGTGGCAGATAGAGTTGATATTCCCTAGGCAAATGGAGTTGGGAGCAGTTCGTATTTATCACAGATTAAATGGGACACTGACAGCTTTGGTAGGAGAGTGCTGGGATGAAGCATGAGCAGAAGAGTCAAGTTGCTGGTGGGGGGAGGACAAATGAGGCACAACGGCTGGGCTGGTGTAATGGTGGAGTCATTTTTCAGGCACATCCAGTGTACAAAAAGTGATGAAATCTAAGAGAAGTTAGCAAAATAATTAGCAAAAGTCTTGCTGAACAAGTTCAACTAAGAGACCTCCACTGAGAAGGAAAAAACAGCACAATGCTCCTCCAGGAACTGTAAGGCTTCATTCTTCCTGTGTATGCAGTCAGCAAAAGACAATATCTGTATGATGCACAAATTCAGCTGATATTCTTTTTCTTTCTAACTGAAATGTTATAGTTGCATTACACCAGTTTAAGTAGTTCTGTGGTGACGTCTGTGTTAGAAAAGTAAACAGCGCCAGAGACGTTGCTTGAACCCAGCTACCCACAGTGTTACACAAAAGGAAAACAAGAGAAACTGGTGGGCACCTCCACCATCTAATTTAGTCCAGTAATATCTGAACTGGTCCCCTGGAGGGGTCCACACCTTTCTACTCACCTCAGCCACAAGCAAAGGTGGCTAAACCATGACGGTAGGCACTTGGGGACAGGTGGGACAAGGATGGGCTGAAAGTCACAGAGCTGATAAGACCATCCAAGACTGTTGACTTCTAAGCTAACATTCTCCCTACTGGACAGCCTAGTAATTTCGTTTTTATTCTTTATCTGTAATAAGCTAAGCCCCAGTTCATACAATGAGAAATACTCTATGACATGCATTTGAAGTAAAATCTCAGCACTTAATAGAACTCCCTGTATACCCTGCAATCTAGGAGACTATAACAGAGGAGTTTTTATTTTTAGAAGGTTTCGTGCTGGCTTTGTTTCAATATCTGAGTCCATTCATCCCACTTTAATGCTGATTTATCACTAAAATGAGTGCTTGCTTTATCAGCACCAGAGATGAAAAATAATGCACACTGGGAGTGCATATATCGTTCTTCTTCTCTCTCCTTTTCTGTATTTCAGATCAATAGATATAGGGTATTTTTTTACCTTTCATTCTGAAAACCACAGTAATTGACTGCAGCATGAAAACTGAAACCTATTCAAACAAACGCATAGGTAAGACCATCAATGTTATGGCCAATTAAGCTCAGCAACAAAGAAGTTTAATAGTTAGCTAGCATTATGGTATATAGGACTTTAATTTTTGCCCTATTCTAATGGAATTCTGAAAACAACTAAAATATTTGAAAATTATCAAAGAGAGTGTAATGTTTGGCTTTATTTTAACCGCTCAGTGTTACTGTGAATGGAGAAAAACCAAACAGAAAGATTAGAGTTCAGGATTTTTCCTGAAGTTCACCTTTCCCCTTGTATCCTATTAAAAACCTCAGTGATAGGCAATTTCTCTGATATGAACTTTAGTGTAATATGTCTGGATTTTACATATTTTTGAAAGGAAAATGCTGAAGGAAATACTTTATTAAGAGTGGTTTTCATTAAAATTCTTGCTGGAGACTGCTTCCTATAACAGTGTAAGAAGGATGGCAGAGAGACCACATGTAATAAGGTCAGAGACTGCCTCTGTGGAGTATAGACACAAGAAGAGATCTGACTGATGAAGAAGAGGTTAAAGAGGTGAAGAGTGCAAAGTGGAATGAAATAGGTAAATAGGTGGAAACAGGAGACAAAGAATGGATTGGAAAGAAGCTGGAGGAGGGAAATCATTTATTACAGAAATGTGTGAAAAGCAGATTGACAAGAACCAGAATAAAGAATATACTGGGAAAACCCTAAATGCTCTTAACTGCTGACATTTGGAGTTATGCTATCAACTTGAACGCTGCACATCTATGCCTGAGCCACTCTAAATATCCAGAGTGCTTTCCTGCACAGCTTTGGTGAAAGTCTGTCTTCAGTTTCCACATTTACTGAAGCCAAAAAAGGATATTTTACGTTCTTCAACCAACAAACTCCTCTCCCCATAGCTTTATCTGCTTATTTTATAGCTCTAGGCAGACAAAATACAGCAAGGTGTAACAGGGTAGGAATATGTTCTCTTTAAGCATCCACTCTGAGAGAGCATTATGATGGAGCAAAGATGATACAAGCAGAGCTTTTCTCTAATTATGATTGCTTTCCTGGGGTGGCAGAATTTTGCTATCCAAAAGGAAAGATCTGAGAGTGACTGAATCTGCTAAAATTCTGACCCTGACCGAGATTTTGGTCAGGCCATTGGAAAAAACAATGAACTTAAGTAAACCGACAAGCTCCGGATCTCCAACCTTTGTACTTGAAATTAAGTTGATACTTTATTTGCCCAGCACTCCATGTCCTAGCAGAGATTTACCTAAGGATAGGTCCCAGTTTCAGACAGTTGTGTGCAAAAGTTGACCTTGGTGGTTTTGCAGAAAAACTAGAATTCTGGGAGGAACAAGTCTAAAGGAATTTTATTTAGCTGTTTGGGCATGAAAAGACATCCAGGTCTTGTTTTCTCCTACTGGGACAACTGCCCAGTAAAACAGCTCAATCAAATTCAATATTTTGAATTTTGCCTTCCAAAAAAAAAAAAAAAAACAACCTATGGATTTGTACTTACACCCTCCTGAAGGTGTTTGGTTTTTGGTTTTTTTTTTTTTTTTGGTTTTTTTTTTTTAATGACTAAGGGAATAGGGATTTCATCTCATCTAACTTTAGGTGGCCACAACGTGGGTGTCTCTATGAAATCTATGTGTCTAAGCTGCCATGACAGAAAACAGACCTCAAATTAATACAGTTAGAAGAGTGGAGTGGGTGATTCATTTGAAAAAGTGGAGTCTACTTTAGTCCAAGATTAATTGCTTTTGGTCTCCATTGGCTAAACTTTCACTGACTATAATGAAAGCTGAGAAAAGTAACGCACAAAACAATCTCATGTTGCAGGCATGCAGATTTGGGTGAAAAAATCCATCCTACCCCCAAAGCTGTTTGGCCAAATCACAGTCTCTCCAGTCTAAATTCCTCCTACACAAATGGAGAGGCTCAAATGTGGATGGTGGATCCCTGGGCCAGAAGTGTAAGTTCTATACAGGCACCTGGTTGTATTTGAAATGCCCTAAGGTATTTGAAACATCCGAGGGAGGCTGGCAGATATGATAAAGGGCTTCAGGCAAGACCTCTGCCCTTCTGCAAGAGCAGCTGGAGGCCAGGCAGGATATCCTAGGCATCTCAAATGACAGTTGACGACTACATGTGGGCAAATGAATGGAGCCCTGAGCCTTCATTTTCGCTTGTCCCAAAGTCTCTTGTGGGTAGGGAAATATCTCATCATTGTAAATATCCCCTTGTCACCAATGAATGAGCAGCACAAACATGCCCTGTCAACTCTTCCCTGAATGGGAAGCAAATCGGCTGCAACGAAAGGCATCAAAGTATACGTGCAGTAAATGTAAAACTGTAGAAATTTCTTGTGATCCATTAGGATGGATTTGTTACTCAGGAGGAAAATTAGAAATATTTTTTTCTGTCCCATAAAAAGGGTCTTTTTCTTGATGTTATGAAGAAGCGAGTACATTTTTTTTTCCTTTCTCCTAGTAAACAGATCATTAAAAATAATAATGAAAAAAACCAACCAACCAACAGCAACACAGAAATTCAAAATTTCAGGTGAGAGAAAAACACGGGAATTACAGGACACAGCTCTGTAATTGCTAGTATGTACAGAAGGAATCAATGAAATACAGTCTATCCGATAGACACAAGAACAAGCCACCCCAAGTGCATAACTCTCTTCATCTGTGTTTGACGCTAACTCAAAGCAAAGAGGGCAAAATGTCTCAGAGTGATTAGACAACTAACTAAGCTTAACATTTCCTCTCCCCTCTTGTTTATCCATTCTTCTTTGTTCATTTAGTGATGGGAAAAGGCTCTGGAAGAAAAACCATCATGAAGACTTACACGCATATATCACTTAAATCCATCTCAACCCCTCAAAAAAGCCTCTAAAGGCAGCCTAAGTTATGGTTAGGTCTTAAGCTGGGCTTCTCCACAGGAATTTCTCTCCTCCCCGCAAACATAAGAGACTTTTAATCTAGAGATGTGAATCCTTAGAGATGGGGAAAACCTCCACAAAACACCAAAGATCCATCAGTAAAATATCTTCATTGATGAAGATTAACTGTTTCGCTGAAGAAAAAAAATGTTTAGCAACTGCGGGGCATTTTCAAGGCTTGCTGTGCTATTTCCGTATAGCTGTGCGGCTGTTTCTCATTCCAGGAGTTAAAGAAGAAAAAAAAAAAAAAAGTCTTCTGTTTTTTTAAGTTATCTGGAACCACTTGGCATGTGACTTCTGAAGTGTTTAGAACAGTCTTACAAAAACGTCATGAAAATTTATCAGCCTAGGCCCCAAATCTACTTGCCTGCCTTGTATCATCAGTCATCATGCTAATGAAAATACTAATGACATTTCAATTGTGTTTCAAGAGAAATGAGCTGCTTCATCTGAACAGGAATTAGAAAAAAAAATTAAATTTTTGTACAAAGAGTATATCACTCTCCTTTTTTATTATTATTAATTAGATGAAGCATTTGGTCTCATGGTGTCTGGGGTCCCACTATACAAGTCACAGTAGACATAAAAAGTGAGAAATGGGCCACATGACTAAACAGAAAGGCAAAAAAAGAGGTAAGAACAAGAAATGGAACAGGAAACAGAAACACCCAAAATGTTTTCAAGTCATTCAACTAAGTCTAAGTTAAATTATTTTAGGACTTTAGATGATCAACAGAGAGAAGACATCTCCAGAGGTCAACTCACTCCACCTAGGGTAAGTGCCTATATTTGGGTATGGTTAACTGCTCCCGAAGGTATCCAGACGAGCTAGCACAAAATCAGACATCAGACTTTCAGAAGTCAAGGTACGGTCATATGAATTCCAGGCAATGCATCCCCACCATCACACAGCAGGTCAGCAAGAGATACAGCTTCAGTCTCCTGGTCACCAACCCAATTCCCTATCACAGCTGCTGTCTTGGTTTTTTTGCTAGAATGAGTGCAACTTGTGCATCTCTGGAGCAACGGGGGCTGGAGAAACAAGTGGTTGAGCTCCGCAGTTGTCATCATATATCCTGGCCTTGTATTGCCAGGAAAGACTTGGACAAGACGCCCCAGCAGATGAAGGCGTCAGTAGGTGGTGCTGATGACCAAGGGGTGCAAGCCCTGGTTTCACTGCACCAGTGCACCATGAACATACCTGTTCCCTCCTGCAGCCTGCTTTGTCCTCACTGCAGCAATTTTCCCTGGACATCATATGCATTCATCACATCATCTTCAAAGACTGGCAATGTCTAATACAAGTTTTGCTTATTATGTTTCTCAATTGCTGTCTTTACGTTAGCCCACAAGTTTTTTCACCTTATTTTCTCCCCCTGTCCTGTTGGAGAGAGGGAGTGAGAAAGCAGCTGTGGGGGGGGGTTGTCTGGCAGCTGGCCAAGGTCAACCCACCACATTATGGAAAAGGGAGAGCTTGCCCTTAGGAGATCTTGTGATGGATGCATGTGGGTGCCACGATCTTACAAAGGAGAAGCCTAGCAAGAAGCTGGGACTGGTGTGGGACAGCAAGGAGGGGTACTTGCTCCCAGGTACGTCCCTTGCTGCGTGGCTTGGGAAAGCACCAACAGTGGAGTAGCTGCCTGGACCAGTAGGTGAGCTGACTTGACAATCCAGGGGATGCTTGCCAGGTCTGATCCTAAAAGAAACACTTTTCATTTAGGAAATCTGGGAAACTTTGGAAACTTTTGAGCAAAAAAATGAAGAGGGTGATGCAATGTCTGTCAAAAAAAACCTCCAAAACAAAAAACAGCCAAAAAAAAAAAGACAAAAAAGTGGCCCTGGAAAGCCACACTACTTCCAATGTTCCAATCTGCTCTTCTATGAAACCAGAACAAATAGGCTGCGGCACGGTTTTAAGAGTCGCTTATAAAACACCCCATCAGAACATAAACATCCCACATCAACAAAGTAATCTCTGTGGATCTCAGTGGGCCTGACCTGCTGCTGCCCTCTTCCTTGTATAGTCATGAATACAAATGCAAGGTGAACGCTGGCTGCCTTCTGATCTGGTGACATTTTACACCCATGTTACTGATGTCAACAACTGCATGAGGGAGCAGAGAATCAAACTCAGGATAACCACTTGCAAAAAATAGAAGAGCCATCTGAAGGCATGTTTCCAAGGAGTTTAGGTATTTCAGGTCTGAAGCTAACATGGCTAAGTTGATCCCCTCTGCACTCCCACATTTACTCAGGGAAAAGCCGTGTGCTTTACATTGTACTATAATTCATTGTTTGAACAGACACTGCCCTGTCTCAACAGGAGACCTGTTCTTCATTCCTGCCATCTCACTTTGTGGGCAATAAATCAGAGTGCAGAAATACCTCCCCAAACAAAACTATTGAGGAATCTTTGGGAGATCAAAGCCTGCAACTTTTTTCTCCGGCATGAAATAGGAGAAAAATATGACTTGTGGCTTATTTTGTTCAAATGGTCCTTTCTCTTTTTAAGCAAACAAACAAATAAACAGCAAATGCCCTATTCCCACCTGGCGTTAGTGCAATGTTATGTTTGAGGCTTTAAAAGCGTAAAAGTCAAACCATTCAAAATGATGGGTCCCGTAGCAAATGTAACATGGTCCCAAGGGTACCTACATAGTGTATGGTATTGCTGCACATGGTATTAACTTTTATGCCTTCATCTATATATGCAATGTGGCTCATTTATAGTTGCTCTGGGAACCACTATGTTTACATAAATTTTAATTTCCTGTCTTTTGTTTGTTCTCTTTATCATCTTTCTAAAACAAAATTTTCCTTGTGAATTTTAGTGCTCAACCAATTATCCGCAGACGGAGGCACAGGAGAATTGACATCCTCTGATTTTTCCATGTGGCCCTGGCAATACGCCTCCACTTCAGTTTGGACCCATTAGAAAGTGCGGAACTCCGTCAGCGGCACTGCGTTTCTACCAGACCAGGCCTATTCCCATGGGTCATGGTGATGTTGTCTCCTGGGATCTGGCCAAAACCCTCCTGCTGAGTTGACATGGGACATATTTACTATATCATAATTCATTTTCCTGTTTTTGTTTTCCTTTTAAATGCATACAGCTTGTGAATTGAAGTACACCAGTGCTTGACTTCATATAACCACACTTGAGTTATGTGTCTTCAGATTTGGGTGTGAAAGCCCTTTTCCACCTGCTCTGATAACTAAAACAAGGTGTTTACAGCTGCTTGAAATACATCTTTTGTTCAAGCTTTCAAAACTAGTGCCACGCTTAGCAGAGATTTGTCGTCCCCTTGTTACAAAACATTACTATAAAATATTGAAACCTTAGAGATGCCAATTGCACAGAAAAGAAATCCATGATGGTCCAGCTACAGATTAATGCAGTGATCTTCATGAACTGTTAATTAAAATTCAGCGTTGACATGACCAAGCCTTGCTACTATTTTTTAGGGAAAAAAAGAATAACAGATAAAGCCAAATTATAATAGGTCGGTGCAGCAAATCCAAGAAAAATATGGCAGTTCTCGGCAGCTGTGATAGGAATCCTTCCTCTTCTTGAATAATAAAGGCTTCTGCTAATTTTAACCAGAGATGAATCTGAAAAACCTGCAGTCGCCTGTGACTCAGAGAGCCCCAAGGGAACGGGAGGTGGGGGGAGAGATGCGTGTGTGTGTATATGTCTGTGTGTATAATCTAACAGTGCCCAGAGCTTTTGAGATCCTGGACCACTTCAATCGCACAGGCCAGATTCATTAAAAACCCTGGCTACATTCCAGCAGTTAAAATTGAAGCAGCATATTTATTGCATTTTGCTCAAATAAATCTGAAAACGTGTGAATCATATCCCTCAGAGAGATGGGGAGAAGAAGTAAACAGTCTCAGGCTCACGCTTGGAAGCGGGGTATGACGAAGAACAAAGATGCAGGAGGGTCCTGGTCGCCGGGCGCTGCAGGATGCTTGTCGAGTCAGAGGGTTTGGGAGGCTGAAGGCTCAGCCGCCATTTTCTCCGCTGCTGCTATTCCGGCCTCAGATCATCTGTTTAGTTTTTTTCTCTATTTTATTTATACCCCGTGCGCGCGCGCGCACACATGCGGTTTTAAAGAGCTTCTCAGCTTATGCAACTCCACTCTGCGGTTCTCTGTGGTTTTCCAGATGCTGTTCATGACGCTGGCACCTCACCCCCATTGCAGCTGCATTCAGCTGGGATTCAATTACAGCCTGTCTTGCAAAGGCAGATTGGTTTTTCAAAGATAACATATTTTTGGGGAGGGATTTTATTATTTTTTTTTTCCTCCCAAAAAGCAATTTTTATTACGAAAGGAGAGGCATGACTTGCAGCTTGATCTTGCCAGGTGCTGAATGCCTCCAGACAGGTGCTTAGCACCCTCGATATTGTTTTGCTTCAGCACTTTTCAGAAAGCACACAGCACCCCGCAGGGTTCAATTCTGCGAGATTAAAGTGCTGGCAGAGCAGTCTCTGAGCCTTCTGCTCCCACGGGGAAACTATCAGAAGCGGTATGTTGATAACCCGTTTTCTCACGACTGATTTTGCAAACAGTAATCAGCTTAAAATTAGCAAACCTAATCATTAATTTTTTTGGACAGATTTTTCTCCCCCTCCCCCCTCCCCCAAAAATATTGGGGATGGAGGGTAGGTAATGAATAGTCCTCCAAGGCTTTCTCCACACCCTGGACCTTCTTCCTTGGGCAATGTGTAGCTCTCCCCGAGGTGATGCTCTGCAGAGAGGAGTCCTGTGGCTTGGCAGGGTGGGATGCAGGCAGCGTGGGAGGTGAGGGGGGCGGTCACTGCCAATCCCCAGCAGCTTGACGTGGCTGCACTATGGGCAGGGTGAGAGAGAAAGGAGAGGTCTGCAGGGCTGCCACGGCCTCTGAGAGCCTGCTGTTGGGATTAAAAGCAGGCTCCATGAGCACAAGGGCTGGAGGGATGACAAGTTTTGAGCTTCAAGTCCTTATTCTCACTTAACCCCATTTTCCTATTCAATTATTGGTTGCACTAATGAGTGCAAATTAAGGATGTTATTGCTTCCTTCCAGCTTTGGATGGTGCTCAAAGAGGCTGAACACAGTACTAGGACTTGGGACACAAACGCCACTGCTTCTAAAGCATCTTGAGAAATGAAACAGAGCCAACTCATACATCACCTCTTGCTGATATTAGGCAACAAAATCAGCACCCTGAATTTGAGGATGTCAGTTACCCATGGTGTATAGTGAAATCTTCAGGAGCAGCTGATAACTGGGACCTTGGCTAGCCAGGCAATAAAACATTGAGTTTTTGTGAACAATATTGTACAGCCACTTTGGCAAGTGCTGGTTACACTCTCCTGCCTTAGTTTCCCCTATCCATAATAGAAGCAGAACACTTTTCATCACAACTATGGGGCTGGCAAAAGTTGTAAATAATATGAAGATGAAGAAAAAAAATCACCTGTTCTAAAGAAGAAATGGCGCTTATTTAACGAAAGCATGCTGAGGCTGCTTGCTTTTTTTTGGATCAGACAGGGAGACAATAATAACTTTATTACTTGTATACTGCTCTAGCTTTCCTCAGTCCTTCTATATGTGATTTATTTACATGTCATTAAATCCAACTGCTCTTTTCAGAGACTTACTGAAGTCTGTTAATTGCAGGGGAAGCAGCTTTAGCACAAAGGAAGAGAACAGACCTAGGAAAAAAACCTGCATGGTTTTGATGGAGGAATTTCTTCAAATTAATAAATAGCAAATAGGTAAGGCAGAGCAGCAAGGAGAGCAGCAGTATCTGTCCTTGTGCCACTGAAGGGCTGGTGGAACACTGAGCTTTCAGAGATCTCTTGCTGCCTGTTTGACGTATTTAGCTGCAGCGGGAAAGCTTGCAGGGGCCATGAAGGAACCATGCGGCGTTAAAGTGATGCTAGAGTGGGTTGCAGCTGAGAGCAGCTCAGCATAGCTTCTCCAAGCCCACCCGGGGAGTTCCTTCTGCCGATGGGTCCCATGGCTCCGGGCACAGGTAGCAAAGTGAGAGATGAAGCTGACTTTTGCTTTGCTAAACTTCATTGCCTGGGGTTTGGTTTCGGGAAACAGCACCGGGTGGTTGTTCAGATCAAGCTCCTGTTTAATCTGAATCCTAGAGTTTAATAATAGCTTTGCATGTGTCCCAGTGCCTTTTGCTTGAGAAGTGCATAACATTTTTATAGGTATTAACAAATGTGGCTACCCAGAATCCCTGGAGGTGAGAAACGTGATCCCTATTTCTAGTGAGTGAAACTAAGCAATACCATTGATTTTGTATCATGATTTCTCTTGAGTTTTAGTAGGGAGGCATACACTGTATCTAAAGGCAGATTTTCTATATTATGCCAGTAGTATCTTTGAGATAAAGACAGAAAGTTTAATTCCCCAAATAATCTTTTCTTTTCTAATTAGTGAATCTGAAACCACAAAGAGTAATTGAAGGTCCATTGGTCCTAGGGGAGCATCACTGTTGTAACAGGGGGACACAGACATGCAATGGTAGTGGGTATTCCCTGATAGAGGGACCAGGGAATAAACGAGGGATTTGATCCACAGAGGAGGACAACACTGCAGACCTTCAGAATCCCTGATGTTCATTCTACATGGTGCAAGGAACAGCCATTAATAATTATTCTAATGACTTGTTCCGCAAGTACAATGCATAAAATATAGCGCAAAGGAGGAAAAGGGAAGATATTTACCCTTCTCTTACCAGGCATCTAATGCAGATGCTCTGCTGACCCTGAAGAGCCTGTCCTTCTCCATTGCCTGCATCTGTGTACCTCTACCTGCATATTGCTGAATATCTAGTAGACTGCTAAAAATGACTTGGTTGTTGCATGTTTTTCATCATCAGAACATCCACCTGGGCAGTTTCGTTATGTAAAAATAATATTAAAAAACTAAACACCTCAAAACACAGGGCATAAGTCGCTGCTTGTGTTGACAGGGAGGAATTTAGGGTAGGTAAGGAAATGTTGTCTAAATATTGGCCCATCTGACTTCTGGAATGTGTTTAATAAAGATATTTTTCATGACGGTATAGTCCAATGTCCACTAAAGCCTTGACTGGATTTCTATTGACTGCAGTTTATTTTGAATTGGGCCTTAAATTAATTTTAAAAAAAATGAAATAAGCATCTACGTCGTCAGCTTAATGCATGTATATTTAGTTGACAGGTTTCCATGAAATGGAGGGAGAGTTGTGAAGCTAAATCTCCAGTCATAACATCAAAGATTTGGCCAGAGAAACATATTTATTAAGGCTAAGCAGGTCTTTAGCGAACACAGTTCAAAAATAAAAGCATGGGCCTTGAAACACAGTGCCAGCTCTCTGTTAATTCCCTCCTCCCTCATTATATATATTTTCCTTTAAGGAAACACAAAAGCTCGCAGACCACTTGTGTGGCACGTTATTTGCCGCCTGCAAACAGAAACAGGCATGTTACAGGCCTCCGAAAAATGCAGTTTGTAACTCTAAGACCAACTGACCCTCAACTGCGGTGGCACTTTGTGGCCCCCACACGCAAACAATCATCTATTGATTCCCAGGGCCTCCAGCTTCAAACCCACTCTTGTTTTCCAGAGGCTTCCAGTTGCAGGCAAGACACTGTCCTTGCTAATTCTCCCTGCCCGGAGGCTGCTCGGTATTTCTGCTGCTCGCTTGAAGTGTTATCAAAATAACGACGGCTTGCAAAGCAGAATTATTGAATGTTAGTTTTTCACTCTTTTGGAGTAGAAGCAATGAACTCATAGTCATACAAATAGGCTTTTATTACCGCCCTCTTTGCACATCTGCCAGAAAGAATATTGAGGAATATGATACAGGAAACATAGAGCGCCAGGAGGAGGGATGGAGTAGATCAGCCACCACTGCAATTTTTCCCAGGGCAAATTTCAGTGAATCAAAGGGCATCAAGGAAAGCAGCTTAAGCCTCTGCGTTCTCTATAAGCACATTACTATATGTATGCCATAGACAAATCCGCTTTATGGACTACGAGGAAGAACAGGGAGGGATCCCACAGAATGAGACTCGACAAGGAAGTGCTCTTGAACCATACCTTAGTTCTTCAGCAGCAATTTGCATTTCCACTGCCCCTTTCATTTCAAAGTTGCATAGACTCAGATCACTTCAGTATACCACCAAGGTGTGGGTGTGAGGTGTACAACAGTCGTGTAGCACTACGCCAGCGCTTCAGGATGGGCTGCGATCATAATATGTTGTCTTGGAGAAGGTGGCTTAGGCTGTGATGTGCAGGGATAAAGCTGGTGACTGTGCTGTCTCCCAGCCAAGGCAACAACTCATCTAGTCCAAGAAGAAAGGATTTGTGCTTTTGCTAGTACGTTTAGGGTGATTAATATCAACTAACAGAAAATGCCTGAACGTTAGATGGGTACAGTCAGAGCTTGTGACTCGGGGTTTGGAGATGCGTATCTCAGGGCAGAGATTCCTTTGACTCTCTCCATGGACTGTAATTACTGACGTATCCTCATGTCATTAGCCTCTCTCATCCCAAAGAAAGAAGTCCTTAATCTTCAGTACCGAATGAGACCTTATCACTGGTGGAAAATGGGGCATTACTCCTAACGTAAGGCATTGCGGCAACCCGGAGCATTGACTTGGCACGGACTCTGGGGAAGATGCAGGATCTACTGAATCTCTAACAGCTCAAGTCACAACCCTCACTCCCTTGTGGTGCTTTTTGCAGGGGATTATGGGGCTTCACTTTCCTAAGCATGTGATAAATTAAACACAGAGAAAATAAAAGAACCTGGGTTTGAGTAGGGAAGTTAATAGGTGAGCACTGAAGGAGCTCATATCATAGGTGGATATGGAGAGCAAGGAGAGCATATCATAGGTGAGGAAATATTAATTACCGCTTAGTGACCTGAACTTCCTAACTGTTAAATATTTCCCAATGGATACAATGAATATTTTTGGTAGAAAAAGGGAGCTCTTACTTTCCCCTGGAAGAGGCGTCCAACAAACTCACAAGAACGACAAATAACAGGTTCTAAAGCAGAGGAGCTGTGTCTACATAGAAAGAAAGAACCACAAGATAATTTGCTTGTTTGTTTGTGTGAATGTTACTGCATTAATATCAACAGGACAAAGACTGCAAGGGAAGTCTGGGTGGCAAGCTGAGCATCCTTTTCTGACCAGCACGTGGATAGACCGTGGAAAGAGGGAAGCCACATACACTAACACCGGCAGCTACTGCAGCTTTAACATTGTGTAATTTTATTGCACTACATTTTTCTTAAAAGTAGTAACTTCTTGTGTTGATTGATGGGTGCATGTCACATGTCTTTAGAAAAGCAAAAAGAGTTACTTGTGACTGGGATGAGATAAAACACTGCTCCCTGGAAATACATGAAATAACAAGTTGAATACAATGGAAACCGCCTTTTTCATACTTGTAAATGTTGAAAAAAAATGGCTAATTCCACAAATTGTTGGTGCCTGAGAGTGTTATAAGCATTTGGGATGTTAAGGCATTGTTAGAACATTGGGATCAATGTCTTCAGGTGATAATTCAAGAGAAGGAGGTAGCTTCAACGAAATGCTTTACTGGGAGACTGTGGAAAAAATCAGCTCTCTCTGCAGTAACCCTGAGGGTTTATTTTTATGGGGCTTCAACAGCCCCTATAGCCTGCTATAGGAGGGGAGCAGCACAACCAAACCTGCAGTATAGACCTTCTCTCCTACATGTCCAGTGTGCTATGGGTATCATCATGTTGGCAAATGCTGGGAAGACAAGTCCTGCACTTCTGCGCTCAGGAAGAGATAGAGCTGTTGGGGAGGTATTAGCGTAAATGTTGTTGGCGTAAGGAGGTGCTGTTGATTGCCCTTATAAATAATCAAAATAAACTTCTCTCACAAAATAAACTTATGAAGTCAGAAAGCTGGAAAGACTGTGAGCACGAGGGATCTTAGCTAGGCAAAATGGAGGCTGGGTTGTTTAAGCTACATTGTCTTATATAAAAGGTAGATATGGACTGATTTTTGAGTTCAGCAGCTCAAAAAAATGGGTGTTGCACAGGGTAGTCTTCTCCAATGTAATAAGGTACCACACCCTTGAACTAAAATGTAGTTAAAAAACTCTTAGGTGAACACCTTATTACTTTCTCCCAAAGGCTTTCTAGGGACTATCCTTATCCTCCAGCCTGGATTTTGTTCCTTACAGTAAAATCACACTCCAGGACTGACCTGGTCTGTCTTCATCTCCAAGGGGAGCAATTACTGAGACTTTCAGTTCATTTCCCACATTTCACATCCCTTTGCTCTTTTGCCCTATAGGAAATGAGGTAGAGAAGGGAGGCTGTGACCAGTGTTACACATTCCTAAGGATAAAACAGCTTCCAGCCTACAGAAAACTTGCTTTCTCCTAAGAACAGCTTTCTCACTCTGTATCATTCCTGCAATCGTTGACTGACTTGTGTTGAAGGGATATTGTGTCAAATCTCTGACACTGGATCTCTGCTCAAGATGCAGCCTTCGATGAGGGGATGTCAGTATAATTGGCTGCTGTAGTAATCCTACCTCTTTTTTTTTTTTTCCTGGAAGGATCCCATCTCATCCCTGAAGCTAACCTGACACAATTTGTATAGTTTGTTTATTCTCAAAGCCCAACTTTCAGAGGAGGAGAATGATGAAACTATTGCAACAGAGATTCCCCAAAGAGTTTGGGTTACAGAAACTGAAATGTAAAAGAAAATAAATATACATATGTGTACCCACACTCTGGCTTAGAATCATTTGTATCCTCAAAAATCACCATGAAAATTAAGTAATACTTTATTTACTTAGACTCCACAGACCATGTTAAATGGGAGGAAAAAAGAAGTTATGTCTGAACTTCAATATCTGTGTTTCCAACTCAAAGTTTGTTTTTCCTGCTTGTAGTAATATTTGTCATTTATTTGAAACCTGCACTGTAACAAGGCATACATTGATCTTCTGGCACATTTTTTTTTTCAGTGTTCCTTCCATAGTCTCTTCTTTCCTTTCTTTAACTGTTTCCCGAGTTCCCAAACAAGATGACATCAGTTCAGAAGTAGGATGCCTGAGCCCTTGCTACTTTTGGAGAGCAAAGTGTCTTAGCACAGAAGTTGGAGAGGGAAGAAGACAAAAAGCCACAACTGAATGTCCAGGGATCCTGTGGTTATGACTTGTCTGCCTACTAAAAATGCTGTTCCTCATTTTCTAGTGTGTTCCTTGAAAGCATATCTGCCTGCGTTGGTGGGTCTCGACAGTCCAAGTTTAGGTCAGATATATTAGAAATGGAAAAGCCATATTGGCTCAGCTAGCCCATCCTTCCAGCCGTCCCAGAATAGGTCAACCCGTTCAGAGCCTTAAATGACTGGGCTTCCCCAACTTCCCTTGGGGACACTATTTCAAAGTCTGACAGGTTTTCCTTCTGTGAGCCTCTCCTGATGTTAAATTAATTTAGTATTGGTTACTGAAGGGGAGGGCTTAAAATCCGTCTTCTGATGTGGGAAGGACAGTGCTGTGAGTGCTTAATTTGAAAAAAGAGATTTTCTCAAGCTGCCAAGCATCTGCAGAAAAAGGCTTTTAAAGGACCTTCAACTGGGTGAACAAGGCACTAGGCACTTTTGAAAGGTTGTTTATATATGTATAAAAATGGATATATGTATGTTTATATATACACATGTATATGTATATAAAAATTAAGGGTTAATTAAAAGCTGGTGTCAGGAAAGAATTTATGCTGAAATGCTTCTCTGAAATGTTTCTAAGGGGTCACCTCCCTGGTCTTTCTGCCAGGGATTTGTCACTGCTTACAGGGACAGATGAACAAGTCCCCTAAGTAGGACTGAACATGACATTGCACTGTAAATAAATACCGCACATAGCCTCTTTTACACCTTTAACACCATACGGTAAGACTTAGCCATGGCAAGAGCTCTCCACAGCTATGATGAGCACCCTTCCAGGCTGTACATTCATGATGGCCTAGGTTATCTAACTATTGGCTGTATATGAGAATAATAGCTTTAATTATAATGGCGCAAAAGCTGCACGGTGCTTGCTCCAGTGACAGCAGACATGCTCCTGCAACTGGGAAGGTGCTGGAGGAAGTGAGAGGAAAGGGCTGGCTCTGGCACTGCCCCATTCGGCGCAACAGTCTTTTAGGAAGGTTTGTGCTGAAAACAGTTTAGCAATATTGCCGCGTAGCCCACATTACCACTGCTGTTTGTCTTCCTCTGCAGGCACTCAATGCTGTTATTCCCTTGTCCTGGCTCCAGCACGCATTACTCACTGACCTCTTTTCAGTCTCTGTGGCTCTCTTCGTCAACACAAGCTCCACTGGCTTTAAGAAAGCTGGCCCCAATTCCACTTACTGGCCTTGACAAAGGAACTGGCAGTAGCTCAGCTCTATTTTTTATTTGACCTTGATTGGATGTGCTACCTTCTCTCCAGAAAGGTACCCCTTGCTACTTGCCTACTAATTTATGCTAGGGACACAGTGATAATTAAAAATTAAAAAAAAAAAAAAAGAAAAAAAAAGCTGCTGCCCACAAACAAATGTTATTTTCCTCTGATAGAGACAGGAATAGATGAAAGTGTTTGGACATAAATATTATGCCACTAAGATTTTAAATAAAGACATCAGGGGTACATGTAGGCTGAGAAGGAAGGGGGATTAGAGAGAATACACATGCACAGCATCCTGACATATTTCATGGGACTAAGGGCCAGATCCCATAATTTATCCAGTGCAGCATGGCAAATGGTTCTGCCAGCTGACCTGGTCAAGAAACGTTTGCCAAGCCAGTGCGTGCATGTTGGAGGTGGCTGCATTGGCACCGTGCTGATGGCACCTGTTCAACACAAGTCCTAAATCATGTGGGGTAAGGATGGCTACTGCACCTTCCCTCTGACAGAGTGAGGGGCTCTTCTCTGGGAAATTCATTGGAGGAAAAAAGCATAAAGACAAGCCTGAAGACTTTGGTGAGGTTTTCTCGACAGTCTTTTTTTCCCCATTTTTTTGTTCAAGTCTTCAAAGGTTTGTGTGGTTTTGAGAAAGATCAAGTAAAACTGTGTGAACTACATGGGGCAGGCAGGAGGGAAACATTGTCCTTGGCCCTTGTGCAACAGGAAAAAAAAAAGATTTTATGTACCTATTCTGGTATTTTTTGTCCTCTGTTTATCCATTAGGGATTCACTGAAGGTGGAGCGAGAAAAAACATTCACTGTCCCGCAAAAGGTTGCCAAAGACAGAGGGCAAATGGTGTCTCCCTCCAGATGAGCAGGTTTTGAGCTCCTGGAGTTGCAGTATCCTCCTGCCTTCTAGTAAACACAGATATAACTCCATTGAGCTGACAATAACGTGACACAGCCCGTGGCTGTGATATTATTGCGATTTATATCCACCAAAAATGGACTGCCATGACCTCTGCAAACAGACAAGGTGATAGATGTGGATGTGAGAACAGACAGGTGGATAAACGGGCAGGGAGACAGAGCAACAAATAATATCCCCTAATCTCAAACTGGAAATGAAAAGCTGCAAGGGTGGCTTTGCCTTCTCTTTGAGCTCTTCTCTCCTTCCAAAGTTCATCCTGAGGAAGTCATCAGGTTTCACGTTTCGCACTGCCAATGCAGGGGAAATCTGCAATGACGAGCGTTTAGGCAGTTGGCAATGCTATTGCTGGAAACTATAAAGTCCTGAAAACTTTTTTCTCATCCATATGATTTCTGCTGACCGGAGACCTACAAAGAAGCAGGCCAGCACCAGAAGAAAGCCTGAAGCTGCTGCAAATGGCCAGGTCACGCATGATTGCCTGTAGACTCAAAAGCAATCCAACAAACAGGTCACGGCACTCCAAAAAGTTCACAGCATCTCCATATCCTGAACCACACTGGTCTTAATACCAATCCCAGCTCATCAAAAATGCCCTCAGCACCCCGGGAACAGCTTAAACCTAACCATATGCAGCTCTCTGTGTGATCTCTCCGCAAACAAGTGTTAATATTATGCTAAGACCCCATGTGTTCAGCAGACTCCCCATTCCTGTGGATGGACCAAGCTTGAAGCTGTTAATTTTACAGATGCTGCTAAACCAGAACCTGAGTTATGAGAATCTCTAAACGTTAGCACAGCTGCATGCTTTTGCCCAGTCATTGCAAATATCCCCTCTCTTTTTAATGGACTAGTAGGGGGTTCAGAGCCCAAACTCAAGTCAGGGGTCTCAGCAGGATTCCAGACTATTTTGTGTATAAAGGACTTAAATGATACAATATGGACTTTTTTTTTTTTTTCCTTTCACACAGTTTCTTTCCAGCCTACATCCTCTGGTCTGAGTGGCACACAGACTTTCCCAAACACTTTTGCTCTCAGTTGAGAATTTACTTACATGTGTTTAGAATATACTAATAGCTTTTGAGACAGAAAATGTAATCAAAACCGACCATAACCCATAGTAGCAAAAATCAAGCTTCTTTAGCTTAAATATTTGCTTCCCCAGAAAAGTTGGGGAAAAACAGCTCTTGCACTTTCAAGTCACTGGTGGAGAATTGCCACCTACTACAGCACAGTGAAAGAGTCATGACATATCTAATATATTATCCCAGTCCAACACGTTATGGCTAATTAGTTGGAACATAAACAGCTGAAGTTAAAATGCCAGAGACAGACTTTGACGGCATAGCTGTGAGTTCAAACCACACTGCCTTGTTTCAAAGAGCTTTGAAGCAACACGGGTTGAAGAAACATTTGTTTCCCTACAGAGGAGGTGAGGGTGAAGAAAATGACCTGAGATTACAACCTTGCAGTTGGCCTGTCAGATTTTTTAACATATCAGGAAACCTCCTGATTTGAGTAAAATTTTGCTTATTAAAGGATTAGCAGACACATCAACAGTGCAAGCCACAGAGGGTTCATTAAACAGAAGCTGGGTTCATCCAAGCCCTGGTTTCAAAGCTGAGATGCTCTCTCTGCTTAACAGCAAGCAGAGACTCCCTTTTATTGAGGGACTAACACAACTTTATGATACCACTAAACAGATACAACTTTCTTCTTATCTTATAGAAAAAAGGGTGCCTGCTGAAATAACTACATTATTGGGCAGCTACTGTGTTTCCACAGAGCACTAAACTCAAAGTTCAGATCAGTGCCATACCGATAATGAATCAATAGTATATGAGCACAGATAATCAGGAGAGCAGGTAGACAGATAACGCTAAACTTTTATGGCCCTCTTCATTCAAATAAAGGGGAAACAGTAATGATTACAAAGAATCACATTAACAGCTAAAGAAAAGAATGGGAAGTCTCTGGCTGCCCTGGGGATTTTGCTGCAGCTCTGGAGTTTCCCTGCTCCTGGAGCAAATCGCTCTGCCCCTGTGCCTCAGTTTTCCTCCTGCAGTGAGGTGCCCCAAGGACAATGCTCTAGTTGTGCTTGTCTCCTCCTGTAAGGCCTTCCTTCAGGAGAAACCCCAAGAACGTTCAGAAAAGCTGTGTCGATTCAGTAATGCCGATCCCATCACTCAGAGATGCTGAGTGGGATTTGGTGCCCTCAGACCAGCTGATCCCTCTATGTTACTTGGTTGGGTGCAGAGAAAAACATCGCTGAAGCACAATCTCCCTAACCCAGTTAACCACGAGAAAACAGGGAGCAAAAAGGTCCATCTGGACTCCAACCCATGCTCCAGCACCTTTACCCATTTCAAAGCCTCTTTGGCACCCACATCAGCAGCGCCCATTCCCCCATGATATCAGGGGAAGCCCACTGCTGGCATTACAGCATTTACCGAGAAGAACGGTGCACACATCACCATCCTTCCTCACACCCCTGCTGACTGCAAATTACGGCACTCAGGGGGAGATGACACTGTCTCTGTCATCCCCTTCCTCTTCCCTGTGCCTGTTGCTACATGAGGTGTTTGCCTCACGCTCCCTGTACGCAGCAGAAAGGACAGCAGGGCTTGGGATATGGCACGGCCGCCTACCAAAAAAGTCTTTCTGCTTTAAACACGCTTGGCGGAGAACGAGGGTCAGATTCTCATCTCCACCATGGCAGCATGAAACAGGAGTATCTTCCTTGCAACCAGGGGGATGAGATGAAAATGAGCCTGGGAGACAGGGGCTGCCTGCTTGATTGATTTATTGCATCAAAATTTAAGCTTTCAAAGCTTTTTTTCTTTTCCCTTCATTTTTGGTTTTACCTGCTAAAGGGTAGTCACTCCAGACTAAAACAGTCTTAATCATCATAAAAGGAGTCAAGCTGCTTCTCCCCTAAATGAGTTCATTTTCTTGGATTCCTCTCTTACAGCAGGAGGATTGAAGCAGGGCAGATAAAAGCTGGAGGCTGCGAACTGAGAGGGTAAAGCCACCCACACATTGTAATAACAACCAGTATTTTAAATCTGGCACTACCTTTGGAAACATTTACGGTCTTAAAACATAATTATAAAGATACAGGGGTAGGGGGGCGGTGGGAAGAAAGACACACACACTGAAAAGAAGAAAAATGAGTGAAACAACTGTTTAATTTCTTGCTGCCATTAATACCAGAGTATTAAATAAAATCTCCCAGATGAATAAAATGACTCTGTTGAGACAAAAACAAAATTCCACTGGACTGGCCCTGGTTTTTGCAAATAGCAATATGTGTATGCAAAGGAATTCCTTGTCCCTGAAAATGTTTACAACTCAGAAATAATTGAAATCAGAAGCCAATCCTCTCCACAAAAAAGAGGCTTTTTTCCTGCATTTGTTTCTTTCCTTCTCTTTCTTCTTCTCTCCCTCTCCGTCTCCATTTCTCAAGGTAAGATTCCCTGTAGTTTTAACCCTTTCCAGCTCAGATGAAGGCAAAAGCACAATTGCCTTAGAGATGTGCCAGATTTTCCCCCAGCGATTTCAACAATATCAAACTTCTCTGCCTAGGTCAACTGTGGAAGAAAAGGGTGGCAACTCACTTTATTTTTGTTGCTTTGTGTTTTTTCAGACAAAGATCCCAAAACATTTTACAGATTTTAGTGAATCAAACCTCAAAGGGCCTCTGAAAGAGAGGAAGGTACAAGCATTCCCCATCTGCAGTTGTTATAACCACTCCCTTACAGATCATAATTAGAAACAATTGAAAGGTATATGGAAAAAAATCCCATTAGAAGGAAAAACCATCCTGGTAAGTCCTGTTTTGCTCTGTTTTCCACAATGCAAGGACTGTGCAGTCCAAATTCCCCTCATTTTCCCTTCCCCTTCCTTTATGCACACCATTGGTTAAGTTATCTCCTAGGACTATAAAATACTTTGGTTCCCTGACTCATTTGGTCTTCAGACCCCCATCAGGACATGGCTAGAAGTGCTCATGAGTAACAAAACCAGTGGTTTGAGATGGTCAGGCAGGTGACCTGCCTGCCTGAGATGACCGGCAGGCGATTTGAGAGCAGGTCTTCCCAGTTAACCCTTACTGGGGTCCACTTTTCTATTCTAAACGCACAGAAACTGGACAGTCTCACTTGTACATTTTTGGGTTGCTCAGAAACAAGCTATTTATATGCTTAGACAATGCAATAGGTATTTTATTTTTCATTAAACTTAGTTTCCTACTTCTTTTACTTCTTTTTAGACACACATTTTTCCATTGGAAACACCAAATTAAACTTCAATTTTATTTTGTTTTTTTACATTTTTGATTGGAAAGCATTTTATTTTCAGATAAAGAAACCTAATGTGAAGAATGGTACTTTTGACCAGCAGCAAGCCCTAGCAGGTTTCCTGCAGGACCAGCTGCTCCAGTTATTAAACTAGTTTAATATATTTCTAAGAAAAACATAGACTGTTTTCTTTTTTTAGAGTCATACTACAGAAAATAGAGTACTGTATGTTAATTTTGATGTATACCAAAGTTTCTAGTTTGCACAGGGGAGAGACTGGGAGCCTGTTGTAGCCATTTTCCTCTCTATAACTTCTCCAAGTGCTTGAAAATGAAAACCAAAGATGGGCAGCTGAAGATCTTTTTTTCTATTTCTTCCTCAAAAAACCCTAATGTGATAAAAAGGGTAGCATCAAGAGTGCTCCCTCTGCTTCTTGGAGGGTGGTGTTAGGAGAAGGCAGATTATCAAAGTAGTCTTTGGAGACACCTCCCATCACATTGCTTCTCTGACGTCCAGGAAATCACCAAAGGTTTTTACTGAAGATAGACTTTAACTCCTCAGAAAAGGAAGTTCTTTGACTCACTGCTCAGTTCAGAGAAACACATCAACCTCCACACCCTGCTTGGCTGCCACACATAGCAGGGCAACGGGACATTGGCACCACTGGATTCCTCTTTATGAAGAAGTCCTTGAACAATTCAGTGCTCTAGATATGATCATTTATGGACTAAATTGTCCAGGTGAATGACTACATCTTTCATTGTTGGTAGAGGACAACTTTTCTAATAGAATGGATACCTATACTCTCTGATGTACCCACACTGAAAACCTGCAGGCTATATATGTCATGCGTGTTGGTTGTCTCATCCATCACAAGGGAAAAAAAAAACAACACTTGATTTGTGGATTGCCTTCATGAATACTTTTACTGTGTCCTTGGAAGTGTCTCCACCTGGTGACCATCAGATTTCAAGAAGAGGCATTTTACATTTTTCAATAATTTTGGATCACACGCTTTTTCAGTTTCATAATTTACACGACACCTCTTTTTTCATCTGAGAAGATTGCAATGCTCATTTTTGGTCTTTTTCTCAGTACTTGTTTAAACAGTACTTTAAATGATAACAGTCATTCAATGAAAACAATTTGTCTGGAAACATAGAGAGGAAAAAGCGCAGTGGCACTTATTTGCTCCTTATTTACATGAGGAGCATATAAATTGGAGGACATTTCTTGCTTTGCCTAAAATGTGGTCCAGCTCTCATTTCCAGCTACCACTTGACCCTGAAACCTGGCTGCACTGTCTGCAAACTGACCAGATGTGGTCTTCACAGGCAGGAAAAAAGGTTGGGTAATACCTTGGGAGGGTGATCTTGAGTCAGTGCATGGATTTTGGGCCAGACTCACAGTCCCAAGAAGAGCAATTGGGGGCTGGTTATGGGAAAGAGATCTCTGACAATCTGCACACACAACTGGGAAGTCAAAGAAGATCCAATAACTACAAAATATCGAAGATGTCAGAGTTACTGCACCATTTTTAGGGTATTTTAATTAATTAGCCAATTAATTAGCAATCTCAAAGCAATGTCAGCTGGAAAGCGATAGCGTCTAAGCACAAACTAGACTGTGATTTGTTCCGTTTCAGTCTGGTTTCAGGGCATGTGAGATTTTCCAATAAGATCAGGTCATGCGTGTCTTTGTCCGTGAAGATTGAGAGTGGCAGTACAGCAGCAAGGCAGCAGCCTGTTGTAAGATCAGTGTGTGGCTCTGTCTCACAAGATTGTACTGCAAAGTGCTTAAGATGAGGTGAATTTGTAGTGAGAAAACGCAAAACTATAGGCCTGTGGATTTCTTTCACCCACCTTGAGCTGTATTCAATACAGACCGACTGCCTACCCTTAAATTACTACATACAACTAAATGGAGACAGCGCATATATATTTTTAGCATCATTAAACATCATGTAGCAATTTCAGTCTGTTAAACAGGCCTGGGATCTGCAAAGATGCTGGCATCTAGATTGCTGCTGACTTCTGAAAGTGAAATGGTGCTAATGATACCCAAAACACCAGTGGAAAATGTATGCTATTTTAGGACACAGCCACCGATAGACAGGAGTGACCTTCAGATGTAATGACTGTATATTTAAGTATCTCCATTTCCCCAGATGCTTGGTCCAAATAACAGAGATTAAGACAGGGTCAAATTGGACTGAATTGCAAAAGTACCATATTTAACATACAGTCTTGAAGTAGATATGTGACATTTCAGCCATATCTGATAATACCTGGCTCAGGTCACCCTGTAGTATTAGATCCACAAAAATTCCAATCTAATGTCCCTTTAGGTAGCGTTTGCTGCCGAACAGCCTCTTACTGCCTCCAAAACGTGGTGCTAATTAACGTGAACCAAGTTACAATATGTGCTAAAGATTCCAGCTTTGTTACTTATTTAATGAGCTTCGTGGGATTTGAACATGAGGCTCAAAGTAGCAGGGGAAACCTCATAATTAGTTTCAATTAGAAGAAGTTCCTACGCATTACAACTATTTGATAAACTGCAGAGGGAAAAAGAACTACTGAACAGATACAAATCACTAGCTTTGTTTCATTTGTTATTATACTTATTTTCTTCTTAATTAGTGCTGATTGGCTTATGATCCTAATTAATGCAAAGGAATTTGGAATGGTATACAATGATATGGCTTAGAAGATGCCAGAGTGTACAACTGCTAAATTATTGCTAATTGTTATTTACACGAGGACAGGAAGACTAAGTAATGTGCTGCCTAATTAGCATTAAAGATATGGTTTCCATTTCCAAATTAAACGAAGGCAAAAGGGATAAAATCATTATGGTTACCAAAAATCTCCTCATCCTTCTCTCTGAAAGTCAATAGTTGCATTGCCAACATTTTTTTAAAAAAAGAAACAACCCAAACCAGCCAAGAAATAAAAGACCTTCAAGAAAATGCAGACCCTTAATCCAAAGTGGACACTGTTAAAACCTTTTCAGCTGCCACTTCAAAATGTTTAATGCTATATCCATTACGGGGATATATTACTAGCAGCAAGCACTGTGCCAGTCTTAATTAGGGAAGACTGTAACGATTTTAGCAGTTAGCACAGGTGTGCCCAGCCTACAGAATTGCTCTGCTTTAATGGTTACAAAGAGCCGGTGTCTTCAGTTACTCCCTTCAGAGCTACGTGGGAAAGTATCCAACCCTGAAACATTGGAAAACTCAGACAAAATTCCTGAATTTTATCCCAGCTTGGCCACAGACTCACTGGCTGGCCTTTGTAGTCACTTCACCTCTGTTTCATCTTCCTCAGGGACAAAGCGAGGCAATAGTCCCTTTGATAAATCCACTGGCAATAATAAAGCGCTTCTCAATATGGCAGATTTGTAAATTTCACAGGGTCTCTACAAGAATTACTTAATTCTTCGAATACATAAAATGCTGTGTCAGTTTCATGGTAATTATCTCATTTTTTATTTTTAATCACTCAATATTGGAAACAAGACAAAAAGTCTCAACATTAAGGTTTATGGAAAACTTGTTATGTGAAAAAGGAAAAGCCCAAAGCATTTAAAAAAGCTCCAAATTATTTTTTCTTTCTGTATATCATTTTTGACAACTGCATAACATAAAGTGCAGTGGCTGTCGCAGGAGTTACATTTGCACTATGATTTCTGCAAAAATAGCATTTTCTATCTTTAAACCTTTTTTGTTTGTTTCTTTTCCTGCTCTCCTGTACCTTGGTGCCAAGGGAATATCCAGGATGATCTAATAGGTCTTTTCTATCTCTAATTTCCATGATTTGATGAAAAACTATATTCTGCACACTTCTCAGCCCCATATATAAACATTATTCTTGACCCCTTGTCTATGTTTAAGGATGTCATTCACTTCTCAGAGTTTCTAAAGGTTACATTTTTACACATACATAAGCATGCATATGTTTGGTCTAAAGTACCTCCATGTCAATTTTCTTTTTTGAAATAATTTGAAGTTAAAGAAAAATAAAAATCAACCCCAAATATCTTTAAGTCTGGGAGACTGTAGATATTGGATGTTTTCTGCCTAAGTAGTTATATACTCATACACATCTACGTTACAAACTTACATGCATATATAACAGGACACTGCCTGTGCTTGTCTGAGTTGCCTTGTTCCAATTTGCTCTAGGGCTCTCAGAGTTTGCGCCTCGCTGCCAGCAAGGGGCCTTTCATTTAACAGATCGATGCAGATAACTCAGCACAGCCCTGCATTATTGCTGAATGAAGATGCAGGCTTGTGCATGAAAAATACACAGTTTTCCTGGAGAAAAACGAGCACTGAAATCTGAGCAACAGACATTTCTGTGACCAGCCTGCACTCAAGGCTCCAATCCAGCAGCTCAGACTGAGTCCACCTGGGCTTCGTCCTCACTTACGTGAAGTCCCTTTTAAATTATAAAAGAGGCATTTTCCCCTATTAGCATTTTAGCCTGCCAAACCTATCAAAACAAGACTTGCTGGAAATGGGAACTCAGCCCACAGCCTTTACTGATGCCACTTACATGCCTGAAGTTGAGTTTATGCTTAAGTTGCTTGCTGAAGCCTGAAGGCCTTTAAAAGGCTTCATTTTTGTCTTGAATGGTGTTCACAGTCTTTCATTCTTACCGTAACTCACCACAGGCTGCCTGCCCACACACGGCTCCTTCCCCCCATGCAATCGGCTCCACTGCCTCATCTCCCTCTCGTTCCTGGTTTAACTGCCGTATGCCACCCCAGATATAGCCACGGTGCCACTGAAGTGGTGGGTGACACCAGCATCGTGTACATGGCTGAGGATTCATTTAGCAAGATGGCAGCATACTGCCCACTGTACCTTCCCCTGGGCCACCGTCTCCCATTTCAACAGTGTTTTCCCTGCATAAACCATTTTACACCACGTTGCAGTCTCCTGGCTTTCAGGCCTTCGTTGTCTTCTACGTGTCTTCTCTGGCTCACCTCTCTGCTGGCATATTCATATTGTTTAACTTTGCTCATCCCTGCGTCTCTCCAGGTATAATGGCTTCTTTACACCTTGCAAGTGCCCTCAGAAACCTTCCTTAGCTTTGCCGTTGCGCTGAGGACTCCCAGCCAGGCTCTGCCCTTCTTCAAAAATTCATCAGCTTTCAGGTCCCACCCTGTACACCCCTGTGCGTCAGCAGACTTCCATACCCCTACCAAAGCCTCAAGGTCTTGCAAGAACTGCACTGTGAGAGACGCATGAACATGTTGAAGACAGACTTGTCAGCTAGGCTAGACTCCAGCCCACCATAACACTGCTGGGGAAGGGGGAGGAAGAGCATTGGGCATGCATGGTCCCAGAGGAAGCAAGGTGTCCCCAGCAACATGTCTTCCAGCACAGGCTCCTGGCACACAGGACTTCGCATGCCAGCTGTGCCTTGGCATGGTCCTGCACCTTGTCTCTTTGAGGAGACCAATAGCAGAGGCACAACGGGAGGCGGCAGCAGGACTCCATGCCTTGCCAGCACCACAGGTGATATCCAGCACATTTTCAATTCCCATTTAATTGTCATCTTGGCCTAGCTACTATACAACTGTTTTTTTCTCAATGGATTTTGCCAAGCTGTAAGTTTTTTATCGTCTGGTTTAAAGCATAATCTGGCTGTGAGTGAAATTAATAGTTGTTGTATTATTCATTTCACCTGGAGCAAGAACAGGTCTATGTATTTACCCAGAACCTGATACTAGCACTTATCACAGGAGCATCTGAGAGGCATGAGAGTCCTATGCTTGTTATCTTTGGTTCAGTCAATTGACATTCAGGAGTAGAGCAGAAAAAACACTCTATATTCTTCATTTATTGGCTGAGGGAGAAAAAAAGCCTCGGGAACAATGTGGATTAAAGGAGACATTCAAATTTGGAAGACATTTCCTGAGCATTTTAAGAAATTTAGATACGGTCACATTCAAGAACTCCTCAAATATATATATCTTTCAAATCATTTGTACCTCTTCAATGACACACTGACAACATTAATAAAAATTAGAGGCTCTGAACTAAAATCAGAATCTGCTGCAAACTTATAAATTTTCAATTCACAGAACACTGCATGCAGATAGCTTGCCAGACTTGATGCCTTAAGCTAAAAATCATCTTCATATTGCCCCTCCCAGCCTGCTACAGTTATCATAAGGTTGTTCCCATCCAATGGCTACAAAGCAGGCTCTGGAAAATGAGAACATTGCCATTCCTGTCACTAGTGGAGATGATACTGCTACAAGAACAACATGAAGCAGACGCTAATTCTTTGAACTCTTTTCTCAGACCTTGAAGTAAGGATGGAGGCAGGCTGGCTGTAGAGCAGCGTGGATGTTTAGTCTATTATGGATTTACTGTCCTTGCTGAAGAGAAAAAAGTACTTATTTTTTTTAGAATATTAAGCTCAATTACCTTTTCACTAAACACACAGGAGAGCCTTGGAGGGGGCCACTTGAATTTGCGCTTAGGAATTTATCTTGGATAGACTTGTAAATAGACTAAACCACTACTTGTAATTTATCAAACACTGTGACTTTAAAGTGAGAGATGACGAAAGTACTCAGTTTCCCCCTGATTTTTATCAGGATCTGTTGACCTTGTGTGTAGTAAGGCTCGAGGACTCACTTCACCACTGTGAAAATGTGTGACTGACTCAGGACAGTTTATTCCCCTGATAAATAAAGGGAAGATCTGAATTCAAGACTCCAGACCTGCCTGGCACAGATGACTTTGTTTCCCACATTATCAGTTTTGAGTGAGGAGAACCAGTCTTGGCAAAAGTTAGAGGCAGAAGAGAAGGACCTGCAAAAAGAGGCGAATTTCTAACAGAGGAGATTTACTAAAATAAGAGTAAATCCTCCGCAGCCTGGTGCTTTTCTACTTTGCCAGATTATCTCCTCCTGTTCCATACCAAGCTAAAAGGCTTCATTTAAATGATAACCAAGAGTCAGTCTCTCCTGTGCTGGAGCATTTGGGTGGTGGGTTTGGTTTATGCTTTGCAGCAGGTCACCACAGATGATCCTAACAACTTCTTCAGGCTATAAACTCCAGACCCAGGTTCCCTGAGGACAGTCTCAGTGGCAAATGCCAAGCTTGATGCCTTCTCATAAATAATGTCAAGGTTAACTTAAGTCACACGCGAAAACATCGAAACAGAAACCAAACAGTGAAATAAACACCAAGTTCTTGATTAATAGTAATAATTAATACATATATATATATTCTTTGATAGCGATATGGACCAGCTGTGACCAAGTCTGTACAGAAAGACATTAACGCCTTTCCACCTCTCAGAAAACACAGTAAAACAGACAGTGGAAAGGCACGAGGTAAGAACCCCTTGGTTGGAGTCTATCTGATTGCAAAGCAACCTCTGTATATCCTTAGTCCAGGCAAAACTCCAGTATATCCCTTGGAGAAAATATCTCTTATAAAAGTCTTAACCACCCCATGAGCAAAAGGAATGTACTGATTTGGTCCTAATACATGATTAGAAGAAATAAGGCATCTAGGAGGAAGGCTGCAGCAATGGAATAATATATACGACACATACACAGGGGTGATGTATTTAAGAAACACCAAAAAAAATATATGTAGAAATATGCAGAATGCATGCTAGTCTTGACTCATAATGCACAAGGGCCTTGAGATCTACAGAGGGAAAGTGCTACAGCAGAACCAAGTCTCATTTTATTACCACAATTATTGATCAAATGAGTGCTTTTTTTAAAGCAGCACATGGCCATTTTCCTCATGTTTTGCTGGTAACCAAATCTCCCTCCTCCCTCTTACCCTTACTGTTTTACTGTTATTGGCTTTAAATTAAGTCAGCAAAACGATGGCATTTTTTTGCAGCATAACTGGTTAAATGCTGAAGCATAAAATGAACGGTGTCAAATCATATTCTCAAAGCTGATTAAAAGTAATCCTGCAGACGCTAAATATAGATTACCACAGCAATTACTGAAAATTCATAACCTTGCTAAAAAGGCATTCTAATGGAGTTCTGCAGCACGCTGTAGTTAAGGGCTGTTTACTTTTTTAAAACAATCTGCAGAATAATGTGTGGAAATGTGGTCTTATACAAGCTTCATCCAGTTATGAATAGAAAATTGTGGCTGTTGAGAGCTCCCTCCTGGTATCTGATACCACCACAAACAGTGTTTTGGCTATCTCTATCTGCTATTGGACCAACTCTGACTCACATTATGTTCTCATTATATCTCTTTTGCAGTTTAAAAATGTTTGAAATTTATTCCATTCCTAATTTAAGGCCATTTCATATTATATGTCACTTTAGGGCAAAGACATTGCATTAAGGTCTGTATTTTTAAGCCTGTCTACTACACAGACTTTGTTTAGCACCAAGAGACCCTATCACCAGTGATAATCTAATAAGCAAGAATCTGGCAGTTTTACCCCACAGCCTCTAAATAATATATGTGAACACAGTAATTATGAAAAGCTTTCCATATCCCCTCTTTAACATAGATTTAGCGTTGTTTTCAGTGACAGCTAAATCTGTGCTGAGCTTTGTCAAATTCTTATATTGGCAACTCTGCTACAACTGTCATTCTCACCAAACTTCAGTGGTTAAAGTTGTCTTTTCCATGGTTGAGCTCAGATGGAAAGAGAACATCATCTCCCAACTTCAGAAATGTAGAAAAAACAGAAAAGGAATGGATAAGTGCTCCTCTGTATTTTGCTGACCTTTCTGGCAATGCAACTCTGTTGACAACAGCAGAGAACTATGAATGTAACTACAGTAGGCTGTTGCTATCTTCCTGAAGTTCCTTTTTTCTAGACTGAAGATTTACAATTTTTTTCCCTGAAACAATAATAATAATAATAAAAAAGAATAATTGGGACACAAATATATTTTGTTTAAGTAGATAAAGTTCTTAAAGATTTTTTTCAATACATGACTAGATGTTATAGCTGTAGACTTTTTTCTTATCATCTCCACTTAACCTGGAGAAATAGTAAAAATGAATAAGAATAATCCATGCATGAAGAAAACAGTGCTTCAGTTCACCTTACAGCATTCCTAGGTAAGAGTATTAGAGGATGGAAGTAGAGAGATTAAATAATTTGATCTAAAATTTGGTCAAGGTTAACACATTCTAATCTTCCTCCTTCTAGTGACTTGAAGGCAAACGGGATACATTTGCAAGTTTTGAAATCAGATGCCTCGATTGCTTTCCCATTCCCTGACAAGGGAAATGTTACTCTACATATGGGGGAAACTGATTACAAAGGTACAAATACTTTGCCCTTATCTAGCATCAGTCCATGGATGTCATATTGAAACGTGTTCCCCCTACATAAGTCTGATAATATCAAAGCAAACAAGAAAGAAATATGTTTTAGCTGATAAAACCATCCTTCCTGTAACAACAAATGAATTTCATGAATCATATACTTAAAAAAAAAAATATGAGTGAGGTAGCCTGAGGTATTTCTTTTCACACTTTCTGCACTCTCCTACTGCCCACTGGTTGCAATTACTTGCTCCCAGTGGATCAGATGAGTGGTGGTTCCAGTCCCACCAGCAACCAGATGATAAATAAGCTCTTTGCTCTCTTCCACCAGTTCAGATTCCCAAGGTGATCAATCACTAATGACAACTTGCAATACAGGCTCTAGAGAAGGAAGACCCAAAATTGCCCTTCTTAAGCAAGACCTGTGCTCTCTCTGTGCTTTTCCAAAGGCACTAATCAACTTGAGACCTGAGGACTTATTGTTGCCTCCTACTCTTTTCAGTCTGTGTTCAGTCTTCATTAAACAGAAGATGCAAAGCTAATGAAGTTAAAAAGTTAACTTAGATTTTTTCCAGCCTGCTGGAGTATTGCCTCAAAAGAGTTATCTTTTGTGCGTGTGCCTGTTGAGGGAAGAGGAAAGGCTTTTAATTATATCTGAAAAGGATTATCCCCATCTCTACAGAAGGGCTCTTGACATTTTTTGAAGACTAGGCATCTTCTGTTGCGCTAGCAATGGAGAATGTATGACAAAAACAGAGCGTGTTGCCTTTCCTAGTTGGTAAAATGACCCATGCTGCTAATGGCAAAGCCCTCAAAGCTTTCTGTTTAGCAGGATCTTACACAAATACAGATCAATAGCTTCAATTTGATTCTCACCAGTCCATCTGCAAAAACAGTATCATTCATATGTCTGCTGTCAACACAATCGCTCTCTCTGATCCAAACAATTTGTTATTTGTTCCTATTTGTTCAGAAAAAAAGCCTTCTCAACATTCAGATTAAGTTGAAAAATCTACTCCTTTTCAAACTGCTCTGTGCTCTATAATACTTTTGTCCTATCTTCTATGCATTAGAGAGCAGTTTTCATACAGAAATGCAATTATTCTTTCTTCTCTTTTCCAAAAAAAAAAACCACCATGGAGTGACTTTGAATGATTCCTTCACTAATAGTGACTTTAAACTAAATAGCAGATATATTTTAATATAGAATACAGGTGCTTCTTATGGATAAGCCCTCTTTACCATGCTGGAAATAATGCTGGAACTCTGTAAGGTGTTTAAGGAGAAAAGAACATAGAAAGAATGATGGAAGTTTTGATTTGCAGGGAAACGTTGCATGAATTACTTAAGCCGGAGTAAATGATGACTAAAAGTAAAGATGATAACAATCTGCAGGTGTTTGATGGAGATAAACATAGAGGAAGAGGTTTTCTTAGGGTCATCCAAAGGGTAAAAGTAGCAGCAGTGCTAGATGGACAAGATAGATTAATAGGTTTTCTCCACCTCTAATGACTATGATTCCATTATATTAAAACAGAGAAAAAACTACAGAGAAATACTGAACCCATTTCTAATCCAGACCTTCACTGACAGATTAAATAGTACAGGAGATTGTAATTTCTTTTTATGTAGCCAAATGTTAATTAGATTCCTCACAGCTGTCTGTATATCCTTCTGAGTTGGCTGATGAGCACATTAACAATGTAAGCTGATTCAAGAGTAAAATGAAACTTCCTTATGAAGGATAATGACACATTTGAAGCACAGACTGGTCCCACCGAAATACAAAACCCACTAGTACGCAGTAGTTCTGTTGCATATTTTATACCATGTGCACATGGCTTTGCTGCACTGGCAGGCTCCAGATAATCCACAAATCTCAGCTCCTCCACCAACGCAGCTATCAAGCATTAAAAAAAAAAACAAAAAAAACCCAGAGAAATTGGAAGCTAATAGATAATTTTTTCTGTCTTTTCAACTAGTCATAGGAAACACTCAAGTCACTTAACACTTCTAAACCTTCCTCACACATCTGTAAAATAAGGAAATACTACTTCTCTTGTTAGTTCGTTGGTAAAACCTCAGAGTGTCCTTGGCCAAATATTACTGAGGTGAAAACTACTATACCACTAGATCAGCGTCGGTTACATTCATTCCCAGGCATTTTGTCATTTTCCTGTACCTTTAGCCAAGTAATCAACTGGGAATGGATGTCTCTGTCCAATTACCTTGTTCTAGAATTGTCTTCATTTACAGAATCGCAAAGTGGTTAGAGTTAGTTAGTGGTTAGAGTGGTTAGACCTTAAAGATCATGTCATTCCACCCCCCTGCCCTGGGCAGGGACACCTCCCACTAGACCAAGTTGCTCAAACCCCCTTCCAACCTGGCCTTGAACACCTCCAGGGATGGGGCAGAAAACTTTCTTGAAAACAGTTCTTTCACAGTCAGCTTTTTAAAATTGTATTAGAGGCAAGAATTAAATTTCTAATTCGAAACAAAACAATCAACTGAATTCTTCTCAGGCAAATGAATAATATACTATGAATAGATTTAAAATTCAACTTTGAGTTCCTTCTTTTAGATGAATTGTCTGAAATCATTGCTTAAACATGTAATCCTCCCACCTAAATCCTAAAACCAGGATTTTGACATATAACATTCCACTGAAATGAATGAAACTTCATGCCTAAGTATTCTGCTTGGCTTTGAAAATTCTACCTTTTATTTTAAAACTTATCACAGTATTTACATAACAGACCAAAACAGCTCTAGTTGTAACTGTAAATTTAGAATAAATGACATATATCTTAAAAATGTGGGGCATGACTTTTCAAACATCTCCTACTATGTGCTCATAAATAGCCGTGAACACAAATTAGGGCAGGTAGGTGAGCTGATATTACCTTCAACTCAACAAAACAGATATCTAGTTGCCATTATTTCAACTTGCAGTTTATTTTGCCAACAGTTAGTTTTGGGGGTACTGCCTAAAAACATTCTTCAAAGGGTGAATACTGCAGCAGTTACATTACTTTCCGTAAGTCTCATGTTTTGTCCTTTTGAAATAATGAATATAGACCTCAGGTCTGAAAAATGATCCTGTAGTGGAAGGAGAATGGAATATATGATCTAATAAGTCCTATGATTCTTACTTATGATCTAATTGCCGCCAAATATAAATTCTTCTTTAAAATCAAATCCAATTTTTTCATTACATCAAAAAATTGCCTGAAATATGACTCTTCAAGAGGAACAAAATTTTATTTTTGCACTTTGCTGATGCAGCTTCTGCTTGAGCACTGTTCTTGTGATAACCACATAAAGCATTTCTGTTCAAAGGTTCTGTTATTGTCAAGGAGATGAATTATAAAACAACTTTATATTGTGCAATCTGCAGATTTTATTGACAAAGGTGTCAGGAGCAGAGGAACTGGGAGTCTCTCTGCTTGTCATGGGATAAATAAGAGGATCTTCAAAGCTCTTAGCTTTATTCAATTTGTTTAGATACAAGTTGACTGTGAACATTGATTCGATGCGAGACCGGTTATAGATTTTTAGGTAGGTACATACACAGTGGGGAGTAATAG
Organism: Larus michahellis; assembly: GCF_964199755.1. Taxonomy (NCBI): domain Eukaryota; kingdom Metazoa; phylum Chordata; class Aves; order Charadriiformes; family Laridae; genus Larus; species Larus michahellis. The sequence continues at coordinate 5,294,737 of NC_133930.1, forward strand.
ATGGCTCTAAAGTGAGTGCAAGGCTGCAACTCACTTGGGAGGCTGGAGACATCATGCAAGTCTGGCTGTATAAGCATGCTGGCACAAGGGAAGATGGGTCTGGTCCTCCAACAGAAGTGTTTTCCCTTCCCACTCCAGAAACAAAATATTGCTTGATCTCTTCTCCCACGGGGGAGCATCATGACAGGTCATATTTGTGTGCTAGAGGGCCTCCACTTATAGCCCCTCATTATTTGAAGCTTAGTTTCCCATCCATATTGCCACAAACAGTAAAAATTTAAGCTGCTGAGTAACGGAGTCACAAAATACCAGCTAATCTGCTGGCTAAGACATGCCAGAACATAAGACTAACAAATACTTTGCTCTTTGACTAGCTGGTTTCTGCTACAACATGATGTCTTTTCTTCATATGCCACCTAGCCAGTCTGCCATTTTCCTGGACACACAGTCTTTGCCTTCCTATCTGTCTAAAAAGTACTAGCTTGCTGAAGGCATGCCACAGAGCCGGTGCAGTTAATGTGAATGTCCAAGTAAAAAATATGCTCCTAAGCTCTCATCCTACATTATCATGATTAAACCTAGTCCTGACATTTCTTCCTGCCTTCAGGCAGAAATACCCTTGGGACTCATCTCACTGGAAGCCCAAACGTAGCGTGGGTTTCCCTAGGCAAGTGGAAGTCAACATGAAAGTCAGTGGCAATAAATTGCTAGGATGGTGGCTGAATGAGATCAAACTCTAAAAGATTCAACATCTTTTGCACAGTGAAGAATGTTTTAGTAACAGTGGAAGCTCCCCCTGCACTTCTCTGCCAACTGAGCTTACAAAGTATTTCCCCTGGGTGCCTCTGAAGGTGCTGTTGCAAAGATGGACGGCGCTCAGTGCAGAAGATGAGGAAAGAGGTAAGGGAAGGTGCAATTTATCTCATATTCCAGCCACGTAAAAGTTATATATCTAATCTTCACCAGTCATCTAGTCTGCCTCCAAAAGGATAGGCAACTGTCATGTTGATTCAAATCTTTGATCATATCTTCAAGAGGATCTTAACTGCTAACCAACTAATTTCAGGCTGAAAATCCATTACATTGCAATTTTCACTGAGTATCAAGCTGAATGCGATTTGGTCTGAAATCTTGGGAATAAAGGATTCCCTCCTTAGGCTTTTGAGCCATGTAGTCACGATGTATTATATCAGTTATCAGGTTTTGACATTTCATAAACCATGCAAGATTGTTCAAACTTATCCTTTGTTGCTCTGCATGCTGCTGAAGTAATTAAAAATGGAAAATTCTCTGAAGCTTTTGGCTAGTAATGGTACTCTAGACATAAAAGACCTCCTTCATCTGTGTTAAAACTCTTTGGATTTGAACTGGTATAAATAACTCGTTCAGCACCAGAATGATTTTTTGGCTTAATATAACACTGGAAAGGGAATAATGTATTTAGGAGGATTTTTTTTCCTTAGAAATTGTTTTTTTTTCAGCTAGATCTCTAGCTAATTCTGTTTATTTTTCAGTTCCCAGTGATGGTGAGAAACCTGTAATGTTTTGATCTTTCAAACATTCTTCCCAAAATGCTCCAAGGTCTTTATCTTACAGATAAGTCTATTCTTCTGTTTTATTATTTGTTCAGGTGGAGTTATTCCAAACTAAGAATTCAAACACTGTTTTTCTCACCACAAGCGTAAGCTGAAAGGGAAAAGGCAACTTGCACTTTTCCTTACTGGGGTGAACTGTCTCAATAAAAAGCTAAAATAGAAAATGAATTAAAGCTTATATGATCCACTGAATATAACTTCCCTGGCTGTTTTCAAGTATTCTGACAATTTTCTGACATTATACTGTTCCAAAATAACGTATCATTAAAACAAAGCCATGAGAATGTTATCAGTGGATTGCTAAAGAACAATGCATTAGGAGATCCGGCTCCTATTGCTAGATATAATCCAGGTTTGGGAAAGCCACTTAGCATTTCTGAATCTTGCCAGTGTTTCATAGAAGGATGTTGAAGAACTCCAGGCTGGATCACTGCCTACTTCCCAGCATCAGCAGCACTGAGTCACTGACATTGGAAATGCTGAAGGTCTACCCACAACAGATGGAAATACAGAACACCAATAAATCATAATACAGAGATGCTCAAATTTTAAGGATAGGGATCGCATTTCACTGAATATCATTTTATCAAGCCAAGTTATTTGTGTGTGAATACACACTATCAGGCACCCAGTCTTGATTCGTAATCTTTAAGAAATGGAGAATCTACACTATGGTAATCACAGTCATATCTTCATTACCACCTTGGCTTTCCTCTGCATTCCTCCCAAATTGCTCTTTAATGCCTTTGCTTGCATTCAGGTGTCTGAGTCTGGAGCTGAATCCCAGATCTTCACATCAGAGACCCTTCCACATCCCATCAGCAGGATAATATCCCTCCTTCTCTATAAATGGTGGCTGCTGTCTGCGATTAATCTACCACACCATTTTCCATTAGCCTTTCATATACTTCTCAAATTAAACACTTCTGCACTCTCTCCGATGGCATTTTTTACACTCCGATGGGGTTTCCTCTAGTCACCCAGGGACTGACTAACCAGTCTGCCTTCCAACTCTCCTTCTTTGTAGTACTCACAAACCCTTTCAGTCACATCAAAGTCTCTCCTGCCAAACTGACCAATCCACTCCTATTGTTCTTGCATCCACCTTTACCCTCTACCTATGTTTTATAATTAGATTACAGAGGGTTTTGACGCCTGACCAACCCTTGTTATTGTGGGCTAATGATGATAATAAAAGACAGAGTCTACGCATGCAAGCATTTGCACTTGTCTTCCCCGTATCTCTGCCATGCTCTGCTCACTGCACTCATAAACCAGCCACCAGACTGGGATTACAAGGCAGCCATGAGAGCTGGAGGCTAGGTGAGCACAGCCTTCCTACAGCGGAGACTGTTTGCTGGACTGGGATACCAGGTGCCTGGGGCACCCCGGGAATTGAATCTGCAAGAGGTGACCAGTGCTTAATCATAAAAGCAGAGTCTGCAGCTGGGGTTGTAGCCCAGACACAGGTACAGGAACTCCAGGAACAACACCTTAGGGCTTTCATTGCAAAAAACCCACAGTGCCTCTGAGTCGCAGTTATAGAAGTAGTATGTCTCTTGCAAGATAAGGCACATCACTGGAGAGTTTCGTTCCCTCTTCCTATCCCATCTTTCTTTTGCAGTATGGAATTAAAAGTGTATTTGTAGGAGGAAAAGGCTAATTTGGTTAAGGGCATAAGATTAATAAACTCCTCCCCTTATGAAAATATCCTGTGACTTTTAATAACCATTAAAACCCCAAAGGATCTAATTTCTTAGGATTTTACTCAAAGGACTTGTTCTGCCTGTAGTAAATGGCCAGGTAGTCAATAGATCTGCATTAGTTCGGTAATGATCCTGCTGGCATTTGAAATTATGGCTAGACTGACCTGAGGCATATGGCTTAAGCCGCTAAGCCATTGCCTGTTGTCTCTGTTTTTCATTTGATTTGGTAGCTTCCTGAGGCCCTGAATTCATCCTTGAGGATAATGCAAGCTTTTCCTGGCAGTGAGTGAGCTGTCACGACTTACCTATGTGACATTTAAGTGGGGTAAAGAAGGATTACTCTAAATGCCCGACTTAACCCAACTAAAGTTTGACCCGGCACATTATATTTCAGTGTCATTTTCACGTGTGTGGTTTAGTTATTTACACATTGCTGTCTGGTTTCTTTGGAAAGTTTCCGATATTGAACAAGAGCTTATCTTTAGCCTAAGGTTAACATAAACAGCAAACAAGGATGTTCTCAGTACCTGTCTAGAAGCGGTTTACTGACACACCTTGTTTCTGACAATATTTTTATATGCTCTTGAAAAAATGAACTTAATGAAGTGTTGGCATGAGAAATGCCAAAATCCAGCCTTTTTACAAAAATGAACTGTCATACGTTGCTTTATATAATCCGTTGAAATCAACTGCACTAAACTGGTGCAAAGGACAAGTCAGTCTAGGCTCTGCTAAAACGCCTGATAGCATATATAAAATACATTTGTCTTCAGAGGGAAGTAAAATATAACTCTCTTTCCAGCTCTAACATCCAAGTTTTTTTCCTAGGTGATGATACAATGTTCCCATTAAGCAATTGGAACTTGAGTCACGGGGCTCCAGAATGTTGCTTGCACTGCCGTCCTGTACAGCATCATGTCAAATTTCATGGGGTGGAGGAGAAGCACCTTAGTCTTTTCTTTCATGAGTAGAGATGTTATTGGACTTGTCAGAGGCTGTGCAGAGCAACAGCAAGATGTGCTGTCAGTCAGGGACTGGGGTTTTCTATGCATCCTCCTGGACTCCCTCATCTCTCGGCATGCTGTCCCTCTCCAGGTCAACCTCCCAGGCAGCTACTGGGTTGGTGCCTCCAAAGCACTTATTTTCTGAGCTCATCACAGCAGTGATCATTTCAGCAGAGAAGCATCATTAATCACATCTGGGACCAGAGGAATCCTGGAGGGGAGAGGGAAACCTCTCCAGAATCGTTCCTGCAAATGAGGTAATCCTGCCCACGGTACCCCTTCCTTTTCCTGGGAAAGGCACGGCATGGCCGTCTCTCCCACATGCTGCAAAGCCTCCCTCTGGCAAAACAGCTCTAATCAGTGCTGCTCAGCAAATCACGGCAGTCACTTACGTTAACTTTATGAGTTACACAACTGACATGCTCATGCAGATGTTGTTTGCAGAATATTGGAGACGATGCCAGCCAGACACTTGGCACCAAGACCCGATGTGGGAGATGAGGAGCTTTCTAGGCTCATTCCTAACATTCATTATTTTCTTATTTAATAAGAAAATTGATGCGACACATCAGGGAGACTGGTCAGTCAGCTAGTATGGAAACTATTAGTGCAGAAAAATGAATAGCCTGGCAGTTAAATGTCTGCAACACCCACACACTCCCTGGAAACAACTTTGGAATAGGGTTATTCATCTGAATTTATCCCATGGTCCCTGGGCCTCATAATGATGGTTGAAAGTGGCTGAAACACTTTGCACTGCTTGCTGCCGGACCTGGGTACTCCATGGCGAACAGTGAGTGTTTTTAAGGCAGAGTTGCCCCAAGTCTTAAAATACAGTAGGCAGAGCTCAAAAAGTTTGCAGAAACACTTGTGTGATACTGGTCATTTTCCTGGGTACTAAACCTCTGGAGATAGTTCCCTAATGATGGTTTCAAGGGGGATCTGAAGTGTGATAGGGTTTAGAAAGTCATTTAGGTATAGCAGATCCTGAAGTCTTACTTTGTGAATATTGTTTTCCACAGTCCCTGTTTTCCACAGTCACTGTCAGTCACCCTCTAGTACCGGTCCAGGGAATGAATGTCTTTAAAACTTGCTTAGCAAGAAAAGTCTCACTAACAGCAGATCTTGTCCTCTACTTGGGTTGCTGCTTGCACCCAAGTCCTAGTTTCAGATAATGCAAAATGAACTCAAGTTCATCTTTCATTCTCATAGACTGCTTTCTTCACTGCTTACACCTCTTTGACTATATCTACACAAGTAAATAAAATAAGCCAGCATCCATTTTCCAACCCTGAATGCAAGTGGATGGCATAGCTTGTATTAGGCCTAAATTTTCTACCTGAAAGAAAGTAGTCTTGACTGTGTCTTGCTGACTGAAAACTGCCCCTGGCTCATGATGCCCACTGGGTCATGCTCAGGTGTTATCTGGAGAGAGCTTAAAATGTGCCAGGGAACAGGCTAATGGCAGCTCAGAAAAATCATCTGTTGTCCCCATTCAATCCACCAGTGCAGATGTTGCTTTTGGGTCTGCAGCTCAATTCATCAATTCAATACCATCAAGACCAGTGGACATCGGAGAGATTTGCACTCATGTTTGTGACAATAAAATTTCCCTCCACCTCTTATCTTAGGAAGCAAAGAATCACCCTCTCAAATTTACTTCCTCCTTCCAGTGACTATAGGAGAAGCTCATATGACTAGTTTCTACTGGTTGCCTAACTTTTGGGTGGCTAAAGTTAGATGAAAATCCCATGCTAAAGGATTAAAGGCTTCCTCCATTTTTAAATCTGAATGGTATTAAAACAATCCTCGATTTTGCAGGGAATGAAGAAGTCCTACTTAGAACATATGCAGTTCAGTTCTTTCCTGTGAAGTTGCCATATGGCAGGGGAGTGATGGGAAGAAGAAAAATATTGACAGTGATGATATAACTTATTACAGAGCATACGGACCAAATTTTCCTCTCAGTTACACTAGTGAAAATCTGGAGTGAACAGCCCTGTCTTGGTAGGAAAATCAGATCAGTCAGTGGATATACAAAGCCAATTATGAGAGTGAAACAAAAGCAAACTTGAGAAACATTATGGTATAGTAAAGAAGACATGTGGTAGGATGCCAGAAGACAGGAAGTCATTGGACCCAGCAAGCTTACTCTTCCTTTGAAAAAATGATCCGATCTACAGTAACCACAAGTGGTCAGGATCTTGTTTTACGCCTGAACTTGGCAAACTGAATGAAAGCTGCCCAAAAACATCTGTTCTGGGTTCCAAACATTTATATAGCCTTTTGTTAGACTACCAAAGATGGCATCACATCAATAGGAAGGAAGCATTGCAGAAGAAAGCACTACAAGGACGCTAGAGGGAAAAGTCCAAGACTAACACAAGACCTGCAATGTTTTACATACCAATAACTTTCACTTATTTCTTGCTGAACATTCAGCTGATCACAACTTTAAACTATATTTGACAGACAAAACCAGCAATTGTTTCAAGGAGAGAGCCCATGGTGTGTTCCTAGTTCCATACTATTTAGAAATACATTGTAGTCAACTCAGCAGCAAAAGGTGCAATGATAGCACTGTTTGTCTACTGTGTTACGAAGACACAAGGGCAAACATCTAGCTGAGAAAACTTCTGGAAATATAATGGGAAGCATATTTACAAAATAATAGTTGAGTATGGTTTATTTGAAACTCAGTCTTACAACCAACTAGCAAAATAATTATTTTATATTCAGGATCCTTTTCCAGCCCGTGTAAGATAATCAGAAATGTATAGTTTTTTTGGACCTGTGTGGCAGGGTGATGCCATTCTTGTAAACTAGAAAAAGGTAAACAGCAAGAACTCAGCCAGCCAAATCAAAAACCTGAAAAACCCGAAAAACCCGAAAAACCCGAAAAACCCAAATAAAATTATCATCAGTAATTCTGCACACAAAAGAGTTAAACTGCAACTTAATAAATAAACTATGTATACTTTTTTTTCTTGGAGGCCTATAAAGACTGAGGTTTTGCAAACGAGTTCAAAGACAAACTATAGCCAACTCAGTGTCCACAGTTTCTTTGGAAGCAGCATGGAACATTTGGCCAGAAGAAACTGTGCCAACTATCCAGCGCAAAGCCTATACTTTAATTTGCAAAAGCAAAAAGCTGTGATTTATACCTCTGAAAGGAAGAAGTAAAAAAAAAAAAAAAAAGGGGGGGGGGGAAGAATCTAACAGTACATTCTGTGTAGGTTTATTATTTTGCCAACAGTTTGTGGGTTGGATGATGAGGTACGTTCCTGAAGATTAGACATCACTATTTTTTTAAAACAAACAAAACAGCAGGAAAAATCAAAATTCCCCTAAAGCAGAGGCAGTCCTTGCGAAAGTTCAGAGCTGCTGTGGCTCCCTCTTGGCTCCTTTTTTTTTTTTTTCTTTTTTTGAAAAGAAAATTCATCAACCAATAGCATTAATCAGCTTTGGCTCACAGACAACATTTTTGCTTCCAGTTGAGGACAATTAGAGGCACAGTGTCAACTCGTCATTTATTAGGTTGTGTAAAGCTCTGAAGATACACATTGTTTTTGTGACATCAAAAAATTCTCATGTAAAAAGGTGCTGTTGCATGTAGATATCTCTTGGTTTCTTCTCCTTTTAAACTCAACAGATTTGCTTGTTCAGAGGAAACTAGGTAAAGTTTTGCAGAATAAATTCACACTGAAAGCAAGTAATGTACCTCCACTGACAAAATCAGCTGACAAGTGAAAATCAAGTGGGGTAAATGGTGAGCTATTAATCCATTCATTCATACCTGATGGTATCCTTCATAGCATTAGGGAATAGGGTCTTGAGCTACATAAAAGTTAAGTGACAAAATTAAAGATGAAGATTCTGTCCTTTATAGTTATTGTGACAATATTGACATCACAGTATGGTCAAACATAATTTCTTCATGCCTTTAAACTATCAAAACCCCCTTAATGGGTGTCTTTAGGAGGTGATCCACAAATACATTCATGATGAGCCTGAAGAAATTATTCAAAATTTGGCCAGATGTTATGGTTAAAAATGGAATATTGTTTCTTGGAGAGGAATCTTTTTCATTGCCATGACTTCTCTTAGCCACCTAAGTCCTATTCTAAATCTGCAAATTAAAAGTCAAAATAAATGTATCAACATTGTGCAATAAAAGAACTCTGCCAAAAAAAAAAAAAAAAAAAAGTGCATGGAAACCCAAGGGATGAAACAATGTCATTCTGCAGCCCAAAAAATAACACTTATTGCTGAAAAAAGACACTCATAGGTTGCACATTGTTAGACGGTTCTTCTGGATTTCTCAGCATTCAGTCTGGAAAATCTATTTCTTTAAACTTGTCTTTGAAGTATCTTATATAGTCCTAGTTAGAAAAAGAGAAATTTGGGAAACAATATACCACATTTAGGGCAATTCCAAGTACGTGTTGTAATGCTAGCACTGTCTTCCAGTCCCTAAAATCTGCATGGGATTTCAGCACACCACTACACAAACGCCACTCTCCTCCTTAGAAAGTAGCTGCCCACTAATGGATAAATGAATTTTCTTTCTAAACTTCATCTCCTTTGGCAACACGGAGGGCAGAAGGCATTTATGCTGTGTGAAGGTATCTTCCTGGAGGTCCTACCTAGTATAAATCAGGGTTTGTCTTTATTGAAATCTTACCCATGCCCATAGTTTCTCTCTGCTGAGCTTCATATTTTATGAATCATTGCTATTACTCTGGAGCTGGTTTCCATGAGGGCTCTCATCTTTAATGTTTTTGTTCCTAATAAACTGGTCACATGTCAACTTTTGTTTCCTATGGCAGAATTTATTGAAAGTATTATGAAGACAAAAAAAAAAACCCATGAGTTTCTGAAGCGTAGATGGTAAGAGTATTTACTATTACACTGGGAGAGAGAAAGATGGAATATAAAAAGTGATTCACAAGAGTAAAAGCCAATCTGTTAATCAGGGTAAGGAGGAAGAGGTGCCTTCCACAGACACGCCATGCTGTTTTCTTATTCTACATGTCTTTTCTACCATGTTCTTTGGATGGGTAGATGCAGTATGGTTCTTCTGAAATGTGGTAATTGAATAAAACATGGAAGTGTAGTACATCAAGGTGACACATGCTTGTAGAAATACATGTGGCTGATCAGTCTTCATGGCAACTGGATTTTTCTTATTTGTGTGAATTTCATAAACTGCATCTTCTCCTTTTCTTGTCTTTTTTTTTTTTTTCTTTCCTATTCAATTTTATATTATCTTCAATGACCTTTTAAACCGAGATTATGCCCCATTGGCTAATTTTCCTATAGGAGTGTGATAGTCATCAAGAGAACAATGTCATTTGGATGAAATAGGACTCCCTAAGGAACCCCTTAAGAGCTGGAAAATCTATAAAATTCTCACTGAAAGGTAACCCAACTTGTGATTTGGTATTTTAAAGTAAACTATCAGGGATGCTTTATAGATTTGGAGCATTTCACATTATGGGAAAGAGATCACTGCTTTCTTAGGCTATCCATATATACTTGTGAGGCAGCAATAATTCTTCCAGTGAATTTCGTTCCCATTGAAATGTCGTTACTTGTTTTAAAGAAGGCAAGAATTACAAAATGGTACTATGCTGACAAGATCTAAAGACAAAGTTGTTTGGCAATTGTGTTAAAATTAACATTGCTACCAGCTTGATGTAAATAGAAGGGAAAACTTATCCTAAAAATTACTTATATTGCCTCTGGGCAATAGTCACCCAGGTGGAGAAATGGCACCTGCTCTTCTTTAAGTCATTTATCAGTTCTGGGGAAAAAAATCTCTGGAGAGCACATCCCTATCTGTAGAGAACAGGTCAGTACTGCTCTACTTCTGTCTTTGGTATCTCTGCATAACTCTGCGGTTCATGCTGCAATAAGAATTACTGACATTCATGAACAATGATGCATTTAAGTCTGTTGCAATTAGCTGTTTCTCGCTCTGACACTGACCTTCTGGCATTAGACCTTCCTGCACCTTGCTTTATCCACCCGTGAAATGAGGGCAAAGAAACTGACCTCTCTTGTAAAACCAGTCTGTGATTTACTTCTGAAAAGCACCACGTATGAATTAGGTAGAATATTTAATACCTAATAGCATATACAAAAAGAGCACAAACTCCACTGGCTTGTCAAGTCTCACCAAAAGATGCACTCCTGTGGCATTCATTTATGTCTGAACTTGACTCAAAGCAGCCATTTTACATGAGATTCCATTGACCACTGGACAGTTTATATTAGTAAGATTTTACTTGGCCTTCAAGGCATCTCTTATCTCCCGAATTAGGAATTATCCCTGCTGGCAAATGTAAATCCTGTCTTTGATGAGGGCATAAGACATAAAGATGATAATAACAGAAGGGATGATACTTTCTGGTTTCAGTAAAGGGTTGGAAAAATTATTATTCTTCTGTGACAGGGGACAATACAAAAGGATCATTCATTCAGTCCAATTTAGTGGACTGAACACTATCAATACAGTGCATGAGGGCCAAGCAACAACGCCAGGAACCCTGTGCACACGAGCAGCAGAAGAGCAGCAGAAGCTGCCAGTACCACGTTATGAACATGAAAAGAGCTGTCCCTGATGCAGGGGACCTGCTGATAGGACTATACCAGCCATCTGCATGGCCATCCATCCACGTCCTCCTGAGGCCATCTCTTCGTGGTGCCTAACTGAATGGCAGCATCCCTTTGGTGTGGCAGATGCTCCCCCTTTCTCCTGTTTTTAGCCTGTAGCATTTACCTGTGTTTCACTTAGCAGTGGAGGTGATGTGCTTAGTGAGTAAGTTTATAGTGCTCTTCATTAAGAATTTACACATAGAGAAAATTAAACCTGACTAGGAACCTAATAAGCTATTTTGTAGTTTGATGAAACAGTGTGAACCTACCACCGGACTTAGTTTAAGGAGTTTTGTGTGCTAATCTGACGCTAAGCAAGAGAAGGACTTTGGGGATACCAGCTTCTCTTGGGTGTCTTGCCCACCATTGAAATTCAATGGCTATAATTAACATCAATCTTACTAAAGAAATGGAAGACCAAAATCTACCTGAGGGACTACAGTGCTCAGGGTCAGAACCTATACTAGCCAACACTGTCACTGGGGAGTAAATAGGTCTTGCGCAAATCCTAGTAGGATTCTTACATCTCCAGCTACCTTCTGGCATGTGCTACTTAAACACTGAGCACTGGGTGACTGAGGACTCCAGTATAGATGGGGTAATACTGAGAAACAGGAAGAAAACAAGAGAGGGAACTGCCAGCTCTTTGGCTAGCATTATTGGACTGAGAAGTAATGTCTCTTCCCTGGAACATTTTAACGGTGTAAATATATAAATAGTCTTCACATTTTAAGTAGGCTCCTTCATGATTCATGATGAATCAGAGGATGCTCTGTGCTCAGGTATGGTACGAAAGTGAAGTAGAAAGTGCCATCAAGTCATAATAATAGACTTCATTTATAGACCTCATTTCATTTCCAACATTTCAAAGCCTTGCCAGTATTAATTAATTAAAATCTTGCAGCAGCTCTTTGAGTTGGGCAAGGACTATGATATCATTATAGCAGTCAGTGAATGTGGAGACCCTGCAGGCTAGATTGAGACTGCCTGCTTTTAAGCACTCAATCTATTTGTTGCAACATCTGAAAAAAATAGGTGCTTGGCTCCAGCAAAATGATTCAGATCACTTAAGGCAGGTGTCTATGCAAACTATACAAGCAATGCAGAGACAGATGCCTCTGAAGTAGCACCCAAGTGATGTTCACACATTTCTCCATCAATTGAATGGTGAGCTGTGGGTCCTTCATGGGATGATTTAGTGTGTTTGCACGCAGACACTCAGGCGTAGGCACTAGGAAATATTATTCTCAGAAGTGTGGCTGGGTAAGGGCTTAATTCAAGACTCAATAATGTGCAATCCTGCTTATGTGGGAATCAAAATGCAAATTCCTCTCTGAAGGGCAAGCACCTGTGTTGTGGGATAAGTGGGAGGAGGAAGAACAAGATATTAATGGTTTAATCAGTTATCCAGAAAATAGAAAACTAGAGATTTAGGCTGTCCAGCCCAAGGGGGTCTGACCCCAGCATTTCAACTTGCTCAGACTATACAGGGCTACAGGTAAGGCTAGAGTGGAGGCATTGCTTTCTTCTGCTGAAGGTCGACCGTTCAACAATCAGAAGCATAAGGTGCATAAGGTAGAGAATTTCATCCCAGTGGAAGGGGAGGCCCTTTGCTTGTAAATACTCTATTTTAGATCTCTGTCAGATAAATGGCATGAAAAAAATAGATTTAGGCCAAGAAACAGGCATTCTCTCATGCCTCAGGCTTACCTGGCACTTAGGAATGCCTGGATGTTTCCATACCACCAGACTGGCTTGCCCCTCTCCTGTATCCTGGTATTCAGGTCCTCCAGACTCTGAACTTGTTAGCTGGCCATTAGGGAGACATTTGTTCCATCCAAGAGGAAAGCTGGGCATGGCCAAGATGACAGTGCGCTCCAGGCTCTGCTCCAGGCACAGTGTGGACATGCACCACACAACTTTGGCTCTTTACCTGCTGCAATATTGCAATGCTAACCTAAAGTCCCCAAACCCCAGCATTCCTTCTGCCACTTCCCAGGGCACACAGGAAGCAGATGGCTGCAGAAAAACCCCTATTTTGGCATCTGTATTAGGGATAAAAAGCCCAGAAATAACTGTAATTGTACCGCAGGGCTACAGGGCCCAGTAGAGATCAGAGTCAACTGTTGTGCAGCATGAATCGGCCTGCCCACTCCAGACACTGTCATCTCTCTAGCCAGTCTGTAACAAGCACTTCAGAGGCATAGACTTTTTCTGGTTTGGCTCCCCAAAAAATATCCTCAGATTTCCCAAATTTCTTTTGTGGAGGTGATCCATGATAGCTGAGTGTCACCTAAAATTGGTGGGTTGGCCAGACCAAGACTTAATGAAGTGGGCACTTTTCAACACCTCGGGAGACATTGGCAGCTCCTCACCCACTTGTGAGTCATGATGGACTGCCAGGAGCTGTCGATCACTGAACACATGTGGAAACATATGCTTATGTGCTTAAGTTACTCATAAGTCCAAAACACACTGCCCAGATTTATATACACACTCTGTTTCTCTGGGATGTAGGTTCTTCAGATTAAAAGGACTGAGTCATTCCTGGGACTTAGACACATCCAGTTCATTCCCACGGGGACTTAAGTTGACTCATGGTCTAAATCACATTCACTGACTTCTTCTAACTAAGCAGCATCTCAGAAACAGAGGCGAGAAAGACTCAGGAGCCCTGAACCTGGGCTTGAGCCTCACTTATTATCATTTTTACCTGCTAGTGGTTTCTTTGATCTCAGCAAGACTCTCTCCCGATTAGCAGGAGAGAAGGAGAATGTGGGTTAATGCATCCTGCTCTACCCACTCTTTAACATAAGAGTGGCTCCTATTAGCGTTTTAGCAGTTTGTCCTTTTATGCAAGAACTTGCACAGCTGACTTGGCTAAACTTTTAATGGGTACGCTTCTAGTGTGGGAGGAAATGTTAAACACTGCTTATTGTTACTTAGAATTACACACCCAAATGCCATAGCTCCATCCAGAGTTCCCAGGCATCTAGCTGCTTTACTATCAAACACAGCACACTATATCACAAGTAAAATCTTCCTTACTGTCTAAAGTAATGCCATGATGCACTGTAGGAGCCAAAGAATGCTGGGTTTGCAAAATGCATGCATTGCTTCAGATTGCAATGAATTCATTCAGGAGGAGATCAGGCAACAACCATTAATTTCAGTGCAATAGATTTCTCTGCTCTTCTTATTTACTGAGATGATGTCTCACCAGATCAAATCAATGAAATTATGACAGATCACCCAGCATACTGACAACAGCCAATATCTGCCTATTCAGTCTATTCTACTGGAAGTAGAAAAGTTAAAGTTTTCCAATGTACTTGGCTGAGTCAGAAGCTCTTTTGGGCAGTTATGCACAGGTGCACGTATTGACTTCCCTGGTAGCAGTAAATTTGGCCCCACTGTGCCAAAGAAGATGTGCTATTGTCCTTGGGTGCACTTCTGGAGGCCACGTGTGGGGTGTACACAACTCCACCTTCAGCTGAGGTGGGAAACTTTCTTCAAAGTGGTTTTGAGGTTTTGTTAAGAAGCAAAACAGGAAATCTGCATGAATCTGGAGTTTAACATTTTTTTTAACTTGTTGCTCTCCCAAAGTTAGTTATGTTTTTGTTTTATTTTGTTTTTTAAATATAAAATAAATAAATATCACAATGACAAACATTCTGCAACTGACCAAGTCCCAATTCTGGGATAAGCCCAAGGTTTTACTGGTGCAGACTAGACTTCAGGCAGCAAAAAGAACATGGAGCAGTCCAGGGATTTTTTCTTTTCTTTTTTAAGCAAACCAAGCAACGCAAAGGCTGTGTCAACTTACTTAAGTGCTCTTTATGCCAACTAATCATAGCTGGCACAGAAAACAATGCTGACTATGGCTCCCTTCCCTGCCTACACTGGAGGCGAGGAAGGCCAAAGACACAGAGCTGAAATAGCAGCTCTGTGCCATCTGGAGAGACTATGTATCCTCAGCCCAGCTGCTTGGGAGCAAAGGAAGGACTACTGAGTTACTCCTAAAAATTAGTGAAAAGGACAACAAACATGTTAGTAGGGTGAGGAGAATCAACACAAGCCTCCCTGACCCAATGCGCAGTCCCCTACGCAGTACTGCTACCATTGCTGAGGACATCTCATGCCCTTGTCTCTCTTGTCACCAATCTTCCCTCTGGTAACTGTGAAAAGCATAGAGATGGTTTTATAACCTTAGTAATGTGGGCCCTCCCCAGCCCTCAGAAAGCTATGGTGAAACCATAAAGTTGTCTGTGGGAGAGTGCCAAGCAGCCCAAGAACAGGAAGGACATCACTGCTGGCCTTGATGTGGGACCTAACGGCAAAATATTCCATCACCAGAACTGCAAACTACTGAGCTTTTTCGTACATTGCTGATTCACATTCCATGACACTGCTGAGCAAATTCTACCTAGATGTTTCTACAGCTCTGTTTCTAGTGCAATTCAACGTTGGGTTTGGGTCAGATTCTGTGATGAGATATGCTGTCGTCATTCACAAACAACCACACCAAGACAAGTGAGCTACTGATAGGTATAATATAAATTGGCTGAGCTATATCTTGCAATTGGGATCAACCAGACAAGTTATTCACAGTTTGCTTCTGGTTTATTTACGCTGCCTGTGTGTTTAAGCTGCTGGTGCATAAGGCACCAGCAACGCTTCTGCTGCTGCTCCAGCATCACTCTGACGTCAGTGCTTTTATTTGATTTTCTGTCACTGTTCTTGCAGATTAAATTTCAACCAGTGACCCATGGCTTGATAGCTCATTAGCAAATCCCTCTGAGCCATCTAGTCCTGCCCTTGCTTGACAGTTAACTCTGCATTGCACATAGTCCCAAAGACTCCTGAAATCAGCACGGCCCCCTGTGAAAGCTCGGTCAGACTCAGTGCTGCTGCAAAAGCCTTTGGGGATCCAAGCCCAGCTGCATGTTTTTAAAGACAAATCACTAACGATTCCTGTTATGAGTCCTTGGGTCTTTTCAAGTCTTTAAGGTTGTGTAAAAACTCTCCATGGACAGTCAAAGCTTTCCTTTCCCACCCCTCCCCACATCCCTTGATCTATAGGGGAATTATTCTGATTTCCTTCTCAGTGAAACCTTAAAACAGGGAGTTCTCACTCCTTTTGTTGTTCAGCATCATTATTGCAATCAGGCAGACTAAGACAGCCAGTATAATGCTCTTTCAGCTTGCTTTTGCCGCAATACATGAATATAAAACTCTCAGTAGGCAGCAGGAATGGAGAAGATGCCTCAGATCACGCTTTGGAGGTCACAGACCCTAGCTCTCACTTTTGCAGTTTGGTTGGATGGGACACAGGTTGCCCTGAGTGCATTATGATCCCACTCACCTCAAGCTTGAGCTCAGCTTGTCCTATGCTGTTGAGTCAGATTGATCAGCAGGTTAATAGGGAAGATATAGCCATTACTTTGTTTTACTTCCTCCATGCGTCTGAGAATATCTCTCACCTTGTACCTAGATTATCAGTGCCTTCAAGCAAGAAATCATATTGTGTACAGTTGAGCTATAGAACACACTTTTCCGCCTAACTCTTCTTAAACTGCCACTTAACAAAGCATCCAGACTGCACACTGTCAAATCTCAACTCACCATCTTCCTCCAAGCTAAGAAAAACTCTACAAAAGCCAAACCAAGGTTGTTTTTGGCACCTGGTAGGTAGAGCACAGCCACAAGGACTTCAGCATATCCCCATTGAAGCCATGGATGGGAGCCCCACACGCTCTTTTTGCCTTCACAGAAACTTCACTCCAGAAGTCAACCTCACTAGTTTCAATGGGGAGACACTTGATTTACGTTGGGCCGAGACGAGAATCCGGCCGTGATCCTTTATTGCCTTTTAAAGCCAAGAACCCAGCAGAAGCCAATTGTGTCTGATGTGAAGCTGCTGCACACCCAACGTGGAATCTGCAGAACTCCATAAACCAGCAGTGGTCTAAATAAAAACTTCAAACAAGACATTCTGGCATTGGCCAGAAAGAGTGAAGATAAATAGCTGGGAGCCGCCAAGTTGCGAAGGAAGAACTGCATGACTGTTGGACGGAGAGCAAAGTATGAGGCAGAAATCAGGCAGGGTGCTGGAAGTCTTGTAACACTCCCAAAAAGCAAAGGGGTCACAGCATTTAATTTAATTAATTCATCACTGGTCCAGAAGACTTTGTACTGAGCCTCAGACAGTACAATAAACATACAATCATTAAGAGAGGAAATAAAAGATTGGTTGGGTGGTAAATACTCCAGCTCCCTCTGCCACTCCAGCTTCCCTCTTGCTTCTTGTATCCTTGGTCAGTGCAAACATTGGAAGCAACACAGTAAGCAAACGGTAGCATTAAAACAACAACAACAAAACTCACTGTATTTCAAATGCCTTAGTCAAAATACTTTCAAGGAAAGCTTTGACTTTCTTTCCCCATCATTTTTGTTTTCCCTCAACAGCCCATTCCTCTAGGAAATGCTGTGGGCAGAATGGAGCAACAATCATGCTAGCTTGGCGTCCTCTCCCCAGGACTGGCAGAAGACTTAGTGGAAAACAACAAGAAGGATGTTTATCCTAAGGGGGCCGGATAGTGCTTTTGGAGGTCATTTCAGTAGTTTTGGTTGTACTCCTAAGCATCCAGGGGCCCAAACCGCTGTTTTGATGAATGTAATTGTATTTACAAATAATGGTATTTTGTAAAGCTCCGATGCTAAATTTTATGGGCCAGATGGTACAAACACTCACCCTGTAACTGTACAGTGCCTGTCCCTCACCACAGGACGCAGAGGGAGGGCACAACCCCCCCACTGACACTGGGGCTGGAAAACTTTTGCAGCTGCTTGAAGCTATGTAGGAGCCTGGAGTGTCCAAGGAAACCACAGCAGAGGCAGAGCTGGCGAAAGGGAGGGTGACTAATACTCCATACATCCTCAGCGAGTGAAATTCATGTCTGGCTCTTCTCCCATCCACTTCAAGCACTGCCACTGCTCCCACACTGCGCTCGCTGGGCATCGCTGTGTATCAGACCTCACTGTGGCTCCATACAGCCGGAAATTGTTTTTATCCCCTTTTCCCAGACACACACTGAGGTTTACTGCAATTGAGACACTTTTCTGCAGTCAGATGAGAAAACTACGATCATAGAATCATAGAATCACAGAATGGTTTAGGTTGGAAGGGACCTTAAAGATCACCTAGTTCCACCCCTCTGCCCTGGGCAGGGACACCTCCCACCAGACCAGGTTGCTCAAAGCCCCGTCCAACCTGGCCTTGAACACCTCCAGGGATGGGGCATTGCCAGCTTCCCGGGGCAACATGTTCCAGTGCCTCACCACCCTCACAGTGAAAAAATTCTTCCTGGTACCTAATATAAAACTCCCCTCTAGTTTAAAAATGTTACCGCTCATCCTATCACAACATGGCCTTCTATAAAATCCCTCTCCAGCTTTCTTGTAGGCCCCTTCAGATACTGGAAGGCAGCTGTAAGGTCTCCCCGGAACCTTCTCTTCTCCAAGTTGAATAGCCCCAACTCTCTGTCCCCATAGGAAAGATGCTCCAGTCCTCTGAGCATCTTTGTGGCCTCCTCTGGACTAGCTCCAATAGGTCCATGTCCTTCTTGTGCTAAGGACTCAGAAGATGGACACATGATATGGAAGATGGGCCTCCAAACCCTGGACCACACATCAGCCTACCTCTGCATTTGCACACACTCTACCATATGACACCTAGGTACCGTTGAGGCAAATGCCCCTACTGAAGAAAGCAAGATTACTTATACGTGTGTGTGAATTGGTATCTGATGAACTTTGTTCATCAGCTGAGTGTCACTTCTGCTCCAGTGTTGCAGCAGGTAAAGGTGCATCCATGATTACACATGCAAGACCTAGCTGATATAGACATTCATATCATGTCTCTAAGCTAGTCAGACAGGAAAACAGTCATAGTGCTGGACCACTGTTTCCCCTATTACTGAAATAATGTATTCACTGCAGAATAATGAATCAACTCTGATACTGTAGCTATTACAAAATACGATGTGGAAAGTATTATTATACAAAAATCAGCAAAGTTTGATTAATCAAGGCAGTTGGCTAACCCTATTCATGTGTGTCTTCCATATACATTCAGGAGAACAAATACGCTTACCCACTACTGATATATAGATCCTTTCTTTGCATAAAACTGTGTCTGATTAAGGCTTCATGATAATATTCCAGAACTGCATATGCTGTTTCTTAAAAAAAACCCAAACAACACCCCCCTCAAACCAAAACAAAACTCATGATGGCTTTGCCAATACTTTACTATGTTTGTTTTTGCTCATAGCAAGTCCTGTTTTAAATCACACTAATGCATTTGACTTCTACAAGAGGAAGAACCAGAGATTTATTCAATGCTGTGTGGCAACGGACCATTCTAGCAGGAAACTGAGCTGTGGAGGGGAGTTTTGTCAAGGAAGAAATCTCATCTAGATAAATGACACTCCTCAGCAGAGCATGGTTACTTATATGTGTGTTTGTACTGACACCAGATGAATGCTGTTCGTTCATTTGATTGTCACTTCTCCTCCTTTCCTCCAGTATTCCTCCTACTCTCCCTTTGGAAGGTTTAATCACCCAGTGTAAGGCTTTTTAACAGGAACAAGGGCACTTTTAAGATAAAGACTTTAGAAAATAACTTCAAATAAATACTACATTCAGTCATGCATTTAATAAGCATGGTTCACATGTGTACGCATGCACGGCATAGACCCTCTTCTCCTCCTCAAGTCATAGGGCCAAACACTATTCACTGTGTGATGCCCATCCTGCATCTAAAGCTAATACTAATTCTTTCAGAGTTAAAACAGCACTATACAGACTAGCTGAGGAGGAAAGTTCAAATCAGAAGAAATTCAGCTTGTAGTACTGCTGGATGTTGAGGGGGAAAGGCATGGGTGGGGCTTGTATGTAAGTTAGGCATTAATTTGTAAAGCATGTTTGTCATGCTAAGTATCCAGCATCCAGAGCCTGATGATTACTACTTTCCTAATAGATGCATATGATTAACTTTTTATTCCTGTAAATTTACTGCACATGGTGTCTGTGTTATATCTGATGAAACTCACATTCTTATTAGCTGATCTTTGACCAATAATGCCCAGGCAGAAATACTGTGAGCATAAAGTGAGCATAAGGTAGCATAGAGCTTGATTAGATTCACTACAAAGAAAAGCCCTGCATATAGTGACTTTTAACTTCTGCTTCACCCCTACCTACATCCTGTCCTGTGATGATTGACACTAGGACATAATCAGACAGGTTAGATACACAAATCACCATCATATCTATGCACCTTAAGATGTTAAATGTGCTTTTCCTCATTGCCCACTTAAGGAAACAGGGAAGAGGCAGTCCTTCTTGCTCTTCAAGGCACAAGTTATGGCATTGAGACTGTTCATCAGCAATGCAAGTCTTTTCTTCAGCATCAGTTATGAATGCAAAGCAGACAGCCACACAACGAGGAGTTGGGGAGTTTGCTATGAGGACCTCTTTAAAATGCAGCTCTGCTCTCAGTCCCCCCAAACCAGCTGTGACACCAATTTGTGGCCTCTCCTTGGGTCTCTCACCTGGGGTTTTAGAAACTACTGGAGAGCTGATGAGAGGACCAGCCATCCAGCTGTGCACAATGACTCAGGTCACAGAGTGGCAGAGGGGCTCCAGGAACATTTTGCCAATGCATGAGGTGTACCTCTGGCTGTGGGGAGTGGAAGGAGAGGGTCAACTGAGTCAACGCTTGGTGCGCACAACTTGAAAGTTCAGCTTAGGATGTGCCCAAGGATGTGCCCAAGTGACAGTGTGACTGTGGCAAGGCAGAATCTGAAACACCTTCTGCTGTATCCTTGCCTATAGACCAGGCTAATGTCACTGGACTAGTCTTCTGCATCAGCCAAACAAGAAAGCAGAGTTTAAGTAGTTTTGATTAACCAATGTTTCTAAATGCAAGAAGGTTAGGTGAGCACAAGGAATCTTACCAAAATAGCAATTTTAGAAAAATGCAGCAGGAAGCAAAAGGTCAGGGGGAGAGGATGGGAAGGAAGGTGGGAAGAGTTATTAATTAGTATTTATGGAAAGCACTCCAGTTTCTCCATAACAATGGTGAAGAAATAGGCAGTGCACTGGGAGAACAGCCATACACATTAACACTGTACGTTTAACCCCACGAGGTCCCAAGAGATGTAAAATGAGCCAAAGATCACAAGGTTCCCATTAATGAATGGCCAGTGACAGTCCAAGCTGGTGCAGCACAGAAATGAACATGTGCTGTGACCAACCAAGGTGACTGGTGGCTCTCCCTGCATGGGACCCTTCGCTCTGGTACCGATTGCTTGTGCCAGGACTCCAACCGCCTCCTCCAGAAAGTTAGAAGGACAACTCTTCTCTTCACATCTTCTGCTTTCTAGGTTGTAAAATCATACGTAGGCTTTTAGATTATATGGCAGGACTGTTTTCTATCATATGCATGACCACTATATTGCATCAGGGAACACCGATCTTTTCAGAAATGGCTAAGTGCTGTTACAACACAGATAACAATAGTAAAAATGAGAACAATACAATAGCACCTGCACCAGCACACTACACTGAAACAAACTGCAATGCCTGAATGCCAAAGAGCAGTAAATGGGTCTCTCACCACTCTTATCACAGTATCTCTAATGAGCGTGGGTTGTTTTTGCTCCATATTTCATCTCCAGCAACATACAATGAAGTTGCAAATGGCGTTATTGAGCATGCCAAAATGCCCATGCAGTAAAGACAACACTGAAATTGTGATACAAATCTATTTTCAGCTTTCATCTGAATATTCAGGATGTCTCCTCTTATCTCTGTTCTATATTATTTTTGTACTGCAAAAGATGACAAATACAGAATGGCAAGAGCAATCAGGCTATGGAAATTGCCTCCTGGGACAGACCTATATGTTCTCATAAGGCTTTCTTTTTCTTTTACTTATTATTTTTATGATTAGTCAATCACTGTTTAGCTGCATCAGGGAAATGTAAGGCGAACTAGGAGAAAGAAGGTCAAGGTTATAATGGAAAAATTTAATCCCTCCTCAGTGGGAACTAGTTAATAGTTACGGCTAGACTCAAGCATGGACCTCTGTTGGGAATCCCAGTGAAGGTCAAAGGCAGAGAGAAGAAAAAAAGCTGCACTGAGATCTTAGACAGTCATAAGCAGACAGATGTTCCTCGGCTTTAATGAGCAGTCTTGGCTCCAGGCCTTTCTTGGCAGAGCTCTTTAGTTTTAGTATTTTTCCTTGTAGTGCAAGGTATGGCTCTGGTTAGCTGGCTCTGCTTAGCTGACTGCTGATGATTTTTCCATCTAAATAATAGCTTGACAATGAAGAAAACAGTTCATAATTTGTGACTTGATAGATTAGGTCATGGGGAATGATGTGCAGTTGTAATCATGAAAAGTAAAAATAAATAAAAATAAAATTTTTAGTTTAAATGAAAACCAGTTTTAAAAGTTTAAACAGTGAATCTGATGGAGCTCCTACTGCAGGCTCCACCACTCCATCTTACATTTTTATCGTCATGGACAATAAACTGAAGGAAAATAACACAAAATGGACTTTTTCTTTACCAATTCTATTTCCAAGTCGGTTTGGTGGGGATCATGCCCCTACTTTGGAAACTCATTTGGGTTCGGAAGTGCTTGACAATTTGCTACACTTGAGTGAAATATATTAAATTGGAAAGTACAGGTTTAGCAAATATCTTCTGTTCAAAATGCAAGAAGTCTAAAAATTCCACTGTAATCAAACTGTGAAATCATTAATTTCCACTAAAAACTTGAGAAATTGACTTGTTAAAAATTTTGAAGACTTTTAACCCTTGTCTGCTAGAGCACAACTTCGTTAATGCAATGACCACTGTAGCACTTGGTGGAGGATAACTTTGTTCTTTGTCAGGCAAGTAGCTACTCTGATATAACCAATGACTGAATTCAGTCCCTTTTTCAATATTTCTGGGTGTCTCGTTTCTGGGTGTTTCAATTGGTCTGATATAATATGATATCATGAATGGGAATTTTTTCATGGTATAAGTTGTCATTTTAGACTGCTTTTCTTTGCGATAGTCCAGATCCTGGTCTCAGGAAGGAAATGAAATGTCTAGGTGGCTTAAGCATGAGCAGTCTTTGGATCTCAATCAGTTACAAGTCAATAAAAACTTAAAAGCCTTACATTGGCAGGTTATACAAATTCTCTGCTCCCTCTGTGTTCTCAGCTGATTCTCTTTTTATTTTGGAGGCTATGAATTCCATTTCTTTGAAGCTCTTTTTTAGCACATCAGAATCTCATCCACCACTGGTTGCTTCAGTAAAGCTCACCCTTTTCCAGAACCAAGTGTGAAGTCTGCTTTGTGATAAATATCGGATGGTGCAGGAGTTCTGGGCTTGCTCCCAAGCTAAATTCACTTATATTGCAGCAAAACACCTGCCTCTGTGTCATCACAAAAGCAGCTCCCTATTGTAAAGTACAATTCAGTCTCTCAGACAAGGTTCAGATTCCTTTTCCTCCCCACCTCTGCAGGAGAGGAACAGATGTCCTTAGCAGCTGAAAGGACCTTCCTGCCTCCTCATCTATCCAGCTTATATTTCCAAGTCGTGAGTCCTAGAACTTTTCAGAGTCAATTGGCTAGGGCTTATTGTTTCCATGACACGCAGTCACTCAATTCTCAGGATAATTACCCTACGCGACACCTGCTGAGTGGAAGTGACAGATTTACACTAGAATCTTACCCAGTGTGTCCGTATATTCATCCCAGCTACCACTGTCATGGGTCCCTCTTGATAAGCAGTACACCACACTAGTCATGGGACAGTGACCCAGCTCCACAACTTCCCACGCATGTGGTCCATCCCATCAACAAATGGCTTTTGTGGGCTATGTGGGCCAGAGCAGAGACTCTCTGCTTAGTACTGTGGCTGTACCCCCAAAGGCTAGGCAATGACTACCACCCTGCAACATTATACGCCAATAAGAGGGTTGCCTATCTTGCCAACAGGTATTATAACTGCTGTTGTAGAACACAACCGTGAGATTTTTGGAGGAAATGCAACAAGCTATGAGAGATAGGCAGAGGCAGGACAAATATTTATAAAAATGCTTTGTAACAAATACTTTTAAAGATTTTGGTTTAATGTGTGGCCAACTTTCTTGTTGATCTCCCCAAAGTTTGGATGCAGAATGGGAGTCAATTACAAAAAGCCAGAGAAGTTATTGACTCATAAACTTATTTGCTGTAAATGGCAAGTTCCTCTCTGTTTAGCATTAGAATTTAAATGCAGTAAGGTAAAAGAGAATAAAGCAGAGCTTACCTGAAGAGACTGAAGAGTCATAACTACTTCTTTCCTTCCTATTTGTCCTGAAGGGCTGAATGTCCTTTTCCCTGTAAGTTCCAAACCCTTCAAAGCTTCTTCTTTTATTCCCGCTTGCATCGTTGTCCCGCTTCTCACTTGAGGAATTCATTTCACCAAACACGTCCAGGGACTCTGACCTCCCATTACTCTCAGTATTACCAGAGTATCTCTTTGTGCAAGAGTCAATGGGATCATTGCTTGAGTCACTTTTATCTTTACTCTGCGTCCACTGCTGGGCATCAGAAAGCGATAACGTAGACAGCGTATCCACTTCAAAGTTACTCTTTGAGCCTTTGTGCCCGCTTTCACAATGCTGGTGCTTCTGCTTCTCCTTATGCTTGCTTTTCTCATTGAGCAAGGAGAGGTCTTTATCTGAGCCACTTAGCCTTTCATTGATCACATGGCTGGAGAAGCCAGTGGACTTGCTAGCAAAGAGACCACTCAGATCTTCATGTGTCCCCAGTATCCGCTCATCCTTATGCTTGTGCTTATGTTTGTGTTTCCTTTTGTGAAGTCGGCCACTTGAAAGGGTTGTTCCTCCAACCTTTGGAGGAGCCAAAGAGGACTGAATGTCTCCAAGGCCCATTCCCACAGGTGTTTGTAGGTGCACTCCGTGTTTTGCTTTATGCTTGGCAGTGGTGGACATCTTCATATGGGAGCTTGCATGGAATTGGGGTGGGGGCACGGTAGGTCTCATAAATGGGGAAGCCGCTCCGAGCGTGTGAGACAGGTACAAAGGAGCTGGGTACTGACCATAGTAACCAAGATTCATCATAGGCATTGATGTGTAAGGCATTCCATAGGGTGCATAGTAACTCCCACTGGGAATAGGGTAACCGAACCCTTGTAAAAAAGGCACCTTTGTCATGGTGTCATTGGTTTTGGCAGGTCTACCACGCTTCTTCTTAGACTTCATGTCAGAGGTCCTGCGAAGATAGAGCAATGGGTCATACTGGATATATGGCACAGGGTAGTAGTGATCAAAATTAATCCTGAAGATGCTGGGATATGGATTTTCATGATAAAATGTGTAACTTCTATGGGAAATCCTGAACACTTGAAACTTATTGATGAGTTCCTCAAGGTCTGCCAGAAACTGGAGGTCATCTCTGTTCTGCAGGCTTTTCCTTTTCCTCTTGTGCTTTGGCTTTTTAATACTCTCATGAGAGAGAAAATTATCCACAATGAGATGCTTCTGCCGGTGACCATGCCTATTCTTTGTGCTGGTGTCAGATGGGATAGCCTCTGGATTGTCCAGGGTGCAGAAATCAAAAGAGTATCTCCGGCGGGATTCTGAGCTTTTCTCGGCTTGGTCAGAAGTGCTGTTGTTGTCTGTACCTATTCCGCTGTCACTTGGTATGGTTTCCTCACTGTGAGACTCGCTCACGGGCGACAGCGTGACTTCTTTCAGAGAACCTATTTCACAGAGGTGGGAAGGTGAATTAGCCATTAACCTGGGTGGAGACAGCTTCCAAGTTCCACTGTGCATTCCTTTCTGGGTTTTTGTAGGAAGAGCACTGATAGGTTGAAGATTTGGCATAGTTTTTAACTCTGAAAAATTTGTTTCAGTGCTTGCAGGGCTAAGGTTGCCATTAGTCCCCACTAACTGTGTCGAAAGCGAATGAATAGCTGCTGGTGACGATGCCACAAGTGACTGCAGGTTGGAAGGCACTGCTGGGTTTTCTGGCTGGCTGGAAACAGGCCTTGAGTGCTTGATGGCTGTCTTAGGTTCTTCTGGCTGAGGCTGCAGTTCTGCTCTTGGCTTTCTGCCCCGTTTCTTACCAATGTAGATCGTCCCCCTTTTGCTGACATTGATCTGCTTCCCTAATCTGGCATCAATGGTGGTTGGCCCAGCACTAGATGGTGGCTGGACTTTTGCTTTCAGAGCTATGCTGCTGGAGCAGGAGGACAAGATCTGATTGAGAATATTCTTCCTCTTGAGGGTCTTCATTTTATTAATGGTCTTGATGGTCTTCTTATCCAAGACGCCAAGCTTCCCAACCTTTTTGTGAAACTTGAGTTCACTGATGGACTTGTCCTCTCCTGGGACCATCTGGGCCAATTTGGCCAGATTCCGTCTCCTCTTCCGTTTCTTTGTTCCTGGAAATTCACGATTGATTGGACTCACTGGGCTGGTGGAGGTTCCCTCATGAATCGTTTCAACAGTGAGCAAAGGCTGCTTCTTTGGTCGTCCTCTTTTTTTCTTGATAGGTGTGATCACAGTAAGACTGTCTGTATTGGTATACAGAGGGCTGGATGGTGTGATGGGATAGGCTGAAGGAGGCTCCACCATCAGCTTCTCAGATGTTGTCATGGAGGTTTCCCGAAGGATAGATTTAGGTTTGCTGCAGGTCCATCGTCGCTTAGCTGCAAGTTTGGGGTGCTGGACTTCAGATAATTTGCCAGCTGTGGGAAGATCGGTAGGCAGGAGAGTGGATGTCACAGCTACAGATTTTCTGAGTCTGGTAGCACTGTTGGGGGAAGCTTTGTCAGTGAGCATACTGCTGTCGATAGTTACTAAGGGGGACTCATTTTCAATCACTTTCCCTGTCTTTGTGGCTCGAAGATCTTTTTTACCACCCTCAGGTTGAGAGCTAGTCCTGTTTGCTGCTTCACTGCTCATAGCAAGTACAGAAGGCAGATTTTTCTCCTGGATAGTTTTCTCCATGGAAGATTTTGTGGATTGCCTCTTTTTCCTTTTGTGACCAGATGTATCGGTTGTCGGAGACTTTATTGGGATAGTAATTCTCACGTGACTGGTGTCACTTTCACAACTGCTAGCAGAAGTGGGATTCTGCTTTGAGGGTGACGTATCCAACACACTGTCTATTGAGTAAGACTCCTTTTTCCCTTCCATGCTATCATGGGATTTGCTCTCAAATGCTTTCTGAGCACTCTTCACCCATTCAATGTCTGCAGTCTGCATGGTTTGACTTATCAAGTCCTTTTTGCTGGACTTCTTCTTTGTACTCCCAGCAGGCTGATCGGAGGCCTCCAGCTGCACACCTCCTTCTTGATCACCAAGAGGCAAAAGTCCATTGCACTCAGAGGCGCTGCTTGGCTGTGTGGCTGCACTGATGTTGTTGGGTGATGGGACTGCACTGCAAATGGCAAGCTCTTTACTACTGGCTGACAGCTGTCCCCATGTGCTGCTGGAGCAGGACTTCTTTGCTTGGGATTTGCTGAAGGAAACTCCTGGCTCCGGAGTGGGGACCTTGGTGGCACTAACTGCTTCTCGACTGGGTTCTGTGTTGATGAAGCAACTTTGAGAAGTGGATCCAGTATCGGAGCTCGCTGACCAGTCAAGATGGTGCTGGTTGCTACTTTTCTGCTGGTGCTTTGATTTTAAGGTGTCACCGGTGAAGTCTTGTTGGAGGCCCGGATCATAGTGCAGAGCAGAATGTTTTTGTGGCCTGTCATAAACCTGGAAGGTAGAAGAAAATAAAAACAAAAAAAAATAATCAGTTTATCAGTCCATTCATAACCCCTGGTTGCAGCTCTTTATCCATACAGTGAATGACAACTCTTCTTAACCAATGTCCTTGTAAGGGCTAGAAGCCTTTATAAAGTCTTCTTATACTCGAGCCAAATTTGCATTTAGATTCATGTGCTGTAAACAAGTTTTGTTTTCTTTTCTCTCTCTAAAAACAATGGAAATATTTCTATAAATGCTAAATTGCTAAGGAAATATATTCTATTGATTTTTAATTTAAAACACAAGTGAAATATTCCCTTTCAATGGATGAATGGTGCAACTCAACCTCCTGGTGAGAATCCCTTTTTCCTAAAAAATAATCCCTCACAGTACTTGATGCTCAACAACAGTGATTACGCTCATTGTTGTAACCAAGAAAAATACAAAATTATTTCAGAAGTCGTAACAAACAAGAGGAAAACCCATGGGCCCCCTTCCCTATGAAGTCAGAGTCTGCAAAGATTTACTTGCCTAAATTTCCACATACAAGTCATCCCCACAAACTTAGAGCTTAAAATAATATGCATAGCGTGAAGTACATGAGGCACACTTGGCAGGTTCAAGATTTGCATTACTCCCTTTCCATTTTAATAATCTGCTATTTGCCATGTTGGTAAGAGATATTTTCAATATGATTTCTAATCCGACAGCAGCTCTTCAAGATGCAGAGGTGAGAGTAAGGGCAACATTATGCTGAAGAATGATACAGAGCACAAGAAAGTCTACTATTTTTTTTCTTGGCGGGCCTCCTTCAGCTTATGTTGTTCCAGTTGTAACCTTGTGAAACATGTCTTACAGCAAAAAAAAAAAAAAAAAGAAAAAAAAAGATTTATTTTCATTAACTGACCTCTTCTACCTATTTGTTTTCTCCTGTTACATTTAGGAGATTTTTTTGTAAAGCTCTGGATCAAACTGCAACTGATTTTGTACACCTAGTACTGCAAACAACTGTTCTTAGCAAACTGTAATGACACCGGTCTGAATGCCAAATAAACGATGAGAGACTTAAAATAAATGTGTAACCAAGGAAAGAACAATAGAAAACAACTGCAAAGTGTCTCGTGTTTCTGCAAACACCCCGTTACAACTAAGTTTCTATCAGCAGCATTATGTTAGATCCCTGTTCAGGGTGTTTGTAACAGAGGTTTGGAGGCAAGGAGACTGTCAGCGTAAGAGAGTTTTGAGCTGGGAAACAAGGTGTCCCCAGTTCTGAGCAACTTCAGAGGGATTTGAAAGGTGCTAAACACGCCCAAGCCCATGGTGCATTATTTAGTTACCAGTAAACATACATGTTATCGGCAAATTGATGTTGAGATACCCTTCATGTGCATATGAAAATAGGCACGTGGCTTTTTTGGAACAGGCAATAACAATGAAGCTGTTCTGGTCCATCATCTGAGGAGTAATAAGGGACTCCTAAATCCCCTGGGTAGTTCAGCTGCCATGCACATGGACCAGCCATGCTCAGGGAAAGCAGAGATTTCCAGGAATTGTGGAGTGAGAAAATGAAAGCATGCAGCTGCGGTGGAGCTGCAGATGTCGCGGGCGAGCGACATCAGGTTTCTTCAGCCTGAGAAAAGAGCCGAAAGCATAAACAGCCCTCAGTGATTGAATCAGATCCTCTTCCTCCTCTTCTTCCTCCTCCACCTCCCAGCGGCCTCCCACGCGCCAGCCACACAGCACACAGCGGCCATGTCCCACACCGCCAGTGCCCTCCTTCGGAAAATGGAGCCCACCCGCATCCACATCTCTGGGATGAGGCCAGGGAGGGGTCAAAAGGAAATCAGTGGTACTGGCATTGAAGTCTGATAGTTTGATTTTTTT
The DNA here is from genome assembly GCF_964199755.1 of Larus michahellis. Classification (NCBI taxonomy): domain Eukaryota; kingdom Metazoa; phylum Chordata; class Aves; order Charadriiformes; family Laridae; genus Larus; species Larus michahellis. Next base: position 5,324,420 of record NC_133930.1, read on the forward strand.
TTTTTTTAAGTGACGACAAAGCTCCTGAGCTTCATTTTACCTCAGCCATTTTGGGGCTCCTCCTGCCCCCCAGGCCAACAGGGGTGCTGTCACCTGGGCATGAGGAGGTGTGCAGGAGGTGGCTGTCCCCCGGTGAGGTCCCAGTAGGCTGGAAGTGGCTGCCCTCCACTCCCATGAAACATCATCTTCCTGTGGTACCATGACTTTTGACTTGGAAAAGCCCTGGAAACGATGGGCTGAGGCCTCTCTTGGCCCCCAGGACCTGCACCGAGGCAGGGCCAGGCCGCTTCTGCACAGATCCTGGCCTTATGGCTGCAATCAAAGCAATTCCTGACATCCCCTTTATTTCCAAAATGCTGAGTTGTGAAACTAAATGACCTGAAAAATTTCATTTGGAAGAAAAAAAGGAAATAAAAAATAAAAGAAACAGGGTTACAGCAGTGAGTGAAAACATCACACACTGGCAACACCCTGGTATCTCCAAGTCCACTGCACACAGAGAGATCTCAAGTTTAAAAGGAGCAATAATCTATATTTTAAGGCGGTTAATAAGGGCTCAGAACTGAGAGGCCAGTTATATATCAGCAATGAATGCTGATATACTGCTTGGCTCCTCCAGCTTCATTTCCTCGGCCCGCACATTATAAAATGATGATGCAACTTCCAACATATCCCTAATGATAGCCTTGTCATTACTCCAGCACCGCAGGCCACCACAACATCTATCTTACAATTCATGAGAAAGATATGCCTGTGTCATCAAAGGTGCCAACTCCAGAGATATTTAATCACGTGGGTAAGCACTCCGATTTCCATAGGCCTTCAAAAAATGACCAGTCTGCAGGATCAGTAGACTCTGTTTCCTAAGTGGGATGTCAAAACTATATATCTGCTCAAGCACATAACAGTCCACTGTGTTTCCTCATGCAGCTTCTTCCAGCATAACACTTACTATTTGCTTTCCCTTGCCAGACACGTCCATATCACCCAAAAATAATTCTTCTGTGGCACGGTGACCAGAGATCATTTGGCTGCATCAGGTTGTGTTTCACTGGCTGCAATGGATACGTAGGGACTGTTTACTTAAAGTACTAGTAAACCAGTTGAAAGTAATGCAGCCAAGTCTATTTTATTCTCCGTGTATCCATCTGTGTTGCTGCCTAATGTTTAGGCTTCAATTTTCCTTGCTGGCTGAGAACCACCCTAAGGAGTCAACAAGCCCCAGGTCAGTTAACCTAACCCTCTGATGAGCTAGCAGAGAACGCCAGAGCTGTCAGTAGAGTGAGGGCAAACAGAGCCTTAAGAAACCTAAATCTTTATGCCTTTCACAGAAATTCATGACTTTATTCATCAGTAAGTGTGCAATATAAGAACATAAGGACATGGACCCATTGGATCGGGTCCAGAGGAAGGCCAAGAAGATGATCTGAGGGCTGGAGTACCTCTCCTGTGAAGACAGGCTGAGAGAGTTGGCATTGCTCAGCCTGGAGAAGAGAAGGCTCTGCGGAGTCTTTCAGTACTTAAAGGGGGCCTATAGGAAAGATGGGGAGGGACTATTTATCAGGGAGTGTAGCAATAGGACGATAGGGTAATGGTTTTAAACTGAAAGAGGGGAGATTTAGATTAGATATTTGAAAGAAATTCTTTCCTGTGGGGGTGGTGAGATACTGGAACAGGTTGCCCAGAGAAGCTGTGGCTGCCCCATCCCTGGAGGTGTTCAAGGCCAGGTTGGACGGGGCTTTGAGCAACCTGGTCTGGTGGGAGGTGTCCCTGCCCAGGGCAAGGGGGTAAGAAGTAGGTCATCTTTAAGGTCCCTTCCAACTCTAACCATTCTATGAATATACTGCAGCTCCCAGCTCCATAGGTCTTGGTAAGGGGCTGTTGAATAGATTTCCTATCACAGCAGGGATGGAACCAGCATCAAGAATCGTGGGCTTTTTCATGAAAACAGAAAGATTTATCCTTATTTACTTTTTGGTTTATGAGACCCTAAAAATACTTAAAACTTCAGCGCCTGCCTCTATTTGTAGTTTGCCCTTTCATTAAATGGGATTTTCTTCAGCAGCTAGCTGTTCTGCACCAGGAGTCTGCCCCTTCTTCTTTTGTGAAAGAAGAAGCGTTCCTTAACCCATACAATTTTGTCACGTCACCAGACTTTGTCAATATTTCTTTTGATATTCAGTTTAATGGATGTGTTTAGCAGCTAATAAAGCCATCTTTCCTTTAAAGAAAATAAAATACACATAAAGCGGCTAATAGTTTTCATGACTGCAAAGAAGTTCGAGCAATGAGATCCACACTTACTAAACCACAGATTAAAAAAATTAAAGTTTGAATTCTGTTATTATGAGTGTATGATTTTAATGCCAAACTCATGAGTTTCAGTCCTCAGCTTTGGCAATGGTGGGTAGCCCTATGAGTAGGATACATCCCATATGCTGGCAACTGAAGAGCACTGTCCAGAAACAGAGGAGGTGGGACTGTATGTTTACACCTGCCTTGCCAGGCCTGTGCAACCCCGCACCTGCAGATGTGATTACTCCTCTTTACAGTTTTATTCTGGCATGCAGCCCTTGTAACTGAGAGGATGAGACTGTATCAGTCCCATGATAAGCAGCACCCTACTCTGCAAGCATTACACAGCAGCAGAATCCATCCCTTGAGGATTCTTTTAATTTAATTACTGGATGTCTCACACTCTCGCACTACCTCCCCAGTCCCTACCCTGAACTTCTCTATAAATCCACATGCTGCATCTGGTCCCAAAGCAAAAAGTGGGAGGAGATACCAGCAACCAAATAAAGAGCTAAGAGAAGAAAAAAAAAATCCAAATAAAAATGAATATAACTAAAAATAACAATAAGGATAAAATACACAATTAGGGAAACCCATCACCTGAAAAAAAAATCTGATTGCTAAGAGGAGATAGTACCCCCCTTCTCCAAATGCACCTTTTTGTAGAGGTAACAGACAGATTGTCAAGAATCTGGCTTGCAAATCAAAGTTAATACTACAACGCCCCCTCTTTAAATCATTTGCAGATCCATCTGTGTAATGGCTCCTCAAGTGTAATTCCCTATTAAGAGGCTTTATCTGGAGAGATAAGCAGCTGGTTCCCATGTCACTAATTGCTGTCTGCTGTGATTTTAAAACATCTGCACCATTGTGCTCTTCATTTTCATATTCTAATCACCCTGAAACTTGAAAAAGGTACATCATTGATTGTTTCTGTGGGTTAATTAGTACACAGTCTCCTTGTAGAGACAATTTAAAGGCAGTCAGAACCTCAATCAGCAAGTTTGTTTTAAAAATTAATAACATCGGGAGCGTCTGTGGGGATTGGCATCCACAGTGACACATCAGAGTATGCTCTGGGGACATACCATCCTTTGTTATCTTCTTCATAAGCTGGAAATAAAATTAAAAAAAAAAAAAAGAAAAGAAAGAAAAGAAAAAGAGGAAAGGCTTTCCTAAACGAAAAATGTCACTTAGAATCAGCGTCTTGGGAAGTGCTTCCTTTTATCTCAAGACCACCCCTGCCTCTCCAGCAAGAAGAAATCTCAGCAAAACACCACGTAATACCTCTGTGTGGTCTAGGAACTTGTAAGCCATTTTTGATAGCAATTTTGGCAAGGCGGGAACTGGCATATCATTGGAAACCCATGTGATGAAGCTGTGACTGCTTGGATGTACGTGGGGATTTGCTGTGCTTGCCACCTGTGTTGGCCGGATGCTGGGTCACCAGGCATTGTCTCCAGGCCATGCAGAGAAGGATATTATCTCAGGCACAGCACTCCGCGATGGCAGCGATGTTGCATGCAAAGTGGACCTTCCTTGTAGCCAGCTCAGAGCAAAGGCAGGCCTGAATTCATATCTGGTTTAACTTAAGCTTATGCTTGAAAGTAGTCCAAACTGCTGAAAACAGACCTTTGGTGCCTAGCAAAAGGTCAGCCTAAGATTTTTGAGACCGAATGAGTAAATTTGGCGACTCTTGAGTTTAAGTGGAAAAGGCAATGGGCACCTGCCTTCTGAAAAATCAGACTGTTTTGGTCCTTCGCAAGGAGTTTCTAAAACTGGAGAAGATCCAGGTGATTTGTTCCCCTTGAAAAAAACTTTCTCTTCAGTTTCTGCTTCCTAGGCATCCATGAAAACACGTTACTGAAGAAGAACACCTTTCAAGAGGAAGAATAAAATGAGATTTCTAGCTTTGACACATGAATAAATAATCCTGGCTCAGCTCATACTTTTGCTCAAAATTGAGCATTTCCTCTTGTGTCCCTATGGGACAGCTGCAAACTGCTCACTGGAAGGCTCTAATCAGAACTACAGGTTGGAAATATTTCATGTATTTGGTAAGTGCACTGAGCCTTCCTGGGGTAGCAATGCTCTGTAAATAAAAGATGTCAGGTGGAGGAGATGACAGGTTCAGGGAAATGTAACTGGCCTGATGGCTTACAAGTTTAGCAGTCATTGACATGAGATGTCATCAATTTATAGGAGGGGTCTGTGGTAAAGTCATGTCAGTTCATAATAGCAAGTGTCTGAAATGGTTTCTGGAAGTCCTTTAGATCCTTGGTGACTCTAACCAGGGAGGAAGGATCATAAACCTGTATATGACACTTGCTGGAAGGGCAAGAAGCAGTAGTGTCTTCTGAGGAACCCCACTGAATCTCATTCAAAACTGAGGTAGGAGCTTTAATTCCAATTAAAATACTAATGGCAAACATATCAGCAGGCACTAACACAGAATTCATCTTTATCATCCCAAAGAAGGGGGATTTTCCAGAGCAGTTTATCAAATTTATTCCTCTCAGAGTCTACTCCTTCCCCAGCTCCCTGAGTCCTCAGTAGTAAAAAGCCCAAACACCACCACACTCACAGGATCATTTGATAGAGAAAGCGAGGCAGGAATTAACATGAAGCTGCAGGGGGACTTACTTGAGAGCAAGACACAGCATGGGGTGGGAGCGGGTTAATTAAAAGCAAAACATCACCTGTTTGTGTCCATTCACTGAACACAAACATCACAGTCTCACGCAAATCAGTAGGATCTTCACTGAAGCTGATGGAGGTCCTTCCAGATTTGCACTCCCATTAATATGTAGTTCTGTCTTCCCTGAGATATATACAGAGAAACTGAAGTTCAGGCTCTTGCATTATAATTGTTTTGAGAATACCTATCTAAAGCACTTCCCTTAAGGAAATGATAAAGCAATGCACAGAGATTACTGAAGGGTCCAAAGATGCTCATGTGGCTGCAAATCAAAATTTTTCATGCATTCCTGGTAAAGCGTCATGATTTACTAAATAATTCAGGAATTCTGAAGTTACTCCAAATTAATTTTGCTACCAGCTTTAAACTGGATGATTTGCACACTGTTTCAATCTTCTGCTGGATTTCAGACATTTCCACTTTCCACATACAGGGACTGAGGATTTTATTTGGGCAAATTGCAACAACATGGTGAATTTATAAAGGTAGGATTTGGTGCTGGCAGCTGATCTGCTCCTTACTAGTGGGATAGACCCATATCTACACATATTTTCTTTATCAAATGTTTAAACAACCCTGCTCTTTTCAGGGCTTTGTATTAAGCGCCGAGTCTGGGAAAACTCTAAACAATGGGATTTTTCTGTCATCTCCAACAAAGAGCCCATCACCACCGACATAACAATGCAGTTTAAATATCGTGTTTAAGCATAACACAGTTTGCAGCCTTAGTTTAGGCAGCTGGGAGAGAACAATTGGGCACCAGATAAGGTGGACTACAATGAGACTCATACAATTTTTCCCATTCATCTGGTGAGATAACCCTAGTTCGGTCCTCATTTGGCCTCAAGCCAGCGCAAATATTTTTAAGCGAACGTTTCAGACATTACATCCGTGAAGCCAGGGCTCACAGAGAGAGACGCCTTTGCTAAGTTGCGTGCTTTCGTTTGTCCGAAAGCCTTGCTAATGAACTTATCAGCAACGGTGATATTAAGGCTTCATTACTTATATATAAAATGTAATTCCATCCTTTCAGAAGTGGTATAGTCCCATGGAGCTTGATCTGCTTTTCCCAGTGTGTAACTACGACATTGCACGTCCGGCTTTCTATCTCACCCTGGTCTTCCACTTTGCTCTGTAATTTTAAGTTGTCAAGGGCAATGTATTTCGGTATAGTGACTTGGCCAAAATCAAACAGCAGAATGATTCCAAGATGGACTAGGACCCGCTGAAATGCGAGCAGTAAGGGGTATTCATCTTTCAAATGTTTGCGGTGTTGTCTAGGATGTTAATGCTTCGACACGTCTCAGATTACTAAATTGGAAATAAGGATGTGAGCAGCTGTGTGCCGCGTTTCTGCCATAATTTTTAAAAGCCTGCAGTGCTTAATTTGCATTGAAAGATTTCTTTTATCCTTCATTTAGTATAGGAATTGCAGTTTTACCCTGAATACTTTTTTTTTTTCCAAGGGGTGGGGGAAATATAAATGGCTTTTCCATTGAGGCCAGTGATTCTTTCCACTAGAGTTAAATAATTTGATTATAAATTGAGTCCTTAAATGTCAAGGAGATGCTGAATTCACCTGAAAACAGGCATTTAGAGAAGCTCATAAAAGCTGTGAGCTCCAGTCAGTTAGCTCATCATTCTTTTAGCATGCACTTCATTTAGCAGTTACTGACCGCCAGATTAATTCTTCCAAAGCATCCTGATTGCAGCTAAGGTCTAGCATGAAATATTGCATGTGCAACAGCATTAACAAAAAGTCCAGAATTCTGCCAGAACATCTCTCTGGCACAACAGCTGGGTTAAAGCTCATGAAAATTTGCGGCAGAGGTCAAATACACAGTGCCTTCCCACCTCCCCGCATTAAGATCTGAGTCCAGTACCATGAGTTCAGGGAAGCCTGTGCCTTCAGGAAATTCACCCTGAAAAGTTGAACTTCAGTGACGTGCAGCAAAATGTGGGAGGCTTGTTCCCTATGGAAATTCTGCCTAAAGTGGTCATACGTGACAAATTTCTGGCTGGACTGGTTACATACTGAAAAGTCACTGCACCCTGTGCAAAGCTAGGAAACGGTGTGGGGTGTACCATCCAGAGATGGGACGTGTTCTGGACTCTCTCAGACAGCTGGTCTCAGATCAGACTTCCAAGTGGGATCCTCCTTTGCTTTCATCAGTAAAAATAATTATTTTCTGATGGACGGGAATAGGAGTACTGCCATCTTTCCTTGCACTGCATGCAGTCCTTCTACCTGTCCAAGAAGGCATGCAGTGAAACCTGCCCCGTTTGCAAAAGGCTACGGGAGAGGTGGAGTTTCAGGAGCTTTATCTTCCCAGTTTGCATATAACCTGTGCCTATTTTTCACCACTGTTGGCACATAAAAAGTGATCCTTCTCCCCTTTTTCCTAGAACCACGAGCAACCCCATGAAGTGGTAACTGGGGAAATTCACTGCCCATGTTGAAGATGTCAAAAGCATGGTGGATGTCTCTGTTTCTGGACTAGAGGTGATGCTCCTATGACATGGTTGTTGAGGACTTCAGCCCTCTATCAGGTAATTTTAGTTTACACCCCTAAGGAGGGCAGGTTTGAAAAAAGACACACGGTGCACTGGGACACCTGAGGCATGGACGTGTGCTATGACGGTGCTCATGCCCACTTGCAAATCCTGTTTCAAGACCGTAACACTGTGATTTTGGGCAGCAGCAACATCACAAGGTGCCCTGGCTAAACCCGAGTGCTCTCCTGTAAGACCAATTTTACCAACCCCTGGATTCGGCTCCCTGCAGATGCCTCTTCCACCCAGACTCTTTTGCAGGCTCCCCAGCACACCCATAGCAAAGGCTTTCCCACTGGGGGAAATTCAACCAGGCTTAGCAATAATGTTTTGGAGCAACAGCAACAAAAAACCCAAAACCTGACACAAAATATTTGTGTGGCAATCCTAGGTGAGGTGACACCACATTTTTGGAGCATCGCTCTGCTGTTTTCTGAACAACACGTACCTCTGCTTTGATGTTCATCCCTCATCACTCCTTCCTCCCCTCCCTCCCCAGCTATGGCAAAATCACCTTTACTAATAAACCTCCAGCTCGAATAGCAGGTTTTATTTAATGTGCTATAAAAACAGTCATTTCTCAGATCATAAAAGGGGCTCAACTGAACTGCATCATTTTGCTGAAGTGAGTTTTCTGGTGGAGCGATTCTCTCTTCTAAATGCCACAGTCCCCCACTACCAGTATTTATGTACCAAAATAAAATGCAATTTTCTGTATTTTATTAAGTGTGAATCTCCAGCAGAAATCCATTTGGGAGCTGAACCCAAGCTTTAATTGTTCCTTGACTTTCAAGACTTTCTCAGTCGTTTTCACAAGAGCAGCACCAGGCTAACTACAGTTTTATTAAGGTGCAGCAGCATTACTTAAATGCCCTGACCAAGTTTAGGTTTGGCATCTACACACATACATCAACAGCAGCACAGACCAGAAAAAAAGAGGGTAGGGAACAGTAGTCCAGAAAAGAGGCTTGCACGACACCCCAAGCACAGCTTTGTGCTCAAATGACCTCCCAAGGTTCTCTAGCTTCTCATCTAAGAAATCAGGGGTAAAATTCAGCTTCTTAAGTCCCCAGTCTTTCACCCTTGAGGTTGAATAGGCAGGTGGAAAGCCTTTTAATATAAATTCAGGCCTGGGATTAGAGTCCGGAACAGCAAATCTTGTAGCACTCCTGGGTCAGGATTTAGCTTATCCTATGCTGACGATCTGGTCTAGAGAAACCATTAAATTCTTCAACCTGTGCAGAAATTCAGTGATTTCTATGCACATGCTCCCCTTAGGAGTGGAGCCACAGAGACCAGACAGCCATCGTGCAGTACCACCAGCACTTCAGAGCATTGCCCTTTTAATTGCCTTTGTTCTAGTAACTCACCTAAGTACATTTCTTTGCTCTACACATGTTGACGAAGCAAAACCTTTCCCGGCCCTGTTATTGCTTCCTCTTAAGTGCTGACTGTGTGCTTGAGTTGAGTAACTCTATAAAAATACTGACACTGAAGATACAGTTGCCTATCCAAGCAGCTTGGCACCAAGGGTAAATCAGAAGCAGGCAGTACGTGTTTCAGACATCAAAATGCAATTTTCCATCGCTAAGGGAGCAAAGTTATGCCTTTTTCTTTTCAAAATGTAACTTATTCTGAAGGATTGGCATTGGAAGACTTGGCAGAAGATAAGTGGTTCCAAGAGCTACTTGAGGGGAGAGAGGGAGATCTCCTAAAGCACAGGTGAACCTGGTGTTATAAGCACCTGACACACACATCAAAGGGACTAAGAATGCATGGGGACAAGAGTGCCACAGAAGCTCCTTCAGTTTCACAGACAGGCACAGGGTTTGCCGCTGAAGCTTGAAAAATGGAGATGAGAAACACAGACACAAAAAAAACATTTTTAATAGGGATTTTAAATAATCATGAGAACATCTTATCATAGGAATGGATTCTCTATTACCGGAAGTTTCCTTTAAATCAAGGCTGGGTGTTTTTCTAACCAATGTGCATTAATGCACGACAGCTATTGCACTTGTAACAGGAATACATTTAGGCAAATCTCCTGGTATGAGTCATGCAGAAGGTTTGACTAAGTGATCAGAATGGCTCTTTCTAACCTTAAAAATCCTTGACTATATATCCTCTCTATATCCTCCAGTGTTTTGTCCAACCTGGTGTTATGCAATTCCAGCAATGTGTCTTCAACCCCTTCCTCTGGGAGGCTATATCCCAGCACAATAAATCTCACTGTTTGGAATCTTTTTTCTCTTTCCCTGGAATCATTTCTGTCCCTAGACACACCTCAGTTCTAGGTTGGGTTCATCCCAACCATTTCTCCTCATCCTTGGCACAAAAAAGAATATTTCACATTTTTTAACAATTCATTTCACTTGCCATATTCCCTGCTGCTGTAACACAGCGTGCCCCACTGGTACAACAGAGATGATTTACTAGGAAGAGCCCTTCTATCTCATTGAGCACGGTGAGATGTGGTTCCCACCAGAACAAGGATGGGCATCGTTGTACCACACATGGTTCTGCAAGCACGAGTGAAGCCAAATGCCATTGGCTCAACGCACTCAGGCTACCAATGCGCCACAGGAGAAACCACTGTGATTCTTTTTGCCATTCCTCTGTCCTGGCTAAGCATGGACTGTTGAGAGGCAAATGTATGTGAAATATTCCTTCAGACTGACTCTGTCTTCACCAAATAGCCAAGATTTGACCCTGAACTTTAAGATGAGGCACCAAGTCTGATACCCAATCTGAATCTAAGTCACACAGACATCTGTAACAGAGCATGAAATAAAAAAAATCCTACATCTGAAGACGTGAGGAATCCTGGAGTCAATTTTAGGCAGTGGCTGCTTTTTTTCTTTCTAATTTTTTTTTTCCATTTTAAATATGGAAGAACATATTGATTTGGTCTTCTCTGGTTTAAATTTCTCTGATGTTTTGTATGCTGCATCACAGTCTCAAAACAAAAACCCAGATGCAAAACCCTGAATTGTTGGAGGTCTCTGCCTGAGTCCAAATGTCACACTCAGTGTTCAGAAGGATTTTGGGGCTTTCTTGGGGGCCAGAGGAAGAAAAAAGAGCAAAACCTAAATCTCAAACCACTGTACAAAAAGATTACATGTGTTGAAGTCACTGGTGCAAAAATTATTCAATGACTGCCTTAAACATAATTCAAATAAGAAAAAAAAAATTGCACTCTAGGTAAAGTATTTATTTATTACTTAGAGTTATTATTTCTTTTCCTGTTTTTCCCCCCTTTGTTCTGTTTTCCACTAGACAATGCAGATACTTCTGCATAGTCCCTGTTAAGGATTCCTCTCAAGGATACATGCTTATCTATTTTCTGCAACCAGGCAGAAAAACCTTCTGAAATCAGTGCAGATTCATCACCCACCCTGCACACGACCTTATCAGCAGTTGCGATGGGTGGCCCCCATGGAATACTATGGAAAGGGCAAAGCTGGAAAATGTGCACTTTAAAGTGTCAGAGATTTTAGTTCAGTGTGCAGCACTTGTAATTTCTGCTGCTACAGACTGCTCAGCTTGTTATGGATATCTGAGAACTTGGGGTTTCCCTGACTAGAGGCTGTGACATTTATTACACTAAATTATTTTTTTTTTACCTTTTTTTTTTCACCCTGAAGTGGGTAAGGAATAATTGAGAGTACCAGATACCTGCATGTATAATATCTCCAGAGATGGAGAGAGGAGAGAAACAAAGCTTCCTGGCATTCATTTCCCCACATGTAACATATTTTGCATTTACTGTTATTTACTTATTTAATATTTAAAGCGAAGCCAGTGCTGTGCACAACGGCTAGGGTTTGGTAGAAGAAGTATGATAAAAAAAATTGACCTACGTTCTTCCTGCCCCATCCAAGGACACACTTAGGCTTTTCAGACTGACAAGGACTCAGATGGATGAACTGCCACAGTACGTATGAAAAATGAAGTTTTTAGTCTCATCAACATACATGTTCCAATCTGGTAACATCTCCTTGTAAATATATCCAGAACAGGCAAATGTTTCTATCTATCATGCCCTTATCCATCAGGAACTGTGGATATAAATTTTGTAAAAATACTACTTCAGTGAGTAAAAACTGAGTTTACATGTTTATGTATGGCAGGGGGGTATAAACAAATGAATAAACAAGTAACAAGTTTATTATATATGTTTTCTATCAAACTCTTCAGAATTACATCCGCCATATCATTCACACAAAGCAAAGAGACCTGGTTGGTATCTGAAGTTTATCTTCAATAAACCTCAAAGCACTTGATGAAAGAAGTGGAAGTCACTATTCTGCACACTACACATGGAAATACAAAGGCTCAGTGATTTGCCCAATGTCTTTCCACTTTCTTCTGCCAGTGCCAGTAGAAGAATTTAGGTTTCCTCACCCTCGCTTTTGCCAGCACCTATGAAGGTTCCCAAAAGCAGGATCCCAAGCTCGTGTTCCCAAGGCATTTTACAATCGAGATGAACACCACTTCAAATAAATGAACGTCTAGCTGAAGCACAAACAGACTGAATCTTTGCTGTGTGTGAATCTGTGTGTGTCAGCGTGGGTGTGAAAATAAAAGGGCTCTGAACTGACTGAAATGATGACTTGCCATCAAAAGTGACCATGGGTATCAGAGACGCAACTGGAATCCCCATTTGCCAAAGCGGATGAAATGGGGGGCCGTGTTTCAAAGCAGCACAAACCCTTTCACAGCCAGCCAGCTGGGATCCAGCAAAGTCTCAGGTATACAGCGTTATGATTTCTATGCTGCAAACCTGTGACTGGGAATTTTTTAAGTCCTTTACTTTGTGGTCATATGAACATGGATTATCCATGCATCTACGGTCGCAACACACCTGTAATGTCACCTGCTCTCTGTGTGCATGTGTCTGTGTGAGAGTGTGTTGGTGGGCATTTACTTTTAGAGAAGGCTTTTTTTTTTTTTTTTTGGCACAGAAAGAAAGCCCAGACTGTGGGGAAGATCCCCAGTCATCCACCCTTGAGGTAATTACACCAGGAAAAGCTATCAGGTCTATCCACTTCTCATCAAGCAAAGGACTTGGTCGCAGGCAAGAAGTGACCTCGTGTTTCTGCTGCTCAAACTCCCAGCAACCCACAGCAACTTAAATTAGAACATGTGCAATATAATTAGATTTCCTTCCCTTGCAGACTTGTGCTTCTCCTGTCTGAAAAGGAGGGGACACTTCAGACAGGCTACAGCTCAGCGGGGCTGTCTGCTGCTCACCGGGGTTTTGCTTTGAGCGTGACAGGGAAAAAAAATTGCGATTCAAGCAAAGGCTTTGTGCTTTCAGCTCCTGCCCTTGCTCCAGAAAAGGAGTTTTTTGTTTGGAACCACAGAAAGTAAATTCTAGAGTAGGAGGTAAAATAAGAAATTCAGGTCAGGATTCAAATCCAAGTTTCCTCCACATGACTGAGATGTTTCTTATCGAGGCTGTAGCTTGGAGCGACCTGGTCAGGTATGAGATCAGGTTTGGAATGACATCTATTAAAACACTGCAGGAAATGGCCCTCCAGCACCATGTGCAGAAAAGCTTGGCACAGTCTGTCAGTCGGAGAAGGATATTCACAGAGAGCGTCTCTGGCCACCAAACTCTAAGCAACATCTGGTTTAGGAGCCTAGGTCCAATACACAGTCCACGAGGCCACCAGAGAAGACATCAGAGCATGCTACATCACTCCACTGAATATATGGGGCACCTGAGCCGTTAATTCAGGCACCTAAATTAGGTATCTAAAGGGAGGCAGGATGAATATAGCCCGATTTATGTAGGCATCCTGTAATACACATTTACCCCTCTTCCTCCTGCTCCATTCCAGACCCGAAAGGGATGAACTGTGCCTTTACAAAAGCCTTTTGGAAGCCTTTCCTGACCAATAAAATGTACAGAGGCCCAATCTATTCCTGACAAAGCTTTCAAGATTTCCACCCTATTTTTTTATTTTTTATTTTTTTTTTGCATAGGGATCCTTACAGTTCTTTGAAGTCACATTTTGAATACAGTAGATTGTGAACCTTTGCAGATTGCCTAATGTCATTCCTCCTGCCTGAAGCAGAGGATTTTTCACTCCTCACCCTCACAAAGTCTTAATTTGAATTGTTCTTGAATGAAAGACTTCTCTTTCCTTTTTGAGGTAAACCATGGAAGAGCAAAGAGATAATCTTGGATACACCATAGTCTCTGAGTCTTTTCTTCACTGTTTCCAGACAAATAAAAGTATTTTGAAAGCAAAAATAAAGAGCAAATTTATGCACACAATTCAAATTTAAAACCAGTCTTTTTTTATAAGTTAACAGACGTTAACGTTTCCCTGTACTCTCCCTGAAAATGCCATGTTATACAAATGGTCATTTGAAAACAGAGAAAATCTGTTACCAGGATTCAAGCTGGTCATGTGTTCAGATGACCATGCTTCTAGCTTCTTGTTCAAACTTTTATTTGGTCATTTGAGGTTTGCTTATCAGTAAAACCTCGAGTTATGGATATTCTGTTAACCACAGGGTATAGCAGCTGACCACAGGAAGAAAGCAACTGAGCTAGCTGCCCACGGAGCAGCATCACCTGCCTCTGGGCATCCTTTGCTTCTTCTACAGGTTATTTCCAAGAAGAGCACCTCTGCTCCATTTGTGGTGCTTACAGAGAGGCTTCATCCCATCACCACACCTTTAATGAGCAGTGTATTACTCAGCCCTCTCAGGCAAGGGCAGACAATGTCCGTGAGACTAGAAAGGCCATATCCTCTGCTGTGATTAAATTTGGTTTGGGGCAGGCATAACCTGCTCTAGCTGCGGTTTTGACTCTTGGTCACTGTTTCCCAGGCTTACAGGTTCAGCAAAAGAATAAAAAAGAACATATAATTAAGAAAACTGCTAGGGGGAGAGCACTGTCTGATATTAGAAATCTAACCTGAGCATGGGGAGTAGGAGTCTCAACACACACACGGCCAGTGGATTTTGACCACGTTGATGCTGGACCAAGCCTTGGCCCTTACTTGGGCATCCTTTTGAAGATTCATGTCCCTCCTCTGTTTCTTTCAATTACTAATTTCTCACTCTAGCTATTTTAGCTACCACACCACACAGGACTGTGGAAATTAGCATGGTCTAACTGACCTAGGAGTTTGGAGATTGTTGTTGTGCTCTTGCATCTGCCACTAACTTCAGCATGCCCCAATCTTTCCTACATCCAGGGACAGTCTTCTGTAGTGTGATTATAGGGTAAAACTGAACTCCAAATTCAGCAGAGGCTTCTAAGTACTAGTGTTATATAAATCATGATTTTAGTAAAGAAGATGTTTCCAAATTTTATTCCAGTCCTAGGGGAGGTCCTGCTGAAGTGAGGGTGTCTGCACTATTTCTTCAAAGGAAGCTGAACTGAAATGCATTAAATTAAAAGAAAAAAAGCAGTGGATTAAACTCATTAAATTTTTACCATCTCAGCTCATCACCTTATCTGATGGCCTTGTCCCATCACAAAACACATAACTTAATGAGAAACCCTTTCCAAGAAAACAAGGGGAGTGGGTCACCTGGTTTAAGCTCCAGTGATCTGATTTCCACTCTAACAAGGGCAGCAATTCCAGGACGCGGAGAAGACATCTTTCTCCCACTGGGAGGTGGGTTTGCATGGCAGCAGCACCCTTGGCCAGTAGAGAAGCCACAAAATTTAGCTGAAGGGAGAGCTATGCATACTTGTTTGTTGGGGAAGCCGTAAGAGCTAATGCAACAGTGTTTTTTGTTGGTGAACTGAACAAAAGAGCTAAAATTTCTCCCTTCCAAACAATATATCACGATTGGAAAGAAGTAAAGTTTGGCCCTTTCAGGACAGCAAGGCTCAATGTAGGAGTTAGTGGGGGAGCCTAAGAGGCATGAGAGCAGCACAAAATCCCCTCTGATGCACACAAAAGGGGTCATAGGTGCCTGCTTAAGTTTTCTGCCCACGCTACAGTAACACGGGCAGCAAACAAAGACAGGCTGCTGTCTAACAATCTTGTCTTAGAACCAGCGACAGTTTGGGGAAAATAACTGCAAAGCTATGGTGTAGCTTAAATGAAAACATGAAGGTTACTAGGGATACAAGGACACTCATGGAGTAATTAAATAACCAACAGACACACACACCCACACACGCAGCCCTCATTTACTCAAAACCCTGACAGTTGTTTATTGAGAAGTAGGTGTTGACGGTTCACTTGTCTTGGATGGATTTCTCCCGGAATAAACACCACTGCTTTCAAAATGCCTGATCCCGTTTTCTTGTAAGAGAAAGAATAAAAAAAAAATAATAAAAAAACCCACAGACACTATATACAGAGCGAGTATCATTACTGCTGTGTGCCGTGGAGAGGGGACTCCATGTATGGGAAAGATTGAGCTACAAGAGTGTTTTGGAAAATGAAGAGTTATTTCGCAATAGGCCATGACATCTCCCTTGGAGAAAACTTGCTCAGATTCTGCAGATTACTTTGCAGATGGAAAAGGGACAATGTCTAATTGCAATATACTCTCTTACAAAATCAAATTTGACTGGATGTAAAACTTTCCCTTCCCAGGGGCCAACACTGAATGTTGAAGGCATCTATCCTTCTTTAAGCTAAACTTTGTATTCAAGTGCAGGTTTAATCGATAACGTTGGTGTAGTCTCTATTGTAAAACAGAGCCCATCAAATGCCAAAAGGCTGAGCAAAACTCCCCTTCTCAGTCACGGCACTGTGTTATCAACAGCTGAAGAGATGGCTGGCTTTTCACAACACAAACAGGAGGAAAGGGACGAAATGAAAGGAAATTCAGGCTTAATATTAGAACCTGCTGACAGGGAGATGTATTAAGTTATAGGGCAGCCTACAAATGCAGCAGGAAACTTGTTCTTGAACATGTAGGACTAGGAAAAATAACAAGGAATGGAGAGAATTCTATAGGGAGCAGTTGTGCAGTGATAGGCAGGGAGACATCGAGGCAATCTAACTACATCTTTCCCATTCTTCCTTTTCATGTTTCTGCAGTAATCCTGGCATTTCTGCTGTTTGCAGAATTTTAGTGCACATAATCGAAACAAGGATAATCTGATACAGATCTGACCAGTCTCTGACGGTCATGAGGGGCAAAAAGAAGGATATGCAATGTTGAGCAAGGGTGGATTTCAGTAACTACGGTGAGCTGCTGGACTAGCACTTCGATGTGTATATGAGCCCACATTTACAAGACCATAATGTAGGTAAGTGCCTAATAAGGATCTCACTCCTGACTTTCCTTGCATTAGAAATGTAGGCATTTTAACCCAGGGCATGGTATATGTTTGCGTTATCAAAGCCTGTAGCATGAATCAATCCTAGATAGCATAAAACTTGTGAGTAATGCTCCAGACTCCTGTGATTCTTCTCTCTTTTTCCTTTTACCTGGCTTCAAGTGCTTTTAAAACCACTCCTATCCAGACATCATTTTCAATGGACATGGATTAGCAAACTCATCTGAAGATACTTCTTTTGAAAGTATAATTAAAACCTTTCACACAATAAAATTTAAGTTTTGCACTTCTAGGACAACAGAGACTTACAAAGTTTGTAAAGAGATATGAAAACACACAAAATCCATTCCAACCTTCTGCATTAAGGACAATCTATGTCTGTTTTGATTTCCACACCAGGAAAGACATAAGACATTAAATGACTTCACCAAGGACAGTTAATCAAGGCCTCCTTAAGACACAGGGACTAGGAGTCCAAGCCTTAAATTCTATATTTTCTTTTAATAATTTAGAAGATTCATTTTAATTGCATTTATTCACAGAATAGTTGAGGTTGGAAGGGACCTCCAGAGGCCATCTTGTCCAACCCCCTTGCTCATGCAGGGCCACCTAGGGCAGGCTGCCCATTATTTGCACTGTGATTATGTGAACATTCAAACAGGAGTGGACATGCTTTACCGTAACCACTGTACAAAAAAAACCACAGAAAAAAAATCTGTCCCAAAGCCATTCCATTGAAGTAATAAAGGCAACATAGAGAACAGGGAAGATGCAGAAGAGGAGAGAGGCCAAAATGCCATCCCACACAGAAGCCACATTTTCTGACTTCCAATCTGGGTCTGAAACCATTCTGCCAGGATGTTGCTAGGTTTGCCACACTCCCTGACTTACCCGTTGAAGTAATCAAGCAAATTACCCATCTCACACACATGTTTAAACAGGTCTTACGCACTTGCTGCATGCATTCTCCAGGGGACCTTTAGATGCCGTTTGTACACAGTGCAGCAGGAGCTTTCAGTGGTGTGAAATAAAAAGGTTAGTGCCACGGCAAAAGTTCCAAACACAGAAAATACGGTTCAGGATGCATAAATAATTAAACAGTGTGCATTTAAAACATGAGCCATTAAAAACAGCCTTTGTGGGGAGAAAGAAAAAAAACAGCAAAAAACAACTGTAGAATGCAAGTTAATCTTTCATAAGGCAAACCTTCAAATGGTTGCTTCTTTACGGACACTTCAGAGTGCTCTGTTTCCTTTTGAACCAAACGTTCGTACAAAAAAGCGTTTTGACAATCCCACTAGGATGCTCATCCTCTGTGTTCAGAGAGAGATTTATAAAGATCACAAGGCAGGATTGTGAATATAATGATCCCAGGGATTAGCCTTTCTTCCGAGTATGGTAGGGCAGTCCTTTGGACCTATGTGAAATCAGAGAGGGGGCTCTTGACTGTGAGCCAGCACGCGGCTTTCTTCTCACTACCACTATCCCTTCTGCACCTTCTCTCATGTGCTTGCAATACTTTAAATACTTAAAAGTTTAAAGCAGTCATATGTTAGCTATCACCTTCCCCACCAAGGGAAAATGAAGGAATCTCCATTAAGACTCAGTGAACTGTTGCTCCCAGCCAGAGTGGATCTACTACTAGTAAGTGCTGCTAAAGTATTGGTAAGGAGCATATTTAACCTACCGGAAAATCAAGCCCAAAGGACAAGAAAAAGCTTATTCAGAGGAAAGAAGGTTTTGTGATTAAGACACTGGGTAGGTATTTAGAAGACCTCATGTTTCCTCTGACTTTCTGATAACTTCTTTGACTTTGAGCAAGGAACTTGATCACTACCAGCCAAAACACCAGAAGAGGTCAGCGCCTATTTAGGCATTTAAGAGTGGATTTAATAGGAGCTGGGCTCACTCCCTAGCCGAGATGCCTGATGTAGGAACATAGACAGTCACCCAGAGGCATTTTTATGGTCAGTAAGAGACAAAAGAGACACTTCCATAGGGTGATTAGGCCAACGAAAAATCTAACTTGTGCTTTAGAGGACCATGGGCTATGGCTGCATACTTAAGGGTAAAAACAGCGTTCTCAGAAGGAATTAAGACTTGGCAAAACGTTGTGCTGAATGCTGTGGCTTCCTGCCCCAAAAGACGAGAAATAATAATCCTTCCCTTCTCTTGCTCCACACCCCTGTTTTGGCTTTAGCCTGTAAATGCCAAGAAGCAGGACCTGTCTTTCACAGTGCCTACCACAACAGGGGTCTGGTTTAGTGCAAGTCTTCTCAGACTATCTGAATACAGTGGAGACACACAAATTCAACTGAATTAACTGCTTTCGCCCCTTGCCCCTGAGGACTAAAGGAAAGGGCAATAACATAATAAAAGTAGTTGAAATAGTATTACTCATAAAAGAAGAGCTAACGAGCACGCACGAGGAACTGTGTACTACTACCTGTCAATATTTCCCCAATTTTTTATGCATGTGAACTTTTATGTAATCATGTTGGTTTATATCAGCTATATAATAAGTATATATAATAAATGACATAAAAACTTGTTATAAGAACAGTACCCTCGCAAAGACAAGAACCTGAAAGATCTCATGACTTGATGAGTTTGTGAGTGTGACCTCAATTGAGTTATTTCTGCAAACAGATTAATGGTACTGACTTTAATTACATGGTCACATACTGCTCTTTTCTGCAGGGCCCCTGCTTCACCGAGTGCATGTGAGAGGTTTTCATTCCTGTAACTTTATAGCACATTAATCATGGGTGATGAGGCCACAAATCAGTTATGCAAGTCATCCTAAACACATACTGACGAATTCTGTAAACCACCATGCAGCAACCATATTCTGATTATCCACCTGTGTTACAGATGAACTATTTTTGGATTGTTTTAAACAGCTCTGAGGAGGTTTAATGCCTTTTCAGTATCACAGGGATATCTGACCCATCATCTCCATAATACCATGTGCCTCAGTTACCATGGGGTCATTTATGAAGGGCTCAGTAAGGAAAAATATGATGATCCACCACCTTCAGCAGTGACCTGGCGAAACCTTCTGCATATAAAAAAAGCCACCATAGTATCTTTAGACAAAAGTCATATCGAACAACTACACAATGTAGATAACTCTTTACATGGTGTTACAAAGCCCCTAACTTTGTGACACACTTGAAAAACATAAGTTCAGTGACAGTTCAATATGTTTTAAAAAATCTCATTGATACAAGGCAGAATGTTGCTTGCTGCAGTTTTACATCTAAGTGTGTACAAACATGGTCAAGATTTGGAGGGCATTTTTTTCTGTTTGATGTTGGGTAGGTAAAAGCAGCTCTTTCTGGGAACAACAGATGAAGTAATAAAAAGGCAAAGACAAGTAGATTTACTTTATTTCATCATTTTCATCACACAGAGACATGTATACAGGTTGTTGCAACTATTGGTGTTATCCTTTCTTGTTAGTGGCTTGAAATCCACCACTCACTGAGTCGTAAACATTACATTTGGAAGGACCTTTCAGGCTATTCAAGCCACTCTCTTGCAATCGGTACAATGGTCCCTACTGAATATTCACAAACATAATTCAGTTTTGCCATCAGAAGGGTCATTTGCCTTCTAATTACTATGGAAATAATGCAACAGACCACTGGTTCTTCACCACAACATACATCTTACTTTACAGTATACTCCAATATATACACACACATATATTCTACTTGCCTATTTAGTTAACTGCTAAAATATGTTCAGCCATGAGTATGTTGTCCAATAAACCCCACTGCTGACCTGAAGTCTCAAACAAGAAACCTCTTCCTGTGTTTAAAGTCTGATTTGAAAATGCATGGAGAGCTAAGAGCAGCTTTTCTTTGAGGAATACTGATAGTTAAAATAATTTGCTCTCAAAATTTCTGTTTTACTAGGGTTTTAGAGGGGAAGGAAATAAGAAACAATGGCTTTGAAGTAATTCATCTCACAGAAAGAAATTAGATCAGGGTTCATATTTTACAGTGATTTACATCTTGTGCAACCCCATTACATTTAATGGGACTACTGAAGGGCTGTGTCAACATGGAATGTGACTCTTCAGGCTTAAGTGCCGTGATTCATGGACTGGGTTACAGTGGCCACTGTTTTTAGGATAAGGCTTTATTTCCTGGGTCGACTGATAGAGGCTTCAGTTTTATTTCTTTGGGGTTTTGTTTTCCGTTTGTTTGCTTCTTTAGGAATATTCAGTGGGATTAGCCAGTCTGTCAGATGCCCATATTTCAAGTCTTTTGCTGTCACAATTATTCTAAAGGCAGTGTCTGAACTCCTGGCATGTATACTGTCTTTTTTTTTTTTTCTTTTTTGGATGGCATGCCACTTTATTATTGATCATATAGATTATGTAGCACTCAGAAGGGAGCAGTACTGCCTGCAAGTGAAAACTAAAGGCCAAGGCCAAGAGAGGCACTATTTTATAAATACATATGGTGATATTCCCCCTCTCAACTTCTATTTGATTTTTCTTTTTATTTTTTACATTTTACAACAACCTGACATAAATATATGTGGGCTTATATATAATATTTTTTTCCTGTAATATTTATAATATTAAATTACTATTGTGGATGAACCAGAGCTGTTACCGAGTTTTTGACTCTGTTGAAACAACAGACTGCATGTGTATGTTCAAGATGCTATTGAATGAAATGTTTTGGTGTCTCTTCCCATCTCTCAGGAAGGTTGTAAGAGTATGATAAATATTTAACATTTCTATTCTTATTAGATTTTGTAGCACCTTATAAACTACAAGAAGCACTTACTTCTTTGTGCCATACATACTGTTCCTGGATAAGACCGTAAACTACTGGACAGCATTTCAAAACCATTCTGAAAATGGGAAAAATACTTTAGCAAAATTACTTCAGATTACTGAACTGCCCCAAAATATACGAATAATTCTGTGGGATATTTCATAACTGCAGTTCCTAAGGAGGACTGCGAGCACATTTCTCACCTGAAATGCAGTACACAAGGCCCACTCCCACCCAGGAGTTTCCATTCAAAACGAAAAAAAGTAAAAATCTATAAAGTCACTTGTGTTTTGCACAGAAACTAATGCGTGCAGGAAAATTTAAGTCTCCCACCAGTTCATTCTGTAAGGGTCGGTGAATTTACAGTGGAATATTCCAAAGGAAACTACTTTCAAGTCACGCCAGTGCAGAAGCACTTTCTATTTGATACTGTCCTGGCAGCTGTTGGAAGCACCGTGTCCCCTCTTTAGCTACAGCGACTACACGGGCGTGGGATGAAATCTAATCTGAGAAACTCCAAATAAAGGCATGCCTACACTTTGTCTTTAGCCTAGGCTCTTAAACTTGTTTTTGTCCAACACCGATTTCTATCAGGCAAAAACTTATTTTATGAAAGCTTATTTGTACTTTGAGCTTGCAATTCCTTCCCCAGAAGAGGATATACATACAAATATTACCTTTTTTGGCGTACCACTGCAGAAAACTAAGGATATTCTCTCTCAAGTGGTACCTGAGAGCTCATTGACTTTCACAACACAGGGAAGATATCACAGACATTTTAGAATATATACAGAAAATAAAAAATAAAAATAGACTATTTTTCTCCACCAAATTGGAAACCAACTCATTAAAATCAGGGCAAAAGAATTCCCAAACCAAACACAGAGGCCTGAAGCATTTCAGATGGCAAGTGGGTGCTTTTGATCATATCACACATTTATCCACTGCCTTCCTAAACACATGCAAAAAGATCTTCATGGCTCAGTTTGAATCTCCTGCCCTCTGGCAGGGTGTAGGACCAGAGCCTGCTACGCTGCAGTTTGCTTCGCTTGTCCTTTATTAATGGTTTACCTTTCTCCCTCCTGATACCTCCCAGCGCGAGCACAGAAACCCCAGCAGCTCTGTGACCTTTGCAGAGGAGAGGAGGGGGAAGAGAGGAGAAAAGAGTTTAAAGGTGGGTTTGATCTACTCCGCAAACACTGACCACGCCGCGGAACAAACAGCTGTGAGAAAAGACAAAGAAGGTCTGAGAACGGAAACCAATATATTCTGAAAGCTGGGAGCGGTTAAATGCGATGAAGAGCCACAGCAGCTGACGGGGAGGGAGCTGGGAGCGGGAGGAGGGAACGCTCTGTCACATGCATTCGGCGTATTATCATTTTTCAATACTCACATTAAGAACAACCAAACCGCAAAGTTTCATAACTTGTCTTTTAGCTTATGGGGGATAGACGAAGGGGGGGGAAAAAAAAAAGAAAAAGAAAAGGGTTAAAAGAGGAATAATAAAAACACCTCTGAACCACTGGGAACTGCAAGGTGACCTTTAAACAAAATCTGGGGTAAGCAACCCACTTCTTGTCTTCAGATGTCATTCATTTCCTAGCTCGCTGTTTGTGAAGGAAGGACGAAAGGCAGTTTCTCGAGTCGGCTGCAGGAAGACGAACAGAACAAGGACTTTCTGTTTGTGCTTCTGTGTTCCTCTTTTTAAAATAATAACAGCGAATAGTATGATCAGAAGTGACTGCCTGGGGGATTTTTTCCTTTCAGTTTTTAGTGCCCCTTCTCTCCCTGCTGAGTGAAGGATCCATGCAAATAAGTGGAGGGTTTGCACTGAAGAGACTGCACGGGGGAAACAGCCAAATTGATTGCACACCCATCAGTTTGCACACAAGCACTGCCAAGTGCCTGGAGTACACAACCCAAAAGAGAGAACAGCACATTATGTTCTCTTGAACTGGTTTAACTTCTCACTATCTTAGGCACTCTTTGTAATAATTGCTCACATTTAAGATACAAGTCTGATTTTTTCACTTAACCTTCCCTCGCTCTTCTAGCGCAGTTTCAGTTCCTAGATCTCAGGAAGCTCAGCAGTGTCAAGATCTTTGATGGCATTTAGGTGGGGAAATGGAGGTGCAGAAGGATGTGTCCTTTGGTCAATGTCACTCGTCCCATCAGGGGATAATCATGCAATCTCACTCACATGACCCAAATTGCAGTCCCTTCTTTTGCAAGTTGCTATCACTTTAAAATATGTAAGCGTAATAAGATATAAACTGTCATGCCTCAGGATATAAGCCGAACACTGAGTGGGGGCAGTAGGTAAGAAGCCATTTTTCTTATAAGCAAATTATAACTACCATTATTGTCTACTACGTGGTTTCTTGCATGCTCCTTTGAAGCATCTGGTGTTGGCTACAGTCAGTAATTGGAAGCTCATAATATGACAATAATAAGACTTTGACTGGTGTAACAGTTCCTGTGTTACAATGCTTAATAAATCTCAAGAGCTAAAAAACAACATCTTGTTTACTCACTATCAGTATCTAGAAAGCTTTCCTGAGTGAAATAAAGCTGGGTTTTGTTGAATTCAAGCTTTCATTAGCAATAACAGAAAAGGGTTTAGATCCTTATAACCTCATTATAAATGTTGACTTTCTAAATATGCACCTGTTCATGTAGTGATGAAATAAAATCTTCCTTCTTTCTCTGCCAGTGCTCCCAGCTTTGTCCTCCAGGTACAGCAGAGGCTCTGGATATAAGGCACTCAGCTGAGAATGCTGAGACTATGCACCTCCTGGACTATGGAAGGTGTTCTGCATCTCCCAAGATATGGTTAGCACAGGACATAGGCACCACCACAGGACAAAAAGCTATTGTTATCTCTTAGGAAATGTTTCCCACAGTTTGGTAGCAATGAGTCAGGAAAGCAGTTAGCAATGAGAAAGCATCTCAAGTCATAAAGGAGTCTGAATGGTGGGGTGTGTCTCCATGAGGGTGTTAGTATCTCCGTGATGATGTTGGTATCTCCATGATATCAACTTATTGAACTGTCTTTCAAGAGGTGCAGTCCTGCTTGCTCACTCAGTTTCATATCCTCAAGCCAGCTAATTAATCTCGCTGGCTTTTTCCAGTTTTTCCTTTTGGTGGGAGAAGGGTACAATCTCGATGACTGAAAATGAGAATGATCCCAGTTTAAAACCAAAAAAAAAATTAAAAGACTTTTCAGGAGAAAAAAAAAAAAAAAAAGATTTTAGGGTTACGAATATAAAGAGTTTTCTGCACTTCTTACAATCTATCGGACCATAGCGAGCTCTGGCAAAGCAGGAAAAACAAATGTCACTTCAGAGCCAAAGTTCCACAGGTCACCCAAAAAGCTTCAGCTGTTTATTACCTGCTGGAGTGACCCCTTAGGTGTATTCTGTACCTGTGCTACAAGTGAAGCTCCTGTTGACCTCAGTAGGAGTGTGTCACACAGGATAGAAAGCTGCACTAAAAAGCCTCTGCTTAACGGGATGGTGAGTTTTTACAAGGGGAAAGCATGTGTAAGCTCCAAAAGTGCAAAGTTTCCTCTGTCTCCACAGTTCAGGTCAATGTATAGTGATTTTCCCCCAGGCAACCTTTGCATGGAAATCTCCATCAGAGCAAGATTCGCGCCTCCACGGGAAGCAGCAGGTTAACACTCACCCCAACCACCGTATTACCATGGGCACCCTGGGAGGAGCTGCTACAGACAGAAAATTCACCCCTGGCTGAGGCAATGCGCATACCATCATGTCAGCAACAGCTGGATGTGGCAAGAGTATCATGTCCCCCATAATTGGAGAGGATCAGATTTCTCTGCAGCAGCGAGTGGGAACCGAAGAATGGCTAAACAGCCTGTGGTACAGTATCACGGGAGCCTGCAAACTGCATAGGCGAAGAATCAAAAAGAGGCGTGTAGTAATGACAATCCTGTTCCTTCCCGTACCATCTGGTTGCACCATTACTGCTCCACATGTCAGGCTGCACATGCATAGCGATAGAGGCAACAGATTGCTATCTTCAGGATCAGTGGTGCAGAGACCCAGTGTGGGCATGGCGTCTGCAACGACACATGTTTACACAGCCCCTCTATTTCACAGAGCTTCCAAAATTCACATTTATCCAAACCAGTGAGATACGCCAGGGTTGCTCTGCCATTGCTTAGGTGGACAGTAGCAGCTGTTGGACACTCAAGAGTAGCTATCCAGGAAAATAATGGACCTGGAGAAGGTAGCCTGATAACAGGCAACTGGCAGTGACCAAGACTTGCTGTATGGCCATACTCGACTTCTCTGCAATTATATAAAGAGTAATAAACTCACTCTGCCTTGTGAATCCTCTCTCTACTCACTGATGTACTACAAAGCTTCCTAGCTAGTATGTGGTCAAAGGTCAACCAACACTGCCAATCCAAGCCATCTTGCAGTGGGAACATGACCGGGGCATCTAGGACACATCTCCCTCTCTGCGGACCATAGGAAGACAACAGGAGCCTGCCAGAGGCACCCGCCCCTTCCCTTGACAAGGGAGGGTGTTTAAGGTGGTTAAGCCCCTACGTTAAACACCACAGTTGCTCATCTCAGATGTGGGCTAAGCATTGCTCCAAGCAGCTCGGAGCACACCTCTAGCGTGATGACAGGCTTGTCATCTTGAGTGACAGGGCTAGACTCAAGGAATTTGGATACACTACACAGGAGTCCGCTATTAACAGGATACGTAAGAGGCACAGGTCTAAACCAAGTAACACCAAGTGATGAAGTGAATTTGGAGCAGTGCCAGGAAGACTACAGGACAGGAAGAAATGAAAGATGAAAGTGTTTTTAACACTGTCTCCACATGCTCAACAAGGATTTTCTCAAGAATCTTTGCTTTATAAATGCTCTATGATGTATAGCATTTTTTCCAGATCATCATCTGATCATTGCTTACACAGAAAGAATCAAATTGCTATGGCAGTTGGATTAATCCTTTCAAAATGGCTCATTTTTGCTTTTATTCTTAAAATGCAAGGCGTGGTAATTCCACCAAATCCTGTGAGATCGCTGGGACTGTATACCAGAGTAAGTCAGAACAGGATTTAGCCCACTTCTACCAATATCCGTGCTCCTAAAGAAATGATGGTGATGTTCTTAGGCCCTCCTTTCAAAACAAAGAATGTTTCACCAACATGGGAATATGACTCATAAATGATGCAAAGCAAGTACTACCATGAAACAAATCTCTGCCCTATAAATTAAAGGCTGCTGTTCCACAACCCCTAGGTGTCCCACAGAGGGATGCATCTTTCCTAGGGCATCTAAAAATGAGATGCCTGAATGTGAAAGAGTCACTGAAGGCTTCCTTGATAGTCAATGGAGAGGAACAGGTACCCCAGAGGACAATTCGTGTTGCACTAAAACAGGCATCTAAGGCACATCAAATGTATTGCTCCCTGAGGATGCCTATTTCTTACTGTTGACTGAAAAGGGGGCCCAGGGTGACCAGTTCAGCCTTAGGCATCCAACTTTAGACATTTAAAGTTGTGTGAAATTAATCACACCCATACAGGGATTAGCAGATCATCTATCTTTTACATGTCATAGAGCTTTAATTTTTACGCAGTTACTCTTTCGTTGAGCCCAATAACTTTTGTCTAAAATGTTTCCTCCAGAGAGGCTTTCAATCTTGAAGACATCAAAAGATGAAGAATTCATCACTTCCGCTGGCCCTTTGCTTTAATGATTAACCACTATCACTGTGAAAAACACTGCTGTTTCCAATTCGCCCTCGGTTAATATTGTGTTTCCCCCTGCTTTTTTGAAGAGATTGCAGTATTTCCTTTCTGGAAGCACTGATGCAGCTTCAAATCACCAGGTCTGAAGGCCAAGAGATCTCGCCTTTCTTCCCTTTTAAAAGTAAAGATCTTTGTACAAACTTCTACCCACCTAGTGGAAAACCTGCTTCGTTTTTATGTTGAACTAGGACAATCTTTAATAAGACTGATGTCTTTCCATACCCCAGCTTCCCAGGGATCTGAAAGATTGCTGGAAATATTAATAAATTATGTCTCAGCATCAAAAAAGTACTGCTACGAACCCATTGGGAAGAGAGAAACTAAAGGGCGGAGAGGACAAGTAACTGACTCGGTTCTAGAGCAGAGACAGGAGCAGATCTCCTCTCTCCTGTTTTATAACAATGTCTTTTAAGCATTGGATTTCAATTAGCACTCTGCCACCGTTAGTCACACCTTGTTTCTTTTCTACTGGAATGGGACACGGGTTGGATAGGAGAAATTTTATTTTTGGTGCTTCATTTCCAATAACCAAGGAGAAACTTTTTGTTCTGTTTACACTTTCTCCAAAAGAAAAGGTTTCCAGTCTCTGACTTGGGCTCCATGGCATTTCAAGATGTGTGTGTTGCAATAGTCAACAAGCTACAATCATCATCTGAGATAAATTTTGATGGGCTTCACTTATTTTTACCTCTACATCAGTAACCACACCAAATCTCAAACAAATCTCTGCATTTGATGAAATGGGTGAGGAAGAGGGCGGTTACCCAAATCACTAGCAAAAATGCAAAGGGCTGTGTGAATACTAAATGTGTTAGAAATAGCCCTTCGACCCAAGTGTCTTTATTGTCTTTATTTGATTGTCATTATTTATATTATCATAGATAAGGAGCCTATTGCGCCTTGAACTGCACAATAAAATAACAGCAATTATAATCCAGGTTTCTATTTCCATAGGGCTCCATCTACTACAGCCAAAGTGAAAGAATGTTCTTGAAAATATCTCCATATAAAAAAACGCCACAGCTATATATAGATGCTAGATGGAGTTGATCATGTCATGCAGATAACATGTTTCTATGATCAGCTTCCAGATATACCTAGTAACAACAGTGTTCCTGCCAATTTTAGGCGTTTCAAACTATTTCATAATGGACATGAACAGGAGACATCCTTAAGTATAAACATCCCTCCTGGTCTTCATTTCTGTTATCTTTATCTTTCAGTACTCTCTTCACCTCATATTTATTGCAACTGTGTGCTTTGTTTTTCCTACTTCAAACTGAGTACTCCTCCTGAAGGAAGAACTCAGCAACTTTTATGCATCCTGTTATCACTATGCATGTCCAGAGCAGAATCTGTTGTCATAAATGATCCCCACCTACAAGTTTGGATGATACGGTGACCTAAGATCTCTGTGATCAGAGTCAGCATAAAATGTTGTTGTATCGGTGCACGTGCACACACAAACTTCCAAATACTACTACTACTACTACTATTATCATTATTATTATTATTACTACTACTACTACTACTACATTTTTTTCCATATATATTCTTTAGCACATTTAGCTTTTGACGAACTGGTTTAAATGGATGGTGAAATTGTTAAGCATCTGAAAGACAGAGATGGAACATCATTGGGTTTGCTTTTATACCAACCATGCCAAAGACTGACACCCAAACCCTGTGCAAATTACTTTTTCCAAACTGTCCAACCAAAACATAGATTTAGAAATGTCCACATACCTTCCCAGAGTGTTTAGCATGCTTTAAATTAAGGTCATAATAAAAGTACTAGTTTTATTATTCCACAGTTTCAGCAGATGGTCTGAACTATTAAGAATCAATTTGAGCCTATTAAGAATGTCATCTATTCTATTTCCAGGCAATATCACAGCAGTTCAACCTCATTACTTATCTGTCACTATGAAAAGGAGCTAAACCTTCATCCATCACATCCAGCCACTTTTTGCACAGAATTCTTGATCTATTTTTCCTAGTTTTGGTTTTGTCTCTTTTTTCTGATAAATTATTCCTTTGCTTTAGGTTCTACAGCAATGCGGGCATCCATTCCCTATTGCCACACACACACACACACACACAAAATATGCTATAAGAATATCTAGTCTTCATGTATCACATTTTCTGCAGAATCTCAAAGTACACCACAAAGGACAAATATCTCATTACACCCATTACTCAGATGAGACATCTGAGGTATGTGGTTATTTGTCTACATAATTTAACAAATTTTGTGATCTATGAAGATAAATAAAGAAATCAGTTCTGACATAGCACAAGCTTCATTTTTTAAATCATACAGGCTCCTGAAAATTGCAATACTACCGTCAACTGCATTTTTCCAATTGCTACTCCAGCTTCTTAAACCAATCATTTTTAAAAATAATTTCCAAATAATTATTTCCAAATTTTGCCTTGGATTAAAGATATTTTTCCTTGGAAAATATGAATAGTATTTCTGCAAATTCTGTTCACTGACTTTTAAAATCTACTCGAGTAAATCTTTAGAGCAGATATTTTATTTCATTCAAGGAATGAGTGGTGCTTTACACTGCATCCTAGTTGATCATTAGTAACTTACTCCTAAGTTTTTAAAAAAGCAGCCTGACCTTTGGAGGCCTTGTTTTGGAGGTTCAAGATTCAGACCCATATTACATACTCACATCTTTCTTTTCTCTCTTTTATAAAATTAGCCACAAACTAAATAACTGCCATTTGACTAAGAACAGGATTTAAAACTTCAAGGGCGATACAGACACATTCGTTTTATCAGTCATGTTTATATAATGCTTAATTACATCTAACCTATTTAAATAAGTCTATCATCAACATCCATGACTACCATATTTATTCATGCTTATGGACAGATGAGAAATAATCACTAAAGGTACGGTCACCCACCACATCCTGAAGTGTCTGCAGCTGCAATAAACTTTATTGCATGAATTCAGAGGGGGACAGGAAAATTTTGATTGTGATAACTCAATCACATTAGGAGAAAAAATATGTAATACATATTAGCTATCTATTTTTATATGATAACATAGAAAGAGATACTTAAAAAAAAAAAAATGATGCTTTGAATTCACTAAAGAGATATTTTGCTGATATCTAATACAACTGCCACTTTAGGGGAATATGGCTTTTTTCCCGTCACAGAGAATATCTGGAAACATGAGAAGCTTCAATCAACACCTTCAGTTGCTTGAGAAGCAGTATTAAACAAGGGAAAAGATGACTTGCTTTTCTGATATATTCTACTGTGAGTGTCTACACAGAAGGCCTATGTTCCAGACAAGGCAATTAATGATTAATGCAAAGCAGACATAGCTTGTTTAAAGAAAGCGGGGAGCCCACGAAACTGAGCACTGCATGATGACTCCATTAAAAAGAAAAAGGCTGAGCACCATCTTGGGGTGAAAAAAAAAGTCCAAAGCCTTTCTCTCCAGTCTTTGAACTTCCATCAAGCAGGTTGCTGAGCCTTTTTCCTCTGTTTTTTCATGGACTACATGGGAGAAAAGACCTTCACCAGATAGAGACTTGTACTGAAGTCGTCTGTCTGTGGTGGTCCGTGTTTCTTCGCATCTTCGAGTGACCTGGATGGGAGATTACTTTGGACCTGACCACTTCATCCACTCCCTGAGGGTCTGGTTGCAGCCAGTCTCACCATTAGCATCCTTGACACACTGTGGCTGGACTACGTCACGCACCGGAGGAGGTATCTCCCAACTTGACAGCTGCTTCTACTGCTTGTAAGATCTTAAGAGCTGTAAATGTTTAACTAATATTTACTCTATTTCAGCTTATGGGCTGGATTTTGTCTTTTGTAGCCAGCTGGAAGGGCAGTGTGGCAGTGGAAAGCACAGGAGAAATTTGGGCTGTCTTGGCCAGAATCCTGTCTGGGATCCCCTGAGGAGAAGACGTTGCCATGACAGCTTTGCTGTTCCTTCAACTGGTGCAATAGCTGCTGTTGCTACATTAAGCCAGCTCTGCTGGTCTGTGAAGGTGAGCAGCCTTCTCCAGGTAATTAGAAAAGTACCCGCTTCCCCCCACGCTTCTGTTACTCATCCCTCCATCTGCCTAAGATACACAAAGATTTTGTTATCCTTTCTGCAGGAGATGACCTGCCACAGCTGTGATGCTGTTCATCTCTCAAGATTGTAACAGGCAGCTCTGGCATGTAATGTGCTGCAGCTTTTGCTGAGGGACTCTGGCTGGCCCAGTAAGGTGCCTCCTAGAAATGAGAATGTGACGCACTTTTATTTTAGATCTGAGCTCCGCAGTGGTATTTATCCTCTCCTAGTTTTTTTGTGTGTATTGTCTAGTGCCTATGGCATCCAAATCTACTACAAAAAAATACCTGACGAAGAGCTGAACTGCTCAGGATTGACCTAGTCGAGATCTACAGTCTGGGATCTTCACCTGGTAAGAAGATCTCAATCTTTTATTTGAAGAACTGAGCAAGGTTGTCCCCTTTGCAAACACAGCCAAAGTGCTAACAGCCCTTCACCTCTTACACAGGGCCTGCTGGCTGGATCACACAGATGAGCCAGAGTTGAAGCTCTTTGTCTCTCAAATCCACATCTCACACCTCACTGGAGAAAGCCCTAAGGCCACCGATGACTCTGAGCCGCAGACATTCACCCGTCTAGCCTGCTGAAACTGTGCCAGATGAAATCAATGGGATCGTAAGCATTTAAACAGGAATTACTACTGCTCAACCAGCTAAAACTGCCCTTTATCAGACACAGCCTCAGTCGCATCTTTGCTTGAGTCATAAACAAAGCACATCAAACGGGATGTTGCATAGACCTGTGTGCAGGTAGCACCCTCCGCTCCTTGTCTTCTCAAGGTCACAGCCATTACAGAAGAAGGAAGGACAAGGTATGGTTTACTGCGTACGGATCTTGCAGTTCTGGAAATGATACAACTACCATACCCCTCTTACAGGGAAGGTCTGAGAAATGAACACATGATTAAGAGTTTTGAGATCTCTATGTTAAAAAGATATGTAGCAACGTTGCTGTGATTTACTTCATGCACGCACAGACTTCGACCCAGGCTAATTCCCCAGGGTTAAAATGAAATAGAATTTAAACCTAACAAGGGTAGAAACTCGTAACCAATTCCTAGGCTTCTCAAAGAGAATATCAAATGACGTGAAATCCTTAATTGCTCTGAATGAGACACAGACATATGAAATGGAGTTACTTGTCTCCTATCAAAAAAAAAAAAAAAAAAGAGAAATTAAGTTAATTCTTTACCTTCTTTCTACCACCCCCAGAAAATAAAACTTGTTCAAGCATAAAAATAGACTAAGCTTTACTAAAACCAAGTGCAGATTTTAAGCACCTACTTTAAAAGGACAAGTTGTTTGTGCAACTGATATGATATTATGAAACTTTAGACATTTCTTTCACAACTGACAAGAAACTGAATGCATTAGACAGGCCTGTTTCACATCAGAAGCCACAAAGGCTCCCAAGTCCGTATTCCTCTGGATTTTTCTCTGAACTCCATTGTTTGTGGTTAAAAAACCAAAAGGGTCTGACCCATTTTAAAAGAAGGAAATCATATTTCTTAGGCTGCGAATGATACTCACTGCTAGCAGAAAAACAACTGGAGCTTAATCCTCCTGAAGAAAGGAAATGTCCCAGGTCAAAGTCATAACACATAATCCCCCACAGAAAGTAGGGGAAAAAAAAAAAATAAAAGCACCACGTCCAGGCTGGTGGTGCAGAACCACATAGCACTGGCAAAATTTACATATGGCTCTGTCAAACACAGCTGATTTCCATCTAACAATTAAAGCAGTGGGATGTTTTTGGTGGAAGGTTAGCATTACTTTTTTGGCAAAGTAGAACTGTACCTTTATTCTCAAGTACCGCTTCATGGTGGGAAGTGTTGCACACAGTAATGAAAAACAATAATCTATCTTCAAAGTCCTTTTGAAAGGTCTAGCTCATTCCAGTTCCTCAGGGCAAAGCAAGACAAAGCTAAGTGGAATTGTTTCCATTTCACAGATGGAGAAGATGAGGCAACAAAGCAAAGGATTAAATTGGGAGGGGGTTGGTGTGATTCTGGTTTTGGATGTTCAGATTGCAGTCTCGGGCAACCTGTCTTTTTGCGTTTGCATTCAACTTCAGGGTAAACATTTCTGCACTTTTTACCAGTGTAGCTTATGAGATCACTACATCTGCAACTCATTGTGCAGCATGAATGCACCAATTGGCCTGAGCATCAGGGAAGTAAGCCCACAAGTTTGGATGAATCTCTGGTCTTTTGCCAAGCGTGCAGAGATCTTGTTACTTAGAATAATTACTGAGTTAACCTCTTTGCAGGGAGAAGAGGAAATTACAGGAGCCAGACTTTTTGCCAAGCCTTAGCATGAGATCTCAGAACATCCTGGGTCTCTCTGCTGCTCACATCACTGTGTTTCCTCTACGTTCCAGCAATTTCCAATGCAAGTGGATTTAGTGATAAGGAAGACACATATCTAAGCAGGGAGTTTGCTCTTGCTGCTGAAGGAAATAGAGACAAAGACTCTAGGCATGACTACAGACGATCTAGTACTGAACTTGTGGACTGCTCATTTTCCCTTGAAAACTCAAGTTAATCACTTTCCCTCTTCTTGGCACTCCACAATGAGTTTCTCTCTAAGGCGCTGACCCTGTTACTACTGACTACCAAGCCTAACACTTATTATCAGGGTAAGTCTCATTGGTTAAGGCAGCCTTCTCCTAATGGCTTTCACATACACTTTACAGCCTGGCATAATTCGTCACTGCCTCATCCCAGTGCAAAAGAACAGTGAAAAACTGACATTTTATTTGCACAGTGTATTTTCTGTAGTGCTATTACTTCCAAGATGCAGGGCAATGTCCTTTAGGTCCCCAGTTTGTGTTGGCCAAACTGAGGTTGAGAGGTTACTGAAACAAGTGTCTCTTGATCATAGATCAAAATTAAGTGAGATAGATTTCATCTAGCCTTACCGCCTGTACATTATAGACCATACAATTACCCTGGTTACTCCTTGCATCGACTCCACTAAAGTTTAACTAAATCACATATTCTGCAAAAACCTTCTATCGTGTCTGAAGGCAGTGAATCTCCAGGAATTGACTTGGTTTAATCTGTTAAACATTTGCCCCTTTGTTGTAACTTGTATTTGCCCAGTTTTAACTTCTGGTCATAGGTTTTGTTCTGTTTTTCTCATTGTGGTGGGTACTTTCCATGGGTAATTTCTTTGTATACGGAACACCATGACTTGTGTTTTATTGTATGACACTCTGAGTTGCCTGGCAAGTCAGTCTGTTTCACTGTCTGTCATCATGAAAAAGCAATCTGTCCAGAAGAAGAAATTACAGAAAGGATGTGAAATCATGACAGTCCGGGTAATTTCCTTTCCAACTATAGCTCTGTTGACATTAAGTACAACATTAGCAGCTATGAATTAAGTTTGTCATGTACACTCCATGCAAAGAAGAAAACAAATGGAAAAGTTAAATATTTACTTTCTGACAGCTTATTTTTTTGCAAGTGTATTTTTTAAATCAAGTCGTGAGTTAAAAAATGGGATCCCAAACCATTTTGCCAAGGGAACTGTTGTTTGCATGATCAGGAGATTGTGTTTGCTTAAGCACGTCTGTGGAGCCAAAAGAAAATACATTAAAAAAAAAACAAAACACCTTCTTTTACCCATTCCTCATCCATTATTTTATTAACCACAATTGCAAGGTTAGAAGAATACCTACTCCATTAACCTTCAAGACATCCGACACAGGACTGCAAAGCTCATTTTGTAGTTGGTTCTGCTAACTTTCAGCAACTACTGATACTGCATGGCACCTTGCAAAGTAGAATGGACTATTTTTTTTTTTAAACAGCAACTTGGTCAAATCATGCTTTCAGATATTAACAAATACCATACCCCAGGGTCAGTTCAAACTTTCCACTACATGCCTGAGGTGACTGAATGATAAACAAATGATCAGTGGGAAATTTTGATACTGGCATATGCAGTCTGGTTAGCTTTTAGAAGGAGGAAGTGAGAAGATGTATGGTTGATTCGCCAAAGTAGCTTAAAAGAAAAGAAAAACATAAAAAAAAAAAAAAGTACAGTCCTTCCAACTTCACTTTCTTATGCAGATACCTATAATCAGACTTTTACTTGTACAGAGAGGTGCCAAAATAAACAGGACTTCTCTCAGAGCATCCATTAACTTCAATTAGGGTACTCAGTGTGCTAAGGCTCTCTGTACGAAAGTTTACTTTTAAGTGCCTAAAATGGATTGAAGTGACTGGCTAGGAAACAGTCATCCTGATTTGGACATTTCTGGCAAGGCAAAAGCATGAGAATAATGGGATGTCTGAAATTGATTCATTTCCTGGCTAGATCAAATTCCAGACTGATTTAATATAAGTGGCCAAAGCATAGAGAAAGGAACTAATGTGGTACTGTTCACTGCGGGTAGCATAAGAAATAATGTAATTAAACTGAGGTGAAGGAAATATAGATGAGACATTGAAAAAAAACAAGTAAATAGTAAGAATAGTTATATGTCAATGCAAGTCACCTGAAGGACTCACCATCTTTGGACGTGCATAGGAGCGAATTAGATGAATGTGTGTTGAATAGTTTGAGGTAGAGTTAGTCTTGCTTTAAGGAGGATGGATGCAGCAACGTCTTGAGCTTAGTCTGTTAAGACATCTGTCATACACAGCTCTAGAGAGAAAGTATCCTCTAAAGGTGACAAGCACCATTACCAGGCTGATGCTTTACTCCCCAGTTGGTCATACCTTTGGTACTAACTACTATGACCCTATATTGTTAGTCAGTGAGGATGTGATTTGTTGCACCTACTTTAGAAGACTCTAGGCCTACCCATACTAAGAGAGGGGAGGAGAGGAAAGGAGAGGAGAGGAGAGGTCATCTTTTCCCTCAACTTTGTGAGAACCTCTCACAAAGGTTGTAATTATATGGCATCTTTCATGTCAAGATCTCAAAACACTTTTCAACCATTAATTAAAACCAGGAATTGAGGGGGATGTCATTAATCTACTCATTTGTAAAATGTGAAGGGAACTAACAAGTGAAGGTATCTTGCCTGCAGGCTGTATGGCAGAGCAGGAGTAAAGATGGAGGTGCAACCTTGGAGCCAAGTTTTGTCTGAAGTCAGGAGCTTTCCTCCTCCAGGACAACTGAAAACAGGGTGTTGGTAATACAGGGAAAACTGATTCACAGCAATTTGATGCAAAATGGCAAAAAATTCCATAGCCTCATGGTCTTTGAACACCATATGGATTTGTTTCTCCACTAGACCATGCTGCTTGTGCCCACTGTCAGCACTGAAACACTCAAAGGAAAACAAAAAAATAAAGAAAAGAGCTCTGGATAGAGCAACATTTCTATCACATATGTGGGCAAACACTCACAGAGCACTGAGGTGGTCACAGCGTTGTGCTACAAACTGCAGGACATATTGGCTATTCTAGACACTAGGTGTCTAGGGCAGGATGACCTCTTAATTAATGGCTAAATAATGACCACTTGCAATTAAGCTGTCAGAAGACAGAGGAAAGAATAATGGCAAGAACAATTCCCTGTTTACAGTAGTACTCCTTCCCATTTCGTATGTCCTGGGCTCTGTTCTTAAACACCTGTCTTGGCCACAGCTTCTTCCCTTCCTATTTTGCTTGCATAAAAGAAAGAGAAACACAATTTCAGTCCCTAGAAGACTTCCTCAGGAAATTAGGAGCATCTCTTTCTGCATGCAGGTTGAGGGGCAGAAAGGGAAGAAAAGTCAGCCTGAAATTTTAACAATTGGTGTGGAAATACCCATGTATGAACTCCGGACCCTTGGTTTTTCAGCTGTAGCAAAGTTTCCCTGCTGGGAAACCCTTGGGCCTGTCCATCTGCCGTACAGTATGGTGAATACTACTACAATGGCACTTTAACAATAACTGCGCTCTTTTGAACCTCCCCATTCAAGTCATTCCATTGATTACTCAGAAGAATGCAGACTCTTGTGTTATTTGATCGGCACATATACTCTGAGCATTTAATCCCCTCAAATATTTTTCAATAACTTCCTTTAATTACAAGGAAAACACGTCGAGTGATGCATGCATTGAAGCGCTTCCCCTCATGTCTCTCTTTTTTTTTTTTCCTGTTTAATGAAGAATTTGAATCACTTTTCAGCTTCTTAATCCTATAATCCTGGAAGGAATTTGCTCTCTTCCAAACCCTGGGGGTGGTTGGCTTATGGTTACTACAGTACACCCTGGAGATTTTTCAACAGGGTCTTTCCAGAGGAGTCCCAAATACCTGCATTCCTCAGCTGTGTGGCCAGTGTGTAACCCAGCCTCACTGAAAACACCTTGTTTAAGTGATTCAAAGACTGACTTCTCTGTGGGAGGTGCAGGGATAACACAACACAAGGCTGTGTTATCACAAGGCTACACAAGTAGCCACAAGGTTCAGAGAAGCAAGCTTTGCCAGGAGGAATGGGTGCACGGCACCAAGAAGGACAGTTTTACCAACACAATTATTACATTCAATGAATTCATTCTTCTGGAGCAAAGAAAAAGGCAGGGAAAGGTCCACTTTGCTAATGCTGCATCCTTGCACCCTACTGCCTGACACTCCCCATGGAGACTGAAGAATGATCATAAATTCATAGAATCATCTAGGTTGGAAGGGACCTTTAAGATCATCGAGTCCAACCCTTAATCTAACACTGAAAAAACCACCACTAAACCATGTCCCACAGCACCCGACTACCTGTCTTTTAAATACCTTCAGGGATTTAAATACCTTCAGGTGATTCTACCACTTCCCTGGGCAGCCTGTTCCAATGCTTGATAACCCTTTCAGTGAAGAAAATTTTCCTAATATCTAATCTAAACCTCCATCGGTGCAATGTAGGGCTATTTCCTCTTCTCCTATCACTTGTTCCTTGGGAGAAGAGACCGACCCCCCCTGGCTACACCCTCCTTTCAGGGAGCTGCAGAGAGCGAGAAGGTCTCCCCTCAGCCTCCTTTTCTCCAGGCTGAACACCCCCAGCTCCCTCAGCCACTGCTCACGAGACTTGTGCTCCAGACCACCCTCCAGCTTTGTTGCCCTTTTCTAAACACAGTCCAGAATCTCAGTGTCTTTCTTATAGTGAGGGGTCCTAACCTGAACACAGCATTCAAGATGCAGTGTCACCATGGAGAGGTCTCTACCACTGTGCTGGTTGGAAAGGTTGCCCTGAACCTGTTGTCTGTATGGTCTTTACCTCAAAGGGACCTGGGTGGATTCGCAGCATTTGACGCTCTCCCTTGTGAGCATGGTGCGCTCACTCCACAACAGCTTCAGACTTCTCTAGTTTTGTTCAAAGAAAAACTTTTATTGTTGCAATAAGACAGCTCTTTTTGCAATGAAACCAAAGTTCACAATTTTCCTCCTCCCAGTTTTCCTGTAGTATCAAGGTACTCCAATGATAGATGAAGAACAAATTTTCCACCTTGTCTTTCCAGGCCGTTGGTTCTCAAGGGGTGGCCTGTGGATCTTTAGGGATCCATAAAATGTTAAAAAAGTGGTGCATGGAACAACTGCAAATGAGTAAAACCACAGTAACAACCCAAACCCTTCCCTCGTAATTCCATACGTGCCAGCAAGTAGACAGGGGAAAACTAAGCTGTAAATACACTGTCAAAGTTTTGCAGCATTTTTAGCTGGCTGTAAATCAAACACCTTGAGGTTCCCTTGACCAGGCCAGGTCTTGGCTTACTCTGCAAATGACTAAGTGTTCTTTCATTACAAGCAGCAGAGAAATGCCGCTGCAAAGGCATCTGCTATTCACTCTTATCCCATTCTAGGTCATGCTCCTCAGCTTGCTTCCTTGTTTATTATGCTCATTAGTTCAAGTAACCATTGTTTTGTTAGTGGTCAGTTATCTAATCCCATTACACATAGCCGTTGTCATTACACAGAATCATAGAATGGTCAGAATGGAAGGCACCTTAAAGAACATCTAATTTCAACCCCCTGGCCACGGTCAAGGACCGGACCAGGTTGTTCACATTTTGTGCTAAAGTAAAAGCACTGAGAAACAACTAATAAACCTGAACAACCTAAGCGTGTCTCCATGTCGTGCTGAGATAAGATGCTATCACAGGGCTCAGTGGAAATAAGGCTGGAAAAAGAGGAGCCCACAGGACACATTGATGTTAATGTGGACACAGCAATGATAGAATGCACACAGTAAGGACATGTGGGGCATGAGGGTGTTGCTTGCACGTCATCTGCCTTCGGTTGAGGGAAGTGGAACTTTAGGGCCAGTATTTCAGTGCTGGATCAGCCTGAAAGCCTGGCTTGTTTTCAAAGGTTTGCACATTTTAGTGTAACTCTGTTGATCGGTTTTATGATCTGACAATTGACAAACTTGCTAACACGTTAATCACAGCTCAGCTGGCAGAAGATGATGAAAAATTATGTCACACTCTGATGTATGGCTGCTGCCTTCCATTGCAGTGGTAGACTCCAGTACCTATTTCATACCTGAATAGCCCATCTCATGTTGATCTTTTTACATGGGCGATGACTTTGTTGCTTGCCTGGATGAAGCACTGTATAATAAGCAGCAGAGTAAATTGGGGGTCTATCACTGATGCAAAATAATTGTCTTATATTTTCCAAAAATCCTTAATCTATTTCACCATAAACTTGCATTAAGCGAACACGATTTTGCTATCATTAGAAGAGAGCTGACATAAAACTTACTGAAGGAATGCACCTCTAGGAATATTTTGCAGCATTATATGGCAAGTTGCGTATATACGACAGTAGTGGATGGGATACATGCTGATGTCCTTTCTAGGAGAAAAGTCTCATTAGAGCAGACAGGACTGACAGTTTCTCTCCAGATTTTGCATGTACACAGTGCCACCCTCACCTTGAGCTTGGGAAGTAGCTGGGCAAATTTAATGAACAAAGCCCATTAAAATCCCCAGGTTTGCAGAAGGGTGAACCAAGTCACACGGAAGTTGTCACTTGCTGCAGGTCACACGTCAATTCAGGACTGGAGCTAGTGGCAGAATGTAGGAAACGAGCTGAAGGAACAATACATTTTTTGGGGAAAAAATCTACATAAAATGGCTCAGGAAGTGTGTTTTCTAATATTTGGCATTAAAAAAAAGTCCATTTCTTTTTATAGTCTCATTTACATTTCCTCTCTTCCATCCTTCCTCCCCTCTCCATCTTTCTCTACATAAAGTATGCCTTTCATAAAGAAAATTTAAAACATTTCCTTGGAAAACAGCAGCACTTCATGTTTTTTCCAGAGTTCCTATCTCCATTTTTTGAAACAAAATCATTGGGCGAATTTAGTCCTAATGCATGAACCATTTATTAGGGCAATACTACATTTATTTATTTTTTTCCTTATAAATTTTCTGGTAAAAATACAAAAAACTGAATAGTAATCACCAGTCCTCACCAGGAAACCACATACCCATGCCTTTCTTCCGTGCTCACTGCCCTTGTCCTTGTAATAGTTGTATTATCAGAAGTGACCCCAATGCTTACGTGGCACTTCAAAGCCCCGTAAGGACTACTATCCCCTCTTAAAAAGTAGAAGAAAGTGAAAGTCTCTGCACAGAGGAATTGGTGAGCCTGTGGTGGGTCAAAAAAAACACTCTGGAAAGGGAGCCCTGGTGAGATGGCTCGCCTCCAGCAGCACAGACCAAGGGCTTTTCTCTAGCAAAAGGGTTTTTTTTTCTCAAAGACCTGCACCCAGCAAAGACAACCTGTGAAGGC
This sequence comes from Larus michahellis, assembly GCF_964199755.1. Classification (NCBI taxonomy): domain Eukaryota; kingdom Metazoa; phylum Chordata; class Aves; order Charadriiformes; family Laridae; genus Larus; species Larus michahellis. Next base: position 5,365,655 of record NC_133930.1, read on the forward strand.
AGCACCACAATGGCCGTAATCCTGCCGGGACGAACCAGAGCTTTCAGCTTGTGGATTTGTTGTCTCTGGAGGGTGTTTGAAGAGAAGACCTGGAAGGGGGCACAGATGTTTCCCCCTGGCATGGCTGTATTCGCAGCCAGTACCGTGCATGGTAGAGCAGGGGTGAAAAGGAGGGGGATGACCCCGCCACATCTCTGCTCCCTGCACTGCACAGATGGGCAAAATTAATAAAAAGAAAGTAGTCCCACTACCGAAATTGTCCTTCTCCGTGCTTGCCATGGTTTTCATTGTTGAAATACTCCCTGTTTATAAGATCCCAGGTGTGCTTAATAATAATAATAAAATCCTAACCATTCTCATAAACACAGGTGGTGGGTTTTGTTTTTTTTTTTTCATTTAAGACAAAGCTCAGGGACCCACCTGCCGGCAGCAATCCCTCCTCTCAGCACTGGCCTCCTCCCTCCATGGTCAGCAGGGCCACTAAGAGCAAAGGAGAACGAGCAAAGCCCGAGGGCGCTGGCAGGGCACAGCAGTCAGTGTGTCACTGTGATAATCTGCTTAAAGGAGGAGGCCAGGGCATAATTAAATATCCTGGCCTGAAGTCCTAATAGAGCAGCTGGAAGAGCTGATGCTGTCCCCATAATAAACCGTAGCTCATTTATTACTGCTTTGCATACGTATCTAGAAATGAGTTCAGCCCCAAGCCCCGACTTGCTCCATTCTCCACCATTGACACTGACCTCCTGTTCTCAGATTATCGTTATGAATATGACACCTAATTTTATCTACATCTGATAAGCCACAAAACTAAGCAAGCAGATTTTATCAAACATTTTCCTGTGGCAGCCACAAAACCCTGCGTGGCAAAGTCATCTTACAAAACCGTCGCAAATTGGCAAAAAGAAGAGCTGGCCTTTCAGAACGCACTTTTCTCCGATTTTGTTTTTACAGTATCAAGGAGGATGCTTTGAGTTTCCAAGCATCCTTTAGCAATTCAGTGGGATGAGGAGCAACCAGCTGGAAGTCACACCGCAGCTGGCCGCTGGGCTCCTCAAAAGAGAGGAAAACCTCTCCTCGCTTGTGTGAATCCAACAAGACAAAGAGAATGCATTTGCTGTTTCCTGATATAACAGATATTTAATAAAAAGGGGGTAAGCAAGCTGCTTATACGCATTTGCACACTGTGAGCGTGAGAGAAGAGAGTATGAATAAATTCATGATATAGACTGGAAGAAAGAGTTGGAACAACAAAACAAATGAAGGTTAAGACGGAATTTAATAGGTTGTAGGACACAGGGGATGCACTCACTGTGAGCTGGATGTGACAAGCCAAGAGACCCCGTCCAGCTTTACATTGACCCCATTCAACCTTTGAGCAAAAAGCATTCAGATAGTACAGAGACGATGGCAGTAACGGTGGTTAGGACACCTAGTGTGTGTCACTCTTTAGGATGCCTAGTGTGTATCACTCTCTCCAATGCCCAGAGCTCTGCTTTGGCTGTACAGGGAGCTTGGAAGTCCAGCTGGGACTAGATGTCCACCTTCTTAAGATGGGTAATGGTAGGGTGAAAATTGCACCCTTTGTTATCCTGTTTTCTCCTGCATACATTTTTTCGTAGTCCTAAATTTGAATGGCTTTCCTCATCCTTTGGCAGCAGCTATTTTTGGTTCTTCCAGAAGGTGCAATTGAATTTCCTACTGATGTAAAGCATGATAGCTCTGCTTTGACCATGGAGTTACGTAAATGTAAAACTGGCAAGAGATCACTCAGGCCTTCAGATAAAGCAGACATTAGCAGATGAAGTTCATTCAAATACTGTAGCTTCCACTTGGATTATCTCACCCTTTTGTCAGGTTAATCAAAATGTGCCTGGCTGCCTTATCCCTGATGCTCAGAGTACACGCCATGTACTCTGACCTTTTGCAACATGCAAGAGATCTATATTTCACATGCCAGTTATTCATCAGTAAGAACGGGTAAATCTAATGGCTTCCTGCAAGAATGCTATTTTTATAGAGATAAAAAGAAAAACAATCTAATAAAAGCACTGTCTTAGAGACCAGCCATCATTTTCTTCTAACAAAAAGTTCATTTTTGCTGGTAAGACAAATCAAGTTGGCCTCATAGACCTTTTTGGGGTTTTTTTTCTGTTTTTTTTTTTTTTTTTTTCTTTCCAACTGAACAAGCATAGCTGCAAGGTAAATAAAGAGCTAATTTTCAGGGGGCTGGAATTTGGGAAGGAGCAGATGTTTTTCAGGACTCCTTCTTAAGCAGAGGTAGTGGCATGCACCTTTAACGTTTGGATGCCAAGCTGTCAGCAAGCAACTTCAACACCGCCTTTATCTCTCCTCTTTTCTATTTATACATTACACAAAGCTATTTTTTCCCGGGTTTAATTGCACATCAAAGGACCAACTGAATGGATCGGTTTGGGAGGTTGCTGATAGCAACGCTGGGGAATCCTGCAAATGCAGGTCTAAAATTTCAGTTCTTTCCAGTGGTATATTAGCTAATATGGGGAAAGCCAGTGAAACACTTAGCAAGCAAAAGCACCCTGGCTGTGCTTCTATTATTTGTAAGTTCAAGCTGGACATAGAGAGGATTAAATAACTATTTATTATATTAACTCCTTCCCTCTAACCACAGATTTCCTGGTGAAGGGGACACCAATGACGATACTAATTTCAGTCTCTCAGAGATGTAGTGGCAGATCTTTGAAGACATTTAGGTAGCTCAGAGTCCATGAACATGTCCTTAAAAATGGCATATAGCTTCCTATTGATTCAGGGATGTATAAAATGAATCTCCCGGTTACCTTTAGGCCAAATATATTTGCCTTGGCAAATATGGATTTTGAAGGACTGTTTCAGGATTACAGGAACACAAAAAATCACAACATTAAAATTTATTGTATTGGATGCAGGTATCAGAGTGAGTGTTTCACTGATTCGATAAGTGAATAGAAATGCCTGGACCTCTTTATTCCCATTGTAGCAGAGATGTGACCACTGCAAAATACCTCAGCTGGCTTAAAACCATTTTCCCAGCACCAAACCCATCTCCTCTGAGATTTTATGCACAAGAAAGGTAAATAAGCACAACTCCGGCCTACGTAGCACAGCCTTTTTTGACACATTGACTTGATTATTTTTATCTACTTCTCCAAGCTTTGCAGCTCATACTGACTTAGCTCCCCTCAGATGAAACCTCTGGCAAAACTGCTGGTGTTTCAAGATCCTTAAAACTTACTCTTTTGAATGTCTCAATGTCAATTATTGCTTATTTATGAAAGGGAAAGCAAAACACACCAACCCAGACTCAGGAAATAATGAATAGACAGACTTCCACTTTCATAAATAAAACAATATACTTCCTATAGCTCTTACATAATCTCAAAGGTTTGGGTTTTTTTTAAAAAACGAGCAACATTTTAGTAGGTCTTTTTGTTCTACTACTGTTATTCTACCTTTAAGTGGGAGAGGTGTTTGACAAGTGAATCTTCAGTAACGACAAATGCAGCTTTTATTGACTTTTTTAAAAATATGGAGCTAACTCAGAACTACTGAGTTCAACAGCACTTGTGAGCATAAACTAAAACAATATGTGACTGGTACACATTGCACAAGAATTTATTTAATGTTAAACCCAACAGAAGCTGATGGCCAAACCTAGAGACACTAAAATGCTATTGGGAAACCTCTTCCCTCCCTGGAATGGACATAATCAACCTCTGGGATTTATTCCATTGCACATACACAAATATGATTTACCATAATAATTTATAACAGTGCATAAACTTGTAATAGAGCTGCTTTCCTTAAACTGTTTCTGTTCACTTGCAGAAACATGACTTTCTGAAGAACACAGCCATACAAGGAGATGGATACAAGTTTGGGGTGAGGTAAAAGAGCTGGCTCAGCCCTGATAGCCGGTGCTTCCTCATGCTACACAGTTCTGTACGGGCCAGTCCCATGAAGAATGACTCCAAATAGCTTGAGAGAACATACCTGTTTGCTGATACAGCAAACTAATTACATGGAGCCAAATCTCAATGGAAATAATAATAATAATAGAATTAGAATGTTCCAAACAGTACTCATCTGGGAATCTCAATTAGCTTCAGAAACAGTAATTAATTTAGCTTCTTAACTGTCTGAAAGATAGAGAATTGCTAATGTTCCTATTTTATGGATGGGGATATACACGTGCAGAAATGTCTACAAGACAGTAGCTGGAGCACATCTTCTCATGGCCTGTTCTCTACCTTGTGCTGTTTCCCATCATGTCAGCTGGTATTCTCTCATTCTTTACATGCAAAAGTATATTCTGCTCTTTTGGACCAAAGAAGAAATGTCTCCAAAGTCTCCTAGGATTTAACATAACTGAAGTCTGCAGTACTCAGCATGAGACCTGTATTAAATACCACTGTTTGGCTTCCCCTGTGCTGTGATAGAAAATGTGTCCAGGTGGGAACCCACTGGATTTGTCTCAGTTATCCAACAGTGAAGTCTCCCTAATGAGACTTATGTCAAATTTGGCTTTATTTCTGAATACTGCTATTACCCAGCAGATGACCCTATAAAAAAGTTGGATAAAACACCCGGAGAGAGACCTGCCTGCCTTTGACCTTAGACGCAGGGCATGAAGTGTCACGGCTCTGAGGGCAGCACTCCAATGTGTTGAGATAACTGGCCCTTCCTAAAAATAAACACCAAGCTGGCCATACCAACAGAGCCACCTCCAGCTTTATAATCCCTTTGCCATTTTAAATCTTCAGATAAGTCATTATATTGCAACACACACACAATTGGTATGTCATGAACCCTCAATAGTACTCAGTAAGTATATAGAGGACGGGGAGGATAACGGAAAAGGCTAGGGACGTTGATACCAATCTTAACAGAACTTGATTTACTTGCTTTCTGAAAAGGAAAATGTTTGTGTATCCTCAAAATATTGAAGACATTTGTTTTAGTTGAGGGTTAACTGAATATGATATGGACTTAGTGACTGCTGAATTACTAGCTGTTCCACAAATACTCACGCGTAAAACATCTTTGAATGTGAGACTGTCCTGCAGGTAGGACAGGAGGTATGACATGTTCTCAACTATTTTTAACTTGACCGCAAAATAGGTTTGTGACTTGGAAAAATTATTTTTTATTGTGCCTTGGTTTCCCACAAAGAAAACAAGGCTTGCAGCTGGTGTCCATGGCAGCTGTGCTGCAGTGAATACAAAGTGGATGAAAAATATTACTACTGGACAGTGTAAGGGTAGATTTCAGAGCCACTCATATTTTGTAGCATTTTCGAGGGCTACATAAATTGCCAAGCCAAGAGGAACAAGGTCCATTGCAGTGACACTGCTGGAAAAAGAACCACATCCTGGTATGCTCCTCTCCTGAAGCCTACCTCAGCTTTAATTTTCGCAATTTAGGGTTACTAGATGGTTCTCCTGCAAATTTCCTTTGCCATATTTCTCTGATGTGAGCCAGCAGCTTGTCTGCCTTGTGTCTATTTGTGGCCTGTACAAACTGTGAGGGCTGAAAACACATCCAGAGGATCTTTTGCAACTCCTGGTGATGAGGAAGGCTGCAAACAGCAAAGTGTGTCACATATATTTGTCAGCTGCAGAGCTGAAACCGATAGCAGGGTATGAATAGAGAGCTGATAGCCTCTTCTCCAGCTGATACTGCATGTGGCAGATCGTGTTGCTGGGGGCTCCTTTGCCTGCCCCGGGGATGGCTAGAAACAAGTCCTGCTGCACCCCAGTGAGGATGTACTCATGTTATCACACCAGCTGTGGGGGACCAAAAGGCCAGGGTAAACCAGGTGCACAAGAAAGACCTGCATGAATTACATGCTGTTTGTCAGTGCTTAACTACTCAGACTCCTTTGTCAGCCAGGATGGTGCTATTATGGCTTCGCTATTGCTCCCTTCTTGTGGTGTTCTCCAGGCACCTGCACCTAGGAGCCAGCTGTGAAGACAAGCCAGGAGGTAAAGCTGAGCGCAGGCCATCAAAACTGCATGAGGCAGCTGGGAGCAAGGCTGGTACATGCAAAATGCAGCATCACTGAGGAGATAAAGGTGGCGGTGGCTGCTAAGGGAGGACGAAAATTGGAGTGGAATATGGTACACACCTTGGAGATGAAGCCACCCCTTGGTGTCTTAAGTAGGAGGACAGACAGGACAATGTCATCCGGCCCTCCCCAACTGGACCTGAGTGGCGAGAGAAGGGAATTCAACCAGCTTTTAAAATCTCTGGAAGATATCACAGAGGTTTACATTTAAGTTGTCAGTGCAGGCAGATGCACTCTTTAAGCACCCACAATTAGCCCTCTTCCCCAATTAACAGGAGAAGAATCACAGTCCTTGTGCAAAGTGGCTGTGGAGACACCCTTCAATTTCCATGGACTTGAATGTAAATGGTAAAGAAAAGCTCCCGCTAACTTTCCAGGGAAACTCACTTCGAGTGCGCATGTGTCCTTGCATGCCTTTGCCATCTGGAGAAACACAAGGTCCCTCTTTCTCTCCCTGAGACAAAAAGGATCAGCTTCAGAGCCACCATCCCCAGCAGATCCCAACTGCCCACTCCTCGACAAGCTGCTTGGCTTCTTGGGGGGATTCTTTGTTTTTCAAACTCAGACACAGAAAGGGAAGGCAGGGAACACCTTTACATTCACAAAGTAGGTGGGAACAGCATCAACATCTCTTGGCCCCAGGAAACTCACTGGCCTTTGGTGATACCCTGCCCTGGTTGGAAATGAGCACAAGGGCAGAAAGGCTGTTCTGGGCTCTGAGACAGGCCCATGGAAAAGAGAAAGCACGAGAGAAAAAAAAGAGAGAAGCTCTGCAAATGAACAGTCAACATAAACAAAGCCTATCAGCCCAGGCAAGAGGCCGAAGCATGACTGCACTAAACAAATCACGGCGGAATCAGCAATTGGTAAAGTAATTGGCGTTATTACAGCTGATGGAAAATTTCTGATGCTGCCCATGTTCGCTTTGGAAACACTACTCAGACATTTAATTGGCTTGGTTTTCATGTAGCTGATTGCTCTTTTTTTTCCTTATGGAGTGTATCAGGCCTCTATCTACAGACAGAAACTTTTGGATGGACTTCCCCGGCTCTGTCCACCATCCATGAGACAGGGGAAGAAGCTTTGCACAAATTAAGCAATGTAGGAGAAATGTGGAGAGAAACTGGTCTTACTTGGGAAGTTGAACCATTTCAACATCTGTGTTCCTCCAGTTCTTTATAAGTTCAACTCTGTCACTACCAAATACATGTAAAATGCTGTGAGTTAAATGTGGGGGTGAAAAATTGCATCTCGTAGTGTCACCAAAGGGTGGGTTTAGTGCTTGGGTCACAATGCAGGTAAAATTGCCTTCTTCTCACACACAAATGCTCATGTGAACATCCTTTGGCATATTTCTCACACTATTTGTTAAAAAGTTAATGATGGCTGAGTGCCTGTGCTCAGGAAACACTTCTTCAACTTGCTAGACCCTTTGTCCAAAGCGTCCTCATCCTCTGATTTGAGCCCTCTTCCAGAAAACCAACTGTCCCCCATAGGTCAGGTCTGTCCCCATAGGTCAGGTCAGCATGGACAGGGAAGTTTCAGCCAGAGGATTCAAAGCCTTTCCTCACTGTTTTTTAAAAGCCTCACAAAATCATTAATCTGTAGGGAGCAGCCAAGTCTTCGAGGTATATGAAATTGGGGAATGGTGCTTGGCTTGATGCTGAGACACACATTCATCTTTTTTTTTACCTCCACTCCCTAGGTCTAATCTTAGTCCCTTGATCTTCCCCTTGAAGAACATCCAGGTCTAGAAGCAGAAAGCTCTTTCCTTGGCCAGGTGATGGGTCTATAGGGCAGACAAAGCTGTGGAGGAAGGATGTTATTGCCCACTTCCCTCCCCTACTCCCCTAGTCTATTAAGAGTTGTATGACCACATGCTGCCTTAATGAGAAGCATCATGGTGGCAGTAGCTCTGTGGCCACATGGAGAGATGGCTTCTCAATGATCAGGGTGTCGGTTTTAGGCAAGCCTTCCCCCTGGAGGCAGCAGGAAGATTTCTGAACCCACCTGATTGATTCATTTATCGGCTGATTTCACTGGGATACAATCCACTTAGATTTACACCTTGTTTCCAAGGAGGAGGGAGCCCAGGGAGGCTCATTCGTCATATCCTCTGTCATTGCAAATAAAAAGGAACTCCACACTGGGAGACTCCCAATGCTGAAGGGAGAGGGTGTTTGTCAGCATGGATCCCAGAGATTCTGGAGCTGCTGGACACCAATTCCCTTGTTTTTCCTGAAAAAAAAAAACCCACCTCCCTGTGAAATGGTCTGGCATGTGATGGCAAAGGACATGCCAGAGGATTTGAAGGGATGTGGTGGCCCTTCAACAGCCAGCATTGCATGGCTGGACCAAAGGGTGGCCCCTCAGAGTCTGCAGTAAGTCTGGCCAGTATGGATATCTACTACATGGCAAAGCAATTCGGGAACACCACAGGCTTCCGACTTGGAGACCAAAAGGATGGCTTCAGGATTAAGCCTCTGCTCTTGGGCTTTTAGAACCCCCCCAAGAAATACAGCGTTGGGGATTGGGATCATTTTAAACAAGAAGTTGCCTTTCCACCCAAAACAAATAGCTAGTTATGGGTGACCCAATGCCACAGCTAGCTTTACAGGCAGTTACAGTGTAGTCCTCACATCTCTGTGACTTCTGAATTGCTGCTGTTGATACTGCCAAACACCAGCACAGGACCCAGCAAGTCCTACAGACCTTCAGAAGAAGACCAAACCCAAGCTGCATTCAAAGCAGACTTGAGACCAGAAGATGATGAATAGGCAATTTCAACACAGAAGAGGTCAGCTCTTCCCTTCTCCATGCCAAACAGGACTTACAGAAAATCACACTAGAAAGAGACAAGAGGCTATGGCCAGTGATAAAAATGGAAGGAAAACACAGGCAGCCTCATGCTATTTGTTTTATTTACCAAGCTGAATATTTTTGCTTGCAGTTGCCACTTCTGAGTGCTTGGTTCTGTCAGAGAAGAGCTGACAGCACCACAAGAAGCCAACGGGGAGATGCCCACTCCCTTCATCCCAGTTTGGTGCAAGCCTTTGATTCACACCCCATATGAGCCAGTCTACATATGGTTAAAGCTTCCCAGTGGAGATGCAGTGGACTCCCAGGATGGGACTTAAGAAGATCAAGGTTTGCTCCTAACAGTGCTGCTGTGGCTACAACCAAACCACCTCACTGAGTGTTTTTTTCTCTTCTTGGAAATGGGCATAGGACACTGCCCTGCTTTGTGACATGCTGAGATTTATGTGAAAATAGCATGACATAAAAACTAAGTATTGTCACATAAAGCAAGAAGAAGCTATAAAAAGAAGCCAAGGTAATGTGGGTGCCATTAAAATCCTGACACTGAGTGCTAGATGTGGCTTAAATTTGCTGTGGTACTCCCCCTGTTCTCTTTTACTAAGCACAGGGAAATATTACCTTGCAGATAAACATTGTGATGTGGTAAATGTCCAGAATTTAGTGGAGTCCATCATAATTGATGAAAATGTAGCTTTCATTAGTTTATGAATGCCTTATTCATATACATATTTTTAAAAAAATCCAGAAAGAATGTTTTTCCTAAGCAAGTGCCAAGAGGGTAAACAACTTCTGTTAATACACCTTCATCTCTTCCCCAAGGCTGTCTCTCCTGCCAAAGAAAGGCTCTTGTCACACGTCCACAAGGCTTCTCCGCAGTCCTCTTGCAAATGTCTCCCGGGGTGATGCACACAACCCCAGTAACAGCTGGCCAGGGCTGGGTGTGTCGATAGGCACCACGAAGCCTTTTCGCACTGCTGCCTGCCTGCCTCTGCCGGCCCTTCGGCTCCCGTCCTCACCTCTTAATGTCATACGGTCTTTGGTCCAAGAACAATAATATATATGCTTTATGATGCTCTGACCGCGGCAGGGGGTTTTATGGACTACCACAATATCATCTTCTTAACCGTGGACATGCTGCTGATTAAAGGGGTCACATTGGCAGCGAGGGAATCTGTAATGTCTTTATTTGTTCACAGGAAGGGTACATCAGGAGTTCAAGTTTCTCTCTCCAGCCTCAGCCCCTTGGTGCTTTGATCCTGACCACCTTTGAGAATAAAAGGGGAATTTAGCTTTTAAACGTGATTCGGTCACTGGTGGCTCGGTTAACACCATCCATAAGAGGACTGGTTTCTTTGTTACACAGGACAAGGCTGAGACCACAGAGTTGAAACAGGAGTAGCAAAAAAAAAAAAAAAAAGTATCTTTTTAGCTGGAAAGGGCCAATCATTAACCTTGTAAATAAATCAGTGGCTATTAAGTTTTAATAACACACTGTATTCTGTTGCTCATTCATGGAGACAGGTGAAGAGAAAATGTTTTGAGGCTTTGAAAGATTTTTTTTTTATTTTTTTTTTTTAAATTAGAAAATTACACTTCGTGGTATTTCAGTGCCATGAACACCTGCTGACAGTATGATTGCAAAACAGGACATTCTTGAGGCTGCAAGAAAATGGGCACAAAGGAGAGAATCCTCTTATCAAGTAAAATATCTGAAGACTGTGGTTGAGCATGTGATTTTTTCTCTGACTTTTAAAAGCGTCACATCCTCAAATTCAAACAAGCAGATGGCTGCCAGAAACACTCTGAAACCAGCAAGCTGCTCGCATTGGACACATCATTGTGGTGTCTTGGCCTCTTGACTCTCACATTGATTTTTATTTCATTTGGTTTTGATCCAAGGCAATTGGAGAGGATTTTAAGGTCACCAATGACCTCTGAACTTCAATGATGGCATTTCAGGGCATTTTATCTAAAAGAGGAGATAAGGGCAGAAATGGCTATTCACTCACCACCCAAGAAAAAAGAAAAAAAAAAAGAAATACATCATTTGTGGTTTCAGTTGAAGCAGCTCAGGTAAGCTGCTGAGGCTGTACAGAGAAAAGGTGGTACTGCTGGAGGGAGAAATGTTTTGAAGAGCATGCAACCATGGCACCACCTCCTTTTGTTGACAGTACACAGCCACTACTGATGACAACGTGAGCTCTAACTCCATGTCCTTGCACAGCAGCAACCCCAAGCTATAAGTTATACCTGCTTCCGGCTGAGTGTCTGAATTTTTGTTTCTTCCCCCTGAAAGAGCGTAGAAGTGTAATCTTTGATGTGAAGTCAGGTCTTAGGAAACACCAGTAGATACAGAGCTTTGCATTGCATCTCCCCTGCAACTCAGACTGCTCTGAGCACATCAAACATGACCTTGCTTCCTCCCGATAAGAGATAATACATGTCTCTTTTTCCTCACATAGACTTCCCAAGATGTTGCCTTGAGCTTCATCTCCCAAGTGCTAAATGGCTTGCCATGCAGGAGATAAACTGAAGCTCTCAGATGAAGGATAAGGCAGACAAATTTGCTCCTTGGGAGCAATGTGACCTTTGATGACGTGGGTAAAGGTCACCTGCAAGACAGAACTAAGCTGGTAGCATCATCCAAAAAAATCCTGAGGTAGACACCCTGTGGCACACGTGCCCCCTACCAAGGGGAGGACCTTGGCCACTGTTAGTCATGCTCCTCCATATGCTGTGGGAAGTTTCTCAGACCCTGAGACATCTAGTCACTCAAGGTTCAGATGGCTCCATGTCAGGAGCCGCATGGGCTGGCGTACTGCTCCTGCTTCTGCCACGCAGCAAGGAAAGCTCCTGTGACAGGAACGACCTAAAGAAAAAGGAGCCTCCAGGTGTCTTCCCAGACACTTCAGTGGGTTTTGTGCAAGGGGCTCTTTGTTACTATCAGCCTGCTCCATTCATACCTTACCCTTCTGCCTGATACTGTCTGCTAGAACAGCAGATCCTGACTACACTGAATCGAAGATGAGGCCACATACTTGAGGGGGAAGCTTCTGAGGGGAGTGAGGCACTACAGAGCATACATTTCTCCTAATTCCCTCTTCCTAAGGCATGTGTAAGGAAAGCTGTTTTGCTACCTCACCTCAGTAGGGGCTTTCATGAACTCCTTCCAGCCATCTGAGGCTCCTGTTTTTACCCTTCCATCATCATCCTGCACCTTTTCCCGGCCATGGTGGCATGGTGGAGCTACTCTGTTCTCCCAAATGACTATATCTCCTTGCTTATCCTCACTGAAGTTATGCACAGCCCACATTTAGGTTACTTTCTCCCCAGCACTCTTATTATTGAAGTAGAGCTACTTATTAAAAAAAAACACTATCAGTGACAGTAGCATCTTATAGTGCAGCGGCTGCTCAAATACAAGAGACCAGAACTATAGCATTCTTATATGAAGAGTACTGTGCCAACTAATTTTGGTGGCACATAGATAAAATACTGATTTGATTCATCTGGATCTAGTAAAATCTGAAAAGAGCTTATAGGAAATCATGCCTATATCTTAGTTAATGAAATTCTGGGCTGCTTCTGGGAAGACTGACAATTGTAAAATCGTTCTGCCAAACTTTCATTCACAGCTTCATTGCGAAACCATTACAGATACTGCAAAGACCGCCAAACTCACAGGGGTGTGTGGGAAGGCACACGTGGGAATGGGAACCACGACATTTTCTTCCTCCCAAGGCAACCTGGCAGCCTTGGGGACCAGGATAAGAAAAAATGGATGGTCTTGACACTGCCAGCACACCTCAATGTTGCAGGGCTTTTTTCCCCCTGACCAATAAGCTTGAGCCTGAAGTCACCTCCGCAAGCAGAGAACACGAGCCTTCCTCAACAACATTGCTCACAATGCTTGGAGAAGGCTGCCAGAGGTCTCAAGCCATCAATCTACAACCTGTCTCACTCTTCCCCTGAAGAAGAGCACACTGGGATGTTGAGCATTTTGGCCAGCCAGGCTTCTGCTCTGCACCATTAGAGGACGATACCGGAGCTGATGCAGCTCAATTTTACCAGTCCTCTCTGCAACTGATTTGCTGCACCCAGAAACCACAGAAGGATGAAATGAAACTATATGCACCATATCTGCAGGTCGCGTGTGTGTTGATACTCTTGTGTTTGTGTTTATGTTCATGTTCATTTTTAAACGCGGAAGGAGGGTGTGCAGAAAACATTGGTCCCTGGGGGATAGTGTGCTGTAGAGATTTTCAAGGTGGTTGCTCTGCAAATAAAAGCCAGGGTTCTAGTAAGTAATGCCTGCAGAGTTTGATGCCTTGATTTCTGCTGTGTGGATCAATATTAACAGCAATATTGTATTTCCAGGGCATACCCAACTGACAGGACTATTGATTATTTGGTATGTAGCAGTGCATTGATACTTGAGAGCAAACTGGGACACTGAAACAATAAATGCACAGTTGTTAACAAGCAACACAGGGCATTGAGTTTCAGTGACACAACTGGGATATTGCTCCCTTTGTCTAAAATGGAACATCTTTAACATGTCAAAAATATAATTTACTTATCTGACTTGCTGAAACACCTGGGGAAAATAACTTCTTCACTGAAACCTAAAGATTAAGGTCATGTTTCCAAATATGTGCCAAATTACGTCAATAATTTTTTCCCCACTGTGACCAAACACTTGAGATATTCTTGAAGGGAAAATATTTTGTTTAATATGTTTAAACTTATATTATATCAGAGCACCTTGTGCACGAACAGATTTCAGTTAAGGGAAAGATAATAAAACATTAAGTTTTGGTTGCAGTAGTTGAGCCAAAGTTACTTTTTCATCTAGGTTTTTGACACAGTGTAGGGGGGTGTGTGTGTGTGTGTATATATGCATATATATATATGTATGTGTATTTGGGTAGGGTGAACTTAAAATTAAACTTTCTTTATCAAAAGCTCAGTTAGAATTAAATCTAGCCAAGGAGATCAAGGGAAACAGCAAAAATTTCTACAGGTACCTTAATGGTAAGGAGAACTCTAGGGAAGGTGTGGGTCCCTGCAGAAAGGAAATGGGGGAGCTGGTGACAAGTGATATGGAGAAGGCCAAGGTTCTCAACAACTTCTTTTCCTCAGTCTTCACTGGCAGGGGCTCCAGCCACACTCCTGGAGTCACAGAAGACAATGGCAGGGGCTGGACAGAACTGCCCAGCGCAAGTGAAGATCAGGTTCGTGACCATCTGATGAACCTGAAAGTGAACAAGTCCATGGGACCTGATGGGATACACCCACGGGTACTGAGGGAACTGGTGGATGAGGTTGCTAAACCGCTCTCTATTATATTCCAAAAGTCATGCCAGCCTGGTGAAGTCCCCGCTGACTGGAAAAGGGGAACCATAATCGCCATTTTCAAAAAGGGAAAGAAGGAGGAACCAGGGAACTAGAGGCCGGTCAGTCTCACCTCTGTGCCTGGTAAGATTACGGAGCAGATCCTCCTGGAGGCACTGCTGAGGCAGAAGAATAACGAAGAGGTGATTGGGTACAATCAACAGGGCTTCACCAAGGGCAAATCGTGCCTCACAAACCTGGTGGCCTTCTATGAGAAGGTCACAACATCAATAGATGAGGGGAGAGCAACTGATGTCATTTACCTGGACCTCAGCAAAGCCTTTGACACTGTCCCGCATGACATCCTGGTCTCCAAGCTGATAAAATAGGGGTTTGATGGACTGACAATTCAGTGGATAAAGAACTGGCTTGATGGCTGCACCCAAAGAGTGGATGTCAGTGGGTCCATGTCCAAGCGGAGGCCAGTGACAAGTGGAGTCCCTCAAGGATCTGTACTGGGACCGGTCTTGTTTAACATCTTCATCAGTGACATGGACAGTGGCATAGAGTGCACCCTCAGCAAGTTTGATGATGACACCAAGCTGTGTGGGGCGGCTGGCAAGCTGGAGGGAAGGGATGCCATCCAGACGGACCTTGACAGGCTGGAGAGGTGGGACCATGCCAGCCTCAGGAAGTTCAAGAAGACCAAGTGCAAGATCCTGCATCTGAGTCGGGGCAATCCCAAGCACCGATATGGGCTGGGCAGTGACTGGCTTGAGAGCAGCCCTGAAGAAAAGGACTTGGGGGTGCTGGGGGACGAGAGGCTCAACATGAGCCCTCAGTGTGCACTAGCAGCCCAGAAAGCCAATCGTATCCTGGGCTGCATCAGGAGAAGCGTGGCCAGCAAGTCGAGGGAGGTGATTCTCCCTCTCTACTCCACTCTCGTGAGACCCCACTTGGAGTACTGCATCCAGTTCTGGAGCCCCTACTACAAGAAAGATATGGACGTGCTGGAACGTGTCCAGAGGAGGGCCACGAGGATGATGAGAGGGCTGGAGCACCTCTCCTGTAAGGACAAAGAGAGTTGGGGTTGTTCAGTCTGGAGAAAAGAAGGCTCCGAGGAGACCTTCTAGTGGCCTACCAGTATCTTAAGGGGGCCTACAAGAAAGCTGGTGAGGGACTTTTTGGGATGTTGGGTAATGGTAGGACTAGAGGGAATGGATTAAAACTAGAGATGGGATGATTCAGACTGGAGGTTAGGAAGAAGTTCTTCCCCATGAGGGTGGTGAGACACTGAAACAGGATGCCCAGAGAGGTGGTGGAAGCCCCATCCCTGGAGGTATTCAAGGCCAGGCTGGATGGGGCTCTGAGCAACCTGATCTAGTGGGAGGTGTCCCTGCCCATGGCAGGGTAGTTGTAAGTAGATGATCTTTAAGGTCCCTTCCAACCCCAACAATTCTGTGATTCTATGAAACAAAGGGTTTATTATATTTGAAAGACAAAATGCTATATTCTTCCATGAGCTATTTTATTATATATGTCTACATATTGTCTTCTATGGACACGTTTAACTATCAACCACCAAACCATTAAAAGGAAATTAGCTAGAATGCCAGTCTTATGGCTGGAACCTATTGAAAAAGATCCTTCCTATGTTAAGGAAACAAGAAATACTTTCTGTGAAGAAAAATAACTTGTGGCACTTCCTGTTTCAGCAAAGAACAACTGAATGGCTTAAAAAATCTTTTAATATGAGCTTGGAGAGGCAGGGGAGGTGAGTAGTAAATATGCATGAAATGCACCTGAATGGTACATAGCCTTTTTCTTGGACAACATAGCCTTTTTATAGGATATTATAGCCTTTCCTCTGTTATCAGTAGGTTGAACTCTGTAGGCTTAGATGCATTAGCTGCCATCTACAATTTGGAGAGGTCAGGACCAAGGGAGGCTGAATAAGCCTCTGATGGTGGCTCCCATCTCTCTCCCACTGCTGACAAATGGAGTTTAGGATGATGGAGTCCAGTTTCTCAGTTGGGCCTGAGCCTTTTCAACCCATATTAAATTAAATGTGCACAGAAATATTCCCAGGCATTGAAGCCAACTGGCACAGAATGGTTTGTGTCTCTACTGGCAACCATGTCTTAGCTTCCCTAACACAGCAGCTAAATGTAAACGGCTCACTGGGATGAACCCTGAACCATGCTCAGGAATGATTTAGGAGTCTGCTAGTTGTTGTGGACCAAAAGCATGCCAAGGGCTGGTCTACTAGTTTGAGTATACCCAGTCACTCTCCTGTGCCGGAGAGTTCCCAGACACTGCTTAACTTGCTTAAGACAGATGCAGCCTAAGAAATTGGCATGGCATAAGTCCTTCTTCGCCTTTTCCTGCCCAAGGTCACCTCTTTCCAGCAAGGAAAAGGGAGATGTATGGCCCTAAGTTTGGTTATAACAATAATATTTTGCTGATTCATGATATCACCCTTATTCAGTGAGAAACTGGAGAATACTGTTGTCAGCAATGTAAGAATAATTGCAAGGAACTCGACGTTATGTGTTTAAAACAACAAAGATGTTGTACATGGGCAACTTAACTTCACAAACAAACCACTGTCCTCTTTTTCCCATCCCACACCACTGTTATCTGCCTGATACTACACCTTCTACATTTGCAACTTTAAATTGTATACCCCCAAAAAAGCATCCCACCTCAAGCAGTTGCCACATGCTCTAACCATTCTATCTAGGAGGACCATTCTACTTGGGATGTCCTATAGGAAGTTCTGTGCTGAGCTGCCCAAGGTAAAGCAAGTCTGTTTTCATGGGTGCCTCTGAGCTACAAGAAGCTGGACACAAGCTAATTGAGAAGAATTGTCTATATCAGGGCAGGGACATTCTGGCAGAAGATATGGCAGCATTAACTCAATCAGACACCAAGAGGGAAAATCTCGGTAAGGCACCCTCTTACATCCCACATGGACCCAAGCGCTACAAGGCAGTGGAGGGCGGCAGAGAAATCATTTTGTACCTACACCCTCCTCACCACAGACACCACAAAGCTTTCTCAGTCAAAAGATTTCAAAGCTGTTGTCAAAAGCTCTTACTCTCAAATGGGAGACATTCAGAGGAACCCATCCCTTTGAACGGTTTCACTGTCATCCATGGGCATCACCCATGCAGCAAACGACTTGTGGTTTGCAGATGGAGCTTAGGAGGGAGAGCCTTAAAGTAGCGAGCCGGCTGTATTTAGGCAATGGCACTGTCTTGGTGAACAGAGCACCAAGGCTGCTTTTCCAAAAGAAAAGGTGGTGGAGACTTGTTTCAGGCAGCTGATGCCTCCTCCCAGCTCTTATTTGAACACATCTGTGGCCCTGGCAGCTGCAGCTAAAAGCACCTAAAAGCACCACGTGGGATCACAACCTCAATGTTTTCACGGTGTCTCCCTGACTCAGGGAGCTATAATGCCAAGAGATGCAGATGACTCCATGCCAGCAGACTCTAATACCTTATGATCCTATGATCTAGTGCAAAAGGCAGGAGGAGTGGGAAGCCCAGCAGGCACCTGATTGAAGAGGCTGGGGGAGATAAGACGAGACAGTGTCCTGCTGTGTATTTCCTCCACCTCCATAACCTTCTCATTTTCAAAGAGTTTCCATAGGGCTGTGGCAGCTATTGTTCTCCAGACCTGGTTCATCAGCATGCCCACTACACTGACAGCAGTTTGGGATTCAGACACTGCCAACCCTTCCCCCTCTTCCCATCAACAAAATGAGCAGCTCGTTTGGCTTGAAGAGGAAGCAAAATGTGTACAACTCAGATACCCCTGTGCTAACGTGTACAGGGCTATGCTATGTACTCCATAGCCAGCATGGGCTGCCTGGGCATGTGCCTATGCTCAGACAGACTCACACAAATGCATTTACATTGGACTTCTCAAACATGTGCTCTGCCTTCCTTTCCTTCCAAAAGTGGCCCCAGCAGCCAGATGGTTGTTTGATGGATGCCAGTTTGGCACAACCGTTACCGATGTGCAGAGTCAGCAATTAATAAGAGTTCCTTTATGCCCAGTTATCAAGGAGGTGGAAGATTCATATTGGCCATTAAGACAAAAAGGAGGCTAATTTAAATCTACAGCAAAGTTTAAGGAGTAAACCTGTGCAGGCAGGTAGGTAAGATCAATGTAAAAGTTGTTCTTGTTTTGCTGTAAAAAGAGAAATACTATCAGGGTTGTGCATTTTTTTTAAAAAACCTGCATGTTTTTCCTAGAAAGGGTTAAATAGGTTTAAGCATCACTGTTTTTATCTGAAAAATGACACAGAGGCATTTCCATGTGAATGTTTCCCTTTGCAGCCAGATGTCCATGTTCAAGATACACGTGCCCTTGATTTGGGGACTGCAGCTCCCTGGAGTCCAAGGACTCAGGGTCCATTTTGTGTGGATCTTTCTGCCAGAATGGGGTTATTTGTGATAGGAAATATTGCAAGGTCACCCACAGCCTTGACAGAAACAGGAGGGTAGGAAAATATTAGGGAGAAAACATAAGCTGTAATATCCAACTGCAGCTGGCAAACCAGAGTGAGTTTGGATCGCCTGTACCAGTGTTTCGCTCCCCTGTTTTCAAATGATTGTCCTGGCCCCAGTGATTAACCACCTGAATGTACTGAAGAAGGATATTCACAGGAAGGATCTCATGATAAAAAGGCTATTCCTGGCCCTCTTTCCATCACATCATAATCTGTCCACTAATGTGGCTTGAGACCTCAGCTGATCAAAAGGTCATAAGATGCTACTGCTAAGTATCACTCTGTTTCTGTTCAGCCGAAGGCATTTTTACTCCATGTAGCAGGCAGAAGAATGCAACAGCAAAGCCTTCAAATCTGTTTGTATAATAAATGAAGTCTTTTCTATGTGGCATTTATCTTCCTTCAGGGAGTGACACCTGATAAATCTCTAGTTCCCACTGAATTTAAATAAAACAAAGGCAAATCATATTTCTGCACACTGTAAATACATAGCTGCGGAGAATGTAAGAGTTCCCACTGCCCCACCATTCCCTTTGCGATGAAAGCTACAAAATGCTGACCATCCTCAAAGTCTGCCAACATCAAGGGACCCGAATCTCTGAGAACATTACAAAGAGCATGGTAGTAACATAGGAGGGACTAAAAGATGCATCACTCATTTAGACTAATGAAATGGCAAACATTATTTTTTTAAAGTTATCAAAAAGCAGAAAGCAAAGAAAGGGGGCTTATTAGCATATCAATAGGAATAATGGAGTGAAAATGGGGGAAAATCTAGTAAATGGGGCGTTGTATTTCCCAGTAAATAACCATAGGGTGGACAATTTTCAAACATCCTAGGACGAATAAAACACAAAGTCACACCCTACCCACCAGCACCACCACCAGTTGGTCACCGCTGTCCTGCAGTGTACCAGTGGCAGTGGGTCCATCGGTCCTGCACTGTGCCCATCCCTGGATGCCAGCCATCACCTCCAGCACTGACCGCAGCCGCTTCTCTGGCCATCCTGCAGCCAAGCAGCTCCACACGGGCAAAGCCACAGATGGCTGCCCAAAACAGCAGGGAGAGAAGGTACCACTGCCAACAACCACCTGCCACCTGAAGCCCTCGTCTAGCAGGTCTGCAGAGCTAGTTTCTGCGAGCATTACCGTTCAAAAAGAAAACACTGGTTTGCGTCTCCCACATACCTGAAGAGTTGTCACAACCAAATTAAACCCCTCAGCTTTTCCCAGACTATTCGTCCGCTCCCTGGCTCTCCAGATGCAGAGCTTTACACCAGGACAAACAGTTTCTTTAACTACAACTGGCAGTCATTTTGCTCCTCTCTGTGCTTTCAAAGCTGAGAGCCATCAAAAATTAGCAGAAAAAATCATGACTATTTTTCCCTAAGAAGCAGCAGTGGTAATAGGCTTCAGGAAAAATCCTCCTAAATGCAAGTGATAAGCGTAGACTGTGTGAAGGCTGACAGGTCTGATTATAATTATCACTGCGAAGGGACCAGCACTAACCTCCCTTCTGGAAGGCAATGACAATTCCTGGAAGGGAACATGCAAGTGAATTATCATAAACAAAATCATTGCAAGTGGAACTGTCTTTCACTGGAAACTAAATAAGGCCCTGATTTTTTTTGGAGGGGCGGCGGAACCCAAAACCTTGAGCACTTATTAAAGTTAATTCCAGTAGAAAATGGCACTCAATCATACGCTTAAGTTTCGCTGACTTCACGAGGATGGGAGTAAAAGAATGAAGTGAGACGCTCGAATCATGAGATGGAGTCATGCGTGTAAGAGGTGTTTGGAAAGTGATGGTGTCTTCTGAATCCGTACTTAAAGAACATGCTCTGCAACATAACATGAACAGAGAGTCCCAGAGGGCATAATGGTCCAGACTGAGATAAATATTCAAAACTAAGAGAAAGCTCAGGTAGCCTTGTACCAACCTTTTCCCCTTCCTTGCATCCTAGCAGGAAGAAAGCCAAACAGAACCAACACAGAGCTCTTCAAATTGCATCTACACATTGAGTTCCTCAGATTGTATCTATACATTAATTGAAATAACACATTATCTTTTCAGCAGGGCTTTGAGGTATGATATGGTAGATAGTATTCCTTCAAGATCATCCTGCCCTAACCTTCTTTGTGCTTTCTCTGACAGCATTCCATTTTTCTTACACTCCAGGTTGTTTTGACATTTCTCATTCTATTTCCACTGGAAACTTGGAAACAGAGAAACTTGGGCAATCTGGGATAAGAGTAGCAGTACAGTAGTTTTTTCTTTCTGAATAAAGGGAAATAGATATTATCTTCTTAATAGTGGGCTATAACTACAGAGGAGACGAAGAGGAGAGCCTCAGAGTCAAAGGCAGTTCTAGGAGTTTCATACTCATTATATCTCAATGGAGTGAAGCAAATAAATTGCACAAGGAGACATATGGAATCTCACTACGCAAATGGCCTATTTAAGGCTCTTACTTCCTAATTAGGTCCTGGTGTCAGGAGGTTGGTAACAATTATTCACACATAGATCATTTGGATACAATACAAACTGTTCTAAAATCCAAACCATCATAATGGCATGCATTAAAAAGAAGCTCTATTTAGCTTGATCTTTTAGACTCTTTCGCTTAGCACTTGGAATATCCACACGCATCCCAAATTTCATGTTTGACACTGCAATAATGGGTTTGAAAGGGGAAAAGGAAGAAACAAAAAGCTTCACAGCAATAACCCCTTGTTCTTACCTTGTTCACAGATTTCGTCACTGGACTCTGCACAGGGAACCCACACTCTCTTCCCAAATTCTTCATCTGACTCTGTGGCATATCCCAGAGCAAAGAGAAAAGAAAAAACCTTGATTGTGGGAATGACTGTGCAGAAAATGGTCACAAGCATCCAAAGTTTCACTATGCCCTTCTCCATTTCATTACATCTTTCTACATGCCCACCACCACTGGCCAGAAGGGGCCTTTCTAAGCCCCCGGTGCTGGGGCTTACCCTCAGCCACACTGAGTTTTGGAAGGTCTCCCAAGCTTCTCCTTAACCCACACAGATGCGTAGGTTTCTCCTCCCAAGTAGGTCTGTTAAGCATATCGACGTCACGGGGCCATCACGGCTTTCCCCGTCAGCCGTGGGGCATGCAATGAACCGTGATGGCAGGGAGTGGAGCCATGGATTCCTATGACAACCCATGTTGGAAAGGCTTGGGAAGAGCAGGAAGGTGTCACAGGACGCCAACCCGTCTGCTTTGTTTAAGAGTTAAAGCAGGGAGCCAAAGCCAAGGATTACCGCATTGCAAAACCATTTAAAACAGGGTAAGTACTTGTGATTCAACATCATGACTACGGCAAACCCTCTCTGCCCAGTGCTTCTTCATTTCTAGTATGAAAATGAGATCTTCCTCTCCCCTTCTTCCCCTCCTGCCTCCTCTCCCTTCTTTGTCCCCCTCTCGAGTCCTTCTCAAAAAGGTCAAATATTTTACGTTTTCACCTGAGGAGATGCAGATCAGAGAGTGTTTTCTTTGCTTTGCTTTTCACTGATTTTGCCCAAGGCATCCTTTTAAGCAGCAGCCTGTGCAAAGATAATAGGTGGCACGATTCTCTATAACTGGAATCAGCAACAAATCAGCCATCTGCCACTCCAGGGGTCTGAGATTAACCCAGCTACTGGACCGTGACTGCAAAGCATTTGCACATTTAGATTACAGAAATGTGAAGTTACCGATCCAAAAAAAATAAGACTGGGAGTGGAGAAGATGTGGGGAGAAGGGGTGAAAGATAGCCTTCGAAGAGTCCTCCAGATTAACCCTTCTAGATACAAGTCATCTAACAACTCCAAGCAGACAACATTTCTCATTATAAAGTGTTAAAAGGATGAAGGATTTGAAGGAAGCAAGCTAAGATTCATGAGACATCATGTTTCAGGGAAATACATCCAAAGACACTTCTTTTATAAAAGGAGAAATAAAAACAAAGATATTTGTCTGCCCTGTCAATGCCTTGCAATGCTCCTTGGAAGTATGACCAAGCTGCCCAGATAGTTTACATGGGCCAGGACAAGAGTAATATTTTTGTTCCAAGATAGACAAGCTCCCTTACATTGTCAAGATATCGAGGAATAAGAAGTCTGCGTTCTGAAATATCAAGGTTTAGGAAGGTCTCTTCGTTTAGTGTCCTCAGTTTACCTTCCTGAATAAAACATACAGCACATTGCTACTTTACACACACAGATGCTGTTGGCCTGCATTAATATTTGTGTGCATCTTTGAGATCCTCTCCATAGATCTGTTGGGAATTGTTATTTGGTAACTGAAGTATTAGGAGGTTTAAATCAGTAGTAAATGCCAGCTGGCTCCACATCCAAAAGCGTGAGCCACGCTCTGTGCAGGTGCATCGCAGGTTGGGACAGCCACCAGGGTCTCCTCTGCTCACTTTGATGTGGGCTTTAATCCCCACTCCTGGCATTTGCTTTTGTAGGTTGGCATCCCATGGTCAGGCATCTCAGGTTAAAAAGAGGAGGCTGTGGCCAGAGGAAGAGGCACAGCTGCAGCCACATTATCAACAAGGACTTCTGGGAAATTCAGGTAAGGTCTGCATGGTGTGTGCCCTTGGTGAGGATGGTAGCTTAAATACACAACTCATCTCATTATGTCCAAATAGGCAACTGAAAAGCAAATAGTAAGCACACGCGTGCACACAAAATCACATATTCTTATGCACATACTTTTTTCGCGAGTCATAGAATCATAGAATACCAGGTTGGAAGGGACCTCAAGGATCAACTGGTCAAACATTTTTTGGCAAAAGCACACTCTAGACATCATGTCCTAGCACCCTGTCCAGATGAATCTTAAAAGTGTCCAGTGTTTGGGAACCCACCAGTTCCCTGGGGACATTTTTCCAATGGCTGATTGGAATATGGCATGAAGAAAATGTAGGATCAAGTGGAAGGTACAATGGCACACAGGTTACTCCAAGTTACATGGCCAACACTTTTGTCGACATTTGATGTGGTTCCTTCATCCTCTCCGGGGTTTCCTGAGCCAAGAACTACATACCCCTCATTTGCGACAAAGAAGAAGAAGAAAAAAGAGATGACAGCACTTCCTCTGCAAGTCCAAATCGAGCTGCAGCAACTACATGGTTCAAGGCACAGCCGAGACGAGGAAGAGCAAGGGATCAGTCGCTGCAGACATCCTACTCCATACAAAACCTGCAAGTGTCACCTCAGAAATGAGTGCACATCCTATCAGTGTTAATTTGGGACTGAGTTTTGATCCTCCACAGGGGAAGGACCACTGATCTGTGAGGAGCTGTGAGAAGAAGAGGGTGGGAGGAGCAGGATGGATACAACCTTACAGTCTCACTAAATTCCCCACTAATCATCAGTTTTTCCAAATGCCGTCAATTGGGCAGAATTAGGTGCTCCAAAACCAGGTCTACATGTCTGAAACCAAAGGTGAGATTTGAAGTGGTTTGGACATATACTAGGGCATGGTTTTCAGGTGAGAGAGGGGTCATGGGGATCATCCCACACCTGGGACTACAAACTGGGCCAAGCTAACAACCCAACAACCCACAGGCTTCTGAGATGCAGCAAGTTAATAAGCCTCTGCCCATGCTACAGAAAGGTCTCCTTGAACTTGACCTGCTGTCTGAGTGCTAAAACTGCTGTTAAAACAGGATCTGGTCCCATTTTCAGACTCAGACATGGGGGTTTTCTCTTTCTCCAGTCTCCTATTTCTGTAAAGACAACCTGAAATTCCGATCCAAATGCCAGCGTGATCCATAAAGGAGCATGTGTGTGGTGGGGGGAAAATCTTTGGATTCAGCTTCAACTATTGAACTACTACAAGAATGCTTGTGCTGGCAATCATTTTAAAAAGGCTTTAAAATAATCAAAATCGCATTAAAAAAAAATTAAAAATGGTACTTTTATATACATTTTCCTATGCTAGAAATGGAGGGAAGAGGGGACCAACACAGAGCAAACCCTTTTCTTTCAGGCAAAAATCACAGCAAAACTCCAGCTTATCCCTTGCAAATTAATCAGCCTTATAAACTGCCGCTGAAGTTTCAGCCCTATGTATCTTTGTTTGTTTGTTTGTTTGTTTTTATCCAGGCAGGATAAAAGCCCCTTGCAGGAAGGGGCTTTTACAACCGAAGACCTGACACTGCATTAACCAGGCGCTGAGCTGAGCCGCGTAGCTGCCTGCAAGTTGCTTCGCCCCCCAGCAAATGAGAAGCGAAGGGGAACACCGACGCAGGCGACACTGCACCTTGCAGAGATTCGCGTGTCCTACAAGTAACCTTGCATCAGGATACGGAGCCACGAGAGCAGCCTTATGGGTACAGAGAGAGGAGGAGGAGGACAGCGAGGAGGAGGGGAAGGAGTGGCAACAGGAAAACAATCAGAAAACTCCCTGGGAATCAAGTCTTCTCTTCCTTCCTAGGAAGAAAATTTAAAAAAATAAAAATCCCTCACCAGCAGGGAGATGGCAGGAGGGGATGAGCACACTTGCTCCTTCTCTGCTTGAAATCCTTTCCAGCGAGCATCATAACAGACACACGTGAGACAGAAGCTGGCGACGAGCAGAGCATTTCTGTCAGGCGCTTCCCACACTGCACCAGCCCTGGGGTGCAAGGGACTGCCCCCTCCTGCGCCCTCTCTACCCCAAGTCCCCAACAAATGTCCCCTCTTTTTCCCAGAATCCCTAAATATGGCTGAGGGGTGGACGGTGGGGGAGAAGAGGGTCACATTTAAAAGGCAAAGAAGGGGAAGCGGAAAGGCGGGAGAACGCCCCTGAGCCCAGCCGGCAGCCCCGTGGCCGCGGCCATTCTCATTCCCGGCACGTTTCGCTGCTCTCCAGTGCAGCCTGGCTTCGAAATATTAGTGCGGCGCAGAGTGCCATTTTCGAGTCGCTGCAGCTCCTTCTTGGCACCGGTTCAGCTTTTTGTCTTGCCTTCTCCTCCGAGCGCCCAGCGGAGGGAGGAGGAAAGAAAGGGAGAAAAAATGAAGCCCCGCCGCTTCGCCGCCGGGGCCGTCAGCCTCCCCGCAGCACCCCGCACCCTCCCAGCCCACGCCCCGCTGAACCCACCCCGGGAAACATAAATCTCTTCCCACCTCCACAGCAGCCAGTTCACAGCCTCCTTGCCCCCTCCCGCCACCCTTTTTCATCCCTCTCTCCTTTGTACTCCTCTAAATTTTTCCAGCCAAGCGTTACAACCTTCCGCACACACACCCCCTCCTTCCTCCTCCATCCCCAGGTTTCCCACCTCCTCCCCTCACATCGGCAAATGAAAATTGTGCCATGGTTGCCAACGCACTGGCATCTCCTCGGAGCGGAGAGCCCCCGCACCCGCAACACGGCTACCAGCTCCAAGCCAGCTCACAGCTGCCCGAGCGCAGGCAGGCGGGCTGCAGTGCTCATGGACGCACACGTGTGTGCACACACACACACGTGTCACGGGGCAGGGCACGCTCCGTTTGCATCCCTTGGCATGGCTGTAAATACAAATTTCCTGCAAGCTCGCCTTTGGCAACCGAATTCCTCCTCCTGCTTCTGGGGCTGGGAGAAAAACAGAGGCAGAATAACGAGGGAGGGAGAGTGTATTTTTTTAAGCAACCCAAACATGGCACTGAGAGCTTCCACCAACAACTTCTCAGCCTGCTATGCTGGCAACCAGCTGCCGGTTTCAGCCTGGCACCAGCTTTGATTTATTTTTCTCTCCTCTTAAACACCCTCCTCCCAAATATTTATTCCTTTTTCTTTTTTTTTCCAGTTTTTTTCTTCCCTTTTTCCCTCTTAGCTTATCCATAGAGGGGTTCCCTCCCACTCCCACCCACAAATCCAAAGCAGCACGTGTGAAAGGAGCACCAAAGGGAGTGAAACATGATATAACACTCGGTGGACCAAGAAGCGGGGAAAAATATGCATATGTACACACAACATATGTATGCTCTTCTCTGAGGAAAAAGGAGAGAGTGAGAGATGCCCTAAAAACAGGCAACATGACACTTGTACATGCCAGGATGTGCAAGCCCTTGCCCCCTCCACAAAGGAGGGAGGAGACAGGTTTGGTTGTGAGGCAGAGAAGAGGTTCAGGTAAAATATGTGTTTTTTATGGAAAGGACCCGAGAGAGCCAACTTTCAGCCAGTGACATGACTCCAATTAAACCAGAGTTTGAAACATTGACATCTGCACGACGGAGATAAAGTGGTGCAAAATGCACCTTGCCTGGTGCCTGGAGGAAAGAGATTTGGAGAAAAAATAAATATAATGAGGCTGATGCTGCGGATGGCTTGGGAGGAACATGGAGGGAGGAGAGAAGATGCGCTGAGGATTTTAGCACGGTGGCGTGAGTGCATTAAGCTACAAGACAGGCTGGAGACACAGAGCAAGGTATGGCCTCATAGGCAGCCGCTGGTGTCCCAGGGGATTTTTATAAGCTTAGTTGGACTGCTTTGTCCACTGAGACAAATCAGGAGTCCTTGGGAGCCACGGCAGTTAGAGCATGGTGAAACAGATGGGCACCTGGTGACTCTGCTCCCTGCAGCAATGAGTCCTTTGGGAGGCCCAGCAAAAGTGCCAGGAAAAGGCTGGTTCTTGACAAAAACTCTCTGGCCGCCCTGGGGAATAGCAGCGCAACCGGCTCGAAAGCGGGGTCACGCAGACAGACCGGGAGACGTACAGACAGACAGACAGCATGCTCGGGGTGGTACAGACAAAACAGCAGTGTCCTGAGCAGCTGCCTAATATGTATTTTGGCAAAATCTCGCCTGGCTGTGGATGAAGCAGAAATCGCAAGCTGGAATCATAAACGCGTCAGTTGGTGCGATTTTTGCTTCCCTGGCCTGCACGTATAACACGGGAGGAAAGCAGAGGGCTGGACGACACCCTCTAACTGCCAGGAGCCACATGGAGGAGCTGGTCCTTCGGCCGCTGCCAGCTGTTGCATGTGGAGCAGCTGATGGGCGGGCCCTGAAGTGGACTTAAAATAAGCAGACGCCCTGCTGTGACTGCGCTCATTAAGGGATGTGTGTGTTTGCACACTTAAACCGAGCCGCCGGGCCTGTGCGCTTAGGAGCACCTCTGCCACCGGGACTTGTCTCCTGCACAAGGTCCATGTTGGAGCTTTCTCCAGGCCATCCCAGCACAGCTGGGGCTGGCTGGGTTGGATGGACCAATATCCAAGCAGGGCCACCAAAACTCCTCTTCTGAGTTGTGGTTTCACTGTCCCAGGCCCTTTGCATAAGGATGTAATCCAGCATTGGCAATGGTTCCTCTCAACGTCTGCTTCCAAAGTCAGCCAGTGTCCATCTGAATCCTCTCTCCCAGCTGGTTTACACATCTGTTTTCTCCCCTTGCTATTTCCCAGGCTTAGGTTGGGTTTCTTGCCGTGCCCTCCAGCCTTTAGTAGCAAGTGCTGGCATTTGGCAAGGCAGACTGGGTCTCTCACCTGTGTCCACGGCAAAGCAGACCCTGAAACCTCAGTTGGAGTGCACCGCCTAGAAGCATCCCCACGCAGAAGTATCTGTAGCTCATTGATGTGACTCCCAGATAGAGGCACTTTCAGATCCTTTGAGTCGAAAGGCACTATAAATAAAAGATATTACAGACTAACAAGTTCTCAGTTGCAAACTGGAGTGGGAAAGAATATTTTAGCATCCTTTTTCTAAGCACATTAACTCTTGGCAGACATGATCGTTCAGGTCTTCAAAGCTGAAAACTTCACGCAGTACACAGCACATTGAGTCCACACACTCCATCTCTTCTTTCAACAGCTCTAAAATCCACACTGTCCCAATGCTGTATTCCCTTAGTGCAGCGAGCACACAAATATTGTGTTGTTCTGGGGGTTACGACAGTAAATATACACTCCACAGTGATCTTTCTTAGGAAGAACTCAGCCTTTGCTGCTGTAAGCTCATGATAGACGTTGCCTAAAGATTTTTATCAACTGGCTTCTGATGCTTCCCTTCCCAGGGCGAGCAAGCGCTTCGTATCAATCTGGCTTGCTTCAGTGCAGTGACCCAGCGCTCTGCTCTGCTGCTGAAAGTTCAGGTCCCAGCTGTGGGGCTAAACTCTTGCTGACACTGTGCTGATTTCTCCGTCTCTGTCACCCACGCTGCCAGGGAGAGGGGCGTGATGTTGGCTTTTTCCAGGCTCGAAAAGAAAGAAAACAGTCGTGCAAAACACAGAGAAGATGTGGCAAAGGAGAAGGGGGAGGAAAGTTACCCTGATGTGTATGGTGAGGTTGAGGAGAGGAAATCCTTCCAGCAGCACAGGGCACTTCATTTCGTTCTTCTTTTTATTCACTGAGGAGAAAATCTTGCTCAAGGGGCAATTAAAATGTTTCCAGCAAGTAAAAGCTTTTGGAATGCCTCAAAGAACCTGTGTGTGTGCGCAAGTTCATGGGGAGAGATGAAGAGGGGGTGAACTATTAGTGACGGGTGAACTACAAAAGGTTGGATGGTTTGTTTTGGATAAAGATCCCCACATGCAGATGCTTATCTAAAGTCCTCAGTCTTCAGAGCAGGGCTGGGAATGTCTTAAGAACAGACCCTTCTTGCATGATTTCCAGTATCTCTCAGAGCAGTCGCCCATGCCAAAAATACCACAAAAACAGCTTTTCTTCTTCTTCTTTTACGCAGTGTTTTGGCTCTTCTCCTTCTGGTTCCAAGCAAAACCTAAAGCTGCAGTGTCTTTGACTTGAAGACTGGACTGTGCTTATTTAATTTCAAGCCATCCCTGTTCTCATGACTGCACACATACGAGGGAAATAAGGAAAAACGGTGCTGTGATTGTAGGGAAAACTTTAAAAGAAAAGAAGACTCCCTGAAAATTGGCAGAAAAACAAGCTGGCTTCCCTTAGAGAAGACTACAAGCCCTGAGTTCTCCCACTAAAAGTAGACTACTTATCTGTAAGCTGGCTATTCTTCCCATAGATAACATGTGAGATCACAGCATTCCCAGTTCAAATGAGCCTGTTAGCCTTGGGTGGTTATTAGTCAGTAAATACTATTGAATCAATAAACAGAATAAGGACTTAGAAGAGAGTTTGTTTCCCCACCCAATCTGGAAACTCATCAGATCTGCAGTAGCCCTAATTTGACAGAGAAGGAAGAAAGAAAACAGTTTGAACATGATCCGGTGCCCTCCAGTTTTCTTAAATCAGAGTGTAATTGAGGTAAAATAGCCTGGGGATGATGTTGTTGGGATGAAATCAGTTTGTTTTGCTTAAGTCCTCTGGACAAACAAGGCTGTTGCAGGGCTGGTTTTGATCTCTGGTTGGATTTTCACCAGGATATCTCAAGTAATGTTACTCAGTATGTAAGGCAGATCAGAATCAGGCCAGTGCGCTTTTAAGGATGTTGTCAGATATCCTATGTCCCTGGAGTATTCACCTCGGGAAGGTTAAAAGCATATACATTCACTCCACATGTGGCACAGGATGAATGATTTGCTGTTAAAGACCAGATGATATTCTTCCTAAATGATTTCTTGTAGTCTTTTTTTCTGCCTTTCCTATTTTTTATTAATTATTCAAGCAATGATCTTCAGCTCATCCAAGTGGCTTGGAGACCAAGACTTGCGTCTTTAGCTGGTATAAATCAGGATAACTCAATCCAAGTCAACAGAAATGATGGAAGAAGTCAGTGGAAAATGTGTGACCAAGAGTTTTTACTATACAGGCTTCCAAAGTAAGGGCACAGTCTTCCAGACAGCACAGTACCTACAGTCTAAGTATTTTCTCACTGAAGCCAATGATGCTTCTTGGAGGTGACCAAGACAGGTACAGGGGGCCCAAGTCTCCATTTGTGTCCACACGTGTGAATGGGGAGCAGCTCCATTACCCATCACATGCTGTGCTCTTTGGAACATCTGTTCATTGCGTCCTGCTAAATGCTGCAGGATGCTGATCATTTTTGTCAAAACTTGGCTCTTGTGCAGCTTCTTACTTTAGATGGTGGGAGGGAGGGATGGGTTTAACTTTTGGCTTGAAAGAAATAAAGTAAAAAATCTGGACCCTTCCAAGAGTACTGAACAGTTGAGAAATCTGGCCCTGAGCTTTTTTGAAAAAGTGACCCAATCAAGCTAGTTATTACACCGTTATCTTGCCTATGACTAACACATGAATTGATATTCACTTGCAGGAAATGCTGGCGAGAGATGGGGGTTCCCATTCACTTGTGGTGTTTACCGCTCCCGTGAGATCACAGGCTTCAGCGACGATGGAGCAGACTGCTTCACAGGTGCACGGTTTACATGCCAAAATGGGTTGTAAATTAGAGTGGAGGAAGAAAGGGCTGGAACAACGCTTGTTTGTAGAAGTGGCTATTGGAAAAGGGTGTTGACCGCATTCATTTTACAGGTCTCATCTCCTAAATCTATGCTTGCTTACACTGCTCCAGAGGGATTGGGCCCCAGGTTGGAAATCCAAGGAGCACACCAGTAGTTTGCCAGAGATTACACAGGGGGTGAACTTGTCCCTGATCTCCATTATTGGTTGAAAACCAGGAATTCTCATACCCTTTCGGACAGATGGCTGGTCCTATTACTTCTTATGTTGGATTTCCCATTGAGGCTGAAAGCAAATCCACATTCAAGCTGAAAGTAAAAACAACCTGCGAATTCTAAAGGCGCTAACTCGAACTGCCAAAGCATTTGCTGCGCATGCTGCAGATGTCAAGTAGACAGTTTCCCACAGCACTGAGCCTAGACACATAACTAAGTTGCACAGCAAAACCTTCCACCCTGCCCGAAAATCCATCCTGTGCAAAAATCGCTCTCCTCGCTGGCGTTTTAAGGGCTGGAGCCTCAGCTGGAGTGAATTAATGTAGTCACTCTGATTTGAATAGAGCTATGCCAATTTATACCAGATGAGGATTTCGCCTTTTGGAGGCCAAGTGGGAAATGTCTATCCACTACTTTTTTAACAATGTGGTTTGAGAAAAAAATAAAATGTGGTGTATTTTAAAGAGTGAAAGAGCGCTATGTAAGTTTCTTTCCATTTCTATGATTCTTCTAGCTTTTTGAACAAATCTATTACAGAGCTGGGTCCCAAAGAATCAAGCTTTGCAGAATATTGCATATAAATAACACAACTTATAAATACAAATAACACATGTTACCAAACTTATTCCGATCCCTGATACCTTCCAAAATGACAACAAGAAGTTAACTAGGAACACAAGCACGACATTGCTGTGGTATTGCAGGAAATTCAGAAAGTGGAAAGGACTGAATAAACCAGTCTGTTTTTTCCTGCTAGGGCTGAATGAAAAGGACAAAACCCATGAAACTAAACCATACAAAAAACCCCACCCACATGCTTTGAAATGCTCTGAACATTAGTACCATGGTGTGCTTCTCAGCCATAAAGATGTGAAAGATTGTTTTTCTAATATATTTTTCCGTAAATTGAACAACACTACTGAAGTCATATTCTGTAAATCGGGATTCATTCCTTTTAATCAAAGTAAGCTCATGCTATACATTCAGGAATGATTACCTGAATTAAGCCTATGATTTATTCTTTAGTAGAAGAAGCTCCACTGACAGATTCAGATGTGCCTTGATTTTCCCCAAAGTAAACTGGAAGTCAAATATTACACCAATGGAAATGAATGGAGATTTTTAAGATGATGGTAATGGGAAATTAAACTTTAAATTGTTTAACTTGAAGCCACTGGACTGATGCAGCTCATCAGAAAATTCCCCTCCTCTTTCCTCCAGCCATCCTTATTTTCACTTTAAGATTCAGTGTAAGCTGGCAATTAGTAATACTTTGTCTGTTTATAGAGCCTTCCATCTGAGGATCTAGAAACACTTTGCAAACACTAATGAATTAAGCTTCTTAACACCCCCTGTGAGACAGATACTACTATCTCGTTTGCACAGCTCGGAGAAGAGGTGCAGGTTTGCTGCGGGCAGAGCTGGGAAGCCACTCTAGACCCTGAACCTCACCTTCAGCTCAATAATGCAAGGCTTTCAGTGGATGTGGTGATGTGCCTGGTGACTTTAGAAGCTCATAATTATCTCTTGGGACTGACAGTGTGCCCTGATGTCTGGCAGGCTGAAAACACAAAGGGTTGAACTTCTACCCATAGACAGAATTTGGGTCCCTCTTACTGTTGGACAGAAACACCATGAATACGCCATTCATCCTCACCTGAAACAATCACTCACAAATATGACCCTCTGACATTGCAAACAGGAGAGAAAATTATGAATTCAGTTGTCCTTATTCATGTTTTAATAATATCACAAACCCTGGACAAAACAATGCAAAGGGCTGGGAGGATTCCTTTCCTTTTCTTTGCATCTTTAATTGCCCTTATCCTTTTCTTATACAGGGGAAAGGTAAACCATTCAAGCCTGCTTGCAAGCCATGATGACAAGAGAAACTTAAAGAATTTTTAAAGAACTGTAAAGGTTTTGCTTCCAACTCTATCAGGAATGCTTAGATCCTAGGCAAGCCTTAGGACAAGATTGGCATTGATGAGTATTTTTTTCCAAAGCGCAATCTGGTTGGTTTAAGAGCAGCTAATGTCTGGTACCTATTTGAAGCATTTTTCCATGTAGCCCTTCTCCAAATGCATGGCAATCAGACAATTTCCATGATGATTCTTCTGTCTAAAAATACACACCTCCTCTGCTTTTCAATTTATCACTGAGCCAGTCAGCCTGTTTATTGTTGAAGTTTTGCCCATTTATATAGTGCACTTAGGAAAGCTTAATACAAACATTGACCAATTCATCGCTGTCACAAAAAGAAAAGCCTTAGGAATCATTCATCTAAGCAGGAGTCAAGAGCAAGAGTCTCTTATTTAGAGATCGGTCAATAAGAAACAATGTTATGAAGCTATTCTAAACAGACCAGATTTATTTCTTTTTAAACACCTCTTTTTTTCCACAGATTGAAATTGAGGAGAATATCAAATAAAATATTTGGGTTTGCTTTCGAAATTTGTCGGTGACCTTAAATGCCAGAAATGGGGCACTACAGAAAAGACAGGGATTTGACATATGCAGCATGTTGATTTGTGAACTATTAGCAGATTGCTGTTTGCCTAAAAATACGTATTTGAAATTCTTTTCTAAAAACTCTTCTTGATCTCTTCCCAGTTCATTGGCTGTTAAATGTCCGTATGACACGGCGATGTTTGTCTCCTGAACAGAGGGACATTACGATCCCTAGAAGCAGGTTTCCAGTGGGAATATTAAAGGCACTATTCAGGAATATTCTCCAGCATTCACAGCCTCCTCAAACACGCCCGCTCGCAAACATGTTTGCTGGAATATTTGTCAAGAGCAAACAGGACAGGATGGTGGGAGAAAGTGTACAAAGTCTAACCAAGCTTATAAAAACCCAACAGCTAATGAATACTTGTGGAAAACTTCTTACGGTATTTCCTCAGCTGCGGATGCTAATTGGGAAAGCCTATAAAGCTAAAACTCTTTTTCTGCTTTCCTCCTCCTGTACTCCAGAATTGAAAGCCACTTCCATGTCTGTCTTTTATCATGATCATCCCTGTTACATCTGCTGGATCCAGAAGCATTTTTTAAAAATGTTTGTGCACGTATCAAACGGGTGAGGGTAAGAACAACTGAACAGAGGCCTGGAAACTCATTTCACATAAGCAGGTCGATGGCTAACAGCTTCTTACTGTCTCTGACCAAAAAAAGACCTATAACAGATATGAATTTATATGTAGATTGGGCATTATCTAATATTGCCTGATACTGAATCCCTACAGTATCACATAGTACTACGGACCCTCTCTTTAGGCCCCTTTCTTCCATGACAAAACCAGCTTTTGGATTGGGTCATCTTCTATAAAAAAGTCCAGTAGGTACTCAAAGAAATACAGCAAGCTCATGTTACTACACCCCAAAATCACACGGACAGGGAAGGTAGAGGAATTGCAAGGAAAGCCAGCGGACATCCTCAGGTCTAAGTGTCTGTGTGTTGGAGGATAGTGAATTATGGACATTGAAGCAAGTCAACGCCATGCAGGTGAGCAGGAGTTTGTGCCTGAGAAAATCAGTTCTTATTGAGTGCAAACACTGCTTGAAAAGCCGAGGCATTGAGATCCAGCTTTTTTAGTTAACAACCAAAGGAAGCGTTTGTGATGCATGGCGGTGGGCCACAGCACAAGGCTAATATGACCTTGTCCACAGAAAAACCCATGTGGGGAGGCAGTTTGCTCTTCTTCTCCAATAAGCTGTGTTTTACAAACTCTGGACCAAATTCTGCTCCTAAAGGGAAACTTCAATTCAGTGGGACTACTGTGAACCTCCTCTGACACACTACTGATGATAACACAAGACGGGATAGTCCGCGCTCAGGGCTAGGCTGAATTTGTACCTGGGCTCCTCAAAATGCACTTGCAATGCCAAGGCTCACCACAGTCTCTTGTAACTCACCACTGTATCTGTTTTCCAGTAAAGCATGACACTTCCTTTTTTCATCTGACTAATACTGAGACCCTCAGAATATTTTCTAAGCGGGAGTTTACTGAAAATGATCTTTGCTCTGCTGTGCATGCAGTCAGTTCACATAGTAACGAGATAGAGTTGTTCTCCTTCCTTTAAAAAAATGCAAATCCTAGTTCACTGCAAGTAAGTTTTTATTTTGCAAATTCTGCCCGTTAATTGAAGACATCATTCCTTATGTCTCTGTCTCCTGGAAGGTAAGGAAAAGCGATGGACAATCCAGAATTTTTACAGACTGTCCCCTCTGGTCATGCATTGCTAGAGATGGTACTGTATAATGCATGACTTACCTGCAAAGACATTGGAGGAGTAATGAAATAAGCAGATGCTCCGTCAGCAGGCTTTTAAAACATTGGTATTGCAATCTGAGATGCAGTCAGCCATTACATGCATATGCCCTTTATTTATGGAGCTGATAGAGGCTCTATGTCAGGAGCAGTCAAGCTGCCTTTTTTTGCTTTCTGCCTTTCCTCACATTAAAGAAAGTTGCTGTCTGGTAATTTCATTCTCATGCAAGCTCCGGATTTGGGAGGAAAAGCAGGATTTACCTCCTGAGTCATCTATTAAAAATAGAGGTCTAAAAATCAGACAACTTCATCCACACAAATCACCAGGGACTCCCTATAGTGATTCCTCTCCTCCTAACGCAGATGATGTCTGGAATAGGCAGATCTCACTGGGGTTACCTATTCCTTCCCAGTGGCTAGAAAGGGAGCCCAGGACAACTAGCCCAGCCATAGGTAAGAACACCACAAATGCCCACACCATCAAAGTTGTACACATTCATTCAACTATAATTTCAATTTTGTAGACTTTTGTATCATCAGTGTTGTTCTAAGTAATTTCATGACAGCATTGAACATATTTTCCCTCAAACTAGGTATCTAAGAAAACAAGGGAAGGTTGGCACGGATCAAAAGGAAGGACAGTGTTAACATTAACAGCCACCATGTGAGGAGCATTTTGCACTATAAATAAAATAGCATTGCTCAGCTGCACGAGGAGAGAAGTTCTGAAGTCACCGAGTCGCATGGCTGTGGCTCAGGGGAGGATTTTGGTTCACGCTCAACGCTGTGTTTGAGCACTGGTACGTCACTCAAAGGTTCACAGCAAAACAGATGATGGGACACAGAAAAGCTCTTCTTCCTAATACTGCAAATGGAGCTGCTGCTTCCTGACTGACAGCTCCCCAGCCAGCTTATGTGCATCTAATTACTGAGCCGCAGCCCAAATCAAAATGCCCCATTGCAGCTGGTGTCTCACTTAATCCATTCATAACGCGAGTTAATTAGCATTGGTGTTCTTGGGCAAGTTTATTCCAAATGTGGTCAAGCCCCAAGCTTTCAGCTTAGTTCTTAAGATCTATTGAGGATCCTGGAAGAGGCTGTGTTTCTGCCCAGAAGGCATTTTCTGGCTTGCTGATGGCATAGGATTGGGTTCAGGGGAAGATGCTGTGATGGGCTGAGATGAACACTGGCAAGTAAGCACTGTTGCTAAGCTGTTTTTGCTGCTACACCCTACCTCCATGCAGAAGAGTTTGTGGCAGAATCAAGATATTTCATAGTTTTCCTTCTGTCTGAATTCAAATGTCCAGATTAGGAAACAAAAAGGAAAAAAAAAACAAAACAAAAAAAACCCCTTCAAACTCGGAAAGTGGTAGAAGTCAAGGAACAATTCTATACTTTATGTTATTCTTTGTGAGCAGATCTCAGAAAAGAGGCCGGTTACCAGATCTTTGCATTTCCTCTTCAAGCTATGGGATTAGAAGAGGAGAGCAGGTGCTAATGGGAAATTTGCCCATGGCAGAAAATCAGCATCCTAAATCTTCATTGCTGGAAACCACGAAAAACCCTAGCAATGATCTATAATGGCTGCACTTGGAAATTGGTGATATAAGGAATTGTCCCTTGGCAGAAAACCGACTTTCCGCTCCTTCAGCGCACCACAATTTCAGTTTAATTTGTAACAGGATGCAAGTGTAAATGAACTGACAACAGAGCTATCAGCTATTCTGTTGGTAACACTTGGAGCAATAGTTTCTATTTGACTAGACACAGCTGTCCACTGCATGGAACGACCTTTAGCCCCGTCCTTGGCGAAATTCAATTCTCTCCATGTCTGACTCCGTCCACGGGGACTTGAGTAGCGGAGCTGCCAGAATAATCAGCGCATTGCTTAATGACAGGCACTCCAACGAGCAATGCGGTTGTGCATTGTCAGAAACGGAGCCTGCAGCTCTGGGGGAGGCGGGGCAGCCTCCTTGTTATTCAAAAGGAAATAAAGCGGTTGTATAGGAGCAAACGCGGATGCGTGCGGCCACCTTTGCTTGATGAGCATCACTGATGCTCTCAGTGCTGCATGCGTGTATGTAAACACAGAGTTTTCTCACGTGTTTGTCAGCAAATATGCATTTTTATTATATTTGCCTCCCAGAAAGGGCTGAGATTCCAGTGTTGCTCTGCATTGTACCACTGTGAAATGTAATTTCTATTTATGCAAGTCTAAGCATGCATACATCCCATATGGCGATGTTTATAGGGCCATACAGACGTATATCATCTAACATGTATACATATGTATAGATATATTACATTG
Organism: Larus michahellis; assembly: GCF_964199755.1. NCBI lineage: Eukaryota > Metazoa > Chordata > Aves > Charadriiformes > Laridae > Larus > Larus michahellis. The sequence goes on from NC_133930.1 coordinate 5,403,504, forward strand.
GCCACTGCAATAAGAAAGATGTTTAGACTGCAAGCATCAAAAAAATAGGAATTTCCCAACTTTACAGTTATTTCTGCAAATTTATTTCTGTTTGACTGAGTGTCTCTCTGGCAACGTGACCGAGATGGTCTCCTGCATGGGATAAAAAAGGCATGTCATGATGGGATTAACACGTTTGTGCCCCGGACCGCATCATGCCTGCACCCACAAGGATGAACCTGGTGGTTCCTAATTTTTTACCTAGTTGATTCAGCAGCCTGAACACAGAAAACAGAAATTACATTGAGTCCAATAGTGGACCCATCCTTTCCTTCATTGAGGGTCATCAGAAACAGATACACAACTGCTCTGGCTGGCAAGAATTGCTACAACCACTGCTAGCGGGAGATTGCAAGGGGTGAGACACCAGCTCCACCTGCCTCATGAGCCCCCGTGGATTTCTCTCTTTGGTCTCTCTGCTTTGGCTGCACTGTGGGCCCAGCTCTGTGGAAGATTCATGTTCAGTTATTATTCTGACCCGCTGCCAACATTTTCCTGAGAAACACAAGTGCGAAATGGGGAACGGCGATCTTGCACAGCCCATAACTCAGCCAGAACGGAGGGGAGTTTCATGGGAGAAGGGAAAGGCATGTCTTCAGCCTCAGAGCTTTTCTCCATGCCAAAATTCAAAGGCGTTTTTTCAAACAACAGAGATATTACAGCTTCTTAAAAATAAAAAAAAAAAAAAGAAAAAAAAAGGCCACAAGAACCTTTGATAATGGAAAACATTAGGAATCTAAAAACACTGGTCTTTGTAGACAAGAAAACAAGGTGGTCTCCAAAACTCTGAGAAATCATGTTATAGTGATGCATGATAAATAACCCAAATATAGGAGTCATTGCCACTGCCCTGTCGCATGCACCCTACTAACTAATCCTGCTATTTATTCAGGAGCGGAAGAAATAGCACAGACCTTAGATGTTTCTCCTCAAGTAAGTGCATCCAACGGCTTTGTGCAGACACGGCTATGCCCAGTTCTTACCGTGTGGTTTCTCCTCCCCATCCCTATTTCTTCCTCCCTGTCTGTCTCCTTGATCTCCCCTGTCAGCTTCCCCACAACACTGACACTTTTTCACCAGCTTCTTCAGTGGCCCTTAACGACTAAGTCCTCTCTTGCACTTGCCTTGGGCTAATGGGTTTATTGCCTTCGTTGCTGACATTTGTACTCTTCCTTCTTGCTTTTCTTCCACTTCTGTCTCTCTATTTTTCATTTTTTCACCTGTAACTTTCAGTGGCTCCATATATCTACAGAAACATGCACAGCCAACACATGTTTTTTGTTCTCTCCCTTCTCTCCAAATGCCTGAATAACTCAGAAGCCAATATTTTAGGATGGCTGCATAGTAGCAACAGTAGAATAGTATCACCTCTTCAGCTAGCTCAGAAGAATATAGCACCTTGCGGGGAATTTGTCTGAAGCATCACAAGTGTGTCATGCAAAGAGAAGCTCAGTATAACTTTTCTGGATGCTTGGCAGAGATGTTATGCCAGTTCTTGACCACATACTGCTTTTTATTAACTTAAAGCCAGATATTCTTGTTCAAAGTTCTCAACTAGTAATACAGAAATGAGGCAAACTGAGACATCCAAAGATATCCAGCCTGGTTTCCAGCAAGCAGATGACATGCACACAACTGAAAATATGTGTTTTCTTCCATATATATACAAAATTTTGATTTCCTCATTTGATAACTACTTTTTTCCTCTCTTCAACTAAACCCAAAAAGGCAAAGTAGAAATTAGAGAAAAATTGCAAAATAACTGTCAAAGGTACATAAATCAAACTCCTCATGAACAAACTTTCTCTCTTTGTGCTCTGCTATCAAATCCATTTATGAAGCTTGAAATATTGTATTTCTACAGGTCCTACTAAACCAACATATTATAGAACAAATAGAAAGTCCCTCAGTAATGCAGAAAAAAAATGTTTTCTAATATTAGACTGATCCTTAGATAAATAAACCCTTCTCAGGATAGGTCATTGGAGCAAGCAATGTAATACTAAAACTGGAAGGTGTTTTCCATCACACTGGGATGTACGGGCATTCCCCATGTCTCCTGTCTATCTCAGTGGCCTAAAACCCCTCCTGGCAAGTCCACAATGTGCAACCATACAGAACGTGTGCGCATACCAGAAAAGTATTACCAACAATGTAATACATGTGGGGCTCCAGAAACTGGGTTAAGTAGCGAGGCATTGATGTCCTCATCACTACTACAGAGGTAGCAGGAAGGGAAAAATAATACTTAATAAATAGAAAGTTAGATAGACAGAGAGACAGACAGACAGACAGGATGGAAAGGATGAAACACAGTCACAGTGAGAGCATACAAAGAACATGGTGATATGACACAGGCATCTCTGCTCCTCTCCAGCCACTCATCTCCAACAGAGCTGGTCTCTACCATCATCCAGTTCCTTAAACTCTGACTCAGACTCAACAGTTACGGAAAGGATTCAAGGCCACTGTGACAGGTGCGCTCCCTGGCGGGAAGTAGGGAGCAGGAGGAAGCCACCCGACTTACCAGCTCTTCATGTTCCCTAAAAGCCCACATCTCCAGCTACTGTCTTTCAGAAATGTGTATCCCATCCTTCAAAGCTGGAAACCTGCACTCATTTACTCACAAACAGGGAACTCTGCCAGCAGCCTTGCAACCTGCAGATTTTGATTGCATTAATTTGTTCTGAAGCAGGTTTTCCTCTTGAGCCTGGAGTAGAAGCCAATTAATTAAGACCCATTTCCCCCCTCTATCGGATTAAAACAAATTAAATGGCAGCAGTAGGACAACCTTGCCTGGGATAGGGATTCTTGGAGAAGCAGGTCTTTCTCTGTCCTCTGCACAGGAAGTTGATCCTACTACTCTGCCCAGCTAAGCTTGTATTATCTCTAAAAGGTGCCCTACATGTTAGTCCACGAGACTGGGAAGTCCTACTGCTATTCCCCATGTGTAGAAGCCAAGCTGCAAACCAGTGTGAAGAAACACACTTTCTGCTCAACCACTTCCATTACAGTTAATGAACACAATGCTGGGAATTGACTGAACAGAGCATCACTTACAGAAAAGCTCCTCCTTAACCTGTGTGTGACTGCCACATTAAGTAGCCAAAAGCCACCACAGATCTTCCAAGGCAACCCTCCTCCTCACTGGCGAGGAAAGGGAGAGAGGACATTCTAGGACAGCCCTATGTGATGCCACGTCGTCCAGGAAACACCTCCAGCATGTGATCCCTGGCCTGGTGAGAAGCAGTCATAGCTAAGCAGATGAGCGCCGAGTAGTTTCTCAGAAATTAGAGACAGGCAAATCAATCAATTAAGTAAGAGCACCAAATGTACATTAAATTTAATCTACTCTTTAAAGAGGATTAAAAGAAAAGGAATTGTAAATAATCCACCCCTCTCTGCCACCATTTTCCATTGTATTCTCCAATTTCCCAGCCAGAAATGAAACCCAAAGCTCTCCAACTTGCTTAGGTTCCCAGTTCTGCTCAGATTGAAGACTACAGCGATACTCTAACCAAAACACATCACACAGCTTCCAAATACCTTACATATTACCTGGAAGTTCAGCTCAGTTCTTACCGTTGTAATTTAATCTTCCTGAAGTGGAAATTGGAGGAAATCCTCTGCCCATGCCTGCTATTTGCAGATGCAATGCGCTAAGCTAGGGAACTGCGTTCAGGGTCAACCCACCAGCCCAAAGCAGAGCCTTTACCCTGGCAGTGTCACAAATGTCTTTGATTCCATTGGTGCAAGACTTTACCCTGGGGGAAATGGCCAAAACGATGAAAGGTTGCTCCTCTATTCTTAAGTGATGTATAGAAAAGTGAAAACAACAGCAAAAATATTCTCCTTCTAATCGAAAACACAGTACCAGTTAGTGGTCTTTGAAGTGAGTGTGTGCACGTGTGTGTTTCGTGGGGGAAGGGGGAGAAATGGATCCCTGTAACCAACAACACCCCAAAGGACTATAAATCAAACAGCATACAGCTGTTGGTATCAAATATAACTCCTTTCGCACTACATCAAAAAGCTTTAATTAACAACTAATTTATTCAAGTGAAAAAAAAAAAAATTCCCTTGCACCAAATAATTGTATTATAACTCGGGGACTAGGTTGTGTATTTTCCCCCTCTCTAAAGCATGACAGGAGAGGAAATTGAGCCTTTGGAGAACAGCTAAGTAGAAAAATGGATCAAAGATTCAGAGGGCTCGTTGATTGGCTTTTTGAGTCAGCAGAGACTGCATCAGCCCATTTAATGAAAAAAGCCACACTGCAAAGTCTATTTGCTCTAGGACCTACTTTTAATAAAAATGCTTGTAAAGATAAATGACATCGGCTTGCGCCAGGCATGGTGCGGACAGGTGTTGCGCAAGCCTCCTCGCGCGGTGGTGTCAATTCTGCTCCGCGCCTCCCTTTTGTCAGCCATGGACAGGTCCTGCGGTGCAGATTGCCGAATAAGGTCCCATCCACATGGGGCTTTCGGCAAAGCAGCTGAGCGTCTGCAGGGCAGCTGACGGCGATCTCCAAACATGCCTGCTCTGGAGCTAAACCACACCTGAACCCCAAATGTGAAAGGCCAGGCTGGTAAACCAGTTCTTTCCTTCCCCTTGTGCTGGAAAGAGTGCACTGGAGCAGCTGAGAGGTTGCACGCACCTGACACTGCTGCTCTTCCACAAGCCAAGAGCCCATACACAAGCATCCCTGTACTCCAGAACCAGGATGGCGACTGGAGCCATGCTGCACAACTTGGGTCCCAACCTCACCCACTGCCAGCCTCACTAAGGCAAGAATTGGCGGGATTATTCTTTTTTTTTTTTTTTTTTCTTTTTTTCCTCCATAACTTTGTGCTACCAACAACTAACTAATCTCTGGTGGGGTAAGGTAAGTGCCATTATCCTGCTCTAATGGCTAATGAAGCCGAAGCAGAGTAAGAAGTTTACCGGTTGTCTCATCTTCAGGTTCCCTTCATGCGTGTTTTACTGTTCCTCCGAGCGCAGTGAAGTTTCCCATTAATGATGCCATTGATTACACTGTACCATCTTCGGGGCAGGGACTGTGATTTTCTTTTCATTTGCTTAATGAAAAGCACACTGCCTTTTAATTCATTGGGATTCAGTTGCCTAGGTATTAGGTGGGAGCCCCGATGTAAACGCAGAGGGGGACAGCCGTGTGGCAGTACCACATCGGGTGCATGAACCAGCAGAGGCTAATGCAGAAGACCGGGGCTGCAGCTGCAGAGACTCTCTCTGTATTCAACCCCCTCTCTGAATCTATGCCTGGATAGTGCTGGTCCACCGCCACGCACAATGCTATTCTGAAAACTCTTTAAGTATATATAAACCTTAATCACGTTGTGACATGAAAGATTTTTACTGATAAAATAGCTTAAAGAAAGCACTGGGTTTGCTGCTGTAAACATCAAGCTTAACCGACAGTGCAACACATGAACACTATCCAACCCGAAGGACAATAATAATGGAAAATTGGTCAATTGATTAGTTTATGTATAAAATTAAATAATTGGGTACAGTGTTCTAATGATATACCGCACCATAGGAACGATTTGAAAGGCAAGCAAGATTTATTTTGCCTTTGTGATAGCTTTATCCTGTTAGACCACAACAATTAAAAATAATGTTTAATAAAATCACTATAATTTATAAAGAACACTCCAAAAAGCTAAAAAAGGGCTCAATAAGTGATCAGCTTAAATCTTTTTTCTGTATTTCAAACATATAGTTATACGCTAAAATGTGTTTGCCGTACAGATTTCAGAGGTAACTTTCACCAGTGATGATGTTTAAGCATTTGAATCACAATCTAAAGCTTTTGCACATGTAAAACTCTGAAAAAGACCTGTATTAGTGCTATAGGCAGATGCTATTAAACAGGTGTGGTTTTTTTGATTAGTTTAATTGTTAACTCACAGCCCTGAACATCAAGCCCATGAACAGGATAGCTTTACACAAAAAACTAAGTGTCGCGGTCCTCGTCTGCTTGCAATAAATAATTATGCCATTAAAGATGTGAACATGTTAGGATAAATTTCCCAGCCCCTAGAACAGTTTCCAGTCATTCCTGTTGACCCACACTGGTTGCATAAGACAAAGAAAAAACGGAGAACATGGGGACTGAAGGCTGCAAGGAGTGGATTGATTGGTGACCTGATGGTCAAGACACCCACCTAGGCTCAGGTCCTGCCTCTGCTCATGACTACAAAAATGAAAAACACTTCATCTTTTGAATCCTCATTTATAAAATAAAGATGCTCATCTCTGTGTGAAATTCAATGGGCTGTGATACTCAGGTTCCTTTGGGGATTAAAAATTATGAAAAAATTGTAACTTTCCAAGAACAATCTTCCTGCTTGCTTCCATCAATGATCAATTTAAGCCTAGGGCATAAAATCTGACAACTCTATGCTGGACTTAAGTACCTTTTAATATTGGCCATAAATTGTCTACCTCCTTATAAATCTAGTTACAGACTATAAATACACTCAGGAAATGTCTCCTTGAAATTAAGTAAAAAATACAGCACACAACATTAAGACCCAAGCTAAACAAAAACCTGTTGGCATATGGAGGTCTTTTATAATTTTGTTGTGGAAACTAAGTGCTAAATTCATGTTCTCCCTGATCTGGAGAATCCGCTTCTCCCACTGGCTGACCTGCTCAGGGCAAGTGGAGCTTCACCTTGCCCCACACCCAAGAGGAGCTGTGGAGAGGAGGGGGCATCACGGGTGCTTCGAGCTAGAGATGCTCTAAGCACAGCAGCACCCTTCGCTTCTCAAGGACCCTTTTGCATTTCACACACTCCTTCTGTTTCCTGTTTTCTCTTCCTCCTTCCATTTCCTACCCCCCAAACAATAAAAGCTCAATGGGAATGCAAATGCAGCTCTCCGTTTAAAATCCCAGCCGAGAAGGCTGTGTGTCACCCATATTTATGAGCTCTAAATGGCTTTTATCAAAGTGAGGTCGCACTAAATCACCCTCAAGCTGTCATAAATACAAATGACTCGACATAGTCTGCAACAAGCCTTCGGGGGAAAATTATATGATCTGCTGTTGCAGTTATGCTATATCACACAGCGAGCTCATATATTTCCATTGGCAAGGTAACCTGATCCTTCAAAGGACACTAATAGGTGAAAGGGGGATGAGAGAAATAGTGAATCAAGCAATGTGTGCCTGTGCCTGTGCGTGCACGTACGTGCATGCGCCTCTGAGCTAAAACCCGAATGGAAGAGGAGGTTCCTTGTGGCTTGGAGTATGAGGTTTCCTTGGCTGCCTCAATGGAGCAGTGAAGCTGCCAGCCAAGAGAGAAAGATCCAGGGGCTCACCAGGGTATTTCCCATTTGAAAAATTCATGCGAAGGCATAAAAATTATTAAGATATGAACCAGAGCTATCCAGACTCCAGTGACTGGACCACTTCCAAGCAAATTAAAGGAGCCATCCCTCCATCTCAGCTGGCAAAGCCCAGGATTATAGCAAAGTCTATCACAGGATATAGAGGAAATCCTTATAAAGGAGGCAGGAACTGGGCAGTGAAAAAAAACAGCATGAGCTCCTGAGATAATAGGCACTAATCAGGGGGTTTTTTTTATTACTCTTTCTTCCATGTATTAAATGTTGCTTATATGTTCACGTCTGCAGACATAGAAGCACACACATACACAAAGAAGAAGGAATTCTGATCAGATACCATCTAATCCATAGACAGCGGCAGGAATCTGGGGGAGCCTCCAGAGATGGAGTTTAAGACAGCCCATTGAGCAATGTCCCCACACAGTTTATTGCAGACAGCCTTGCATGATTTGATGTGACAGTGTGGAGGCTCATGTTCAACAGCTCATCCTACGGTCACACTACGCTGTTGCATCAGTTTACATATAAAATAAGTCAACACCAATGAATGTTACTTCATTTTTTTTATATCTGGGATGAAGACAGTGCCTCTGTCTGCTTGGCAGACGGTTATAACGATAAGTCAGTTTGGGTTTGCTATCTCTAACGTAATAGAGGCAATATGCCAATTTTCAGCAATCCAGGTCAGATGCGGGCATTTATCATGGTACCCTTCTCAGAGAATGAGGTCTCTAACATTAAATTATGTATTTTAATTAAAAGCTGAACTTACAGAGCTTGAGTTACTAAACTTGATTTTCAACTGCCGTGAGCCTGATGGAGAGCCAGTGGGCGGCGCTGCCATTTTCTGTTGACGATTGCTCTGCTCAGAAAACCTGCTCGCTTTGGAGCTGAAAAGAGCCCAATGAAATGCACATTTGAGCGATTTACTGAAAGCACATTGAAGAGGACAATAGGACCAAAGCCATCAGAAATCCTGTGTTGAACTCCTCCTGCTGCAATGCATCGTACTGCTTACCCCGGGTGGGTCATCTCTTGCAAGTGACGGGACTGGCAGACTTGTCTGGAGCTGGGGAACAAGTGTTATCAGCTCTGCCCTGCCTGCTGGAAAGCCTGCACAGTCAAAGAGGAAAAGCCCAAGGAATAAGCCAGCTAAACACCCTGCCTGAACCAGCTCGTTGTGCTTCAGGAAGAACTTCACCAAGCTTCCACAGCTGGTCCCTTGGCATGACCTGGTGCTGCTCAGCTTCACGGGTAGGGAAGCAAAAAAGACACAAGATGTTCTTGCAAAACAATGAGGTGATGGCAGGCTGACCTGTACTGACGGGTCAAGCAAAAAGGCTCACCATCTGAGAAATGGCACTGGGAAGTCGTCCAACTGTCTGTCTGATGTGATTAAAAGAAAAATATTAAATTCTTCAGAAGAGGGAGAAATAGGATCGCAGGTCTGGGTTGCATAATACCATGCATTTGTGTAACCAGTCTAAACAGAGCGTGTGAGTCGACCAGATGTTTTTCATTTTGGTGTGCAGCACTGTGGAGCAAATCAGAATGCAGCAAGCGCCAAACACAACGTCGGCTCTGCCAGCGCTGTTGTAATCAGAGCACGACAAAGGGCATTGACAAGCCCAGTCTCTGGGCAGGCAGGTCAGGCTCCTGACTGGTGAAAGAAGCCAGCCCGTTCTTCACACTGAATACCTATATCTAAGCTAAATATCAGTAGTAGTTAGTAAACATGGGGTTGGGGCTCAATCATCGAGTGATGTGCATATGGTTTGATCCATTCTGGGAGTGAGCCATAACGTAACATGTGTTTATATACATAGAGCTGGTTAATGACTTTGTGAGACTAAACCATCCCATATTAAAACATGGAGAAAAAATGAATGTCCACCCTCATTTACGATTATAGTATCACTCTGGCTTGGAAATATTCACCTCTACTTAAGGACTAGTATTATTTCACCTCCCTGGACAGAGGAGGTACGTTGGGTCAATGGTCTAAAGGCATGACCAACTTTACTATGCTAGGGGCCACTTTTATTCCCAGATGGGCAAGCATAGCAAACAGTAGGCAGATGCACTCTGGATCTATACTCCCTTATACACACACAACAATATACTTGGTGGATTGACTCACTGACCACCCAGAATTCTTTGGAACCAGACAAAAAACGCACTGTGCAACCTAATATAGCCTTAGGACACCAACTGGTCATTTTTGCTTTAAACTTACATAGATAAGGATTAGTCACCATGCAGAAGTTGCACTGCTTTTACTACGTGGATAGAAGTACACCAAGATAAAAATGCTTCTAGAGTGCAATTATGTGAGAATGGGAAAAAAAAAGCTATCTTTAAAGGCATCCTAATTCAGAGAACTGTGTACAGTCTAGATATTATATGACTTATTATTATTGACTTATTGTTGTTATACTTTGATCAAACATGGAGTGTTGTCCTGGCACAAAATATATACTGGTCTATACAGACCAGCTCTCCCAAGTGTTACCTGTGAAAAACACTGTATGTTTGAGGTGCACTAAAACATTGACATCAGATTACTAACACAAGTGATTTTTAAAGCTAAGTTGCCTTTTCTGAATGCTCTCCTCTATTTTCCAATTTATTTTTATCTATAATATTGAAGCGAGTATAAAACCAAGGGGTGGGGGCTGGTCTCTTCTCCCAAGTAACAGGCGATATGATAAGAGGAAACAGCCTCAAGTTGTGCCAGGGCAGGTTTAGACTGGATGTTAGGAAAAATTTTTATGCTGAAAGGGTTAATAAGGAGTGGAACAGATTGCCCAGGGAAGTGATTGAGTCACCATCCCTGGAGGTATTTAAAAAACAGGTAGACATAGTGCTTAGAGATATAGTTTAGCGATGTATTTATTTTGTCAGAGTTAGGGTGATGGTTGGACTAGATGATCAGAAAGGTGCCTTCCAACCTAGGCAATTCTATGATTCTACGATTCTGTGAAAGGGCCAGAAAGTCTGGAGGCTGAAATCTTCTCCCAGGTCTGCAGCAGGTCGTACAGTACAGCTGTGCAAGCCACAAGGTCCCTCCAACTTTCAACTTGAACAGCTCCAACAGTGAGGGAGCAAGCCTTTTCTCATGTCCATTCAAAATAGAAGTAAACCTAAATCTTAAATCCTGCTTACTGGGAGCATGACAGCAGGAAGAACCAGATTCTGAGTCCTACCTCTATGCAGAGCAACAAGCACAACACCAAGGAGGAATACTCAATTAATAACCTCGATGTGCAAGTCCCCATGTTCTAATAATAATTGTCCCTCATCAACCTGATTTTACCCATAAAATGAATAAAACCTGCAAAATCTGACTGTACAGTTTTCATAACCTCTATAGAAGTGAAGCCAATGCTCCTAAAAGTTCCCTTGTGATGGCTGTGAGAAACAGAGGACTGACTTGCCTCGGAGCAACAGTACAAGTTGGAAACTTCTTAAGTTCCAGCTTTAATGCAAAGGCTTCACTTCAGTGTTTTATCTATTTCTTTGACTCACACTTCTCCCAGGTTTTGTAATCCAGCCCTTGGACTAGGTTAGCCTTAAGTGTTCGTGTTTCCTGAGAGCAGAAGAAGCTTTTCCTGCAACTTTTCCATTTTATGACATTTAAAAGCTTAAGGCTGTATTTTTGGCCTTTTTAAACATTATCTATTGACATTTGGCCAATATCTGGCTTCTCTGGATCCCCAAAATTCCTAGTAGCACCACAGCTGAGGACTTTTTTTAGCTTCAGATTTTGTATTTTGCAGCTCAACTGCATTTCAATTGTGCAAAACATGAACCAATCTGAATGTCTAATTGGACCTTTTTTTACCAAGTAACTGTTATTACTCTAAAGATAAATGAAACAACTGTGCAAGCTTCAACATGGGCTATGTGCATTCAAAGTGTAACTATTGCCTTTCACTACTTCTTTTTAAGCTACTGCATCCCAATACAAAAAGAGGATAATGATTATTCCAGGTGCAAACCCTGTTTGTTCACGTTTCCTTTTCAAGCTTAGCTACTCCAAACTTAGCTTAGGCATTAGAACAACTTATCCAGGAAAGAGCTGAACCAATGTTTGTTTTGTGTGAATGATCAAAATGTTATATTTTAAACTGCTCTGGGGATAACTCTCTGTTTGTTTCTCGAGGTGGGCGGAAGGATACTCTATTTCCATTGGCCAATTTAACTAAAATTTGTAGCAATGGAAATATTTTTAGTTACAGTAAGTGGGTGACAATGACAATGATTATAACAAATGGATCAAACACCCTCTTGAGTCTTCTACTTGCTAAAACCTCAGAAGAAGAAAATTTCTACCTTAAACAGCCTTGTGGTAGTCACAGCTTCTGGAAAAGACAACGTGAAACTTGTAGGCAGGCCTTGGTAGCAGATGACTAGAGCATTTTTTTGCCCAAAAGAGACCAGACAACACATTGAACATAGAAGTGATAAAATATATTACAGCAGACCAAACTTCAGTTTGGGATCTGGTCAAAATCACCTTCCAGGTAATCTGGACTTTCAAGGAGTTAATTAGTCAGTGCATTTACCAAAGATTTATCATTTAAGAAATCTGCTTATTGCATGGGTCACTGGCATGGCTGAAAGCCATTGCTGTTATGTGAAAGTAGTGTGATGCTATAGAGAGTACGCTTAGACTTCTGTACTGAAAAATCAATGTAACCCAGGTGCATTCCACAGGCCTATTCAGTAAGTCATAGAATCACAGAATCATAGAATTGTTAGGGTTGGAAGGAACCTTGAAGATCATCTAGTTCCAAACCCCCTGCCATGGGCAGGGACACCTCCCACTAGATCAGGTTGCTCAGAGCCCCATCCAGCCTGGCCTTGAACACCTCCAGGGATGGGGCTTCCACCACCTCTCTGGGCATCCTGTTCCAGTGTCTCACCACCCTCATGGGGAAGAACTTCTTCCTAACGTCCAGTCTGAATCGACCCATCTCTAGTTTTAATCTGTTCCCTCTAGTCCTACCATTACCTGAGATCCTAAAAAGTCCATCACCGAGTTTCTTGTAGGCCCCCTTAAGATACTGGTAGGGCACTAGAAGATCTCCTCGGAGCCTTCTTTTCTCCAGACTGAACAACCCCAAGTCTCTCAGTCTGTCCTCACAGGAGAGGTGCTCCAGCCCTCTCATCATCCTCTAGCTACCATCCGTGGCCATTCTCTGAACACGTTCCAGCACGTCCATATCTTTCTTGTAGTAGGGGCTCCAGAACTGGACGCAGTACTCCAGGTGGGGTCTCACGAGAGTGGAGTAGAGGGGGAGAATCACCTCCCTCGACCTGCTGGCCACGCTTCTCCTGATGCAGCCCAGGATACGATTGGCTTTCCGGGCTGCTAGTGCACACTGAGGGCTCATGTTGAGCCTCTCGTCCCCCAGCACTCCCAAGTCCTTTTCTTCAGGGCTGCTCTCAAGCCAGTCACTGCCCAGCCCATATCGGTGCTTGGAATTGCCCCGACCCAGATGGAGGACCTTGCTGAAAAAAACAGCTTTGTGGGTGCAGATTCTGAGCTGACACAGGTTTTACCTCGCAGTACTTTAATTAGCCCTACCAATTGAAGCTCTGGATAAGATTTGGTCACATGAGGGAACTCTTAAAGTCTAAAATAATTCATAAAGTTATCAAAGTAACACAAGAGAACGGTGGCACAACTAAGATTCATCCTACAAAAACCTGCTTCAAGAGCATGAGGCTGCGATTATCTTTCAGGTAGGGTTACAGAAATGGGGCTCATAACCGGAGCTGTAGGGTTTGGAAGGACATTCACAGAGGTATCTTGTGGCTATCTACCCGCGGTAGACAAGATGTTATGCAGACCTCTTAGCAAATTCAGAGTAATTCACAGGTTCATAGCTCTTAAGGCCAGCAGAGACCTGAGAGGATGGACAGAAAATTTTTAGCTGAAGCAGATATGAAGAGGAGATTACTACTACCAATCCATGTCAAGCTGGTTCTTCTGGACAGAGGTTGCTGCCAGTCCAGTTTTGCTGTTGTCTCATCAACTGAGTGGGTCCTAACATATATCTGCACTCCAACAGGGCTAGACATCTATTGGATGAATAGGTAAACTGGGAAAGACGAGGCAGAGACATCCTGAAACTGGGGAATTGAGAAGGCACGGATGGGAACAAACTGTCCAGAGCGTGACCTGCACATCCCAGGACTGTTGCAGGCAGAATAATTTATCTGACCTTTCGTCTGGGTTATCCAAGCTGACCACGCAGTTTTGCCCATCTACACTCTGAATCATGCTCAGAAATTGCCAGGCTCAATGAATCTTTCAGAAGGTCACACAACCTTGCCTGGAGACATCAGGAGATGGAAAGAGCCTACAATGAGTCCTGCTCAAACAATCATATTGCCCTTGCTGTTCAAAATGTGTTTACTGGACCTGATGCAGCCAGCCTGTCTATAACTTCCATTCGCTCGTGTATCTGTCTCTTCCAGGCAATATAGAAGAAGATTCAAGAGACAACAATCTGCCTTTCACCATCCAACAGAGAGGTCTCACCGATCTATGATAATGCCCTCCCAAGAATGAATGTTTGAAATATCCAGCAGGAAAAAGAAGCAAAAAACATACACACACACACATACACACACACACACACACACACACACACGCACAACTGTTGAGGTCTCCCTCCACAGAACTTCTTTGTCCCTGTAGCTGCCATTGCCCCCCTGTAGCCTGCACTCCCCTCTGTCCTCCCAACCCCTCCTCTCCCTCCATTCATTCTTCCAGAATTTATCCCGCTCCTTTAACTCGGCATGTGTCTGGGCAGATGTCCAAAAAACCTCCCTTTAGCAACCGGGGCCGGAGGGGGGGGAAGGAAATTCCTCCAATTCAGCCCAGGCTCTTTCCTCCCACCCCACTCCCCGCCTTCACTTTCCTTCTTTTTCTTGCTCCTTCTTCCCTTTTAACACGCTGAATGATTGATAACACTCTCCTCGCCTCACCGCTGCCTGTTTGAGTCCTTTCTGTCTGGCTTCTGCAGCCCTGTAGGGAAACTGGTTCTCCTAGGTGATGGGATGTTGGGGACCCCCTTTGGTTCTTTTCACAAATTAAATAAATAAAAGGAAAGAGGAGAGAAGCACAAGGGAGTCTGGAAAGTTTGTGGGAGGGGGAAAGAGAGCAGCTTGGGAAAGCCCTTGATTAGGACAGGTCCAAAGCAAACAAACAAATTAAAAGCAACTCCTTTGCATGCCCCCAATTCTCTGTTTGCCATGAAAAAGTGAGTGGAAAGCTTTGTTCTCTTGTTTTGCATTTTGTGGCCCAAGGAGGAGGTTTGTGCAGAACTTCTAGCTTCTCGTGATGCCATCATGATGAATGAGTTTGTTGTCTTAAATTCACACCTTCAGAAGCCATTCATTTACTTGAAAATCTTGGACTTTATTTAAAAATAAATAAAACTCTATTTGTCCTTCCAACAGTGTGAAGAGCTTATACAATATGAGTCCTAATACCTTGTACTTCAGAATCAAAAAATGTATTTAATTTCTATATGTGTCTTGTCGTGCATTAGTTTCACACTTATTTGTAAGCATCCTGTTTTTATGGTTCTAAAATTATCCACGGGATGCCACACTAATGTCTAGATCCTGATTAGTTATTCACACTCACTTTATAATTTGCATTTCAGGCATGAAACTCATTAAAACTGATGTCAGACTATGTTATTGTAGCCTTGTGTATAGTACGTGTATAGTACATGTATAGTATATATGTACAATACACATGTACTACCCATAATAAACTGACTTAAAATGTGATTAATGTGACTATTATCTTCTGAAATGCAAGTGAGACATCACAGCCTGTACCAGGATCAAAGTATCACTGCACTGGGCAGCACGTGCTGGGATTGAGAAGCCCTGAGGACGTTCCAGAAGGATGGGTAAAAAGGAAAAAATGTTACCCTCATTTAACAGAAGGAGTCTGGAGAAGGACTAAATCATGAAGAGAAGGGTTCCCTTTATCTAACTTAGATGTCCAAGTGTCTACTGATTCCAGGATCCACCGATAGCCAACAAACCAGCATCTCCAGTGAGCTGTCTAAGAAAGACCTTGCGTGACTGTGTCAGATGTGACATGACTTTAGGATATGCAAAGTTGTCATTTGAATGCAACCAACACCACCCAGAAAGTCTCTGGCAGGGCTGAGATTTCTGTCCATGTATCTCATTCCCTAGTCCAGAGCCTTAGCACAGAAAGAGAGAAAAGTACATCTATTTCCTTAGCAATGCTACCTGTCTTCTCAGGGACAGAAAAATTGTTCTTTCAAACCAGGAGAAACAGACAGCATAAACTCTTCATATTTTATTAATCATGATACTGAGTTTTGAGGCTCTGCTTGAAAATGAAAGGTAAGTTTCTGTGACATGATAATTCAAAGTAAAATAAACAAGTCACTGGCGTTTAAGAGAAGTTACATTTAAACCTTAATAAGATGAGAACAAAACATAATAAACAGCAAGTTGAATTTTTTTTTCTATTTTTTTAAATTGAGGCAAAAGACCATCGTGTCATTAACACCTGCGAAAACTCTGTGTTGAATATTTATTCCCTGTTAGCTCGTTAAACTCTCAGTGGCCTTGCAGTAAGTGATCTCCCTCTCCTGGGCCTGGAGGATACTTGGCATTTCTGTGTAGGTAGTAATCTATCTATCTGCTGCAAGCTGCTGACTACCTCATCAGGATCTGGGGAAGATAAGTCCTCTTTTATTTATTTGAAACAACTAAAAAGTGCTACTGGGAGATTTCAAATGTATTTCCTTGTCAAATGTGTCCATACTGAAGGTTTCTAATGCAAACTTGTAATTACCAGAGGTGAAATATCCAACACAAACATCCAGCCTAACAACCCAGCACTCACCCGGCATCACTGAATTACATATCCCATGAAAATAATAGCAATAATAATCCATTTTTCTAAGAAATTTCCTGACAGAAGGCTTGCTTCCCTTGGAGGCAAGTACTAATGCTGTCCCACAAATCCAACATGACCTTCACAAATAATTCATTGGTATCTGAAGCCTGAACATGTAAAGACTGGCAAACTCAATTGTTTTCAGAGAAAACAGTAAAGCCTTGATTTCTGAGCTCCCCAAAGATCACTCAGGAGCTTGAGGTGAAGAAATTATCCTCAAGCTCCCCAAAATCTCTGTCCTTGACACAGAACCGCTCATATCCCGTCTCTAAACATTGGATGGTCTCAGCTGCCAATTTATTTCACTTTTTTTTTTTCCGTACCTACCGCTGCACTTATAGTATGGCCTTTCCAGTTTAAATACTGCAAAATACAAGATAAGAAAAATGTGAAGTGACCCTTTGCTGCCCCACCACCCAGTGAAGCCTTCCTGGTGAGGGTTACCTGTAGGCAGAGGCAGCTTTTGATCCTGAAAACAAGGCTCAGAGCCGGCAGTTGATCATCCCCATCCAAGCAATCCCTCGTCAGGCTCAGCTGCAGGGATTTGTGCTCCCAGAGTGCCATCCTGAGGAATTCATTCCTGCTGGGTCCTGAATGGGTGACTGCTAAATGGCAACCCTACACTTTGGGTTGAGAGGGGGAAACTTCCATGATCTGTTGGTGGTAGCAATGTTTATCTGGCATCCTCTTTCCAGACCTCTCGCTGCTCTCAAACATGAGGCCACTACAAACGATTTCAAGTAGTCACATATTTGGAAGCAATATGGGTTTATAGTTTCCACAGATGGGTTTTTTTTTTGTTTTTTTTTAGAACACTATCTTTTTAAGTATCTGTCAAAGTACTCTTGTTCTCTTGCCGACAGGCACTGTTTCAAGGACCGAGCCTACCCCTGCAATAAAGCCTGAACTATTCAATGTTCTCTTGGATGAGAGAGACATGACCTAAGCCTTATAAACTGTGATGGGAGAGATGTCCACTTTTTGTTTAGTCGAGCATGCAGTTAATTCCCCATCTTTGACTTGGATTCAGATGCAAACTCAGCCAAAGTATCACTGGAGATCAGCCTCTTACCTCCGACTAATGCCATCTTCCCTGTGCACTGCATCCCTGTCCCATTAGGAGGATTGTAAGGATCACCTAAAATCTGTTTGGTGTTGCTCAGCTCTACACATCCACGACAGGAGGTGCTGCCCCAGGCCGGCAGCCAGCAGGCTGGGGGATAATCTGTGGGGACAGTCAGTGGCATTTTGAAGGCAGTATATGGCTGCCTGGTTGTGACTGAGCTGAGGGCCATCACTCCTGTAATTAATTTAGGTGCTGTTTTGTGATGATGTGTAGCTTTCTTGCTTCTGTCTCCCAAGAGTGAACTTGGGTATGAAGCTCTGTAAATAGTGTACATGTAAGCGTTCCTCTGAGCCACCGGTGGATGAGATGGAGAAGTGACTGTAAACACACTAGGGTCAGTTCTCATTCCTCTCCTCATATTCATCCTACAGACAGGTTTTTTTTGCAACTGTGAGCCAAAATTTCTGATGTCTTTTCAACCTGTGAAATCATTGGAATCACCCCAAGAAAAAAAGAAATAAAAATAGGATGGATTTATCAAAATCTGTGCCCATAAATACAACTACAGGCTTTGTTCCGAATGGCCCCAGTAGGCTTTAAACCATTTTGTAACCACTTGCAGCTGAGGACCCACAATGTCAATCTCATTTGTCATGGGTGCAGGGGGGAATAAATGCCCATTACCAATGATTTGTTTATGATTCCACAGAGAATGCAATACAGGATGGAAAAAAAAGAAAAAAAAAAGAAAAAAAAAGCAGGGGAGGGGGAGAGACAGGAATTTATTTCAGGAATTTATTTCCATTTATTGAATACCTTGAGATACTTGGTTTTGGACAAAATGCAACTCGCATTGGTATGTGGCAGCAGAGCTACGAAGCAAAGGGTAGACAAGATGGCAGTGGGTTGGAGGGGTTTACATAAGGAGAACATGATGGGGCAGAAAGGAGACCATAGCAAACATGGAAGGCAGAAAATCTTACTAATAATTAGTAGCATGGCTTCATCTATAGGCCTTGCCATGCCAGTAAATCAGCCCTAAGCCCCATGAACCTCATAGCTTTGGCTATCTCTATCTCTATCTCTATCTCTATCTCTATCTCTATCTCTATCTCATCTATCTCTATCTCTATCTCTCATCTGTACCTATATCATCTATACCTATATCTGTATCTATATCTATAATCATATCTGTATCTATCTATAGCTATATCTATATCTATACCTATACATATACCTATTTATCTCTATCTCTATATCCATATCTGTCCCTAGATAGATATAGGTATATAGAGATATATATCTGTCTCTATACGTATCCTTATCTGAATGTACTTTAGGACCACGATTTTTATCTAAATGTTTACAGAAGACAAACAGAAAATGGCTGCCCGAAGGATTGCACAGAAATTTAGAAGGGAAAAAATGTGTCAAAAAGAGACAAATGAAAGATTATGCACCCCTGCATTGTTCTTTTCAAAACCAGCTTTTAAATTATTGGTTTATGACCAAAGTTGTTTGTGTCCCACTGGCCCTGAGTTCGGTGAAAGCTCCTGGTTTTCCCTATGTAACGTATGAATTTAACCTAGAGGGCAACATTATCATTTGACCCATGAGAGTGTTAGCCCCAAAGATCATCAATTCCCTTAAATTGGTGGCCCAGCCACTCATTTAACACCTCCCCGTCAGCTCAAAATAAGACTTACAGTTTGATAGGTCAAAGTGAAAAGGGGAGGAAAGGAGGGGGGGAGAAGGAAAAAAAAAAAAAAAAAAAGACAGACTGATTGCCACAGCAATAAAGTTAAAAAAAAAAAAAAGAAGAAAGGAGGAAACACTCCTCAGTGAAAGCATTGTCAAAAATATATATATAGGGAAGAGCAATTTTACAACCTCCTGTGACCCAGTGGTCTTGAGGTATTGCCTTTCACTGTCTACCCAGGAACAGGCCTCTGAGAGGTTGTAAAAACACCATCTATTATTCCCAGAGACTGAGGCGTCGTCTGGAGGGGCTTGCCTGTACTGAGAGGCTTTGCTCGCGCTGAGTGGGTCAGAGGAGAAGGGAATGGGGTGCTTATCCCTCTCCAGCTCCCGCCCCAGGGTCCAGCCTTTGCAGGGTGCTGGCAGTGTGCTTTGTGGATTCAGCTGCAGGATCACAGGGATGCAGGCAGGGATGGATGCAAATGATGCATTTGGATGTAAAGTGGAACCCAGGCTCTCCCTCAGCCCCTCTCCAAGACCATTGTCTCTGTCAGACTTGTTTGTCCTTGCCCCACCTGCCTGGATGGTCTTTGGTCACTGGTTTTCTCCTCATTTCTTAATGCTCTGCACTGAATTTCACATTATTTTTTTCCTTTTCTCTCCCCTGATACTAGTGATTTGTTTCATGATTTTTTTCTTTTTTTTTTTTTCTTTTTTTCCCTTCAATATCTGGCAGCAATAACCAGAGCAAGGGAAATTATTTGCTTATGAAGTATGTTGAAGAAACTCTTGGAGACTGCAGTACCAATCAGCCTGGCTAAATAGACAAAATAATCAATAAGCAGAGAGGACGTCAACTCTAGAAAACAAATCAAACCACATATACTCCCAAAAAGATGAAATAATAAAAACCTGTGCATAGAGAAAGTCTTCTCTGCCAAGCGAATGGGTCCTCCAGAAACCTGATCAGAGCAAGGTTACACTGACAACTCCACCTTTCTCCTGTCTCCAAGGTCCTTCTCGCCTTCCTCAAGCACTGCAGGATGCTACAAAATAGTTTTCACACCACAAAACTCACTTTTCTTTTTTGTTTTAATCCAACACCATAGTCATGATAAGATTGAGGGGTTTGGAAGTAGCATTTGGCTCTGGGTCAGGGCCAAAGCAGGAGATTTGTGGTCTCACCTGCATTCTCTGTGTCCGGTGTTTGGACCATCCCACTTGTGACTAGAAACTTGTTTCTTAAATACTATTATAAAATCCTCAAGTGGAGGTAGTCTGCAGGTGGGTGAAGCCATCTACAGTCTCTGCCACTGGGAGACAGATGAGGTCCCCAGCGAGTGACCCCACCAGCCGTTCCTCCTTGGAGATGGAGGGACCATGGCCATAGGATCTCAGCTCAAGGATGGGAGTCCAGCAACTGCCCCTGAGCCACCCCAGCTTTTCAGAAATGTGATGGAAACCAATGGCACTTGTCATTTGTTTAGCTTTTTGCTCACGTTCAGGTGTCTCCCGCAGCACCCATGTCCTCAGTCTCCTGGTTCCTGGGGTGGATTAAGACCCATACCTCGGCGCGGAGGTGGAGAAAGAGGGGGACCTGCCTACCTGCCTCCTGCAAGCTCTGTTTACATGGTAATGAATACCTCTTGGCCATATCTATTGTAATAGGTATTACATTATCAAATGGGACCTCGGCAATCTACCAGGCACTCAAGTGTGACTAAGCATCCAGCATTCTTTCTACAGGAGATGGGTTAAATTAACAGCCCGTCCTCCCCAACCACAGGCAGGGACTTTGGAGAAAAAGGCAGCTACTCCTCCCTGGAGCACAAGGTACCCGTCATTGTCTGCCCCAATCAATGGCCAGAGGTCCCCAGACAGAACAAAGCCCAGCACGATCCCTTGAGCAGCAGTCCAACTACACTGCACCTATTTGACCATGGATCCAGCACTGAGGAAGCGGGGCGATGGGGAAGGAAGCATGGGAGTCATCAGCTGTCAAAGGACCTGGTGATGGAGACAGGCAGACTGCTGGCAACCCTCTGGACTCCTTTTTGGTGACTGTTTTGTTGCCACTTGTCAAGACAGGGAGCAAAAATGTGCAGGCTAAATCATATTTCTGAACTCTTGTTTTTTCCAAAGCGCCGGTGATCTCGATGCAATGATAAGGAACAGGGCTGCAACAGGGTCCATGAACCGCATGGCAGCATTGCTTTCCCTTTTCACCTTCCCTGGGGAAGTGTGGCAAAGGGAACAGCCCCATACCGCCCAGGACCAACGCAGATGAACGGATGCCCTTCCTTTCCCTATATGCTGCATCCATTATGATGCTGTATTTCACACATCCTTCAAGGCACTCAATATACACCTCCAGCAACTTCATTCCCTCTGCTCTGCACAAAGGCTGCATTCAGCATGAAATTACTTTATCACAGCTCCTTAATTTATTTGCTTCGGCAGCAACTTTTTTCTTCTTGTTGTCTGAAGATCACAACATTAGGCAGCACTTTTCTTGTGCCATTTAATCCTAAATTTCTTCTCCACCATCAAGGCCAAATTTGACCTCCACCACATGTGATCAATTCTATTGAAATAGATTTGCAAAGTTTGATCGGATAATTGATTTATCACTACATTTGTTATCTTCAAAATTCAAGCAGGATACAAATACAGCAGCCAACAGGCTACTTGCAAACTATCTGCTCTGACTCTGATTATCTACGAGAACTGATCATGTAAAACCATCTAGAGAGGCTTTTCCTGAAGCTCTTTCTATACAAACCAGTATCTACAGTCAGTCAAGGCATCCACCTACATGATTACTAGCTGTGTTGTTCCCTCAACACACAAACTCGAGAACAGCCATTTCTTTACAGTAACTCAAGAACAGCCATTTCTTTACATTAACCTTGACAAAATACTCAGTTCCAAGCCATTTAGAAACCAGCAGAGGATAATTGCTGAACTAAAATTCAGAATTCATTAGTACATCTGAAAACCCTTCTTTCTCCAGTTCCTCCTATCTACACCAGCTCTATGAGGTGATGGTGACTAGGAACATTTCCCAGAAACTGAAAGAAATCAAACAGGGAAAAACAAACAAACAAATGACCTCGGACAGTTGAAACATAATATAATTTGTCTCAAGGAACTCTTTCTCTTCCCTAAAAGAATTAAATCCCAAGGCACAGCAATCCTTTGCACTGTAATTTTCCAGCTTGAACCATAGTGAATGAAGCATGGGGAGGCAATCAAAAGAATAATAGAGCACACTAAGTATACAAGTCTAAGCATCTACTCTGCATCCCAGAGGAAGAAAAGAATAAAGAAATCTCCTCAAAGGAAACTATAAATGCCTAATATAATGAAAGAGATAGAATTTTATGGGCCCAATTACATAACTGTGGAGCCATGCACGTGCATGCACGACTCCCATTTCTGAACACAAAAAACTCCGTCTGCCAGTAAAATCCATCTGTTTATTGATATACATTGAATTGTCCAGCCTTTTCTGGATTGTCCACTTGTTAAGCAGTTCTGTAAAGTACTCTTATGTTTCCACTCCGCCCAGTAGCTTCCTCTGTAACCCACGACTGTGGTATAAAAATGTGGCATGCACTGAAAATCTTTTTACTGTATATAGTCATATGGAATAGTTTGAACATGATCCTGCTCCTACAAGAGAAGCCACACTGGGTATCTGATAGCACAGAGAGGCAATATGACAGTATTATTATTATATTTTGTATTCATTTCCTTTTTTATAGTTGACAAGAGCACAAAATCATGAGTTAGTTTATTGATGCTGTCGCTGGATCCAGCACATCAGGATGTGATCCCAACAATCCCAACAATCCCGTACAAAGAGGAACGGCAGATCTCGATTTAGGGAAATACTCCCCATCTTGGGCCCATCTCAGAAACTTCTGTGTTTAATTAGGCAGCCTTGATATATAATTGCAGGTCCCGCAGCACAGTAACCAGGACTGGAATTACTTTCCACAACAGTGGCAGCCTCTTGCTTCTGATGAAACCCACCTAAGGGTTGGGCACCTACTGTTGGAGATGCCCCAGGCAAGGATAACTTTTAGGAAAGTAAGAATTGGTGAACACCCTGAGGGAGAGGATCAGAGCCTGAATCATCAAACCTGTAGCTCCCTGCTCAGTTGTTGGCTCTGGAAATGTCTCTTTTCTTAAGGTGGGTGTGACCCCAGACAGGAAAACTCACACAACCAAGACCACACTGGTCACGACTTCTCTATTAATGAGGAAGGCAACAGGGCTGTTTTAAGATTTGCATCTCACAGAGGATTTTGCAGGGACAACTTTGCTTCAGAGAAGCGGTTTGCCTCTCAAGAGCATGCCAAAAGTAAAGCATTTTCCAAGTTGGGTGGCCGGTACATATGATCACCCACCTCCCTTTTAAGCTAATGGGGTGATACACAGCCTCCGGTGCCTACCAGAGGGCATTAGCTTAGAAAACACTAATGTGTAAAAACGTCTGCAGACTGACTACGTGAATGGCAATATACATTTTTAATTTGAATAATATGCAGTGTTTACCATAATTAGACAGCGCATTAACATGATTAAGCCGGCGCTGTGGATCAGAGTGGCAAGGCACCCGACTCGAGGCTGAAGCCTCTATTGCTGGGAGAAGCGTGTTGTGCTTGTCCATTGAGCGACTGCTTGCCCTGCCCTTTTGCAGCGTGAGTTTGAAGCTGTCATTGCAGGGGGCAAAATTTTCCTTGACAAGTAAACAAATCCATTAACATGTTAACAGGTTTTGCGTGTACGTGTGGAAAATACCAAGCATGCCAACAAAACAGCATGTTGAGGAGCACAATATTTATTCTAAGAAAACAAAATGCTCAAGTTTTACTATGGGAGGCCAGACGATGTGCTTTAACCTATCCCGAAAGGAAAACTAATTGATTTTCAATAGTGGTTAAAATAACGGAATTAGGAATCAGCAGAAATCGCTGCTATTTATAGCTGCTAGCTCGTCGATCTCTAACTTTAGCATTCGTTGAATGGCCACAATTATATTGCTATGTATGATTGCTTTGTGTAAATCCTCCAAGTACTCCAAATCACAGCCTGCTCTCCTTCTCGTCACTGGGAGATTTGCCATTGATTTTAATCAGGCCAGAACTTCACCCTTGTTTCAGCCAGCAGAAATCCTGGCACCAGACCTTTTCTCTGGAGCAAGCCAAACGTGAGGGAAAGTGGAAATGATGGCAAATGGACACAAAGGCTGCCCACACGTTTAAAAGTGGAGCTTTGGTATGGTATGGGGGGGCGTCTGCTGCATTTATTTAGTTCTGAGCATGGAAGGAACATGAGCATGGATTGCTTCAGAAAGATAGTAATTGGGCACAAAGGAAAGAAAAATTAGTAATAAAACATCAGGTGAAAGTAGATGGCGATTCACAGTCCCTTCATGTTCATACTTCCACTTGCAATATTTGGTTTCTCTCTGTGCATCAGATAAGCACCCTTACTTTTATTCATGAAGGAATTCAGCAGCAAGAGTTATTCCAAAACGCAGCAGCTGCAGAGCATTAAGGGTGCTCTAACCATTAAGGGGCATCTGGAACATCTCAAAATTAGTATTGCATCAGGCCACAGGCTGCAGATATTTCCATACAACGGGCACACTTTAATTCATTCCAGCTTTAGCTGTGTTCCAGCAATATGTCCAGTACTTAAGACCGGGAAAGCCCTTCTGAGCTGCACTGGTTTCGCGACTGTCAGGGAATGATTTTCAGCATATAATCTGCAAAGCAAAGCAGAGCAACCCACAACATAGCAGTAAGATCATATCTTAATTTTCACAAATGCTTTGCTTACGACACCGGTGCCTAAAGTCAATAAAATGTCCTTTTGAGCAAGGTGTGATACAAACTTGCAGTGCATCCTACAGCGTGTGCGTTCCGAATACCGAAAGCAGGCACAAAGCAGGGCTGAGGTGCAGTCTATAAGTAGAGCGAACACTGTAACAGCTGTAGATATTATGTTATTCCCTGATGTCTTGGTCCTAGTCTGCCTAGTTTAAGAGTGGGGTCATCTGAGGAGGGGATTAGTGGGAAGGGAAGACAAAGAGAGGATGAGGTGATGGAGAATAGACAGCACTAAACCGCAAGAGCATCCTAGTGACACCAGGAGCGCCCAAGGGTCCCTCCTCAAGCCGCTTTCTTGTTCCTCTTCTTACAGCATAGGGTCTGCAGCCAAATCCTCCTTCTATTTTTCTTTCCAGAAGGGCACATAGCCTGGGGCTGAGGGAGCCAGTGAGAATGGACATAGGAGAGGAAAAGATAAAAAAAGAGTGCCTGCGCGCGTGTGTGTGTGCGTGTGTTGGACATAATGGAGGGTGTAACCATGAGGTTTGTATACAGTCATTGTTGTGGTGAAGGGTGTTGATGCAAGTTAAAGGGCCTCTCTTAAATAATCTTGCCCAAGGGTTAGGTTTTGAAAGAGAAAGACAAGAGCGGGATATTCAGAAGTGTCCTGCATTAGCCCTTTCCCACTGTCAGGGAACACGGGAGCTTCATTGCATCCATCAGCAGTGACAGACTATACCGAGCCCTTCTGAAAATCTCACTCCACATATACAGAAAAAACCTTAGAAGACCAGAAAAAAAGAAACCCTTAGTGGTGTATTTCTGCCTTAAACCCTCTCTGGCATTCCTAGAAACCCAAAGGTAACCCTTTCACTGAATTTCAAGGGGATACGAGAGCTGAGCTCTGCTGGTCTCTTTGAAGCCTTTGATAACAGAATGATAAGAGCAACATAAGAGAGATGGGGAAAGAAATACGGATCACAAGATAAGCACAACTTCTGCAAGGAAAAGACTCTTTGTAAGACTTTCTTATGTCTTAGGACACCTGACAAGAGCAAGCAAAAAATCACTCTGTATCTAGTAACAAATCCAAACTTTTCATCTCTGTTTTTCTCCATTTCATGTCTAACTAGTGATTTCCTTGCTTCCAGGAAGGAAAAAAAATCCAATACTGAGTTTATCTGTGTTCTCCTACAATATACTGGGCTGGGGCATGTGAGAGTCATTCCTGACGGAGCTCGGGGCTTGCAAGGGCCAAATGATTTCAGCAGGAGCTGAAGATGCTGAATACCCTGTGTTCAGTACGGTGGGTGCTTTCAAGCTTCAGAGGACTTGCTCATGGACCGCAGGACTCGAAGGGACCTCCCCAGTCCCACTCGCTCCTGGCAGTCTGACTACAGAGTCACAGCAGGGCTTCCCCGCATCTGACTTGAGCACCTGGAGGAGGAAGGGTGGATTTTTGCCTCTGAACCGAACGGCTCCAACTCCACTTTTGGTGGTTCAAAGCATGCCTGGCTGCAGCTGACTGCGCAGATGCGAAAAAAAAATGGGTTAAGGAGTGAAGCGGCTTCACTTGCGAGGCTCAGCTGGGGGTCCAGCCTTCGCGGCGGAGCTGGCAGCAATGCTCTGCTGGGGCCACAGCGGCGGATGGCACACAGTGTCTCGCCACGGATGAAGTTCCTAGTCCCGCTCCAGGGCACTGAAATCACATTAACTGATAGTAACACTGCTGGAGGAGCCTCGCACAGAATCAAACCTGTCTCCCCACTCTTGTAAAACTCATTACAGAGAGGGGAAATGTTCCCGATGGGATCAGCAGTGTCACTGGGACTTGGGACCATCAATCCCCGCTGTCGGCGGAATATCAGCTTCCAAGAGATGATGTCCCTCCTGTTCACACACTCCCTACCCCATGGTGCGATGCTTAAAGACTGGCTCAGGCCAGGCACCACACTCACAGCCCAGGGTGGCTTGAGACATACTAGGATATATATTCCAGGTTTGTCCCCCAGGCCCCTGAAGTATAGATCATTTTTAGAGTGGCTAAGGGTTGTGACCTATCTCCTGGGCTATAAATCTAAGAGGACAATGTACTTGCTCTGCTTTGCTCCTCATACTCTAAACCAAAAAATTATTGTCCAAAGACTGAACGGGGAGGGAATGTGCACTTTTTCTCTGTAAGCAAAGAGAAGGAGGTATCAAAAATGTACAATCTGTAATGCTCAGATCATTGTAAAGGGGCTCTAATAAGAATTTCCAAAATAGAATAACATGTGCAGTCCTTTCCCACATAACCAGGGTTTGCTTCATTGTGTGTATGCCCAGTGAATGTTGAAGGACTAGAGATAAGAGAGACAGCAAAGGTACAATATTCTAGACCTTTTACAGATTATAAAGAAGAAAAAACATAGAGTCCTAGAGCTGGAATCATTCCCTGCCTTGTGTTACTGGAGGGTTCGTTATGACCCCAAAGTCTTTAAATGTTTTTTTCATAAAAAATATGGGTTCAGGTTAACCACTGTATGTATGAATAGATGATTCTCTGTAACTTGTTCTCTGGAGAAAGTTAGCGTAGAGGATGGGAAGTCTGTCCTTGTGCATCCCTAAATCACCTGGGATACCGCACAGGTCCTGTCTTTGCACATGATCTACATTTAAATCCGCAGGAGCACACAGCGGGAAGGGAATGTGTGCTCTCCTTTCTCCCAGAGAATCACAAATCTGGCGCATTTGGACTATCAAGCCTGCTTCCCTTCAAAACTGTCACTTCCTATGATACAAGAGCCTTGGGCTTTCATTCCCAGGAAGGAAAATAAAAAAGGCTGTCTGAACTTCTGGGCACCTTGGGCATTGCCTTCGGCATCCCCGTGGCTTGCCAAGTCTTCAGACTTCCTTAACGCCTCTGCCCTGAGATGTGCTGTAACCCTGTGATGCTCCTCCATAGAGCCTGTCAGGATGAGTGCATCCCTTTCAACACCAGTGCTCTCCCGGCTTAAAAATAGCAGTCAAGGCTTGGAAGGGGAAAAAAAAAAAAAAAGATTCAAATCCAATTACCACAGAATGCTTCATCCTCATTCACAGTAAGAGAAAGAACAGGCTCCCTTCTAGCCTTTCCAGCCCCAAAGGATCAAGATAAAGTCTCAGAGGTGAGCATTCCTTCTCCATGAAGGTGAGCAGAGGGACAAAACCTCACAGCCATGGTGCACATGGACCATCATTTTTTGGTCGAGGCTGGGAAATGGCTTTTGAAGAACGCTGCTGGAAATGCAGATTATTTTTTTTCAAAAGCGCAGTTCAGGGGGAGGGGGAGTCACATAAGAAAGTGCAACTGGGAAGGAGTGAGGAAGGAAGAGGGGTGGGGGATGGCAATACAGGAGGGCTGGGGGAACATACCTAAAGCACAAGTATTCCTTGCAGATTTGACTATAAACTCCTGGGATCAGCCCTTCACAGTGTATAAATCAATACAACACCACTGGCACCAGTGAGCTGTGCCAACAGGGGCTGGCAGAAGACCTGTGTCCAGACCAGCCCCACATCTCCCTTGGGGACCAGATCCACAGCCCCGGGAAGCCAGCGGCAGGATTCCCATGGGAGTAGCAGCGCTGGGCGAAAGAGTCCAGGAGAGCTCCTCTGCCGAAAAAGAGCATCTGCACAGGAACAACATCCATCCGTCTGTCCGTCGAGCAGCACATTCTGTCCTGGCTGTCAGACGCAGCCCTGTGTACATTGCTGCCCGATCTATATTTAGCCCCTGATGTAACTAAAGTCAATAGTATTCCATTAGGGCAGCTGTTCCTAACTCCCGAATAGGCTTTCCTACACTGGCTCCACCTACGCATGTCAAAAATCTGGACATATACAGCTACAAAACCTTCCCGTGTTTATATACACAGTGGCACAGTTTTGAATAGAAAATATATGACTGTTAGCATAGTTTAATGGTCTGCTATATAACTGCAGCGGCACTTTTTTTAAGAGACATTGATTCTTCTTGTCCAGGGGTGAGTTTAAAGGGCTTAAGCTTCACTGCAAGTCAATATTGGCCTTTCCCTTTTTAGGGTATGTTTCTGCATTGGAGCATTCCTTGTGTCTGCTGCCGATGACAGGTTCTGTGGAGGGGTTTGTAGTGTTTTCTGGTAAGAAAGATGTGCATCTAAAAAAGAAGAATCACATTCAAATCCCACACTTGAGCCTGTAAGAAATTTACATCTGGTATTATGTATTACTTAAATAAGGGCTTGTGCCAGGCACCGTATGAATATTCCTAAGTTATTGCTTTTCCAAAGTAAAATTCCAATTTAAATATTTTGGATTTCCTTTCAGTTTTGCTAGGAAATGCTACAGAATGCATTGAAATGCAAAGCGCTAGAGAATTGTAGTTCCCTACCACAGCCCAGGAAAGTGCAGGAATTAAAGTGATTACCAAGATGAAGAAAAGTTAAAAGCACAGGCCTGAAATCATAAATGGGGAGGGGGAGGAGATATCACATAACCATCTTCAGCAAAAGATCCATCCCTCCCTCAACATGATGATATGCACAGCGAAAATGCCCAAAATACATTAAATCTAAAAAATAGAGTCCTGTAAAAGAAACACACTTCAAGAAGTATGACAAGTTTATATCTGAAGTTAGTATTGCTTGTGTTCAGTCCCTTGACCTTCACCACATGTGCCAGAAGGGCACAGAGAACCTCTGTTAGCATTTCTTGGTAAATATAAATATTTCTTCCACTAGCAAGGTACATTTGGAAACACAAAATGATGACTCAGGAGTCTGCAGACATGTTGCCATTTAGACCAGCGGTTAAAGCCAAGCCGGCCAGTTATTAAGTAAAGTCTTTTCCCAACGGATCGATGGATGCTTCTTGATTTCTAAATATAAAAATTTAAATCAAACAGCATGAAAGATGCAAATTAACCAGGATTTGGTGCATTCAGAGCGATTAGGGGTTTAATGGCAAAGTTTCCTTAACCGTGCAGCCCAGAAAAAAAATATCTCTGGTTGTGCTAGGACATACAGTGAAATAACAGCCAAACGGGCACACAGACACTCACGTGTACCCCCTGAAGCCATCCATGATACCACAGTGCTGTGACACCACCGGTCACACTTGCTTTTGAACGTCACTGATAAACTAGAGAAATAGTGCCTTCTTTGCAGACCCAGACCACAGCTGGGGCAGGGGTTGGGGGAGTAGCATGCTCTGGAAATCAGGCTAAAACTGACCACTACCTGAACATCACAGATAAATCCAAAAGCTCCCAAACTCAACTCCTAAAGGTGATGGTTGTTCTTTACAAAGACATGGAAACTAAAAGCTCAAAAGCATTGCTGTTTGAGACTTAAGTTTTTGCACCCAGGATATGAGGCACCAGAGAAGCCCCAGGCGGGTCAGGAAGGAATAAGAGCAAGGAGGTAAAAACATTTCAAGAATATTGCCTAAGAAACACACTGACTCTCCAGCGAAGCCTGGGTACAACCTGACGTCTCTGATTTCTCTTCAAACCTCTAGGCACAGAGACTTTTTTCTAAAGGCTTGACTGTCCCTTTCCTCCCATAATCATCGGGGCACTGTGACAATGGAGAGAAGCCATGGGTGGTGACACATACTTGGCTGTGCCTCTCCATTCCTGCGAACCATGTCCCACCCTCCCAGAGATCAGCACAGGGTTCATCACATAGCCCTTTTCTCAAGAGCCATGCCGCTAAACAGCTGGTCCATGGATATAACTCCTGGGGATGTGGAGTAACTTCAAATAACTCACCTGAGGGCTCTGAGGATGGGGTGATGCTAGAAATCCTTGGCACGAAACAACAAGGCATGGATTATCTCAGCCACATCAGCTCAAAAAAATAAATCAGTTTGTACTTCTCAGAATGATTTCTCTAAATTGTTTAGCATGGATAAAACCCCTTGCAATGGGGATGCTCTCTGCAGGAGAGGATCAGCCTTAAAATAGAGAAGCCTGTAATTTTTCTGGCAGTCTATTCACTTGTTTTTCAAAAAAGGACATTCAGAGATGTGCAAATTCTGGGACACGTGTCCCACTGTGTAGTGGCACTGCCCAAAGTTGTGGGGAGGAAAAGAGTATTTTTTCTAATTCTTTTAGAAATGCAAAATTTCCAGGTTTAAAAAATCAGGGTCAAAGCAGGTGCTTGTAGTGGCTCTTGCAGTGGAAGAACAACAGACCCAAACAGAAAAGAAACTCTATTTTCTTTATTCAGGTAAGAGCCTCATTAAAAATCAATAGGCCTAATTTATCCCTGATAACATTCTGTTGAAGTCTGTATGTTTACCCTAGGGATTAATTTAGCCTAATGGGTCTTCGTGCACAAACAACATAGGCAAGGTTTGATTCTTGGAAGTTACGGCATAGCAAATGCTGCTACAGGACTTGATCCTATCACTTGCGAAGACAGAGTGGGTTGAGGTATCTGATAGGCTCAAAGCCCTTGAATGATGTCCAAATAAAGCCTGTGGTGAACAAATGTTTTACGGCCAATCCCATGTCACTGTGAATCAACCTTTTTTATTGATGGTGCTAATCATAAAATGAAATAACAGAGATCAATTTGTATATTTCAAAGCAGAAAAAAAAAAAAAAGAGAAGTGTGATCTTCCATCCCTTGTGGACGCTGGCAAAAGTGAGTCATCCTGACCTACTGTGATCCTTACAAGGAGGTATTTTTCTCCAGTCCTAGAAAATGAGTATTTGCCTTGCAAGGCTCTGCTCTTGCAAAAAAAAATCTGAACGCTAAAGAGCTTGGTTTCACTGAGAATACGTGACAGTGAATTAGTGGCCCTCAGGTGTCGGTACACAGGCCAGCGAATTAAATTAAGCTCTTTGCTTCTGTTCTAATGTAGCAGAACTAATGCAGTCACGGCTCAGCACTGCAGCTTCTTAAATGTGGGCATTGCTGCTGCCACAGGGAAGGGAACCTGGTTTCCATCCCCGGGGAGGCCGGCTGGAGTCAGCAAGCAACCCTGGGAGCTGTGACATAACGTCTGAAGACACGGGCAGGAGGAGGACCAGGCAGCAGAGGCAGCTCCAGTTCCAGTCTTAACGTCATTAGAGGGGAAATCAAGCACGGTGGCTTTTAAGCACGGTCTGAGGAAGCATCACGCTAGGAGACTGAATAAAATCCCCAACAACAACAACAAAATCCCAACAGGGCAGCAGTAACCGTTTCACTTTTGCTTCCCTGGGCAGCAAAAGGCTGTGCTTGGAGGTCCAGGAAAAACCCTTTCTGTAGAGCTGAGGCTGACAAGATGACAACCAAGGAGTGCTTGGCTTAAGAAAATCAAAACAAGCCCTACAGAACTGCTGGTGGCAGCACCATGGAAACACCCATCTTAAAAAAAAAAAAAAAAGAAAAAAAAGAAAAAAAATAGAGATCGTTTCTGAAGATGTGGTGTTCCATATGTTTTGTGCTTCCCTGACTGTATCTTCCACCTCCCTGCTCCTGCCCCTCCCATCACCCTTGCTGCACAGTAGCAAGCTGGGTAAATATTAACCATGATAGGAAATGATTAATGAATTATCAATTACAATCAAATTGCATAATGCAAACAGTTGGAGGGTAAGGAAAAGTACTGGCTGCAGTCTTTATTATTATGTTGGAGAGAAGGTGGAGGCAGAAGGTAAGTTGGAAGACTGCTATGTCTACTCTAGATCCTGAAGTGTATCCTATGCACTGGTTATGCCCGTAACTTTTTAGAAGGCTGAGCATAAAAGCTGATGTAAAACCCTTTGCTTGATTTGCATGTAGACAGTTATTAAGACGATGCATACAAAATCCCATCTTTGCCCATGCAAATGAAAGGGTAGAAGTGCTGTCAGCAACTGCTCATGCAAAGCCAAGCTGTAATGGCACATGCTTGAAGAAGAGTAGGAGCAGGGCTGCTGGGGCAGGAGGGTCTTGCTCTATCCACTTTCATCAACATTTCCAACTGCTTAGTGAACAAATAAACACTCTGAAAGTTTCTCATGAGGTAGTCAAGGTATTTTTCCTGGTATCATTCAAGCCCCATGATATAAAGAGCTGTCTTAACAAGTTCCTCCAAGGGTAAACTGAAGCAAAGTAGTGATAAGGTCAATATTTTCACATAGGGTTGCCAAAAGTATCCAGCAAAGTCAATAATAATCAAGACAACCACTAATTTGGATGACTCCATTGGGGTGTAACTACATGGCTTGAAACTTTCATGTTTGAAAACATCAGCCATAACCATTTGCTCGTGGTTAAAGAGAGGATAAGGTGCTGGTTTTTGAACTTAACCACTAGAAACAAGGCATGAAAAAGGCCGAAAAAACAGTGTAGGCACAAGGACTTGCTCATTTATCTCCTTGAGGGAGAGCTGCTCGCTGGGAAAGGGCTGGGATCGATGCTAAAAGCAAACAGAGAAGGATGGAAACCCATCTGTGGTCGAGGTGTCCCCAGCCAGCTCTGGAAAGGGGATCTGAGCTACTCGGCCCTTCTCGGTCCCTCTGGAAACACAAGCACCAGTAGCTCAGACGCTGACTTCTTTTACATTCGGACATGGATGACATTGAGTGGCGTATCTTTAACAGCTCTTGCTTTTCTAGTTAAGCATTAATGTTTAACGAGATCAGTCTGCAGTTGCTCATTAGTGTGCAGTGCTCCAGCTAATTAATACATCACCAGGAGAGCCAGCCTGCGAAAAGAGAGTGAGGAAGTGCATTCCTGAGGCATTTCTTAGGAAGAGAAGGGGGGAAAAAAAAAGAAAAAAAAAAAAAGAAAAGAAGGAAATATGGGCAAATGGTTCTTCTGAAAAGAGGCAAAAAAGAGTCAAGTCCTCAGAATGTTTGTGCAGAAACGCTCAGCTGACTTTCTGTGAAGAGGCTGTCTCTCCCCACACCAGCATCCTCCCGATAAAAGATGAATATGTAGCTTGCAAGAAGCGGTGCCGGAGAGGCAGCTCGAGTGTCACAAAAACACCTTGGCCCTGAGAGCCACACACGTTTTCCAAGCAAGATGAAACAAACAAACCGTCTTCTCCTCCCCGCCCCTGCTAATTCCTCTTGCCTGCTCACCGCCTGCAACGGGGGTCACAGGGAGATCAGGGGGGTCTTGTCAGCACTTAAGGCTGCTCCATCGTGTTTGGCAGAGCTGGTGTATGCTCAGCAGGCAGGCATTTTTCTAGAAATAGTATGCACTACTGCTAATTCTCACCAATGTAACGGGATTGCTGCAAATTTTCAATTTATTGTCAGTCCCATTGCCTGTGTCAAGCAATAATTTGTCAGCCTTGCTGGTGAAGATAAAATCTTTAAAATGCAACTCCAGTATTCTCTAGTATTTTAGAATCCAGCAGGAAAACTGAAAGACCCTTTTGTGGTTCCCTCAATTCAAATTCCAGCCAAATTTTTAAACCAGAGAAGTACTTTTGAATATACTAAATGAAAAAAAAATAAAAATCTGGGGTCTCTCCTACTCTAAATAATGTCTTAGAGCTTTGTGTTCATTCTTTACAGCTATTTTAGAATGTAAAAACGAAAACCATAATTGTCTCTTTTTATAGGAAAAGGCAGCCACATGGTATAAAACCTCCATTTGTACATAACACAAAAGAGCAGTCAGTGTCATCAGAACCACTATGCATAAAAATGTGGTTTAGTTTTTAGACTTTTAGTCTTGGGAGTGTAGTAAGGAAGCAGAGAGACAGGCCAATATACCTATCAAAGCTTTAGGAAGAGGACCCAGCTTTTCCAAGGGAAGTGCGTTGCAGCTGCCAACATGGAAGTGACAGTTATTTGGCTCTGAATCATACCTGCTTTGGGATTAAAGATCATACCTATATGTGACCCACTATCTGCAGCATTAGAACTGGAGTTACTGATACTGCTAAAGGCAACATATTTGAAGACTGTGGGCCAGGCTTCTTAGAAACACTGAATTAGCCTTAAAATCGTGCAAATTAGATCCTATTATTTATGTGTATTCTGAGTTTCAGGTACTTTAAAAGTTAAGCCTCATCACTCATTGACGCTGCTGCAGATGTTTAAAAGGAAAAAAAAAAAAAAAAAACAGGGAAAAAGCCAAACCACCGCACACCTCACATCATAACACTCTTAAAAATTACAAGTGTTGGCTATGCAGGTCCCAAAACAAAACTCAGCCCGTGCAAACCAGCCATCCTTCCACTCTTGGATCCAGCTGGGCGCTAAGTGGATAACGTAGGCAGGAGGTAAAGATTCAAGTGTTGATGCTCAAGCAAACTGAAATGAATCGGCAAAGTTAGGAACTTTGGCACGGCAAGAATGAAAGCTTTTCATTGCTGCATACTGAGGTCTGCAGAGGATAAATGGAAACTGTGCTCCACCGCCTTTTTTTTTTACCCATAACCTACTGGGTAAATGATGGCTGATAAAGGAGGACAATTTGCTACCATAGCTGGAGATGGAGTGAAGAAGGGAAGACGAAGAGAGAAGTACATTGTACAAAAGGGAACAACTGAGAACGATGCTTTAGTAGTAAACGGGACCCTCCAGAACTAGATATGATCTTTATTTAAGCTATGCTGTGAGCATCTTTTCCATAGCAGTAAATACAATACCGTGGGAAGAAAATTCTAACACCCATTAGACAATTCAAGAGCATCTATGCTATTTAAGAGAAAGATCTAGTTCACTTTTCGTCTCAAATCTCATAGAGAAGATAATGTATGTATATCCACACGTAGTTGCTAACTTTATTTTCAGTAGCTATATGGCCTGAATTGTTGGAATAACTGGAATCTGTTAATCATGATCGCTAATGGATTTCTCCTGGCACCAGTCTCTGAGACTAAGAATTGTGCTACCCCTGTCATCAGACAAGTGAACTCAGTGAGAGATAAGCTCCAGGGTGACCCTGCAAGGCTGGAGATGAACAGAGTTCAGGCATGACTTTCAGTGGCCCAAGAAAGATTTGATTTAAGCAGGCTTAATCTTAGGTAGATAAGGAAAAATGAAAAGAAGTATGAAACAAATAGCCTCATTATTACTAGAGAAGAAATGTAAAGGCCCTTGTTCAACAGATGCCACTGTACCAGGTCTTGAAGAAATACAGGTCAAGACAGTTGGCGGAGCTGAAAACTAGAAATAGTAATTTACTTCTAACGCCCAGTTACCAAGTGTAACTTCTCTAACACCCAGGCAGTGTGTACATGGAATCAGAGACACCTCCACTCCTGTATTGAAACCCAAGTAATGGCAATATTGCAATGCTGCTGTTTTCAGCCACTGATCGCTTCTGGAATTGCTGTACCTGTCCATAGGGCCAGTGGCTCACTCTTCTGGCAATCAATTGTTAGTGAATTGCCGATAACGGTATGCGGACTGAACAAAACAAAACAAAACCCAAGAACTTTCATGTAATCCTACACACGCTTAAAAACAAGACCAAAAACAAACAAAAAAAAAAAGAGAAAAACTAAGATTCATTCTCAGAAAACTCATCCACAAGCTGCCTTCATCATCACCTGAAAGCGCTGGAAAAGAAAGGAAACCTAAATGCACACCTAGCAGTACTTCACCAGGACCTGAGACTGTGTCTATTAACAGCAAAACACACGACAGCAAAGCCCTTCACCTCCACTTATGTCCTGACATTGCAACTCACTTGGTGCCTTCCCTGTTCATTTGCTTGCTTTCCATGATATTGCTGTGTCTGAAAAGATGTCTGGACTTCCACCGCTACTCAGGGAAAGCTCGTGCCAAGGAGAAGAGGCAGCACCCTGGGTAGTGCCCAGCACTTCATCTCAGAGCTTCCCGTCACCTTTAAGGGCTGGCGTATAATGGCATAACTGGAATAGTTTGGGCATTTTAGAGATTAAAGGATGAAAAAGTAAGAATCACCTTCCCAAATTTTAAAAAACAACATGGTTGTAGCAGTGCACTGAAAATCCCTCTCCTCTGAAAGGAACTTGGTGCGAGTCTGGCATGCAGGAGAGGAAGTTTCAGCTCAAACACTGTGAGTTGCCACAGCCCAAACAACCAAATCGGGGACTTATCATGGGAAGTAACAACCAACCTCAACTATAAGCAAGGTCATCAGCTCCATCTAAACACTTTCTTTGAAATATATCTGCAGGGGAATAAAAACAGGATGGCAAATGATTCAAGACTAAATACTCTGACATATCCTGCAATACCCTTTGCACTCTCTTTTTGACTCCAGGAAAAGCTGGGAAGCTGAGTAGCAGCTCCATTTCCCTTCCCTTTTCACCTCCCCTCAAGGAGGGCGACTTTTAACTTTATTATTTATATTACCCTCGCATTGCAATTAGGCACTGCACAAACACGCGATGGGAGGGAAGTACCTGCCCCAAGGAGCCCACAGATGGGCAGAGGCGGGGGAAGCAACACACTGGGAGATTAACCTTCTCACGCCACATCATGAGGCAGAACTGGGTGTATGGGTCAGCTTTCAGTTTGGTGACGCTAAACTCCTCCTGCAGTGGCACCGAGCAGCCATGCACTCGTCTCTGTACTGCCAGCAACATCTACCTGAGGCAGCAGTCACCCATCTGGCTTCCCAGGCAAGGGAGTTCAAGCATGGAATGGGTGAGCACATCCCTTGGCTGCACCCCTTTCTGATGGGTTGGATGCAATTAGCTGGACTCGTTACAGTTGGTTTCATAGACTCATAGAGTGGTTAGGGTTGGAAGGGACCTTAAAGATCATCCAGTGCCACCCCCTGCCCTGGGCAGGGACACCTCCCACCAGCCCAGGTTGCTCCAAGCCCCGTCCAACCTGGCCTTGAACCCCTCCAGGGATGGGGCAGCCACAGCTTCTCTAGGCAAGCTGGGCCAGGGGCTCACCACCCACACAGCAAACAATTTCTTTCTAATATCTAATCTAAATCTCCCTTCTTTCAGTTTAAAACTGTTTGCCATTGTCCTATGGCTCCCCTCCCTGATCCAGAGTCCCTCCCCAGCTTTCCTGTAGGCTCCCTTTAGTTACTGGAAGGCTGTTATAAAGTACTGTGAGGCTGTTACATGCCCTCCTTAGAGCCATCACCCCACCCAGGAAGCCCATCCAGGGGACAGTAGGCATGCTCTGCTCCATCAGGGTCTTACCAAGGCCAGCTGGCTCAGCGGGGGCTCAGTAAAATAAAGACCAAATCCAACTTGAGCAGTAGCTTTAAGATTTTTATATTTATTTTTTTACAGCTCCAACCTTTTATATCTCTCCTCCAATTTCTCCCTTTGTAGGCATCTATACTGTCCTGGCAGGGCACAGAGGCTGAAAACCGTTCATCCCTCTGCAGCTAGAAAGCAGCGAGATGTTTATTTTCTTGCTTGTTTCTCAGACTTAATGAAAGCTTTTAAACACAAATGGCTGGACATTCACACCTCGAATCCAGAGTATATCTGAATTCACTAAAAGCTCTTAGGTTTCCTGTCACCCAGTGAACACAAACAAAGCCCGCAAACACCCGTACCTCCCCTTGGAAACCATGAAAAAAACAGAAAGGGCTAAAACCAGCACTGAAGACCTTTGGCTGACAGGTTGAATAACAAACACACGCGCGTGCACACACACACGCACACACCTACCTTGCTCGGGAGTCAGTCCCCGTGATGGAATGTGTAATACAAGCACAGCAGCTGCCTATACCACTGATCTAAGGAAAAGGTCAAAGAAAGGTATGTATCCAGCATTCGCTTTGAAATACTCTATAATAGAGAATGTGGTTGGTTTTTTTTTCCTTTCCGTTGTCTTTCCCATATTTCTCCATGGCCCTTTTGCATTCATGCCACCAAGAAAATCAAACAGGGTTGCCTCTGATATTAAAGATCATTTATATAGTCCTTTGAAGTGTGTTGGGTTTGGGGTTTTTTTGAGCAATGAAGGAGAAGGGAAGGCATGATTTGTTTTGGACAGGGAGTTGCTTAAATACTAAGCAGTGAAATGTAGGCATAGATGCTACTCGGAAAGGATAGTGGTGATCTCAAATGAGGAAAAGATGAACCTTTTGATGTTCTGAGTTCAAAAGCAACCTAATCACGGAATCAGGTAACAGGGAAAAAAATAGAAATCTTAACGTTGCATTCAAGGAAAAAAATCT
This sequence comes from Larus michahellis, assembly GCF_964199755.1. Taxonomy (NCBI): domain Eukaryota; kingdom Metazoa; phylum Chordata; class Aves; order Charadriiformes; family Laridae; genus Larus; species Larus michahellis. Next base: position 5,442,575 of record NC_133930.1, read on the forward strand.
AGATTAGTGCTGTGCAGGGTAATCCTCTCTATGGACACTGCCTCACTCCTTGAGACAGCATTCATCAAAACCCAGGAGTATTCTCTAAAGGACACAACCCTCTAGCTATAATGCTAGAATGCAGCTTTTCCCTTGCTTAATTTCTTTACAAAAGTGGAAGGAAAATAGTAATCTTTATAATTCATGTATTGATAGCAAAATGCTTAACATCTCACCCCTGAGAAGAAAAGAGTAAATTCACAGGAATTACTCTGTGAATTTGCCTCAAAAGGATTCCTTCTCCACCCCTATTATTATTATTTTTTGGTGGTAGATTATTTTTCTAATAGGATTAACATTACCCTCTTGGCTTCTGTGTAAATGGGTGAGTTCACCTTGCCATAAGCTGTTTCAGCTGGAACAGAGAAAAGAGATTTCTCAAATCCTTGAGGTTTAAAAAAAAAAAAATCTCCTGATGGGTTATTCTTTCCATAAATAGAGACATTCATATTGGCATCCCCCATGACAGAAATGTTCTCGATAAAGGCAGTCCCAGATTCAACCAGTTAAACTTCAAGGAAAAGGTCTTGGAAGAACTTAATGGGCTACAAATCTCTTACCTTGTTACACAAAAAAAAAAAAGAAAAAAAGCACACAAACTGTTCATATGGTCTGGCTGGAGCCCCCGTCACTCTCCCTCATCATTTCTGCATGACAAACCTGTCCCCCTTCTTTTCATTCCTGTCCTGTTGTTGGGGGTGATGCCTTTTCATGACCCAGCTCTACCAGAAAAAGACTTCATTTCAGTGCTGAGAGAAATGTAAAAGAGTCCTTCAGAATGAAAGGTAAGATAAGAAAAGCTACTTATTCCATCAAGCTAAAGAGCCGCTCTTCCAGGGGTGGCAGGCCATTTGCATGCCATTTGGGTTCACCAGGAGAAGTGCCTCTATTCTTCGCCCATCCCTGCCTCCTGGTCCATGAGCGAACGTGGGGCTGAAGAGAGTCTACATTACACTCCAAATGCATTACTGCTCCCCGCGCATTGCTATAGGCCATCAGAATGAACCTGACAGCGCTTTGAAGTCTGTAAACTGATTCCTAGGTAACTGCTTGGAGTATCTCCCCTCCCCGTGCCCCAAACAGCTTTTCATTTGATGTTCTGGCACAGAGCTAATCTGAGAAAGGATCAGAAACTCGAAGCTATTGACAGTAGTGACAGGAGTGTCTCAGTGTGACAGCTGATTGAGCCCGTCTCACATTTCACTGACAAACTCAATTGCCTCAGTAAATCCAGTGAAAGTCAATACGGGCATCTCCTCCTTGGACCCTAGGTGTGTCCCCCCTCCTCCCCCCTCCTGGGGGCCCCTTGCTGCTGCCACCTCTTGTAGGACCCAGATGAGAGCCCTATCCCTGCGTGTGATGGAGAAATGGACCCACAGCTCCCATGGGCTTTGAGGGCAGTGATGCAGTGTTCACTCTGCTGAAATAAAGCTTGGCTTATCTTACTTCTGCCCCTTCACCTTTTTCCTTTTTTTTTTTCCCCTTTTCTTTAATAGAGACGTATCCTGGAAAATCGAGCTCCATCGTAAATCCTCTGCCTAGGCTTCCGCCATAACAGCTGGGCAGTGTTGGAGGTGCAGGAGTGGGGTATCTGCATGGCCAGCTGACCCCAAACAAAGCCCATATGGCAATGTATATTGGAGATAAGAAAAGGAAATACAGGTCTGCTGGCTTTCTCTGGTGCGAATCAGCAATAAAAGCCAGCTGCGAGGAGCAAAATCTCATGAAGGTAGAAGAGGTGGGAGAAGAAGCTCAAGCCCATTTCAGGTGGCAACCTTGTCTTGGCGGTGAGTAACAAGGCAATTAAGTCAGTGACTTAACAGGTTTTTTCCACATTTTAATTGTGAAGCAGGGGTGTCTGTGGCTCAGGGCAAGCAAACCACAAAGCAAACTAAGCACCAGGCATGGGGAACCTGAATTTGTGCAGAAAACAGGGCACAGGGAGAAGGGCTACATGGTATGGAACATATGCAGGCTACTGTTCGCAAATGGAAATCAAATAGGTTGCCATTACCAATAATGAAGTGTGAGGTTGGCGTGGTTTCTGTCTCTCAGATTTCAGCACGGTTTATTTTTATAGAGGCAGCTTCCTCGTGCAAAGTGTTGGCAAACAGGCTGCTGGCAGGGAGGCGGGGAGGGGGGAGTGGGGAGGACGGGGCTTCTTGGGGAGGGCACAGGAGCCTTTCCCACCTGCTGGGATGGAACAGTGGGCGGTGGAGATGGAGCTCCAGGAGGGAAAAGTGAAATTTCATAGAAACAAATGGCCGAGCTATTAATCTTGTTGACAAGAGGAGTAGGGGAAGATGCAGGAGCAGAGGGAGCAGAAAGTAAAATGGTGCCGCACAGGTATCAGGTGCTGAGAGGGCAAGGGTTAAAGATGACAAGCTGAAAGACAGAGCCATGCAAATGAAATAACAGCCTCTCTGCTGCATGAAGTCATATGAACGAGTAACTACAGACACCCCTACCTAAATATACTCCCCTGTCCCCTAATTCTTAGAGCACGTCAAGCTTTGCCTCCACTCACCGTACCCAGCAAACAGCTGAGCATACAAAAGCTACACTGTCCCGCCTGCCCTAAAAGAAATCAACTTAAACATTACAACACCTCCACCCCAGCGTTACGCTCCGATGCCAGGATCAACACGTAGGCAAGCTGCCCGCCCTGCTCCCACCGCTGCTCTCTGGCAGCTCAACACCTCGGAGCCAAAGCATGCTGCAGGCTTCCCTCCCTCCCGGCTCCATGTGGACACGTGTGCTCCCAACCAAATGACCTCATCTGGACCGGATTGAGCCTTCCAAGTCAAAATAAATACAGCATATTGGAACTGGCAGCAATTTTCAAAGGTTTGAGTTGGGTCCCTCTCAATTTTCACTCAGCACTTTATACATTTTGTCTGCTACAAAATGGGAGCATTTTTATATTCCCAGCTCCGATACATATTTTATGAACCTTCAGAAAAGCTGCCTCCTATGCAGTTAATATTTTGGTTCCAAAGTTAACTGGTTAAAACACATATTAGTAGATTGGGCATGGAAAAAAAAAAAAAAGAAGAAGAAAAAAAACGGCAGGTGAGAAGCACTGAGGGAAGAATAATAGCAGCAATGTTTGGAACGGCTCTGCAGCCAAGACAGCAAACCTGGTCTTTTTAATGGGACCACCCAAGTGAGAAAGACGTTAAGCTCTTACTCACGTGTGCTATGTTCACTGCAGTGTAATTCAAAGTCCAGAGGGGAGTTAGAAAAAGTAATAGTGTGTTTTAATAAGGGCTTAGCAGATGAGAGAACGTACTGGGTTCTCACCAAAGTTCATTTCCAAACTTGCCAGCAGAATACCATGTGATCTCAAGTCCGGTTCAATAAATATGGGAGCAGGGAAATGGTGCTGCTGGAACTAGCTGTCACTGCCTGGATTTGCCAGAAGTCAACTGTTGTTCATCAGCTTCTCCTGAATATACTGTTGTAGGATTTTTCTGGAGGTGAGTAACACCACCTCCTCTAAACACAGTCCTGACTTCCAAACCAGAAAAAAAAAAAAAACAACCAACAAACCCCAACATCTCTTCTGAAGGCCTCTTAACAGAATAGCATTTGACTTTGTGGTATTTTGTCCAAAAAGCAGTCAACATGGGAAGCCTTCTTTATTTCAAAGTCATTAGTAAATTCTACACCAGCCCTTTATGTGTTATGAATAGTTCAGTTGGGTTGGCTGAGTCAGGTCTAAGGTTCATTTCTAGGTCATAATTAAAAATATTGCTGCTGAGGGAGCTGTATTTATGATGATGTGAGTGCCAAGATAAGATGAACCAAGAAGAAATAAATGAAAGAAAAGTTTAGAAAGCCACTTAAAATAGGAGAAGTCAGTGGAGATACAAGGGATCACCAAACAATGGGAAAGCTGGGTTCTTAGATTACCGCCTCTATTGCTTTCTCCAGTCTAGCTGAAACAATCCCATCAGCAAAAGCCTATCGTTAGATTTAGTGGTGGCATCTCCAAGGCAGAGCAATAGTCATGTGCAGGATTGGCTGTATCAGTATCCTTTCTTTCTGGGATTACACTGTTTGTATCCTAGTCTCTAGAAAAGAGGATGATTGATGTATAACAGCAGAGGAGGGAGGAGGGGAACAAATGGGAAGGGGAAAAGATGGCAAAATCTGGTGCCCAACACGAAACACTTCAACCCTAAACTTCTGTGGGGATATGATCCTACCCTGCAGTGTTGTTATTTTTTTGCAACAGAATTAAAAAGAAGGACTTTTCCTGGTGTCACCGCAGGCCACAGAGGATAAATCCAAATGACAGGGCTTAAGTTATGAATATGGGGAATTAGAGATGAGAAGTAAAGCGGCTTACAATGACTCTCCCATTTGCTCTTTCGAATACAAGTTTCAGTATTGATTTTGAAATGCCATGTCTTCATCCTAGCCGCTTCTCGAAAATGAAGCTTGAGAGTTTCTTCGCCTCGCAGCCTCTTCAGCATGATTTGATAATGATAGAAAGAGAATATGAAAGCTTTTGCAGGCTGTTAGTCATCAGGAATCATTCCCTTGTTTTCTAAGTACAACCACTGACCTCTAGGGAGGATGTTGAGAGAGAGATTTCAATTGACTCCCTTATGAAGATAGCTGTGGTTCAACTCAGAGCCTCCATTCCCAACACAGTCAGCGCAGGGAGGCACAGATGCCTCAGCAACACATCAATCAGTCACTCATCTAAAGCCAACCTGTAGCAGTGCCCTGCAAAAAGCCTACAACAGCCGGGGAACACAGAGTTCGTGGAAAGTGCCTAGCATCTCCTTGTCATCCTGTTTACAGGGATACTCAGGCAACCTCAGGACACTCACCCAACTCTTGGCCCATAATGCCCATAGACAACACAAGTATTCATATCCAAATGGAAACTTTTGCCACCTCATCATCACATGTTTTCCCATGCCTACAACGTGACAAGGTAAAAGACCAAGCAGCACAGAGTGTATTGAGAAGGACATAGGGTTGGGAAAGTTAATTTTATCCTCTTTTCTGACCCCATCTTCAGGATAAGGTAATCGCATTTCCCACTCAGTTGCAAAACATTTTGAGCTCTTTTTAAAGGGCTTGACATCAACTACCAGAACAGTTATGATGGGCATCTCTGGTGGGTCAAAATACAAGGCCTCATCCCTCATAGCTCTTCCCTATTTTCTCAGTTTCAACGTTGTGCAGATAGAGTCTAACCCATTCCAACAACGGAGTGAAATAACTACTCTCTCAAGGAAGTCACATCCTTGAAGAGATAAGGCTAAGAAGGAAAACTAAGGCAAAATAACTTGGCTAAGTTTGTAGAACAGCTCAGCGCTGGAGAACGTGAGCTGATTTCCCAGCTGCCTACACCAATACTCAGCTGCTAGACTGATCATGCTGCCCTCCAAAAGTGAACTTCACTACCTGAGGAAGGACAGTGAGGTTTCCTGTGGCTTTTCATTTTCCTCTCTGTATTTTTTTCTCAAAAAAAGAAAAGCCATTAAATATTCGATCATTCCTGCATGGGAGATGCAGTTGCTAAAATGGTTTTGCACTACACAGCCTCCAGTTGTAACTAAATTGATGACACTTAAAATGTGCCCATGAGCCATAGCAGAATGATCCCACTACAGCAGTGCCTTAGTAATGTTGTGTTAGTTAAGGTTATGTTGTCTGGTTTCGAGGGTTTATAACCCAGCTGTGAATATATTCTCCAGGCTGGAACCAGTTGCAGAGGTTCTTAGATCTTTAGATCAGATTTTTGACTGGTTCTTTATAAGATATGACATAAAAAAGAATAAAACATCCCTCTGTTGGGATGTTAGTAGAATCCATGCTATATTTCAAGTTGGTGTTAGCCTACCTCAGGCAAGGCCTACACCACGCTAAAATCCAAGTACTCCCCAGTCTTTAACATGAAGGATATCCGTGCCTCTTTCACTGCTTTATGAAGAGAGCTGAGATTGTGTGGGAATTAAATCACACATCTGGTTGTGTAGAAACCTGTGGCAGACTGAGGAACTGAACCAGCATCTCTGAAGGGTGAGCTGACTCCGTACACTCTGAACCACTTCTTCTTCTACCTGCTATAAAGACTTTCAAACTATAGCTTGAATGATTTCTCCCCTGCACAAGGGCTTTTTTTCTTCTACAAAGACCACTTTTGTTACAGTTTTATTAGACAGAGTTTTCTGAGTGGTTTCCAGGAAGTAACATTTAAAATCTGATTTTGACCTATATAAGGAAACTTTAAACTCAAGGTACACATGTATCTTAGGCTGCTACTGTCTCTCACCAAACCAGACTTGTATGCACGAACAAGAAACTCACGAAGTGGGATATATTACAAAGAGTAAAAACATAAAAGGAAAAAAAAACTGTTACAGATGGAGCAAGACAAAAGTGTTCCTATCAGCATGGCCAACCCAACAGCAGAACAGACTTCCATGAGAAAGTCAGGAAGAGCCATTGCCTGAGCTGCTGGAAAATTTAACTGAATACATTTTCTATGAATAACCAATAAAATGACTGAATATTTGCTGAATGCGGAACAACCATATTGGGTACAATTCCAGACAGATGACCTGCTTAGATTTAGGACCCGAATTTCACCTTGTCTTGACGTTGACTCTGGTACAATGTGAGTAAAAAAAGGGTGCAAACTGCCACCATTCTGCTTGGGTAGCATTTTGTACCCATGACGAGATAAGCGTGAAGATCTCCACAAAGTTGCAAGCACAACACCTCAACCAATGAGCGGGTCCTTCTCTCCATCTGTCATCCTCCACAAAGCCTTTGCACTTCCCTTGCACCTCACAGCTCTCGGCAGCTCTGAGCAGGCCGTTCAGTTTGCAAGAACCTCAGAGGAGATGGGATCTGGATTCACGTGGCATCTGCCATCTAAAAGGGGGCTGACTGATACTGACCCTGCCGTGGCGTCTTCGCACGCTGGCATCTGCTAAAGAGAAATGGGAACAAAACAGAGTGGGAAAGGCAGCAAATGCAGCCAGAATGCCAGAGAGTGATGGGGAAAGATGGTCCTTACTATATCATAATCAAAAGGGCAAATTCAAATCTTCACCTATGCCTTTTCCTCATTCATCTGCGTGTTGTCCCTGCCCTGATTGAGTCTTCTCACAGCAGGTAAACTGCTAACACAGACAGCATGGGACCACTTGGAGCGGCTGAGCAATGCAGCTTCTCTGTTCTGACTCTTTCCCTCTCCGCCCATGTAGAGAAATCAGTGAAAACAACAAAATAGTTATTAATGCTTCCTGGGATTGCAGAGCCTGAAATGACATGAGACAGCATTTTCTTCGGCTGCTTTAGTTCTCTTTTAGCATGCTGCTGCGTGTTTGCCTTTGAGGAGTATAAATGACCCTTTCAAATTCAGGATTTGAGGCTGACGATGACAACTGATAACACTAATTTTTTTCATGTGTGAAGCACTTTTCATTCAGAGGGCTCTTAAACTGCTTTTCAAAACCGTACAGCTTCCCTTCATCCACCACTGAAATGAACCTACCTCCGAGGTGGAACAAAGGACCCATCAATGCAAGGTGGCAGTACACAGCAATTTAGGGCAGGAAGGGAAGAATAATGTGTCCCACTGAAGGTGCAGGGTCAAGTCAAGTTGGCAGAATACATTTCCTGAATGAAAGCCTGGACAAAACACCATCACCAGGACCTGCATGCTCCAACTCAGAAGGGAAAGTGCCATGGGATCATCACTCACTAGACAAGGTCAGAGCCCTAAGTTTTACATCTCGAACAGGGGCATGGCACTGTGCTAAAACACACATTCAGAACTCTCTCAAAAAAAAAAAAAAAAAAAAAAAAGCAATTTGCTGACTAACATTTCTGAAGCCTTTCCTTCCAAAAAGGGCACTATGAGTTTTTTTGGTCCCCCCTTTATGTAGAAAGGAAAGGCTCTATTGAACTTGGTCTACACTGTGCTACACTTTACAGGAAGCCCAACCCATTCTGAAATTAATATGAACTGTAAGAGGAGATCACAAGGTGGGAAACTCTTGAAGTGAGTACAAGACTATTCATAAAATGAGTGAGAAAAGGAAATAGGTGATTATAAAAGGTCATTAGAAATGTCAGCTTACCAATGGCATTTTATGAAGGGAGGTGTAACCCACTGCAACACAAACCTATTACAGCTGAACTTGCAAAGGACACCCATAACCTCAATCTCTTTTGTTCACAGACTTGCATTTAGGAAGTTTCTTTCATAACATCATCCCTCCAAAACTTACATAAATCCAAAGAATGGGGACTTATCCACCCAACTTCCATTTCACAACCGTTGCTTCAATTCCACGCAACAGACGAATGAAACTAAAAAACTTTCCCAGTCACCAGGATCACAGATGCTTAGCACTAGATTCATCAATTAGCAAAGCACAACTGCTGTATGAAGGTCCAGAGAAAGCGTAGCGAGTCAGTCTCTCATTCAAACAACTCTTGTCCCCAGTCAGATCCCATTGAGAGGAAGAGACTTCTAGCTTTTAAAAAAGTTTGCTGAGATTAAATTTTCTCTAGCATTTTGGTTCCCCAAATGGAACTGTTTTCCCCCTACACCACCAGCAGCAAGAAAACTGTGGTGAGTGAATGAAAAAACAATGGTGGTCTACCTTGCTGAGACTGACCTGGCAGCAGGAACAAGATGCAGAATTATTACATGAGTATTTTGGAAGGTAAAAGATTAATTGGTGGGATGAGTGTAATGACAGAGCTACAAGGTTTGCATTTAATAGGTACCAGTGCCAAAAGGGATGTGTTTATCAGTGGTGTTATATGTAACTGTTCCCTGAGATCTCAAAGGACTGTGTGATCTAGGACAGTTTCCTGTAGTCCCATGTTCCTTATATGATAACCTAGCCTGCTTTATTCAACAAACAGAATATTTTTAAGGGTGCTTTACTGCCAAGAAACTTCAGACATTTATGATCCTCTCTGCTTGTATTTTGCTTCTTGTTTTAGCTTTTTAGAACCCGTGCAGAATCCAATGATTTTTCAAGTAGACATTCAAACTCTGCCACGAACTTGGAAGGAGGAGATGGTGGACAATGTACCTTCACTCCCCCAGTGGTCTCCAATTCCACCCATGCATTTCCAAGTTATCCACTGCTTTCATTTATTTTTATTACTCTTATTTCTTTTAGTGGAGAGAAATATTAACCATGGGGGTGTGATCCGGACTTGCTCAGACGGAGTGCGGGAGCATTTGCACTCACTCATTTTGTCCTTCAGTGCATTTCTTGCTGACGAGTGGAAGAATGCAAGGGAGAGACAGCAAAGCTAAGGCAGATTCTCCTAAACCTGGTCTCAGCCTCCTGCTACGCCCTTAACAGATATTGCAGCACCGGCTGCCAAAGAAACTTAGCTCTGACACAGTTCAGGCCAGGCCAGTTAGCTATTTAAAGAGGTGGGTTTATTTATATACTTTTTACCCTCCTTCCCTCCCCTCCAAACTCTCCCCCCGCCCCTCTTTTTTAAGACGGGAAATTACCAGTAGCCCTGAGCACGTAAAATTTGACAGCGGTTTACCAGATAATTTGTATTGGGCCCTTTGTCTTTGCTGGTACTTTTATTCTTCAATAAATTCCTTCAACCATTAAACACTGTTACTCCCACAACAACTTTGGCAGAGATCAAAAGAGTGTGGCAGGTTTGCTCCAAGTTTCTACTGCTGCCCTCCAGGTATCAAAGAGTTAGGTGGAGAGAAAAGATGGTTTTCTTTCCTTTGCTCTCAGGTTTTGTCCTGGATTTCCATACAGTCAATGAAAACTTTTTAAAATGTAATTAAGGTGGATTTTTGGGGTGGGAGGACTGGGGAGATTGGTTTCAATCCAGTACTTAAGTCATTGTGCTTTTGCTGAAATAATGATGACATCTGTTGATAACACTGCCTTGCCTGCTTAGAAAGAACCTGTACTGCTAGGAAAACCAGAATAATTGTGAATTAAACTACTGTCTACTGTCAGCCAATCTCTGGTGACACAAGTATTAAGGAGATATATTTATATATATATATATATATATGCAGGCCTGCAATTCCCAGACCAGTGACCCGGACAGAGAAGCTGGACACCTCGCAAGCTTGTGTATGAAGTTAATAGTGCTACATATCTTGCCTCAACAGTGCAATGTTTCTTTAAGGAATACAGAAATCCTCAAAAGGGTGGTTGTTTTGGTGTCTACTTGGGACAACTGGAGTCCCAGAGAGCTAAGCCATCTGTAGTCTCTTCAGCTGTTGAAACCTGCTGCATCCATTTGATTAGACCTTAAAAATTTATCCTTGCGAAGACTGCATGTGCAATAACTTATACCAGGAGATACCTAAGTTTAAAAAAGAAGCAACAAATAAAAAAGCTTCCGAGAGATTACTTCATCCCCAACACTGAATTCAACCTTTGGAAACAGGCAAACTCTCTGGAGGCTTCAGGGGAAAGGAGGACACTCAGATGAGGCTGAAGAAGCCCACAGGGGAAGCTGCCTATTTCATTTCTGGAACGTGGTCCATGTACATCTATTTTTAATTTTGAACCAAGTTCCTCTACCTCCTGCCAGAAGTCCTGGGCCCTGTGTTGGTGCAACGAGAGCTGTGGCCCAGCCATCCCCTAATAGCTATTACTTCTTAATAGAAAGCAGCACTTAGGCAAGGGATGAGGTTGCTGTTGGAGGGGTCATGATTAATAAAGATTAATCTGATCCTTGCCAACATGAACTGGATCCACCAGTCACTAAATGATTACACTGCAGCATGGATACCATTTCCAGAGGAGGCATACATTTGTCATATTAAGACCAAAAACAAACACGCAGAAGGACAGGAGGATCTGACTTCTCAGTAAGACTTGAGCTTACACGAGCCACCAGAAAAGTTATGCAAAGAGAAAAACGAAAAAAATCAAAGAGCAGTTAAACATTGATGAGCCGCCTACCTTTTGGGAGAAGCAATGGAAAACAAATAAAACTAAACCCTGAGAAGACAGACCTGCATGTGCTGGGAATATGGAGCACTCTCTACTTCTGGTTCTCAACCTTATGCATACCTCTAATATGCACATTATTTGTCCACCCCCACGTTTTTCCCCTGTTTTTAAATGACATTTTTCTTTCCTTAGAAAATACACAAATGGAATCACTCCCCAGGAACCATCTTTCCTGCTTTATGTTAATATACTACTTAGCACAAAGAAATCCTAGTCCAGGATTGCCATTCTTATGCAACAACACACCTCAAATAATAAGCAACATAATAATTTATATGTATAATAATTTATATGTATAATAATTTATGGGGAGGCATAAATTACTGGGAAACTAATAACCGCTCTGAAGAACATATATGAACCTTACAATTACAGTAGGATGTTTGTGGTGCAGAGACTTGGTTCTGGGCCTTGGAGCATGGATGAATTTCACTCCCACAAAGCACACAAACAAGTGTTAACGGTGCCAATGGCAGCCAAGGACATGGGGGTTTTGCTGCCAAGAGGTGGCCTTATTTTAGGACTCCTGTCAGTCATCCTACTTCACTGACTTCAAGACCATCAATGGAGGACGAGACTCTAGTTCTTCAGTGCACTCAGCTCTATTCCCTTCAAGATTTTCAAAGCTTTTGTAGGATTTATACTGCACTGCTTAGCCTTCCATCTCATCTTGTAGGGTCTGATTTGGACTGGGAGGCCACACAACGTAGACTGCCAGTCCCTCTCCTGCTCTGGTGCAAATCCAACGTGAAGGCTGGGCTCCTTGTGACTGTTGTGAAATTCCAGCCCCATGTGAGCCTGTTTGGACTTCTGCCCTAAACAGTGATGGGGACGGGATATACACACTGATGTCTTGCACCATGGAAAATACCATGCAGATAGGTGTCTTTGGATGCCAGACTCAGGGAAGCAGATCTCAGGTCAAGGAAGTTAAGGTGCCTTGTCTTCTGGAGGCATACTGGAGAAATGCCAGTAAATGAAATCCTCAGCAATGGGGTCATGACTTGGTTCAGCTGGGGATTTTCACTGGTGGAGCAGTGTGCCTAGGACTTTTTGCATGTTTCCAAATTTATTTGAAAGAATGAAAAAAAGATATAAAAAACTTTGCAAAGCATCACCTTTCACAAAAATTCAGCCAAAAAGCAGCTGGTTAGTCACAAACCTTTAAATAGCTAATGATATAAACCCCATATACCTATTTATGCGTACATTCATGAAAATGAAAACTAAGTTGCATTTTCATACAACTTTACAGAGGCATCACAGGAAAAACACAAAGCAAGACCAAAAAAAGAAAGAAAAAGTCCTCGACAACAATAGTGAAGGTAAATCTTTAAAATCCGAGACAGAGCGCAGGAGGAGGGGGTAAAGCTCTGCAAACAAAAATAAATCCAGTGCAGTGTTTTTCCCCCTCACAAAGTAAAACAAGCTGTTCCTAAAATAATGCTTCCTTGGTTTTCTGGCAATTAGTGTCCTGAAGGATTAGCCTACAATTGTCGGCAAGTGTTTGCCTTTCCCAGACGATGTCACCATAGAAGTCTGTGTTTATCTACAAGGCCCAGGGGATAATTTATAAGCTGAGCTGAGGTCCTGCATTCACAGACAAATGTTCCACACTGCCACTCACCCTCCTGTACTAGTTTCCTCCCCATCCACCTCCTGTCCCCTTAAATACTGACAGGACCCTGCCAGGGGCACAACAAACGAGATTTACAGCCTCTGCAGCAAGCACTTGCCCAATAGTTTATGCTGATCAAACAAAAAATGCATTATTGAGATGGTCAATATAACACTAGATATCAAATATCAGATTTTGGAAAGTAACCTAACACAAAGAATAATTTAACACTGTTCTAGAAAACATTAAAAAGAGTGGAAATTTTTTTCCCTCCAAAAAACTATTGCCTGTATCTATAATTCAAGTATTGCCATCAACGACTTTTAGGTTCAACACTCAGGGTTTGTTAGAGATGGTGTTTTGTAAAGCCTCTCTGCAATCAAGATGTTCCCGTTTAATTTTTATTCTCCACTACAAGCAGTCTGACCCTGCTCTAGTCCTGTTGTAAATCAAAAGTGATTCAACAAGAGTACATCAAAATACAAAAGACTAACATTGGTAAAAGTGTTTCATTTCTAAATTAATTTTCTCCTGATGTGTTAGAACCTCAACATGAGAAAATGAAGCTTGTATTTGAGAGAATGGGAAGCTATTCTTTAAAGAAAAGTAATATGAATTCTTGTCTTGATGGTGAACTGATAGTATAGCTCATGACAATGAATTTGTTATTTTGAAAATATTAATTAAAGAAAAAAAAAAACAACAAACCCTAACATCAGTGAAAGACTCGAGCCTACAAAGTTTTTATAAATGTAACAATGTTCCTCACAAGAGAGCCTACCACAGGATAGATAAATCTGTTCTCAGATCTTCTTGGACATTAACAAAACAAGCCTCAGAGATGTTGCTATTAATTGGGGTTGATGAACATACATGTTGAAAATGAAAAACATTTTTCCTCCTGAGAACTCATGTCTTTTCAATCAGTAAATTATCTGGAGTTACTGGAGCTTTGTGAACACTGTTTGAATCTGCTTCAGGTCTATACCTCTTTGTTCACAAGGTACATTAGTAAGCAAAGTTATTTGATATTTGAGATCAACTGCTTCACTCTACTTATTTAACATTGGAAGACCCAATATTTATAAAATGTTTCTGTTCAAATCAAAATTTATCTCATCTTTGGAATGAGCGATCTCTGGATTCAAACTTCTCATAGCTTCTCATAGCTACAAAGCTCAAAGCTACAAAGCCAGGTGGTAATAATAACTGACAATTTTGACAGGGACAAATTCGGCTGATCTGAATAAGTGCAAGATAGTAGGAGGTATGAAGAGACCATCAGCCGGCTGCGGTTCAGAGCACAGTCCACCTTGGTTGCAATTACTGAACCCAACAAGTGGTCCCACTGACATCAAATTGACCAACTTTGGAATAAGGGGCCATTCACTCTAAGTAATGACTATTGAAACCTGACCATCAGTTTGTGAACATGTTTTTACATGTCTATCATGAGGAACCTCAATAAAGAATAATCTTGTGATGGTGTCACTTCAGAACAAAAGCATGCAATGAATGACGTTTCTCTGTAGCTATCACTCATCCAGGCAGATACAGCATGAGACCAAAGGTTGCATGAATTTAGCCAGCCAAGAACTGCGATATTCTTTAAGAAAGGCATTGCTTGGAGTGGATTTTTATAAAGAAACAGGATTCATGAATAAATAAACCATATAGGAATAAGTCAGGCTAGGGCATTAACAGCTTCTGGTGCAAGAAAACCCTGATCTTGCTTGAGGGTTTTTCTACAAATAACAAATACAATACTGTTGTATCATTGTCAGCCATGCCAAGGACTCTGTCTGTGTCCAGGAACCCTGACATGCACCAGCACAGTTCAAATCAACTAGATGTTAACACGTTATTTTATTTCCACCAGTTGAGGTACATATTGACTGACCTGATCTGAGTCTTTCACTTGAGTATTTTTCCCTTTTCTGCAACCACAACTCATGAGTAGTTTTGCATCTCCAATGACTTTTCCCTACAAGAGATAAAGCAAGAAAAAACATCAGCACAATCTGAACCACTGAAGATCAAGAGGCGTGCATTTATGACCAGAAGCAGGAGAAGAAAAGGCATTAGGGAACCCAATGTTTTCACACACATACATGAACAAGAACAAGCCTATCATGCTCAGAGAGCACAATTGCCAAACTGGAGTGACTTGAGTTAAAGTTCATACACCAAAATTTCTGTTCACCCTTACCAGGTTAATGCTTACTTGCTTCTAGTGTAGCTAGATTTGGTGAAATAAAGTCAACAGGGGTGACTTGCCCTCATTAGGACAACTGGTCCATATAACCACTGGCAAGTCCTTGCCAGGAATTCAACAGCCCACCAACACTGCTGGTGCAGACCCTGCAACACCGACAACATGGTAGGGCCAATGGAGATTTACATAGAAACAGGGTCCCCTCGGCCTCCTTTGCCTACAACTAACAATTTGGGAAATAAACTGACGCTCAAGCACCTTCTTTTCCTTGACAACCCATCAGACTGACTGGGCATGATCCAAGCAGCAAAGTCCCTCACGTTAACGTTGTTCTTTTCTGGGGATTATTTGAGTCACTTTAGTTCTTCACCAAAACATTTTTTGGAGCTTATCAGACCTAGACATCTTGATAAAATACCATGGCAGAAAGGGTCTGGGATTCCAGGTGTGGTCAAAACGCTCAAAGAATAACACAGTCAGTTGAGTCCCCACAAACCCGTTGCAACTACTTGCTTTCTTGTAGGCACACACACTGCCTTTTTTTTCAGACTTCTGCTGTCTGCAGATGAAAAATAAACACTCTCAGCATCTGCTGGGCAACAGAGGGAGAATCTGCTCACATGCAGCCATGGACACTCATGAGTTTTCAGCTCAATGATTTTGTATGGAAAAGGAGACCTCAACATTAAAGCAGCTAATGAGTTTAGCCAAGTGGAAGCGCTCTGCCCTAAATGATGAGGAAGGGAAAGGGCACGATTAAAAGGAATTGCAGCCATTGCTCAATGTCAGGGCACAGCAGAGAGATGACCCTTGGTGGCAGGAATTACAAACAGGCAGATAAACTTCTGGTCCCCTCGGGCAAGACTGAAACTGGCCAGGTGTGGTGAGGTCTCCTACTTGGTGACCCCAGCATCTCACAAGTCACAGCGAGGTCAGATAATGTGCAAAAATTGTCTTTTCTCCTCTTTCCACAAGAAATGCTGGGGAAAAAAAAAGTCACTGAAAAGGCCGTACCTACAGTTGATATCTAACCAAAATGCCCAGTGTTTGGGCTGCTGATTGCAACCTGTCAAACTTTGAGGTTTTCAGGGGACCGCTTCCCACTGGCATCCTCTGTCTGTACCTATTAAAGGTATTTTGCTCTTGGTCCATTACCACAGTCCTTCAGCAATTGGTCTGTAATCTCTTAAATTCAAAAACATATCCCAGAAAGAAGTAACTAAACTAAAATTTAAAGCATTTGTATTAAATGATTATGTTAGAGATAGGAAACTGAGGCACAGGGAGAGACTTGTCTAAGAAAAGGAGACTTTCTAGACATTCCTCAACATATGAGACAAGATAGACATACAAAAGGACCTCAGGGGAACTCACACATTTCCTAACAAACAGCTGGTGGACAGACATGAGAGGCACCTTAATTTGTCTATAGCTGCAACATACACCTGTGTTTAGGAAACTGAATCCATACACAACTTGCTGATGGGCAACTTGTCCCAATATCCACTGCAAAGTCATTATGTTGAAAAAGATACTCCAGCCCTTTTTAGACCAGTAACCAAGAAAAAACACACATTTTTAGAATCATCATAGAATCATTATCATAGAATGTGTTGGGTTGGAAGGGACCTTTAAAGGCCATCTAGTCCAACCCCCCTGCAGTAAGCAGGGACATCTTCAACTAGATCAGACTGCTCAGAGCCTCACCAAGCCTGGCCTTGAATGTCTCCAGGGATGGGGCCTCCACCACCTCTCTGGGCAACCTGTGCCAGTGTCTCACCACCCTCATTGTAAAGAACTTCTTCCTAACATCTAAACTAAACCTGCCCTGCTCTAGTTTAAAACCATTGCCCCTCGTCCTATCATTACATGCCCTTGCAAACAGCCCCTCCTCAGCTTTCTTATAGGCCCCCTTCAGTTACTGGAAGGCCGCTGTAAGGTCTCCCCAGAGCCTTCTCCAGGTTGAACAACCCAAACCCTCTCAGCCTGTCTACATAGGAGAGGTGCTCCAGCCCTCGGATCATCTTCGTGGCCCTCCTCTGGACCCACTCCAACAGGTCCATGTCCTTCTTGTGCTGAGGGCTCCAGAGCTGGACACAGTACTCCAGGTGGGGTCCCACAAGAGCAGAGTAGAGGGGGAGAATCACCTCTCTGGATCTGCTGGCCATGCTTCTTTTGATGCAGCCCAGGATGCGATTGGCCTTCTGGGCTGCAAGCGCACATTGTTGGTTCATGTCCAGCTTTTCATCCACGAGTACCCCCAAGTCCTTTTCTGCAGGGCTGCTCTCTATCACATCATCCCCCCAGCCTGTATTGATAACGAGGATTGTCCCGACCCAAGTTTAGGACCTTGCGCTTGGCCTTGTTGAACTTCATAAGGTTTGCTCAGGCCCACCTCTCTAGCTCATCCAGGTCCCTCTGGATGACATCCTGTCCCTCTGGCACATCAACCACACCACTCAGTGTCATCGGCAAACTTGTCGTCAGCAAACTTAGACCCTTCTCTGTCTTCTAGCATATACTGTTGTGAGACCTGAGCTCCTGGCAAGCCATGGCCATGTTCTCCTATCCAGCTGGAAGTATCACCGGCTTTTTTTAACAGAGAGAAATTGTAAGATGTTGCCCATAGTCACCTGGAAGATCAAGAGTAGATGGAGAATATGAACACAGAACTCGATAATTTTCTCTTTTCCCTGGCAGTTCAAGAACACAGAGGCTCTTCCATTCCCTAAAATCCCATCTCCTTTTCCAGCCGCAGATGCACATCTCCTAATGTGCATTGCCTAAATTAGCTACTACCTCCACCTTTTTTTAGGAAAGCCTATTATGAGCAGATGCTTAATTTGGGGATAGGTGTCTAACATTAGGCAGCTAAGTTGAAAGGAAAAAAAAAAAAAAGCATATGGACAACATTTGCAGCCAGTCGCAACTCTGTTCAAGAGCAGATGGAGGCCTTGTCATTCAGGGGTTTCCCCGCGTACACCAGGCAGTTCAGTGGGGATAGGGAAAGGGGCTTCTGTTTGATACTTCTGTCTGGAACCAGATTAGAAGAAAGCACACTTTTCCACAGCACACGCCGTGTGTTACGTTAAACATGCATATGTAACTTCAGCTTTTATTCAGCGATCTGAAACAGAGCCCTCTGGGGTGCTAAGGGTCAGTGAGTTTTTGTTTGTTTATCTGTATGTTATTTTACAGTTTCTAGTGCCCAAGTAGTTTGTTAAAAAATTAAAACACCTCACTGGAGATATCCTGCTGTGATTGTTGCCTCCTAATATATCCCTCCCTCCTTCATCCAGCAGCGCCTGATGTTTGCAGGGGAGGGAGAGGAGAACAAAACAAAGAGAGGACCCTCCTCTTACCGGGTACCACAGACCTTAAGACTACAGTCTTAATTTATGGGGCATCATTTCCATGTGTCATGGCCTTTTAATAACAAGACTTTAATAACAAGACAAGGAGCACAGTGGTCTTGAAAGCTCACAGATGTATTGCTACTAAACGATGCTGTGCTGGCTGCTCTTGAGGCAATGCTCTGGTTTAGAAACAGGTAGGCATAAGGATTCCCGATGGAGGAGCTCACTTTGCCTTCTGCTGGCTCCCACCCATCGTCAGATGCCCCCCTTCCCAAGGCAAAAAAGCTAGAAGGCTCCTCAGCGAGCATTGAACAACAAAGCACACCAGTCCCACCTCTTACAGGGAGTCCCACTGGCCTCACCCTCCTCCTTGCACCATGGCCTCCAGCAGCTGGCCAAAGTTTGCAGAAAAAGAAGAAAAATAATTCGTAATAGTAACAGGCTTAATTATCTCAGATGCACTGGTGACAGGAGCTGATAGGCCGCCAGTTTTGACAGCCTGTGGTCGAGAAACACCAAACTACATCACCCAGAAGTCAAATGAGGGCCATTCACAACTTGCTTCACATCAGCAGCTCCGGGCAGAGGCATGGGGGCACACAAAAATCCCTGCCACGGGGGCAGACCCGGAGGCTGCGGCAAGCTCCAATGCTGCCACATTTCTTAGAATGGTTCTGTGAGGAGCTGACAGCCCCGTTTAAAGGAGTCAGACAGAAGGCACATGGCACCAGTGCGCCTCCATGGAGCTGCCAGGCTCTGTGCTCCGGAGGAGCTGGCTGGGATTAACCGGAGGATACCGTCTTCCTCACCCTCTCCCAAATCTGCGTCTGGAAAAGATCAGCTCAAAGGATGGGCTTGGCTTAGCGGCACCGTGCCATACACCTTGTAGCCACCGGCAGGTCCATCTGGGCTCTGACCTAGTCGGTTCCCATCAGCCTTCCTTGGCTTTGAGCAACGGCCATCAAAAATACTGGCAGTAGCATCACCCCAAAGGAGCTGGCGCAACCCGTTTCCATTTGGCCCCTGGAAAGTCTCACTGGCCAAACATGTCTCTGGCTTTCAGCTGTTCATGCTCACTCCATGCCTCCTGCCTTGAATTACCCTCAAAATGTCCCCCATCAACAGACGAAAATGTGAGGTGCAGAAAGGATAACTGAGCCTTGGCCTGTGGCAACCTGGGGAAGAGCACAGCTTCCATAGTGTTTTTTCCAAGGCTTTTATCAGCATTTCAGCCGCTGAAGCAGTCTGGCTTTTCATGGAGAAGCACTTTTCTGAAAGAGACTCATGAAGCTGAGCTGAGAGGCGCTTTGCAGCCTCTTCTCTTTTCTTCCTCTCCTGTCTTACGCCACCAAAATAGCTCTCCAGCACGATACCCACATAAACGCAGCAATCGTGCCTGCTCAGGAATGACAAGTCTGTAGGGAGGCAATGCTGTCCTTCTCTGAATCCTTCTCCATCCACCCAAATATCCCAACATTTCCAGGGCTGGAGATCACAGTTGCAGCCACCTCCCCTGACATCCTGCACCAGCCTGGTGTCCTGCCACTGAGCCTTGTAGTTACTTTTAAATTCAAATCATTACCGGTTTTCATTATGTTGGGCTACTTAGTAACAAGCCAAGAGGAATATGGTGGTTTTATTGTTTGTTTGTTTTTCTGTTTGGTTTTTTTTTTTTTCCCTAGGGCCATAGTTCATTTTTTAACCAAGAAGAAAACATGTGTACTGCACTGCAAGAGTGAACCCTAAAAAAAAATCCCCACGGGTGCATAAATGACATTGAGAAGAACAACATATTCAGTGTTTATGTTTTTTACGCTGTTTTGTCAGGGTGATCCACGCGTCTTGAAGAACTGGTGCCCAAGTGCCTACAGTGGTAGAGTGGGAGAGGAGAAGGGGGGAAATGAAGGAAAATGAGAACTGAATCCAAGGTGGAGGCAAGTGGCAGTACAACAGACAGCTGGTGTTTGGGTGGTGGTAAATCACCCTGAAATGAGCCTCTTCCCTCAGCTCAATGAGGCCTAAACAACAAAGGAAGGCACAGCTTGCAGCCGGACAGCCTGCTAGCCAACCACAGACACACATGACAGCTTCATTCAGGAGCCCGGAGTCAATACAAAAGCTTCGAAATCAATCCGACATCCTGCGACCTCAAACAATGCGCCAAATCTTCTCAGAATTGGAGCCCCAAATGAGGGGGAGCAGCATTCAAGGGAGATCAAACCGCAGGGCTGGCATTGAAAGGGACTAAAAAGGAGAAGAATGTTCCCAGTTTATTAATGGCGAGGTCTGGCCGGCTGCATCCCAGCCGCCATAGGTTACGTTCATTAAAGGGCAGCGCTTTGGGCGTATTATGCAGAGCACCCAGAGAGTATGTGTGTGTGCGTGTGTGCGCGAGCGTGCCCCTCACTTGCAAGAGATCAGGATGTGCCTTTCTGCTTAGCACTGTTGTCTCCATCAGAAATTCCTCCTGTGTGAACCGCAAACCGAGTTTTTTCCCACTTGAGCGACTGTATGGGCACAGACGCGCGCACGCCCTCGCACATACGCATGCTTTCTCTCATCCCCAGGCCTGAAAAGCATAAAAGAACTCAGAGAGGTTCTTTCCAAGGAAAAAAAAAAAAAAAAAAAAAAAAAGCTCAGCATTTCACATCCCCTTCCCTCCTGGCCATACTTTCAGCTCACACACGCACACAAAATCTGCGACAAAAGCCTGAAGCATTATGCGATTGCCACCGCTGCTGATGGAGTTGATTGCTCCATAAACCTTTGCCCACTCCTACATGCTGTAAAGGACCTGGTCCCACAATGCAACAAAGAAGAGAAAAAGAAAAAGAAGTGCTTGGGTCCTAGGAGTTGCCCCCCCTGGGTAGGATTGCCCCCTCTGGGGTAGTTTCACCTGCAGCATCTGCCTTGTATCACCATACACGAATGGCACCCTTCCCCCTACAGCAACAAAAAGGCCAAGCAAATCCTTTTTATCAGCTTCCCTTTGAAGGCAGGTGGAGAAGTAGAATATAGACATGCACACACACACACAAAACAAAAGATAAATACCATTTTCAAAATTAGTGTTTGAATTTGCCTGTCCTAATTATCTTCCTTTCAGCTGTCACATGTTTGAAAGAGTCAGACCTTGCAAGTTTTCTCCTCCTCAGCCGCACAGCCCAAGATGGAGTGCTTGCTAGAGAAGGTCAGACTCGAAAAACACTTTTTTTTTGTGCTGAAAAGTAGATGAAGAGAAAGGACTGAATTTTTCAAAGCCACCTACGGATTTTGGTGCACATTTCACATGCATTTTCATTGAAAATGTGTCAAAGTCCAGTCACCTTTGTTTTTAAAGTGTCACACTGATCTCATGTTCAGAATAGATATGGCCGTGGGAGTTAGTAACCTCTCTCGAATTTGGAGCAACTTAGGTGAACAGAAACGGCAAACAATGAATGTTCCTTAGGATGCAGAAATTCCAACACATTTTATTCTCAAAAGTTAGGGAAATTAGAATTAAGGCTCAAAAAAATCACTTTGTGCTTTACTCACCATTTACTTCACTAGTCTACACTATTATTGCCACAACTCTGGAGTCTTTAGAGACAATGAGCATGACCCCTATCTCCTCCTTTGACAAGACAGTTCTACTTTTACCTTCTAATAACATTATACAGATGCCGAGGGCCATTGGACAAAGACAAGTATAGCAGACTCAACAGGGTTTTTCTCCACACAAGGTAGGATGGAAGATCAACTGTATGGGCAAGACAAGATTAGGTGATATTCGAACACCAGGCAAGAAGCCTGGAGAAGTCCCCTCCTGGTTTATCAACACTAAGACAAAATGCCTCTCAATCAGCATTCGTAGAAAGAGGAAAACTGCAGCCAGGCTGGGAGAGTGCCCAAAGACGTGGTAGATGAGTGGTAGGAAACGATGGAGGGCTGATAAAATTCCTACTACTGCAGATGAAACAGAATCTACAGGGACCAGATGGAGAAAGATTCAAGGATAAGCTTGTTGGGAGGATTATAAGGTTGAAATCTTTTATTTTAAAATACATTTTTCTTTGCACTGAAATAAGACTTTTCCTTTTTTTTTTCCCCATATATCTAGTGAGTCCAAATGTACAATTTTCAAATTCAGGAAAACACAGCTCTTATTTCTTATTTGGATGAGCTACCTTTTTTTTTTTTTTTTCTTGCTTGCCTGCTTTAAACTCTGCTATTTGAATAATTTAACAATCTATCTTAAATATTTCACCAATAAATCACAGGCTTGTGTTTCTTTTTCATGTTAAAACTAATCAGTGGAGGAATGCCTGAGCTGGAAGTTAAAATTCTGCTCCACCAAGCCAGAGATGCATAATCATTTATCTGCAGATTCTCTGGTGAATAAAAACTTCTATGCAGAATTAATGTCATACAAAAAGTTCTTTATGCAGGCGTAGAGTGCAACCACAGTCCAGGATCGTCTGCATCCTGCCAACAGGGCTCGAGATTTCCAGACCTAATTGGTTTTAGGGTTTTGCCACCCTGCCAAGCACAAGCATGGAGCTCACAGCTGAGTCCCTTCCACGGGCACGTCGAACAGAGTCCTACTCCACTCGTCAGGACGCTGATAATATTCATAGAGCTCCGAATGGTCCACACGGGTGACAATTGTATTGGGATTCCATGCTCATTCTCATCAAAGAGGGGACGTCAAACAGAAAAAAATTTGGATATTGATGGCCAAAATACGAGATTTTTAAAAATGCCTCTGGGGTGAAGGAGATGAGAGCCTGTACCAAGCCACCCCGAATCCCCTTAAGCATCAACAGGAATAAAACTTTCCAAGTTCCTAAACTGTGTAGGCATTTTTAACTATATTTCAATGAAGTTGTGATGGAAAATCAACACGTTTATAAAAACTACGAAAAGTACACCTACCTCTCCCCACTGTCTCCCAAATCCCAGTCCATCAAAATGAAGCCAGGAAGCCTCATATGTATATAATTTAACACAATTAACTCTATTTTTTTTTCCTAAAGCATTGAGGTACACATTCAAGGTGAGACTCACCTTAATCTCAGTCAGGAAAATCCAAAATGCATGAACAATGTGAACAGATAGCAAGAAGTTGATAGTTAACATATTGAATCCAAAAAGGAAAACAGAAGAGAGAAAAATGAATGCCAAAAGGGAAAGGAAGGGGGAAAGGGAATAGCTGTAAACTATATTATTATTAAGCTGCTTTTCATTTTGTTTTGTGTCAACTTTTTACTTAGTTTTGTGAAAAAACTGAAAAAAAATCGTGTGCTTTGCTTTGAAGAATTCTACAGTGGATGATCTCTTGTTGATATCCATAGTAAAGTATGAGCAAAACATACACAATCATATGTACAGATAAAAATCATCTTGGGCAACATGATTCCTCTTCTGCAGCTGGGCAAACATCTCCACATCCCAGCTCCTAAGACTGGCTGGAGCTTGCCTGGGGGAGGGTGGGAGAGGTGGAAATTGGAGACACATCCTCCTCCTGCTTGTTTGGGGACAGACATCTCCATCTTTCCTCCCCGTGTGCAGCCAACAAGACTTCCTGCACAAACTGACACGGAAACAGCTAATTTACTGCTTTGTGTCAGGAATGCGGCCAGGGTTTCACTCCCCTGCCCCTCAGACTCTCTCAGCTGGGCTGCTTCATCCCAAAAAAGGGTCTCCCTGTCCTCCTGTCCCTCCCCCGCAACACACACTCCTCCTCCTCTTCTGCTTTTGTAACTTATCTCCCTGCAAGCTACTTCCCAACAGGAGTCGAAATTAAACAGGCTGCCCATATGCCATGGCTCACTTGTTGTCTGTTCCCCTCACTGCCATCTGGCCTATTTGCTCAGCCAAAGGGAAAAAAAATAAGGGGGGGAAAAAAAAAAAAAAGAAAAGAAAAAGGGGTGGGGGGAGAAGAAGAAGAAGAGGATAAAGCTAGACACAATGAAGACAAGGAGGGAGGTGATGATGCTGTCTCTCGCATCTGCTCCTTGGCCAGGCTCCCAGATAGATCAGTAATGGAGAGCAGCAGAACCAGTGACAATTAACCCAAACACAGTCCTGTTTATTTAACCTGTTCAGAGAGATCAACTCATATGCTGCTCCCCTGGCAAGGAGGCACCACACTGCAGCAAGGAGCTTCCCATCGAGAAACCTCCCTCCAGAGAAGGCAAAGGGAGATCCTCATCTCCTGGAGAAAAAAACCCAGATTCTTCAGAACACGACAACTGTGCTTCTGGGTTGAGGTTTTCCTTAACTTTCCAAATCACCCTATTTTTTTTATACAGCAGCACAGGCTGCAAGGAGGAAAGTGACAGGGTGTGGGGGGAAGTTGCAGGTCTGCCCTGGTTTTAATCATACTAATTTCTAAAGCTCCTGACCCTGAAAAACCAGAGGAAAGCAAAGGCAAAAAAAAAAAGAAGAAAAGAAAAAAAAGAAGAGTAAAGGCAAAATGATTCCAAGACACCTTGTTATTCCACACTGCTTCTCTAAACACTAATATCTATTTTTTTAAAAAAGAAAAAAGAAAAGAGGTTAGCTCAAGAAACTGGATGGCTCACCATCACTAAACATTTGTTCCAGAGTGGAAGAAAGTCTGGGAGCAGAGCTGTGGGAATAACAGAAGTTATGTTTGTTTTTCAAGCTGAAATGAAAACATCAAGATTAGAAAAACAGATTAACTTGAAAAATAGCTTTTTAAAAAGGACAGCTACTAAGCCATTGATATAACAGAATGAAAAGGGGATAAGAAAAATGCTTTTCCAACACCTTTTACTGCCTTTTTTTTTTTTTTTTAATTTGCTATGAGACATTGCATACACGTGCAAAAGCTGCTGCGTGTGGTGATAATGAATTTTATTGTATTCGGGTCCTCTTTCCTAGTTTTGCATGTATTTACCTCCGAGAAATGGGAGCAGAATCCAGCCTGCGTTAACGTCTGCAGAGTGCGAGCTGCGGGCAGCGCAGAAGCGTGTGCGTGTAAACATGTGCCTTGCGCTGAGATAGGTATCAAAAGCCATACAGTTGGTTGGTATCAAGGCAGACACCGCTGAGACATGAGATGACGATAATTACCATTAGAGCTCCATGAGATCATGGTGGGGAAGCCCCTGTGGGGAGAGGCAGCCAGGGAGGAAGAGCAGACCTCCTCTTTCCGAGGCAGCAGGGGTTGTGTGCAGGCACAGAGAAGCCCCAGGTGTTTCCCAGAAGGAAAGGTGTTGCTTCACAGACCATTAGGGAAAGAGCCCTTCCATTAGCTGGGTGCCTGCACCTGAGTCCTCCACAAATACTGAGAAGAAGAGATGATCCTGCCTGAAGACAGTACCTTCTGGTTCATGCTTATGTTTTCCCATTGGAGCCTGACTCAACAACAGAGCAAAATTGAGCAGGTTGAATATTTTCACGCATGATTATTTTTCTGCTTGCAACTGTTAAGCAAAAGGAGCGCTCTCTGTCTTAGGCTCCCCATTTTTCTACAACTGCATCTGCACATGTACATAGGTAACATGGAGAGTGTGGCAACAGCTGCCCCAAGCCAGAGGATGCACTGATTTTTCCAGCAGTTGGGCTTGGGGTCCTTACAAATAGAGAATGATTCTTTCCCCATCCAAGCAGCCTGCGTGCAACCTTCAGAAAGGAAGAAATGCCTTGTGAATGCAAAATACTTTGTGACAGTGGAAACAGAAACCAGAAGTTCACCTAAAATTGAAGCACAGCAGCATTTCCAACTTTTATCGCTGCTGCAGTGACTCCAACAGCAGGGTCCTCAATTTTGGGAACCGTTAAAAGCAACAACAAGAATCAGAAAGAAGTCCTCTGTGAGGAGACAAATTCCACTGCAGGTTTCGGCTGACATCACCAGCCCATCCACACTCTGCTGTTGTGGCTTATGATCTCACCACGAAGCACCTCCGTGGATCATTCCCTCCTATCTCACTGCAGCCCATCCAATATCCTCTACCTAATTGCTTCCACAGCACCGCTGAAACAGTGATATTTCCTACAGCTGAACGTTTGTATTCCCAAGAGTTGGCACCTGCCGGGTCAAGTTCCTCAATCTTTACATTTGATGTTACTACAATGGGAAGATGTTTCAGTGAGCAGAAGAGCACATGGAGCCAGCAATCAATCTGATTCCTCCATTTGGATTTTCTTTTAAACAAAAAGGGGACTTGCCAAAGATCGTATTACATTATTCTACAGAAATAGGATGGAAGGAAAAGGGAACGCTGTCGAGCGAAATCTGTTCAGTACACCATTAAATCAGAATTCCCCATTTAGGGATAGCAATGGACTGCAATAAAGTCAATGGGAAGGGGGTGCAGTATGGAAAACTGGGAAGGGGGGAGCGGGAAAGGGGAGGTGGTGTGGTTTTGTTTTGAGATGTGGAAGTTGGGAGTGAGCAGCGCTGAGCTAATGGCATCCAAGCTGACTCCTGTGCACCTCCCTGGGGTCTCAGCTTCCCACTAAACCAACCAATTCATCCTGTAGAGAGAATAAGGATGTTCCCCATTTTCTAGTCGTCAGTGAAAGACCCAGGAGGTCCCCCAACAGGCCCACTCTCAGGATGGCATCTGCAGCAGGTCAAGGAGCAGCAGGTACCATCTTTCACATCTCTGACCAGTGTTTTTAAGCACCAAGCCTCTCCAGAAACACATTATTTCACATTTCCGCTCTCTGTACTGAGGTTTCAAAATACTTTGCATGTTGGGCTAAAGGAAGATGCTGTCCTCTCATGACTACAGTATTGGTGAGATGATGAGCAATTTTGGGGTCCTAGACTTGCTTTCCCTCTGCAAGTTTTTTTGGAAAGTCCCTTTAACTCTCTGTGATTCTTTTCCTCCTCCCTTGTTTAAGGGCAAGATTTTTTTTTTTTCAATATAGGACTTCTCCAATGAGCCTGAGAAAAGTTTTTCAAGACAATTTTAGAATCATCTCTAATCTAGCACACCTGAGGTGTTCAGCTGTGACTCTTTGATTTACGCCAACAGATCATAAGGTCTTCAAAAACTCTCCCATCCAAATATCGGACTAATCCAGGCATACTGAATCCACCAAGATCTGGTTCATCCGACCTCCAGTAGGAATTATTACAAGATGACTAGCAGTGAAATTGAAGGGATTATGTTCGCCCATCTTGGCCTCACAAAACCCAAAGGTCTTTTGTCACCTTTTAAAGAGGAGCTTTCACAGTGCTGTATCATGCCTAACCAAGACAGCAAGAGGGGGAACACAGTCAGGGACTATTGCAGAGGGACGTTGTCACCCGTTGGCCAAGGAACCCCAACCAGACCACAAGTACAAAGAATCAAAGATGTGAGAGCAGTGTGAAGACCAGAGTCCCTCCACCATTGAGAGTCCCACAACTCCCAGCCATGAAATGGATGGATGCTGGTGCAAAGCTGCAATGCTTGTCTTAGCTGGTGGTTTTCATTTTACCTCCTTAGGGGCATTTTAAAGCCATTTCCCTTCCCCAGGTCCCTGTATCATCTGAAATTACTGTATCCACAAAGAGGACCACGAAGGTGATCAGAGGACTGGAGCACCTCTTCTATAAAGTTAGTGTGAGAGTTGGGTTGGTTCAGCCTGGAGAAGAGAAGGCTCCGTGGAGACCTTATTGTGGCCTTTCAATGCTTAAATGGGGCCTACAGGAAAGACTGCAACAAACTTTTTAGCAGGGCCTGTAGAATTAGGACAAGGATTAATGGTTTTAAACTAAAGGAGGGAAGATTTAGACTAGATATTAGGAAGAAATTACTTGCTGTGAGGGTGGTGAAACACTGGCCCAGGTTGCTTAGAGAGGTGGTAGTTGTCCCATCCTCAGGAACGTTCAAGGTCAGGTTGGACTGGGCTCTGAGCAACCTGATCTCGTTGAAGATGTCCCTGCTTATTGCAGGGAAGGCTGTACTGGAAGTCCTTTAAAGTCCTTTAAAGGTCCCTTTCAACCCAAACTATTTTACGATTCTATGATCGGCAGCTGGCCAGGTAACCTAATTTGCAGTGAAGGAGACAAAACACAACCAAAAGCCCCTTAATTCCCAGGCTGCTGTCAGCCCAGGAGGAGCAGCAGGGCCAGGGCAGCACCACAGTAGCGGTGGTTCCTGCTTGCTGGTGCCAGCCTCCTCCCTGGCCTGCCTGGATTTTCAAAGGCCTAAATCAAAACAGTGGGAGGAACTTGAATGCTTATAAATCTTCTGTTTGGACATGGACGGAAAAAAAGAAAAAACAACAAAAAAACAACCAAACAAAAAAAGCCCAGTGGTCTCTCCTATCTACCCAAATGTGGCCAACCCCCCCCATGTTTATTTTCATTTAAATTCCCAAAAGGCAATGTAGATTTTCCTGTGGATGTCTGAAGCCTGAAAAACACTCCAATTTCTATGCATTTTCATCCTTTGACAAACGAATTGCATTTTTTTGGAAAGGCAAGGGCAACTTTCTTTTTATTCAAAGATGGAGGGACATCTTTCCAATCAAACTTATCAACCCTGAACTAACTTTTCCTTTTCTTCGTGTTACTTCCCCATGTTTTTAACATTTTATGTTCACTTTTAGCTGTGCTCGCTCACCATATTTGCCTGCGGTGTAACAAGTAAAGTCCATGGAGGAAGGATGAAGTACATCTATAATTCCTAAAATATTCAAAACAAGCAAAGTGTCCTCCAAGAAATGGGAACAAACTGAGCCGCCATCCCAGTTGCACAATTTTATAGCAATGGGGCAAGCAACTGAACAAATAATATCACTGTGTTGCCAGCCCTTACTGTAAAATACCATCCCTCCTTTCAGAGCCAGATGCTAGGAAGTGCATTGCTTTGAACTGTTATCACCCATCCCTCCCACCCGCTCACTTGAGAAGATAAAAATCAAGGTCTGGTCTGCTGAGTCAGATTACAAACACCCAAACAAGACATTTACCCAGACTTGATTTTGGTCACTTCTTCACTGAAACTCTGTGTCATGGAGCTGGCAGAAGGCTCTTTTAACCTCTTCCAGAAAAATGAGACACTGAGAACGAGAAACCACATGCGGGGAGGAAAAAAAATACATAACTTTGCTTTCTGAACAGGACAAATTTCTAAACTTCTGGTCACAAGCTGGTTCTTCTCAACATAAACTCCTGAGCAACAAAGCAGATGACCTGGGAGAAACGTTATGGCCTGGAGAATAAAACACTAGCCTGGAAATTGTGAAATTTAAGCTTTTTTGGAACAGCAATGTCACGTATGAATAGGCTGTGGCAACTCAGGTTACAGCTGTGAGCCTCAGTTTCCCCTGAAAACTGATATCCAAAGCAGTCTGGCTCTCCCCACAAAAAAACCCCTACTAAAAGAGGTCGATGGATATTATTTTAGAAACTAAAACTTTTGAGGTGACCAAACTTATCAGTCCTCTGAGGGAAGGTCTTCTCTTTTTGCTATGTGAAAAAGTATGATTTCAAGCTCTGGGGTGAGCCCAAGCTTCAGATCGTTACAGCTAAAGACACCCCGGAAAGCTCAGAGTTTCCATTTCTCTTGGGTTTCTTCAAGTCTCCTTTTTAGTTTCAGTTTACATTTCCTGTCTCGCTCCCCCCTCTCCCGCCCGCCCCACCTTTCATTTTTGGGGCTTCAAATACAAACAAAAACCAAAAGCATGACTGACTCAAGATCTTTTTGTATTTCTCTCATTTTGACTAGAAACCAGAGCAGGGCAAATAAAATGAAACGACTCTTAGATATCACTTAGATATCTTAGATATTTGTAGACTTTAGGAACTACCTTCTTTATCATAAAGGATGGCTTATCCTGCTATATCCCTTATTTGCAGAGAGGGAGGTCAAAACAAAGGAAGTTTAATGGCTTGATATTTTCATTTTAAGCACAAAATCCATGTTTCCAATTCCTTGGCTTGCATACTGGGTGCCCCTGGGTTTTGAGATCCGAACCCCTTTGGGATTTAAGCCCCAAAGCTTCACGCAAATCTGATGCAGCACATGTGCTGAAAATATACATGATTAAATAAAACCAAACCTTGCTGAACGAAGAAGGGAGAAACTTCCCTTTTGGAGGTGAACAGTGGTTCACAGCTGAGAACTGTGGTCTTTGCTGCAAGACACAGTCTCGTGTTCGTCTCAAATCCGCTTGCCTTTTGACATCCCCAAGCCAAATAAACAATGAGGGGTTCATTAACTGATTTTGATTGACTTCTCATCGTCTTGCTCAGTTTTTTCTGGCAGGGTTGCAAATGAAGAATCAGTTCTTTAGCAATTGCAGCTAGGGCCCTTAAAGCTCCCTTTCTCCCTGCCCTGTGAGGAACACGGAGGATGAGTGCACACATCTTTCTCCTAATTTCAGGACCTGGGAATTATTCCCCTTATTCCTGCAATTTTGACCTCTTTTCCTTTCAGTGCCACTTGCACTCCGAAAGCAAAAGTCCAGTCCCAAGGGAACACACGGGATGTTTTACATCCCAGGACAAGACTTTCAACGCTTTGTTTTGAGACTAAAAAATGAGGCAAGACAATCACCTGCTTGAGTGAGCTCTTTGGACGAGGCAAACAAGTGTCACTTTGTTCTCACTTGTGCAACCCAGGCAGCAACTGAGGGGGGTACGGGAAGGTCAAGACAGACCCATGATTTAAAGGCAGGAGGATGGTTTGGTGACTGAATGAGCTGCAGGGATTCACTTTCAGCTCTCATTGATACAGAGCAGAGACGAGGCATGTTAGTGCCTCAGTTTTCCCATTGTAGGGTGATGAACATGCTGCCCGCTCCCATCACAGGGGTCCTAATAAATGACTCCTGAATCAAGGCACAAATCTGCAATGCCAAACAACTCAACATACAATCCACTTTGTGGCCGTGCACCTAGAAGAGAATTGTCCCT
Organism: Larus michahellis; assembly: GCF_964199755.1. NCBI lineage: Eukaryota > Metazoa > Chordata > Aves > Charadriiformes > Laridae > Larus > Larus michahellis. The sequence goes on from NC_133930.1 coordinate 5,473,686, forward strand.
TGTCTTGCTCGGGGAGCAGGAGTATCACCCCGACCCAGTCTCTCGCTTTCCGGGGCCAGCTGCAAGGCAAGGCCAGCCAAAGGGAACCCTGGCAGACCCCTGCATGTCTCACTTGAAGATGATCCACAAAGCAAGGCAAGCTCTCTTTCCCTTTGCTGAACAACATTTTGGACATGCTGATGAAGGCTGAAGCTTTAACCAAGTCCATACTGACTACATAAAAAGCTCCCGACTGCCTCTTGGGTGTCTTTAAGGAGCACATAAGACTTCGAGGGCCCAAACACAACACAACTTGCTGGCCCTGAACAGGATATACCTCTGCCAAAACCTTCCTCTGCTGCAGCTATGGCATTCTCCAGAAAACATTTTATAAGCCAGTCTCCGAGTTTTATGACATGAGCATATAGAAGCAAATGTAAACTCTGCTGACCCTCGTGCTGCTTTTTGGCTCAAGGAACTGCCTCTTTTTACATCTTTCTCCCCCTTCCCCCCAGCTCCTTAACTAACCACAGATTTCTATGTAAGAAGGAAATTACATTAATTGAAACCTTTTCATTGCTTTATCAGCTTTAGAGGGAGCAGTAGAGTAAGGGAGAGATAGAAGGCATAGGGCAGAGGGATGTGCAGGATTAAATCACCCCTTGGTGGAAGATGCCAGGGTATGAAAGGCCAGCTAACTGCTTTTGGTCACATCAGCTTGGAATTTCCTACTCCCAAGTGCATGGGAGTCTCCCACCCACATCCAAGAGCAAGCAAGGGATGCTGGAGAGCGGTGCCAAGGCAGGACTCGGTGCAGCCAATCTGTGGTGCACCAGGCAAACACAATTTCTCTCCCTTTGCTTTCACAATGACTGTAACAGCCTTGACCGGGCACATGGGCATCCCATATCAGTCGGGCTTGAAGCGCAGCTGAGTATTATCCAGCTACAAGGGGACGTACTTGAGGGTTGAGCAGTTGTCATGTTTTATTGACACACCACCAAATCTCATCTGCATCATGCGCTGAAAACAGCTCATTCACCTCCTGACCAGCAGGTGATAGCTGGGTCCTCACAACACCCAGATTTTTCATGATGGCACCTCCATGTAAGTAGCCAGGCTTGCAAAACAAGGCTACTGTGGCCGTAAAAACATCAGGAATGGGTCAAATCCTGCTTGGGAGACACTTTGAGTTCACAAGGGGAGTATTTTGACACCCCAGTTGGATAGGAAAAATGACCAAGCAAAACGTAATCACCAGGCTCCAGGGATTTCCACTAGCGTAAGTGCAAAGGTTTTGGAAACAGGTTTAGCGGGAATGGTGTTTCCACTGAAGTCCTCCCCTCCTTTTCCTCCCCGTCTGGCTGACTTTCCCAGAGTCTCAATTTGCAGCCTGCCTGAATACCACTCAAAATATTTTCTCAATTAGAGGAGAAAACAGGAATTTGCCACTTGTCTGCCTCTATTCTGCTGCCTGTCAGCATTCAGCAAATATTTCAATCATAGCCCTTTGCATGCTGCTAGCCCTGCTCATTTAACCTTTGGCCCTTCCCTAGGCTAATCCATCGGCCTTTACCTTCAAATCTTTACAGCCAAGGGCTGACTGAGGGCTGGGCTGGCAGGCAGGGGGTGAGGAGAATAACTTATGCCAGGCTCCAATATTGCAATTTCTCAGGGGGAGGAGGAGCAGAGGAGGTGCAAATCTCTGACCATGCTACTCAAACAATTCAATATACTAGCAGCGGAGATTTGCGTTTCCACATCTGGAAGATGATGAGGAAAATTAACACCTTTTAAAAAAAAAAAAAAAAGAGGGAAAGAAGGTCTCCGTCTTCTCGACTCTCCTCCATGTGGTTGGCAGCATCCTGAGGCAGGTACCAAGTTGCCTGCAGAGCCTTTGCTCTTCTTCTCCCACCTCAACCACTCTCCTCCCTGTCTCACGTGTCGCCATGATTAGTAGCTAACAGTTCCACTGTCAAAAGCGCACGTGATGAAAATAATGCCCAGAGCACAGCCTGTCAGCCTCAGAAATACCTGGCTCAACTTTGATGGCAGAGGACCCTGAAAGCCTGCGCCCGCCCGGCCTCCCCCCGCCAGCCGGCCACTCAGCCGAGCATCCATCGCGGCTCTCCTGGGGCCGTGCCCAGCCGCCCCCTCTATGAGAAATCGCTGACCCTTCCATCACGTGGACGCTTTAATTGTTCACATCGGTATTTTGTTTCTCTCTACTGTAGACGGTTTGCTGTCTGTTATCTGTTCTTCATATGTAATTAATTGTGCTGTCTCCTGGCTCATTAGAAACAAGTCCCTCTCCTCCCCTTCCCCCTCTCCCCCGGCCAAGTCACACTGTGCATTATTTAGGTTAAATCATGTTTAAGTAACTACATAAATAGTAGGTTGAGTTTGCCTTTTGTCTAGGCTGAGACTGTTGCTTGGCTCCTTTTTCAACACGCCAGACCAGGAAAACCCTTATTGCTGGAAGCTCTTGAAGGGAAACCCTCACCGGGCAGAGCAGCCGTGCCGCCCCAGGAGCAGGGGAAGGTCCTCCAAGCAGAAGGCTCGTCCTGTAGGTAACAAGAACAAGCTGCCAAACTTTAATAACGCAGACGTAAAAGTCAGCGCTGCAGAGCAAAAATCCTGCCAAGAGGATGTTCATCGACTAGCAAGAGGTAAGAGCAAGAGGAAGGTGAGGTTTGGTTTGGGTTTTTTTAATCCCCTCTGTAGCTTACTCTAGCCGGCGAAACGAACTTCAAGTGACATCACTTCAAACATCCTGGGTCACCCGCTACCATCTGAGCAGACCTGTCTTGCAGTTATGGCACTGAAACTCATGTGCTCCAATGCAAGTGAAAGACTTCTGAGCTTTCAGTCAATTAAGACCAAAATGAGAGTTTCTGAAGTGGGTTCCCTCCATTCACTGGTTTAAAAAAAAAAATAATTGAGGATGTGGGTATACAGTTTCAAGAAATCTGAAAACCAACATGAATCATCACCTCAAACTCAAACAAAACCTACACCGAACTGTCTTAAAGGGTTAGGGTAGTTAAACTAAAGACCGTAAAGTTCATCTTTTCAGTTTTCTGGGCCAACGCTTAATGTCCTTGTAGGCCATTTTCCTGTGCAAAAGCACCTCTGATATCAGCTGATGTAAAGATTTGAGGATTTAAATATCTGCTTCTAGCTGGGAATAACCACTGACAGAACAAGAAAGCTTGTTTCCTCGAGATTTCCAGTTTAGCTTAAGACATTTAATCATCTGGATGAGCTTTGGGTGAATCACCTGAACTTTTGGATACCAATTCCAGCCAAGACCTCCCATCTTCTCTGTGCGTGCACACCCCCGCTGATAGACCTGGGCTAGCCAAGTGTTTTAACTGATTGGACTGGGCTCAGCTTTGCTGGATTTCCTGCACAAAGGTTGTGAAGGGCTTTGGTGAAGACTTCCACTTGAAAAGCACTGCAGACATATCCAGCGGTGTTACATGAAGCTAAATTAGTGCTTGGGAAAACTGCTTATGCCAGGAATGTGAGGCAATGAAGTTCTCTCTTCCCAGCACAATCTGTGTGCAGATGATGGCAGAACAAAAGCCTTCTGGGCTGCCTAAAACCAATGAATCTCACCAGTGACATGGGAAGACCACCATGAAGACCCAGGGCATAGTTCAGTTTTCCAGTCTATCTACAGCTGGCCTTCTCCACCAAAAGGGCTTATAAAATACAGAGGTCATGAGCATGTGTCATATAAGTCACTAAAGTTGTTTTATCGGAGACCCTCTAACTAAACTTGTTGCCTGGGATTAATACAGCTGCTGATCTATCGGGGAAATGCACTGCTATTGAGCTGAACCCACCAAAATGGCAATGCGGCTTCCCATCCCTACCCAACTCGCCCTCCTAGCACCACTCATACTGCTTCAGGAGGAGATTTTCCCAAATCTAGGAAGACAGAAACAAAATACCCACAGCTTGATTCATCAGGAACACACATGGCTTTTAGGTGATGTCGTATTATTAAAAATATATGCTTTTTTAAAAAAATAAAAATGTTCTCAAGAAGGAAAGGAGAAAGGAAGGAAGAAAGAAAAACATACACGAGTGGGGGAAGGGGGGAAAAAGGACAACAATCTGAGACTTTCAATGGGAATGTCCAAAAATAACACAAACAGGATCTCCCTGCCATCTGCTCCGATCCTCTCTGAATGGCTTTCAAAGCAAAAAGCCTTGCCAAAACCTGACAAACAAAGCACCGAGCATCAGTTTTAATGGAATACCAATACTGCATTCCCCCTCCCCCCCTTTTTGCTACATATACACACACCTTCCACACCCCTCCAGTTGCCAAATAAATGACACTATGCAAAAAAATTTGCTTCGGTTACGAAGCTGAATAAACAAGGAATAATTTTGCAAGCGCTCCCATATGTCTCTGCTTCTCTGCTTACAATGGACACTAATAAGATTTGCCATACCTAATTCATTCTTTCACACCATTAGCCTATTCTCTACCTTAAAAAAAAAAAATAAAAAAATTAAATTCTGCCTAACCCATGTGCATTTTTGCACAACTTTCACACACTTGAAATGCAAGTGTTTCAACAGCAAAACCCATCTCAAAACAGACACCTTCTACTTAGTTTAGGCCCCTCAATGAGGTTTAAAGGTGAGTTTTACTGAACCTAAATGAAGAGAAAAAATGATTGTTACTTTTTTTCCTTTGGTTTTCCATTCCCATTTAAAAAAAAAAAAAAAAAAAAAAAAACAAAGCAAACCAAGATGTAAAACAGAGATGCATAGGAGAGCTGCAATCTAGGCACCAAAGGCAATGTGTTAGCGCACATGAAGTAGAAAGTCTCGACTCTAAAGGCATTGTGCTAGTGCATATAAAGCAGTAAGCAAAATTCATTAGCTGCAAAAACCAGCAACCCTCCTATGCTTCACCTCGGCCTGGCTAAGCGGAGCAGACACAAAGCAAACACCCAGCAGCAACAACCAGGAGTCGGTGCAGACTTCAGCCCTTGGTCCACTTTTAGTCCCTCACAACTAAAGACAGCACCAGGACGTGGAGATCTCTGTGAAGCTTAGAAACAGATTTTACTTTATTTTTTGTTTGTTTACTTGTTTGTTTTTAAATGAGACACATCTCTCCTGACAAACCTGAGAAACAAAACCAAAATTCTGAAATCCACACTTCTTTGTGGCTGTTTTTTCCCTCTGCTATTGAGATATTTTTAAGTGCCAGGAGCACATCTTTACCAGCCCTGATCAAGCTCACGCTTTTTTTTTTTTTTTTTTTTTTTTTTTTAAAAAAAAAAAAACCTCTGAAGCCTAAATTACTTGAACAAACAAAAGAGTTTTCCCTCCCTCTCTCCCCCGCTGCCAACCCCCCCGCCCCAGAGTGCCGGATCTGCCCCTCCTCCTCCGGCACACAAATGGCCTCACACCAGACAGGACTGAGGGAGGGCTCCCAATTACTCCTCTTTATTAATGAGGGGCCACGGCAGGGAAGGGGCTGGAGCCGGGTGGGGGACAGACAGAGGCTGCCAGCTCTTTCCTGACACCCAAAACAGGGAGGAGAGGTTGCAGGTAATCCACTGGGAAGGGGCACATGCACAAGAGCTTTGGGCCACCTGCCATGGGGATGCCACGGTGTGTGGGCACTGCTGGTCTGCCCCTACCACCACGTCTGGGAGAAGGTGGCGGGGAGGACCCACAGGGACCCTGGTTGTCCGTTGCAGCCCATGGACGGGGAGAGCTGGGTGGTGGTGTGAGCCTGATAGATGCACCAAGCTGCAGGGGTGGGCTCAGGGATCCTTGCTGCAGGTGGAGCAGCGGAAGGTAGGATGCCTTCTCTGGTGGCCCTGTGCGAGACACTTCTGTCTACCTTGGTTTTCCACTTGCAAACTGAGAAGGACCTTAAGAAAATGCTGAAAACCTACACTCTTTGGTAGTGTTCAGACACAAGTTATAGGGCACTGCCTTCAATTTTCTATCTATACCATCCATCATGTAACTCCTTTCTTTGTATCTCTGTGGCGATTCATTTTCTTGTTGCACTAGGAAAGATAGGATGGTATTTTTGGGAAAAAAGCCATCGTTAAAATCAAAAATCTTTCCTTCTCTCCCCTTTCAACCTCGGGCCACTCTTTACATTCACCCTTCAACATTGTGGCACCTGATGATAAACTTTCTAAGTCCCTCAGGCCCCCAGTTTACCCATTAGACCCTCTCCAATGCCACCTGCGTGGCTGTCTCCATCTGGCAGACCCCAAATCCTTCTTTCTCCCCACCTCGCTGTTTAAATTCCTCTCCCACTGGGCTGCCAGCTTTTCCTTGGGAACAAAGCACAGCCCCTGTGAGCAAAAATTTCTACCCATCTGTGTCCAGCAGCCACAAAAAAAAACAGCTTACTCCCCTTACTTGCAAAGCCCCCATAATTTTCCCCCAGACCTCACAACGTCCTTGACATACTTTCCAGCTCCTTTCCCACTCTCAAAAACTAGATTTGGTCACTTTGTCCATTCTCTGGATTTATGTATTTATGGACCTTTGTCTTACCTGTGCATCTTGTTGAGGCTGTTTGCGGTCAACATCTACCTGTGTTTTCATGCAAGGGGCAAGAACTGTGGGCAGGCAGTGAAGTTGCAGACAAGCAGAAGCAAAGGGGACTATAAGGGGAGCATAAAGCATTTTGACTTTTCCTAACCAGGGATTAACACATGGGTTTTAAACAAGGGGACTCCCTTCCCAGCTGACAGCAGCAGCTGCAGCTTCTGACTTGCTTGCAGAGTGGCAGGGAATCGAATCAAAGAGAAAAGAAGAAAGAGGACAACCCTTCCTTGGGGAGTAGGAAACACAATACGAGCTATTCTAAAACCCCCGCAAATACTGGCTTGGTTTTAGGTCAGGCTCTCCTTCACCCTTCTGTCCCAATCTCCCCTCACCCCCCCACCCCGCTTCTCGCAACAAAGGGAAATTGGTATTTTTCAAAATTCTTCTGAAAGCCAACCCGGCAGATGGTTCTTTCCATGCCGGGGAGGGAACAAAAAGAAAAACCTGCCAGGATACACATCACCGAGATGTGACAAAGATGGGCATAGTGGCTGGCCTCTGACCCAGGGATTTCACAGAGGCCTATTAAACCATGGGGCCAAGATGGACTGAGTCGACTCATATCTCCAGCATGCAGCTGCTGTACCCCACAGGCTCGTGCTAAGTTTTATGAGCTTAAGTCAGGCCAGATAGACTGAAAAATGACAGGGTTTCTCTATATTTCCATCCCGCCTTTTCAGCACCTTAGGACAATGCCCCATGCCAACTTCTTAGCAGGTGAAAGTGAAGTTCAGTGGCCAAATTCACAGTGTAATAGTAAAAGGCTTATTTAGACAGTAATTAGCAACTGTCCTACTTTATCAAAGTCTTATGTACACATAAGTAATATGAACTCCTTCAGATGCAGAAAGCCAAGGGTAAGTCTCTGTCAGTCTTTCTATTGCACTCAAATGCTTCGGGTTAAGGATTTGGCTGTCCACCACAAGCTGACCTCCCTTTTCTTTAAAACCTCCTCTTCCCTCTAAATGACATCAACAGCCCAATTCCCACTCTATTCAAGGGTGCCCCAAGCAGACCCAAGGGCTCCACATCCCAAGCACTCAAGTTGCCCCCAAGGATAAATCACGACTTGGTTATGCACCACGTCTGCCAACCAAAGCACAGGGGAGCTGCAAAGGATGTGCTGCCCTCCTGCAGGGCTGGCCCGTGCTTCACAAATTCCCATGAAGCATGTTGGCAGTTGCTGTCCCCGAGTGACTAATAGCAGCTCCTGCCCACGCCCAGAGTCAATGACCTAAGGACAGATCGATCCCTCCCCATCACGCTCTTCCCAGTTCCTCTTGCAATCGCTGTGCTGTAGTCACAGAAGGAAACAGGCTTCCCACCACCACCACCTCTCCTTCAAATCAGGAGTATAATTACAAGTAATGCAATGGAATTAAGACAAGAGAGAGAAAAGGCTAGAGGGAATTTGTCCTAATGATTACATAAATTACTGAAGGAAAGTATCCCATGGAAAGCAAGAGGTTGTCTTTGGGAAGAGTACTCAGCTGAGCACTGGTGAATGCAATGTCAGAAAATAGACAAGACAAATTAATTATCCCCATCCAACCTGCACATACATGGGGTATAAGAAGTAAAACATGCTATCAGTCCGGTACCATCAGTTCCCAGTGGAAGATGCAACAAAATCGGTGCCTTCAAGCTCCCCGCTAACACAGATTAGGCAGGATACTGATGTAGAAACTGTCCCTGCAGCTGAAAAGACTTTGGTGGGAGGCAGAAATGAGGGCTGATCAAGTCTCTGTTAATGCTGCTGCTCCCCAGTGGAAAAATACCTGCCTCAGGTCTATTTTTCTTAGTTTTATAGGTGAGCTTTCATCAAACTACCCACCTGGGAATACAGCAGGTAAAATTTAGATGAAGCTGCCCAGGCCAGCACAGTATTTTAGCACGTACCGGGGTGCAGGGGAGATCACTGAAAAAAAAAGTCCATTTAGAAATTGCTGCATAGGCTGTACCTCGAAGGTATGAGGAAACTATTTCCTACGTATCCTCCTGAGAAACGCTTGCCAAACACGTTACAGAAGTGCCTTTTCACAGAAGCAGCAGGTGGGGAGTGAGCGACATTGCCCCACGGTGAAGCAAGGGCATGATTGGTGGTGACACATCTGAGCGTCCACTGCTCAGCCCTCGCCTGGTCAGACAGAGACATCAGTGAGAAGAACAGTGCCACCACATTCCTCCCAAGAGCGTTGGGCAAGGCAAAATTACCCGCAAATCCCCTCTGGGCTGATTCTCATCTTTCAGCCGTGCAGATGGAGAGCGGCTCACATGAAGCTACAATGCTGCAAAGTGCTGAAATTCCTCAATGAACCACCCAGGTTTATACTGGTAGAGCTGTTGTAACATCAATGTCAATAAAAGATACCATCTCTCTCTACAAACCTTGCCACCCAGGTGAGACAGAGAGCCATGAGAAACTGATGAGAAGATTATGAGTCCTCCAGTAAATATTCCTCATTTGACTCTTACCACATTTCAGGGCTTACAGACCAGAAGGGACTATTAAGAGCATCTAGATTGACTGATTGCACGGTGGCCCCGAAACTCCACCCCCCTCATTTCTGCATCAAGCCCTAACTCTTCTTCTAGATAAATTTTAAAGCTAGCAGTGAAGATGCAGAAAGCTAATAATTTTAAAACAAGTTCACCACTTTCAATGACAAGTAGAAGAGGCCTGGCTTCCAGAAGGCCTGTGCACCCAACGCTTGAAGAAGCCACCACCCGGGAGACTCAGTTGTGTCATGGTTAAGCAACCACAACTCAATGAAAAAGTCCTGAGTGTTACCCTGGCCTGCAACAGGTTCCTTGAGTGAGTCACTTAATCTCATTACTCTATTTCACATACTGTACTAAGAGACAAGATGGTTTCATTTCTCCTCCTTTTATTTCTACAGCACTTATGAACTTCTTGGAGGAGGACAGGCTCTCCTGTTGCCTCCATACAGGACCTGCCAACAGCAGACATTGATGTACAATAGGAACATGAGGTACCATCTTAAAATGAGCCTTGTAGAGACACACTTAGTTCTGCAAACACAGCTGCAATTGACTGTCCACCTTGAATGACCATGTCCTCATCTTCAGCAATGCTACCTTACACAGTGGCCAGAGTCCAAGCCACATCTCAAATACGCAACCGCATTTCTGTAGTAAGACACCTTAGCCCTTCCGCTGTCCCTTTCACTGCTAGCCCACAGCTCCAGCAAAAAAAAAGGAAGATAACAACAAGTTGTTTTGTTTGGCAACGTCCTGGAGAAGTAGACTGTTTTCCAGGCTGACCATCCTACTTGGAAGCAGTGTCCTGCTACCGGTGCATGCACTATGGTTTGAGAATCCCTCTCCTGGTAGCAACCGCCTGCAGCTTGGAGTCCAAATATAGTCACGATGTAGAAATAGCACGTCATGTCCTGAAATGAAGGGGCCAACAGCCACTGGTCTAACTCACGTTAGAGGTCATGGCAAGAAATGGAAAATAACGCTCTTGCGAAAACACAGCTAACTGGACTTGTCCTCGAGGGTCACGTATCAAATGGAATCATTTTAAGGTTCAAGAGTTGGAATAGTTATAGCATTAAAAACCAAAACAATGCGTGTTTACTCTGGATATTTTTAGACTGGTTTCCTAAGGAAACGAGCCTAACGTGATCACACTGTGTTTGTGTGTATCTGAATGCAAACACAAACTCCTTGCTTGCCTGCATGATCTTCTCCTCAATGTTTTTGGAATATTTTGACCAATTTTGATCAAATTTGACGTAAGAATAGAAATCTTTGAGATGTGATATTCAAAAAAGTTTTCTTCAAATTAATTGCTGTCCAGAAGAAAAAGACCCCTGAGGGGTTCACAGAGAGGGCTTGGCCAGAAAGTTCACTCATCACTAGACACCAGAGAAAACACAAAAGAGGAAAGTGGTCAGAAAACAACTTTCACAAGTTTCAGTGCTCTTAGAAAAAGAAAAAAAAAGACAAGCTGAGGGCACCAGGTGAAGCTCCTCTTTCCATTCAAATAAACTCAAGATGAATCCCTTGCACAGTCACACTGACTGTGCAAGGGAATGTGGGCAGTGAGAAGCCCATCTGGGAATGAAGCATATGAAGACCTGACCTGAGGGGGCTAGCTAGGTGTGCATGTGAAAAAGGGATTGAAGATGAAAAAGCTGGAGGTAAACCAGAAGGTATCTGTGGTCAGGCATGCCTGGAAGGAAGGGAGAGGGAGCGCTGCATGCAACAGTTGATGCTGGAGGAACGTGTATATGAAGGAGTGACACCCCTGTGCATGCCAAAACGTCTGCAAATGAAGACACAACCAGTACAGAAGTTTGCCGTTCTGGGTGCACATGTCAGCACGTCATGTCTCCAGCACATCTCTGTTAGCCTGGAGGCTACAGTGCTTTCGAAACGCAACCAACGTGCATTGACTTGGCCAAGCTTTTATGAGGCTGCTGGAAGCAGAACCCACCCCCTCCCACAGTTCAGTGCTGGGGACTGCAGGACCTCCATCTGGACCCCAGCTTCCCTGCACTGGTCCCAGTTTCTTCCCTGCAGCGTCTCCTCAACCCCAAACCCAGCACTGGGGATGTTTCGTCACAATTCGGAAAGAGAGGTACAGCACAAGGACACAAGGAAATGTCACAGAGGGCCATTGAAACTCAGCCATGGGAGTGACTGCTGCAAAACAAAACCTGCCCTCGACACAGACGGCCTCCACAAGCCCTGGTCATATGGCAGCTAATCAAATACAGCAAGTCTTCCTCATTTGGCACTCTGCGTTAAACAGTAAAAACCTGCTTATATTTCCCCAGCCCATCCCTTCACTGCCAGGCATTTGCTTCTTTAAGAAATGCTTGACTACAAGGAAAAAAAAAAAAAAAAGTCACAATTCTTTCAGAGCAGAGAGACAGTGAGGAATGAGCATCAGCTGGCTCAGGCAGAGCACCGAACTGGAAAAGAAACTCTGTCTTATTCCTGTCACAAGATATCCATGACACGATGCAAGTCGGACACTGCTCCAGCAGGCTTTGGAAAAGGAGAAGGAGGAGTAAGAGCCAGGATCCAGCTCTCCCTGCTCTTCCCAGGGACCAGCCTCCTCCAGGTGACTATGTGGGGACCCAAGAGGACTAAGCTCACAATCTGGGCACCTCAGATGCCTTCAAGGACCAAGATGAACCTGGTCCTGAGTGGTTCTCAGCTTGTAGCAAAACTGGTTTCTTAAGCTATGAAGTTCTTTACAAAGAAATTCATTCCTGTTCTCTTTCTGGGGGGAGCCTGAGGTAGTTGCGGTGGGAAGGCACCAAACTGCAGCTGTTTCATTTGTGCCTTCAACAAAGTGGTAAAAAGAAAAGCTAGCCAAAAAAAAACCCTGGGATGAATATCAAAGAGCTGAGTTTGTGTAGCTTTGCACCCGTAGGTTTGTGTAGAAAGAATGTAAAAACGCCAGAAAACTCATGCCTGTTAGAGCATCTCAGAATTGGTCTCTCAGCTGCTCAAAAGCCAGTATCACCTTAAATGCAATAAGAATATTTTCCCACTGTGCTGGCACTTCTGGGGTTCTACCACTATTCCATAACCTGAGCAGAGGCTGAGGTCTACACTGCTGGCTTGAGCCTCAGGTACCTGCCACCAGCGTCATTTAGAGGAGCTTCAAGTCTTTGTTTAGCAAGAGTGGGAACCCAACCAGCACAGAAACAGGTCCAGGCTGACGGGGCTATGGAGGCTCCATCCTTTGGGGGGAAAAAAAAAAAAAAAAAGCTGTAAATCAAAGCCTGCTACTTCAAGCAGGTACCACCACAAATGTACAACTGCCTTCTCCTCCACGCGGCACAAGGACCAAGCACTTACATCAACTCCCCGGGTCACGTTTGGGATCGCATCAAGAAGAGCTGACTCAGAGGACATCTTGCATGGGGATGCCCTTAGCAAAGAGGAATAAGTGTGTACTGTGAGCAATTGGATGATCATGCACACAAATCACCGGGGAGAGGAGTCCGGCACAGGGGTAATCCGACAAGAACTGCGGATGCACATGAGAACCTGGAGGGAAAGTGCAATGTGCAGTCAGTGATGCAAAGAAGGGGAAAGGAGAGGGTAGGGGGGGGAAGCATTCATGATCTTCTGGAAGAAGGAGGGGTGGAAAGGGGAAAGTATGCGAATGAGAGAGTCCTCGACGAAAGGTGAACCACAGGAGAAAGTTGCATGTGTGGGGCAGAGGAAAGGAAGACAACGAATTGAATTTCAAGGGAAAAAATGCTAGAACCTCTTCCTGCAGAGAAACAGCAAATACCTAGAGGAACTCAAAGGGGAAAAAAAAGGTTGCAAAAAAATCCAAGGACAGAGTTTCTTCTGACTGCACACAAGGAAGCTTTACTTCCAACTGACTTGCTGCCACTTATCTTTGAGCAATAAAATACATTCACCCATCCCAAGCTCTCAAAAAAACCCAGTGCAATAATAATTAAAAAAAACCAAAACAATTTATGTTCCCTGAAGCAGGGCATTATGCATATGAAGGAAGCTCCAAAGAAACTTTGTAAGGCTATGCCTAAAGAAAGAAGGAGGTGGAAAATTAAGTGTTTGCAGACACAAGAAAATAGACAGAACAGCAAATGCAGGGAGGGGAAAAAAAAGGAAATAAAACAAAACGAGGAAAACGCTGCTCATCTGGGGCTTGTTAAACGCTACGTGACAGGCAGGGAAAGCTGATGGATTGCTTCGTTGCATTTGGTGCCACGCGTTCAGTGCCCTTCCAGAGCGACAGCATGTTCCCTTATCTGAAGGCCTTTAGTGACGCTGAGGACTGGATGCCCTGGACTGGAGCAGCCCTGCTGCAGGTGGGAGAGCAGTGGCCGCAGGGCTTGCCAACATGCCAGCAGGACATCCTTTGGGCTCCTGGCTTTTTGCTTCTCTCCTTCTCCAATCAGACTAAATGAAATGGAGCCATTTGCAGGTTTAGAAGTGGCAAGGGTTCAGCCCACTCCATCCCCAGGCGCCAAAGGGTTGAAATCAGAGCAAACGCTTACAGAATGTTTGTGCACTTTCCAATCACGGCACAAGCAGCCGCACAGAGAGCCCAAGCTGCGCTTCACCTTCCGAGCAGCCCTAGGAAAGGGTTTAGGAAACTACCTCAACTCTTATTTTCAAGAAAGGGAAGCTGATGTGAATTTTGGCATGGTGGCGACTTAAAAGAAACCACACACCCCCCCCCAAAAGCTGCTGGGTTGCAGCGAAGCATTCAAGCCGGCAGAGGAGAGGTTCCCAACGCTGATGCTCTCTCACCCCCTGCCTCCCTCCCCGCTGCAGGGCATCAGCAACCGCACCCAGCAAGATCCTCTCTTGGATTCCCTCCCCTCCCATTCACGATCGCATAACATCCCCGGGGCAGTTGCTCACACGGAAAAGCAACATGAGGAAAGTATTTAATGTATGTTTACATCTTTTAATATAGTGTAGCAGCTGGAATCAAAGGCAAAAAAAAAAAGAACAGGCCTTGGCACATGAGCAGCGTGGCTCTCCTCAGAGCCCCCTTCTAATCACTGCCGCTCCCTGGACCACAGCTTTAGAAATCAGGCACTAGCCCCCATTGCCTAATTAGCAGAGCAGTGGAAAGCTTAGGAACAGGCGTATCTTCTTCCTCCCTAAGTGGCCACTGAATAAATGCTGTATCCCCAGTTCACAGCCCCTTTTTACATTGCTGGCATTACCAGTCCTTTGTGTACCCACATGCTGTTACTTAAATTGCTTCCATGTTTTCATTACTTGCCCTCTGTGCTGTGTGTATTGAAACTCCAGCAAGAATGCTGAAGTGGTATTTCAAAGCACCGGGGACTACTGGAGATGTGGCTGAAATTATTATGCAACAAACTTAAGTGATTTTTCGAGTCCTGACAGAGTTTGCTCCTCCTCAGGGGGAAAAGATAAATCCAGGTGATACCCCATCAGGTGCAGGACAACTGCTGCCACCCACCAGAGACACAAGCATGGCACTTGCAGCTTGGGTTCTGCTCGCTGTCCATCCTTATATACGGGTCTGTGGGCCTTTATATATGCCCTGCGTCCGTAGGTGAGGTGGTAAACTCAAATAATGATGCAGCTCCCATGCGCAAGGGAAACGTGTACATCAGGCCAAACTCTCCTGGCAAAAATCCATGGAGGACAGTGGAGTGGTGCCAGTTGAAGATCTGCCCCACTGTTTTAAATGCATTGTTCCCTGCTGCCGGAAGCTGCTTTTCTGGGGTTTGTGCTGATTAAAGCAACAGGCAATCAAACAGACTAAGTCTGAAATAGCGCAACCACCAGAATCAGTTAAATGTGACAATCACTTTTTTTTTTTTTTTTTTTTTGGTAACCGCTACCGCAGCTCTCAACAGCTTTGCAAGTACACACAGAAGGTACCTGCACACACTCCTCTCTCCCAGGGAAACCCATAGGTGGACCAGACAGCTTAAGGTCCATTTGAGTTCCAGCTTTCTGTTTCCTTCTAACTAACGTCCCCAAAAAAACGTCTGTAACTGCTGTAAGATACACGCATCAGCCATGACAGTAATCACGCTGCCAGCACCAGAACCCTTCTCCCACTGACTTCTGACCTCCCACTCCTGTAGTGCCTTTCATCACGCCGTGATATGGGATGTTCACAGCCAAGGCCTGATCCTGCCACCCATGAGTGAAGAGGCAGCTGTGCGCGAAATCACTCTGGCTGGAGGGGTGCATCACTGTGATGCAGGCTGCGGGTCTCCGGGCATCAATTCCCTTGAGATCACAGCACTGAGGTCTTCCAGATCCCTGCTGGGGACTTCTCTGCCCTGGCCCCAGCTCAGCAGCTGCTGTGCGGCAGCCGTTGGGTGTTATGCTAATGGATGTGCCGATGCAGCAGCCCTCTCCCCATCTGCTCAGAACATCCACCTGCTGGGGTTGGGGTTTTTTTTGGTTTTTTTTTTTTTTTGGTTTGGTTTGTTTTAATGGCCAGAATAGACCAGTGCTGTCCCAAAGCACTTCCAGCCTGCACACGGGCACAACACCAGCCAGCTCGGACCTCACAGCACAAGTGCAAGCTGGATGCAGCCATGTTTGGGCCGTTATCCGCTTCTTTCAAACTCCTTATCTTTCTGCAATTAAAGTCTCACCCTGACCGTAACCACCCTGCAAGGTGATTTTTTTGTTGTTGAGGTTGGTTTTTTTTGCACATGGTTAGCTTTATTTATTTAATCTTTTTGGATGGCGACATGAAGGAATAAACGTGCCTGCCATACCCATCTGACTGGGTGATAAATAGAAATGAAAGTTCCGATTTCTAAGCAGTCATATTCTTCACGGTCCATGCACAGTAGGTAGTGGTTTGCAAGTCTTTTTTTCTCCCTGCACAGCCATGGAGGGATTGCTTGCAACACCTTTGCTGTCACTGAGCATGGTCTCCTACAACCACGGGTTCCCCTGAGACCTATGCAAGTACTCAGGGAGGAAAGGGAAGCAGAAATAAGACATTGCTTGGTGCTAAGAAGACAGACCATCCTCCTCAACAGGTGGGAAAATATCTTCTCTCTGTATTATAGGGCCAAATCTCTGTTGTGTTAAAAAGAGATGGTTTTTTTCGTGTGCATAAAGTGTGCCATTTAGTCGGATTCTAAGAAAAAAATCGCCTTGATTTTGGATTATTTTGTTTTGTTTCCCGCCCCATCCCCCCCCCCCCCCCTCCAAGTTCAGCTTCTAAGAGAAGTACTTGCAGAATGAGCAATGTTAATGTCCCTGGGCTCTGCCTTGAGTCAATGGGAAATGATGATGCTTCAAAAAGTGATTTAGAGTTATCAGAATTTTGGTCTAAGGCAGTCTGCCGAGAAGACTGTCTCCAGGGAGAGCCATTGGCAATTAGCCTCCTCAAGGCTTGAAGCAGCCCTTTGAACGTCCATCAAGTGTGCAAGGTATGGGAGAAGTGGAGACCTCCTGCACAGTGAGGGATCCAAGCTGCGTGAGCAGGAAAGCCAAGTCATGCCCTGAGCTGTAATCAGTGGACGCCTACATCCCAGATGAATTTGTCCAGGTTTTGGAGATACTCATGAGTCTTTCATCAAATCTAGGTTCCTGTCTGAACTCATCATGATGCCTGCATGTTACTGAGGCAGAGGTGAAGTATTTGTACTGTGATAAAGCCTCAACCCGACCAAAGCTCCTTTGTCTGATGCCTAGGACAGAGAACACCACTACACCCAAAATAACGTGAGTAATCACCAGGTGTCCCTCCCCTCCCCAGTACTGCTTAAAACACTTGAACTAAATTTGTTTTAAAGACTAAGTGTAGTGATATTCCTGAAAAAAAATCAAGCCAACAGCAAAACAAAAGGGTGCTCCTGAAGAGGAGCTCATACATAGAAAGGATTTTCTTTCTTTTCCCCTCCCTCTTCCTCTCCTTGACTAAATGAAAAAAAATAGAAATAAAAAGATCAATTTTTACCCAAACTTAAAGTACCAAAAATTTCTCTCCAGAAGGATATTTCGAGAAAATGATACGCATCTGGAAGAAAATGAGCCTTATAATGGAAGTATTTTCTGAAGCATAACTATAGTGTTGCTAGCACAATGCTGTAATCAAGAATAATGGAGCCCTTCACCTGGTATACAGGAATGGATTCAATTGTTCACTGTGCACATACCTGTATTTTAAAAATGTAGTCAAAAGCTTTAACTGCCAAAAGGCTTGAGCATTAGCGCTCAGACACAAAGCAGTTTAGAAGTGGGCTCCTTCATTTATCACTCATGTAATGATTAATCTTAAATCTCAATTACGCACAAAAATAGAAGAGGCCCGGCTGAACTTTTGATCCCTTCCGAATTGGTTCATCTGAAGGGTGGTTCAAGATCATCCCCGCAGCGTATGCAGCAGTGCAGGGCGATCCCCGCTCTGTATTACCTCTTCCGTGGGCAAGCAGGGCTTTGCAAAGCTTGCAAAGGTTATGCCTTGGACACAAACTGTTTGAGCAGGTTTAATCCCACCCTCTCCCTCTTCTTTCAGAAGGAGAAATATGGGAAAGAATAGGACTGACTTACCTTCTTTTTGGAGTGTGACCTGTCCTCCTCTTTAGCTGTTTTGCTATTTTTCCCAGCTCTGGAAAGCTTCTGCTCGCCAGACTGCTTGATGGTGATTTTGATCTCGGGAGGGCAAATATAGTTCTCCAAGTTCTTTGGGGGCTTCTTAGCTCTCTTGGTCGTCTGGATCTTTAGTTTTAAACTCCCCTCTGTGAAGTTAGCCTCCTTGATGGAAAATTCCTGCTCCTCCAGGCCGTCTCCCGCCACCCATTTCTCACTGTCTGCATTGGAAGTGGAATCCACATCTCTCCCAGAACCCAGCTCATCCTCTTCTTCAGGCTCCAGCCTCTCACCACTCACCGGGATCCCTTTCCCCGAGCCCGCCGCAGGCAGCATCGTCTCCCCTGGGCAGCTGGAGGCAGGTGGAGGCTTCGAGGAGGTGATGGTGGCTGGCAGAAAGTCTGCCTCGCCCCCCCTTTGCCGGGAGCTGCCCAAAGTCTCCCTGGGCTCCATAGCAGTACCGCAATGCCCTGGAGTTTTATCAGAGGGAAGGGGAGTGTGGGAGTGGATGAGGAGATTAAGGGCAGGTACGATCCCAGGGAGCGAATGGTAACTGTCCGATGAATTCAACGTCCCGATTGCCCAGAGGCTGCAAGAAGCTTAGAAGAGACCAAATCTGCCACTGTCAAAAGAAAGGAGAAGAAAAAAAGGGAAGTTAGCACACATACATGCATTGAACGCGAGACTGGAGATGACTGAAATGGGGCACGCTTACGCTGCCCCTGCAGCATCTCAAGGGCCTTCCTTGAAGCAGAATAGGAACCGAGGCTGGCCGGCATTTCTGGGGGCTGGAACTGATATTGCAAAGCAAGGAACAATAGCCACTTGTATTGCTAAATTGATGAAGGTGGATATATAAAAAAAACAACAAAAATGGTGTATAAATGCAAACACCTTCAACTCTAGACTTGGGAAATAAACGAGGGGGTAACCAGCCCTCCACATCCATGAACCTCCTCGTTACTTCAAAGTGCTTGCTGCCACAGGGATCTTAGAGGGGGGAATAAAATAGAGACAGAAACTTGCTTGCCTCAGGTTAAACAATAACGCCATGATCAGAGCACAGAAAACATGGTGTTGCCCTCTCAATCGGGCAGAAGAGTTTCAAACTCCCTATTTCCCCACTTCCCAGGCTGGGAGAGAGAGATGCCCTCAGCCATCAGCTATTCTAGGGGGGGAATTCTGCTTTGGATGAATTATTCATTATACAGTGGGCCAGGCACACACTGTCTACAGACCAAGATGCTCCCTGGGATGCTGGAAGTGCAGGAGGATTCACCTGGGTCTCTTGCACGGCATATCAGGGACTTGAGTATTGAGGGAGATGGAGGAAAGTTAAACTCAGTGTTTTCCAGAGCTCCTCGTGCCCTTGGGTACCACTGCTTTGTGGCTGACTGAAGCAGACTGTGCTCTCATCCTTTCAAATGTGGGCTTTCTTTAAAACATCACAGATTGAACCCTTTGAGGTGGAAGCACTCATATTCAGTAGTTTACAAAGCCTCAGCCAAAGTTAGTGGGAGAAGCTGTGAATGTTCAACTGGGGCAGAAGATGTATCACTCAATGACAGAGAAAGGCTAAGACAAATACTAAACATTTAGTTTAAAAAAAGATACACGTAGGGTGTTTTTAAAGGTGTTGAGGCCCTTTCCTACATCCTCCCCAAAATCCCCCATACAGCCATCCCCCCACGCCCATCATCACAAGCCGGTGTAGGCTACAAAATTAGCAGAAGGGTATCTCAGAGAGAAACAAAGATATTTTCTGCTGCTTTAGCACAAACAGCTCCCTGGTGGGTCGGAGGAGTATCACTTCTGGCACACAGAGAAGGAAAGGAGAAGGCACTGCCAGGAGTAGGTGCTGGGGGTGCAGACCTACTCTTTCAGCAGTAGCTCCCTGCTAGATTAGCCCTGCCACACTGCCAAACCCCACCCCTCGACCAACTGTAAGCAAGATCTGAGCAAAGCCAGGGATTTCCCAGCCCATTCTTAGCGGCAATAAACCATAAAGGAGAAACAAAAATGGTCTTGCTATCTATCGCTAAATCATAACAGCATTATCATAGACTACTCTAAAGCAGAGCTGACCAAGAAAAATCACATGCCCTTGTATCACTGGCTTCCTTCTGCCTTTCAAAAATGCCTTGTGTGAGCTTAAAATTCAAAAAGAAGTAATAACAGGCACCTTTTATTAGTTATATATTCACATTTCCACTGGAGTGTGGCCACGGGTCACTTCTCTGACCCTGGCACATATGGCTGCTAATGGAAAAACCTAAGCATCCTAGAGCTCCATGAAATCATTGGGTGACCTCCACCCATGTCCCAGCAGACACAAATTCAAATAAAGTTCCCATAAATAGCACAAGCTGACAGCCCAAGCAGGAAAAAAAAAAAAAAAAAAAAAAAAAGGAAGGAAGAACTATCATGGAGACTGATCTGCCATCTGGCCTTAGAGGTGGTTTCTGTAGCTCATAGTAGATAGAAGTGCACCATAAAAACACTTATGCTTAAGTTGCACATCTTCTGGCAACAGGGAGGGGACTCATTTCCCAGAGCTGCTGTCACTGGTCTCATTTAAGGTGATCTTGAAGAACTAACAGACCCAAGGTCTCCTGCATGCCTGCATTGACTCACCCTGTGGTCAGCAAGTCTCTCCACTTCACCACCTGTGAAACAAGGATAATGCTTACCTCATTCAAACCTATTGTAGGGTGGGTTAGTTAATGCTCTTACATAGTTTTGAATGCAAGTGTTTACCGTGTGGTAGTCGCTAATTACTAACGCAATTAGTACATTATAGCCACCCAGTTGCAAGAAGCTGCTCCACCTAATTGACCGACCTTGCACCTTGCCTCTCCTTTGTGTCTATGGAGGTGATGGGAGTCAGGGTTACCTTCCTCTTCCAACCGGTCCAATCCAAAAAAAAAAAAAAAAAAAGGCTGTCCTATTTATCTGCCGTTTCTCATTGTTAATCTCCTTGGAGAGGGACGCAATGTACACACACTCCTGGGCTGCAACACAAACACAAGGTGGTAAAAGCTTGGCGGTGCAGCATTCCAGGGAGTTACTGCTCTGGTATGCACGCATGTACAATGGGCACTCTGTGCTGGCCTCCACCCACGGGCTTTTAACCTCTCTCACTGCTGGTAAAAAAGAGAAAGCTTCTGGCAGACAGCATCTAGCTCAGCAGGCAGGGCAGCAGGATGAGTGCGCGACCACCGAGGGTGCAGGGAAGGGACCACAGCCATGGGTGTAATCAACCAACCTGCCTGAGACCCTACATTGAATGGGAGCTGAAATAAAACTCATGGCTCTGAGCTAGGAAGGGTCTTTCAGGTTTTGATTCACTGGGTAATGTTTTATGGAGGGTGAATAAAAATCCAACTCTCTGCCCCAAATTCTGGCTGTGGGTCTTTGACCCACGCGCTTGGTCATGACACCTAAACACTCATCCCTGCTTGGCTGTGTGCTTTCAGGTCGGTAGAAACAAGCAACAGATGAATAAAGTCATTGCATTACACCAGTGTCAGGTGAGTTCATGCCAAATCCACCTTAAAATACCACTTAAAAATATTGGCCTCCTGATCTGCTGAGGGCCTGAAGATGATGATATCACCAGACCCGCAGGTAGCAACAAATAACCCTGCACTCCAATGCCATGCTGAATTAACTGGGTCATTGTTTTCAGTATCTCCTTACTCTCCTCCAGGGTTAATAGTTAAATGACTTAGGTGCAGGGACATTATACTTGTCTTTCTTGTTTGGGCAGGCTACCTGCGCTTTGACTAATTAGGAAACCTCACTTCAGACTTCTGAACATGTAACCTCTTTTGGAAACCTCCCCATCTCCCCTCTCGAGGCTGCCTTCGAGCAGAAGCGCTGAAGGGACGGCGATGAACACTTTTCCTCCAGCAGCTTTTCTGCCTTATCTGGCAATGTGCAGATTTGGAAATCTAGGGAGGAAGTGGATTTTCCAGGAGGCCTCTAGCTCTCTTTTAAACACCTGAGAGATGGGGGCTGTCTAGACTTTTAAGTGCTCACCCAAACTGCCCTTCCAGGCCTCTGAGGCTCACCAGCATGAAGTCCCATTCAATAACCAACTACAGAGGCATTTTACCATCCAAATTAAGATCCCTGAGGAAAGTGTTACTGCTAGCAGGCTTCCTGCAGTCAAGTTAAATTTGAGGAGGATAATTCACAGGTGAATGACAACAAATTTCACAGAAGTTGGCATTAGATCTTAATTAGGGAGAGATTCATGCTTCCTCTGATAAGTAATGAGAAATAATCAAATGCCTGTGTGCTCATCCTGGCAATGGCTGCTCACACATCTCTTATCAGCTCCTCTGGGCACCTCGAACACACTTCTTGAGGCAAAGGCCTGAAGTACAAGACCTCCCTTTGGGTCATACAAGATGCCTTCCATTAAGGGCTCTGAATAAGCTCCCTATCCTGCCTCAGGCAACTACTCAAGTATTCAGATGCCAGGGCTATAAAGTGATTAAACTGAAAATTTTCTGAGGACAATAACAGAAGTGAGAGCCCACAGCAGGGGGAAGAAATCCACCTGTTCGGGGTTCTCTATGAAATGAAAGTGGGTTTTGCCCTACGCACAGGAGCAACCACGTTAGTAACAAGCAAACGTTGATTAGACAAACGCAGCCCAGCCAGGTTCAGCTGCCCAGCGTTTGTGCCCCTGCTTGATGCGCTCAAGCACCAGGAGCACTAGCAGAGAGCTTGGAGCGATATTAAGGGATGCTGCCCAAATCCCATAGTACGCTAGTCCCAGCCATGACTGTGGCTGTTGAGACTGCTTTTGATTTATCCATAGAGTCCAAAAGGCCAGAAGATGAAGAAAAAAAAAAAAAATTCTATTGAACACCTTCAAGTGAGGGGAAACTGAGGCACTACTCTGAGAGTGTCACAGTGAATATGGAGAGGAACACACATCTTCTTGAACCCCACGCCTGTCATGTTGCCTTTGGATCTCACTTTCTCTCATGTGACATGTAAGTTAAAACCCTAATCTCTGCAAAATATCAGAAATCCTGGAAGCCTCTTTACACTCTATCTTTTTAAAACCATTCGCCACAAAGCACTGGAGACTATACAGCAATATTTAATGATGAGATATCACCTTTCACTCCGAAGACTCCCGGGTTGCTTCCTCGATTATATATGCCACCGCTGAAATGCAGCTGCCTCTGGGGCAGAGGCCAATGGACAACCCACATTACACCCAAGGGAAAGTTTTGGTCAGAAACCTGCTTTTATGAGAAGAGTCAGTGAAACTTCAGAATCCATCATGGGACATAAAAACCCAACAGCCTGGCATGCAGCAAGCT
Organism: Larus michahellis; assembly: GCF_964199755.1. NCBI lineage: Eukaryota > Metazoa > Chordata > Aves > Charadriiformes > Laridae > Larus > Larus michahellis. The sequence goes on from NC_133930.1 coordinate 5,496,698, forward strand.
GCACTGAACTCAGTTAACCCACATTAGGAATACGCCAAAAAAAGCCCTTCAACCTATTTCTTCATTATTGCTTTACAAAAAACCTGCAAATTTCAAGCGTGGTTGTGGTTGCGGTACACGCAGTGCCAGATGACCAGCAATACAGGTTCGATAGAACAGATATCTGGCCATACTTTTATCTAATGGACCAGGGCATACAAGGCGGGGGCTAAGCCTTTCTTCATGGCAACTTAAAAGCAGTTCCAGAGGATGGGTAGAACTTGTGAGCCATAAAGCCAGCATGAAGCAGACAAGTGACATAGTATGACGCAATACAAAGTCTGCTGGGATAAAATTAAGACACTGCAAATTTATTTATTTTTTTTTTTTAACAAATTTGCACCAGAAGAATGAGTTTATATCGCGTCAGTATCATGCCCCAGTAGCACATTTAATCTGGCACTCAGAGCCCTGGAGCTAGATTTATTGCACCTTTGGACCACAGCCTTTGTTACTTCCTGTGGCCATGATACTCTGAAAGAACAAGCCAGCTTTGGCAGGGAGCTGGAAAAACGACTGTGATCGCTATTTTCCATCCACACTATAGATCCCATAGAAAACACCCTCTCCCTTTCACCCACCTTGCGTCAATCAGGGCAGAAACAAGGCAGAACTTCCCCTTTGAGCAAAACAAATGAACGTCATCTCTTATTAAAGAGTCAGAGATAGCCTGGTGATGTCCAAATCCTGACCAGACACAGCCCGGAGCATCCTGCCCTAGGTGACCCTGTGCTGAGCAGCGTGGTGGACTGGACAATCTCCAGAGGTCCTTCCAACCCCAGCCATTCTGGGCTTCTGTGATGTATTTATTTCGTTCTCTATCTCCAGTGCTTGGCAAACTGGTCTCTCTATTGCGTGACAATTTTGAACACACCACTAAAATTCCCTGTCTATAAGATATACCCAGATACAGGCACGTATAAAATGGATGTGGATATACAACAGATACAGTATGAGATCCTCAACTGATAAGAATAATTGTGAGTAGAATGACCGTATGTGAATGCCTGTAATCCACAGATTATCTACAAAAATAACTAACTGACTAACTATGGCATGTGATTCATTAGTAGGGTGAGTTAGATGCACAGGGGATTACACAGCAGAAAGGTGGTTCCTCTCCGTGTGGTCCCCTTGCCTCCAGAGCTGCTTTTGTTACAGTCCTTCCACCTCTGCATTTGATTTGGCATGGTTTATGTGAGGCCTTTCTTGGAAGGGAAGGGAAGCTCTCCTAGGTGTGGTCTATCCACATGAATACAAGGGACAAGGATTAATGGCGGTTACCAGAACAACAGAAATGTAATCTTCACTCATTTCCATCGGCTTGCCCCGAGTCTAAGTGCTACCAGCCCTCTGAACCACCACCAGCATGACTGAGTAATGCTGACAGATGGCTCTGCCTTGGCGTGCCCAAGCCCAGCAAAGAGAGCCAGGAAAAGCCACACTAGAGGTGAAAAGACAAGATAACCTGAAGATCCCTCACGGCCAGATGAGGCTGCAAGCATCCCCCCTCCCAAGATAAAGAGACAGAAATAAATGAGATCTCAAGCATATCCATAATTACAAAGGCATGTAAGTGTGCACATTACACATATGTGTATCTGTCTTCTCAACATAGAGACATTAAGAGTAGATTATAGAATCATATTTGAATCCATAATTAGGTTTGAGACTCCAAAATTAGATCAGATAGTCACCTTTTTATGTAAGTAACTAACTATCGTACAGCGCTGAAGGGAGGGCCAACTGAATGATTAAACAACTGACATGGCCATAAATCACAAGGCCCATAAAAGCAATACTGCCCAAGGTGCAGCTGTGGCAACAGCCAGCGTAGCAAAGCACCCATCTGCGGTAGAAGGAGAGATGCCCATCATGTTGCCCAAGGACTTTTACAAGCTCCTGCCTGAGAACTGTGCCAAGGTTTTATAAATCTACTCACTCACAACCTAAAGCTGTATTTGGGTGTCGGGGAAGGCAGTACAGTCATCAGACCTGTAAACACCTCCTCATGGTGACTTCTGGTCTCTGAACAACTAACCCCCTCCCACTTGTGCCCTCTGGGATAATTCCTGCTGCAGGACTGCTCCAGAGCTGGGCTCAGTTCACTGGATTTACACCTCTGAGTCAAGGAATAGGGTTTGATCCCAATGACATCGGGAGTCAGTGTGCCATTTTTACCCATCACCCTTGTGAAGATTAGGCCTCTGGGACACTAGAAAACAGAATGAGATGTCAACAGTGTTTCAACTCGCTGCAACACAAAGAGCCAAGTCAGGAGATTTGCCTGCACCAGATCAACAGCAGGTTGTGGATCTCCCGGTCTGGGAAGCACCATCACTCTTATAGTGATGTACAATCAAAGGTGACTCCTGAGATGATCCAAGAGAATAGTCCTGGGTGCCGCAGTGTGTTCCACCACAAGGACAAAACTTATTCCGTTAACAACAGCCATAAAACTCTTTGGGGAAAAGTGTTAACATGCACGAGAAGGGGACTTCAGATGTTTACTCCGTTTGAGCCAGCCCTTGCCAAGTGCACCATCCTGGAGGCAGTGGCAGCCACTCCAGGCTACAAATGGAAAGTTTTATGGGTATTTAGGGAAAGGTTATTGGCACAGAGACCGGCCACAGAAAGCAAAAGCCTGCACAATTCCATCATCTGTATTACCAAACTTTCCTAGATCGACTCTGCTCTTGGAGAGCTGCCATCAGACACAGTAGCCTCCTTCTAACACCGTCGTGGTAGGGCAATAATCTCTCCTTCTCCTTCTGATCAAACATTTCCCTCTGCACCCTGAAATGTGTGGAAAATGATTTCTCTATATCAATCATTAACGAGAGGTTTGTTTTTATTTACTGCTGCTGCCACAGGACTCCTCCTTCCTCCTTCTCTTTTTTTTTCCTCTCCTCCATTATTTCATTTTTGCTTGCACAAGTGCCAAATACACCAGCTTTCCCTCCCTTTAGGAAAAACAGAGAAATAACTGAAATAAAATGACACATCTGATAGAGAATGAACCAGGTCTTGGCTCAGCATCCATTCCTCAGAGCTGTAAGTGATGGCACAAGGAGGACCAAAAAGGCGCTGGTCCAGGATCTATCCTGTGCCCAGTCTAGAGGCTGTACAAACAACACATCCCATGTTACTCAATTCTGCATGCTTCAAACAAGACTAGGAGTAGGAAAGGTTGGATTTTGTCCATGCAGGCTTGCACTGTGTGTTTCCATGCTGAGTAAGCAGTGGTGTCTTGCTCGGTGCTGTGTCACGTTCTAAGCACCTTCAGCATCAAGGGGGGACTGTGGGAAAATGGGGCATATAAAGGGCATGCAAGAAGAAGAGTAATAATTTGGGATATTTAGAGGAAAGCACTGAGATTGATTTGCTTTAAACAATGTATCAGTCTTTTTTCTTTGAGGGAGGAGAGAAAGTCTGGGTCAGCAAAAACAAGAAGTACCCTTAAAGCCTCGTGGATTGCAGAAGGAAAAGCAGGAGGCAAAAGCAGAGCAGGACACAAGTGGACGCGGCTGGACGCGCGCAGGGCAAAGAGCAGCACAGCAACGTCAAGAGGCATAAACGTTAGTCAGGAGCATGCCGGTGGGAAGACTTGAGGCCAGGAATAAAGGCAAGATAACTAACAGCTGCTATGGGCAAAGGAAAGGACTAGCTTTGCCTCTAATGAGGCTGAAGAGGAAGCGGTTACAGAAGTGCTAGGAGAAGTTGAGTCAGACGTGAGATAAGAGCCTGCTGAGTACCTGCACTCCCAAAAGGCCTCTCCAGCTGAACTACTTCATTGTGCTCTTTGTGCGGCATTGCACACATCAAACTCTCTCTGAGGTGGCAAAGAGGATCAGGAGCACCAGATTCAAAGCTCAAATCCCTATTCAAGCAGGACCAGGGCTTTGGATTGTTATTCCCTTGTAATGCCACTGACTTCAGGATGGTGTTAAAGGTTGGATGCTGTAGCCAGCTGTTCAAAGGAGGTGATTCTGCCCCTGTACTCCACTTTGGTGAGACCCCACCTGCAGTATTGCATCCAGATCTGGGACCCTCAGCATGGGAACAACTTGCTGGAGCAAGTCCAGAGGAGGCCACAAAGATGATCAGAAGGCTGAAGGACCTCTACTATGAGGACAGGCTGAGAAAGTTGGGATTGTTCAGCCTGAAGAAGAGAAGGCTCTGGGGAGACCTTGTTGTGGCCTTTCAGTAACTAAAGGAGGCTTATAAGAAAGATGGGGAAAAACTTTTTAGCAGGGCCTGCTGCGATAGGGCAGGGGGTAATGGTTTAAAACTAAAAGAGGGGAGATTTAGATGAGATATAAGGAAGACATCTTTTATGCTGAGGATGGTGAGACACTGCCCCAGGTTGCCCAGAGAGGTGGTAGATGCCCCATCCCTGGAAACATTTCCGGTGAGGCTGGATGGGTCTCTGAGCAACCTGATCTAGTTGAAGATGTCCCTGTTCATGGCAGGGGGGTTGGACTAGATGTCCTTTAAAGGTCCCTTCCAACCCAAACCATTTTATGGTTCCATTCTGTGATTCTATGGGGTCAGAATTTGGGGGAATCGAAGGTCAAGTCATTCCTGGGTGCCCCGTCTCTCCACTGATGACATGTAGGTCTCTGTCTCTTAGAATCTGAGTCCTTCACTTAGGCCCCAACCAAGCAAAGTTTGGTCTGTGAATTCCAATGGGTCAAGGGGCCCCTGAACTGAGGCATCCATACCACTGCTCCCCAGCTGGAGTTGAATAAGGCCCCAGTCCCTACCTATGGCTATACTGCAGCTTATTGTTATTTTAGCTGTTGCTCACACTATTTTTTTCAGAGGTTTTCCTCAAGGGCCCTGGGAGGTCTGTTCACTGAGCTAAGCCTGAAGAAAATGTTCTGGCCTGAAATCCATGCTTAAAAGGCAGCATGTTTTAAGAGCAGCTGTGTCTTCAACTCTGATAAAAGGATGGAGGAACAGGACCTATGTTTCTGTGACTACCTCCTATGACACGGAACTGGGATCTAATGTAAACCAACACCTATAGCAAGTGCTATTTATGACACTTGCCAAGCAGGATTTGTAGGGACAGTGCCTCTCTCTTTAAGCCAGCAGACTGAATGATCTCCATCGACTTTAGGACACCTACAATGACACTTTTAATTTGACATGGCGTCATAAACCATGGCCTCCATTTTTTTGTCCCCCTCAAACACTAAAAGAAGACAGAGGCCTTCAACAAACCCTGTGTTTATATCCATTTATCAGCTCAAAGTCCGGCAGTTTAGACTGCTGCCCTGTTTAAAAGCATGTCGTTAGAATAATTTAAAAGGGAAAAGTGTTTCCTCTTCTTCCACAACCCTCACTTTTTCTGAATAATTAGGGAAAAAAAAGGAACAACTGACAGATGGAGAGAATTTACTCAACATTTCAGGAAGAAAATTGCCATCAAGCAAAGAGAAAGCATGACATTTTTCAGTCCATTAGGTGAAGGTTTAGGGAAGCTACAAGGATGTGAGTATATGGGTTAATATTTTAAAGTGTTTTGCAACCTTAGGAATAATGGGCACGTATAATAACACTTTGCCCAGATGCCTGCTCTAATACTTTGCATGTATACAATCCTGTTCAAACACTTACTAAACTCCCCCAGTTAAGCTTCACATCTCTGATCCCTTCTGAAAAAGAACTGAAGAATTCAGTAGAGAATTATTCCCCTGTACAGAATTACACTGAATCCTCACTATAGAGCTCCATAGGAAGGCTTTAGAGAGAAAAAGAAAAAAAGAAGAAAAAAAGAAAAAAAAAAAGAAAGAAAAAGAAAAAATTACAGGAAGGATTTCCTTGTCTAGCCAACCAATAGTGTTTTAGAGGTGTTTCAGTGGAAACCCCATTGCATTCTCCAAAGCCAAAATTTAGCAAGACTCTAGGAGAGGTAGGCATGGGTCACAGCATCGCTCCAGAATATGCTAGGTCTGGAAACACACAGTGAAGTTAGGCCAGTGTCCAAGTCTTAGAAATCACATCGGTAGGATATTTAGGATATGTGGATTCATATGGAGGAAAGACACGCCTGTAGTGCCTTTCAGCTTGACCTCTGATTTGAGTATCATCATTTTCTCCCTTCCATCTTAAAACCAACTTCCCCATCTGCTAAAATACCGGGACAGAAACAGAATGATTCATTGTATACATATATATATCTCCGTTTTAAAGGTTAAGGCTAACAAAAATTTCAAAGTAACATAAAACCTCAGGCTTCCGATCTTTAACCCATCTCTAATTTTGAGGTATTTAAGTGAGTCCTGGGTTACCCCATGCTTGCCTACCACACATTCTTCTGAGCAGCTTTCCCAAGTACTGTTGCAGGAGATACTGTACTGCAGGAGAAGAAACTTTGCCTTCGTCACTGTCACATTCATACAGCCCTTAACTGCCCAGGACTGCACAGCAGCTCTTACAGAAACAGGAATTCACTCCTTCAAAGGCAGTAAGAAGCTAAATAAGTAGCCCCCACAACAGCATTTCGCCTCCACCCCAGCATCCCACTCTGCCAGGCATTTGCATCCCAATATATCATGCTCTGCAGAGCCAAGCCTTGGGCCGCACTGCACTTTGGTATTCACCAGGGCAGGTCAGAGCCTTGCCATCACCTTCTGACCTTACGTTTGCATGGAAATTGGTCTCCTCCTGCATCGCTTTTCCACACATTATGCTTGCTTTCAAAGAAGTGCATCAGACTCACGGGCTCTACCTAGGGAGGACAACTCAGGCTCATCCTTACCATTTGCACAACTCCTTTTTTCCTCCTGCAAGACCCTCATGCTGGATGGACACAAGCCTCATCACTGCCCCCACTCATAAGCAACAGTAAACCGGACCCCGCAATCTGTGAGCAACACTGGTGACCGTATTCCCAGAGTACTTCTCTGGCCACCTTCCTGTTTTGTCACCTGTGCTTCAGCCTTATCATTTTGCCCTGCATATCTGAAGTCAACAGGTTCATCACCATTCTGGCAAAGGCACATGAGTTCGGTGGACAGGCAGCCAGTCAAAGATCATAGAGATAGAGAGGCTAGAGACCTTGCAAAGATTCCCAGCTAGACTGGGAAGTAAACTAGAGTTGTAAAGATCATAATCAAGCCTGGATCAAATCCTGCCAATCCTCAGGTGTTTGAGGTCCAGAGTTTCGATTTGGCCTTCTAGAGAGAGAGAGGTGACTAACCTGAGAACTCTTCAAAATTTTCAATTTCATAAAAGACAACAAAAGCCTAAATGAAATAATGCCAGAAGATTGCTTTTCATATCCAGCTGCCCTACAGCTTATGGTAAAAGCTCATCATTGTGTTTGGACAATCTGTGCTGCAAAGTAAATCCAACTCCAAAAGGGCAAAATAGCCTCTAACTCTGCTCCCTCTCAAGAGCTGATAAACAGAAATTACCACCTCCTACTTCCTTCAGACATTTCCTCAGCCCTGAAAGACAAGCTGCATTATCCTCTGACTGCTTTTATTCAATTTAAGAAATTATTTTTCCTTTGCCTTTACCTATTTATCCCACTCGCTTTGCTCTCTCTACGACCAGTTAAATGTGAGTGCAGAATCCAGGAGCCTGTTGGGGAGCTGTGCTTGTTCCCAGCATCCAGCAGCTCTCCAAGCAGGTCCAAATATGCAATGCATTTTTGAAGCCGCATCAAGTGAAGCCTTCACGATGAGAGAAGGAGAAAGAAACCATCTCTAAGGGTTTGAGTGCACCTCTGAAACAACTGCGCTAACAACGCGCGCTTGCAACCTGATTTCATGCCCTTATCAAAAGGCAAAGCAGTCCCAACCTCAAAAGTTTGGAAATCGTTTGCAGATCTGACAGTTCCCCCAGGCTAAAACCTGGAGTTGAGGGGTTTTAAAGCCCATCTTTAATCAAGATGACAATTTCCTAAAAGGATGAGTCATTTTATTTCCTCAACAATAATAATGGGAAAGGAAACCTTTTTTTTTTTTTTTTTTTTTTTTAAGCAAGCTGGAAAGACAGAAAGTAACTAGAACAGAACCTATAAGAGTAGCAAAACCAGTCCCAGTAGAAACCACAAGCCCTGCAGCAAAACACTGGGAACCTCCTCTGCTAAAGTTCTCCCACAGACTCCTGCCTTTCTTCCTAGGCTTCGTAGCTAAAGCTTGGATTGCTGCTGCCCTAAAAGTGCCCAGTCTTCCCAGCAATGAGGCTAGATTTTGCTGTGGGTTTCATCTGACCACCTCTTTCTTTTGTGCACAGATTTGACGCCCTTCTCTCGTCACCAAATGCATGCTCAATCGCAGCACTTACACACTCAAAACCCTCCATGTCCACATGTTACAGTAGGCAAAAATGACATGCTGAATTTCTGATCATGGCTCAAATCCCATTCAGTTGGCCCTACTGCATCATGGAGCAGATTTTGGCAGTTATTAACACTGCCTTTCAACATCATCACGGACCCATAGATCACAGATACTCCAGAGATGGGTAGTTAACGGGGAGCAAGAAAGACCGCCTAGGCATATGGTTAAACAAATCAGTCATCAATTCACTGGGAGAGCTTTCATTTCCATCACAGCAATCTGTTGGATCCCAGAACTGTTTTTACGTGGTTCATTAGACAATAGCCTTTCTTGCTACTAGTTGGGTCAAGAGTCAAAATTGCTGTGTAATTGCAAGTCTCCAAGCACAAGGCAAGAGTTTTTCAGTCCTGGAGGGTGTCGTCCAAAGGGGAAAGAAAACAGAAGGGAAAGATTATGTGTGAGCAATTGAGCCCTAGTGAGAGGGCAAAAAAAGTCACTGAAACTGGGATTAGCCAAATCTTGTAACGGAAAACAAGAATCCTGTTGGTAAGCTGGCACTTACATCTAAGAGACACGTGTGCTGGGGAAAACGAGCTCAAAGGATGGGTCAAAACAGACCAGAAGAGTAAATTAAACATCATCCAAAGCCAAACAATGATGGTTAGGCCTTTTCAAACATTTAACTCCTTGAGTTAATTAAGCATGTAGCAACAGCAGTTATTAAAAAAGAACAGTTCCCAACTTAATCAAAGTACATTATTGGAAATGATACTGAGGAACCTCAGTAGAGAAACCCAGTAAATATCAAGTCAAGCTAAATAGCTTAGTTATGATTATTATTAATAATAAATCATGGCCACTGTTTCTTTTGTTTGCCAACAGCTAGCATCATTTATGGCTCTACACAAACCTAAAACACCATTTTATTACATTTCAGAGACTGCATCCTCCTAAAATGATAATGTGTTAATAATCTATGCTGGGCTTTTTGGCCGGAACCAAAGAGCTCAAACAACTTGAAATAACACCAGCAAAAAAATTATTTATTCCCCATCCCTAGTTGCAGAGAAAACAGAGGTTTTCTTGGCTCAGTTACTTCTCAATAGATTTCTGGTTTCAATTAAAACTTTGAGTCTGAGAAGTCAAAAAAAAAAAAAAAAAGCCAAAGCCAATAGGAGATGGAAGAGAAGTCTCCATTCACTGTGTGTTTCTGCTTTCTTCTCCCCCCCCCCGGCTTTTACATAACCCTTCCAAGCTAAAAGCTGAGATTAAAGTACAGCTATATTGTTTGGAGGGTTTTTTCTCCTTTCATCTAAAAAACAAATGGAGAAAAAAAAAAAGTTTCTCCTTTGAGTGGCAGTTGGTTCAGACCGAGGGGAGCAATCTCAGCGAAGGCTGAGGAAGCGCAAGAAGGTGTGTGTGAAACAGACACTTGCACGTTTTCGCTGATAGGCATTTTTTTCCTCCCGTCTGCGATAAAAGGTCCTAGACACTTGTTTCCTCAGGTTTGTGATATCGCTGCCAAACGTTACACGGGCGATTATATCATTACTAGAGCCCGCACCAAGTTAGTCCTGGCTGCAGGGGCTGTCGGATCAATAATTGTTCCCATTTGGGTCCATAATATTCAACACGGGATTGGATTTGCCAGCAGTCCTTTACCCCTGAAATCCTCCTGTCAATACGAAAAGGATCAAATTACTTTCCCTGACAGCAGAGGACTAGCAGGCTCAGCGCTTTGCTCGCCTCGCACATCTTTTGCCGTTTGACAGACGGACATATAAGGCAACACGGCGGGTCCCCGTGTCCCCCCCGCCCCGGGCCCGGCCCGGCCCCGGCAGGGCCACCGCGAGCCCGCGGCTAATGAAACACCTCTGCTGGCGGAGGGAGAAGCCCTGCCCGGCTTCCCCTTATCCCCCCCGCCCCTCCATCCATTTGCTTGTGGCGGACTCCTCCCAGTGCCCAGCTCGGCTCGCCCAGCTCCAGCAGCCGCCGACCCGCACCCCCTAGTCCGAGGTGGGGGGCACCGCCACCCCACGGCACCGGGATGAACGGTCAGTGGCCCCCACCCCCAGCCGCCTCCCCATGCACATCTCCCTCCACACACCACCCCTCCACGCACGTCCTCCTTCCCCCCCTGCGGGGAAGCCCCCCCGCATCTCCCCTTTCAAACCCACCCGGGGCATGGGGGACCTGCTTGCCGGGAATGGCGGGGGGACGACGACGGGGTGTTCCCCCCCGCCACCCCGTAGGTCCGGTTCCCGGCGGTGAAATGCCCTTTTAGCATCAGGCGTCAGGCCCGAGATTATCAGTGCCGTTTATTTGAAGCGGAAACGAATCGGAAATCCTTCTCTCAACTGCCTTTTTAGACACATAAATACGCGCAGGCAGGGGCGGGCAGCGCGGGGGATCGCCGGTGCCCGGTGTGATGCGCACACACACACTCACACGCACTCACACACACACACACACACAGTCACACACACACACACACACATCGGGAAATAAGGGCTGGAGGGGGCCCCCGCCTCGCCGGAGGGACACGATTGCCCCTGCCCGCCGCCGGGGAGACCCAGCGAGGAAGGGGCGTGAGCGTGTGTGTGAGTGTGATTGTGTGTGTGATTGTGTGAGTGTGTGCGTGTGTGAGTGTGTGTGCACGGAGCCTTGCGCCAGGGCTGGAGTTGACAATAGCCGCCCCCCGGCTGCAGGCTGCGTTTTGCCCCCCCGACACAAACATACACAGGCACACACCCCCTCCCGATAATATCGACGGTATTCAAACCGCCCAAAGCCGAACTCCACTTCTACCAGGGGTGGAGGGGTGTGGGGGGAAAGAGGGGCCACCGGGGTCCCGGGAACGGCAATCACCAGCTTATTGATAACCATTATTAACGCGCCTCACTTCGGCACTGAGCGGGGGGGGGGGGGGGCTGTCCCGCATTGCTAATTACACACACACACACAACCCCTTTCCTCCACCCCCCAACACTTCTTTCCTCCTGCAAATTGCCGCTTTTCGGGGCTGCGTGTCCTTTTCAATGTCAAAACAAGCGCGGGGCCGCGGCGGCCGCCCCGGGGCAACACCGCTACCGCCCCCCACCCCCCGGCCCCATTCCTGAGCACCCCCCGCGCACACACACACACACACACACACACGCGCGCGCACACACACACACACACACACACACACACACATCCCCATAAGGTTACAACGTTGCTCTCTAGCTCCACTTAACCTGCAATTTACGAAGCGGGGGGGTCTCCCCCCCGGCCTCTCCACACGCACACACATAGCTACCACCTACCCCCGGCACTATCGGGGAAACACATGCAGGCTACCAAAGGGGTGGGGGGAGATAAAGCGGGGGTAAATATATTACACAAAGTCCTAAAAAAAAAATTGCAACCCCTTCCCAGAAGCACGGTTTTACACCACCCCCCCCCCCCCAAAAAAAAACCACACACATACACACACTCCCACCAGCCACAAAGCGTTGGGGGGGAAGGGGTCGGAGGGGGAGAGGACTCGCATGCATTGCACAGCGAAGAAATATCCCCCCCCCCCAAATAAATAAAGCCCTTTCCGCGCCATTGCAAAGTCACAACACGAAAAAAAAGGAGACGACATTAACTTTTGCATGCAGAGGGGAAAAAAGGCGGGGGGGGGGCGAGAAGGGAAAAGAAACAGGGGTAAGACCCTCCTGCAAACCGGATCGTCAAGACAGACCTTTCCTCGATGGCTCAGGTTTTTTTGTTGCCCTTTTTTTTTTTTTTTTTTTTTTTTTTATCTTTTACTAACCCATATCCCCAAAACGGCAGCGGGGGTTTCTTAGCAGCTTCCTCCTCTTCTTCTTCTTCTTTCTTCCTCCTCCTCCTCCTCCCTCGGATTTCCCCCCTTCGTGTCTCTTCTCTTTTAGATCCCGGTTTCAATCCCTCGCCACAGCCCCCAAAGGTGCTTTTGCTTGTGTTGCGGCAAACCCATGGCGGTGTTCATCTGTCAGATTAGGGGAGCGCACGGCCGCGCAGCACACGCAGAGCAGAGAGGGAGGAGGGCGGGGGGGGGGGGGGAGGAGGAGGAGGGAAGGCACCCGGAGAGAGGGAGATGGACGGACAGACGGAGGGATAGATAGCTCGGCGGATAAATGATAGATAGATATAGATAAATAGAGCGAGATAGAGCAAGAAGGGGGGAAAATGGCGTCTTGGAAGCCGGAATCCCGGAGTAAATCAAATTAACACGCAACACCCAGAGCAGTCCCGGCTAATTTTAGCAGGATCCAAAATAAAATGAAAAAGGAAAAAGGGGGTGGGAAGGAGGAGATTGGGGGGGGGGGGGGGGTGGGGGGGGTGAAAGAAAGGAGGAGGGGGGGAAGGAGAAAAAAAAAAGGAGAGAGAAAAAAAAGAAGAAAAAAAATCAATGCACTGGATAAAATCCTGGATTTGAAATCGATGGAGCTTGTCTCTGTCTCTCTGTCTCTCTCGCTTTTTCTTTTCTTTTCCTTTTTTTTTTTTTGCCTTTTTTTTGGAGGGGAGCTCTTTTTTGCTTTCTGTTTGTTGTTGCTGGTTGTTTGGGGGCCTTTTGAAGGGGGGCGAAGCAGAGGAGGGGGGGGGAAGCGTTTTCGGTTTTGCTTTTCCCGGCGAGGAGTTTTTTTCGTCGGTTTTGGTTGTTGCTTTTTTTTTTTTTTTTTTAAAAAAAAAAAAAAAAAAGCCACACGAAAAGAAAGAAAGAGGGGGGAAAAACAAAACAAACAAACAACAACAAAAAAAAAAAAAAAAACAACAACCCCGCGACGAGAAAAGGTCTGCTGCTTTGGCGGCGAGGAAGCTGCTCCCTTTATTCCGTCTCTCGTCTGCGGAGCGGGCCGGTGCCGGTGCCGGAGCTCCGGCGGGCTGCGGGGCTGCGGCCGCCCGCTCCCCCCGCCGCGCCGCCCCGCGCCCGGCCGCGCCGAGGAGGGAGGGAGGGAAGGAGGGCAAAGGGGAGGCGTGGGGGGGGGGGGGGGGAACACCCCCTTTTCCTAACGGGCACGGGGTCTGTCCTCACACACACACGCACACACACACACACAGACCCTCGTTGAGAGGACGGTCTCGGGAAAGGGGGCGTCTGGGGGCTGCTTTTTTTGCTGCCCGCTGGATTTTTCCTTTCTCTTTCTTTTATTTTGTCTTTTGGTCTGGTTCTTCTCCCCCCTCCTCCTTCCCCCCCACCCGCCACACACACTCTCTCCCTCCCTGCGAGGGGCGGCGATTTGTTTAAGCAGATCTGGGGGGGGGGGGGGGGAGGGGGGGGCGGGGGGGGGTGATGGCTCCGTCTCTCTCTTCCCTCTGTTTCTCTCGCTGGCTCCCGGGGTTCTGCAGCACTGGGGCGGGAGAAGCGGGGGGTGGGGTGGGTGGGGGGAATAAATGGTAATGATCAGACACACACACACACACACACACACACACACACAGAGGCACAGACTCGGTGTGGCTGCAATGCTCAGCCCTGGGTTAATGTACTCAACAGTGCCACTACCTGACACAACAGCAGCAGTGATGGGGGCAGGGGAGAAAAGGCAGAGAAGGTGAGGCTCAGGTTAGTGGTATTTATCCCACTCCAATCTCTCCCTCTCCCACCCCATGAACTCCAATCTCCACCCCCCACCCCCACCCCAGCGCAGCCCCCGTGGGCTCATGACCTCTGCGGGAGATTTTGGGGGTCCAGTCACTGCTGTTCAGACCTGAGGTGAAGAATTCCTCTCTGCGTCTGGGGGAGACAAGCAAAGACTCCCAACACCTATTTTAAGGGTTAAAGTCCCCCCCCCAACACACACACGTACCTTTCAGTATGAAGCAGTAACAGTGCCCAAAATACAGCACAAATTCATCTCCGGGACAGTGGGGTTCTGCAAAATCTGAGTCATGGAATCATAGAATGGTTTGGGTTGCAAGGGACCTTTAAAGGCCATCTAGTCCACCCCCCCTGCCATGAACAGGGACATCTTCAACTAGATCAGGTTGCTCAGAGCCCCATCCGACCTCATCTGGAATGTTTCCAGGGATGAGGCATTTACCACCTCTCTGGGCAACCTGGGGCAGTGTCTCACCATCCTCAGCATAAAAAATTTCTTCTTTATATCTCATCTAAATCTCCCCTCTTTTAGTTTAAAACCATTACCCTTTGTCCTATTGCAACAGGCCCTGCTAAAAAGTTTGCTCCCATCTTTCCTGTGGGCCCCCTTTTGGTACTGAAAGGCTGCTGTAAGGTCTCCCCAGAGCCTTCTTTTCTCCAGGCTGAACAACCCCAACTCTCTAAACCTGTCCTCATAGCAGAGATGCTCCACCCCTCTGATCATCTTTGTAGCCTCCTCTGGACTTGCTCCAACATGTCTTTCCTGTGCTGATGGCTCCGGAGCTGTATGCAGTACTGCAGGTGGGGTCTCACCAGAGCAGAGTCGAGTCCTTGGGCTTTTGCTTTCCCACCCGTTCTCTGCCAGCAGTCTAGTTGACACTGCCACTTGGGTTACGGGTTTGGCAAACCTTTACTCACAGGGGTAAATTGTTGGCTTGTCTGAGTAATCCCACAGGTGATGAGGAGAAACCCCCAGAAAAAGGAAGGTTTGTGGGATGGAGCAGTGGAAGTGTACTTACTGGTGAAGGTAACATTGGAGGGGGGATTTGGGAGTACCCCCCGGGTTTGATCCCTTTCAGAGATAGTGCCACAGGGATCCCTGTCCCAGAGTGTTGCAGGAGGCTCAAAGGACACTGAGTTTCTTCCTTCTGGGACAAATGGTTACCACGGGCTATCATCTGAGTGACCTGAATTCAGGGTTCGGCTGATGCAAGGACTGCCTGAGTTGACCCCCAGCAGCCAGGGAGGCTTATGCATATGCCCTGATCCCTTAATTGTGTCCCTTAACCTGTGATCGACAACACAGGTCCCACTCAACCATCAGCTGGGTAGGTAAGCTTTGTATGTCCCACGAGATACCAACATAGCCCTCACCAACCCACAGCAGACTCAACTACATGGGTGGGTATGTGCCCTCAGCCCCGCCGTGTTTCCTCACGTGTTCTGGGAAAAGCTCCTAGATCAAAAAACACTCCAAGCCATTATTTCCCTTTGGATCTCTCCACATGACCGACCTCTGCTGTGATGCCTACAAATCCCAAGCTAAAGAGTTTGGGTAGATGCAACGGGCCATGCCTGTCCTTCTTCTCTCACGGTCCTTTCCTCCAGCTTCTCTCCACCAATAGGAGAAAACAAATAAACAAATAAATGCAACACACAGGAAAAAAAGATGACCAACAGATCAACCCCACCTCCATTCCAAACAAATATGCAACCCAAAAACTTCTGAATCGGAAATGTCACACTGAAAATGTTGATACTTCTGATTGGAACCAAACAAGAATTGTCATTTTGAATCAGTGCTTTGACATGGAAGGGAGGCTTGTTTGTTTAAATTAAATCACCCAACTGGAGCTACATTTTGTCATTTTGTATCCGAATGAAACAAAAAGAAATAGTTTCAACATATCTTGGCAGAGCTGCCAGTGACATTTTCCTGTGAAGAATTTTGGTTTCAAAAACTTTTGGCAGGTAAACCCTCTACATCGAAGGGCTCCATTGACCATTGTCTTCCTCCTTAGAATAAGCCAACACATGGTTATGAAATAATTGGCTAGATTGGCTTAACACAAAAACCAAATTATGGACCAAAATACTCAAAATAATAATAATAAAAAAAGAACAAAACACTTCTGATTTTCCTTTGTTAGAAAATAGTGTTTTGTTTATATTTAATAAGTTTGGGATAAAAAGTGTTTTGTGAGCTTTTGGGGTTTTTTTATTTATTTTGTATTTCTTGTATTTCTTGTATTTCTTTTATTCTGGAGAGTATACATACACATATACAAGTATATTTAAGCAGCCCCATTTAAATCATTTCAAACTGAGAAGTTCAATTTGGGAAGCAATCGAGATAATGACTTATTTAATGCTCACTTACTTTGAAAACATGGGCAAGTCTAAAATAATAATAGTAAAAAAGCCTCAAAACTACTAAAGGAAGTTTTTGATTGTTCCAAAGTTATTTTTAGGCCTGTCTTATGTGTAACTGGGGAAAAAGAAAATCACACCTGGCTACCTGTAGACCTCAAACTTTGAAAAGTTTCATGATAAATTTCATAAGCAGAAAAAGATCCATTCCTTTGAGTGGGTAGGACATGTGTACATAAATCATTGTGGATCAGGGTTGACATCAAAGGTTTTTGTACCTATGGCTTTGTCTTCCTGATCTAGAACACTTTTCTTTTTCAAAAAACCTCCTCCCTCTGACTCTGCTGTGTGTCGGGGAGTTCATACAATGTAAGTGGGTAATCTGAAAAAGGAAATTCCCTTCTCTTTGTTCTTTTCACTTAAAAAAAAATACTATGGCATTCATAAAGTTGGTTTGGTTCCTGCAGCGGACCTGAGATGAGTTTCATATTTGTGTCTAACCATTGGTACATAACCTTGACTGCATGAGACAGGCAGATGTTTTATAATGAAGGCCATGAGCCTGTTATTTTTATATAAATAACATACTGTGCTAAATACATATATGTCTTTCTAGGTTCAAGGTATGAATTAATGTTATGCGTGATTATTGGGTGACTTGTACGTTGATGTGAAAGAAAAAATATATCTTGCAAGGCCCACAGTAAAACACTGGTAACACTTTATACGATTCAAAAATATGCAAAAGGTCATTAAAAATAGCTATTTGAAATTGTTCTAATGGCTTAAATCGGACTGTTTTCCTCATGTGTTCTAGCTTCTCAGCACACTTTTAGCATTCTTCTGAGCTTTACATAGCAGATTATCTCTCTCTCTCTCTCCCTCTCCCTACCTACCTACCTACCTACTTACCTACCGACTTAACCTACCTAACCTACCTAACCTACCTAACCTACCTACCTATCTATCTAATCTATCATCTATTTATCTATATGCACATACGAAAACTCTCAGACATACAATAGTTAGCAATTCATTGTATCCCACTACAACATAAATGATGCGCAATTATATTCCAAGACAGTTGAAAACGGGGGGGGAAATGTGAATGTATTTCAATCCATTTTTTGCTCAACAATTGGAAATCCAACTGTTTGAACAATTGGTCCCAAAATAGAAATACCAGTGATTTTAAAAGATGCCCTTTTATTTCGTAAATCCCTCAGACATGTGGTATCAAGTTTCAACATTGTTGTGTGAACAATGGCAGACAAGGATCAAAATTCAGGGCCAAGGGATTGGAAACCGAGTGCAAACCTAATTTTAGAAGACATAAACCCCCTCTTTCGGTTGATTCTCCATGGGTTTAGGATATTTATAACCCCTGCATCCCAAAGCATTTATCTTGTATGTTTTTTTGATAACTGAGTATTGTATCTCTACCTCAGCATCTTGATGTTGACAAAGAATGTGCCATGCTCACTACTGTCCAAAGGAAAAAAAAAAGAAAAAAAAAAGACTTTATCTGCAATTTCTCAATCAGGACAATTAGAAGAAACCTTGGTAGCTTAGCAACATCGTAATACAGTGTGGGAGATGACCGCATGGGAGGCTCAGGTTCAAGTCCTGACTTCCTTATCTATCAGATCTTTCTGCAGCCGCCTTCTCCCTACAGAGCCAGTGACTGAACACTTCTCTATAATCAGGCAGTGTACAAAAGTTGTAGGGCTCAATGACGCAGTGCTTGTTGACACCAGCAGAAGACCAGGACCTGCCCTTTGCTCAGGCTGCTCAAACATGCAAGTGCTTTTCAATGTTTGCCTCCTGTAGCTCTTTCAACATCCATCAGTTTGTTACTGCTCTTGCAGTTGTGGTTATATTTTGCACTCTTTCCTGAGCAAACAAGTAACTCTGATCTTGTAAGCACATGGAATTCTTTCCCTCGTAAATAACTTCAAAGAAACTAATTACTGATAAGCGTCAAAACCTATCCTCAATTCTCATGTGCATCGTTGATCTGTGATGGTGCGGATTTCAATCACAGCTTTCATACTGATTACAATTTTGCATGTATATGTATATATAGCCTTGAATATACATACTTATATATATTTAAGGCTTTATACAGTAATATAGAGGCAGTAACATGAATAAGAAGCACAACACATTAGCAGAAATATAACATCAATCAATAAAGTACAGGACCGGCAGGAGGTAATTTAAAGCTACATAATTTAGGATAGGGAGTGAATGGAAATACTGGATCTGCTTGGGAATTCCAGGTATAAGGAATTGTTTAATCTAGCTAGGAAAGTCATAAAAGGAATTGATAACTAGAAGTCGAATTCAGAGAAAAGATCACATTGAAATGAAGATGTACATGGCTCATAGTGATTAATCATTCCATAAACTTAATAGGAGGATTGGTAAAAATCTCCACCTCATGACATTTTCAGGTTGGAGGCTGGATGACTTCCTAGAAGATATGTTATAGCCAAGCAAAAGTAATTGGGTTCAGGACAAGAGCAGACATGAAATGAGTTAAGAACTGCCTAACTGACAGATCTCTGAAAGTAATTGTCAATGCAGAATTATTGTTGAAGAGGAGTGTTACTAGACTGTTCCCTTACGCTATTCATCAGGGATCTGGAAGTAAATATAAAACTACTCCTGATGACATTTGTAAATGACATTATGCCTGGTGAAATAGCAAAGAATGAGAGTCGAGGGCAGCCTGATGTAACAAACTGCACCTCCTGGTTTGGGCAAACAAAACACATTTTAATGCAATAAGATGCTAGTTGCAATAAGGTGCTTCTTGCAAACACCAACCAAAACCTGGACAAGCACTTTGAGTTGGACCTTCAAATCTGAAAGTGTAGATGTGATCCTTGGATCTGAAACCAGGCGACTCGTGGTGTATGGCACTGGTAAGGTTGAACTTCAGAGGCTGTTCATGGGTCTGACAGACACATTTTAAAACGTATGGTGACAAAATTGGAGAGGGTACAAAAAAGAGCCACAAAAAATGATTGAGGGCTGAAGAAAATGATTTGCAGGGCAAGCGCTGAAGAATTATGTTTAGCTATCAGAAATAGATTTGATTCCAGGGGAAAAATGCCTTGTAGGCGAGGAAATTACATGGTACCAAGGGATCAGAGTTAAGTACCGAATTTCTCAAAGGAGCAAGGCTGGGGCCATTCCTCCCTTCAGAATTTCCTACATAACAGTTTAAGTGACCCCTACTCACTGTAAATCCAACCAATTTCGAACTCTGTCCACGTATTGTAATTGAAAGACCTCACGTAAAGCTTTGGGGTCCACTTTGGGGCTAGGTGTTATACTGCCCTAGCGCAATTCTAGATTTGGTCTGGGATTCCTTTCTGGAAACAAAGTTTAACTGAATGAAATAAAACTATTCTTTAGCCTAAGCCAAGCTGAGGCACTGATGACCCTGACAGGCTGGAGACAACCTTTGAAAATGAATTTGCAGAAGAATCATGTAAATGTCTCTTTAACTTTGTCTGACAGCAAGACATACACAGTGCAATTCTCATGAAAGGTACCGTATAGTACCAAGCAAAATCTTGCCATTCCTTGTTGAAAGTAGCCATCTGAAGAAACAGCACTGAGGTGAGGACAAGTGATGATTTTTCCTAAGAAATTGTTGAATCATTGAAACTGGAGGTTTTTGCTTTGACCGGATTTGTCTCAGAAAATTTCTCCAACCCAAGATGAAGGACTTCTTGGCATAGAAATGGACAGAGCCTGGCCTTCATGGTAAGACCCCACTGGCGATGCGTGGTGTCATCACTTACATTTCCGACCTGTTCAAATCAGAGCATACACCTGAACCTCATCTTCCAGATCAGTGCTCCAAGTATGACACAGCTGGCTCTTGGATGAGTCTGCAGTTGTATTTTATTGGGCTTCTCTGTTAAGCTTGGATAACATTAATTGGATCAGAATTACTTGATTTCTCTCATCCAAGTATGCTCTCATTCCCATGTAGAGGATAACAATTTTTATTTCTCATGAAAAAACACAGAATGGCCTTGGCTTTATTAAAATATGAAGTGTACTCTCCCCCTCCCCTCCAAAAAAACATACACCAATAACCTTCAGAGAATATGGAAATGTCTTCCTCCTTTGTTCTGTATGATTTTGTTGGGCCAGTCACACAGTAGGAAACACAGACCATGAGATAATATCATCAGTTAGAGGGTACATTGCACAGATGAGGTGACGCTGGCCTCGGAAATTAGTTGAAGGGAAAAAAATGAGCATGCTCACATGTTATTAGCAATGTGTAAAATCCTTCAGATGGCAATGGACAATATCCATATGGAAATCCACCCATGGATAATATCCCTATAGAGACTATCCAGTTCTCAGTATATATGCACCTTCTTTACCTAAAACGTAAATCATCTGAGCTGTCCCTTTCCTCCCAGGGCTTTGCAGAACTTGACACATGGGTGCTTTATATGTTTTAATTATTTATCATTGTCGTGGGACATCTGAAACTTTTGAAGATGGAAACACGAGGAACAAGGTGTATCACATTTCAGTGTGAAGCTCTATCTGAATAATAGTTTGCAAACATACTTCAGTGTGCTTGGCATCGTGTGTGTGAATGAACGTCTGCCAGCCCATGCACAGTGAGAACAAGACCTCAAAAAGTCAGGGTGTGACATTCAGCATCAATCATACAATCATATTATAGACTAGTAGAATCTCTGGTGGTATTAAACCTCGGTAATCTGTACTGGGTCTCATCTAAGGGACGGCACTTTTTCCAGACAGGCAGCTGATGGCATCAAGTTGAGGTTGGTGGCTGTGCTTGTGGGATACTTGAGCCACTACCATGGCCAACAGTAGCACACCCAGTAGAAAGCAGATTATATTTATCAGTGCCAGGTCGACAGCAGAGCCTCAGAATACCTAATTCAGCCTTTTCTCCCTTTTCCCTCTTCATTATCATTCCCTGTTACCCCTGTGGTGATAGCCAGCCTTGTCATCAGGTGGTGCAGAGATCTCCCGAGTCACATGGAGCATCACTCCCCACCCGATAGAAAACCAGGCAAAAAACGCTCGGTCTGCAAAAACCGATGGCTGATTGATTCCCTGTGCTCTGGGGAATGTGCAGGGCAACTTTTTAATTCCCACCTCGGTCATTTATCAATGTGTTCTTATCGCAGAGTTTCTCTATCGGTGAGTTAAATTTGGAAAAATACTCAAAACTACGTGGGCGCCTGGGTCTGACACGGGTGGGTTTTGCCGCACGGCTGTAGTGCTCTCTTGCCTGTTGCACCACAGCGTCTTTTTACTGGCCTTTTCGCTACCGGCCTCTTTAATTATTGCATTTTTGTGTGGTTTGGGTTGAATAGCCATGAAGCATTGCCCCCTGCCGGCAGGTCGCACGGCTGGCGGCGAGCGCAGGGACGGCCGTCCGTCTTTCCGTCCATCCGTCCGTCCGTTTTTCCGTCCATCCGTCCGTCCGTCTTTCCGTCCATCTGCAACGCCTCCTGCAGCGCTCAGCCTGGGGAGAAGGTTACAAGTATAAAGATTTGCAGCTCGGTATCTAGATTTTTGGAAAAGAAAGAAGAAAGCCAGAAAGAAATCATCAGCACCAAAAGCATTGCTTGAGTCTGTAGAATTTAACTCAGAAACACATTTTTATGGGTTCTTTTCTTTTTTTGGGTTATGCTTTAAAATATTAACTGACAAAGCATTTCTTGCTGCAGCTGCACAACATTGTGCTCATGCAGCAGCATGTGTGATGGAGAGAGACTCGTGCCGTCCTGCTGTTCATTAGGGGTGAAATGCGGACTAACAACATGGGTGGTAAAAAGTCCCTGACAATAAAAAAAATTGTTTGAGAGCGGGATGTAGCTACCTTAGGTAATAATTTGTCCCTCGATTATAGCAGGATCTGAGCAGCTCATAGTATCATAGAAAAACACTTATAATCTGCAAGAGTTGAGGGGACACCGGTGCTCTTGTTTTACAGACAAGGAGGTGAGGAAAAAAAAAAAAAAAAAAGAAAATTATTTATATTGTGTCACAAAGGGCAGAAGGGCTTGAATTCACGTTTCTTGTGCCCTAGACTCTTCTTGCCCAGCTCACAGATGAGTTTTCATGGCTTTGAAGTTTACACTAGCTCTGCCCAGCTTAAGCTGCAAGGAGTTTAGGTAGCAGGATACATTTTAAACTTTTTTCACTTTGACAAAACTCTGCATCTCAAATAAATTATATAATATAGAGCAGAAAACTTCCAGTGAGAGCAAGCTAAAAATATAAGATTTTTTCTTTTTTTTTTTTTCTCTCCATCACAGCTCCTGTTCCCAAATTACACTTGCCTTGCTCAGAGTCTTAGAAAGCTGACACAGAACAAATTGTCCTATGTAAATTGCAAGTTTCCCTTCTGATTGACAGCAATCCACAAAGATGGACTAATTCCAGAGGAAGTCAAGCAAAGACTGTGTCATAACTATTAACCCAATTTTAAAGATGTTCCAAATTGTTGCTGAGTTGCCAGCACGTCCTTCATATAACAGCGCACGTGAGTCCAAAGTACAGGAGCCAGACAGAGTACACGTGAGCTGGACATAGTGGGCTACAGTTTTGCTCCGCTGGCTACTGGAGCTTGTGTTGAGAAGGGACAGCCACGTACTTCTTGCTCTCTCCTAGAGACTTTGATCTTGAAGACATGCCATGGGCAGTCAAGCATATGACGAGTTACATTTTTTCTGCTTGTTTTGTCTGCTGTTGTCCTTAAACGAAAACAAGTCATTAAAGGAACAAGGACAAATATTTTTTGGGATTTGTCTAAGGGAAAGGGAGAGGGACTATGATATTGCCACACAGCTGATTTGATCGTGTCACTCCTTACCGCAGAGCCGTGACTGAGCTTATCGAGGTCTCCCTTTGCAAGTGATAATAAACCTAATAGCTGCCCACAGCTTAATATTTTTTCTTGCACTACATATGTTCACTTTTGGTCCTTAGATTTTTATTTTTTTTTCAGTCTCCATCTGTTCTTTTTCCTTTGAGGTACTTTAGTTACCATGGAAATGACAACATCATCTGGATGGGTGGAGCGGTGTGCAGTGTAAAGTTGGTTTCCTATATAAAGTGGTTTGTAAGGTACAGGGATAGCTGACAAAAATACAGCATTTTATGTGATAGGTTTTCGCATTTTAGGTGTGCAACAGGCAGATACCTATGTATACCTGTGAGTGCACAAGGCATGATGTCTCTGTTCCAGGAGGTGGCATGTTTTTGCTCTGCCTCATGAAATTTTTCGCTTGAGTCTTTCATGCCTGATTTCTTCCAACCTCTAGTTGCAAGTTGGCTTTTATTTATGAAGGCCCTATTGTAAGACACTTTCTGAATCCTCTGATTGTCAGATGGGTCAGGCAAGGTGGAGAGCTCGTTCCCTGGAGATGCACATCTTTTATCATCATTACCATGAAGAAGAACAGGAGGAGTTAATTTAGGGGGATTTGGTCACATGGGTTTTGTTGTCTGGTTACGTGTGTGGCATTGCCTCCTTGGTCTCTGGGAGGTGTCTTGTGCCTTCAACAAGTCCGCACAAAAAATGATCCATGAAAAATACAAACCAGACATAGATATCACACTTTTCATCTCAACAAACCCGGCAAATCCAAGGCAAAACCCTCGTTTATACCAAATCAGACTTTATTTGAGCACAAATCTTATGAGGAATGGCTGAGGGAAGTGGGACTGTTTAGTCTGGAGAAAAGAAGGCTGAGGGGAGACCTTATCGCTCTCTGCAACTACTTGAAAGGGGACTACAGTGAGGTAGGTGTTGCTCTCTTCTCCCAAGTAACTTGCAATCTGACAAGAGAAAATGGCCTCAAGTTGTGCCAGGGGACATTTAGGATGGGAATTAGGAAAAATTTCTTCACAGAAAGGATTATCAAGCATTGGAACAGGCTGCCAAGGGAAGTGGTGGAATCACCATCCCTGGAGGTATTTAAAAGATGGGCAGATGTAGTGCTGAGGGAGATGGTTTAGTGGTGGTTTTGACAGGGTTAGGTTAAATGGTCGGACTCGGTAATCTTAAAGGTCCCTTCCAACCTAGACAATTCTACGATTATTTCAACAGTGACCCAATGGACTGTTACACAGTCCCAGAAGTTATTATCCACTATTAGCCTCTGTAGCATCTGGTAATATTGATTATACAGCCTTGTGGAGATGAAGGTATTTTAGATGAATAACGATTTTTGGCAAAGGATATTAAGAGAAGGGCCAGATACATCAAAAAGATGAGAACTTGGCCCATGAAACTTAATATTAAGGCCTGTACAGTCTACAAAATGCTTTTAGGCTAGTTCATATATTCAGTGGATGTCTCCTAAAGAACCTGAAGTGCTTTCTGCTTGTCTAATCAGGTACGTGTATGGGGCTAGGGGATACATCACAGAAAAGGTTTTAATGCAGTTCCCACTGAGATCAAATGAACAAGGAAGTGCTAATTCATCAGAGCATATGCAAACACAGGTTTCTGATGGAGACTCTTTTAAACACAGGCACATCTGGCTGGCTGGGACAGCATTTGGTCCTTTGAAAGTTTGGTGAAAGTTTGGAGAGGATGAGGAACCCACAGAACAACAGGGAGTCCCATGCAAAGTCCATAGGGATGACTTTGGTCAGTGTTTAGAGTTTGCTGAAGAGAGGAGTCTGAGGTTAAATCCTTGCATCTTCTATCCTAAGCTTACTTTGCTGCTTGGATAGAGTGGTTCTTTATTTCTGTTATGGTTATTTTTAGGTGCTCTAACAACTCCAGCTGCAGCCATTTCTTACCACAACAATCCTTTCAAGAAACAACCTCCCTAGCAACACTGGAAACCTTTCCCATGGAAAAAAAATACAATCAAAAAAAACAAATAAAAAACCCCAAAACCCAAACCAAAACATAACCAAAAAAAAAAAAATATCAAAAAAATCCTAACAAATCCAGCAGCCAGCAGTAGAAATCCTTCTCAAAGGCACATTCCAGTGATAAATAGACTTGTGATTCTCAGAAAGCTCAGAACCTGGTCGTGGTGATGGGGTTTTTGCAGCAATTCAGGAAAATCCATCTCTTGGTCCAGCATGGATGGCAAAATCCAGGGCTAGGAACCTCTCAGCAATCTTCCTTATATTCTTTTTTGTGCCTTGGCTGTGGAAAGCCAGACCATTCATGTGTCAGGTACCATCCTGGCTAAAACACGGCCGATTGCACCAGTAAACTCCAGAGCGAAGATCATCACCTGTTATAATTGGTGCCAAGAGCTTTTAGCCAGGCAGCGACAGGCTTGTACTTGGTGTGAAGCGAGCACAGAAGGAGTGCTCATCAGACAGACTCATCAGGAGAAAACAAGGGCCCAGGGGGTAAAAAGGCTGGTTTCAGCTCTCTTAGAGATGGGAATGTTTGAAGTGACACCTCTGCAAAGGCTGCCAGCAGCTGGGGACGCTTCCAGCCTTGCGGTGTCACGCTCTCGGCGCAACGAACCACTTAATAAGCCAGCAGTTTCTCCCAGCATCAGGTCCTCTCCGGAGCAGTTTCCATCCGAACCACATTTCTCCACATGTGGAGTGTGTTGGAACCATAGAAAAATAGGGTTCGGAGGGACGAGGAGAGGTCATTGCTGTCACCCCCACCACCCGCTGACACAGCCTATGCAGCAAGTGCCAGATCAGAGAAGACAGTTTTGAAACCTCTTGAGCGGACACAGGCAGGAGCAAACAAACAAAAATAATAATAAAAAAAAGACCTTTCTTGCTATAATATGGCCAGTTAAGAATAAATGAGGATTCAGCAGTGGATGGCCTCTAGGCATCTCAGTGGCACATTTCAATCCTTTCTGTTGCTTGGCTTTCTTTCCACTTCAACTTAAAGCTGAATTTGCTGCGGTTGCTTCAGAGATCCTCAATCCTTTTTCCTAGGGGTCAATTTTCCCAAATTCCCTTTAGCAGGTCACAGAATTTGTTGTCAGGTCCTTTGTCAGGACGGTTGGCCACCACATGTTGCCTTCACCTGTGGCAATTCTCTTCAAAAGAATACAGGATCTTCCGAGGGAAGGGAGGACATATTCCTCAGTCAGCAGCTCAGAAATCTCCAGCATAACCTACACAACATCCAGATCCAAACAGACATCAAGTATGAGGAGACATGGACTAGTCCTAGATGTACAAAAATGTTTTTCTTACATTAAACATAAGGTTGTTGCAACCTAAATTCCAGTTGTCTCCTTCCCTTGAGCTGATTCACAGTGGAAATCCAGGGTAATTTAAGTTAATCCAAGTACAGAGACCAAAACAAAGGTTTTTGCTCCAGTTGAACTGTTCTTTGCTCCAGTTGAAGCTACAGTGGGGCAAGCAGATCCCTTATTTCATAATAGCTCTTCCCCTCACACCTTATAAGAGGTGTTTTACAGCTCAGATGTAGCTAGAGGAAGGACTTGATTTTTTTTTCTGATTTAGATCTCTAAAAGGATATGCACTGTAAAAAGTTAAAAACTTGGGAGTTTCTCTTTAATGTATCTGTTTTTAATGAACTGCTTGTGTTCCACATTGGCATTACAGCTTTGCAAGCAATGAACTTATTTGCCTGCTAGCCAAACCTCTCAAAATAATATGAATGTTTTCCTTTGAGGTTATTCAGCTATTAATTTTTTTCTTGCTCTTTTTCCCATCGAAATGATGAATTGGAGGAAAAAATTAGGTTGAATTCAATGTGTTTCTTTTGCTGTCATTTCTTAATTTCAGATAAATATGGAATTAGAGAATATGAAAATAAGATATTTTAACTTGAAGAGATAAGCCTTTTCTGACCAAAGCAATTGAATGAAATACAGATTCACATATAGTTTCAGTAATAGACATAAATTTTGGGGTGGCTTTTTTTGTTTGTTTGTTTGCTTTTGAGAAGGTACATGTTACAATTCAAAATGTCACCAGGATCTGATTAGGATCAAGATGTTAAGCTAGCATTGAAATCTAGAGTGGAGAAGCTGGTACGTGGGCTTCAAGTACTCAGGGTTGCTTCACTCCTGCAGGAAGTGGGGAGAAGTGGTTTGTACCAGCTGCACCCTGTACATTGTTTTCTCATTCATCACCAGATGCCAGGAGTTACAGTAATCCATTCTGGAAGTGACAAACACATCATACCATGGGGCCTGATCCTGTGGGAGGAAGGGTGGAATTTCCTATGGGTGCAGACGCCTCAAGAGACAGGACTTTTTTTAAGCCTGGAGTCTCTTCCTGGCTGTCCTAGGTTAGTGATGAATGGACCACGATTTCAAGGCTTTGCACTATTCCGTTAGTCTTTGCTAGTCATTTCTATTGTTTTTATTGTGAATATTTCTGTATTGATTGCAAAGGGAACATTGTGGATTTGGACTGTGGCAGGAATCATTCCCACATACGAAAGACTGGGATTTCTTTTATCGCTAATTTACCGATTAGGTATTCGCTGCATCTGCTACTTGTACCCTTGTTTCTCGTAATCCTGTATCTGTCAGAATATACTCTGACCTTTAGCCACAGGAAAAAAATAATCTTATAACAGGATTTACAATGAAAATGGGTACTCATTCGTTGAAAGCCATTGGAATGGCAGCTAGCCTCTTAAGGGCAGGATTAAGGTTACGAAGGCAGAAGGAACGTTATTATTTCCTCATCTGGTAAGCGTTGTACAGTCCAGCCACAAGGTTATCTCACATCCTATGTGATTTATCCATAACTATGAATCAAACACAAAAACTTGTTTGCTGGAGTTCTTCAACGGATGTTCATAGTCCAGAGATGCTGAGTCATGTGCCAGTATCTCCTTTCTTTCCTCACACCCTTTTTTGACATCCAGGGCTGAGACATTTGGAGCAGAAGCAGAGCCATACCCATCACCTCTGACATCCTGCCCATGGGCACAGCTATGGAAACTGAGGTAGCCACGGATTTGTTGCTGCGCATCCCCACATAGTCACATGCAATTACACTGGTCCATGGGTCTTTAATGATGTGCAGTTGCTAAATTCACCTCTGTGGAAAACCCTGCGGAAATTGTTTTTGCCCCTCCCTGTGCTCTTGTGAGGCTAAAAGGAGTCCTTTTGTGTTTGTGACATTATAGCTGGGTAATATATGATGCAGTTAACTTTTTGTCTCCTCCTGAGGTTTGGGTGATATGCTCTGGCCACCACCTTTCAAGACAGGGACAGAGCCAAGGCTTTTTTGATGGGGATGGAAAGTGTCTACTGCATAAAACAGAAAAGTGTTTCTCCCAGACTACTGTCAACCCGTTGTGTAGGTGCACCACCAGCTCGTCCCCTTTCAGGAGAGACACTGCTCTGGTCACAGCAGTATTTACCCCAGGTTTAGGCAGGGATGTAGTTTCATGAGAAGCAGAAGAGAACAGTGCAAGCTACAAAGATTTACAAAGCTTTGCCTTTACATCACACTGGGGACTGGTTCCTCCTGAGCACTCCATATTTTTGTTTGAATTCTGGGTACACTTTCTGGCTCATCTTTTCTCGAGGAGCCTTGCATCCAAGAGCTGGCATTCCTTTATTTGCTCTTCCTCTTCTTTTGAACTTCCTCTTGCTCTCACTGGAGCACCTGTGGTATATAAAAACACAACAAAAGCATTTAATCTAGACTGACATTTTCATTCTGGAATTTTGGTGGTTTTTCTTATGTGAAGCACCTTGTTTCCAACACCCATCAGTAGCTTTATGCTATGTAGAGCTAGGAAGAAAACACATTTCCTGTCCTTGAAGAAGTGTTAGGTTTTTGGTTTGGTTTGGTTTGGTTTTTTTCAAGTTTGTTCTCATTCAAAATTGAGCCTATAGAAAAAATGTCTTTTCAGAATTTCATATGGAATGAAAATTCTGGTTAAAAAACCCTGTCCACCACACATTAAAAAGCCCCAGACAATGAAAAGATTTACATAGACAGACTTCAGACTATACCTTTATTATTGTAAAAGTAGTATGACAGTGATCCTGACTCAGTTATCCACATATGGATTTCTTATGGTCTTTGATGTGTTGAAGAGTGTTTGGGGTATCTCCAGGGGCCTGAAGGATATGGCACAGGACTTCTGCCCTTCTGGAACAGCTCCTCAAACCTAGTGGGATACTCCAGGACATCTCAGATGCCCACAAACATCAGTGTATGGGCAACAAGACTGAGCTCTGAAACCTTGCACTCCTTGTTTTGGGGGACTTGGCCTGTGAGCTCAGTCCTACATCTGCCTCTTTGTTGAAGTTTGGTCTAATGAATCTCACTTAGTATCGGCACTGTGCTGATTTCAGCATGTGTGCCCCTGTCTGAGAGATGGCCCACTAAATCTCCTGTGTGCCAGTGTTTCCAGCCAGGGCGTAGACCTGTGAAGCTTGCCTAAGTCCTTAGTGCAAAGCTGCGAGTATATGTTTGAGTGTGGAACTTGACTTAAATTTGACATGTTTATCCCTGTAACACTGCTAACACTGACAACTCTTGTGTCAAGCCAGAAAAATTCAATTTATACCACATTTCCTAAAACCTTGCAAAGCCTGGGCCAAACAGACATCCTCAATGCTGGATATACACACGCTAGTATCAGTTCAAATAACTAGGAAAAAAAGAGGCAGATAAATAAAAAGAGTAGAGCAGATAAAAATAAACTGGATTACTGATGCTGGAGTCATTTTTATTCAGTCGATCTCATCAGTAGCCCAGCCTTGATAGCGCTCCCCTTCCCCCTTTTGAGCTTCTCTTTTAGGCCAAGCCTGTGACCTTGGGTAATCCAGCTCACTTTACACCTTGGCCTAATTACAGCCAGAGGAGCAGGGGGTGGAATATGATAACCGTTCCCGTCTTTATCATAGGTGAAAACAGGCAGAGTAATCGTTTAGGGTGGCTGAAGTAGGTAAGGCTGGGAGTAATGAGATGGAAAGTTTAGATTGAATATCAAGATAAAATTACCCACAATATGTTCTTTTAGACAAGGGGATGTATTAAGTCTCAATTAGTGGCAGTATGATCTAATAGCACCACAGCTACTGACAGCATTATGGTCCCTTGGCCTATTAAATCATCTTTCAACAAACCAATGGAAGGCTGAACTGGAGGAACCACCAGTAACTGTAATATAAGGATTAATCCCATGATGGAGCCAGAGTGGAACATACAGGCAATTTCTGTGTCACTCGTGAGAAGATACTGCACCAGGTAATGATATCCACCAAGTTCTGTCTCTGTGCAAAGATCCTTGATGACAATTTCAAAACTGCCTAAGTGACTTAGGAGTCCTAATCCTCTTTTGAAAACCAGTATCGTAATTTATGCATCTAAAACCTATTGTGTCACCTAGTGAGAACGAGATTTATGAAGCTGCCTCTCTTAAAAGTGCTTGGGTTTGAAATGACCATCTAGACACATAAATTCATATTTATGTTGAGTACTGCAGGCAGACACAGATTTGCTCTGCCTGTTCTCTACAGTGAAGGACTAAGAGAAAGCTTGGTAAATTAGGCCCCTATGCCTTTTCTTTGGCACACAGCAGGGGTTTACCTGTAATTTGCAGTGTGAATAAGCCCTAAACCATGACGAAACTAGCATGAAGTCTCCCAGAGTGGCATTTTGTGGGATGCTTCTTTCTGAATGCGCGTTCTGATGACACATGTACTACATGAATCAATGTATGTCACTGCCAAATGCAATACATCTTCAATGCAGAAACAAGTTAGTGGCGGAGAAGCATCCAGCTCTGAATCTTCATGTCACTGCCACAAGCCTGAATGCTATAGAAAACCAGAGCATCAAGGGTATTATTGCAATTTGCATAAGTAGAAAACACAGTGATTAAAAGTTATCAAAGAAAGCTATCGCTCAGTTGTCAGCTCCACAAGCAGATTCCAGTGATGTCTTTCCAGCTCCTTGATAATAATCCCCATAAGTTCTTGCTAAGAGCTGCATTGAAGTAACCTGTCATTTACTCTGTCTTTCACCAATTCAGCTCAAAGAGATGCGCCAGCTGTGATCACTTGGAGTCAGAGCTGCTGTGTTGCAAAGCATCGTTACAGCTGCAGGCAGAATGTACAATTCAGAGATCTGCCGAACCAAAAAGTCATGGAAAAAGGCCATATCACCCATAGCACCTTACCGTCACAGTAGGAGAAGTATCGCCCTAGGAGACAAGAGGTACATCACCCACATGCTTTGCGTGTGACGAACAGGGGCACTACGTAGCAAGGCATTCCTTGTCTGAATGGTGTCTTGTCTTCTCTTTTCGTGGTTTCTGCTGGCCTCTGGTGTGGAAGCAGGGTGAGCAAAAGGCTGTGGAAAACACTACAGGTCACACCTCATGGGGGATCTGGAAGACCTGTTGTTTTGTTGATGAGAGGTCCTCATCTGATTCAGTTTTCCCAATGTGTACTGCTGAGTGCCGCAAAATCAAGGAGGTGTTATAAAGCTCCCTTAGGCAAGATGATGTCATTACCAGCCTACATGTGCTTTGGAAGGATAGAAAATGCCATTATCAATCAAACGTGACCTTTCAAGGTAGAAAATGAGATTGAAACATAGTCTGTTCTTCCTATGGCTATGTTTCTCTACCCTAGAATGCATCTCCTGATACACACGCTCTTGGGTGGTTGGACTTCTGTCTCCTACATTCAAGATTTATCTTTCTTCTTTTTTTTTTTTTCTTTCCCTAATCTCCAGGTGCAAGTGTTTAATGTGGACCAGTTTAGCACAACTGTAAGTCAGTGCAATTTTACTGAAATTTCCGGAACTGACACCAATCTCTCTTTTTGCCAAGCAAAACTCATTTGCTGAGACTAAAAGTGAGACCAGCTCTTCTGCTGACTGTCAGGAGAGGGGACAGCCAGAATGGTTCTGTGTGCTGAAGTCCTGCCATTGTGTTTCACTCAGACGTTTGTCCCCTCTCTCCATTTCATTACCCTTTGTCATATGACTGATATCTCTGAGTGTAAAACACAAACTCCCCTGTGACAAGGTTGTCTCAAACATTTGGGCTTCTTGGAAACCTCAGCTTATCAACAGCTACCAGGTTCTTGGAGATAAGCAGCATAATTACATTGTCTTCTATGGAGCCATTTAGAGGTTGATAACATTATCATAATTATCTGATTAAACTTCTGCTAGCTGTCCTTTAGAATTACTTCCAGTCCTCTTCAGACTCTAAAAACCATGAGGCTATGACACAAGGGTAGCAATGCCGAGAGCTTCTTTTGTGCTGTCATTGCCAAGAGATTGGGTGCCAAATGGTTCAGGTCTTTTTCAACTGGGGAGTCTGGATTAGTCTGAAACCAAACAGACATATGAAAAAGGCATGGCACATAAGCAGGCCGAATAAAAAAAGACTTGTGGACTATTGTCCAGTGTCATGGCTCCTGTCTGGTGACCCAGATTATGTTTCAAGCCACCTTTATCATAGCACAACAGAGTCAAACCTCATCCTCAGGACATCTTGATTAGCCTAAGGTTCTGTCTCGGTATAGTTAGCCTCCTGAACTTGACTTAGTTTGTTATATTGCTAATCTCTCAGTCCATTACATCCAGAATCATTTAAGACTTAATTTACTAAATGAATTGTGAGAGAGAAAAACAACAAAGCAAGGAGGAAAAAATCAAACAAAAAGGAAATTCCCAGCTTTAATAGCATGCTTTTGGGGACCAGAGGTATGTGAGACCTCTCAGTGTAAATTAATCTGGGTGGTTTTCTCCACATAACTGTGATGGGACATATTTTCTTGAAGTTTGGAAAAGCATGTAATCAGACTCGCATCCAGACCTTGGAGCCTGCGGGACTTATCGGGGCTCTGTGATGGCAAAACCTGAGCACCTCAGCTTTTATTTTTAAACAGATGCAGAGAACTGTATTATTTCCAGATGAAACATGGAGGCCCAGAGAGCTGGGTAATCTCTATTGGATTTACCCATATCCAATAGCAAATCTGTGACAGAGACAGAAAATAAGCATGAAGCCTACCTGGCCCACAGAGGCCTTCTTCTCACCTGCGATTCATCTTTCTGCTCTCAGTCCAGGATTTTGAAGGTTCCAGGAATGCATGCAAAGAATTGCCAGCCTTTCCAATGAATGAAACATTGTTGGTCTGAGTTCTTCCAGAGCACGGCTAAAGCTCTGTTGTTCGGTGAGCCCGGTTTTTCAGTGCCTCCTGTTTTGGGTTGGGGCTTCAAGACTGAACAAGCTTCACAATTCAGCTTGTCTGCTTGCACAGCAACATCACGTGGAACCACACACCAGCCCAGTGCGAGACCCTGACGAGGTCCCCAGTGAATGTGGCCCTGAGCTGGGTTTGCAGGCCAGCCCAAAGGAACCTGGCTTCTGCTCTCCTTCTCAACTGCTTCCCACGGCTCCCGTGTTTACTCTGGCAGCAGGTACCTTCAGTGCCCAAATCCCATAAAACCTAAAGGTGGTCCCACATCACTTGGTTTTGGATCAAGATTTGAATTTCCAAGCATGTCTGAGTTCAGGATTTCTATTATTTGGCCTGCCATAGACATGAAGTCATCCTAGAAATGTGCATCTGGAAAACAGACAATTTCCAATCTTTCAAGAGAAGTTTTGGATTCATGGGTACATCCGTTTCTGCATCTAGCACAAACACTGGTATTCCAATATTTCACTAATGCCAATAAATGCAATGGGGTTTCTAGTTCTTACTAGAGCACTAAAAGGAATGAGGCCCCTTTTTGCTCAAAGTTAAGACATGGTGTTCAACCAAAAAAAGAAAAAAAAATGCTCCTATATTACAGGCAGGTTTACTAACATTTTCAAGGTTATAAGACAATCTACTGCAAAACTGAGAGCAAGACCTGCAAATCCAACATTTCATTAAGAGGGTGGAATATGTTAATAGAATAGAGGGTATTGTCCATTGGCAAATGCTGTGAATCAATTTATTTTATTCCTGGGTACACATTCATGCGAAATTGGGCTAACTTTCTTTTCTGTCAAATACAATACATACGGTTCTGGCAACATCTGTTTTGTTTCACTTGCTAGAGCTATAGGACTCCAGTCTCAATAAGGTCTTTCCAATTCAAAGAATAAAAGCTCCCAGGAAAGCTAATCAGGAGCCCCTGTTTTTACAATAGATTGGTTGGCTTGTTGCAATCTGTTCAGCTAAACATTTTTTTACAGAGTTTGAGATGACTGCGTGAATACCAAGTACATGAATTGTGATTAGCAGTTTCCCTTGGAAGTCTCCTTCTAGGAGCTCTTATTTGATTTGATCTTGTCTCAGGTAAATAAAAGGAACAAAGTGGAAATGGCCTTTGACCAATTAATTAATCACTTGCTTCTGTTAACCATTCTTCCGTCAATGTTCTTAAGTGGCAGCATCCAAGGATAAATAGGCAACCAGATAAAGAGGCTTAAATGCCATCTGTCCATTACCTGCTAAAGTTCTTTTGCCCTTTGAAGTCGATATCTCAGTCTTATTGTTTTTTTTCTTTGTTTCTTTTTTTTTTTTTTTCTTTTCCTTAAGAAGAGATTTGCATGCAATATGATTAAAATACACAGCTGGCCAATTCAGCCCTAGCTCCACGGTTGTTTGAAGGCACTCAGTGATTGTAAGCAAGTGTGGTTACAGATGCAGTGTTTATCTCTCAGTGATCAGAGTAACGAAGACAGCAATTGCTGTCACATGCAGAGCAATAGTGATCAGCAATAGTTAATGTGTGTGTTGAATATTAGCAGGGAAGTGTTTACTCATAGAGCCCTGATGAGTACTTGCAATGAATGATAAGTTCTCCTTCCAAGAACAAGCCTGGAAGATCCCTCTCTGATAGTACTCTTTCTGTAGGACCCATTAGAAGCATGGCTTTAAGTCTTATTCATCACCCCCTCCTTATGGCATGCATTTTGTCCTATGCAAACAATCAGGTAGGTTTTCCACCTAGATGTCATTTAAGCAGAAGAAAACAACACAGGAAGACAGATTTCATTGATCCATCCCTGGGAAGTGGATGAATTGTTCCTGCAGGTGAGTTGAAGGATGGAGAATGTAGCTACTGATGCTTACAAATGCTCGTGCAAAATGATTGTACCCTCATTCAAGCATCTAGTTGCATCGTACTCTCTATTATGTGACCTTTGTATGCCTGGATGGATGCTTGTTTCTGTCAGGTGGCCTAATACCAGCCTTACTCTTCAGTTTTCTAGTTAATGTGCAAGGTTGGCTTTTAGGCAACCTGTTATGTTACAACAAGCATACTCTGTACTTTTGCAGAAAGAAAGGCTAAATTAGGTTATGTGCAAGGCTGTGCAGCATAAATCTCAGAGTTCAGGGAGACCAACAGGGCTTCTTCATGTTTTGCAATGCTCACAACTTCATCTCCAAGAAAAACCAGTGTTGAACAAGATTCTGACAACCTTTATGTCTACTGATGGAGGTGGGAGTCGTGTCACTTGTCAATTTTCAGGATTATGGGCCCCTATCATTTGAGATTAAACTGGACCCAGGTATCGTAAGGGTCCGGTCATAAGCCACTGATGTTCTCAGTGATTTTTATAGCCTTTAGGCTAGATTTATTGCTGAGCAGATGAACACTATTTACTCAAAATCCTTGCAAAAGTGCATCATTGTTGCCTCTTTGCCATGAGCTATCACAAACGTGGGTGGGCTGTTTGAAATCTGCATAGTCACAGTGCAGAAGTGAAAAGTAGTATGGTTGGTGGAGTTTCACGGGCTGGTAAATGACCCTTAAATAAAAAAGTTGCCAGGTCAGTGGAGTTGCACTAATGTAATTGAGGTTACAGCCAGGCTACCAAGGCACGGTCCTTTCCTCTACCTCGATGCATCACAGAGCAGAACATGGCGCAGAGCCTGTAATCAGTTTGAACAATCTGTCAGGTGATTTGGGATTTGGAGGTGAAAGGTGCTATGTAAATGTCAGTCATCGTTTGCTGGAGCACTGCATCCAGGCTGAGAAGCACAACCTGCCAGAAACACTTCAACAAGGTGTTAGGAGTGATCTTCTTGCAAAACATATTGCAGTAGATGTAAGGATGTTTGTTGAGCAGAATCATGTAATGCTGGTTACTATAAATCACCTGACATACTTTCCTTTATCTCCCTATTTTATCTAATTTTCTCCCAAGTTTTCTTTATTATTTAAATAAATCAAACCAAATAGCCATGTACTAAGATATTTATTTATACAAAAGAAGTGTGATCCCAGCTCCCTAAAGCTTTTTATAGAAAATAACAGAGCAGAGTGAATCATTTCGGCTGGATGGTTTATTTAGTTATGGGTTGCTCTTCTTGGTTCATGAAATGTTTATGAGCCAATCACAACATTCTCGCACGCATTCGTTATTGAAAACAACCTGTGAAGTAATGAATAGCTTATACAGGGGCTGGGGAGGACATTCATTGCTGAGACTTCAAAACACTCACTGCATCTATTACTTACACTAGTCACCTTGTTGTTTTGCTGCTTCCTTATTGCACTACTTAATTAATTAACCATCAGAGTGTGAATTTTGAGTGTTGCACCCATATATGTGTCTTGAAGGTTGCTCTCAGGGGTATTCAGTGCCTCAGAAGACTTGAATTTAGGCCCAGATAAACACGCCGGTTCCAGGAGAGGTGATGCGCCACAAACAACCCCCTATAGGGAAGCGATTTTTCATTCGGTGGGTATCTGTGACTTTATGTTTCAGGTTTGCTTTTCAACAGGCTAAAGCTTCCTAGAAGTGAGTGTAAAAACAAAGAAAGGAGTATCTTATTTGGGTCCTCTGTGACCCAAACCACCTTTCCAGGGGAGAAAGTGCACACAAATTCATTTCTCTGAATAGCTGCAGAATATTTTTCATCCTGTATGGCACCAATGAAGGGACTCGCTTTTCCTTCTCTGGGAGAAAAATAGGTGGTAAGAGAGGGAGATGTTGGGCGGCTGTGCAGAAAGAGGACAGCAAGGCTTGGGAAGGATAAGAAGCTTTTCTACTTCAAGTCGCAAGACACGGGGAAGGTGAATGTAGACCAGGTCAGGTTGCTCTCCCAGGCTCTCACTGCATGCCATGCTTGACCCAGTTCCCCTCAGCGGGAGACTCAGAGCTCTCTTGACACTGTTTTCAGGAGGAGTCTAGGAAACCAGGTTCAAGATAACCTCTGTGAAGACTTTCTTACCTCTCACTGTTCTTCCTTCTGTGATCTATTTAGTTCTTGATTTCCATTTCCCTCTTTTCCATTTTTTTTGCTTCAGTTTTGAAGGTGAAACATGCAAAATCCTTTCACCTGTGACATACAAATCCAAGTTTTCCTTAGATAATTATATGTTCTTAGTATAATTTAATTTCGGCATGTCTAAGGTGAAGGACTTTTTTCTCCTCCATATATTTATAGGTTTGCACATGTAAACAGCATCTAGTACCTAAGAATTGCAGAGCTACATGTATCAGCAAAATCACCTGGGAACAGACCAAACTCTATCAATCTAAATTTTATACATTGGTTATTTTGCACGTGTTTGTGTGCTGATGGATCATGGTTGCCTCTTATAAGCAAAGACACACAAAAAAACCTCCAAAATGTGAGAAGGCTTACAAGCTGGAAAAAGGGAGATACAGGAAACAGCAGCTATTTCTGGGGTGGTCTTTATGGAGCAGAGTTGTTTTGATTTGATCTATTATATATGAAGGTTAAGAAAGGCAAGACAGTTCTTTTGTTGGAAGTGCAATAATAAAAAGTTACTACTAAGACAGGAGCTTCTTCAGTTTTGCATGCACCACAGTTTTTAGAAAACTATTTGCCTATCTGAGGGCTGAAAAACAGATAAAATTCTTGGGCACAAGTAACTTTTTTTTTCCCCCAACACTCTTAGAATCAAGATTCAACTTTTCAACCTTGTGAACAGGGCTGAGAGGTTTTTAGGTTTTTTTAATGAAAAAAAAAACCCAAAACTGGAAAATAATTAAAATAAGTCACACAATAAAGGCATATTCTTTAAAAATATGTTCTGAAAAGAAAGCAATTCTTTAAAAATTAGTGGAAGATATGAAACATCCCTCTTCCCACTAACCTTTCGTTTGAGAATTTGTCATATACTGGCAAGTTTAGGGAGTGAACCTGGCAGCAGAGACCTTCATGAAATGATGGTGATATTTATGAGATAAATTTGTGTCTTCAACCTCTTGGAAAGAGCTAGGGAAAAAGGCACCAGTTTTCTTGGGGCACATCCTTGTCACAATTTCATCTGAGACCTTATCACTAAGCCCGAGCAATTTTTCCTTATTATTATTATTCTGTTTAATACCTACCAATGATCTGGAAGAGGGGACAGAGTGCACCCTCAGTAAGTTTTCAGAGGACACCAAGTTGGGTAGGAGTGTTGACCTGCTCGAGGGTAGGAAAGCTCTACAGAGGGATCACCATCCCTGGAGATATTTAAAAGATATGTAGACGTGGTGCTGAGGGACACGGTTTAGTGGTGGACTTGTCAGTGTTAGGTTAACGGTTGGACTTAATGATCTTAAGGGTCTTTTCCAACCTAAACAATTCTATAACTCCTCAACTGCAGGCTTAAATCTCCCTAGAAGGTGTTGAGAACAAAGATCACTTTGAGAAAGTATATGTAAATATAATAGGAAAGCGAAAGAAAAAAATATATTAGTGGCTTTTGCTAAATACAATGTAAATTGCTCAAAGGGTACTGTTAAAGGAAATTGATCATAAATTCTTAAGCATTTTCAAAGTTTGGATGCAGCCATATGTTAGCAAAAAGAGTTCAAAATAAAGTCAGACTTCGGAAATGTCTTAAAAATTCCCTTTTCACACAAACACGAACTCCTAAATTAACCATGGATTTAGCTGAATATTCCGCCCACATCAATATGATCTTGTGTCACAACTAAGTGGTGTAAATTTGTATTATTCATATTAGGAGGATGAAGCTAAATGCCAGCTTTAAGTGAAAGGTATTCACCAATAAGCCCTAATACAATATGCGTGCAGCGTAGTGTTCTGCTTAAAAAATGCATTACCATATAGAGATAAAATCATAAGTTTCAAAATGCATAGGTACATGAACTTGTAAAAAATACATGAACTTGCAGGAGTTTGGCCCAGCCTCTCTCCCCAGTGTCATTCCCAATGCCCATCATGATCTTCTTG
The DNA here is from genome assembly GCF_964199755.1 of Larus michahellis. Taxonomy (NCBI): domain Eukaryota; kingdom Metazoa; phylum Chordata; class Aves; order Charadriiformes; family Laridae; genus Larus; species Larus michahellis. Next base: position 5,536,174 of record NC_133930.1, read on the forward strand.
CTTAAACCACTTTATTGTCTGAACATCCCTTCCTATCAGAAGTAGAGGAGGGTGGCACAACAGCTACGTCAAAGTGACCATGATGCTGGCAGACCAAAGCAGCATCCCCTATATATCCCTCTATCATTTGATGTAGTTAGCAAATTGGCACCCACCTTGGTTCTAGGCTCTGCCCCTTCCATCATGGAAGAGGCTACTAGGAGGTTTATGGCAATGCTTTTTCGCCTACTGCTGCCTCCAGAAAAGCCAGCCCTAAAGGAGAAGATAACAAGGCTCCTAGTCTCAGCCCATATGATTATCCCGTGTTAATGTCGCCCACTTCCCCTGGAGTGCAGAACTTGTAACTATTACATGACTTTCATTTTTACATATGTAAGGAAAATGCCTTGATTCCCACAAGCTGTCAGTTAAAGTTACAATGCTTTAACTGAGAGGCTGCAAGCATCACCCACTCCTTAAAATGCTAATGATCTGCCTCAGATGTGTGATCACAGAAGCCCATGAGCTGGGCTGTTTTGTAGTCCCCTTGTATTTTTAGCTTATAGCAATGATCTTGTGCTGTGTAATTCTCGGGTTGCAATTTGTTTGTTTGAGACTTTTTTTTCTTTGGTTTTGTTTGTTTAGTGGTTGGGTTTGTTGATGGGTTTTTGGGGATTTTTTTTTTAAAGCCTCCTGTGTGCTCACTAGATTGATTTGGGGGGGGGGGGGCGGGGGGGAAGCTAACCTATAAACATTTATAAGTCATAAATAGAGGGAAAAACAGGAATAAAATGCCATGGGAAAACCAGGATGGAATATATTCCAGAGGCAGAGATACAGAACGTCAGTTCTATTTAATCTTCTGCTTGCAGTGCCTAGCCCCACGGATCAGTGTCTGAAGCTGTCTTGCTGTGTCCCTGAGGGGCTGAAGTTCTCTTAGAATTTCCAAATTCTGTTTCTGTGATTTAAGTTCACCATGCAATGCTCAGGTTCACGTCTGCTCTTGGTATGGGAAGTTGAGTTTGGTGATGAGGCTGAGGTTACAGAACAAAAGAAAACATGCCCACACACTTCCTTATTTCTCCTCTAGAAATAAGTGTCTCTCGGTAAATATGAAATATATGATTGCCGCCTTAGTAAGGGCTAGGTGCTGAGCAGCACGGTCACACAGAGACTTTCAGGAACCAAATGAAAATTAGTTTCAGTACTATCCTCAGTACATTTGCAACCCAGACTAAGGTCAGTGTTTGGACACCTGTTTAGAGAAGGTGAAACATCAAGTAAAACAATGACTTGTCAGTAAAAGGCAATAATAATTAAATCAGTAAACATGCTCTAGGTGCTGCCAGGGTTTTTTGAATGGCTCTTGTGTGTATCATCCTTCAGATGAGTTGCACTTACTAAGCACAGTGTACATTTTGGTTGCCGTACCCATCAGAACTTTTATTTATTAGGGAGTTAGTTGCTGTTGACACTTTAAGTTTAAATCCAAAAAAACCCAAAATGAAAATATTACCCTGTGCAAAGTGCTAGTATTATTTTGAGAGTAGTATCTTTCTCTCTTCCCAGTGACTGTCCTAAATGGTCTAAATGGCCCCTATCCTATTCTCTCTGTGCCAACTGATCTTTATTTTTTTATTGGTTTAGTTTATTATTCTTTTTTTCTTCATGGCTATGCATCTTCAAATAAAAGGAGACCTGAAGTTTCAGAGGCTCCCCATCCCTGAACTTTTTTTGAGGTTCAGTACAGACTGATGAAATACATTCAAGAAGACCTTCTTTAAAAATCCTGCCAGGTTAGTCTTCAATGGTGTTGGGATCTTGATGGTTTGAGATATGGAAACCTGGCTGAGGTCTCAACTGAGGGTTTGAAGGCTTTGGGATGGTATCTACGTGTTCTATTGGAGTCCCTTCTTTTGGGTGTTATTCTTAGGCTGGAAAACTGTTTAGGCTGTCTCTCTTTCCTGGGGCAAGTAATTGAGCATCCACTGTATTTCACCTTTATTGGTTAGGAAAAGAGGTGATAAAAGAATGTAGTCTATTCCTCAGGATTTTATGGTGTCATTTCAATGAAGTTAGATGTTAACTACTCGCATGAAACTCTTTTTAATGGAACACACTTTTGCCAGATGGGAGAAAATATGCCGCTTGCTGCTATTTTATTTTTCTGCATTTCCCTCAGGCTCTATCTATATTACAGCCATAACCCAATCCCAAAACCCAATCACAAAAAAGTTGCCATCTTACCCCCGTTGCAGAATGGTTAACAGTTCCTGAGGTGAAGGGGTCTAATAATGTTTCTGAAATACGGTGGGATGTTAGAGGGCACCATAATACCACTTGCAGTTCAAAGATTTAGCAAGATCAAAAGGAATTGGTTAGCGCCTCATCAGTCCTCCTGGTATGATCATGTTGAACCATGTTTTCTGGCTGAGGTTAGTTGTATTTTAATCCAGGTTTTAGGCTCACATCTCTCAGCATGCAGCTGTGCGAGCAATCATAATCAAGTGAACACCGTTCCTCGTAACACTAAATGCTGCCGGATCCAAGGGCCCAGCAAAAATACTAGCTCTTGTTGCTCTTTCCCCTTCATAGGAGACAAAGCTGGGCTGCAAGCCCAACTTATAAAAACCCTGAAGAGCTCCAAACTTTGACAAAGGTGACGGTATGTAAGTTCAAGTGATATTTCCCTTGGGGCAGCAGAACCACCTGAGACCACGCAGGTCTCTGCCTCAAATTGGCTCGTACATCTGGGATATGGGAAAAGTATAATGACGGGGTTATGTATTTAATACTGTATTTTTCCACCCATTTTGGCTGTAGCTTACAGTGCTATCAAGACTATGGTTACGAAGACTCAGCCCAGGGTTTGACTATCTGTAGTTATGAGCATCCACTGCTTCCTGCATTTACATCTGCAGAAATAGGTGTCCAGTGGTTAGGAGTGTGAGCCCTAAAAGGATTTTACCTTTCTTAGCTTTTCATGGCCCAAGGCAACATAGTTGCCTAGAAATAGTTAATGGTGCTCCTTGCAAAGTCTCATTCTCCTTTTAAGGGTCATCATTATCTCCATTTTAAGGCTGAACTGAGATTTAAATTTAACTTCACATTATTGAGATGCAAATCACCCTGGTCTCATAAGTATTATATGTCTAAACCATATTTTTCATCATGAAACTCTCTCTCTTTTTTAAAAGTGTTTCCCTTTAAGTACATTTTTCCATTAAACTAAATATATGTTTAATTTTTTTCTCCTCCAAAGGCAAGGTCCTTTCAACTCATGCCAGTGTTATTATTTCTCAAAACGAGTTTCATCTTGATCCATAAACATTTTATGCCAAGAATAATGCCGTTTTAAAGACAATAAGTGCCTATTTCTGCCTGAGGCCATCGGAAACCCCGTAAAGGAGGCAGTAGGAATTAAAGACACTTAATCATATTTCCCCATTTTTAACTGTTATTTTTTTACGCTCTGAAGCAGTTTTTCTACCCTTGCTGAGTCCTATTGAATACCATAAATCTTAATTAAAGATGTAATTTTTTTTCTTTATGAAATCTGAGCTGGAAAGAACATTTCTTATTTTTAGGACTAGCACTGTGTGCAGGCTCATAAAACAAACAAGACTTTTACACTCACAGGGTTTCAAAACCAGTTATTGCTGCCATCATGTCGAATTGGTTCTATGATGATTATTATTGTTGGGTTTGGTGTTTTTATGATTTTTATTAATGCCTGAGCTTTGCATTTTCTATGCACAAGACATCATGAAGAAAATAACTCACACAAAGTGCATATCTGTATGGGAAATTGAAGAAGGCTTATAGAAATAGATCCATCAGCACAGGGATTTGTTTTTAATAAATTCATTGTAAGATGGTGTGATTTTTGTTGGGTGGTGTTTTTTTTGTTTGTTTGTTTTTTTTTTTTTGTGCAGGAGGTGTTTCAGTTAGGTAGAGTTAAATAACACAGCTTGTTTGGTTTAAACTTGCATCAGTTTATTGAAGCCAAGAGAATTACATTGCTTTATACTGGGAGAAGTGCTACCTCTGATAACATAATTTTCCCACTGTTCCACATGCTTTTCCTACTGCGAGGAAGGAGGAGAGTGCAGTTTCACAATCTTATCCGTATTGCTGGGAAGAAATAGGTACTCCATACCTCTCAGGATGAGACTGTATTTGTAGTATCTTCTTGTAGCTGAAATGGAAAACACTCCAGATATGTTTTGATCTGAAGCCCATTAAATTCAATGGGAAGATTTGTGTCAGCTCTTGGTGACAAGCAGTATTTGCTCTGTTTTAATGGCACCCGCTGGAAGTATATCATTTGACAGACTTGTTCCAAGCGCTAAGGCATTTTAACAGCCTGCTCCAAAGTCAAGGAAAATCAACACAAATTTTCCCAATAATTTCACCACTTTTTTTTTTTTTATTTGGCTCCTTATAGACTAATTGAGGCAGATACTGTCATGGTGAATTTCCCTTGCAACACGAATGTTAGGAAGCACTGGATACCAGGTGATGATGGCTTTCCGCCATGGAAACAGACTGATGCCATCAGAGAGGAAGCCGGTAAACTTAACAAATTACTGAGCGCTCCTGGTGCGGAGGAAGTTGCAGTACAGGTACATCCATAAACGTGGTACATCCATAAACGTAGTCCATCCATTCACAGCTCCCAGCAGACACCTAGGGAGGCCATTGACTTTCCATGGGATAATTTCAGACTTAATATCTGAAATTCATTTACATACTAACACACTTGAGGTCCTGCTGGTTGGTAATGATACGTCCATTTAAATTTGGCTCTTGTACCTGGAGTTGTTCCAATTAATACTGGTATTAACTTTGGAAAACAGAACAAAAGAAAGGGCAAGGAGCAAGCTGTCAGTTAAATGTGTGAGCTAGCTTACCAAAACGTGGTTCTTCGGTCATTAAGCACGTGAATAATGTTGCTTCTGTGAGTAATGCTGCTAAGTCAACAATGAAACATTCATGTGAATAAACCTACCTATGGCTAAGTCTTTGTGGGGGTGCAACCTCATGCTCTCACCTTCTGCTGCAAGGTCACTGTGTTTCCACAGCTGCCAAGTCAACCAATGAGACACCAGTGACTTTTATTAGATACTCATAGTTACCGTTCCTTAACATAACATGACCTTCCTCAGTGAAGCCTGAATCAAAAGGCCATTGATTTACTAGCTGTGAAGTGATGTTTCCTCACTGGCATCTAATAATTTATTTAAAACACGGTTTTGGCAGGAAAATCTCTCATTATTTTAGATTTACATCCCTGTTTTCAAAGGCGTTTTGGAAGATAGCAAAAATGCAAAGAGAATGCATATTGCCATCACTGACTAAGGAAGAACACCAGCCACAGACTTTCTTGTGCGTAGGTCTCATGCTTCTGGCTACAGTGTCTCACTACTACATGGACACTGAATTTCGGAGAAAAGCAGGAAGCACTTATTCTGCATCTCAAATTTGTTGCTGTGTTTGGTAGTTTCCATTTCACGCATGATAATAATTACGTTGTTACAGAGTCATTTCGCAAACCCCATTCTGACACCCTCCAGACGCTCAGCAGTCCATATGCTACAGGCTGAGAAACACAGGACAGGGCAATTTCTCCAGGCTCCAGTCAGCTTTATTTGCTATAACACTGTGATCTTGCAAGCTCTTGGGTGTACAAGTAATTTAATGCAGGTGAGCAGGGAACTGACGCAGGTCATTTTGGGTTATTTTAGTGTAATTTAATTTTTCAGTTCATGACATATCTTGTTGAAAGCTGATTAACTGTGTTTTTGACTGACTGTTATACCACTTTTTTTTTTTAAAGTAGTGATGAAAAGAACCCCTCCAAATCACGATATTAACAAAATCTCCTTCCACTACCTCTGAAAAAGGTTAGTGAAGTTTGCTCGTGTTTTTTAGTCTTTTTCTTTTTTGTTGTTTTATCAACTATGCACATATGCATGTACATACCTACATATATATGCACAAACACATACACACATGGATATATATTTGAAGTTATCCATTTTCTTGTTCAAGTCCTAGAGGTATCGGAGTAGAGTATTCTACGTTTTGAGGGGAGCTTAAAGCTGGCTTTTCCATATGAATCTTTTGTGTACTACTCACAGATTGAAAGGGTAAATATGACTTCTGGGTTGGTATGAGTACGTACTTTATCCCAACCAAGCCACTGATGCAGTAATCCCGTTAACACCAGATGGCTGTTCAATATCTGCAGAATGGTCATATGTTTCTGATAAGAGTGCAGCTGATGAGGTTAGGTCTCCTCCTGGCAGCCTGGTGAGGAAGTCAGTGGGGGTTTTTGGTCTCTCCTCTCTTCTCTTCTTCTCTCTTCTCTTACATCCCCCCCCCCCTTTTTTTTTTTCTTAAATTTTATTTTCAGTAAAGCCTTGTTCCTTTGCAGTAGTGAACCTGGTACTACTAACCAAACCTGAAGACAGTGTTACTGTTTTCAATGGGGATTGGAATAAGCCTCAAAACTGGGATACACGGACAGGCCTGGGTGGAGGGCCTTAACTTACTGCTTTCACTTATTCCACGATTTAATAGAAATTTTACTTTTAGGATTCTATATCAAGTTATTTACTAAATTCACTGGTGTTTTAAAAAATATGCTATCATTCAAGGACTACTGCATACCTGAAAACATCATCTAGGCTGTTTTAGGTATTAGACTGAGTTAATGGAATACAAAATCTCTCTGTTGTCATGTCAGAAAAAGTTCAACTGCATATACAAAGCTGGACGCAGATCTATTGTGTCTTGGGTTAAAAAAGCAGAATATGAAAACAGTCAGCCTTTACAGATGCTGGGATTTAGATCTGCTCTGATAGCTAAGGTCTATGCCTCAAGTCCATCTTTATAATAACATTATGTTAACTTTAAAAAAGACTTCCCAGCAACTTAATAGGCAAATTATAGCAAATAATTACCTGTTCCTAGCTTAGTCTTTTTTTCAGTGGGTTTAAACAATGCGATACTATAATTACATTATTATTATTTATGCAATAACATCGTTGTCAAAGTTAATGTTTTAATAAAGAAACAACAATTTTCTGATAATTAAATAACCAATGAATGGAATTATGCATTCATTCTAATAAATGACTGGTCTGCCTTGAATAGATACAGACACATTTTCACAAGCCTGTGAACTGTTTGTCTGTGCTTCTGAGCCTAAGAAGCCCTGCCTCCGAATGAACCAAAGGACACCTTTGCCTCCTGGTGAAGGCAATGGAGGGAGCTGTCGGCATCAGTGAGAAGGGGATCCTGGTGCACAGCTGGGAGGTGAGCAGTCCCCAGCTGCACAAACACACAGCCAGGTTTGCACATGTACAAGAAATGAACCTGATCTTCTGAGTCAGGTCCAGGAAAGGGCTGTACATCTGAAACTCTAGACTGCTGGGAAAAAAAAAAAAAAGGAAAAGAAGGAAAAAAAAAAAAAAGAGGACCCCATATACACCTATAGGAGCCTACCTAAGTAAACAGGACTAAATTGTACAGAAAAGGCCTTAGTTCCAACAAAAATACAGATGTTCATCTTTCATGATTTTACCCTTTTCATGAGCATATTCCTACCACCTACTTCTTCAGCTCTTGGTCAATTTCTTAACCAAATATTGTCTTCTGGAAAATACAATTTCATAATAAGTGAAAAAAAATATTCCAAGGTTTGGCTGAAAGTCCAGGCATTTTGAGCAGGTAAAGGTGAAAGGTATCAATTGAATTTGTTGCCATCAGGTAAAATTTTTCATTTCAAGAAGACAAAAATATTTTCCTCTGACCTTTTTTTCTAAATATATTTTGACTACTATTTTTTTTTTCTAGTAGAATATAATGCCAATAGAAATTCATCTGCATGTAGTGTACATACATATATGGCATTCTTACCTTCTATACATATAAGACAAATACAGTATTTTACTTCATCAAAAATGAATTATTTTGTGGTTCCAACTAAAATATTTTTGAGGTCTTACCCATCTCAATTTTTACAATTTTAATGTGCTTCATTAGAGAGAAAAGAAAAGAGATTTTTGCAGTATTAGAGCTACACACAGTTTATTTTCATCACTAAATACTCTTCTTTTCATTGTGCCTCACCTGCTCACCGATGTTCGTGATGGCCCTGCAGCAGCCTGGCACAGAAGAAGTGACCCAGACAGAGGGCAGGGAAGGTCTCGTGCTCCTGGTTCTGCTGCAGCTTGACTTTGCACTGTGAGACCCAGCTCTTCTGCAAAAACTGGTTTATTATCCAATATATGATCCAGCTGGAGGATTTTAAACAAGCTGTGGCCTCTGGCATCCAAAAAGTCAAATGTGGAGCTCGAGCTGTGTGGGAAACTGCCGCCTGTCATTAACAAACATCATCCGTCTCCACAGCAGTGTAATACCACACACCATGCCTTTGGGGACTGCGGATGTAACAGGAATTGTTGGGTTGGGTTGGTTTTTTTTTTTTTTTCAACCTACATGAATTGGAGTATTTATCTGTTTTGTGTTACAGCGAAAGATCCAGTAAGGGGGGTGGACCCTTGCCTCTGATTAGGTAGAATGCAGTGCAGTTTGGTGAGTTGGACTCACCCCATCAGGGTGATGCGCAAGACAGCTACAGAAAGGAGAGCAAACGTGGCTGAAGAAGCATGGCTTGTGGTGGTCGTGCTCAAGATTGGTGTGTTGGCCCTGCGCAAGGGAGCTCGACTTGGAGGCTTCAGGCATTGAGCCGGGGGAGGTGCTGAACCCAGAAACATTTAATATGTCTTTTCTCAAGACAAGCTCACTTCATAAACCACAGAAAAATCAGATGTTAGCCTACCAGCTGTAACCATTCTTGTCACCCAGTGCTGTACATTGTATTTTGAAGGCAATAAGGCCTTACACTCATGACAGGAAATTGTCACAGATGTAATTATATGTACGGTATAGTTAAATTCCAGTGCAATATGTATTACCACCCATCAGTTACAATAATCACTGTACAGATACAATCTGTTTCCTGATAAAATGCAGAGTTTCGTAACACACTATACATTGCATTCATAGAGAAAGCCCTGCCTGTGACTCAAGGCCCTTTATCCACTTTAATTGTTATTACTTGTAGCTGTGTGGTACCTGGGGGATAATTATTCTCATATTGTATGGTCTGAAAGGACAGAAGCTGTTCAGGCAGCTGAATTAGTAAAATGAGAACGAATGATCTGGATGGGGGAAGAAGTTGTCCAATGCTGTGCAATTTCTCTTACTGTTTGAAAGGCCACCTGTGAATTGGATCACAGAATATTTCAGGTTGGAAGGGACTGCTGAGAGTCATTTACCCCAGCATGTCCTGTTGCATGGGGTTAGTCCATCCCAGATACTGGACTCAAATTTGTGAAGTTTCTGCCAGCCCACTTCTCCAGGCCATTAAGGTGTCTCTGAATAAGAGCTTTGCCCTCCAGCGTATCAGCTTCTCAGTCCAACTTGGTATCATCCACAAGCTTGCTGAGAAGGCACCCCATCCCCTTGTCCAGCTTGTTAATAAAGAGCTTGAACTGTATTGTCCTCAGAAGCAATCCCTGAGGTGTGTCATTGGCAGGTGGCCACAGGTTGGACATTTACCGCTGACCACCACCCTATAAGCCTAGTAATGAAGCTAATTTTCCACACTTATAATAGAAAGTTTATTCAGTATATTCAATAAGCATATTCTGGGAGACTGTGTGAAAGTCTTTGCTCAAGCAAGGTGTATAACACCTTCTCCTCTCCCGTTGCCCCTAGAACCACAAAATATCACATTAATTTTGTAGAGTGGGAAGTTGATGCACAGATAATTGAATTTCCCGCTAGTTTCTAGGGTCACAAATAAGGATATTAAGAAGGTAGATATAGTTTTCTCAAGGGCTCTGAAGGGGTTTTGTCTTTCACAGGGGTAAGGACTGTTTTCTGCGCATTGGTAAGAGTAGGTACAATGCAACTTCTTCTATAAGAGGGCTGGATTTCAACAGCACGCCACCAATTTGTCTATCTATGCCATGCACCATTTTAATTACCCTGGATTTATGACATGACATGATAGTATGATTTACTCTTTTTATGGGCATTGCTTCTATTATTGGAAATCAGGCTTCAGTGCATCAACCTGCTGCACTGGTAAGGGTCAGCAATCCCAACCAAAAACATTGCCCTAATTTAACTAAATCAGGGGCACACAATATTTTTTAGTTAAACAAAGGCAGCTCAGCGTTTAGATCATCTTTCTTCTCTCAGCTGCTGCCTCTTGCCTGGTGTGTAAATTAAGGGCTCTTGTGCTAACCATTGATTTTCCTCCCCAGTACTAGGATCCCGAGGGGACGCATCCTGCTGGGTTTATTCTTGAAGAAGCCCATTCCAGTGCTGCACAAAGCTGGCTTTGTCAGAAAGATTTAGCTCCCGATGATAAAACACCTTTCATTGTGAATTCTTCTCATCATAAGGAGCTTACAAATCCTAAATCACAGTGGGGCCACCCCTTCTTTTGCTCTCAGTGCACCACCATAACTCTTCCACCTTGACTATCAGAGGAATGCTGTCTATGCCTCTTATCATGCCTGGGTCAAAGGTGAATATCTGAGCTTCTAGGTCATAGTGATATGAAGTGCTGTGAAACATGGTAATAACAATCTTTCAGGAATCTCTGAGGCCATTCTGTAAACGTGTGAGCGGGCCTGTGGGACTCTGTTTTTTGTCTTCCACTGCAGACGTGATGCTACCTTCAAAGAGGAGGTTAAAAATCCCCCTGAAAGCAGCTTCTGTGCTTGGGGTGGTGAGGGGGAAAGGGCTGGGTTTCAGCCATTGATAGTATTGGGGAAGAGCTGGGAGGAGAGTTTACACAGCTATCTTTGGTCTGAAGTTGAGCTCACAAGCCTTGCAGGCTTGATGCAGGTCACTAGTGTAAATAGACACTGATTACTCTTGGAGTCATTCAGTAACGTTTCAGCACTCCTTCTCCTTAAAATAAAGAGATCTTTGTTCATGAGAGGGAACAAAATAAAACAAGCGTCTCATCCATGAGCTAAAAGCTTCTTCTAATTATCAGTTATCCTTCCCTGCCATAAGCTGTTTTCCCTTCCTGCTGGACTTTTGGCTTCAAGTCTGATCCCAACTATTCTTCTTTAAATTAGAAAAAGGGAAGGTGGGATACAAACAGGTAAACTAGCCACCACTGACCTCCACGGAGAACTGCGTCTTTGGGGAATGCTTTCAGTCCTTCTGGAGCCTGGGCAAATCTTGGGTGTAGAGCGTGAAGGTAAATGACAATAAGAAACAGAGGAGCTTCCCCCGGCTGGTGGCAGGCAGCAGGGGGAGGCTGGAGGAGCTGTCGGACAAAGTGCTCTTTATTCTGCGCAGCACGGGGAGCAGTGTGCGTGCATGGTAATGAGAGGAGAAAGGCCAGCCGCTGCCGGTGTGTTCTGAATCCGTAGTAATTGTCATCGAAATACAAAACACCGCGAGATGGAGCATGCTTTCCTATCGCTGGACGCGCAGAGAGAGCACGCGGGCTTGCTTGTCTCTTGCTGCAGAGACCAAGAGACACAAAGGAGGATTTCCCTCTGTGCATTTAGGTAATGGGCAGAATCTAAAAAGGACCCTTCTGCTGTAGACAGCCCTGTTGAAGCACATGCAGGTCACTCCCTCAAAAACCTGTTGCATTTCCCTAACCCCAAAAAGAATTAACATAAAGACGTTTGCTTCATGGTAGTGTAGCAAATGTGCTGTAATAATGCTGTGACATTGAATTTAGCATTCACTCAGCAGCAGATAGCAGTCCCATCATCACGTTCTGCTCAAAGCCCTTTTGGTCTCTCCCCTGTTCTCCTTGGCCCTCGCACTCCCCCACTCCCACTGTATCTGACCCCTCCTCCTCAACATGCTTAATATCCAGAAACGTGCTCTCTAATTACTGTGGTTATGATTTGCAACCCGTCCAGTGGTGCCAGGAAGCAAAACACAGCCTTTTCAAGTGTGGAGGAATGAATCTCGCTCCAGTCAAAACAGAGAGATGTGTTTCTAGCTAATTTGGAGGTTCGGCGATGACAAGCCCCATTGAGCATAGATGGTTGGTTGTAAAGTGTGCAACAAAGTCAGGAACTCACCCCATGGGAAGGAAAGGGGCTTTTTTCTTTTCACTTTTCTCTTTTGTACTCAACTCGTATGATCACACACACCAATGGAAAAAAAAATAAAAAGCAGGGGGGAGGGTAGTCCCTGGACAAATTTAAAGTGTGTTTTCAATCAAACTGATTTTTCTTTCTCCACCAAGGTCAGTGTTCCTCCTGCTCCCCCGGCCCTGCTTCCTCCTGCCCTTTTCTGAGCTCTAGCGTCAAGTTGTTTTTTTAAGGGTTGTGACAAGAGACTTTGCAGACTTCAGATTTTTGATGTCATAAAGTGCAATTGGATATGTAAGAAATATGAGGACTAGAGGAAAATAAAGGTCTCAGGCCTGGCTGCTTTTGTAGCATTTTTGACTGTATAGTAATTTTCACAGTTACAACAACAATAATATTAAACAATATTATAGTGGTAACAAAGAATAATAGCAAAATGTAAGAGATTTAGTAGAGTACGTAGAAAAAGAATAGATTCTGTGTTAATTGAGTAGTGAAGAAAATGTGAGAATTAATCCAAGTTTTCATTTACAGTTCTGACAGAACCAGAAAATAACCGATTCTATCACCAGAAACAGACCTTAAACTATCTGCTTTTTCAACCTCCTATATAATAAAGCTTGAAAATATCACCCAAAATAGTAATTTAATTTTCCCTTTCTCCTTGTTATGTTTCAAAAAATAAGGGAAGAAAGCAAAAGCATGAAAAAGTTGATGCAAATTCTCCCCAGTGTTGGAATTTAGAGGTGCAAAACTTGTATTCTTTGGATCATACTCACATATATCCAGTCACCAGGACTGGGGCAACAAACTGCAGCCACAAAACATTAGAGCTGAGAAGATCTATTACATGTAATTAGCAGGAGGTCACTCGCAGAACCTGGTCCTAATCCAAGCAAACTGAGGTTGTGAAGAGGCTCACATTTGCTTCTGAACATGACACCAAAGGAAAAACCCGAGTCCTACCTCTTGTTCGGATGTATTCACCACTCCTGTAGAGCATAGAAGTTGTGGATACATACTGCAAATACTGTGGATGGATGACCCCAAACCCACTTGCATAAAGAGCAAGTGAAATGATGTGTAGCTGGTAGAATAACTGGGAGTCTTCCCCATGTGCTGTGTGTGTAATGGTGAGATTTTTCTATATGAAGATTTCTTTTTCCTTATGCTAATAATATGGATGCAATTGTATGAGAGGGAGAATGATATATGTTCTTATGCTACTGTGACTTTGTTGTTTGGTATCACTGAAATCTTGGAGGATGTTGCAAACAAAACAAGAAGTTCCCTGGGTATTGAAGGAATTTTTCATGTTTAACTGGGATATTCAACTGGTCTAAGTAACTTACTGCTGCATCTTGTTTGCAATTGTGAGTATGGGTAAAATTATCTTGAACTGAAAATGAGCAATCACAAAGTATTATTACCCTATAAATTCCTGCATATAACATTTCAGCTATATAGGCATATATTTAGTCACAGAGATGGAAGAGGAAAGAAAACAAACATCATTTTTCAACTTACAGAGTAATCATTTGTGCTTTAGCAAGCTGTCTTTCATGCTTCAAAGGAGGAAAAAAATGCATTTTTTATTTCTTTAACCTAACTAATAAAGCCAATGAAAAATTATGTGTGATCAACTGTAATCCTTTCTAGAAGAAATATTTTAGAAAAAGCAAAATTTTCAAGCACGCACAATCAAGGGTAGACTGGAATCACATGATAATAGTTTGAGAGGAACCTCCTGAAGTCAAATCTTTAGCTGAAAAGAAGACTTAATCAGATCAGATAACCCCAAACTGAGGAAATGGAAAATTCAGTAGGACTTTGTCTCTTGAAATACATTATTTTGCACATCATTCCTGAATTTGAATCCAATGCCACTCGGTATTACTGAGGTCTGCTGGGTGGTGATGCTGAGATCGCCTTAGCAAGTAGCAGGAGACCAGCACTGTCTCTGACAGGAAGCTCCACGTTGCCTTCAGCGTGAGAAACTGCTGTGCTACCCTGGCACTGCTCCCTCAGAAAAGACATTGCTTTCAGCTTTAGACATCTAGGTTGTAATTGAACTAGTTTCTTCAAGCTCCTTTTCAGTCAACCAAGAGAAACAGGTAATTTTAAAGCCTGCTCCATCTGACCTACTTTAAATGTCTCCTTTAGGATTTGAAGAACTGCATTTTACAGCTCCTCTCTCTCCACTGGCTGTAGGGGTGATAGCTGGGGTGATACCTGTAATGCAGCAGGGATATACATCTGATTAAATGAGGGTATCCACAAGGCAGATGTCTTCATCATTTCATTAGCCAACCACCTTTGGTTCACTTTACAGTAACCAGAACAGAGGGCATGATTCAACTCATCCTGAAGTAGATGTCTGCACAGGCAGATGAACTGCCTAAACCTGTGCTGATTTGACCTCCATCAACAAGAAAGTCAGACCACAGTAAATGTGGATGCATGAAATTAAGTGGTTAATTCAATTTTCAGTGCCTACATTTGATCAGATACATTCCAACCTATACACCTGGAACCCTGATGAGATCTGGACAAGATTTACTTGTAAGTTGACTCAAGAACTGACTGAGATAAGTGTCTTTTAAATAGCCAAGTATGAACTTTGCAACCAAGATAGACATCTTACTAAAAATGCTTGATAGACCTAATTAGGAAAATGCTATTTGAGCTGTATATCTTGTTCAGGTATACTTTTTAATGTTTATGTTAAAGAAGTGAACCTGTTAGAGATTGATCTAATTCCCAAGGAAATAAATAGGTAGTCCATACAGAAAACCCAGGATGCTGCTGAAGTGGGAAACCCATTGTAACGCTCACAGTTGTGATAATTTTTTCAGTTTCCACTTCTAAAACATTACAGTTGCCTCCACTGATTGAAATATTTTGATACAATTCAGTTAATTATAGAAATAATTATTTTTTTTATTCTTGTTCTCAAGAATTATAAAGAACTCTAAAGAACACAGTGATTGCTCCTATGGGGTCTTGTCTACAAGAGTGACCAAGGTGACATGTATTTCAGAGAAAGGGAGAAGATGATACCTGCATGCAGTACTTCTGACAGGGAAGGCTACTGACAGTAGCCCTGAGGGAATTATTTCCTCCTCAACTCCAAATACTTAAAAGATTAGTTTAAGCCATGAAGCAGGAAGGATCGCTTTGGTATGGTAATAGGAAGGATTGTACAGGATTCCCTTCTGAGTATGTTGGGTTTGAATGTGGAGACAAAGAATTTTAGGTTAAAACAAAAGGAGACAAAGAAGCACCTTAATAAAGCTGAATCTGGGAGATTCTGGCTCTCAAACCTGCCCACAAATTGAACTTATTTTAAATAGAGCATCATAGGATGCTGCCAAATTTCACTTCCTGGTGAAAGCAAACTGAAGTTGAAGCTGAGACACTGCTCTAAAGTAAAAGTTTGGACTGTATTTTGATACTATAAAAGTTAATTTGCTCAGCAGTTACTTTCTCCTGAGCTCATTTAGCTTTATTTATGATTGCAGCATTGCGGACTAAAACAAAAAACAAAACACACCAGAAGACGACTGCTGTTTCAGGAAAGATGTTTAAAATATTTAGCTATTTCTTAGGAATCTGGGTGACTTTTGTAGGTCAGGTAGGTATCTGTTAGAGTGGAATTTCACTGAGCAGCTTAATTAGCTCTTTATGCTATTTAATGTTATGATAAATGACTTACCAGAAGTTATTAATTAAAGTATTAAAGTCTCATTATTTGTTAGTAATGGGGCATATGGGAAGAGGGAAAGGAATAGGACTTTATTATTAACAAATTTCAGGGAACAGTGAGTAAATTGGATAAACAGAGGAAATATGCATCTGGCTGCTTCCATTTGTTGTATAAATCATTTGATAGTTTATACTTGTTGCAGGAATCCTATAAATACTTACGTATGTCCAAAGACTTTAAACTACTAGTACTGTTGGCTGGTGGTTAAAATAAACCTTTCCCTAGCCAATTATAGGAAATCAGGGCTTCCTCAAAGGCAGTTCTTGGCTCCTCAGTGTACATCTGTCTTTATTTAGACACATGTTAAACCCACTGTGTGAATGGTCATGTCACTTTGGCATATTTTCAATAGTGGAGATTGCAAGTGGTTTGCTTGTTACTGGGCTGATTAAATGCTGTGTGTCATGGTGACAGAAGGAGATGAACCTCAGTATCCTCTCTGCTCACCCCTTCCTATGTCATACCTTCAGGGAGTGAAAGCTTGAACTTTCCACTCTTCCATCAAGGGTTGGTCTTCAAAATCTCATGTTTATCCAGGTGCGGAGAGCGTGTTGGGAGACCAGGGCTGCAGTTTCTCCCACCTGCCTTGAGGTGTCTATGGTGCACGTGCGTCTGTCTGAGTTCGGTTTCCAGGTTCCCATTACCTAGTCACTATCTGGGTGCAAAATGAAATTGAGTGTGTAATTAATCTCATCAGAAATTATGCCTAAGTGTGGTCAGAGGAATTTGCCCCTGAACGCTATTGATAATATTGTTAGATATCGCTCACCTGTAGTGGGAATCCAGATGACTTGTACAGATGGATATTGATACTATAGATACCTTCAGTTAAGAGCGAGGGATCTTGCTGTTGTTTTATTTGCCAGTGTTTTCCTGTGGTGTGTATAGTGACCAAACCATTCCTTTGCAATGTAAATGGGGGTTCATTGAGAATACATGGGAATAAGCCAATCTGATGGTGATGAAGGCTTGAATTACTTTGCCGAGTTCACCCCCTGAAAGGAAGAGTTGATGCAATGGAGGAAAATATCCGCATTGGATAACTGCAGCTTGTATGTTTAAAAAGTATCAGAGAATCTGATCATATCCCTTTTAAATTTCAGGCCATTTTCTTCAGATGACTTATGTATTGTGATCTTCTAATCTTTTACCAGTGGTTTCTCACTCAAAGCTCTGCCTAAGGATGATGGTCAGAAAGCATTACCGTATTGCTCCTATAAGGCAGAAGCAGTTCCGTTTACCTACAGAAGCAGACTGTGTCTATGGGGCCAGCGACTGGTTTAGAACTTCCACATGGATTTCATGTCAGGCATGCGAAGGAGAGAGGTGGAGAAAGGCTCCCCCAGAAGCCTAATGGTACCCCCTGTTTTAATGAAATGAGTGAGTAGATCTCTGAGGGATTCCGTAATGTATTTTCACTGATAAGTGCAAATAAAATCTCCTACAGAAAATATAAACAGATCTTCCCAGACCTCTGCTGAAGCTCACAGCAGGTCTCAAAGAGACATTGAAAATTGTTCCTAATGAACAACAATCATAAAAACTTAATCAAAAGAATCAGCACAGATTTTTGTCTTTGTCCAAAGAGAGAGAGAGAGACAGAGAGAGCTGTTTCATGCTGTTTTAACAATAGGATGAAAAGGAGAATTCTGGGTCTTGTTGGACATTTCCTCCCCACCACAACAGTATAACAACCTTGGGAAAAAAGCTAACAAGACCAACAACAGCTTGAATTCATTGAAATTTGAAAAACTCCATAGGGTTTACATTTTGTCTAATTATGCAGCACGTCAACTAGGACAAGGAGGAATGCTATGCTCAGCTGTGGAAATATTTCTGGTCACTGAGAAGTATTTTGGCTAGGTCTCCTCCCCACAACCAGGAGTGTCACGTGCCAAGCTGAACCACTCTATTTGTTGGTAAATTCCAAGTATCTCCAAATGGAGGGGAAAAAAATTGTGCACAACAAAAATGCAAAGATGAATTACTACTCAGGAAAAAGATCTTGAAGTCAGTATTGAACATTATTGACTATATAATCTCATGTTCAAAAGTGGTAAAAAATGTGAATAAAATACTAGAAATTACTAGAAAAGATAATGAAAAAAAAATACTAGTTATTGTTTATGTCCCTGGATTGTCTATATTTGAAATAGTCTCGGAAAAGACAAGGTAGAATAATAAAAAAAGTATGGCGGTGCAGACTGACTTCCATTTGAGGAGGTGCTAGGCTGTGATCTTAATAGCCTCAAAATGAGACAACTGGAGTGGATCATGGTTTGTGACTAATGCCCATAAAACCATGAAGGTTTTATTGGGAAAGTATATAGTAAATAATAATTAATGTTTTCACTGTTAAAAAATAATTATTAGAAGGCACTGAATGAAATTGTCCGGCAGCAGGTTTAAAGCAAATCTGATGATGAATTACTTTGTAATAAAATGCATGGTTAAACTATTAACTCATTGCCAGAACATATTGTGGAGGTCAGATATTAGTTTTTAAATATAGCCATTGAGAAACAAGCTGCTGCTTGGAAAGTTCATAAGATGGTGGAAAAGGGAGGTTATACCAAGAGGAGGGTACTATTCTACTACCTTATTGCTCAGATATAAATTATTTTCCTAAACATCTGCTATAAATGCTAGTGCAGATAATACAATTGGCTAGATAAACCTTTGGTTATTCTTATCTTTCATGTTATAATCTTATGCCCTGACTGCCAGATCTAGACCTCCACCCTGAATGGGAAGAGGAAAGACTGCGGACATCCCAGACTTGACTGTCTGTACAAACCAATCCGTAAGAACCTGTATTATGTAGTAGGGTGGGTGTGGTAGGAATAGTTGTTAGATGGTTGTAAAGGAATGTGTGTAATACAGCAGTAAAAATGACCAAAATGTATTTGAATGAGGAAGAGAATAAGTAGGAACATCCTCATCAAATAAAAAGGAAAATAATATTTCTCTCAGAAGTTATTTTCATTACTTTTATGTGTTTTAATGTTTTCAGTCAGAGAAGACAACCCACCAACATTTTTTTTCCTATTTAAAGAGAACTCTTAAATAATTTATCTGGTTCAGAAGGTATATCACTTCTCTGGAGATGTTTTGAATAAATCTGTCCACCCTCTCTGGTGGAGCTCAATCCCAGAGCATTTTGTAATTGTGTTGAATACCCGAAGGTGCTATTTAGAGATTTTTGGGAGCCTGGCCTTCCCTGACAAGTCAAGACCTAACAAGAACAGTTGAGCAATTAGACATCTGGCCTACTCTGATTAAGTTATGTCAGACTTATTTTATGCATCAGTTAAAAATATTTGATCCCCTGTATCCTTTGGTTGTGTTTACTAATTTAGTTGCCTTTCACCTTTCTGTCATTCAAGTACAGACAAGAACAGCCATGAGAAACAGCATTTCAGTGCAAGCAAAGCAAGAGAGCCCTAAAATTTTGTTGTTGGAATGCCAGAAAGCATTGGGTAGATGTGAACTGTATCAGAGAGATGGGTTTAGTGAAAAAAATGCACCTTTGTCTCAGTAAATGGTGAATCCTAAAATTGTATTAAGCGTAAGGGAATGCATAATAATAGAAAAGGTGGTATTGAAGAATATTTGGCAGTATGTTTGAAGAAAAATCTTACTGGGGATATTCATTCCTGGTGTATCTGGGAGGGAAAAAGATGGGACTGAGAGAAGCCAGCTATGAAAGGGAAAGAACTATGAACTTAAAAGTTCATCAGGATGGATGATGCTGGGAAAGTAAAGTTTCAGAAACAGATTTTTTATTATTATTTTACAGTGTTTGCAAAGGACTTTTTGATTTTTAAATGTGTACCTAGGTAAACACTGTATTAAAGATGTCAGCACTAAGGTATTGCTGATCTTTGTGCACAATGGGAAGATATAAAAGGAAATAAATTTTGCACATGCACACATTCTGCATGTTAGATAAGTGATAATATTTTACAATGAATCAATACTTTTCATTCTCAAGTTTCTCAAAGAACTTCACACAGTAACTGTGTGTGTGTTTGGAACTCCTGCCATATGCATCCATGTATATCCCTGTTTACTATTAAGGTGGCAAAAAAATGGCTCATATTTCACGAACCCTGAGCAAACAGTATGGTCCTGTGAAGGCTCTGACTGACTGACTTGTGGATACCTTACCTGAAAAATATTTACGCTGTTACTTCCCACGTCTTTTAAACCAACTGGGTGCCAAGATTACCATTCCCTCAGCAGAAATGGCAGAACGGTGAGTATCCGCACAGCTCAGTGAACCAAAAAAAGGTAGAACAAAGCAAACATGTTTTGTCAGTGCCTCCAACAAGAGATCATTGACACACATGCGCACACACACTGAGGCAAACATGCAAAGAAGGAAGAAACACTGAATCCTTTCCTCTTTCAGTATGACGATACTCAGCTGCACCACTCATCTGGCTGCCAAGAAGAGGCTTTGTCTCTTGCCTCCTCAGTTCTCTTCCGGGTTTCACTAATAATGCATCATTATCTATAAAGATTATAAAAAGTGAAACGACTTTTGAAATCCCATTTGCCTATTTTCCAATGCAAATTCCTTCATTTTCTTCTCACCTCCCCTACATATGGAGCACATGCTGTTAGATTATGGTGCAGACTGCTTTCCTAAAAGCTGAGATGAATCCCACAAAGCTATGTATTACAGTAAATTCAAGGTGTCTGCGTAGCCTGGACTGGAGCGGTGTGTACTTCTGGTTATTTATGACCAAGGGAAGTGATTCAAGTCCAAAAGTGATGCAGAGGAGGGCTTCAGGACTACAAAAGGGAACAGAGGAGCTGTCAGAAAGAGGAACTACTGAATGAGCAGAGATGAAATCTCATGGGGTAGTTCAGGTCAGTGAAAACAAAGGCGGCAGGGAAATGACTGCAGTCTCTAAGGAGCAAAGAAAGAGAACTGAAAAGACAACAGCTACACAGGAAATGTGTGTGAGCCTATCACATACAAATTTTGGTTGGAAACAACAGGAACTACAGATAATAAAAGGAATTCGGGAGTACCCTCTAACAGGAGAAGGATGGGACCATCACACCCGTAGAAAGGACTTGCTGTGGTGATTGCTTGCAACATAAGAATTGGGTCCTTTGTGATCAAGAATGTCTGATCTGGTCTTCTGATCCACAGAGGAGGTTTTGTAAAACTTTAGCAATGTAGGCACTGTGCATCTACTTGAATCAATTTCTTTGCTAGCATCTCTCTTCCTCTTCAGTCCTCCTGTCTTTGGAATTGAGACTTAGATGCTTAGCCAGCATGTTCATTAGTTACTCTTGCTTTAGGTACTGCATTAAAAGACTACTGTTAATACTGTAAATATTGTTACAGTGAACTTAGTAGAGAACCAGGGCTTAAGTTTTCCATGTGGCTCTAATTCTGACGTACTCTGCAAATGACTTGTAAGTTTTAAATTGTAAGTCTTCATACTCTTTTTTTTTTTTTTAATTCAATTCACTAAAACAGCGAGTTACTCCATTCTATACATGAACTTGGCAGATGCCAATACTGAAGTTGGAAAAGCTTGGTTTTCTGTACGTAGCTGCAATTTGTATCTTATTTGCTCCGTGTAAGTATGTTTGTGTTGAAATAGAGAATATGAGCATCCCACAAGGCCAACTCTCCACTCATTTTCAAGGAGCCTTATGACTTTCTTGCTGCAGGTTCTTCTTTCTGGTTTAGGTGACAGCAGGATAGGGAGCACCACAAGGCAACCTCACTGGACAAATACTCACTGCTCATGTGCCTGCAGTCACAGAGACAACTTCATTGACCAACTCTAATGAGCATTATAGCTTATTACACCCAGGAGATTCCTAGAGGAGCATACCTCTGCCCCAGGGGGAACTCCTCCTCCCTCTTTTCATTCACTGGTGGTTGTTCTCACACTGAACTGCAGCTGCTGAGCCTGTACTGGAGTGAGAGAATAAAAGTTATTTAGTTCCCCTCAAAACTGGATTGTATGACAAAACCTGTACGGAAATAGGTCTATAAACAATGTGCAATTCTAAGCAGCCAGCCGTAAAAAGTAATTAAAGAGGTAGTCTAAATCACAACAAAGTGCACAGAATTTTAAATAGCCTGTCTATATGTATTCCTGTCCTTTATCTAAGTTATTCACTATCACTTGGTTCTTTTAACTACATATTAAAATTTGCCTCTTCTGCAGAGTAAGCATTCATATAAACACAGAGATCAAATTCATTCTCCCAAAACTCTTCACTCTCAACTTTCTAAAGAGAAGGGGAGGAGCTGCCGATAAGAAAGATGCAACTTGACTTTCCATCCCAACAAATCTATTGCCAGGCACTGGGTCTTCAGGACCCACAAGGCTGAAGGAAAATAATTTGCTGCTCTGAAACAGCAGCCTCTGCAATGGTCTCTAAGTACTCCTGTCTCTGCCTCTCATCCATCTCCTGGCCATATAGATGCCATGCAGATAACCTGCTGACTTAGTAATGAAGGCAGCCGATGGTGTGTTGAACTCCTTCGCATGCATGGGTGCTCGCTGGGCCTCCTCTGTTAGCAAGAAAGGGGAGCCTTACCTTGGGAATTGCCACAGTGGACTACCAGCAGGGGTAGGTTCAAACAATAAATTCCACTTTCACTTAGCGGTGCCACACTGTCCCACATCGTCTCACGAGTACTTAACTCTTGGGTTGGATTCAGCTACTGTGATTAACAAAGCAGTAATTTGGCAACCCTCTATGAGCATCCATATCTCCTAAGGGGTCCCAGAAGACAATGTATTGTTAGTTCACCTCCTTCCTGCATTTGTCCTTGCTTTGCTTTTGTTTGCATTTTTGGTTAAGCTGTTCTCCTGGCTTCAGTTTCACACCATTTAGTTTTAACTCACTACATGTCTTCTATCCACACATAGACACCCTTTTAACCTAATGATGTTGTCCCTGCTTCAGCCACTTTGGGGTTAATCTGGGATGTTTTGGTCAGATAGTAATTGCCACAAAGCCTTCCTGAAACTTTGTAGACATGGAACTGATGTTTTTACAGTCGGTGCTGAGTCTCTGCTGGTTGTAATTCACAGCAATGCACCTGGATGCAATCGCGCTAGGATAAGTAAACCTGACTGATGTGTTTCACTTAGTGGGGACTCCACTTGTTTCATTGTAAAGATTACAGAGTGATTCAGCATTCATGAGAAAATGTGGCAACAAAAGGTTAGCTGAACAGTGCTAGGAGTGGAGCCATATTGGGAGCAATTGAAGGAGGAAACAGTCTGGATTTATTGTCTGCATTAAAGATATTGTGGGTCCCATGGATACCAGGAGTGTCATGGAGACACAGCTAATAGGATTTTTATTGGATTATTGTCGGGCTGTTGCACCTGCTTCTGAAGGGGACAGTGCAGTTGGTTTTCTGGCACAGTCCTTGAACAAGCATACAGAAAGGAGCTACGGGAGATGGAAGCTCCAATATTAATTTTTAAGGAAACTTTTACAATTGCCTCAAAGCAATTTCAAGCAAGCCACCAGTCAGTGAGTACCCCTTCTGTCCCTTTACAAATGCTCATGCATAGAAAATATATTGCAGAATTGAGTGAAGGCACCAAGGACATAACTTACAAGTCTGTACTCTCCACAGTCCAGATCTAGGTTAGATTTTATCTGAATTAACTTGAAGGAAGGTTGCTTTTTTAAAAAAAAAAAAAAAAAAAGCAATTTTGTTACTGCTGTATTTCTGGTTTTTTTCACAGTAACATTTTACAACCCATTTTTTCTCTCATTTCCTCTATCTTTGGTATGTTAAGTAACAATGCTTTCCTCCTCCACTACCTGCTTCAAAGCTCCTTTACCTGTATCCGTAAGTATTACTAGATTTTGATAAAAGTTCAAGGCGGGTGCCCTTTGTGTCATTTCAACTCCTGCAAATCTGACACACGGTTTGCCTCTATACTTCACATTCAGCAAACCATTTCCCAGCTCCCTTACATAACAGAGAACTGAACTGAGGGAGGAAAAAAAGGAAGTTTCCATCACCAGTTCATTTTCATTTTCACCCCTAGTTTCTAATGAGGCTAAGTATTAGAGAAACTTGAAAGTCATCTAAATTCAGGTGTCAAGCTAAACACATCTAGTGTTGATATAAGGGTGTCTTATTAGATTTTAAATAGGTTTGGATGAAGAATTTGTAATAAGTGATCTCATGAATTGTTTCTCACTTCTTTGTTCAGGAGTTACTCGCAAAGGGTGTCAAATTATTCCATCCAGGACCTAATCCCAAACTCTCTGTAGTTAATGGAAGGAAATCAATGCATTCTGGATTAAGACACAATTTATATGTTATTGAATAATGTTGGTCTTGTACCTTATTCTCAAGAACCCATTCCTAAGATCATCCAGTCTCAGAGAAGTTGTGCTTTAATATGTATTTCTGATACATGTTGTAGTCCTATCCCAAAGTATCAGAATGCTATGACTTTTTTGTCTACATTTTATTTATTAAGACAGCACGTCCTGGCATTTTCTACTAGTGTCTTGTGAATAATTTACTTCTTTTACTTTAAAAGTATTTTTTCAGAAAGCCTTTTCGCCAGTTAACACTTGTAGGAAGAAAACTGAGATTGTGAATCTCTGAAGTCAGCTACTTTAACCTCCAAATGAATAATGACCTCTCATTTTCAGTTAATATTATCATCAAGGATTACAGTCAGTGACTTCTTCACATCTTTTTTTTCTCACTCCTCTTTTTATTCCTTTCCTTAAGTAATGCTCTTTACTTGCCTATGTACTAATCTCTTCTTCTAACAAATCAACTAACCCTAAGTATGTTTGTAGCTACTTCTAGTAGTATTTTATCACTTGTTTCTTTGCCTGAACTTCATAATCTTTCCCTTCTCATTGAATCAATTACTTTCTCAGTTTTCTGACTTTTTAAATTATTTTTTTTAGCCTTTTGGTCCATCACACTCTACTCACTTGCTAATAACTAGTCCTCCAGTTCCCATATTTTTCTTCCCTTATTTTCTTTTTTTTCATGTGGTATTAGATCAGCAGTATGGTCTGCTGGTAGTATGGTATGCTGTGCCTCAAAAGTGACAAATTTCTGATTCTGATAATGAATGAAAACCTGCAGAGGAAAGGAAAGTTGTATGGTTTAAAATACATTTTGTGTTGAAAGAGATATGGTTTCAATTCCAGACTACATTTTGAGGCTGTATCATGCCTTTTAATCAGTTCCTCATCTCTAAGAAGTGTATCACTAACAATAATAATATGTTGGAGATGTAATATGAGAATTTAAACTGATAATGAAAAGATAGAAGAATAATTTTCTTAGATAAGGCAAATTTTTCCAAAACCGTACTTGCATTTTGTCTTTGCTTTCTCATTAATATGCTAGCACTAATTCAAGATCAATTGAGTGAAATCTATACTGGCATGGTGATAAAATTTTCCCTGATATGGTATTGGCCATTGGCAAATAACTATCCCAAGCACTTCCTCTGAAGAATTTGGGAATGTAAATATTATGAGGCAATTCTTAAAAGGGAGTTGGTGGTCTTCCTAGTTTGGAGGGTAAAAGACCTTAACAACAAGTATGTACGCTCTTCATCACATACTCCCTTCTTGCTACAGTGTGGTCCTGAGTGTGCTAAATTTTCTAGTACAGGTGAGTCCCATAGTACTTAATGTGTTGTCGTCACTTATACTGCAGGTGCCTTCATGCAAGCACTTGGCTTTCTCCACATCTTCTATGATGCACCTACTGATATTTATGCTCCTTTGTAATGGCTAATAATAATAATAATAATAATAATAATAACATCTAAAAATATCCCACTTTATAACTTGGTTTGCCTGAATCCTAGTGGATTAAGATACATGCACTTTAAAGTGTATTTCAGAAGTATACTTTTGCACCCAAAGAATGATGTATAAAATTTAACAGAAATACTTTAGATGAGGAAGTGCCTACTTTGAAATACTGTCAAGGAATAAAAGCTACCATTTTAGTTGCAGGTTTACTTTCATGACATTTTTATCTACACACAGTATAGGTGTGTATTTACACTCGGATAATAATAGATTTTTATAATTAATAAAAATGAGGGAAGACAATTCATCTCACTGTAAGGCAGGTTGAATAATTGCCTTCTGCAGCTGCTTTATGAATATAAAGGTGGCCTGAAATTACTAGCTCAGGGATCTAACTCTGAGACTTTAAAAGCTAAATAAGGCAAATTCTAACCTTAACATTTCTCTGTTTCAGTTCTTCCACCTGGAAAATGCAGAGAATCTGAAATCTGTACTCATTATCTCACTAACATGCACATAATATTTAAGAGGCAAGCTTGAAGATGTGATGCTTGAAGGCACTTTAGAGCTAATTAGCCAAGCAAGAAATCTGTTCCCAGTTTACTAAAGGAAAAGAGGTTGACTAGATAAAGGGAAGAGGGCAAGGTACTGAATTATCCTGCAGGTGACCTATCTGTTTGGGCTATGAGATGATTAGGAAATGGATTGTACCTTTTAATGTGCCACCTGACTCAGGCAAGGCAGAACAAACACAGAAATTGGACACATTTAAATTGGAAATGTTAAAATATATCTGTAATCACTCAATTAGACACTTCTGGGACAAGCTTATAGAGTTCCTTTACCCACAAGGATGTGTTTGCTAAGGTTGGCACCAGTGTGGCTATATATGTATTTCATTTTGTCACTTAGTATGCATACACACTCTGTGCCTGCAGACACTTTCTCAAGGTAGGTAGTACTAGAAAAAGCAGCAAGGGGGAGGAGAGGTATGTGTACCACAATAATGGAAACTTGGATCAAAATATTTGAAAAGAAGAGAGGGATCGCTGATACTCCATGCAGTGACCTAACTCTGATTGTGTGGGAAGTTACTGCCTGTAAAATGTGCCAGTTTAAAGTCTCTAGAGAATAGTTACTTTTATTTATTGGCCATTTTGGAACCTCCTACAAAAAGATCAGGAGAACCCTGCCAAAATGTCAGCTCCGGTCAGGGACAAAATATCATAAACTAAAAATGCAATATTAAAGACACACTCAACGTGAACAACACACCACCTTGTATTGATGTAAATGTGATTAAAAAGAAAAGTTTATTTTTGGTTAAAACGTCTCCCCACCTCTCTGTTTTCTTAGCTGAAGTTGAAAGTTTTGACCATTTCATTCCTGTAATTCCAAATGTAAATAATAAGGCCACTACTAAAACCCATTGACTCATAATACTCACTAATATTGCTCCTGAGAGAATAGTAGGGTCATTAACAAAACACAATCATCATGTCTATGGTTCTCTATGGCATCAGCTCAAGCTTTGTAAAACAATATTCCTCCCACAGGGGTTGTGAGCTCATTCACATTTCTGCCAGTTTCCAGGATCAAACCCATGAGTTCAAAGCATTTGTCTTGACAATTGCCTGCTGATTCCAGTGCTCCTGTTCCTAGGTACAAATGACCAAACATCTAAGACATGATACAGGATATGTTTCCAGAGTCAATAATGACCCATAAGAGAAAAAAATACAAGAAAAATACCTCTTATACCTACATGGCATTGATTTATTTCACCCAATCTTTTGACATCTAAATAGACACATTTATAGAGCAGTTTATTCCATCCTAGCAAGGTGCCTGGGAGACTTCAGATGTATTTTCTTCCATGAGGACAGGGGGACCCTAGATGTCAAACTCTAAATTATACAATTGGATACTGCATCCAAAGTTAGGTGAAATGAATCCCAGCCTGCAAACAATATTTCACACAGCTACTGAGGTGGAAGGAGAAGTTTGTCCCACGCATGCCGTCATCTAGTTCATTTATTTGCTTTGCAAAGCACTGGGTTTAGGTGTTTAGCTGCTATACAAAACAGCAAGATGAAGGTTCTTGATGACCAGCATTAATGATATGTATATCATACGATGGATCCAGAACTCTCTAACTTTGCAAAAACGGCAAACAATGTGGTCTGTGCAATCACTCACCCCCCAAACACATGAGCCTGTGCCATGCTGTTGAATCACCCAGTATAAAC
This sequence comes from Larus michahellis, assembly GCF_964199755.1. Classification (NCBI taxonomy): domain Eukaryota; kingdom Metazoa; phylum Chordata; class Aves; order Charadriiformes; family Laridae; genus Larus; species Larus michahellis. Next base: position 5,564,136 of record NC_133930.1, read on the forward strand.
CATCTTGCCAGTGGTGACTGTGGTGGCATTTTCTCACCTTAAGACTTGGTCACAAGATAATGAACTGCTACAAGTAACAACCACCTCAGTTTTGTCTGGGCTGATGAAATAAATACAGTACAGATATGAGGTGGATTTGAACTAATAGTTTAAAAAAAAGAAAATTCTTCCTTATCTTTGTCTTTATCAGACATGAAGATGCAGTTTACAGAATAAGACATTTCTTAGAAAATGAAAATTTTGTTAGGAAATCTTGTGCTGAGGTTAGATTTGCTGAAAGATTCAAAAAGGTTCATGAACATTTCAGCAAATATAGGCCAAATATTTACAGAGCTTGGCCCAAATTTTAAGGGAGAATGTACTACATCTTCTGAAAACAAAAGTCATGGGTATAGCTAATGTGGGTTGACACATAGGTATACTTTGTGAAACATTCATATTTCCTAATCATTTTGTTGTATGAGAAAGGCACAACAATTCATTTAGTTGATTTAATTTTAGTATTGTTAAAATGGTTCACACCTGAATTTTAGATGGCATGCCTGACTCACAGACAGTGTGAAAGAGACTCAATTGAAAAGATATAAAAAGAGACATTTGGAGACGACATTGTAAGGATCAAAACACAAACTGTCTTATATACTAGATTTGAGTAAACCTCTGAACTTTCAATCACATTAACTTTAAATTGTTTAGCAGTTTCTCTGAGATTTATTTATTCTTTGCACAGGATTTTAAAAAAAATCCATGTAATTATGCATGCTATTAAAATGTTATAATGGATCCAATGTGTAGTCTTGAAATATCAGAATCTCTCAGTGCACTCAGTGACAGTTTATTCAATTACTATAAAAAGTCAAACAGAATATTTTTCAACCATCTAATTTTCATCTCACGGGCAAAAAAGCATTATTTTATGTAACATAGGAGGAAAAAAGAATCCCCAGATTCAAGGAAATAGGTCTGATGATGAAATTGACCCTCAAATTCTCTGAATCCATTAAAGGTTGGTTATATAATTTTTTTGCAGAGATCATGTACTTCAAAATAAGATCTTTCCTCTTAAAAAGTGTGTCTTAAACTGCGGAGCAATACTTGTCATATATGTTATTTTATTGGAGATGTTACTGTTGCTAATTGAGAAACTTTTTTGATAGATAGTACTAAAACTATGTAATTGGCTGAATACTTCATGAGATCATTTGTTCAGCAAATCCCTCGAACTTTGTTAATGGATATATTAATGAAATAGCATAAGAGAGGCACTACAATGAATTCTTATTGTTGAGCAATTGATGAAGTAGCTCAAATAATGAACAAAGCAGTTGTCTGGATTTTTTTTGCTTTAAGTCAGTGTGAACATGAACTGAATTTCAAGTTTAGAAAGGTTTGGTTGACTCACCCTTCCTCCTCACCTCACCATTATTTTTCACTTCACTCTGCTTCTTGGTTTCGGTAAAGAGTAAAAACACATGCACAGATAAACTCTGCAAAAGCCTCTCAGGTTGCATATTCTCTTAGAAAACACTAGACTTTCAGCCCTCTTTTGAAAAGACAAAAAGCTCAGCTAGATGACGTTTTTCCTCCATATCATCCTTTTGCCAGACATATTCATTTGTTCTTCTGTCCCCTGCTTGCGTGTTTAAGGAACTATCCACAGGGTTATTTTCTCCCCCTAAATGCTGATTTCTGCTCAGATGATCTCCTTTCTTTCCACCTTCAATTAGAAACAACGGATAAGAGCTTAGCTCTGCAGCCATGTGTTTATAAGTGCATGTGCGTTTACATGCACTCATTGCAAGATGTGCTTTGACAGCCCCCTGCTAAGGCTTTTCCCAGATTAAGGAATCATAAGCTGCTTTGGACTGCTTGACCCTGCTGGTTCATCATTTATGATGTTCAAAACACGTACATGGCCAATTTGAGTTTATCTAAACACTTAAGAAGAAACTCTTCAATTAAAGATCATACTAAGTGACACTGACAGTAACTCTTTTACCAATATGGTGTGGCTAAATCACCATCAGATGCTGGGAAGAGTGCGCCTCCCTTCATAAAACAAATCAGAGACCATCGTGTTTAGAGCAGTTCTTTCTCAGAACTCATTTTTCATAACCTTGAAAGGAAAAAGTGGCTTACCATCAAATGTTCCAGCAAGATTTCACTGCAGAGTTTGGCTTGGGATGTAATTTCCAAATGCCTCAGGTTCAATGGAAAGAAAAATATATTTATATATAAAAAGGAATGATACCACGTTTTTTCAGTATCAATCACACAGAATGCTTTATCATTTTAGTAAATGATGCTGTATAATCTTTGTGTCACATCAAACACCAAAGCAATAAATTCACTGGGGGATATTTACAAGGCTATCCAGGCTGAATTGAAATGTCTTCTAGTCCTTTTTCTAAATTGTCACATTTACTGCCTGCTGTAGAAAGGGGAAGCCACCAATTGATTTCTAATTCTACAAACCCCAGGGTGTAAATGTGATTAGCGGTAATTGGAGAAGTTCAGCAACTGGTAATTTCTCCTCTCTTTGTTGTTTTTCCTATTTAAAATATTAACGAAATGCGTATGTAGGCCAAAACTGACTCCGATGCAGCTGAACAAAGGATACATATTTAATCAGAGCTGTGGGACCCCGATGCGGTTGTCTGAAACAAATGTGACATGTGCTTCCTCTCAAAAAAAGTCAGGCAGCTAATAAACAGCATCAGTATTTTGTTGTAATGTGCATTGTCTACATGATGTCGAGTTTAATGGCATTACACTATGTAAAAAAGCCAGAAGTACACTGTTAAATTTGTCTTTCCCAGTTGGCTGTCCCTGAGGAGATTATAATCCAGGCGGTGGTTTTGTTTGTTGCATGCATAAGTGTGCACATGTTCCTAAATTTTAAGTTGTAAAGGAAGGTGGCGAGAAGAGATGTTAACCCCTGCAGGGCTGAGTATCTCCTTAGAAAGAAGCAATTCTACTGGAGCATCAAGTAATTATGAAAAAATAGGTTTTGCTTCATAACTGCATAATGTCTCACTTGTTTTTGTCTAGACAAGATTGTCCTCCATCCATAGGTACAAAGGTTTGCTAATACATTTTAACAAGGAAACGGCTCTTATTTTTCAGCCCTAGAAAACAACCTATGTTTACCCTTAGTCCCTAACATTAATTATTTTTCTCAATTAATCCAGAACGAGGAAACTCATGTGCACAACAATGTGTAGTTCTACACAGAATGGTTTGAATATCTCAGGAAGCCAGCCGGAAGCCTTGGTTAAATTGGCATGTGGTAGCTCACTCTTAGATGGTTAAAGCTGAGTTACATGGATCTCATCTCTAACTCTTTTGAAACAAGAATCTTATCTGTGAATGCCTGGAAAAGGGCTCAGCGAGCTAATACAGGCGTTGATTGACAAAGCAAAGAGATGCTCTGTGGGAACTGCTTTTCACAGAAATGCCCAGAGGGCATCATCCCATTGGGTAGTGGTGGGGCTGTATGGGGTTTATCATTTGGAAAGCTAAAGACCACAGCAGTGGCAGATACCTAACTCCATATTTGAAAAGTTAGAAGATTGCCTCAGGTAGGCAAATTCATGGCTGGAATTTGTACGTTTCTCACTACCTTCCTGAAAGATCACAGATATTACAGAGATACACCCCAAACCAGATCCCTTGGAAAGGCATGAACACGTTGGAAATGGGAGCCTCACTAGAGTCATGTGGCCCTGAGCTACAGAGCTCACCCTGGAGAGTTACCATGACCTCATCCTGCTCTCTACCAGACAGGGAGCCCCAAAACTTCAATTTACCTGTCTCATAGGAGGTCAGTAGTAAACTAAAGCCCTTTGTAATAGTCCCAAAGATTATTCCTTAGCAGGTTTTATTCCTAGAGATTCAGGAAACAAGACTTCTAGGTGTTCAAATGCAGCAGTATTGATCTCACAGAGAAAATTCCATTTTGTGAATATCTTTCCATCTTGGATTGACCCAGTAATTAACACCTTTATAAACAGAGCAACACAGAGTAATTGTAACTTTTATGTCTGCTTGATGTCTGCTTGTTGTCTGCTCTGCTCTACTGAGAGCTAAGGAAGTTTGCAAGACAGAGCATAGGTGCCAGTCTGAGCTCAGACAGGGTGGCCATAGCGATATGAAGATTGATCTGGCACATGAAGGGGCACAGAAAATAGATTTGTATCCCATTTTGAGGTGGAACAGATATCTCCAGACTCCGTTTCTGCCACCTCTTGACAATTGATAAATTTAATTTGTCATTTGTTCTATATTTCTTTCACTGGAAAACACGACTTTGACTTCTTTTGCAAAGAAAGGTCAAGAGACTCAATGTCTTTTTGCTCACTTGACCATAACCAAGGTTGTAAGGAACCCAAGTATCATGAGAAGAATGAATGTTCTGTTTTTCAGTATTTTGAATTGTATTTGTCATTGCTGGTCTATTTTCTTTTGGCAATCCAACATTGACTTCAAAATAAGCAGCTACTGCTAAAACATTTTTAATATATTACGGGATATACTGATACAGTATTAATAAATAACAATGTCATAAAGTAACCATACAATAATATCGTATCTATTATAAAGATGATTATGTGTGCAGTATGCACTTATATAGAATATTTTACTGATTTTTAAAAATATATTATTTATAGACACAGACATACATAACTACACATGCACACATATACATTTGTAACATTTTCCACAGAACGAATACTGAGGTTGGGAACTAAATACCTATAGGTGGGATTGCTTTCCCTTCTCTAGTAAAATACAATGCTTGCTGCTATTTATTTAGTGATTAATATTTCTAAGACACCTTTTGCAAGTGTAATAGAGCAATTTTTTCCTTCTGTTTTCTCTGAATTACCTCCCAGATACAGAGAGGCATCATCATACGGAAAGTTAGAAACTGGAAACATGCCCCCTTGCTGTTTTCTGATCTGTTATGAAGCAAGATGGAGTTGTCTGAAAGTTTTGTTTCCTCTTGTGTCTGCTGTTAAAAACCATTTTTGGACAGGGTGTTTTGCTCTAGTGACATGCTACACAGCCCTATTCTGCACATGGCTTACCTGAATTTGGGCTTCAAGGGAGCATTTCAGACACTGCTGGGCACTTCTTTCCCTGGTGTACACCTTTGTTCAAGGCCCCAAATGTTTACACCATGCACAAACCCACCTGTGACCTGAGGTACCTTTCAGAAATACATGTTTCTCTCTGCTAACAACTGGAATGACTATGTCTAATACATTTAAGTGAAGCAAATCAAGGCTTTTACTCTGCAGTAGTCAGAGAAATAAACATGCTCTTAACCCCCATCTGAACAAACCCACTGCAGATTTCCTCCCAGAAATACCTTCTGGAAGAAGTGGTACCATTCACCGCATTAAAGGATACGTCCAAAGGCCAGAAAATGTTCACCACATGACCTCCATGCATGCAATAAAAAGAGATAAGCCTCTGTAGAGTATGAGTGAAATTATAGCACTCCAAGTCTCTTTCTCACTCCTCCTTGATTCAAGAGAGAAGCCTAAGAAAAGGAGGAGTTGGACTCAGCTGGCTTAGCTTCAGATACCTAAGTCTCCTGTAGATATTTACATCTGGGCTTGTACCTCCTAGGTTGCACTGATATTTGGAAGAAGGATTGTCAATAAAGTCAATGGAGTTGTTATTCTTCTTATGAAATACATAAAAAACCCTCTGGTCACTTGAAGGACTCTGCAACTTCCATTGACTGCATGAACTGTCTCCCTAGGGGAACTGACTTGGATGCAAACACCTACACTGTAGACAAGTGAGGTGGGAAAGAAGAATCTGAGAAAAAGCTCCCAGATGCCAAATGTAATTTTTTGCAAAGTAGAACTCTTTGTCATGAATTTTGTTTAAAGACCACTTCTTTAAATTAAATAAAATTTTAAAAAAGGAAAACAAAACCATTCAGTTTTCAAATTTATGCTTTTTTCCACTTTTAGCAGAAGGAAAAAAAAAAGTGAAGGCAGAGTAAAAGCAAAGTATTTTTCACAGAGGAGCTTGAAAGAAACAACATTTAAGCTCCTTCTTTGATCAGGAGAAAAGTATAGCTCTTTGGTGGATACAGTAGTAATGAAGTAAATGATGTTTAATGAAGTGATATTATAATAAATACTACTCTTTGTAGAATAGTACCTACACAGAAAATATATAGACATGCTGCACGAAATGCTGGCCTTGTTACATTCCCAAGAAAAAAAAAACATGGCTAAATAGTTTCTGAAGTCAGAGGTCTGAATTTTTCTGCTGTCACCTTTTATGTATTTCTCTCTCCTTGTTTCCATCTCTGACATTAGTCATTATACCCCTCCACTCAGTTCTCTGCCTCCTTCTATTGTGTCCCCTTTCAGGGAGTGCTCTTACTAAGCCTTTTTATCCTGCTAACCTTCAGCTTGTTTGAAGAGATCTCATAGGAACTCATTTTTCTTCTCCATAATGAAGAGGCAGGTCTAAACAGAAAGCATGCAACAAAATGTAGTTAATAAAGATGCTGAGAGCTATTCATACCTGAGTGAGTCATTGATATGTCTATACTGCTGAACAAAAGAAGTCAAGGACCAATTTCTGACCTATGGGCTTTGTGACGGTAACTGGCTCGCATCCACTTTCCTGCTTAGAGATCTCTGTCTTGCAGAATTGTCTTGGAGAGAGTTCATCACTCTGGTTGAAAGCCAAACCAAAAGAGAGCTATCAATTAGGTGGCTTTATTTCTTACACTTTCTGTTTTATTTATTTCACAGTAAAGGTAAACCCTGTGTCTTGTACTCAAGCCAGATGTAAAGCTATGAAGAATACCATGGATTTTTAAACCTAGATTACAGACAGATGAATAACACCTGGTTACAATACTGTCCACTGGTCACCATAATAAGTTGGAAAACACCTTTTCCCCCATGTGTCCCCAACATACTGTTATTTCTGCTTTTAGGCTGCTGTTTAGAAACCACAGAGATAGGTACTATATAGCTTTGTATGCAAATAATTTTAGAAAAGTTCGCACTTCTGCAAGCATTTGGCTCATATTTTTCATCCATGTTCACAAAAATGTTGGGCTTCAAAGCTGGTAGAAAAAAAAATGTTCAGCCACAAAGAGATTCTTGGTGGAAAATAAATGTGCTTTTTACACAAGATTAGTAAGGTGAGAGGAAACTTTTACTTTAGAGCTTTTCAGCTCCTGTTACAACTAGTCTGTGTCTTTATTTCTCAATTTGTCTATTTTCTGTCTTCTTACAGCCTGCTCCACCCACATTTTCTCTCTAGAACAACCATAAAATTGCATTTACAGCTAATTTGCTATGCTCAGAGATGCAATTTAGATTCTTTAAGTGAGGCTGCCTCTTTCTAAAAAGAGAGGTCTCTCACTGCTGCTTTTTTTACCTGGCATACATCTAACCCTGCTCCTCAAGAATGGCAAGTATGATAAATGTGTCAAAATGATTCACATCAAAACCATGTGATACAAGTTGTTATTTTGACTTCTGTTGACACCTCCTGTTCTCTTTCACCCAGATGTTTCCATGAAGTATCACAAAACTTTTTCTTTTTCTTTTTTTTTTTTTTTCCCCTAAGAGTAGAAACAGGCATTTCTGTTTCTAGTGAAAATGAAAGTCTTTCCTTCCCCTATTATTCTGTATGTGTGTGGGTGCTTTTATGCAGGTGTACTTTTCTTTACTGGAACTGTCTTCAAGACATGGGGAGGCTTTCTGTCCAAACATACCTTTGATTCACAATGAACAAGCTATAAACTTTCAATTCATGCAAGCCCTATGTGCATTTGCAGACATTTAGCTCAAACAGATTGCTCCCCACCCAAAGAGAAAAGATTATCACAAGATAAAAAGTCAATATTTTGTAGGCCAGAAGGTGAACTTTCACGTCCTTCAAGTCACAGAGTGTTGAAGGTGTCTATACACCTAACTGCTATTGAAGCAATTAGATTTTAAATACCTGCCAAAGGATAGTTTTAGTGATTATTGACCTAAATGTTCAAAACTGCAACATTTATCCAAGGACCTGTGCCCTGTGAGACATCCAGCCATGACTTAGAAGCTCAGGATCATGCTATCAGGTACTGAAGAAAAAGATGCCTAATAAAGCTGCTGTGGCCACCATCACGGAGCTGCCTCAACTAGCCACAGTGAATGCCCAGGAGAGGAGTTAGGACTGCCCTTAAGGACAGGTAGTCACCCTGGCACCCAACTATGGATCTGAAAGCAAAGTCTATTTTTATTCAACATTTCCTAACACGACTCTCTCCTGAAGTCAGAATGCCAGCCTGGGCCAAAGGTGGCCTTAAATCCAGTAAATTGACCATGGGTGAGGATGCTTATTTAGTAACTGAACTCTTTTCAGTCCCTACCTGTAACTGAGATGAAACAGGGGCTTCAATCCCAATGGTCATCGTCTCAGTGGAATGCCCTTCCCATGAAGATACTGCATGTCTGGGGCATATCAACCTCTCTTCTTCACAACCCACGCATTCACCCCAGTCTGCAAAACAATATGTCCTAAAATGCATCTTGTAAAGATTTTCATAGCATTAAGACCAGGGGCGGGGAGGGGGGGATCACTGTAATAATCTAGTTAAACCAGAATATTTTACCCAGTGTTTCCTGAGTTAAAAACAATACCTTAAATTGGAGCACTCACACTTAGAAGGAAAGACAGACTAGATTTAAACACTCGCATGATGGTAAATCCACCACATCCATTGGCAAAGCTCTTCCAGTGATTAATTGCCCTCACTGTTTAAAAAATTACATCTTGCTTCCTGTTTGAATTTTCCAGTGCTACTTCAATTGTTTCAGTCATAAGTTTCTTAACTTCTAGGTTCTGGCCACAACAGGAAACAGAAGTGCCAAAATACCATGAAAAAATATTTTTGTCTTGTTTTTCCTCCCTCAGAAGGAGAAGGAAGCAATGAAACTAGTGAAAAAGAAACTAGAGGTTTTCTCGGTCTGGCCACAGTTTCACCTCTAATCAGAGTCTGCAAAGGCATTATTTAAGCTAATCTCTTGTTATCAAATCTGTCTCAGCAGTTTTTCTCCAAAGTTTCTGAATCTACGATATCCACTAGGTAAAGCATCTCATGCCAGCTGAATCACCGAGACAGGGATTCAAACAGCATTAACAACTGTACAAAAGCTCATGTGCTTTTCCACTGCTGCAGGAAATTTTGGCAAGTCTCACAAGGCTGGGATTAATCATAATTCCAGCACTTTTTTGATTTGGGTCTAATTGACGCACCTCGTTGTCTTACAGCACTTATCTATTAATTCATCTATTTTCTTCCCACCTGGTTGTGGGGAAGCTAGCTCTGCTCTGGGCATATTATTCTGTGGTTTGTGACTTTCTGCCTGTGTCTTTCTCTGCAGCAGCTGGCAGGAAAACACGCAGCAAGGGCACTTAGTGCACCCAGGGAGGGTGAAGCTTGCGTTTACATCTCTTCCTGAGCCAGGGTCAGAGTGGAGGTACTGGACTGAATCGTTTGTTTTATTCTGGCTTCTTAACATCAGGAACTGAGTTTAGCTTGTCCTCCCAGAAATGTTTTAGTGTCAGGTTGGATTGAAGGGTAAAATTCCGGTCATATGTAACATCATCCACAATATTTGAATTGTTAGTAAGATGAAAATTCTTGAGGTTTCTTACGACTTTCTTTCCTCATTCCTTTCCTTTTAATGTGCTGCTTTAATAGCAGGAGGAATGTATGTTGTGCATTTCAGTTTACACATGGTTCTACCATTAAACACCTGGATTTGAAGCAATTTCTTCCCTGAGGATTTAAATAAATGCATTGGCCCAATTTCAGGATCCAGGTTACTATGAGGTAGCCATGTGCCACAGGAATATTAGCTCAGAGAATGCTGTAGCTGTTTGTACTGCAAATACAGGTCTCTTGCCGGTCATAATAAAAGAACTCAGCTTGAATGTCTTTAATGACAAAGCCTCCCTGTGTATTAATTTGGTTCTACATGACAATACATCATGTCAGAGCAGCCCAACAAATGCGAAAACATACACTAAGAGAACTGTCAGTAAAGTAATTTACATCAGGATGTTGATGATCTTCTCCTCTGTGTTGCATGGCTTTACTTCTGTTTAGAAGAAAAGCACAGGAAGGATCCCTAGAAATGAATACAATTGTAAAATAATTTGTTGGCAAAATCAGTTCTAAAATAAACTCAGATTCCCAGTGTCTTTTTCAAAATATAGTATAGTACTCATATGCCGTGATCTTAATATAGAGACCTTGATTCTCAGGCCAAATACCTGTTTGCATCTTTGGTTTAGATTAATTTTATTACAAAGCCAGGACATGTACTGGGAGGGACTGTTCCTTGCAGTAATTTAAAAAAGGCTTTTTTTATTAGTCCATAAGTGTTATGATAGTCTAGCAGATAAAGAAAGGCACAGCAAACTGGACAGTGAAATTAAGACAATATCAAATTGGAAGTAAAATGTGAATGCAAAATGGAACTTGGACTGAAATCTGACATTCAGTTTGGAATTGAGTTTGGTCTGAATTATTGAAATGGCGTAATTTGCCAAGAATTAATTCATAGCCTATCATTTTTCTCTCTAAAATTGACTGGTTCTTTTATGTAAGATATGCTGTACTGACAAGTTGCTGATTTTTTAAAACATTATTTATTTATTTATTCACCTTTTCACAGGTGGGAAGAATTCATCTCATCTAATCCAGGAATCTCTGGGTAATGTTATGCAGTTAGATAAATTTATGCCACATGTTAATCTTGATGGTTATAATGGCCCTTTCTGACTTGGAAGCCTATAAATTTAATAATTTATTATTTTAATTCACTTTAAATAAGATGCGCTAGAATACATCCTTTGGAAAGGCTTGTGCATGTAGGAAAATGTGTAGCAAGTGAACTGCCAACAATGTTGCTGTAAAAAACACTTTTAATGTCTTATTCTTTTGGATAGGGATGATTCATCAGGAATCCTTTGCAAATCTTCGGGATTTGCAAAGTAGTGTCTTTGTGTATGAGAAAGCAAACAAAAATCCAGAGTGCTTGTGCTCATCATCTTGACGCTTATAATTGTTTCTGTTCTGAGGACTCGGTTTTGAAAAAGAAAAAAATGAGCATTGCAATAAGGAGTGTGACTTCAAATACAAGCTCTGTGGTCACCCTGAAAACAGACTGTGGAGTGAAAGGTGGTGCCATCCCACTAGCAAATTAGCTACACAGAAACCCTTTCCATAGCTAAATTTGTCAGATGGCATAGTTCATGTTATGTGGCTCGACAGCTCCAGCCAACAGGTTGTACATGTAACCCATTTCACCAACTGTAAGGCTCACAGTAACCAAAACCTTAGTCCTATGCGGTGTTCAGTTTTAAATTCCTGTCTGCTGGAAGTTATGCATGGACTGAAGTGCTTCAAAGGAGCGTGGCTTAAACACGCTCACCCACGGCAAGAAATCCTGCACCTGTTTTCTTGCATCGGTAACTGGTGTTATCGCAGACGTAACTTGATGTTTAGAAGTGACCTCACATTGGAGGCTGAGGTGAAATCTCAGTTGCTGACATATTGATTTGGCGTTAAAAACAGTAGTAAAGCAAACACCAGAAACACATAGCCAGAGACAAATATTAAAAAAAAAAAGAGAGAGAGAGTCCCTTTCATTCCCCTTTCCAGCCCCCTGGCTCTGGAAAAGCCTATGGTTTCCCTGCAGCCCAGGCTCTGTCAGCAAGTCCATCTCTGCTCTGACTGTCAGAGCTCACTTGTGGGAAATTTTCAAGCCATGCTTGTTTGGTTTTCCTCTTCCTGTTTGACTTGTATCTTTAAATAATGTGGTTACTTCACAACAGCTTGTTTTTTGACTAGGGCACAGGGGATATTTTTCTAGCAGATAAAAAAACTTCCCACAATTTGCCTTGTGTTATTTCCCCTTTTGAAGGGAGAGCTGATAAATTCAGGGTAATATGTAATAGATGCTTTCCTGTTTTTACTTATTGCTCTGTCAGGCTTGTCAGCCAGAAATTTATTAGCTCGTTTTGTGGCCGTAACGTTTAAACAAGAGAGAGTAAGCCGTACAGTTGCCCTAAAGAGCAAGTGTGAATAACAGTGCTTATGTTGTATCTTGCTCCACAGACCAGCATTGGAGAGGGCCTGTAGGCCTTTTCCACACCAATAAGCCCTTGCCTAAATATCTGTCTTCATTTTTAATGTTTATTCTTTCCTTTCTCCTCTGTGCTATTCTCACTTTCTAAGTAATTGGGAAACCAAAGGAGGGAGGGTAGAAATAGCTGTCAGTCTTAATTTCTTTCACCTAAAAGTGAGTTGACCTGCCTGAGCAATCACTGAATCTTCCTCTGTAATCAATAGAGTGAAGAGATCTCTATGAGCTGATCTACCACATTTGTTTCTGGAAAGGATGGATTATCCTCTAGATCTGCTTGTCTCCTCATTGCATATAGGGTAAGCCCAACTGATTAAATAACCACAACTGAAGTGGCAAAAGTCAAGGAATTGAGTGCCTTACTTCATGAGGTGACCATGAAGAGAAGAGGAGTCTCAAGAAAAATCCAGACACTGAGAATATGCCAAGTTACACCAGCAGTACTCCTGACACTCACACATCCTTCCTCCACCTCCCCCTGCTTCTTCTACTGTTCATAACATTGTTTGATGGAATATATTACCTTCACCTGACCAAGACTGACCTCACCTGAGGAATCAGTTCCACAGCCTCTGATTTGAATTATCACATGCATCCCTTCTTCCAGTCTGCAGATAACAGAGAAGAGTCACACACCATAAACTCCACTGTACACAAGAATTTTGTGGCACTTTTGAGAGAAGAGGGGATAAAGAGAAAGCAAAATCATAATGGCCAAACTGAATTGAGTCAAATGTCTCTTGTTACTGGCCTCCTTATTTTAATACTGGGTGGTAGCAAATAATAAGGGAAGGCGTACAAAGAAAAGTACCCCCACAGTATCTCCAAAGTAATCTTTCCTTGGTGCATCCAAGGCCTTATTTTTGTATTGGATAAATTATCATTAGCCTCCAACAGCTGTGGTAGGAACTAGGCAAAAGATATCACTTGGAACATTGTTCTGAATCAAAAAATATATGTCTGTTGCCCTCAACCCAAAAATCTGCCTGCCCACAGCATTACAACCTTTTGGAAATTAAGGTCCTTTCCTTCCATATCTTCTCCATATGAGTGCATCCAGACTGATTTTGTTCAGCAGCTACTGCTGTTCTGAGTTTGATCAGTTTAGGCACTTCACTTCCTCCACATTGTTGACTGCAGATCCCACCAGTATTAGCCCCGAGTAAAACAATAAAAGTGGGTCAAGCACTTGTCTTCTTTCCAAGAACTTCTTGGAAATCCAGACAATGTCATTTGCTTCACCATTTTCCATAGTCAATGGCTACTATATTCACTGTGTCATTATTGTACTAAGGGACTGGCTGGGAAGTCATTTCTATCAGATTTTCTCCAGTGGAGAATTCCAGCTCTGAAAAAGAAATCATCTGGAGACCATTTTATAATCCAAACAGATATTTATAGGAAAAATTAATATCCCTTTATCCTGGAAGGGTGCAAGGAAATAGAAGCACAGTTTTGCAGTGCTAGAGAAGGAGGGACCTCCGCAGGGCCACTATAATAAACTTCAAAGTACATTAGAATTTACTTTCCATCCCTATACCCAGACACGAAGTCTATACATTCTGTCGCTATACACATAAAATGAAAACACTTTCCAATCCAAAGCAGGAAGAGGCTTTGCTCCTTGTTCAGCAATTAAGAGGTTCAGTTATGGAAACATCGTGCATTCTTCAATTTGAAAAGAACTTAGTTCCTTGTGGTGCCCGATGTCATTAAATCCGCATTAAAAGGACAAGGCTTACAGAAACAGTGAAGTCATACGTCTGAATGGAATAGCACCATAATCCATTTCTATCACATGTTGTGTTTTCCAAATTACAGCTCTTCATAGTTGTAGATTGAAGGTTGTATTATTCTATTTAACTAACAGAAAATAACTTCTACCAATTTTCCACGAGCAGTTCCTAAATCACCATAAACATAGAGCTTACCTAGAGTTTTGTGAATATATACTTTTTCAATTTACTGGCCAATAGATAAACAGCCAAACAAAACATCCTCTTTTGGTCTAAATTAAATGTTTGACATGACCCAAACCGTACAACTTCCTTTTCTTTTTCATTTGTTTAGTGATAATATGCCATTTTGAAACAAAAATATAAAAACATTTTGTTTTGAAGCTATTAAATGCTTTATGCAGAAGTTTACCACTTTCCACACTGAACTACTCATTCCAAAACTATGGAAGAATTTATCAAGATGAAGTCAAGCTCTTTATGAAGACGTGTGGTGCATGACTAGCAGACAATGACCATAAACTAAATTAGGGAAGGTTCTGACATGATAGAAATAAAATGTTTCTTGGCAGAAGAAGAGTGAAGCGCTGGAAAAAATTCCTCAGAGAGTTTGTATAATCTTTGTCCTTGGAGGTTTTGAAGACCAAACTGGACAAAGCTCTAAGGAACTGGGCTGAATTAAATGTTGACCCTACTTTGAGCAGGAAGTTGGAACAGAGGTGTCCTGAGGCTTTTTTCAACCTAAAATACCCTATGATTTTATGAATTTGGCAGAAACAAATAATTTTAATTAACCACAATCATTCTTGCTCAGGAAATAAACCTATTCAACCAGGGACACCTCATTTAAAGCTCATCAGCCATGCACCCATGACTTTAACCTGAAGTATAACAAGAAGCATTGTAATGAATTTGCTGGGTGCTGACAGCACAAAAGGAGGTGCCATGTTAGAATCATTAGGACTGAATTTGTTAATTTCCTTTTTGTTCTAGAATTTGTGTTTTACAGAGTCTTCAGCAATACTTAGGTGAGAACTGGTCGCAGATGCTCAGGGTTCAGGTTCCCCTTCCAGGAGAGGGATGTTATTTTTAGGTAGTTGCACTGGAATATACTAGAGCTTTAACTGTGAATAGTCTTTTCTAGTTGTGGTTAAAGGTGGATGAAGCAATAAAATGTGGATTTTTTTTCCTTTTGTTTAATAAGAAAATTATACTCAATTTTTTATTCTCAAGAACAGTTGTTCTTGTACTTGTTACAATTACAATTGTAATTGCTCAGAAGAATATTTTCTGAGACGTTGTTCTTCCCTTACAAATTGCTACTAAAAAAAATTGGTGAACATTGTTGTGTTTTACTGCACAGGAATGGAGCCGCCTAAATAGGCTTCTGGAATAGTCATTGTCTACATGGGAAGCTTTGGTTACTGACTCAGAAAATGAAATTAGATAACTAATATTTGATGGAGAACATTCCCTAGCCCAAGCATGTAAGAGTGGGGCCCTCAATTTCTCACTCACTGACTCAACTGACTCTTGTGTAGTGCCAGCAGGTTCTGGACTGACTTACAGGATGAAGCAACTATGTCCTGATAGTTTCCATCTCCTTGTCAGTCCTAATGCAATCAATTGGAAAATTATAACAGTTTCAATATTTTTATTCCAATAAGGGGAAAACAACTTGTCATTTTGTAGAATTAATTCCATACTTTTGACCAACAGTAATTAGTCTATTGGCAAAATCTGGAAGAAATAGGCCAGCTGCTGCAAACTAGGTGGCTACTCAAAATTTGACTCTCTGTCCTCCAACAAGCCAGAACCTTATTCAGAGATTCCCAAGACAATGTTGACCAAACTAACAAGCATTTTTGTTTTACACATACTAACACAAGAGTTTGCCCAATGGTCATGAACATACCTGGAGAGTTTTCAGGGCCCACATGGCACGTTGTAGCATGGTATGGATGCCATGGCTCCAGTCAGAGCTGATTTAGGGAACATGTTCCACCGTGACAAGCTGGCATTCCCTTATTAAACTCTAAGCTCTAGAAAGGGAGCACGAGCCATTTAGTACCTCTTGTGCAGCCCCCTCGTGTTTTGTATATTGAGTTGTTGTCTCTTGTTGTGTGCTTAGACCTTGATGGTTCACCGAGGAGGGTCTAAGGCCATCTGGTTGTTACCTATCTGCTTGCATTGGAGTGGACTGTTTATTTGGTGCAAATAAACAACAATAAGAACAGAAGGAACTCCAGGCTAGTAGAGCATATAAGACAAGGAGCTGGGGAGAACATGTAGCCAGAGAGACATTACAGGAGTAGGGAATTATTTTGCGTTATTCTGACACTTTTTCATTGCTTCCTGCAGTGTGATATGACTGGATGAGTCATCACAGCAGCAAGGACTAAATTTAGGACACCTTTGAAATAATGACCCTTCACTGCCTGCACTAAATGCCCTCTGTTTTCTAAATAAAAGGCTGCTAATTCACACTGTGAAAGGACAGAGACTTTAACTTTTGGCCTAATACAGCATCATCAGAGCGCAATAATGACATTAAAGAGGTAACCATCTACTGGTGTCCTTTGACAGTAAATTCTTAGAAGCCATACTATATAAAGCAGGATTTATGGTTTTCTTATATCTTCTGAGACAAATGTAGTAGCAGTCACAATTCTTAATGTATTCCTGTAACTGTAAACTAATTATTATGGACAATAATTGCAGTGATAGGGTCAGTTACACTTCTCATCACTGCATTTTCATTAGCTAGCATGCATTCATTAATTATGCTAGCCATTAGCATAGCATATACCAGCTATTGGAGATCTCAGGGGGATGATCTGCACACAAATCACAGGGAAAATTCCAAATAATTTTCTTTTACACTTTCCATCTACATTCTCATGCATCCACTTTTGTGACGAGGGAGCCCAAAGTTATATTTTAATGATGGGGACTTATACCTGGCAGCCAAATATCTGTGGAGCTGGAAAGACCAGAAAAAGCTGTCAAGGAAAGCTGGCGTTTGGCAAATTATGTCAGCCACTAAGAATCTTACAAGGCATCTGATCAGAGTTCCCTGACTATGAGCCAGCGACTCCTGAAAAAGACCAGCTGTCGGCCATGAAAATGAGAATGGCTCCTGGAATAGTGGCTGAGAGCTAAAAACTGCAGCAGTCTTGGGAGATGCAGACCTTGGAGTCTTGTATTTGCTGAAGCACCTGCAGAACATCATCAAAGAGAAAGGAAAAAAATGAGGAAAGGGAGGAAAAAAAAAAAAGAATATTAAAAAAAGGTTGTTAGGACTTGCCTGGGGCTTGGGGAGCGTGAAATATCTTCCAGAATAGATCACACTGATAATGAAATTTTAGAACCCGATTAAAGCTCACAGCAGTGGCGAGAGGCAGCTCTATCAGCTCACAGCTGTGGCCGAGCCTGGAAGGAGAGCTCTGCCTTAAAATCCACCCAGGGAGAACACAATGCAGGGAACATCTGGCACAATGGAGGCATTAAAAGGATTGGCCAGAGTGGTAAGCAGGGGAATGCACCTGCAAAGACCCAAGTGGAATTAGGTCAAAGCACCATACCAGCACATACCCAGATAGGGGGCAGATCCAGATTGTCACAGAACAGTAAAAGAAGGAAAAAGGGTTTTCATGTGCATGACTGTCTGGGAGGGGAAGGAGAAATCTGAAACCAGGCGACTTTTTTGTAACAAATAGTTCACAGGAAATATCAAACAAGAAGTCCACAGAGTAAAATTCTGATGATGTTAATGCAAAAGACATCTTCAGGAAAGTAGGAAGAACAAAACTTAGAATGTGAACAGAGCCTACATTTCCTGAGAAAAATAAAAGCACATGGCCCTTTGGAAAGTGAGTGTGTCAAGATAAAAGAAGTCCTGAGAGAAAGGGCACTTGATCTTTTCTTCCTCTTTTTATTTTTTCTCTCTTGCATGCCAGAATCCTTGCAAGATGCCTGGACTTCTGAGGAAGGACACTAAAGCAGAACTGCATGTGATATAGAGTGTTCATGGTGATTTTTAAGGCATATTTAGAAGGAAAGAATTTTCAGAAAACTGCAGACCCATTGAGAAATAGATGGCATTATGTCCCTATTGAATCCAGTGGCTTTTTATTGACTATTTGCTCCAGGCAAAAGGGTAATTCTGAATAAACAACAAGCAGAAGGGGGTGACCATGAGTATCTATTCTGACAAGTGGCACCTTTAAGTATTTGTGTTTATGTATGGTGGACATCATTAGGTCTCATTAATTCCATAGTCTGGATAACTGAGGACAACCTCACATGTTCAAAGATTTAGGTTTCAGCTTCCTTTTTAATAAGTAAAGAAAGTTAAATCCTAAAGTGAGAGATTCAGGGAAATCTTAGGATGGTTTTCAACACCTTATTTTTTTGGGAATAGCCAGAAAGTTGGAGAGACCCCAAAAGGAGCTGTTGCAGAATTTAATTCATTTGGAGCAAATCTCAATTGATCCAGACAGAAATTGTCTTAGAAGTTTGGAAGAAAACTTTTTTACTCTCCTGTGCCATAAAACTAGTCCAACGATGGATGGTGGCAGGGGCAAACTTTTGGGAAAGGCGATTTCACTTAAAAAAAAAAAAAACAAAAACACAAACCAAAAACTTCCCCCAGACTGCGGTAGAAACCTGGACTCTGGGGCCTCTGTTTTCCTCTCTCCACCCTACATAGGAACTTTATACAGTTGAAAAGAAATCTAAACAATCGGAGGGAGATTTGGCTGGAAATGCTGAGTGCTGGCAAGGCCCTGCTCCCTCCCTAACTGCAATGGTTTATGATCATTAAAGCTAGTCTCTCTAGGAAAAAAAAAAAAAAGGACAAAATGTGGAAGTGCATGAATCATACATTCCAAGCAGTAAAAACATAAAATTATAGAAGTTAGACGGTATGATTTTCCTGTCCCTCCCCCACTTCGCCTCCATTCCCTGACTTAAAATAGAGAGAAGAAACCTGCAGAGAAGTGAGACCAGGGATTAAATGAGTCAAGAAAGGAAACAGTGGAGCTGTTCTGAGATCTGTAGGCAAAGCAAACAGTGAGCAGAGAAAGAAATAGCTACAGCAACATGTAGCGGGGGGAAACAGATTGGAAAGGTCACAATGGATTTATCTAAATTTATTTAGGATTACTTATTCTTTTCCATGTCTCAGACCCTGAAGTGATATTAGAATCTCACACATGACTTGCAAGGGAGAGTCCTCCACCTTCCAGCCTAAACAGACAAAATGTAGCAAGGTGGAGAGGAAAAAGCCAAACAGAAAATACGTTTGTGGCCTATCACTGCTCAGGGGGCAGAACAGCCTGCAGCCCTACCAGGGACGATGGTTCAGTTTTGAGAATTCAGTGCCCTAGTTATATCATAGATCGCTGTATTGACCAGTTCAGTCTCCATGCACAAGTGCTATAACTTTCCAGAGACACACATCACCAAGAAAAGTGCACAAACTTATCCATTATCCCATCTTCATTCCTAGATCTATGTTATTCTGACTTGTGTATTGGTCACTCAGGGTTAATATTGAGTTAAACACAAGAGTAACAGCAATTATAGGGATTACTCTGAGCTCTGTTTTAACAATTTGTCGTCTTAGTTTTTGGAGGACGTTTTTGCTACAGCTGATGACATTTAGTTCTGAAACACTTTGTGAAATGAAACAAAACCAAGAACAGCCAACGCAAAAAGGGCAAGCAGTGTTTTGCTCATTTTGCTTTCAACATTTCTTTTCCTATTTGGAAAAATCTGCACACCAACTCAGTGAAACCTTATCTCCAGTTGGCACCAACCATTGCAGCTTCACTGAAATGGAGTTTACACCTGCTGTGGATCTAGCTCAATGAACAGAAACCTGTGAAACGTTACACTAACTAGGAAAGTGGGCAAAGTAGTGTAGTGTTATTGTCAAGCTCCTCTCCCAGCGGGTGCACATGTGCTTTTATAGAGGTAAGTAACTTGGGTTTCTCTCAGAGCAAAGAGTAGATTTGACCAAGCAACTATGATGAAGAAGACAGGAAGATGCCAAAGTGGGGAAGAAGATGTGAAATAGTTGGCAACATTTTAATGATGGTTCTTGAGAAACAAATACATTGGAAAAGGCAAATTTTAGATTTTCCATGTTTTCTTCCCACTTGCAGAACTCAAACTAAAATCCCTGTGTTATTTAATGGAGAGGTTTCATTCAATTAGAGGGTTGATGATGTTTCTATCAGCTCTTCACTTCATTAAATTGAAATGACTATGGAAGTTGATTTTGACTAAACCCCTGGGTTAGAAATGCCAATTATAGACCCTGATGAAGGGGAAAGTTTAGAATCAGAACAGCCTAATAAAGGACAGCATGTCTGAGTCCAGCAGCATGTCACAAGCACTAGTATCACCTTGCTGTGTGATCTTGGGATAAACCACTGATCTTTCCACACCGTACTTCTGTGCTTCTACTTTTAATGTACACCTTCTGTAACTGTCCTTGTTTCCAAAGTAATGAAGACTCTAATGAAAAGCAAAAAGCAAAACTGCCCTGCTCAAGAAGTTTGAGATTTTAGATAAAAACTGGAGGCTTAGAATGAAATTTATAATCTAAAACATAATTTTAGGGTATCTGAGCTACCCTGAGGCTTTACATCAGTATTTGAAATTATCCATTTAATGATATTTTGCATGAACAGTTTTGTTCAAAGAACTGTACTTTTTGTAAAGTCAAAACAAAGTCTCACAGGAGAGATTTGGGTAATCTCTAAACAAAGGATGTAAATGTCCAAAACGACAGCCATCATCTGAAACATTATGACAAACCCAACGTTCATCTTCCTGTTCTGGGCACAAGAAAACATAAATGTTCAGTGATGCATCTCAAAATACCTTGGCAGTCTACCAGGACCACTGCCTGTAGCACCTGGGATTTCGGTTCTCACGTGACTCACAGCAGAGGATAATAACTGTCACCACTTCTGACTGAAAGCTGAAATAAAGAAGCTGATAAGAAATGCTGGTCAATGTTGCATGGTGGAGTATGACTTTTAATAGTTCTACTGTGAGGAGCTGAGAACCTCTGGGAAGGTGAGGGCACGTGTGCAAGTAAACTTCCTTGAGGACATCTGGGAACATGAGCTGCAGCAGGCAGAGATATTTTTGTCTTATTTTGGCACACCCTGAACACCTCTCAGATCCCATCTGCCTCTTCATAGCAATGCTGGGGATCAGGCCCAGCAGTAAGGATCATGAGATAATGTGAGTACAGGCATCACTAAATTGTGTTGATGAGAGCATGGTCAAAGAGGGAGGAACAGCTTGTCTGCAATATCTGGAGAGCTTGGTGAGATGAGGAATAGGGGAATGCACTGAAATGGCAAAGAAAATGAGCATATAAGAGTAAATATGAGTAATGTGCCTAAAGCTTAAATCAGCATTTTGTTTCTCCCCCATTTATTCCACTGTGACTGCTGAAACTACCAGCCTTACTCTGTTTGCTGTCAGTGGTAACTGCTGATGGGAGGATGAGACAAAGGTCCCAGTCACAGTTTTGTTGAACAGTGTGCAGTAGTGTGACACAGCTTAGACAAATTTACTAGCAGGGATGTAATCTGCAGACCTGTGGAGCACTTTTGTTCCTGCAGCATTTCTTTGCTTTACCACTCTACAGCACTGGTGGGAAAAATAAAAAAAATCAGCCAGAATTGAAAAGACTAATTTCTGATGCAGACAAAATATCAAAACATCAATAATTCTTGCCTTTTAAAAACAAACCTGTTATGCTTCTTTGATCAGTGGCTAACTAGAACAGTATTGCATATCTGTGTATCTTCTGACAAACAATTTCCTGTGCCAATATTATAGAGTCCTCTGATATACATATTAAATCAAAATTAGTGTATTAAATGTGTTAAATTGCATGCAACTGTCAGCTAATCTGATATTTAACTCACGTACCTGATATACTACCACCCACGTCTTCAGCAGAATTCTAGTTGTGTTACACTGTTGGTTGGGGGAACAAATGTATTTTATAAAATGCATTATAAAAAATCTTACAGCTACGTACATACAACTGGAGCCGAATATACCACAGATGCAATGATTATATTCAGGATGATCAAATGAGACTAACCGGGATTCTGATGTGGATCAACACTTTCTCTCTGTGTCTAAGACTGCACACCGCAGTCTCAGAGTACAAATTGCTTGATAGGAAAGTGCATAGCTATAGAAAACTCCACTTCTAGAGACCTGATTTAACAGCAGGTAACCTAAACAGTCTCTGTCAGGCGCAGCAAAGAGATATTATTGTATGCAACTATACTTGAAACATTATATGGCTTAATTAATGGAAATGTGAATAGAGCCATCACTTCCAGTGCCAGGAAGTTCTTCAAAGTTGCACTAAACTAAAGTGACAATCAAAGGACAAATAAGAACTGATTTCTGTAACTGGATTAATTTGATTTAACCCATGCCAAAACTCAGTTTGACAAAACCATATGGAAGCATTAGACAGGTAGTGCATGGGATATTGTGCTACAGATTGGGAGAGACCTTTAGCTGCTGAGAGGTATGTGGCCTGAGGGCAAGAACAGACAACTTGTGGCGTTGCCATTATCTTGTAGGGTTACCTTGGGGAGCTCACCATGCATTTTTGCCCTAGTTTCCCACTCTTTCTTGAGGACCATTATGCTATCATTTGTTTTAACTTGCTTTGAAATAAACACTTCAAACATGACGTAAAAATTTGGATTAAAATGACTACAGGTCTTATAGACTATAGATGTTGTGAATACCAGATGAATATAGATCTTTCTGTAGACTTAAGGACAACATCTTTTCAGGATTTCTGTATCCACTCTGAGTTGTCTGGGTCAGGTAGAAATTCAGTGGCACTACACCAACAAAGGAAAAGCTTTCCTACCATGTATGATCAAGACAGTCATTTAAAAGAGGTACCAATTTTAGTAGTACTCTTCTGCCACTCATGAGAAACCCACGGAGACCAACAGCAATTAGGAGCTGCTCTTATTGGGTCAAAGAAGAGAAAGTATGATACAGCAATGTTGTCTGAGTTACTTTTACAAGCTGATCTTACAACAAAGTATACATGCCTAAAGGCACTTAGGGACATGGTTTAGAAGTGGCTCTTGTCAGGGTAGGCTAAAGGTTGGACTCGATGATCTTAAAGGTCCCTTCCAACCTCAACAATTCTATGATTCTATGATTCTATGATTCTATGTTGCACGCAGCAGACAAAGCATTTCAGTTATTTTGGATACAAACTAAAGAAGTTTAGGGTAGCGACTGCCCAGGAAAACAGAAGAAAGCAACTGCCTTTTGTAGGTCAGATGGGAAGGAAGTACCTTTGCTGAAAAGTGCCCTTGCGTCCCAAGATCTGCATGTCTCAGCATCAGGAGAATTGCTAGTGGATGTAAGAGCATGAATGTCTTTTTACCGGCACTGTCTAGGTAACACTGTTTTACCATCATTCGTAGGTTAGAGGACACAACACATTCATATGGAAAATTCAGCTATTAATACTTTCAATCAAAACCCATAATTTACCATAGCCTAACTGAAAAGGTCATCTGAGTTTTCCGGGCATTTTTTCTCCAGAAGCAAAGAGACCCGAATCAAAACTGCTGAATATGCCGTGGGAAGACATGTTCACTGGGATGGTGCCAGTGGATACTTTCAGCTTGTCTCTGTTGTCAACCATGGCATAGACTCTCCATGCACAAAATTTGGGTAGTCCCTTCCCTAGAAAAAAAAGAACATTAGGAGCATTGACGAGTGATGAAAAGACTTTGCAGAAATGGTACAGCTCTTCTCTCACTCTCCCTTTCTCTCTCTATTCCCAAAGGGACATTGGTAACACGTCCCTCCTCAGCTTTTTTGGAGGAATTCCTTTCCAATTTGAGAGCTGCTACTACAAAGGGTAAAACTACCAGTCTAGCTGACACAGTCCTTTCATGACTTATGGATAGCCCAACTTACAGTGGTGCACCTCTTCCCATCACCTTCCCCTGTACTTGAGGAGTTCCTCTGAGGATACTGGAATACACAGAGGTCACTATCACAGCACTGAAGTCTCCTGTGGGTTTTGGGCGTTGGGAAGCCCTAACTAAGAAAGGGAACAACACCAGTACATCTGCTTGTGACATACCTCCTCTCCATTTCATAGCAATGTACCCGTGTTTCAGAACATTCCTTCTCGAATATCACTTTTTCAATGCCCCAGTTAATCATTGTGTGAGAGAGCTGGGGAGCAGAGTCTTCCCAGAGTTGGATGAATTGCATCCTGTCCCTTACCCAAACACAGTTAGGAGAGTGTTACTCAGCCATGACATCATCAGGCTTTTGTTTGCTAAGAAAAAGTTTGGCTGGCCCACTCTGGACCCTCTAATTATTAAATTTCAAGACAACAAAGGAGTCTAAACTCAATTTCTCCAGGCTGTGATCTAAAAAGTTCTATAGTGTTTTCTAAATGACAGCAACACACAATGTACCATTAATCACAGCTGACAAGTTCTCATGAGCAGCCCCTGATTGATCCTGATGTTGTCAAACTTTCTTTTTCTTTTGACATCTTTCTGATTGGCATCTCTCTTTAGTGCTTTTGTGACCTTTTTGCTGTATTGATCCACACAAATCACTGGGAAGTGAGCAGTTTCATGAGAGGGCACAGCTGATAAGAACAGGTCAAATGGTTACTGTGACCTCCACACACCACCATTTTAATGATTGATTAGTGGGAGTGTGGAGGAAGACTCAAGGACATCAAAATTAGGAAATGATAAGGTCTCAATCAAGAGGTTCTTACAGTCTTTTTTATGGCACCTATTGAAGTCTCTTATCTTCTTGGTTTGATTAGTAATGAGAATAAACTTTGTGTTGCACATGGAGATCATTTTTAACAACAGGTTTCTTGAAAGATCTGGCAGTTGCATGCAATTAGTTTGTTGACACCAGCTCTGTGGAGGCAGGTCTTGGATTCAAAAACTGCCCTTCTTTCAATATAGCCTTCACACATTGGGTGGCCCCAAGAGGTAAGGGTCCCCACCAGCAGGGAAGCTGAATGTTCCATAGTTCTGGGGTCAGGGCTGTGCATGGCAGCACACCTACCTGGTATCTCACAACACACTCCAGCAGAGTTGCTAGATGGGGAATTGTTTCCAGCACAAAACTTCCTAAGACCCAGACATGAACAAACACGTAATAAATTAGCAAAATCTTCAGGCCAACTGATAATGTCCACCACAAAAGCGCGACTGGAATGTGGGAGTGCATAGCAGATAAAGAAGGCTCGCTGGAACTGTATGCACAAAATCCCCAAGCAAAAGGAAATACAACACAGAGTCAGCCCATAGAGTCACAACACAGAAAGTCTTGCTTTATTCCATTTTCCTCTTTTTCTCCTCATGCATCACTCCAGAAGACATGCTGTTCAAAGGGATATGTTAAGCAGGGAGAACAGGCTAGTTGAGAAATAATTTGCAGGCTGGGTATTTGAACACTCAATCTTTAATCATTCTTTCCCTTCAAAACCCTGTGCACTTAGTATGGAATACACATGTGTGAAAACACAGTTGAGCTTATCCCTTTCCTGAAGACCAAAGTACTTTACAAGTATATTTTATTAGCAATGGCTGGGACTATTCGTTTCTGGGATAAACCTGTTGCAAATTTTGAACATTTTTAATTCTGTTGCAGACCCATCAATGTTGGTTTATCATGAGGATAAACATCAGTTCAGTTCAAGATATACTCACAGCACTGGGAAAATAAATTATAGTCCTTCAAAATGGGAAGAATGCATTTTCTTTAATTCATCTTTAGCCCTACATAGTGTCTCACACATCAATACCTTTCAGAAGTGTGATAATGGTCCATATTTACATATCAACCAATTTAGCTGTGCCGTATTTTGTACACCCCAGCTGGGGTTCTTCCTGTCAAATGAAAATCCCAGTATCATAGAATGGTTTGGGTTGGAAGGGACCTTAAAAATCATCTAGTTCCAAACCCCCTGCCCTGGGCAGGGACACATCCCACTAGACCAGGTTGCTCCAAGCCCCATCCAACCTGGCCTTGAACCCCTCCAGGGATGGGGCAGCCACAGCTTCTCTGGGCAACCTGGGCTAGTGTCTCACCACCATCACAGTAAAGAATTTCTTCCTAATATCTCATCTAAATCTCCCCTCTTTCAGTTTAAAACTGTTACTCCTCATCCTATTGTTACACTCCCTAATCAAAAGTCCGTCCCTGTCTTTCCTCTAGTCCCTTTAGATACTGGAAGGGGCTCTAAAGTCTCCCCAGAGCTGCCTTCTCTCCTCCAGGTTGAACAACCCCAACTCTCTCTGCCTGTCTTCATAAGAGAGGTGCTCCTGCCCTGCTAAATACTGAGTTTAAATTTTGTCACCAAAGTCCAATCAAAACACACAAAAAAATAAATTTTATCTCTGATTCTTTACCTCACTAAGAATGTCATTGAAATAATCACAGTTTTGCAAAATGTTTCTGTTTACTCAGAAAAGGTTTTCAGTAGGAAGTATGCTGATTTTTTTTAGAACTGGTCTCAAGATTTGATTTTTGGGAGCTATACTTGTGTCAATAGTGGTCCTAGGGTCGTAAAGCTACACCTTAGCAATATCATGGTGATGATAGGAGAACCCATCCTTCCATTTGGTTCCTACAATGGTATCTTAAGTTGATAAGTTACTTCCTTTCTTGCACAGATATAAGAGCTGCTATTATCACTCTCACACTAAGGTGGAACATGTTGTGGAATCACTAGTTTGCTTTTTTTGGGTAGACACAGACTACTTATTTATTGGACCTTTCTGTTTTGTGTTTTTGCGGATGCTCAGTGGAGGAATACAATATGAGATGACATTTTCAACACAACCCAATGTCCTAGGGTACAACAACTTCACATAAGCAAACCTGACCACCCAGGGTGGTGCAATTTATTAGAAAGATAAGACAAAAATGCCAGACTTGAAGAAGGTGATGTAATACATAAGTTAGAGAAGTGGACAAAATCTAAGTTGTCAGATTTAAAAGATTCTTTCCTATGTGGTATGAGATTTATAGTAGTTTGGCATTCTGCATGAATAACATTATGCATTTTCTTTATTGACTCCAGCTTGATGCCAAATATTATCACAACACAGTTTGTAGAGTCAATCAGCTGAGGAAGAAAGTGGTAGAAAACAGGATGAAGACACATCCATAGGCAGCCCCCAGTGTCATGAAACAGGACCTGTGACAGGATCTGCCATTTTCTGGTGAGCAGAATTGTCAGAGTACCTTTGTTTCTAGGCACCAGATATACCAGACAATAGTAGGATCTTCCTTACGCACCCTTCCTCTATATACCTTCATTAATGACATGTGGCGGTCACGTGATTGCAGGGAGTGAGGATCCAAACTCATTTTAGCTATTGCCTTAACTATGACTTGATCTGAGTCTGGTTCCAACTACAATCTTCTCATGTGCTACCTTCTCCTTGAAAATGCTCTGTAAGAGCAGGCACTTAACAGCATTTTTAGGTATACCTTGTTTCCCTTTGTAGGTATTTGGTAGATCTCACATTAGGATTACAAATGCAGTGTGCGTTCAGCTCCATTATATGGAAATTTCCATAAAATGTGATGCTAAAACTACCTAAATTTCAAAGATTAGGTCTCTTGGTGGTGCAGGTCAGGAGGACAAGAAAGAACAGATATAAGCTGAAACAGGAGAGGTTCAGACTGGATATCCTATGAACTTATGCATGTTTTCTTCCAGATGTAGCTATCTACCTGCTATTGAAATTCTCGATATGTCATTTCACTTCCATTTCCTTGAGTCTTTCTGTGCATAAAATAAGAAAAATTATGGACCTCATTTTCTTTGGAGTGCTTCAGAGATCTGTGGGTGAAGTAAATCAGATTATACAACTACATGCAATGAAAGGAAGAGACAAGGCAGAAAATCACAGCAATACTTTCTATGAAAGTGTCAAAGCATGCCTTTGGTTTTAGGCTTCTTTTCCTTGTGTTTCTGCTTTCCATCAGAAAGATTTCTCCTTTTGGACTGTCAGAGATATGCGATGATTTACAGTTTGTTAGAAAAGCTTTGTCTGAGCCTTTGCAAGGCTTACGTTTCACGGTCTTGTGCCTCTCAAGATACTGGTTTGTGTAAACATAGAAGTAGAGCTAAGGCTAAAACAAGCTCGATTTGAAATTAGATAAAAGACATACACATATCCACTTGTACACATCCTACACAGTTTGTGTTCAACAAGCTGCTAGCTAAAGAGAGGTCTCTTCCTGTTTGAATGGCTTCAAATGTGGAAGATATTGTTACCAAATACAATTAATTGGTCTCCAATGTAGGAAGTAGTATGTAATTCTATGGCACGTCTTATATATGACTGAGTGACTGGTTTGATGGTCAGTCTCTCTCTTAAACTGTATGATTTTTGCCCATTATGGGGCATGCCTTAGCAAAATATCCAGACTGGGGCAGCAAAGGATATGAAATATCACCAGACCTATCTTCAGAATGGTATCAGTTGTAAAAAATTGAAACCAGATGTCATTTTCCCCTTTCTTTCTCTTGTTGCAAAAGTGACAGGAAGAAATCAAGTAGATTAGAGACTGACTCCAGCCCACCAGTGAACGGAGAATTCCCAGGGAAGCTGTAGATGATGAGGGTAATTTGTTTATTTTTCACTAAGGAGTCATTAGATAAAGAAGGTGAAATAAGAAACTGAGAGCTGGAAATACTACCACTAGTACAGTCAATAATTTCAGCTCTGGCTGGGTTTTTAAATAAGTTTTTTTATGGGTTGTTATGAGCAGGTCAGAGAGCAACAAATTTCAAGTGTTTTTAAGTAAGGAAAATGCAGAGGAGACTTGAAGTGGAAGCTTTTATGCTCTGGATAGTGAAATGCTGGTGTATATATATATGCTATATATATATACACGCTGGTGTATATTTATGGTATATATATAGCTGGATGGTGAAATGCTGGTAAAGCAGATGAGGCCCTCCATAGGCAGATAGAATTGGCTTTGTGTTCACAGGCCCTGGTCCTTGTGGGGGATTTCAACCACCCTGACATCTGCTGGAGGGACAACACAGCAAGGCACCAGCAATCCAGGGTGCTCCTGGAATGCATTGATGACAACTTCCTCCTCCAAATGGTAGAGGAACCAACAAGAAAAGGTGCTATGCTGGACCTCGTTCTCACCAACAGGGAAGGGCTGGTGACCAATGGGAGACTCAGGGATAACCTTGGCTGCAGTGACCATGAAACAATAGAATTTAAGATCCTCAGGGCAACTAGGAGGATGTATTCCAAGCTTATGACCCTGGACTTCAGGCATGCAGACTTTGATCACTTCAAGGATCTGCTGGCCAAAGTGCCATAGGACAAAGCTCTAGAGGAAAGGGGGTCCAGGACAGCTGGTCAGTATTCAAGGATCACCTTCTCCGTGTCCAGGAGCAAAGTATACTGACAAAGAGGAAGGCAGGAAAGAATGCTAGGAGACCTGCCTGGATGAACAGGGAGCTCCTGGACACACTGTCACACAAAAATAAACTTCATAAGGAGTGGAAGAAAGGACAGCTGGAATGGGGGGCATATAAGGAAGCTATCCGAGCAGCAAGAGACCTGGTTAGAAAAGCTAAAGCTCAGTTAGAATTAAGTCTAGCCAGGGAGATCAAGGAAAAGAAAAAAAATTTCTCTAGATATATTAATGGTAAGAAGAAGACTAGGGAAGATGTGGGTGCCCTCAGAAAGGAAATGGGAGAACT
This sequence comes from Larus michahellis, assembly GCF_964199755.1. Lineage (NCBI taxonomy): Eukaryota > Metazoa > Chordata > Aves > Charadriiformes > Laridae > Larus > Larus michahellis. The sequence continues at coordinate 5,593,889 of NC_133930.1, forward strand.
GGTGACAAGTGATATGGAGAAGGCCGAGGTTCTCAACAACTTCTTTTCCTCAGTCTTCACTGGCAAGGACTCCAGCCACACTCCTGGAGTCACAGAAGACAATGGCACGGGTTGAAAAGAACTGCTCATCTTAAGTGAAGATCAGGTTCGTGACCATCTGATGAACCCGAAAGTGAACGAGTCCATGGGACCTGATGGGATACACCCACGGGTACTGAGGGAACTGGTGGATGAGGTTGCTAAACCACTCTCTATTATATTCCAAAAGTCATGGCAGCCTGGTGAAGTCCCCACTGACTGGAAAAGGGGAACCATAATCGCCATTTTCAAAAAGGGAAAGAAGGAGGAACCAGGGAACTAGAGGCTAGTCAGTCTCACCTCCGTGCCTGGTAAGGTTATGGAGCAGATCCTCCTGGAGGCACTGCTGAGGCAGAAGAATAACGAAGAGGTGATTGGGTACAATCAACAGGGCTTCACCAAGGGCAAATCATGCCTGACAAACCTGGTGGCCTTCTATGAGAAGGTCACACCATCAATAGATGAGGGGAGAGCAACTGATGTCATTTACCTGGACCTGAGCAAAGCCTTTGACACTGTCCCGCATGACATCCTGGTCTCCAAGCTGATAAAATAGGGGTTTGATGGACTGACAATTCAGTGGATAAAGAACTGGCTTGATGGCTGCACCCAAAGAGTGGCTGTCAATGGGTCCATGTCCAAGCAGAGGCCAGTGACAAGTGGAGTCCCTCAAGGATCAGTACTGGGACCGGTCTTGTTTAACATCTTTGTCAGCAACATGGACACTGGCATAGAGTGCACCCTCAGCAAGTTTGACGATGACACCAAGCTGTGTGGGGCAGCTGACATGCTGGAGGCAAGGGATGCCATCCAGAGGGACCTTGACAGGCTGGAGAGGTGGGCCCATGCCAACCTCAGGAAGTTCAAGAAGACCAAGTGCAAGGTCCTCTATCTGGGTCGGGGCAATCCCAAGCACCGATATGGGCTGGGCAGTGACTGGCTTGAGAGCAGCCCTGAAGAAAAGGACGTGGGGGTGCTGGTGGATGAGAGGCTCAACATGAGCCGTCAGTGTGCACTAGCAGCCCAGAAAGCCAATCGTATCCTGGGCTGCATCAGGAGAAGCATGGCCAATAGGTTGAGGGAGGTGATTCTCCCCCTCTACTCCACTCTCGTGAGACCCCACCTGGAGTACTGCATCCAGTTCTGGAGCCCCTACTACAAGAAAGATATGGAGGTGCTGGAACGTGTCCAGAGAAAGGCCACGAGGATGATGAGAGGGCTGGAGCACCTCTCCTATGAGGACAGACTGAGAGAGTTGGGGTTGTTCAGTCTGGAGTAAAGAAGGCTCCGAGGAGACCTTCTAGTGGCCTACCAGTATCTTAAGGGGGCCTACAAGAAAGCTGGTGAGGGACTTTTTGGGATGTTGGGTAATGGTAGGACTAGAGGGAATGGATCAAAACTAGAGATGGGTCAATTCAGACTGGATCTTAGGAAGAAGTTCTTCACCATGAGGGTGGTGAGACACTGGAACAGGATGCCCAGAGAGGTGGTGGAAGCCCCATCCCTGGAAGTTTTTAAGGCCAGGCTGGATGGGGCTCTGAGCAACCTGATCTAGTGGGAGGTGTCCCTGCCCATGGCAGGGGGTTTGGAACTAGATGATCTTTAAGGTCCCTTCCAACCCTGACAATTCTATGATTCTGTGATTAGTTAGGAGATCTGCTACAAGTGTCATCACTGATGGTCTTGAAGAGCAGCTAAACAAGGATCCATCAAGTTTGTCACATCTGGTAGGAAGGACCTTGGTGTCTTTTAGGTCTATGTATAGCTGTGCTGCAGCACACATTTGGACAACCAAATGAGCTTTCCATCTTTCTTTCTTGGGGAATCCTTCTGGTTGGAATGTTCCCCAATAACCATTTGGTAGGACTTCTGCCGTGACCTTATAAACTGATGCATAAAATACCGTGGTTTTTATTAAGCAAGTCCTTTCATTGACATATTGTACATATATATACACATACATACAGTTAAATTAGGTTGTACTTCAAATTAGTGTTTCTTTAAAAATTATATATTTAAATTACCTGTGACAAATAAGAGTATTTATAAAAAGATGTGAAAGTGTTACTGAGGATGGTATGGTGGGACACATAGCCGCACACAGTAATGCATCTGTGAGTCAAGATAAACCTTGCGCTTGGCTGTACACAGTGGAGTGCAGAGGGGAGTGGAGCTGCCAGGGCAGTAAACCCTCTATTACCTTCTAAATTCTTAGCTGTTTGGGGCTAAGTTTCACAGAAGGACTCAGGATCTACAGAAGACTAGCTTAAGTAGTATCAATTTTCTAAGCAATATTTGAAATTCAGATCTCTTAGAGGTTGCTGAATTTGGGTTCCCTCATCTTCAGAATATTGGCTAAAGCCAGGCTAATGACTTTAGGCTCTTCTGCATGTCTTCAGTATACAGTAAAAATTCAGAGGGTTCAGTAGCCAGGCCTATCTTATTTCCTGTCTACACAAATCAGTCCCCTGTGCTATGTTTGGAGAAAAGAACCAGTCTTCAGACTAACACATTTTCTCCTGGCACAATTATACAGTTTTGCTCATCTTCAAAGCATATGAATTTGATTTTCCCTGATTAGATGGAAAAGTTTCTTGAAGTTATTTAAACTCGGTGCAATAATATGACACTTCCACTCCTCTCTGCCATCAAAACAGGAATGAAGATGTTAGTTTGGGGAGCAATCAGGCAATCTGAATTATTCAGATCTGAAAGTTTTAAGTTAGAACAGTTTTTCAAATTCATTTGTATCTGGATTACAACAGGCTCAAACCATGTCTGTCTAATGAAGCTCCTGCTGAAAATCTCAGCTGGAAATTCAGGGAATCAAGTCTATCCATCATCTCAAAGTCATGATTATTTCATAAGCAACACTCAGTGTTCAGTCAAGTCTTTAACTTATCATTTGAGTCACCACAGTTTAACCATACAGGCATCTTTTAGAAGAACTCATGCTGAACATTACTTGATGAAGCTAAATCCCATTAGCAGAACAAACAGAACAAAAGTCTGTGTCCTGACACCACAATAAGGTATGCTTAAATATTCACAAAGGATACAGGTGCAGATCTCTCATCACACATTGGAGCACATCCAAAGCCTCTAGGAAGAATATTAATAATGCCTTCTCTTGCATTTCTGTTGGAGGAATAGCTCAATTAGTTTCAGTCTGCTGTCTTTCCCTTATCTATTATACATTTGAGTGGTTATACTTTGTTTCTGAAAGTGCACATGAAAAAATACGCATTAATAAGGTAAGAGTATGCAGGGGAGCATATGGGTACCCTATACCAAACTACTTGAGCTGATGAAGACCTCCATTCATTTCTATGTGTATGTGCACTATTTGCTCTTCTGCCCTTTCCTCTCGTTGCCCTCATTGCTTTGCACATTGAGAATTGTCAAATGAAACTGGTTGAAAAGCGCAGCCCCCGAGGTACAGCCACCCCAGTCAGCTTTGTGTGGCAGATGCTACAGGTGGAATGAAAGGAAAACACAAAACAGAGAAGGATGAAAAAGGTTAAAGGGAGGAGAGACCTGAAATGGAGAGATGGAGAAACAGGATATTGGTGAGAAACAAGCAATGCTTGAGACTGCATCTCCAGCAAAGGAAACAGAGGTGGGAAAGGAGAAACAGTTAAATCTGACAGGAAACACAGAGGAAAGTCATTTCTTTTTGAACTGTGTCCTGAACAATTGTGTTTATTATAATATATCTGTGGGCCTGTAAAAGAATGGGTCATCTGTTAGCCTTTTGCCTTTTGGTTTCCACTTCTACTGAATCATGAAGGAGACTCGAATGATTAACAATGTAGAATCATAATTTGTGGTATATGCGCATTCCCAAACACCTTCCATAGTTCAGTGAACAGGTCAATTAATAACACCTATCACCCCTTAAAAGTGGGTTAATCATCTATGGGGGATAATACTGTACATATTTCAAACTGCAATTACCTAACGTGATGCTCTAACAGGGTTCATTTCCTATCATGCTATCTACCATAAATGTTTCCCATATGACATACATAATATGATTTGACTTTTGAAAATCTTATAGACTACCATTATCTCCTAGGATACTTATTAAAAAAGAGACTAGAACACATGTAAAAACTATCAAAAGAATGTCATTTAAGCTGGCCAGATACACCCAGTTAATAAATGATGGCTTAAGTTAAAAAATAATCATAATAGCTGTCAGAAAAGGTTTATTGAGTTCTACGTTAAAATAGTGTAGAATTTCCTAGACAGAAAAAATATATCTTCCATTCAGCTTGGAAAAACAAAACAAAACAAACCCACAGAAAACCCCAACACTTCGCGACTTTGTGGTTTGCAGAAATAACACTACAGAACTCCTTCTCCAAAACTTGAGACTATTCAACTGAGGCTACAGAAAAAATTACCGCCATCTGTTATCAGTATAGAGCATATAACACAACCAAGGAATTCTGTTTCTAGGCAGAAGGAAGGGTACCATGTACTGCAATAACAAAATCACTATGCTCACTGGGAATGAATATTCTAAATATTCTAAATATTCTGTTTGAGGTATCTCTGGTATGAGGCTAGGGATGTGCCTTGAGTCATCTCTTGTTCCTGTTCAGAAAACACATTACTAGGGAGTAAAACAGTCTGAAATTCTACTGAGACTGCTTGCACAGGGGATTGAGACTTATTTGTGCTCTATTCTAGAAATTTCTCAGTCAAAGCACTGAACTGACTATGTGAATTTATGATTTATGATTCATTGTGGTTTGGCTTTATGTTTGTGTTTCTCATCAGAACAGAACTGAAGCAGGAATATCACCATCACTAATGGAGTACCCTTTTACCAAGGCTCTCTGAGTTAGGGTCAGATCAAAGTATCTCAATTCATAATCTAGAGCTCTTTTAGCTGGACCATCCTTTTTTTTTCTCGCAAGTGTACTCTCCCATTTTAAAGTGCTTTATGAATTGCAACAATCTGAAAGTCTTATTGTAGAACTAACATCTCAAATGTCTTTCTTCGTCCCAGAACTGTTGCATGTAAAATACTGTTTCTTGGAGCATGAGCCAGTGTCCTGGGTTGAATGACACAGGACTAATTTCTCTTCTAATGCTGGGGAAAACTGCACTTTTAGAAGGCTCTAGTGTCTGACTTCGTGAAAATATTTACTTTATAGCCAGATAGGCTGTGTGGGATTCAGGGTCTCAGTGTTTTCAAGCCTTGCCAGGTGCAGGGAGGAGGAGAACCAAGGCCTGGACATTTGACCCAGACTGGCCAACAGGATTATCTCATACCATGAACGTCATACTCAACATAAATTAGAAAGTTTGCTGCGTAGTTTGTCTCTCCCTTGATGATGGCGGTCCAGAGAACTCCTTGCCCTGGTGCCAGACCCCTGAGCCCTTCCCTTCCTCCCGAAGCCATAGTGCTTGCAGTGTCCGACATTCACTGTCCGCTGCTGGGAGTGCACAGCTTCCTACTGATAGAATGGGCTGAGTATAATCCTTGTATATCTTATATTAGTATTGGGATTAATACAGGTTCTTTAGTATCATTGTTAAATATTTAGTCATATCCTATTAAATCTATTTATATTTCAACCCTTGTGTTTCCTTGATTTCCCCTATTCCCCTTTCCAGGTGGGGAGGGATCATTGGGTGATAGACTAATTGTCTAAATGACAATAAATTGCTATGGGTTTTCTCAAACCATAACAGCCGGAAGCTTCTCTTTTCCCTCAAAGGAGAATACAGTAACCTTTAGGCTCTTTCTGGGTCAAGAATTTTTTTTTCTGTCAGAACAGTTAGCAGCTGCCAGGGACATCTGTCTCCAAGAGCAACCTAGACAGGGGTGGAAGCAGGGACTGAGTCTAGGACTCCCCCTTTTCACTTTAAGAGTCTCTAACTCAGGAGCTGATCTGTTCCCCCTCTCCCCTAGATGCTTTGAAAGAAGAGATGGGTATCTTGTTCAATTGTTTGAAGGGAAGATCAGAGGCATCTACCCGCAGAAGAAAGCTCTGAACTGCAGCTTCCCTGCGAGCAGAAGTGTCTTCTTCAAATATAAAGAAAAGCTTCTGAGAGGAGGAATTTGAGACTTCTTACCTGCTCAATGTGTAGAAACACCATTGGGAAGCTCTTGGCTACTCTTTGCTCAGCTTGCTGTCTAATTTAAGTCTCCTAAAGTGTCTTAACTCTCCTTCTTACCTGTACATTGAGCACTGGGACCTTAGTCTACGATATAAATCCCAGTCTGCAGAAGATTAAATCAGATGCTGTGATATTTGAGGGGTTGGGAGGGTGGGGGGAGGAGGATAAGAGACAATGGAAGGGAGATTTGACTTTCATCCTTCCCATCTAATACTTTCTTATCTCCCAGAGCTGTGGTGGAGGGAGACACTCAGGGAAGCATGTACTATACTACCCTAATAGCAACCATGTATCTACCCAAAATTAATAATGAAGCTTTACCCTAAAAGCACACATGAAACAGATCACGCATGGAGATGGAAAGAGGATCACATCCTCTGTTGCTGCTAAGGAAATGTTATAGGGAAGGTTAGTTCCCTTGAACTTGTGCTATATCCACCAAACCCATGGAAACATCTTAGGTAGATATTTTAAGACATCTAAAATGGTTCTGGACAAATGAGGCAAATGGGTTGAGCTTCAGGTCTCAACTGACAGTAATGGCACCCATCTCCTACCTCACGTGACACAGATGTTATATACTTAAATTTAACATACAATATGGACACGAATGTAAACTCAACTGACTTGCCCAAGATAACAGAGAAATTATATGGCACAAGAGGAGCCAAACTCTGTGGATTCATCAAATGATGCAGAGTATTAGAAAGGAACCAACTTGGAACCACCATCTACTTCTAGCAAAAATGAGTTGTGCTGAAATTAATGACTCATATGGTTTTATTGGCTGATGATAAGGTTGTAATCAAGAAGGTAGTTAAGGTGTTAGTGTTATAACAATGAAGTTTGGTGGATGACATCATTAAAATTCAAGGGAGATTGTTTTGTAGCAATTCAAGATGCAGAATTTAAATTACATAATAAATCATTTTATTAGGTGGCTGTGCAAGTAGATACTTATTGGTGAAAAAATATAATATTTGATTGCACAACAGTGTTATAATAGAACAAAAGCACCTTTGGTGTGTATCTTGTTGTGAATTATTATCTAAGAAAATATTTATCCTCGAGTTCCCAAAATCGAGCACAATTATTCACGTATTTAACTTGAGGAATATTCTTGCACTGGATCAGGGTTTAATTCCCTTTGGATAGAATGTGAGAGTAAAATGAGACAGACTTTGCCTTCTCTATGCTAGAGAATGCAGTGGTTTCTGTAATGATTGTGCCCCTGCTTAGTGGGAGTAGCAATAATTGGTTGCAAAGGGCTGGCGTGGGAATCAAAATAAGCCATGTAGAGAAACAGGGCATCTTCATCTGACAGAATCACACTTACATTGAGCGCTTTGGTGTTATCTTTAGTATAACAATCAAGTGAATTATGCACCTGCACTACCACACTGGTAACATTTTAAGCGGAGGCCAGCATTAAGTGCAGAGCAAACACCCACCCTGCAAGCTACCCTAAGAGGTAAACAGACTGGATCAAGTAGGCTGAATCCAAGCTGCTGAACAGCTTGCTTTGACAAGCAGGGTCCTTCACTGTGAAAGGAGGATTCCTATTGAAGTTGTTGACAGCTTTTAAGTATCTCTAGTGCCTCTCTGCCTAGGGAGGGGACTTAACCTTTGCATTGCTGTGACACCTCGAGAAGAAAGGCTCTGAAATTGGAAGGAGGGATCGGAGCAGAGAATAAGCCACTTATGTCAGTAAAAATGGCTGAGTAGAAGAGAAGGAAAAAGTGTGCTCTTTGGGGGAAAACAAAACAAAACAAAAAGAACTTGAACATATGGCTCCAAATCTGTGAGTGTGCAGATATTCCTATCTCTGCACTAGCAAATGGTCTTATTAGCACGCAAGGATGCTGTGGGTACACAGCACCTTTGCTGATCTGGGTCCAGCTTGTAATGTTATGATATGGCTTAAGCCAGAGCCCATGAGCCATATGGATGAGCTAATAAAACATGTCTCTGTTTTGATTTTTTAAAAATTATTTATTTATTTTAATTGTTTTTCTTAACAGACATTTAAATGGTTCCATTTGTTGTTTGTAGTGTCTTTACTGTTTGTTCCAGGGTGGAAAATGGAATCTTTGTTATTTAAAATATCTCTTATTTTACTTTATTTTATATTTGTCTGTGTCCATCCAGTCTTCCTCCAAGGAATAAACTCCCAATGTTCCTCCTTGGATTTTCCCCCCTCTTTGGTATGAAAATCTGTTATTTTTTTATTGGCAGATAATTGTGTGTGTATATATAAATCTCTGCATATACGTGTGGGCAACGTCCAAAGTTATCTTTTGGGCTCACAGGCAGAACACTGTTACTTGATAGCTACACCTGGTACAGTCTAGTTGTAAATTTTAATAACACCTAGACTAAACAAAAGTGGCACCTCTTGAGTCCTCCATTATATACAGAGACATGAGAGAGATCCACCAGTCCGAAGGGTGATCATGTGGTGTGCTTCTGCACACAGACTGTTTAGACTGGGAAAGCTGCGGACTGGGTGCCTGGAAAAAAGAGGTGATGTGAAAATAAAGGAAGGAAGGGAGGAAGGAAGGGAGGAAGGGAGGAAGGGAGGAAGGGAGGGAGGGAGGGAGGGAGGGAAAGTTTCTTCCTTAAAGGAAGAAATGGCTTCAGAAAGAAGAAAGTGAATTTCCTGGCAGGAGGAAGGATCCAGGAACAGGGGGATGATCCTGCAGATCAGGGAGATGAGTGTGCATGAATGCTGGGTGATGCCCAGGGACCTGGCTGGGGACACCTGAGGTGTAATTGGCAGAACAGGATGGACCAGCATGGCTTTCTGCCTGACCTTGCTGGGCTAGTGGTCACTTCCCTGTGGGGAAGGTGACCTCAACACTGTTGGAGGAGTGAGCAAGCGAGGGTGTGAGATAATCCATTCACATCAAAATCACTTCACTCTCCCTAGGGTTTGTATCCCTATGGGCTGTTGCTCATCCTATCTCACTCATGACAGGAGGGACACCTTGGTCACAGACCCAATTCCTTGGTGTCACAGGAAAACAGGTTGTACCAAAACAGTGCTTAACAACTGTGGGTTTCACAAAAAAGAAGCAGCCGGGGAATTGATGGGAAGAATGAATGATCATGTAACAGGAGAAACATGTGATCTGCTAAATTAGTAGTTGTGGAGGCGAGGGCACTTGTAACATAGATGATTCAGGGGTGGGGGATTCAGGGCTCCCTTTTTACTATACTTCCATAATGCAGGGTTGTAAATATCCAGTGAAGGGAGAGAAGAAGGGCAGTGACTGTGGTCAGTCCTCTTCCACACTCCTCAAGCCTATCACCATTCTAAATTTACACAGCAGTTGAATACAACCTAAGTTCAGTTGGTTTTGTTGGTTCAGTTGATTTTACTAATCACAAACTGACTGACTGGTGCTGTCTACAGTTGATGGTGACATAGGACAAACTGACCGCCACAGGACTTGTCACTTTGTCTGAAGATGGTACAAGACATCCAGCCTAAGTGAGACGACTGATGAAAGGCAGCTATAATAGGTACTGGCCTCATGAATGGCCTCTTATAAATATGAGGTAGTTTATTGTCTTGTAGGAAAGAAACTGAAATAGCCTACAAGGTCTGACTAGTTGTCAAAAGCAGAGGGTGAAAATTAGGCCAGATCCATGACCAGCACAGCCTCTTGACAACTGGGAAGAAAAAATACTGCCACGTTATACCTACGATTGGGTTATTTATGTGACATCCACCACATGTTTCCACAGAATTATTTATCTTTTCCTTGTAATTAGAGATTCCCTTTATTCCTCTGTTTAATGTGACACCATATTGATTAGGTTTCCAAAGCATACCACTTCAGACATATTTATATGGCTGTTTCAAATGATTTACAATAACTAATGTTGTAACAGGAATATAATTTTGGAAATATAATACCAGTTAATAGCAGTAAAGGTTCTGCTAATAACCAGAACTCCTTGTACCATGGGAATAAGTTGTCACTAACAACTTATCACTTGAAGGCCCTATCTTCAAGTTAATGTAAGATGGTACAGGACCAAATTTCAGTGCTCAGTGGAGCTCCACAGAGTTTTCTCAGCTGAGACTCTACCTGTCCTAATTACCCTGGTTATAAAGCTGGAGAGAGCACAAATAAGATCCCTGTAAAATAGCAAATCGGTCTGGAGCCTGTCATGGAGCAGGAAACCAAAGCTCCTGCTTTCCATCTTTCCAGGGAATTCCTCTCTGTTGCAGAAACAGTTTGGATCAACAAGTATTGATTTATTTCTGTGAAACATTGGCCCTCCAACAGGAGAGAGGAGGATTAACCTGGTTTTAATCCAATGTAAAAATGTAAAAATACATTTTCTAGAAAGCTTCGAAAATTTGTAAGAAGGTTAATACCTCTATTAGTATTATATTGTCCTAATTCTTGCATTACCTAGACATAGAACAGACACTTATGATTTTAGCTTTATGAAAGACTTAAAAGAAGAAAAATATATTACAGAGTTGGGATTATCCAAGGTTAATGGGGGATTTTATACCAGAACCTGGAATTGCATACCTGTCCAGTGCTTTTACTGAGAAGTGAATTGTCCTCATAGGGCTATCAGCATAATAAGGAGAAATTACAAAATTTAATTGTTAGGGTCTTATCTATGAAACCAACATGACAAGAAGCTTATTGTTACTACCTTAACACAAGCTCATTTGTAAATATCAAGGCAGCAATCATTTTTTGCATAAAACTGCAATTTCTAGTTCGCAAAATTCACAAGAATGAATGAAATCTAAGTGAATGAAGTCTTCAGTCTGGCAGAAGAGAAAATGATCAAAGCTTTGTTTTGTAGGCTGATAGTTTTATTAATAAACGAAAGAAGTTCCAAACAACCCTTTAGCGCTAACAGAACCGCGTTGCTTTATCTCCAGACCTATTTGTAGATCTATTTGCAGCTTCTCAGTACGTACCATAACAGTTATAGAAAGGGCATCTTTGTTTTCCAATTTGAGGACAGCCTCTGCTATATGTAAGGGCTTTAGGTTACCTAAAAGATTTCTGCACGAGAGAAAAAGAAATGTCTCAAAACAACGGGCTAAATTTTTTGCAGGATTTCAAAGGAGTGGTTCAAGAGGTAGATCTTTTACTCCACAAACGTAACATGCAAATTCTGTGGAGAGATTTGACAAAATCTCAAGTTTCTGCTGAAGAATTGCATCAAGAGAAAAATCTTCAAGCCCATGTAAAGCAATAGTGTCCAAGGAAACATGACCTTTCAAAAAAATCTTTCTCCTCTTGTCATAAACTATTTCATTCAGAACTGATTAACATAGTTGATTATAGACATCAAGAACTATGGGGTCTGACTTGAAATTGCAAAAGCATTTTTGTTTTCAATGGGTTGGACAATTGCATACATTTAGCAGCTTTTAACTAGGTGATGAAGAACAAAGTTACCTGAGTGTGTTAAATACATTTAGAGTACTGTGCTCCTTGAAAAAGTCTGAAATTTGGAAATGCCAGTTTCTCGTGAGAACGTAAAAACAGAATAAAACTCTTATATTTGCAATATATTCCAGATAGTTAAATGAACCATGCAGCTCTTCAGGGTTTGTGAAATCGCTAATCCCTAATTTAAAATCATGTTTCAGATTGGATCCCCAAAAAGAAGGAAACATTTCTCTTCTGTTTCTGATTTAAATTAAAAAAAAAAATAAAATCTATTTCAATAGATGCATAGTATAGCCAGAACAAATAGAAATTTTTAGAGGGAAACACAGACTCATAGATATACATGCAGGCAAAATAAATGCAGATTATTCAAAGATAAATTTTCAAAAATGTAAATAAAATTCAAGCTATGTGAAATATCAAATATAGTGTGGAAGCAAATATATCAAAGCAATGCCTTGTTTTTAGACAGAGCTTCATTTATTTGTAAAGCAAATCCGTTGTAGAAAAGTACCAAAAAATCAGAATGTGCACACACAGAGACACACACATGCATATTGAAAAATTAAGATTTCAGAAGCAATATGCGTGAAGCACTTGAGATGATCAGTAGCACTTCCAGAAGATGTTACACCATATCTATTCTTCCAGACAGCTACATACAGTGACCAGAATACTCTCTTAACCACTAGTTAATATCTTCTGACGTTTAGTTTTAACTTGTGCACACAAATCACAATGGGACTAAATTTTATTTTGTAGAGTTTACTCACAGACAAAAAAACATGATGACATTAAATACACATGCAGAAAGCAGTATACACAAAATATAATTCATACACAAGCACATTCTCTGATAAACATTCAGGTAGAACAAAACTATAATCAAATATATATGAAGATTCATAGAGAGAAATGCAAGCTAAAACGAAAACAAAAGGAAATATAGATGAAACAAGCCAGTAAGTCAAATTCCCATCAAGAAGAACAATATAATGAAAAAATCTGTGAAAGAAAAAAGGAAGAATAAGTTTCTGAGACTGAAAGATGAAATGTATTTGTGAAAATACACGGTTGCCATAGATTTGTTTGTGTCCCCTGAAAAAAATCACATACTGGTTCTGTGTTATTATTCTTATTACACAGAAATAGTATTCTGTTAGACAACACAGCTGAACATCTAATCTCAGATATAAAATCTATACTTGCTACCAACTGTGGAAATGATATATAACAGAACACAATTTCATTGCTATGAGTTTAAATGTTTTGCAAGATGGTATGATATTAAACCATTCTTGGAGTTTTAGCCACAGTCTGAAAGTATTATGAAAAATATTTTTAAGAAGTCTTAAAAGGATGCTTTAAAAGTCTTAGGAGTCAAGTTCTAGGCAGGCGTGTTGATCTGCTTGAGGGTAGGTTGGCTCTGCAGAGGGATCTGGACAGGCTGGACCAATGGGCTGAGACCAATGGTGTGAGGTTCAACAAGGCCAAGTGCCGGGTCCTGCACTTGGGTCACAACAACCCCATGCAGCACTACAGGATTGGGGCAGAGTGGCTTAAAAGCTGCCCGGCAGAAAAGGACCTGGGGGTGTTGGTTGACAGCCAGCTGAATATGAGCCAGCAGTGTGCCCAGGTGGCCAAGAAGGCCAACAGCATCCTGGCCTGTATCAGGAACAGTGTGGTGAGCCGGACTAGCGAAGTGATCATCCCCCTGTACTCGGCACTGGTGAGGCCCCACCAAACTGCGTTCAGTTTTGGGCCCCTCACTACAAGAAGGACATTGAGGTGTTGGACTGTGTCCAGAGAAGGGCTACAAAGCTGGTGAGGGGTCTGGAGGACAAACCTTATGAGGAACGACTGAGGGAGCTGGGGTTGTTTAGCCTGGAGAAGAGGAGGCTGAGAGGAGACCTTATCACCCTCTACAACTACCTGAAAGGAGGTTGTAGAGAGATGGGGGCTGACCTCTTCTCCCTGGTGACAAGTGATAGGACGAGAGGAAACGGGTTCAAGTTACATCAGGGGAGGTTTAGATTGGATATTAGGAAATATTTTTTCACTGAAAGGGTTATTAAACATTGGAATAGGCTGCCCAGGGAGGTGGTGGATTCACCATCCCTGGAGGTGTTTAAAAAAAGGGTAGATGTGGTACTTAGGCATATGGTTTAGAAGTGGTTTTTGTCAAGGTAGGTTAATGGTTGGACTTGATGATCTTAAAGGTCCCTTCCAACCTCAGCAATTCTATGATTCTATGATTCTATGATTCTGATCCCTATTTGATGCCATTATATTGCAAGGTAGCATCCCAGAAACATCATGAGTTCATTTATGTTAAAAGTAGGGAAGTGGAACATACTTGTAAAAATCAAACAGACAGAGGATCACAAGAATGAAAACCTTCCAGCCACTTGACTGCAGATGTGCTTTGATGAAGAGGGTAGGAAATAATAAATGTGTAAAAGAAAAGAGACAGAAAAAGGAATTTCACCAATTTCTAAGACAAGGAAAGGAAAGAAGTTTCCAAAATATGACACAGAAGAGATCTTGGAGAATCCAGGGAATCAGACAGTGTCAGGGGAAAAGGTGATGTGGAGCATTACAGGAAAAGATGATGCAGAGCATTACAGCACCTGAATTTATGAGATGGCTTTGTAGGAGTGCAAGGCTACTAGCTCAGAGAATGACTGAGAAATATTGATGCATGCTCATATTACTAGTACCTGTTTTGTCATTGGAAAATGCCAATAAAAGAGAAAAAGGGCCCTTGAAGAGGATTAGATTACAATATACCAGGCCCTGGAATACGTAGGTCTATATCTGGGGTAGCTGTTAAAGTGAGTTGTTATTAGGAACCTGGAAACGTACCAAAATGAAAGAAACCCACTCAGACATAGGGACCCTTTCATCTCCCTCACAGGCTTTTTCCTGTCACTCTCCAATATAAAGAGCACGTGAACCTTTAATTTCATTTCAATGAAAACTTCCTACATACTTTTAATATATAGTAAGTTCTGTCAGACTTTTGATTTTATATATAAAACACAATGACTGTGTATTTCTCGATCTACATCCATAAATTTTATTCCCACATATGTAGAGTTTGTATATATTTCAACCACCTTGGTTTTAGGGTATTAGGAAATGGAATGGAGTTGCTCAAACCCAACAAATATAATGAATATTAGTAAACAAAATAAATACATTTTTCAGTGAAAAATTTCAGTGGAAATTTAATGTTGAATTCAACTAAGTCAAGTTACACTTCTAATTGAGCTCCAAAAAAAAATCATAGGGACAGGGATTATTTGGAGGGATTTTGAGGTGAGACAGCCTGTATTAATAAGTTTTAAGGAAAATTCAAAATTAAGAAAAAGTTGAGAAGAAAGTTACCAATTTAAAATTTGATTGAATGCTTTTGTTAAGGAAAAGAAGTATTGCCTGCAACTTATACAATTTTATTAATAAATACCTCATGCTATATACAGGAACAGACTTTTCCTCTTTCCTGCATTGCAGTATCTGCTAATATACAGGAGGAAATTCTTAATTAGCTTGAAAAGTTTTCAAATAATTGATGGAAAGTGAAGTAGCAGGATGTTTCCCTTTCCAAATATTGTCCACAAAACTAATCCATGCAACACCCCCCAAAAAAAAAACCCACCAACAACAAAAAAACAAAACACACCACAAAACAAAACAGAAGGTGAAGAAAAGAAAAAAAAAAAGAAAAAAAAAAGAAAAAAAAAGAAGGGAAGGGGAGGGGAGGGAAGGGGAGGGGAGGGGAGGGGAGGGGAGGAAAGGGACCCCTGATCCTCCAAAACCTACTGAACACTTTGGAATCTTATCATGTTTTGTATCAGACCTGTAAAGGTTCAATACAAATTCTTAGACCCATAAGTGCAGTATGCATATAAAAAGAAATTAAACAAGATTATGACAGTTCAACTCAGTAAGAAAGGAGGGCACAGAGTCCATTATCAAATCAATGGAACAGGGGAAGTTAATCAGTTGCTTTAATTGTTTTCCTAATGCAAATGGAGTGAGAACTGCTAAGAATGGCTTTTGCCTAACACAATGCAGAGTTAACTGCATTTTACACCATTAAGTGTTTGCAGATGTGAACAGAAATATTACCTAATTCTTACAGAGCACTTTTGATCAAGGTATCTCAGAAATGCTTTAAAAATGTTATAACATCATCCATTCCACTGCTAGAAACAGAGACATGGAGAAGTAAAGTGACTCACAACACACAGAAGCCCTGGAAGAAAATCAAGATCTCCTTTTCATCCAGTTAGTGTTCAATCCTGTAGGCTGCATCGCTTCCCCAAGCCAACATGTGCCATTTCTTAAGAAATCAGAAGGAAAAAGTGCTGGAAAGCAAGTGTAAAGAATGACTACGGTAAATAAACTGAGCAGAAGCTGTAGCTATTTGCAAAGCAGCTGTTAAAAGGCTGTTTCCAAATGTAAAGGACCAGTTCCCAGAAAGGCATGCTGGAAAAGCATCACTTTGCAGCAAAGTGCAAGGTTTCCTATGGAGACCAAATCTTTTCTGGGGAGTGAAGAGTGTCCAGAATATTTGTTTAGCTTATATTGGGGCATTACACTAAAGATTATACTTTAATGGGTCTTTGTCAGACAGTTTAATGTCCTCTTTAACCCCTAGGTTTAGTCAGAGGAGAATACAGGCACATCTGAGAATTCAAAGGTTTAATTAATGTCCCTGATTCAGGAGTCTCCCAGACCCCATTAAACGAAAGCACCAGACACAGGGATGTAGCTGGAAGTCAACTTGAATATGCCTTTGTGTCTTTATTGATCCTTCCTAAAAAGACTGATGTGCAGATAGTGATCTTATCTTCAGAAAGAGAGAGGGGCTGATATGAATCCTGAGGAGCTCAACCAGAATGGTGTTACCTGGTGCTTCATAGTTGTCAGGCTCAGGTTCAAGCTGCATACAAAACTGTGCCTACAAGTGGTCTAATTATGCATGCAAATACCTCATTAGTGCTCCAGCTGATTATTTGCCTGTGTAATTCCTGCAGTAAAGAACATATTATACCCAAGCATTTTTATATTTGCAGTTCTAAAAAGCTGAAGCTCATCAAGCAAACAGTTTCTTCTCCAAGGATGATAAAACTGAAGAAGAGCAGAAGCAGCATCTGTATGATCATACACTAGGGGCCAGAGCCACCTGCTCTGAAAGGCCAGAGACCCTGCAATTAAGGCAAAATCCACTCAGAGGGCAGAGAAAGTTTCTTTTTGACTTTCAGTGGTTAAAAGCTGGTGCACACCAAGGAGCCCGAGAGCTTCGACCCTTCCAGAACTCTGAATATTTTATCTAAATACATGCCAGACCCTTTCTAATCCTCTGAAATTCTTGGCTTTAATAATAGACTAGGGAATTACTGCCACCAGTTTCAGAGCACTGTATGGAAATACGCTTTCTTTAACACGTTTTAGATTCTAAGTCCACCTTCAGAGGATATCCCCTTAGTCTCATGTTAAAGGGGAAAAGACAGTGGATGTGCGGGCAAAGACCTGAATTGTCTCTATTTACATTTTTGAAGAATGTTCAGGAATGCAGCCTTGACCTGAATTCAGGTTTCTATGTTCTAATTATCAGTTCATACCCCTGATTCATGCCCCAAGGACATCTTTTCAATTTAGAAAAGAAGTAAATGGAGATATATGTAAGTTGCACAGACCCAGTTTCAGCTCAGTTTTCTACAGACTATTTCAGAAAACATTGCAAGCATTCAATTCTTTTAATTATTTCTCAAGATTGATTTCTACTGAAGTTCAGAAATAGGGGCTGCTCTGTATTCATCATCTTTATAAATGGGGAAATAATAATAAAATATCAAACAATAAAATGCTTTGTCACAGTTGTTGCACTGTTTCTGACATCTGTTTTTTTTCACCTTGCGCACAGCAGGTATCAATAATTCATGTCTGAGTGAAATCACTTCTGTAAAACTTTACATACCTCATATCATTAGCAATAGATCACTTTTAAGTATCTTTAGAGTCTCCCTTCCTATTTCATGATCTTGGTAGTTATCTTCATTTCAATATAAAAGATTTATTTTAAAAAGCACAGCACAATTTAGGCAACTCAAATGGCACAGCTCATGAAGGAGAATGTATTTCAAGCGTAAATACTTTCCCAGGATTTGGAAATGGATCTCATATATAACCCAAAAGCCAAAGACAACATTTTCAAAAACTTTGCAGCATTCTAGGAGACTAATTCCCATTTTCTAGAATTAGACACTTGATGCTGTGCAAGGCTCATGTTTCAGTCCTGGGTCAGCTGGAGAAAGGTTCAAAACCTGGAATTAGACCTGTGTAGCTACCCAACACACAGATTTACTTGAAAGAGAGGTGTAATATCCAGACCATACATTAACATGATCGGCATCATGCCACCTGATCCTAACCAAACAGAGAATTTGCATCATGGCCATGAATTGCTTAGATGGTGCCTAGTAGATTTAGATCCTTCAATACAATGACTGCATCCCGTGAAAGGGCAGCAGCCCCCACTTGATGCCAATGCTGAGCCAGGAGCAGGTCACAGGTTCCTTGTCTCAGGCTTGTAGGTCACTGTCTCCCTCTGCTCTGGGTTCAGAGCTCAGACTCACTCTTCAAGGATGGATGTTTATGTCTTTTCCAAAGACCTGAGTGAGGATAGAGCTTTTATTTTAAAACAGGACTTCTAGAGAAGGTGGTACAAACACCTCTCCTATGTATTGATGTCAAAGATGCCCAGGAGAGGAATATATCACAGTTTTGCGTCTATGACCTGAGGAGAGACAGACTGTCAGCTCCTTTACCCTAAGTGACTGAACTAAAAGGATACAAAGAGGGGACAATCGCCAAACCCTTGCTGATACTGCACAGCAAGGAAGGATGTTAGAAAACTTTGAGCGAGGGAGAGATGAGGAACTCAAGCATGAGTGAGTGTGTTGAGGCAAGTTTGCTCTATTTGTCATCTTGCCCATCCACCTCATTTTCTAATGTGCTCTTGGAAGTGAGAATGTGTGGAAAAGAAAATGTAGAAAGACAGAGGAATTGCACCCCTAAAAGGACCCTAGTGTTTAGGAGGAGATGGATTTCTGCCTGGAAGTGATAGCAGGGTAGGTGTATCTATTACAGAATTCATCTTGCCAGCAGACCAGAAAGTGCAATTGGGATCTCTCTCTTAGGAAAGGGTGGGGAGTACCTTCTACGCAAATATGCAAACACCATGAGAAATGCTAATATACTGAAGAGCTGTGGGAAACAAATTTGGTCTATTTAGAGCAAGTGTGTTTCTGTAGAAAGTGATGACATTATTTCAAATTCAGTATGTTCAGAAGTTTTAAGGATTTTTTTAACCATTCTTTTCCATCTTTCCTGAAGTTTTTGCAGAATTGCTGATAGTACTCCTGATAATTTTATTTGAAATCTGAAAAAAAATATTAGTGAGTATAATACACCACAGAGACACCATTTTCTCCTGGAGGTGATAGCTCAAATGCAGTATGTTGATGACTGTAAAAGTGATGCATTGCCTTATGGAACAGAATGGTCTATATTGATAGTAGAGATTTGGACATAGGAAATTTGAATATATTTTGCTTTTATTTTGGTAGTGCATAGATGCAATAATGATGAACAAGTTCTTCAATGTCCCCAGCACTGTATAGTTGCAGCATAAACAACATATGTCATTCTAAATGACTAAGACACCAGATTTTTAAAATCCAGATGTTAAAAACAGTACTATCTGTTTGTAATATGGGAAACTGAGCCACAGCAAGAGTTAATTCTTCACACACAACCTGAAAGCTTATATTTGGTGGAAGTGGAAACAGGATTATTTTCCCATGTCTATTCCTAATAGCTTTAAGATTGTCCTCCTCCCTTTTTCTTATGCTTCACTTTTAAATGTATTATTAAAAATAAATGCTTGGGTTTTGTTTTGTTTTAGATAGTTTTTGACATAAGCAGTACTCAAGTTCATTTTGTCTAAGCCCACCTACAGCACAGTGGTTTGTGTTTGCCATTCCTTCTAATCAAATTGCTGGTATGCTCCAGGAGAATGTTAGGCTTCTTAGAAATTAATCAGTGCACTTGTCTTTAAATGAATTTTTGCCTTTTGTTTTATCTTTAATTTTTTTGAATGTTTTGAGTCTTTTCTGGCAGGGTTGATGCCTTTTGGATTGTTCTTTGCTTCCTGTGGAAACTTCCATGTAGTTTGTTTTGGTTTCTTTCTTTTCTTGCTCATAATAAAAGGGTGTCTGAATAGCTCAGTAAGACTTTTCCAGGTCTAATTTTTATGTCATATATGAAATTAAAATTGCATTCCCCCCAAATAATTAAGTGTTAACTAGTCACTACTTCAGCTCTGTGCAGTAATAAACCTAAATATATTCATAGTGTAGGCAAGGTTTTCCTAACAGCCGTTAGGAGAAGTCACATATAAAAGGAAACAGTGACACTCAATCCCTTCTGTCTAAATATGCATTATGAACAAAGTCTGTCATTTCCCCTGTGCACACAGGACTGATGAGCAGCTGGTGTTCAGATTTATTAAAGGGGAATAAGCTAAAGAGCTTATAATATATGGCTGAGACCGCCTGAGAAAGAAATGTCCAATCTTCTGTGCCAAAGACAAACAGAAAATTGGTGCTAATTCACTTTTATCTATGGTAGGAAAAATATTTCTCAAAAAGCACTTGAGCATCTTTTGATTGATCATAGCTATATGAATACAGAAAAGTGTCAAAGTTAATTTTATCTGTTCTGGCAAGACAGCTAGAGCTTGCCCTGGCACACTGAGGCCAAAATATCTGACTATTTATGCAATACATGTGTCTGTGTTGAAGGCAAGAGATGTGTGGATCTCTCATGAAGATTATGCCTTTTACTTTAGAAAGAATGTGCCATATCTCTGAGTTAAGAAGAATTAATACCACAGTGGAGTTTGTGCATGTACTTTTTAGACAATCTTATTATTTGTGGCTTAAAGAAGATAAGATAATAGCCTCTCTTGGAGGCACACATAAAATTTTAATCTACAAAAGGAAGATAAACAGACTTAAATAGGCAATATTTTCCCTGACATTAAAGAGCTCAACTTTTCTGCCTTTTTGACACTTAGGACTCACTTTAAATTTCAAGCCCCAGTTCTTGCTCTGGCTTATGGTCTAGGAATAACCTGTCCTCCATATCCATAACCGTGGCATGATTTCCACCTGAGTGTGATGCCATTTTATTAGGCCATGTGAGATGTAATGTGTGTTTCAGTAGTGTGGAAATTTCAAAGACCACTATATTGAAGAAGAATAGGTGTTAGAAGGTGTAAATTGTGATATATTCCTGTGTGGTCAAAGACAGACTTCAGAAGTTTTGGTAATAGTGAAAAAAAGTAGCTGTCCATCTTTCTGCTGGATTTTTGGTTTGAGCAAGAAACTTGTATTCCTCTGTGAAGTACTAGTGTGGAGTATTGCCATATGCAAGTCCTTTCAAACATCCAATAGGAGAGTTTCCTGTGGAAGCAAAAGTCACTCCAGATTAACTTGTACATGCAGCTGCTTTCTTTCCCTGTGGAAAATAAAATATAGTGGCTTGGTATGGTTCAAAGAGTCTAAAGAATTTCTCTCGAAGACACTCTTTTATGAAATGTTTCTTCCTTTATCCAATAAAACAGTTTTCATGACAGCAGAGCCACCTCCATCACCCTCTTCTGCATTTAAAAAAGGAAAAATACTGGGGAAAGAGTGACTTATACTGTATCCCTGTGTGATTCAAGTCTCATGACAAAACCATTCCTTCACAGCTGTAATGGGTTTTGTTTTTTCAGTTCGTTACCTCAAAATTCTTGCCTTCATCAAAAACTTTGCAAAACAGAACATATGCTTCTTCAGGACTTTCAGACAACTGAAAATCCCCCCTCTCTCTTCAGAAAGTATGTACAAGCAATTCAAATATCCTTTCTCTAAATATGTGGTATGGCAACATTTCCCCAGCTATGAAAGAATAGTAACAATGTCCTGTACTTCAAGGAGGTCAGTCAATCAAACAAACAAAAAAAAAAAAAAAAGAGAAAAAAGAAAAAGAAAAAGAAAAAGGAAAAGAAAAAGGAAACAAAAAAGGAAAAGGAAAAGGAAAAGGAAAAGGAAAAAAAGGAAAAGGAAAATAAAAATCTTACATAGTTGCTTAAATTGAAAATTGGTCTTACCATAGACCTACTTCCAAAGAACCCTCTCCTCAAGAGAAGAAACAAACATTTTCTAGACCACTGTACGTCATGACAAGTAGATGTGTCTAGCTAACCTCTGTCACCAGAGCCAAGATAAATAAAAGTCTCAGACTGCTTTTCATCGGGGTTTAAAAACAACCCACATTCAGCTATATCTGAAGGATTTACTCCGTGGGCAAAATATTTCCCTTATCTTATTTGCTTCTCTGGATTATACTTAGCAACTGCCTTGTGAGTCCTATTGCTCCTCTTCGTTATACTTCCCCAACCTGGCTTCCAGAGATGCCAGTGGGTTCTGTCTGATCTTGGTGCATGGTTCCTGCTCCTTGCCATGGGTCCCAGCCCAGGACCAAGCCCCTCTTTCTGATTAAATGGGCTTCTTCTGCTGAGACAAGCTCAGGTTTTTTTTATAATACTTTTGTCAAGCACAGCTATTTCGTTAAAGTGAGAACAAAAAACATTTCATGCTGTCTCCATGGAAAAGAGTTTTCCATGAGATCGATAATAACCTAGAGAAAGAAATCAAACCAGAAGTTTAAAAATTCACTTTAATTTACTTTTACATTTAGTCTTTTTGTTTGCTTTGACAAGATTTCTTAGTAGGTAAACAGCAGTTCCAGTATCTTTCATAGTGTCACAACATGGCATACCGATAGCCATAGTGCGCAAAATGTGCCGTAGCATACTGTGAAATAATATAAGCAGAAAAGGCTTGTATTAACATGCTTGTTGCCGACTCAAAATCTCATTCTTTTAGATCAAAAAATCTCTTGTTTTTGTAGAAATTAAGCTGTGAAACTTGGAACAAGGAAAGGAGTACACAGTTTGTGTAGTAATTAGGGAAATAGATGGTTTTTATATTCATGGAAAATAGAAGTATACTTGATTTATGAAGAGACACAGAAAAGGCCTTGGCAGACGCAAGTTGAGCATATTTGGTGGACTCCTGAACTCTGTGTTATACAGTGATTCCTCCTACAGCTCATGGGAAAGATTTGGAACTGTTCTACTGTTAGGAAAATAAGAGTCCAGTTCTTCAGTGCAGCAATTTACACACTCACTGCAGGTGGGGGGAATTGGCTTTTCTTATTTTGGAATTTTTAATGCATTGTACATTCAATACTCACAGGATAAAATTAAATAAATATTCTTGAAGCAGGCACTGGCTTCTGGAACTTCCCTGGGTGAGACTCCTCCAAGGCATCTGTGACCCCATGAATTTTATGCTTTTGTCCGTGTAGCAGAGAACAGAAGAGCCGGAGGCTGCCCGTTATAACCACGTGTGTAAGAAACTTTAGTGTAAAGTGGTGGAAGCACGTTTGAATCTGGTAGGGAAGTTGGGATTTGAATGCTGTCATCCTCATCTACAAAGCATGTAAAGAGCACTCCTACCTCTTCTTGAGAGAAAAAGGACCATAATTCAGTGTGCAGGGCTCTCATTCTGTGAATTAACACCGATTTGAGAATGATACCAGGTCTTGTTTTTTGGCAGTGTAAGGGAAGGGAAGGTCTAACAGCTGGATTTCCTTTTAAAAACCTGATGAGTAACTCTCTTGGGACCAGCATGGGCTGTAAGGATCATAAGGGCAAGGAGCTCATCAGCTATAGAATTTGTAAGCTGGCTGCGAGAGACATTTTTTAGTTGCTATTGTATTTAAATGTCACCAAAATTCTTTGCAGGGTTCTCTTCTTGGCTCGTCTTGCAGAAATTTTAGTATTTTGAGTCCAGACCAGAAAGAAAACAAAATGTAGGTTTTTTTATTTCCAAGAAGCAGAAATTCTCTAATACCACAGCTCATCAATCACCCTCTTCCCATCCAACATACAGTTGTGGGCTTACAGGGTTTTATTTTTCTGGAAAAGTAAAAGAAAAGAACAACAACAACAAAAAAAATCTATGTGCCATTCCCTTTCTGGTTGCCATTCCCTTTTAGTGCCAGGTTTTTCTTAAAAATTCAGGATTTAGAGCCTCTGCAGTACATGAGGTCTGAAAGGACCATGTAGGGCTGAATAGTCTGAATGGGGTCTCAAGAAGCTGATACTGTGGTGTCACCACAAACTAGCAAATGGATGTTTATTACTAATTGTCTCCTGAATGCATGATCTCTTTGCACAGAGTAAGGCTGCTAATCTCTGCGCCCCTTGAGGGTAAGTGAAAAGGCAGACCTGAGACCCCCATTGCCTGCAGAACAATCTCTTGAAAAACCCAAGGACATTATTTCTCTCTCAGACTGAGGACTGTCAAATGAGCTAGATACTGTGGTTAATTCTCCAGTGATAGGATGAGGGGTAATGGTTTTAAACCAAAAGATTTAGACTATATATTAAGAAAAAATTATTTCCTGTGAGGGTGGTGAGCCCCTGGCCCAGGTTGCCCAGAGAAGCTGTGGCTGCCCCATCCCTGGAGGGGTTCAAGGCCAGGTTGGACGGGGCTTGGAGCAACCTGGTCTGGTGGGAGGTGTCCCTGCCCCTGGGAGAGGTGGTGGAACTAGATGATCTTTAAGGTCCCTTCCATCCCAAACTGTTCTATGGTTCTATGATCTCAGCTGTCTATGTCAGCTACGTATGACAAGCTGTGTGTGGTCTGCAATGAGGTGGAGGACAGGCTGTTCCCAGACCCACCCCATCCACTCTGAAGGTGGAGGCTCACAGTTGTATAACTACCCCGATGCATGGATAGGATTTGACCATTCTGGGAAAGGCCACAGCTGACATTTTGTTATTAGTATTGGGGTTTCATCTGGCATTTTATACAGCAGTCCCTCTGTGCTGTCTGTTTCTGCTGATATACTGAGTCCCCTATCTCTTTTTTCCCTGTTGTGCTTTTTAAGGGCTTCGAGGGAACAATTCCCCAGCCTGCTAAAATAAACAAGCATGTCTCCTGGATTGTAAAAATGCTGAATCAATTACTGAAACTGTCTGGGAATCTTAAATGGCTCTTTTAAAATATATCGTCGTATCTGTTCAGGAAGAAGTAAAGGAAAGCAAATCTTTACTTGCGGTTAGCTCAGTGAGAAAATGCCTTCCCACACAAATCCTCCCATCTCTGCCTCCTTCCCTTTCCCTCTCTCTCTCTCAAATAGTGACACATTGTAGGAACTAACAACCTGAACAGCCGTAAACTATGGCAGTAACTTCCACCCACACACCTCATTAGGCCTTTAACACATTTTCCTTTGCCTTTCCCCAGCACTACTAAGTGGCACAACTGTGAAGTTGCCCTTTCACACTATAATTGGAAGCAGTCAGTGGTTTTTATGCTCTGTAATTTGGTAATTATATGGTCTGTCATTTACTGGACACTGGTCTGTCTGGTCATTTCGAGTTTTGGGTCTGTCCAGCAGTCATTAATCATCAAGGAGTCCTCACCAGCCGATATACCTCCTCTGCCCACAGAATCCCTCTATTTCTGCAGCCTGATTTTTTTCTTTCACTTTTTTAGATGTGAATGGAGAAACTATGACTTGTTCAGTGGAAACATCGATATTACATCCTGTCATGAGCTCAGAAGACCTGGTTCTATACTTTACCCCAACTTTATGTTACTGAAACCCTGCAATTGTCCACTTGGCATTATCCTGAATTTGCCTCCATGGCACATCCGAGGTATCTGACATGCTGCTGCTTACATGGGAGTTCTGGAGAATACTTACAAAAGGCTAAGTGAGAGTTAACAACTTGATTCCATTGAGTTTTACCAACATTTGAGTGCTGACCTGTCCTTCCAATGTGCTGCATTTTCCTAAATTTCCTCCAGCCTTTTTAGCCTATGTTCTTATTTCATGGAGCTAATTTATTTTATGCAGTTTTTCCTAAAGAATGGTCTGACGTGCTAAACAAAGACTTTGCAGTCAAATTTCCCAATTCTTCGTACCATTTTAGTTTGGTCTATGAAGTAGGGTACATCACTAACCTGTTACTCTGAAAGATATATAACACTTTGTTAGTTTACTGGTGAGACGAGGTTTAGCTGATAGTGATTTTGGATGATGAATACAAAGAAAATTAGATATATAACATTAGGAACCTAAGGAGTTAAGGAGTTAAACAAGTATAATTGAAGCTGACTGTGGCAGGTATTTCATAAATATTGGACTTCGGAAAATATAAGTTAAACAATAAGAAAAGATTGAAAGGGTTAAAATCTGTAAAACTCCCACAAGGGTAAGTGATGTGATAATGCTAATGTTTGTTCTTGGGTCTAGGACTATAGCTGTTGTGGTAGTTAGGTAGCAGTTACTGCATAAATAACAATCATAAGAGAAATAATAATATATATGTATATGTTTTTTTTTTTTAAAAACATGGGCACATTTTTGTATTATCCAGAAAAAGTGAAAAAACAGAAGGATCGAGGCATAAGGGCTAACACAGAAGTATGAAGTGTAGGAGAGTACAGTTGCCTTATGTAGCTGCCTAGCATCGTACCCTGATAATATGGTGAACTAGATTAATTTGGTGAACTTCTGCTTCTGCAGATGGGTGGCTTCAAATTAATTATTACAGTGATGAAACCTAAGCTTTCCTTGTAAATCTAGCCCTAGTTTTCTTCATACAACGGTGCCTTGTCTCTAGTATAGGATAAATATCGTTGAAGCATTCTCCAAGGCATTTTGAAGGCAAAGATACAGTTGCTGCCTGAAAGAGCCTTTGTTCTGTGGTACAAGGGTGCCCAAGCGATTTCAGCTCTATTCAGGAAAGCAGAACATATGTTCTGGTAAGCAAGTAGGAAACCATCAAAGGTACCTTATTGCATTGTCCTTTTCTCCTCCTAATTTGACCATACCACTAGGCTATGGATTCTGATGGTTGCTCAAGTCAAATGCAATGCTGTTGGGTTTTGCCATGCTGCTCGCTTCAAGGGTTTCTTTGTTTCAGAGATGAAAACCCATCTATTCCACTTGGACTATCAAGCATAAGAGACCGCAACACCCGTCCATTTTCCTTCCTGCCGCTTCCTTTAGCCTCCTGTTTAGAAACTGATGATCAGATATTAAAATAATCAGAAAGTGTCTGATATTCTTAAAATCTTCTTTTAATTATACAGATGCAAATGCCGAAATCATCTTATGTTTTCTGCAAGGCAGAATAATTGATACCCATCTGCAGGCTTATGAAAGCTGGGGAATTGGTGTTGGGCTGTCATGCTGCTCAAATGTAATTGAAGTAGGTGGATCTTCTTCAATTGCAAAAATGTATAGAAACTCTAAAATCTCCTTCTACTTGCAATGCTTTTACTTCATAGCAGTAAAACAAAACTCCAGTTTGCAAACTGTTGTAACAACCTCTACAGAGCTTCAGTAAGGAACAAGGGATGTGGGAGGGCAGGTACTTGAGGAAATGTCAACAAATCAGACTACATGCACATGACCAGAATGTTAAGCTGTAGTTTCAGCTTCTGTGTTAATTGGTGCCGGCAAAGCATAGCCCCAGTGCAATTAACTTTTCTGCAGTGGAAGAGGAAATCTTTAAACCTCATAAGTGCTGTGCCATGGAACTCCTAAAGGTATTCAGTTATTGCAACAAAATTGTATAGCTAACAATGCCGGGTGAAATATGGAGGTCTGAAAGTGACAACAGGGAAATCAAGTACCGATAAGTTGAGTTATACAGGTTACTGCAGTCTGCAATTTACAGAGTATGAATATCTACTGACTTCCGTGAGATTTAGTTGTCTTCTCATGCTCTTCAATGGATTTTGAATCAAAACTTGAATGAAGGAAAGGGGACAATTTGGATACAAATAAAGAATACTTCAGACCTCTTGCCTTCTAATGGAAAAGTAGGGTATCTTCGGTAAAGGTGGAAGGCCACAAAACTGGAAAAAAAGAAGAGAAAAACTATTTATTATGTTCTTCATTAACTTGTAAAACTAACAAGTGCAACATGTTATCCAGGACAAGACTTTTTTCTAGACATGCAGGTGGATAAATAAGAACGTTCAGAGAGTAAACAGAGCCCATAAAGGGAACAACAGACAGAAGAAAGCCACTGACAGAATACATTATTTATTTGTAATTATCGTTGTATTATCATGGATTTTCTTAGTTATCTGACCCTGGACATTGTCAGGGAAAAGTTAATGAAGAGGAAAAGGCCACAGTTCAGTTGGGTACAGATGCAATTATTTAAAAATGTATAATAGGAACAGATTGTGTTAGAAAAAATATAAGTGTGGAGAACTGGGGCTACAAAACCTCAGATTCCGCAGAAGATGTTTCACTTTCTCTCACTGGAAGTGTATCTCATGTCTGGGTGTCTGTCACTCTGATCTGACCCTGGTGTTCTAGGATGACCCATTGTGAGTTACTGCATGTGTGCAAATTGATCATGGTAATCGCATGCAAATATTAACACAAATCAAACAAAGAAGTCGCAAAATGGGTTGCAACTTCCTTATTTATCTAATAACATAAGCAGAAATAGGTATTAAGATGGGTAGTATTTCTCTTTGAAGTTGTAGTCTGAACAGCGAGTTACCACAGGGCTCTGAAGTAAGGAGCTGGACTTTCAAAACGTCCTGTTGCCATTGTGAGGTTTTGAAAGGTCATATCCAAAACCCACAAAAGTCAGTTGAAAGAGGGACAGGCCCAGAAAGTGCTTTCTTAATGGGAAAGATATCAATGTGGTTTTCACTGTGTGCTACAGGTGCTGATGGAGCCATCACAAAGGCCATCAGGTAGACATACTGACAAAGATATCTCCTTAACCAGTAGCCCAAGACATCCCTGCTAAGCTCAGCAGAAACCTCCTTGTTGTGGGAGTAGTTGGCAGGACAAAGAAATCTTGATAGGTACAGGACAAAGAAACTAATAACAACCTCACCTTCCAGGAAAACAGGACTCAGCAGCAACTATTCTGTCAACCAATGTCCTACACCCGCATGCATATCTAGACAAAAAGGTATAAACAGCAACTTGCTACCTACCCAAAATGGGCTTCTCTGCAAGAGCTTCCCTGCACAAGATCTCCCAGACAGACTGGACCCTCAGTGGGGACACCGGTCTGACTCCAGACTCCATGGTGCAGGTCATCTTTGAAGCGAGACTTTTCTGTTGTTGCTTAGCCCAGCTTCTGGGAGTGGTTTGATTTGTGTTGTGCCATAACACTTTACATACTATGTTTATAGGCACACACAGAGGTAAAAGTTCATAAGTATATATTTGCTTCAGTACTTGGAATTCTGTAATGACTTGTAATATATTGGTATTTGCTTTACCCTTGTAATATACGTACTTGCTTTGCTAGTGGTAATTTTGTAGTTGGCTCATAGTATAATACACACACACACACGTGTATATGTATGTATATATATATATATATTTATTTGGTTTTACTAACAGTAGTTTTGTAGTTATTTCTAATAAAGAAATTCTCAGAAACCCAGCCTCTGTGTTCTTGTGTATTTATTGCAGAATCTCTAGAACCCCACAATCACGAACTTTACCCACCCATGGGTTGGGTAACCCTCATAGGTCATGACCATGACTGCTACAGGTACAGGTGTTACCAGCAAAGCTCTTACATACACCGCCATTGTCATAAAGCACTTTTCACCTGTAGACCTCAGCAATTTACTGAGAGTGCCAATATTATCATTTACATGTTTCAGACTGGGAAGTTATAGTGCATGGCAATGAAATAAATTGTCTCTGCTGACTCAGTCACAAAGATGATAGCAGCCATCTGATCGTTGGAGTCTTAGACTGGGGCTTCAAGACTACTGACTCTCTAACTGCAGACCAACCACAATTTTTTAGGGGAATAGGGGATTCAGGTGGCAGTGAATTGTGTACAATGAGCAAATAAGGTAATTTGCAATAATCACTGACAAACTTTTAGCTATCTTACAAAACTAAACTTTAAAAAGTTAAAGCTATACTCATGTCCTTTTTAAGATGCTTAGAATATAACAAACTGCTTCTTACAACTTCTGGAAACTTCTTCTTGGATCCTGGCTTTCCTATTTCCTGATATCCCTTAACTTGGCATTTTCCTTTTGATGACAAACATATCTGATGGAGGCCTGAGAGCTGCTTCATTCAGTCCTATTTCTTTTCTGGGGCACATGGTGCAATCTGGGTTGTTCCCAGGGTGAGATCTGGGTTGTCTCACTGGCAAAAACTATTGAAGATATCCAAGGTGTGACTGATCCCCGAAACCCAAACAGAGGAAGAGAAAGAAGAGGTCTCAAGGTGTCATCAACCGCCTAAATGTCCTGTCATCATTAAAGTTTAAACAAAGATAAAATTCTGGTGTTGCATAGCAGTTATGAGTCTAAACTGGTGTCCATACCTTGAAGTTCTACAGAAAGTTTTGACCCAGTTGGGAAAGAGCTCTAACTACATCAGGCAGCTGAGGCTATTAATCTCCTTGTACTGAAATAGAGGAAACGTTACAAACTAGGCAGGTAAATTGAAATTGAGTCTCCTGCTCCCTCATTCATTCTCCTTTCTGCTTTTTCAGTCATACAGGTTTGATTTCAATACACCTGGAGGGAAGACCATTGAACCAGTAAATTTTACTTCAGTTCCAGCTCATCTGTGACTGAAACTGTTTTGGTTTAGCTCCAATTCACACCAGTCAGAATCTGCCAACCTTGAACTATTTAGAAATTATTCCCCTTGAAAAATACATTTAAAAATGAAAAGTCCGTAAGGCTTCACTAGGGACCACAGATCCCACCAGGAAGGGACTTTAGGCTAATTTTCCCTGATCTTCTGTCACAGTCCAGTCAATGCTTTTGTTCCCAGTAGTGCCAACCATAACGCTGCTTGCTTAATTTAAGGAATTTAGGAGAAACTGAGCAGTTGAGCTCAGATCCCAATTGTGCCAGAGTAAAAGTAAAGGGAGTGGGAGATGTAGTTAAATGACTGAAGGGGAAGCACAGGCTTTCAGATTTGTGCATCACTGAAATTATATTTAGTGCAGAAGCAGAAGGACATGAGTATTTCTACCTAATGAGGTACATGAGTCTGGGTGAGAGGAAAGCTGCAACACACAGCCCTGGTGGGCTCTGGGGGAGTAACGATAATAACAACTCTGAGTCCTCCGATGTGGCAGAACTACAGATGTCTCCAAGACCACTGCCTGGAGATGGTGGCAGGGGGATTCAATTTGCTTTCAGCCCATTCAGTTCTGGCTTAGGTTTAATAAAGAATTTGAACAATTGCTCCTATTAAGTTCTGATGTAGGGAAAAATTGTTTTTCTCTTTTGGTTTTATTTGCCATCTTGGAGTCCCACTGGGACATCTTATTGGATGAGGACAAGATGAGACACTGCAGGTTTGTGCTGGAGGTGAGACCCTGATTCTGGTTGGCCACTGAGCAGCACCAGAGGTGTTAGGGTCTGGCAGGGCTTTGAGACAAGTGCCTGAGCACAGCCTGAGCCATTGTAGCTCTACCGAGGCGTGTTGTAGTGTCTGGTAGCCGTAAGCACAGAAGAAGGAGAACGGGACAGGAGTTTACCCGCACCTCATTTCTCCCACTGGACTGAACCCTCCTTGAGTTTGTGGGACAGCATTGAGAGGTGTCTTTCTGCGCCAGTTTATACAGTGAAATCATTGAGAAAACTAGGCATGGAAACTAAGACACTCAACACCAAGCCCATTTAGTAGGATTTCTAACATTTCGCTGTTGGTCTAACCTCACAGTGCTGCTTAATGCAAGGTGGTTAAGGAGGAAAGGCCTTTCTCACCATGGCTGAGTCCCATGCCATCACATTATCCAGCTGTTCCAGGCCAAGTGTCTTAACCATGTGGCACCTCTGCCTCTACTTCCGTTTAATGCCTTCCCACATACTTCCAGTTTTCATTTCCAACTTCCACAGCATTGTTTACTGCACTGCCAATGCCAAATAGGATTAAACCTGATAAAGAGAAGCAGATGCATTACATCTGGCAGAAAGCAAAAGATCAGCGTTTGGCACAAGGGTTTATTGTTTGTGACAAGGCTTTGGAATGTAATTAATTTTGTAAAGTCATGCCAATGAATGCCATTCAGACTTACCAGATGTGCCAGGGAGGGAGATGCCAACTCTTTCTCCAAGAGGACGGCTTGATGCCTGCTGACTCTCATTTGTGCAGCTCCATGGGTGTCGAATAAAATAATGTCTCTTTGGATCGCAACAAAGAACAGGCTATTCTCTGCAGAGCTACTGCATATGCAGTGACAAAAGGGGCTGTTCTCTCGGTGGTGGTGTAGTTTTTCCCGGGTGAATGTGTTTTCATTTATTTATTTATTTATGTAGAATCTTAGTCTATCATCAAATTCTGCGCCAAACCAGCATTGGTCTTAAGTCACACGCAGTCAAACACAAAGGCACATACAGACTAAGGAACCCCCATATATCCACACAAATAATTGCTCAAGCAGAATGGGGAACATGAGATAAAATGCCATTTCCTCATAATATGACTTTATATCCAATTTTTTGCTCACTGGGAAAACTTCTCCAGATGCACATCTTGTTTCTGGCAAGGAGGAAAGTGTGATTTTTATTTTTTTTTGCTTTCCTCAGTAAACTTCACTACAGCACAGACGGAATAATACAGGACACAATATGCAATAGCAGGCAGCTGTTAGTGTTTCATTTTACTGGGATTTAAAGTTTCCGTAAAGCTGACAGCAGAGGTGACAGGCTTTTAATGGGGTAGGTAGTTTAATCCTGCCAACTGGTGGCTGCTGTTAACACAAAGCCCATCTTGGACTCTGGATGTCTGCAGGAGAAACCTGGGGAACCCGGTCAAGATGAAGCTGGGTGGGGAAAGAGGCACACACACCAAAAAAGCTAAAGAGTCCAAGAAACTCAGTCTTCCATAATGTGAAGAAGTTATTTCCAAATAAACTCCATTTCAGCACATTAGCATATTTTTTATAGCACAGCTGATGCTTCTGGCCTGCCAATCCTCTGCCTCCTGCACACATCTCCTGCCTTTATGCTCCTGCACAGCAACTGTGAGCTTCTGCCAAAAAGATGTTTAACATGAGTGGAGTCGGGGAGGCAGCAGGGATGGCAAAGCAGCTCTCCCCTTGCTTCCGACCCCAGCCCCTACATGTCTCCTGATGTATACCACAACTATAGGATTTGCTTTGATGAACATCAGCAGGTGGATTGCACATATAGAGCTATAGGTTTCTTCCTGTCCTTTAGCTTCCTGCATTGAGGAGACAACAAGTGTCCTTTCCCACTCGTAAGAGCTGAAGTAAATTTAGAGGACGTTTAGGACAGAGAAATATCTACAACAGGGCAGCTAACATTAAGGGTGAGAAGAGAAAAGACTGTTGCAGGGCTGGAAAAAACTCCAGACCATGGTGACATGTCCAGGGCTGAGTAAATTAATCCATAGCCATGAGACCTTCCCACATAACTCTCTTGCATTACAGCTCTATTCCAAACTCTTACTTGCAGTAGCAGGTCCACGCCCTCACCTTGTTCTTCCCCACTAGGTTCAAACCTCACCAGTTATTATTCGGACACTGAGTAGGTAGACACAAGTTAAAATTTAGGCCACGTTAATATTATACAGGGAATTATTACTTCTCTAGAGAACACATAAGTCAGAATTCAGAATAGAGAAGGGACAGGAAGAGAAGCTATCTTCCATCATCAAACATATGCAAAATGAGATAAGGATCTTTGTATCTTCTAGATGTAACATAGGAGGGCAGCTCTTCAATGCCTTTTTGTTTGCACATGATAGCATTTTGGTAATTAAAGATGTTTTCTTTCCTTGAGCATTTTTTCATTCAGCAAACTGATTGCACCGGTATGATTCTGCTCCCAGTCTCCCGTTGGCCCTGTAGAGGCTCTTTCAAGTCCCTGCAAACTGTGCTTCAGCCTCCAGCCAAAACTTGGCAGCTCTGTATCTTACAAGATGTGTTTTCCCCAGACTAATTTCCAGAGAGGCTTTATCAATTTTAATTAAAATGCTGCCATCTCTCTTGGTGTTTCCTGCTTGGACTACATGTAAGTTGCAAAACATAAATCACCCTTTGCCACATGGAAGTGTGAAGTGAAATCTGATGCCCTGCGATGATGGTGCTAATAAAATAAATGATGTCTGATAATTTCTTTAATGTTTTAGAATATTTTTTTTTTATCTGGTTATTGTTTATTTGGGATCTCTCCTCTGAAAATATTAGCATGAGTTGATTATGCTGAAGGAAAGAGTCCCATGGAAATTAGTGGTAAAAGAAGCAAGCATTAACTCAAACACACAAACAATGATATCTTCCTCTGCCACTTTCAAATGGTGTAAATCTTCAGCCATGGTACTGTCTCTATTTTGGGGCCTTAGGTTTTGAATGAAGAGTGGACCAACAGGAGAAAACCATGCAGAGAGCTATAGGAATGGCCTGAGGTAGAAACCATGACCTATCAGAAAACATTGATGCACATGAGATGTTAGTTCAAGGAGGAAATGACAAGAAAGAATTATGAGAACCTAAAAACATGAAAAAAGCAGTTGGAAAAAAGACAGGAATAAGCCATTTCCCATGTCTACTGAGGATAGCAGAGTCTGGCCTTAAATTGTAGGAAAGGAGGTATAGCTCCAAGACGAGGAAAATGTTTCCAGCTGTTAGGACAATGAACACCAGGGACATTGTCGGCCTCCATTGCTGAAGGTTGTTGTGAACTGATTAGACAAAAAACTGATATGAATGGTTTAGAAATAATTGGACCTAACTAAGTAATCTCTTGAGACTTCTTTCAGCCCGTGTCTTTTGCCTGGATCCACCCTCCTTCCCAACCAGATCAGAAGAAGGTGATATGAATAAAGACTGCTCATGTGAACGTACTTCATGTCATAAAAATATTTAGTTATTACACAGGGACATAATCATTAGGCCAGACCAAAACTCATTTTAGCCCTATATCCTATATCCTGCATCTGACAGTGATCAGTAACAGATGTTTTAGGAGTGAATATAAGAAATAGAACAAGTGCTGAGTGGTTGCTTGACTGGTACATCTTCCCAGCTCTCAGCATTCTGCAGCTTAGGGATTTCTGGAGACATGGGAAGCACCCAGAATTTGAAACTGGTGTCTTGGCCACATGGGTTACAAATCATCTGATGTGTTCGGCACAAAATAATGCAGTAATGACAATTAATATAACAGAATTAATAAAACGTCTTTTCCCAAGAGATTATTTAAAGTTATCCCTAATTTATTCTCTCAGGAAAGCAACTAAGGTGTTAAATAAATTCCCACTCTTTGGTACTCCTCGGAAGCCAGCTGGGACCCAGGATATTTTTAACAGAGGAGTGAAAATGGTGAGGAGAGCTGGGAAAATGGTACTCAATGTCTAGAAATTCAAAATTATAACTTTCCAACTCTATTTCTTCCACATAGTTCTGGATTTTGATAAAGCATTCTGGAAGACATAGTTCAGACCCTTCAACATGTCAATTTATAGCCTTTAATGCTGGATTTGAGATAAGCATAATCTCTTCATCTCTAGAAGTCTTCTTGATGACAGAGACAAGAGTCACTTAGCGTGAAATGCTGGAGAAGAAATGAGGGTCTGGACTCACAGACATTTAATTTCATTTTATTTTGTGTCTGTATCCTGGTTGTCCTCTGGCTGTCACACCAGGAGGGTGAAAACTTCCGATAGTTTCTGCATCATATCTGTGAGCTCTGCAATGATGTTCTGAACTCCCTAAGGTGTGTCAAGTGGCATATAGAACTAATCTGCGGGCAGCTGAATTAAGCCCAGAGTAAATGTCTTTTCCATGCTCACGTGTGATGATCTTCTTATGTGCTTAGGCAATCTTATGTGCTTTAGGCAATCCTGCTCTAGCAGGGGAGTTGGACTAGATGACCTCTAGAGGTCCCTTCCAACTCTGAAGATTCCGTGATTCTGTGATTCCGTGATTCTTGTTCCTGTGATCATGGGGATGTCTGTTAGTCCAAGGAAGTGCTAAACACAGTCATTTCCATTCACACTGAAAGCATTAATTTGTTGTGAAGAACCCCTCCTATATACCTTGTATACTCAAGGTACTGAACTTAGAGACACTGAGCCATTTCTGGTTTAGAAAATTTAAACTGACGACTTTGATGACACTACTTGAGGGTCTTATGTTTCTGTCCCTTGGGTAAAAAAAGGTCAAAAGAGAAACCCCATAATGTAGATACTTTCCTTACCTTTACCTGTTTATAGTGCAAGGATTTAATAATGCTGTTGGGGCTCTCAGTGTCTGAACTCTCAGTTGCATTAAACATTGGTTAAGGTAAGATGCATACAGAGGTGACATGAACCTGATCAAAAAACATATTTGTGGCAGAACTGAGGATTCAGGCAAAGTCTTTTTCTTCTTAGCCCCTTTAGGCCATGGGCCATACAGCCTCTCTGCAGGTAAATTTTTCCATTAAAGAGTCATTGAAAGCATTGAGGAAAGCAATTTTCATATGCAGTATTTCTTTGTTGCAAGAATAGGAAGGAAGAGGGGAAAAAAATGGCCTCAAAACAATCCTCACCTTCCCGCTAATCTTTACAATGCCATTTTAGCATTTTATAGTGTATAAACAACACCTTGATGTTATTGCTCTGCCAGAAGGCTGATTACGACAGAAGGCAATAATAGACCACACATGTGCCAAAGTCCAACTGCTACTTCAGGCTTGGTTTTTATAGAAGGACACATTTTCACATTCTTCTTTATTGACTCCCCCCGTACCCCTCCCTCGATGTGCTGTTAAAGAAATGCCAACATAAAACCGGCTAAAAATAAAGCCAGTTGGGGCATATTTTGTATGTTATTGTAGGATAAATAAAGCTGTCTAAAGAAAGTATGCTATTAACCATGAATCATGGCGGAAGCATGGCTCTTACTTGACTAGTGTTGGAAGGTATAAAACATTCTTTAAAAACAACAACTCTAACCCTATCTTAGGAACTATATATATATATATATAGGATTTTATTTTCAGGTACTTCCAGAAAAATAATAAATGCAATATAAAAGAAAATTGATGTTAGAACCTGGGCCTAGAGTTTTGCAAAAAAATATCCCAAGTTTTTATAGACTGTTTTCTGAGTCTCCATCTGTCTCCCTCTGTCACTCCTGTCCTTTGCTTTCTTTCTTCTCATTAATAATACGACCCAGCTACTGGAACTTGAGCCATCCATCCAGAGTCATACAATTAGGTAAGAAGCAACAATTCACATAGAATTGCAGATCAGGGGTAAGAGAGAAACATAGGTACAGTTCAAATACAAAGGACCATTATAGCTGACACCCCTAGCCTCACCTTTTATTAACTTAAAAAGAATCACCTGGTTGGTGTTGCCACTCTGAGCATTAATCAGACTGAGATGGCTCTTGAAGATGGGGACAGACTGAGGATTTTTCCTAAGATGCAACACTGTGTACATGCAGCTGTCTTGCTTTCCAAGCTTCCCTCGATTCAGGAGCTGCCTAGCTGCTTTCACAGGGGTGAGCTACTAAGTCATGAAAGCATGAACTCGCTGGACCTCACACTGGGTGAATAATCCAGAGGGAATTGTAGAGACTCATGAGGCAGGTTTCAACAGCAGATTTAGATGATGATTGAAATTTGTGTGCCATCTAGTTAGATGCCTGAGCACTCAGAGTTGAAGGAGATCTAGCCAATAAAGTCAATAAAATCTAGAGAATGAGTCAGATGACACTGCATGAGGCATTAGTCTTGTCCCTAGTGGCTGGTCAGTAGTTCAGTGGGCTGCACAGATCTTTAGGGATTATCTCAGTTGCTCACATAGGCAAGCATCTTGTACTATTTCAGGAGATCTAGTGTGTCTTGCATGACCTCCAAATGGTTTTCTAGGAGTGAAAGGGTATATTAATGTAATTTTAAATATCTAGCAACATATTGCAGGTATCTAGCGTACAATAAGACATCTCAAATACCACTTGAAACCTACCAACTGAATCACTTGTGACTTTTGCGTATGACATAGAACTTAGATGTAGATAGCTAGCTATCTTTACAAGTAGACACCAAAACTTAGTTTTCTGATTCTGTACCTGAATCACACTCCTTAAGCATGAGTTTAGCCAAGAATGGCAAGATGGCACTAATCCAGACAATAAATTCCGTTGAACAAAGCTAACTTTGCATGAAACCAGAAATCAGGAATTGTGATACCAATAAAAGAACAGAAAAAATTATCAGGACAGCAGGTTCCATCCATAGACCGTAATGGTAAGAGGTCAAGGGGGACCTATAAAGAACTATTTATTAGCTGCCTTCCAACACAACGTTTGTATCCTTTCCAACTCAAGGTGTCCTCAGCCACATCACATATCTTCACTTCTAACATAAGCAGCCACCACAGAGCTGACTGCCTTGAAATATTTGTTTCTTACAGCGGTTTGAGAACTTTCAGAATAAAAGCTTGTTAAAACTGAAAAAAGCAGAAGCTTGTTAGAACTGCTTTTAAGAACAATTACAATTGTTCTCTCATTAAGTAAAATTTTAATCCAGGATTTTATTCCTGTAGAAAAATACAGAAAAATAAGTAGTCTCTCCAAATAAGGTGCTTTATTTAAACTCTGCCAGGCTGCTTCAGCATAATTCTTTAACCGTCTTTGATTTCAGCACTTAGAAAGTTGGCTTTTTATCTGCCTTTTCATGAGTACTTTTTTTTGTTCAAAAGGTTATTGATGTTGAAATGTATTGCTCAAATTTTCTTGACAGGCATTCCAAAATATATGTATGTGATCAGAGAGATGAAGTAGTAGTGAAAATACTGTGCTTCCAAAGCACTCATAATTACACTAAAACACAGTAATCATATTCTTAAAGGCAAATTTGCAGATATTAGAGACACTATAGTAACTGGAATATCTAAATAAACATTGACTATGTCTTCATTAATTCTTAAGGTCTTCAGAAAAGGGGAGTACCCTCCTTTGAGCAAACCTCCACTGTTTTTCTTTGTTTGCTTTTAGAATCATAGAATCACAAAATTGTCAGGGTTGGAAGGGACCTTAAAGATCATCTAGTTCCAAACCCCCTGCCATGGGCAGGGACACCTCCCACTAGATCAGGTTGCTCAGAGCCCCATCCAGCCTGGCCTTAACTTCCAGGGATGGGGCTTCCACCACCTCTCTGGGCATCCTGTTCCAGTGTCTCACCACCCTCATGGGGAAGAACTTCTTCCTAACCTCCAGTCTGAATTGACCCATCTCTAGTTTTGATCCATTCCCTCTAGTCCTACCATTACCCAACATCCCAAAAAGTCCCTCACCAGCTTTCTTGTGGGCCCCCTTAAGATCCTGGTAGGCCACTAGAAGGTCTCCTCAGAGTCTTCTTTCTCCAGACTGAACAACCCCAACTCTCTCAGTCTGTCCTTACAGGAGAGGTGCTCCAGCCCTCTGATCGTCCTTGTGGCCCTTCTCTGGACACATTCCAGCATGTCCATATCTCTCTTGTAGTAGGGGCTCCAGAACTGGATGCAGTACTCCAGGTGGGGTCTCACGAGAGTGGAGTAGAGGGGGAGAATCATCTCCCTCAACCTATTGGCCATGCTTCTCCTGATGCAGCCCAGGATACGATTGGCTTTCTGGGCTGCTAGTGCACACTGACGGCTCATGTTGAGCCTCTCGTCCACCAGCACCCCCACGTCCTTTTCTTCAGGGCTGCTCTCAAGCCAGTCACTGCCCAGCCCATATCGGTGCTTGGGATTGGCCTGACCCAGATGGAGGACCATGCACTTGGTCTTGTTGAACTCCTTGAGGCTGGCATGGGCCCACCTCTCCAGTCTGTCAAGGTCCCTCTGGATGGCATCCCTTGCCTCCAGCATGTCAGCTGCCCCACACAGCTTGGTGTCATCGTCAAACTTGCTGAGGGTGCACTCTATGCCAGTGTCCATGTCGCTGACGAAGATGTTAAACAAGACCGGTCCCAGTACTGATCCTTGAGGGACTCCACTTGTCACTGGCCTCCGCTTGGACATGGACCCATTGACAGCCACTCTTTGGGTGCAGCCATCAAGCCAGTTCTTTATCCACTGAATTGTCAGTCCATCAAACCCCTATTTTATCAGCTTGGAGACCAGGATGTCATGTGGGACAGTGTCAAAGGCTTTGCTCAGGTCCAGGTAAATGACATCAGTTGCTCTCCCCTTGTCTATTGATGTTGTGACCTTGTCATAGAAGGCCACCAGGTTTGTGAGGCACGATTTGCCCTTGGTGAAGCCATGTTGATTGTACCCAATCACCTCTTCATTATTCTTCTGCCTCAGCAGTGCCTCCAGGAGGATCTGCTCCATGATCTTACCAGGCACGGAGGTGAGACTGACTAGCCTCTAGTTCCCTGGTTCCTCCTTCTTTCCCTTTTTGAAAATGGGGATTATGGTTCCACTTTTCCAGTCAGTGGGGACTTCACCAGGCTGCCATGACTTTTGGAATATAATAGAGAGTGATTTAGCAACCTCATCCACCTGTTCTCTCAGTACCCGTGGGTGTATCCCATCGGGTCGCATGGACTCGTTCACTTTCGGGTTCATCAGATGGTCACAAACCTGATCTTCTCTTGTGATGGGCAGTTCTTTCCAACCCCTGCCATTGTATTCTGTGACTTCGGGCGTGCTGCTGGAGCCCCTGCCAGTGAAGACTGAGGAAAAGAAGTTGTTGAGAACCTCGGCCTTCTCCATATCACTTGTCACCAGTTCTCCCATTTCCTTTCTGAGGGCACCCACATCTTCCCTAGTCTTCTTCTCACCATTAATATACCTAGAGAAATTTTTTTTCTTTTCCTTGATCTCCCTGGCTAGACTTAGTTCTAACTGAGCTTTAGCTTTTCTAACCAGGTCTCTTGCTGCTCGGATAGCTTCCTTATATGCCCCCCATTCCAGCTGTCCTTTCTTCCACTCCTTATGAAGTTTATTTTTGTGTGACAGTGTGTCCAGGAGCTCCCTGTTCATCCAGGCAGGTCTCCTAGCTTTCTTTCCTGCCTTCCTCTTTGTCGGTATAGTTTGCTCCTGGACACGGAGAAGGTGATCCTTGAATACTGACCAGCTGTCCTGGACCCCCTTTCCTCTAGAGCTTTGTCCTATGGCACTTTGGCCAGCAGATCCCTGAAGTGATCAAAGTCTGCATGCCTGAAGTCCAGGGTCATAAGTTTGGAATACATCCTCCTAGTTGCCCTGAGGATCTTAAATTCTATTGTTTCATGGTCACTGCAGCCAAGGTTATCCCTGAGTCTCCCATTGGTCACCAGCCCTTCCCTGTTGGTGAGAACGAGGTCCAGCATAGCACCTTTTCTTGTTGGTTCCTCTACCATTTGGAGGAGGAAGTTGTCATCAATGCATTCCAGGAGCACCCTGGATTGCTGGTGCCTTGCTGTGTTGTCCCTCCAGCAGATGTCAGGGAGGTTGAAATCCCCCAAGAGGACCAGGGCCTGTGAATGTGAAGCCACTTCTATCTGCCTATGGAGGGCCTCATCTGCGTGGCTCTGCTGGTCAGGTGGCCTGTAGCAGACCACTACTGTAACACCACTTTCCCCTGTTTTCCCTTTAATCTTAACCCATACACTCTCAACTGGCTCATTGTCCTTCCCCATATGGAGCTCCATTGATTCTAGCTGGTCACTAATGTAGAGAGCAACACTTCCTCCCCTCTTACCCTGCCTGTCCTTCCTAAAGAGGTTGTATCCGTCTATCCCTACATTCCAGTCATAGGAATCATACCACCAAGTTTCAGTAATAGCCACTATGTCATGGCTTTCTAGCAGCACAGTGGCCCTCAACTCATCCTGTTTATTGCCCAAGCTGCCTAAATTCACGGAGAAGCACTTCAGCTGGGCTGGCCATGTCACCCTCTTGTGTGAATCCCCCTTGATTCCCCTGAGGTGTCCCGGTGCCTTGTCCCCAGCTTGCCTCAGGGCAACAAGTTGAGAGCCCTTACTAGGACCCCATCCCTCTGCCCCGATGTCCTGCCCCACCGTTTGTCACAGGCAAGCATGAAATTATTGACCACTTTCCTCTTCAAATCTAGTTTAAAGCCCTATCAATGAGCCCTGCCAACTCCTGCCCCAGAATCCTTTTCCCCCTCTGGGATAAGTGCATCCCATTAGCTGCTCACAGCTCTGGTGCCTCATATAACAAGCTGTGCTCATAAATCCAAAGCCCTGTTGACGACACCAATCCCAGAGCCATGGGTTGACCTGTTGACTCCTCCTGTATATTCCCTTGTCCATCGCTGATGTCAGAGGGATGGAGGAGAACACAACTTGAGCTCCTGATCCCATTACCAGTTGCCCTAAGGCCCTGAAATCTCTTTTAAATGATTGTGAGCCTCTCATTGCTACCTCATCACTTCCCACCTGAAAGACCAGAAGCGGGTAGTAATCTGAAGGACTCACAAGGGTGGGTATTTTACCTACGACATCCTCTACCTGGGCACCAGGGAGACAGCAGACCTGTCTATGAAGCGGGTTCGGTCTGCATATCGGGCCCTCCGCTCCCCTCAGCAGGGAGCCACCTACAATGACCCTTCGATTTTTCTTTTCAGGGTCAGTTTTGATGGCTGGCCTGAGGTGAGTTGGCCTTGGTGGCTCTTCTGGCCTTCGAGAGCCCTCGTCCTTGCTTGCAATCAGTTCCTCCTGCAGACCCCCATACCGGTTCTGCAAGGGCACTATAGGTGGTGTGCTTCTTAAAGGAACTCGCTTGCTCCGTTTATTTCTTTTGTTATGTCGAGCAGAGACCTGTTCCCATTGGCCCTGCTCATGTGGGTTACTACAGGACGGCTGGGGGGCTTGCTGGTGAAAGGATACGGAATCGTCTGGTCCACTAAGAGTTACTTCCCATTCTGTTTTTGTAGATATCAGTTTGTGGAAACGGTCAATTTCCCTCTCATTCTCTCTGATGTTCCTCAATCCACTCACCTCTTCTCTGAGCTCCATCACTTCATCTTGGAGCTGTGCCACCTGGCTGAGCAGGTCACCAAGCTGCTCACACTGCATGCAGCCATAGTCAGCATTGTCCCCAGCTGCCAGTGAAAGGCTGTGGCATTGCTCACAGCCTGTGGCCTGGATACCAATACCCATTTGAGTGGGTGCTGGGATCCCAGTCTTCCTCCTCCGAGTGACCACCATCACTCCTTAAGTAAAGTGCAGCACCTTCTGTGCTGCCCTGGACTTTTGCTAAGTCCATCTTTTTCCTGAAAAATCTCCTTTTAGATATAAATTCCTGATTCTTTGTTGATTTACAAGGGGAGACATGCACATAAACCAAGTACAAGTGATGAAGAAATAGAGATCTTCAGGTGAATATTTTTCTTATCGCTAATTTTTACCATTTCACTGAATGTCATATGAAATTAAAGGTTTCTTGTTTGGGGGTTTGGTGGGTTTTTTTGGTTTTGTTTTTTTTTTTTTTTTTTGCTGGGGGACGGGGGAGGAGGAGGTTGGTGGTTTAGAAACTCACCTCTAGGAAGGTAATTTTAAAAGAAATTTAGCAAAAAAATAGAGACTTCTGGTTTTGGCTGTGGAATGCAAAAATAGATTCTACAACAGTCCTAAAACCAACAAGTAAAAAAATGAGCTTAAGAGCTTAAAGTCTTGTGATTTTTGAAAACCTGTGGCTGTTAATAACTTCAGATGTTGTGGAGTGGTAAAAACGATTCTCAGATTGAGGGCAACATTTTTAGTGACTATGAGGTTGTTGCGTGAAAAGGGGCCAAGCGGTTTT
The DNA here is from genome assembly GCF_964199755.1 of Larus michahellis. Lineage (NCBI taxonomy): Eukaryota > Metazoa > Chordata > Aves > Charadriiformes > Laridae > Larus > Larus michahellis. Next base: position 5,637,481 of record NC_133930.1, read on the forward strand.
GGCAGAAGATAAACACCCTTGCGTTCTAACACTCCTCACCAAGGTGGGAGGCTAGGTGCGGATAGATTTAAATTCTGAGTGATGCCCAATTCAGCACTATCAGTCCAATCGTGTTTAATATGTATTAAACTATTACGATTTGGATACGCACCTTCAGTGGACTGCATCTTCAGTCCAGTCGTGCTCATGAACTAGCACGGCCACTCTTGAGTCTTTGGTCTCATTCAGTGAGAAACCAAAATGACTAGCTACTTAAACAGTGCAGTTTATTTAAACAACAGGTATACATGTTCTTTAGGATTGCCGGTGATAAATACACTGTCTGCAAAGCACATGCAAATAAAGATATTGTTAAGTATACAAAATGCGTGACAAAATTATAAACAATACAGTCTGGCTATAAATGTAGGAGAGAGATTCTCTAGAGAAATTTCTACTTCCCCGAGAAAGCACTCGGTATAATTGAAGTCTTACCCAAAGGCGTCCCTATGGGGGGGGAAGAAAGGCTCAGCCCGTCGACTGATCCCGGAAATCAGCGGTGGAATTCTTCGCGATGGTGTCTTCCCTGTATTCCCCTCTCTCGGGCTATTTTTATACTGTTTTTTTATCTTCAAAGTGGAGTTTGAGTGACTTTAGTCATACGTACTTTTATTATGATCAATGTACTCAAGGAGGAGTGTTTGCACCTCGGCGGCGGATAGTCTCCAGGATGGAGGTGTGTTTTGGTACATTGTAGTGAGCAAAGTTCGCACAAAAGGACAGCATTTCATCAACATCTGATGAAACGTTGGCTCGGGTAGCGTGTAGGCCGCTTATCTGTTCCATAGTACCATCTTGTCCCCATATCTGCTATTCGTCACAAGGGAAGGCCACAGAACAAGCACGTTCTGTTCCATCCCTCGTGTAGTTTCGCAAACAACCTTGTACAGGGAATCACAGATGTTGCATTCTTCGTGTGCTAGCTGCGCCTGTATTCTACCTCAGAAGCCTCTTGATTTTATGACTTTCCTTAATGTGTGATCAATGCTGTACTTTTGTATTCTTGGCCAATTTAGTAATTATTCCACAGAGGTCAACCCAGGCTGGCTGCTGCAGGTCCTTGTCTTGGACACTGCTGGTGTTGTAACCTACCTTGGTAGGGTACTCTCTATCTAAATTTGATTGCCTGAGTATTAGAAGTGCAAGGCTGAGCCAGTCACTCCAGGCTCTGTTTTAAGTGAATAGAGAGAAATTGGCACACCCAGTGGGTGACTCATGCTTCATCTTATAAAATGCAATGAATTGCTTTCTGAACATGCCTGCTTTCCTCCACTGAATGTAAATAGACCTGTGGGATCTACTCACTGACTCTAAACACTTGTAACAGCCTAAGTAAAAGCAGACAAATCTTGCCTATTATGTCTGAGTTCAAGAGGGTGATGAACAGTACAGGCTGCCTCTTCCTCAGCCCTGCCAAAACTTTTCTGTCTATACAGCTATTAGAGAGAAGCACTCCTATCACCTGGGTTGACACTTAGAGAAGAATTTTACTGCCCTTGCTTCTCAGTAGTATCTTACTAAGTCTATGAGGTTCTGGTGACATTTTTATAGAGAATCTTATTTTTCTGAAGTGTTTAGAGCTATGGTTTAGTGATGGTTTTTGTCAGAGTTAGGTTGGTGGTTGGACTAGATGATCTGAAAGGTCACTTCCAACCTAGGCGATTCTATGATTCTATAATTCTCAATGTTCTCTCTGGGAAGTGACAGGTAAACATTTTATTTCTATTAATTTTCATATATTTTTATAGGTATGTCCTATATGCCTGTATTGAAATCACAATGGCTGAGAAGAATTAAAATGTTTATAAGTAAACATTTGAAATGAATATACCCGAAGCGTACAAACTTCTTAGAGGTGCTCAGTGAACGAACAAGAGAGAACAGTCTCCAGTTGCAACAAGGGAAATTTCAGCTGAGTAGTAAAAGTATGCTTCCCAGCAAGGGCAGTTCACCACTAGGACAGGAGCCCACAGAGGCTGTGGTATCTCCACAAATTTAGGAGTCCACAAAAAGCTTGGCTGGACAAGCAAGCAGATCTTTCTTTGAATTTAGCCTAGTTTTAGGCAGGATTGGACTAAGTGTTTTGCACAGGTCTCTTCAAACATAAAATTCTCCATGTTCCCATTGATTGTATCCCTGATATGATGACTTCACCCCATTGAGTTCCCTATGGTGACTAGCTAAACACAGACATAGTAGGCTGTAGATAATTATCTTCTATCAATTTCATCTCAACCTTCATGCCTAGAGCAGCAGATTAACTTCAGAGACTGAAAAGAAGACCTTCAGTCTTTTACCATCTGAAGTGGTGGTCTTTCAAACTCTATTATCATTACTGTTTATTATGAAAATATAGAAGATCAAGTTTAAACTTTTTTTTCATTTTTGTGCACTTGTACAGTAATTGGCACCTATAACCACAAGAAAAAGGTTAGAGTATTTTTCTTAGGTGAACGTATAGACTGAATAGTGCAAACTAACATTTTCAAAATAACACAAAAGCATCAGGAACTGAACTCCCAGGGAAAGTAAGGATGTTTTAAATTTCCAGCCACGGTAAAACTAACTGCTTATCAAGAAAAATTATGCCCAAGTTTGGGCCAAAAAACATGTCTGTGCAGGTACCAGATCTCTCAGAAATATACTGGAGAGAATAACTCTGCATTGACAGGTGGAGGGACTGCATTAGTTAATGAATGCCTAGTATCTGTTATTCTCTGAAGAAAGAAACTATACATAAAGCTTTTGAAGCCTACAAAGCATTTTCTGTGTAGTAACTCATTATATTATTGACCATTCACTCAAAACACTCAAAACGATGAATCATGTTTAGCAAGGCTGTATCAACTTTCATGTTTTCTTTCTTCGGTGGTCACCTTTTCACTGAACAGCCATTCTCAGGGCAACTTCCTCTACTTCACCTGTAGGGTAAGTTTATAGTAGCAACAAGGACCATCTCTAAAAATAATGAACATCACTGGATTGCCCATCTGTTGAAAACTTGTATAAACTAAACAACAAATAATGGATGCCCACAGGAGCCAATGCTTTTTCACTTGTAACTATTTGAATGAGGAAAAAAAACAAGGAGTGCTATATTAGAAAGAGAGAATAAAATGCCAAGTTGAGGGTAAAAAAAGCCCTTAGCATTATAGAAAATCTCTCAGCTCTTATACACACATACACTGCAGTACCTTTATCTAAGAAGGGTAATGAGGAGGACTGTAGCAGCTTCTACATGAGAGACTAAATAGACTAGGAGTAGTCTTCTTTGAAAGGAGATAATTAAGGAGTTTTAAAAAAATCACGAACAGTACCAGTTGTTGACTACTGAAACAAAATGCTGAATGTGTTTCTACTGTTTATCACAGCACAAGAACATGATGAAATACCAGGCAGTAAGTGTAAACAGAAGAAAATTTGGGGTATCTCTCATACAGGATGCAACTGTATTTTGGACTTCGGTATTGTAGGATGTTGTAGAGTACAAAATTAGATTAGAGAAATTTTTGGAAGACAGACCCAACATTCACAATAGAATCACGGTCCTGATTATTTCCCTAACTAAGGAACTTTTAAACAGAACTGCCAGATAATGGAGGATATTTCAGTTCTCCCTTTCTAGTAATTTTTTTAATGCGTTTATTACTGACTTGTATTGACAACTGGTTTCTCACTAAGTAGCTTTTTAATCTGGTTGAACTAGGATCTTGTCTTGTTCACTTCTTGTAATCTTTCTATGATAGAACTGCCCTTATAGAATCAGTTCCAGAAAGGCATTGGCAGCATACTGAACACTTCACCAACCTGTTTAAGAAGAGGAAAGACACCATTTTCATAATTTGTTTTGTAAATTGCATTGCTGATTTGACACTCCTAGAACTTCGATGAATTCCTGATGGCTTAGAGGATTTCAAAGCAAAAAACTGTACACATGTAAAACCTCTCTGCCACTGTGTTACTCTTCTTCCACAAAAGACAGCAGAGATACCTTCATTGAGGATCTATCCATGCTTCTTCTGGTTTGCCATCAGTAAGCTTTTTGTTTATAAATGTAGGCTCCCAAACCATTATGAAATTATGACGTGCTTTTCTCAGGATTTGGATGTCAGCCATGCTTTAATCACCTTAAATGAAAAAAAAATCTAGAGGAAATGCAGTAATGAGACATTCTCTTTGTCTGGAGATGTTGAAATGTGTGAATACTGGAGGCCTTTCTAGAACCAGTTTCTGAGGGGCTTTCACAATTTTCACTCGTTTCATTCGCTTTTAGGGAAAATTTTTATTATCATCTGATTCAAAGCCATTACAGTCAATAAAAAAATCTATTGACTCCTGTAAGCTTTGGATCAAGCCCAGAATAAAAGACTTCTTAACTTATGTCTCCAATTTTTATGAGAAGGTATTTTATAGCCATTTATATATGCAAATTAAAACACTGAATATTGTGGTTGCTGGGTATCTTGGTGACTGTTTACTCCAGGTAGCTCTCAAATTTCTTTAATAATTTTTATTATTGCCCTCTAGAATTACAGAGAGAAATCTTTTGTCTAATTACTAGACTATATATGCAAATGCTGTCAGATTTAATTAGCATTTTTCCCCCTTGAAATGCTGAACAAAGCTCAAGAAGTTTCAGATGGATCATGTTCTACAGATATTACATTAGCAATCCAATGCCTTTGCACAAAAGATATTATAGCTGCATCTCCCCAGAGGATGAACAAACATGGGCTTGGCCTGTAATGAGTCTATTGGTGCACACAGTCAAAAAGGTCACATCTAAATGGCACAATGGATATTACTGAAACCTGTATTAGCATCCAACTGAATTGGTAATCTATATGGTATCCCACACAACTATACTAAAATGAGAGTTTAGTCAGTAAAGAAACATAGATGTACTAGTATCCTCAACAGAATGGTTCAGGAGCAGAATTGATGTCAATAGATTATGTGAATCTATATTTTACGTACTCATATATGGGTTTGTTTACTCTCTGTGTGTGTGTATATATATATATCTATATATGTGCATGTTCATAGACACACACTTCAGGTCATCTAGTAGTAATTATTGATCTGGATTTTCCATCCCTTACCATCATTTCCATTTTCACTATCAGTTGCATGTGGGAGGTGCAAAGTATATACTATAAAATGGTCTTTGCAAATGGTCTATTGGTATACCTAATGGACCTAAACAGGAATGAGGCCAAATATCTTCCCATAGGGTACCAGTGAGAGATCACACAATGGGAAATACATTGTGTTCTTGATAGGACTAAGGTGCTTTTCTTTGGTTCTAGACTGCACGTCCGTGACACAAATCAGTCTTCCTTGACTAAAGAACGGGGCCTGACAGAAGAATGAGCATTTGGTTCATGTCCTTTTGGGATAATATGAACTTTATTTCTTGATTCATCTTTATTGGCCCTTAACATACCTATTAGTTCAGAGTAGATCATGAATGGCAAATTTGTACCCAGCCTTAGTTTTCACTCTCTTTTGACAGGGTACTATATAAGTATTGCCTTTCTCAGTGTAGGAGTGAAGTTTAGGTGTCTCTGAAGGGCAACTCAGCACACCTACTAGTTACAGAAGGAACCAAGTAGACTAGTTAAAGCTACAGTCCTAACTTTTAAATGTTTTAAACTCAGTAAGATTACTTCCATCCAAGCACTATGCTTTCAGAAGTAGATTTACTTTAAAGCTGTATGCAAGCATCCAACCCACCAGCTTCTTACAGAGATAGGTCCTCAGAGAGACACTCAATACTGCATTGTGTTGTATGTAATCCATGTCATGATCCATTCTGTTTATGACACTTTTCTCAAAAATGGATATTCTAGACACCTTGTACTTTTGCTGAATTGGAATTAGAGACTTCCATTGGTTTCGCAACCATATGTGAAATTTGGCCCAAAGATTCAAGTCAGTGACACAGTTATATGTCAAATAAAAGTAAGATCTCTCGACCTCTTAGAATTGTCATGTAAAAGTCAAAAGTTGGAAGATAACTAATAAAAGATTCTTTTGGGAAGCCAGGAAGCACAGAAACTCTGATTTCTCTACTGATGCTTGAAAATAATAATAATAATAATGATAATGATAATGATAATGATAATAATAATAATAATAATAATAATAATAATAATAATAATAATAATAATAATAATAATAATAAAACTTTAACAATGTTATTCTGACTGAATGTAAACCATTTCTTGCACAAAAAGCCTTTTATCTGTCATCTACCCTACCTTTCTCAGAAAAGGTATGGTGATTTGGTCTGCAGTTTATGTAGTTCTCTTAGAAGAAACCTCTGTTAGATTCAGGAGAAGAAATTCATTGTATGGTTAACAATATCATTTAACCTTTTGATCCTTTCCCTTCCACCTACTGGAGGGTCAAATTCCAAGTCTGTCTCAGGTAAGACACTTGAGACTGACCAACTCAGAGGGCTCAAAGAATCCAGTCACAGAAAATGCAAAGAACTCAAGAAAGATAGCTACCTCTTAAGTAAGTCCCAGCAGGACTGTAAAGAGTATTTGCTTCTCAATGCATCCCTCATATTTAATAGGTAGGTTCATTAAAAGATACTGATAACACATCTTTTTTCCACTACAGCCTAAAAGTCTATCTATCTGCTCAAAGACAGTCTCGTACACAGTTATAATATGGTTTATAAAGTTGACCTCAGTGTTATTGGCAGGACGGTTAGACGTCAGAAACATGATACAATTATTAATTACTCATAGATATGAATTACTTCAGAAACTCAAATCTAGGGGGAGAGGTTGGTTAGTGAATCTCTGCTGGAAGAACATAAAAGTTTGCATAGGAAAGGTGTGCAGGCTAGACTGGAAGTTGAAAGATTTTTTCAGACTTGGTTAAGTTTTGCAGAGTATCAAGGGGAAAATTTAAGTCTAATTAATTTGACTTTGACTTTTTGATGGTCTACACTAGGATGAGACGAATCGTACCATAAGTATATTTATTTCTGCTTTGACAAGAGGTGTTTAGCTCAACTATAAACATGCCATGCAAGTCTAAAGTTCAGTGAAGTGAATATTTATCCTAGTGTTTGAAGGCAATATCACTTGTTGTCTCAGCAATGCCAACTTTTATGAACTTCTTTCCTGTTTCCCTCCTAAACATAAGGGTCTTTGAGCATAATCTAGGGGAAAACTCTGTTCTGGAAAAATATGTAAAATGGATTCAGTATTTCAAATACTCTGTCTGAAGGAGCTGCCAGGTGATAATAGTGAGGCAGCTGGGACACAGGGGTAAGTTACTACCATATCTATTAAACTATTACTCAATTTCAGGCACCTATGCCAGAGAGACTAGCTAGTTCACTGGATATATTGATCCCAAATAAATTATATTGATTTGAATGAAGTTTTAGCCTACTTGCGGAGTCAGATTCTGTGTTTAATCCCAAGGGCTGGAGGAGTTGAAAACCTCGCCTTTGAAGGTGAGTGGGGTACAAGTGAATCTGCACAAGGGCCCCCAGTTCATTGTCTGTCCACAGGCTAGTAGCAACTATTACTACAGTATGCTTTTGATCTGAGCTGTGCACGTTGGGAAAAATCAATCCATCTCCCCTGGCTAGCAGAGGTACATGTTGGTAAATTTAAAAGGTGAGTAAGATCACAAAGTTAATGTGAAATTTATAATTTCCAAATTAGAAGAGGGTAAACTTTAGTTAATTGAATATAACCCCAGTTTCAGTTTGTTCTTTTTAAAAAAAGAACATTAGCAATAGTCTTTTGCATAGGCAGGCATAAACTTCACATAAGCCTGGTATCTGTGGAGGAATCACGGTGCCCAGTTAAAGGAACCATCCTAAAGATCACATTTATCACATTCATCTGTGGGAAGTATGGGGAGTCAACATTCCCCGTCCCTCATTTGGAGGCTTGTGTATGCCCTTGCCACTTAGTCCTGATCATACAGTGAGAAGGTACTCTCCCTGTATGACCCACCCTTGAAGTTTCATGCATTGCCAGTATCATGTGGTTAACCAATGTTAAATCTCCAGGCCACACACTTGCAATATTGATCTTAGTTTTCCAGACACCAGCTAGTTTAGTTACACAATAAGGAAAATAATTTTGTAGAGCTGGGCTGGATGGAGGCAAAAGGATAACAAAAAGAAAGCAGGGAATTATCCAGCCTGATTTAGAGTTGACCCCCTCAGGCTATTGCTCACTAACTCTGCACTACATACGAACAAAACAATTCCCTTGTTCATCCTGGAAACTGGTTTTATATTCTCATAACAAACTACTTTTCCAAAAATCCAAACACTCTCCTACTGGGAAACATTATCACCTGAAACAAATTTTGTTCCATGCCTGTGAGTCAAACCTTCAAAGCTTTTCATAGGTGACCCTGTAATGGGGTGAAAAAAAAGCTGACAGAGTAAGTAAGAAAGTACTCAACTTCAGATGAACAATACACAAAAGGCATATAAAAGAGGCAGTAACTAAAGACAAAACTAACAAACACAGAACAACTCAATCCAGACAGCCAGGGCTATTTTCAGGTGTTGTCTACGCTAGACAAATCAATTGACTGTAATGTCCTTCAACTGTTGGTAAGTGCTCTTGAGTCCGAACATATTTGCTACAGTCAGCTTTTCAGTGGCTGTCACTGGTAGATCTCCAGAATTTGTGTGTCTGGGAGAGTTCACTCCACTTCTGGACTAGATAATACACATCCCACTGCTTTACCATCTGCAGTGGCAGAACTAACCCATCTCTCATCTATTGTCTTTGCCTGGCCTGAAGCCATCGAACCACAGCCATGGTATCATGTGTTTTACAGAAGCTACCTTGGGAGTTATTTTCTTTTTTTTTCAGTAAGCAGTTTCTGGTAGAGAAGTGCATTTTCCTTGTCAGAAACCAACTCGTTCCTTCCAGCTGTCCCTTTCTTCATCCTTAAGGGATGAGGAGCTTTGCCAGTTCCTTGAAGATAAGATACCTCAGTTGTGCTAAGTGATATTGACATTTTTTCCCCCAGTGATTGAGAATCAAAGGCTGAAGAGGAGCAAAGCCTGGAGACAAAGCCACAAACTTTTGAAAACTTTGTGAAGTTATAATGAAAAAGATATAATATCAGAGTAAGACCATCTGTCCTCAAGCCTTCCCTGAGAATCTATGTTTGCTTGAAATCACACCACTAGTTCAACAGGCAGGCAGCTTGTGATAACTGAAATGCAAGATTGAGAAGTTTGCATGTAACAAGTCCATTTGCACTGATTTTTTTTTTGTTGTTTTTTGGTTATTTTTTGTTTGTTTGTTTGTTTGTTTTCCAGTAATCTTACTTAAGCTGCCTCTGTACCTCCAGTGTGGGCATTTGCAAAATCAGCTTTTCAGGAAATGTTGCTGGTCCAGCCATTTGTACAAGGTACAGACACTTGTATATCTTCCTCACTTTCATGGTTTTACAAAGGTTAGAAAATGGATCAGAATCCCATGGTACACTGTACTGATTCTTCAGCTGTGCTTAGTTAGATTTTCATAGGTGGGCTGTGGCATGAATTGGACTTAACAGGGTTTTTAAGTTGTCATCTGGGACAATGGAAAGGTAGTAAAAGAAAACAAAAAAATGACATTTTCATTATTTAAGTCTCTTAAATGAAGATCTGATTTTGTTTTCATAATAATTGAGTGGGGCACATAGTCATTGCCATGTATATATTGCAGAATCGCTGGAAATTGAAAAATATTTTATTCCAGGTTATTTTTTTAACATGGCCCAAGTGGACCTTTTGCTGATGTTCACATCATTAAACTTGGGTGTGGCTCCAGGGTACTTCCATGTATGTTGGATGGAAGATATTGTCCCAATACAAAATCCTGGCACATGATCTTTCTTTTAAGTGCCATTGCTGAATCATTGTAGTATTTCTCATGCAGTTTCTACAGTGACCAGGCCTCAGAGCAATGCAAATATCACTTTTTTCCATGAGTGGAAAGTGAGAACTGCACCTTTGCTTATTTTCAGCACTGTCCTCAACATCATTTGAAAATACTCTTTAAACTTTGACAGACATTTACAACTGTGGCTTGAGTTTTCTCAAGAAAGGGGAACAACGTGGTGTCTCAACATGAGTTCAAGTCATCTTCCATACAATCTTAATAGACCAGGCTTAAGCAAGACCAAACATAAAATGGGGGCAGTTTTCCTGTAGTTATTCCTAATTTTAACTTCTCCTGGCAGCCAGGAATCTGAACAGAAAGTTGTAGCTCATGGGGTTCAGTGTAGCCTGTACTTCAACCATACGCAGTAGCTAGTGTGTTGTAAATTCATACGCTAATCTAACTTACCCATGTAGACAAGCTGTGAAAGCAAAACCGACTAGAAAAGTACATGTGCATATGGCCACGTTGAACTGAGGCCAAACTGGCTGCTTAGCTCTTCAGAAAGCAGAGCACTTACAAAACGTTGAGGCAGAGTACATCAAAAACATTATGCATACACAGGCAGTTCCCCAGTTAACACTACGGATACCTGCGCCTGACAGCAAGAGACACTAAGGGATAGCACAGTGATTCAATCTAAATTCCACTTTTTTTTTTTTTTTTCCTTTGGAGCTTTATAGTGGTGACAGACGCACTGACCAGTTTTGACTTTGATCCAGAGCAAGTTTCTGTGATGCTGAAATAGTGCTTTTGCACCCAAGTAATGCAGTTACAGGACAGACTCAATCAAACAAAAATAGTTTTATTTGTGCTATGATTCTGCCTCTTTGATGTTGCTCCAATAACATGAGTACTCCACAGAAATGCTGCAGGCCTTTTGTATGAGTAATTAATTCATTGTACCCCTAAGACAGGACATCTGTCATATCTGAAATGCTGTGGTCTTCCCATGTACCTTGATTTCAGGCTTCCCGTATAAAAGAAAACTTTTCACATACATTTGTGGTCTTTCTTTGGGCGGGGGTGTGTGTGTGTGAATATTTCCCCAGTATGGGTTCCAGGAGAGCTTGAACTTAGACATTTAAGCATCAAGCAGTTTTCTAAAATCTGGAGGGACCAAATGACTTCCACATCAATTATTCTTATTAGGAAGAGATGAGTTTCGACTGTACCAAAATCACAGTGGTATTTATGGGAAAAAACGTATCTTCCAGATATACACTTTCCATCTGTGGCTTCTGCTCAGCAGTTAGTCTTAGGTACCCACACTGAATGGGACAGAAGTTTTATTTGCATACAATATATACTTTTCCCCAGCGTTACAGTGACTCAATGAAAATTTTTCTGGAATGCAGGAGGAAAAAAGTAAGCAACATTTGCCGTAAGATCACAGGTTGTTTTACTTTTTTGTTTCCCCCTCTAATGTTGACCATGGGTCAGAGTTCTCTGGTGTTCAGACAAAAAAATCAGGCCCTGGCACAGGACTAGTCTTGTTTCCTTTTTTTTAAGAAATCTGTCATTGACCTTGCTACGTAAATTGCATTGTAGTACCTTGATTAAGAGCAGTTACTGTAGGAGAACACAAGGACGACCAACCTGTCCTTGCTAAAAGAATAGCTGTTGAAAAATTGTATCTCACCTTCTGTTGCTTCACTTTTTTGCTTTACTGTTTGTCACTGCCACTGAAAAATTTCAGCTGAAGAAATTCATAAATCATCACTGCCACTAAAATCAGAAGGCCAGATCGTACAAATCAGCATTGTTTTTTTGTTCAGGGGAACTAAACCTACCTACACAGTCTGTGAACCTGTCCCAGAGTCTGAGTCAATAAAACAGCATTCATTTTCACCCACAGGGTTATACATGTCTTCTAGCATCCTTGCAAGATAGCTGTTAATCAACAACAGTTCATTCAGTCTGTCAAAGCATACACTCACATCTCAAATCCTTATCACTGAAACACCTTCTTTTGTGTATTACTACAAATTACTCATATTTTCTGGTTTGCTTAGACCCTAAATATATATTTATTTACTTTAACACAGTTAAAAGACAGTAATTTTTTTGGGCTTTGGATCAGAAATGTATTGGTCTGTGCTTTTTGCTTGCATAAATGAAGTCTCCAAAAGCCTTGTGAGAGGTGCAAATGAAGGTTCTGTGATGCTGGGTGCATGCAAGAAAGCTCAGACATGGTATGGAGGTCTTATACCTCCAGCAGCACATGCAAAAGGCAGAGAGAGGAGCTACTTCCAAGGCAATAACATGTGGCAGTGAGAAAACCCAATCAAACTTGATATTGCTGCACATGGATATAAAAAATTTATAAGACCAATTTTTCCCATTGAAACTGGAAAGAAGTAAAAGACAAGTTATCCTGTGTTCTTTGTTATTCTGGAAAACGTTGGCAGCAGATAAGAATGACTAAAGGAAATGAGCAGCTCCCCCGGTTGCCAAAGTGTCGGCTCACTGTTGGTGTTGATAGGGTTTGTAGGCACAGAAACAAACTTAACGTCTAGAGATTTAAAAGCTAACAGGTGGAATCCTGTCTCAGCTGAAATTAAAGCGTGTCTTGTTACCTAATAGACAGCCAGAATTTTCCCCACCCTTCATATAGCAGACCACTATTTTTCCTTGATGGGCTTGAAACCTCCTTCCAAAGGCGACTTGCAAAGGACCAGACATCCTGGAAACCAGCTTGATCTCAGCCCAGCATTGCTGAGTTACACATATGAGGATTAAACAGTGTAAAATGGTGAATAAGAGTTACCATTCAGTTCATTCTTCATGTAATGTGTTCAGCTAATAAGTGCTGTAATTTCCATTATTAAAGGCTTTTCCTTCATCCAGTACTAAATGTAAAAGCTTTGAGACTGTTCTCACACAGCCAATTAAAATGAAATTGTCTCTAAAATGAGCTGATGAGTTCAGCTGAGATTGCAGTCCTGAGGTGTCATTTGTCCATATTGCAGCTCTTCAATTTCATCGCAACAGCCTTCCTTATTAGCAGCTCCCATATCTAACCACAGAGTGATTCACGCCACCTTCACAAAGGTTAGCAGAGAAGGGAGTGGAAAGAGAAAGGGAATGAAGTAGTTTTGAGCCACTGGGATTGCTCCTTCAAACAGGGTCAGTCCTGAGAAAAAATATTGCCATTGACAAACGCCTCCATCCCTAATATAATTCAGCATAGAATCATAGAAACATTGAATAGTTTGGTTTGGAAGGGACATTTAAAGGTCGTTTAGTCCACCACCCCCGCAATGAGGAGGAACATCTTCAACCAGCTGAGGTTGCTCAGTGCCCCCTCCAACCTGCCATTGAATGTTTCCAGGATATAATAATACCTATTTGGCTATTAGCCTATAACTCAGTGGAGATGGATAATTTTGGTTACTAATGGTTTTTATCCTCTGACTTGCTCTTTTCCAGCTCTAATTAGGCAGTGTAAATGGGTGCCTACCTAAAGACAGGCATGGTACATGTGGGAACCCCATGCCCAGCAGTGTTTGAGAAGTTCAGCTGTTGGTATACAACTGCTGTTGCTTGGACAGATGAAAGCTAACATTAAAACTACCAGGCATGAATCATTTCACTTCCCACGTAATTTCTAAGAAGCTTTAGTCCCATGAAACATTTTAATATTTCAACTGTTTATTCAATTCAAGATGAAAACACATGTGAAAACACTGAGATTCTGGTCCTCCTTCACTCACTGTGTTTGTGAGCCAAGTACACCTCGCAGACATTGCTCATAAAGTTGGAGGAATTTATATTGATTCTAGTGGACTTTCTCCAGATTTCAACTGACGTAAATGAAAGCAAGTTTTGGACCAACAGATGGGCATCTATCAGCAATTAAATATACTTAACATGTGAAAAGAGACAGATCACTATCAGTGGTGACTGACTTTGTTTACTTTTGACATGAAGGATCTCTCACTAGGAATGGCCAAAGCCAGCAAAACAAATCTTGTATTTGTCTTTCAACCCTTAACATTGAAACAATCCTCTTTCTTCACTATCTGGGCAGTGACAGGTCCTCAGCAGCTCCTGTGACCTCTCATCTCACTTCACCCCTGTGACATAAGAAGAAACTTCCCCAGTGAGTCCAGTATTAAATGTTTCTCAGAGCTCACAAATTGCCTTATCTTTCCCAAGGGCCTGTCATGTCCTTTGTTCCAACCTCTTTCATAGCAAACAAAGCAAGGCCAGGCCTCAGGAGCCTTGCTCCTGCATTTTTTCCCATCCTTCTTCGTTCTGGCAATCAGATGCCTCCCTCTGTGCCAGTAGTTATTGTATTGCAGCTAGATTGGGCAACTTTTTCAGTCCCTGGAGTAAAAAGTTAAATGAAATACTTCAAATATTTTCTAGGTGGGAGATTTTACATTTCAGGACTAGAAGACATCCCTTCAGTGGGTGATGGCCTTTACATGCAAAATTGTGGAAGAATCACTGGCAACTGCAAGACTCAGAAATTCTGGTTGACATGAAGAACTTTCAAGGAGGTTTAATGCCTTGAAGAAACAACTGATATAAAATGAAAACATCCAGTTTTCTCATAGCAGAACAATTCATTTCAATTGAAAATGGCTGAATGGAACATGTGATGTTACCTGTGTCAGGACACAGCAAGAGCAGGGATGCCCTGTGATGAGAGACAAGTTGAGAACAGAGGGTAACCTAGTGGAGGCAGTGCCCTCACTGACAGGGGAGTCTCATGGGGTCCCATCATGGCAAGCAGACCTAGGGTTGCGGACATGGCGAGGGGATGAACCATGTCAAGGGTTCAGCCAGTGGGTCCCATCAGGAGCAAAGGAGAAAAGGCTGGACCCAGGGCTGAAGGCAAGCTACACTCTATGTCTGAAGGGTCCATACAGTAGATGAGGTAACTACAGTGCGGGTCTGAGGTCTACCGAGAAAGAAGGGTTGGTGGCCACAGGTAAGTGGGTGTCCCTTGGGAGCCTAGTCAGGACAATTAAGGCCTATTAATGCAGTCAGGTTCTATACGACTTGTAGCAAAGAGCGGTCAGAAAACTACAGGATTGATTTTCCTGATATTTGGGGAGCACGGACCCACTATTGATGTTGTGTAAAGCAAATCAAGAATTATCACATTTGTTCAGCAACCCACCATTCCTAGGTTATTGCACTCAAATGAGTTCAGCAGCATATACTATTTAAGTCTATGTTTAGAAAGACAGTATCTCATTTACATGTTTTTCAAATAGACAAATGGAGCTGGCAAAGAATACGGAGTGAAAAAAAACCCAACTCTTCCACAGGTCCAAAGTACCATGTTAGTTATTAGAATTCAATTAAGGCCTTGCTTGAAGGGATGCTACTAACATATTTACCAGCTTGAGTGAACACTCATGTTTTAGCGTTTGGAAGAGACAAAAGAACACATATGAACTGGCTAAGGAACTTGGAGCACATAGTGAATTTACAGTAAGAAAGGTCTGAAGCCATAAATCTGAGGTAGCTATGGATTACTTTGCCCAGGTGATAGATACCATCACTGACATAAATCTGTTGATTTGAAATATTCAGGCAGATGCTCAGGTGAAGTAAAGAAGCAATTGTAGTCAATGCAGCCACTCTAATTTAGATTAGTCTGCCCATAGACTACAGTTACACCGATCAATTTACAGCTGAACTTATGGCCCATAAAATGTAGGTGAACAAAATCTAAGTGGGACCAAAGAGATCAAAGATTTTTCTTAGAAGTTGTAGGCAAAAAACAAAGAAAAGACAGATTTTCTGAAAAGCTGAGCACTTTTTCAGCAGAGACACACTGTTGAACTGTATGAAATGCAAGAAATTGGAGGTTATGTGAAGGAAATAAGACTGGTCATCAGGCAAAAAGTCACTTGCCATTGCAAGGCAGGAAAAAATTCTGGTCAAAAGCATAGAAGTTACTATAACATGTCTAAATAGTCTGGTTGACTTCTACAGAGTTGAATTCATCTGTTGAAGGCACCAGCTCTCTACAGATTTGGCACTTGATGTCATCAGTTCTCAAGTTGGTCCTTGCAGCTGTGACTTGCCATCCTAATTGGGGTGTTTCAAAATGTGTTGTGAATGGTAGAAGCTCAGTAAGTATTGTTGATCTGTGCTGCACATTGATTCACTGCTTTCTGAGGAGACACAGGACAGTTTCTGTCATATTCTTCTGAAACAACTAATGAGATTTAAAGAGCAGAAGAAATTGAGCCTGTTGCAGTAAAGCACAGAATTATGTTTGGGACTGTAAAAGTGGCAACTAGGTTAGAAAAAGAGAAAAGAAGCATTTCTACCAGAAACTTATTTCTGCCCTTGGTCATCACTTAAAGCCTCACCATCCCATTCCCATAAGTTCCAAAAATCACCCTTCTCCATCACTACTTCATAATGATGATTTAAGGGGTTTTCTGAGAGATTAGTGCTGAGAATTAATTTCGAGAAGAAACAGATACTTCCCTAATCTGGCTCATAATACAGAAACCTTTGCTAACGTAGCAGTGTGTTTGCAGAAGTTACCCATATTTTTGGAGAATGTGGAATCTAGTAACAGCTGAGACTTGCCTTCTTTCTTATCTCTTACTTTTAACTTTAGGAAATATTGAGCAGTTTATTTCAGTAGGGAGGAGAATAATAAACCGTACATTATCAGAGAGACTACTCCTTCATTGAACCATAAAGAAATCTGGACAGTTCCTATACTTATAGAAAAGCTGTTTTCTCCAAGTGTCTCCAGTCAGGGTTACAAAGCCTGTACATTCACAACTTGTGGATTATGCTGTAGCTGATCATACATCTACTCTTAATAGCAATCGTGTGATTTTCTGAAAGTTTTGTGTGTTTTTTTTTAGGCCAGAGAGCATAACAGATCTCAAGAAGCCACCTGGTGAACTAGTCAGATGAACTGAATTCTTATTTAAGATATAAATGTGAATTAGGCTCCCGTGGTGGAATTTATGAACCATATGATGGAAAACACAGCAATTATATTCATGACTAAGCAATGTTCAGTATATCAGCCAGGATAAACAAGGATAGAAATGGCAAAAGCACTACAAAATATACTACAGACAACACTGTACTAGCAAAACAGTGGAGGAGATGAACAGAGACATATTTTTCTCATTTTTATTAGTAGGAAAGATGGTAAAAAAAGCAGTCCAAAAAACTGTAATCTGATAGAAGAACCATTAAGATAATAAAAGAAAAGATAAAATAATCAGGGGGGAAAAATGAGGGATTACAATCACTTAAATACAAGCTACTAGA
The DNA here is from genome assembly GCF_964199755.1 of Larus michahellis. Taxonomy (NCBI): domain Eukaryota; kingdom Metazoa; phylum Chordata; class Aves; order Charadriiformes; family Laridae; genus Larus; species Larus michahellis. The sequence continues at coordinate 5,654,724 of NC_133930.1, forward strand.
AAATTTTGTGCTAGAGATTAAATTGGTTTACTTTATAACATTCTTGTGAACAAATGGAGCCAGTGGTGCTATTTATCATGAGCAAATGCAAAAGATCCTCATTTGAGGAACAAGAAAATAATTGATATATTATTGCAAATGAAAACAGGTAACAAACAGGATTGATAACTGCATCCATCTATCCATCTCTGCAAAGAAATCCAAATGAGCTATGCAACTCATCAGGGTCAAAAGGCCCCTGTTTAAGCTAAGACTAGAAATTATTTAATCATAAACATAATATGAAACTACTGTAGCTTATTTATCAATAGTTTACAATCAAAATGGTAGGGCACAGGAAGTGGAGTTCTACCCTGATATTCCTAATATCAATGATGTATATGGTGGCATAAAATAAGACTTATAAATTATCAGATCAGAGACAGATGGGGAAGTCTTTAGGTGTTTTGGTCATTCAAAATGACCTGGATATATTAGGAAAATTATTTGAAAAAGAAAGAGATTGAAATTCAGTGGAGACAAGTGCAAGGTAGTACATTTTGGGAGGCATTATACAGTTGTAAGATGGAAATAATAGGCTTGATAGAATTTCTTCTTACAGGACAGTATGAGGAGTTCATTAAGGACCAAAAGCTTAACACAAACCAATGATTCTGTGCAGACATGGGAAAAAAAAAAACATATTCAGATATGTAACAGAGAACACCATCTGGCTTTCTGCCTTTTTCAACTTTTTATTGCCCTTTTCAGATGAAAACATGAAAATAGAACTGAAAAAGGATACTTTTGAAGGGCTGAACATGATAACATTTCAACAGAAAATATATCTAATTAAAATTCTAATAAGCTAAAACGTGGACTTTAACACCAGTTTTGGTAAAAGAAAGCAAGCGGGTGAGAACAGGGGCAGTGTACGGGTATGGACACAACCGTCAATGTTGTCATGAGCTAAGTCAGGGAACAAATATGAGGTGTGACCCATTTGGCAAGAGCATGCTGGAAGCAAAGGAAAGGGGCTCTAAATAGTGAATGCTGCTAAGGAACTGAATTTTCATACCTGCATCAGGCTACATAACTCCCATATTCCTGTTTTACATATTACATCTGAATCAATTTCTCATAAACTGATCTCAACATTAAAACCACAAAGAACAAGAACATCGGAATTACTTATTGTGATCAAAAGATGCCTGAGCGTGTTTTATTTGCCTTCCCCCCTGCCTTCTTTTCTCTTTGCCTTTGTCTTTCTGAGGTTTTCTTGTATTTTTCTAAAAACAAGATACCTTCACTTGAGCATTGTTGACATGTAAAAAATGTCAGCATGTGAAGGAAGAAACCATGGGGGAGTCGTATCCTATAGAGTACTTTCTCTTATTGCCAACTTTTATGTAGGACATAGCATTGAAATAAAAATGTAACAGCTCTCCTGTCGAAGCCCATACTGGTAACCATAGCCTGTTAAAGAAGGCAAGCAGCCATCAGAAAAACATCTAAGTCTTTATAGGCAAAGGGTTGAAAGCACAAAGACTGCACTTCACGGAGGGCTTTTTTCAGTTGGTTGATGCTTTTCCTACACATGAAAGGAGAAATCAATATTGGAAAGTCAAGCCAGTATTTTAAAGCTGTTACCTATACCTAAAATTGTGTCTTGACTTCCTACTAAGAACTTAAATTTTCAGTGTTCAGTGCAATACAGCTGATGGTAGGGAACGAAAGAATTTGTCAAATGGGCATTATGAGCAATGCTGTGTAACTTTTATGCATAATATAATTGTGCTCCTGGATCAATAGGTAGAAGTTGTGCTTCTGGGTCATATCTTACAGCTTCTACTATGTATGATATTTATTTTCTCTACTTACTGTCTCTGAAAAATTATACCACTTTTTTAAAGGTAGAGTTTTTCAGTTACCACTATTAAAAACTGATGGGTCATTTTGGAGTCACTTAGAAGTCAGAAATTGTCTTAAAATATAAAAAAAAATATAGATCTTCTTTCATATGGATTTTGGGATTAAAAATTGAGTGCATTTACGATATATTCTCAAACTTCTTTCCACAAATGCAACACTACCTTGCCTTGCTTTGCCTTTCTATCCACGTCCATGCCCCTTTCCTTCTGAAGAACCTCTCACAAAATCCCACAGTTTCTGGAGCTCAGACATATAGAATATCAGTTGGTCTGAGACTCAGTCATAGTAGTTCACATCACCAATCTCTCACTAGGTGTTAATGTAGCACGTATGAGAACTCAGTATGGTTGCTGTGTCATTTGCATCCTCAGTTTGGAATTTTCCAAATCACTGGTTGTGACTTCTTTTTTGTCACAAGCAAAAATGTTTAGAAAATATATTCTTGATTGTATGTGTTATAAGTAATTGATTTAATTCTCAGAGAAGTGAGGAGGGGCATTAGCAGAACCGTCACAACTTTGGCCTGTTTAGGTGACTGGTTGACTGAGTCCATTGGAAGGCATTCCAGAAGGGCAAAGGAGTCCAGGAACGCTGGACATTCTTCAAGACGGAAATCTTAAAGATGCAGGAGAAGGCCATCCCCATGTGCTGAAAGATGAGCCATCGGGGAAGACAACCAGCCTGGATGAACAGAGAGATTTGGCTGGAACTCAGGAAAAAAAAGAGAGCTTCTGATCTTTGGAAGAAAGGGCAGGCAACTCAGAAGGACTACAAGGAGGCTGTAAGGTTATGCAGGGAGAAAATTTATAAGGGCAAAAGCCCAACTAGAACTTCATATGGCTACTGCTGTAAAAGACAGTAAAACATGTTTCTATAAATACATTACCATCAAAAAGAGGGCTACAGAGAATCTCCATTCTCTATTGGATGCTAGGGGGGAAACCTAGTGACGAAGGATACGGGCAAGGCAGAGGTACTTAATGCCTTCTTTGCCTCAGTCTTCAATAGTAAGACCAGTTGTGCTCGGGGTACCCAGCCCCCTGAGCTTGAAGACAGGGAATGGGGAGCAGAATGAAGCCCCCATACACCAAGGTGAGGGACCTGCTACACCTCTTAGACAAATACAGATCTGAGGGTCCAGAAGGGGAGCTGGTGGAGGTGCTAAAAAAGCCTCTTTACAATATTTATCAGCAGTTCTGGCTAACTGGGCCTTTCCCAATTGACTTGAAGATATGAAACATGACTCCCATCTCCAAGAATGGGCCTAGGGAGGATCCCAGGAACTACAGGCCCATCAGTCTGACCTCGATGCCAGGGAAGGTTATGGAGCAGATCATCTTGAGTGCCATCATGCAGCACACACAGGAGAATGGGGTGATCAGCCCAAGTCAGCAAGGCTTTAGGAAAGGCAGGTCCTGCTTGATGAACCTGATCTCCTGCTATGACAAGGTGACTCACTCAGTGGGTGAGGGAAACCTGTGGATGTCGTCTGCCTAGACTTTAATAGAGCCTTTGACATTGTTTCCTACAACATTCTCCTGTAGAAACCGACTGCTCATGTCCTGGACAGCTGTACTCTTCACTGGGTAAAAAACTGTCTGGATGGCTGGCCCCAAAGAGTTGTGGTGAATGGAGTCAAATCCAGTTGGTGGCCGGTCACAGGTGATGTTCCTCAGGCCTTGGTGTTGGGGTCAGCTCTCTTTAATATCTTTATCGATGATCTGGACGAGGGTATCAAGTGCACCCTCAGTAAGTTTGCAGATGACACCAAGCTGGGCAGGAGTGTTGATCTTCTTGAGGGTAGGAAGGCTCTTCAGAGAGATCTGGACAGGCTGGATTGATGGGCCAAGGCCAATGGTGTGAGGTTCAACAAGGCCAAGTGCCGGTTGCTGCACTTGGGTCACAACAACCTTATGAAAACTGTTGTCTTGGGGAAGAGTGGCTGGAAAGCTGTCTGGTGGAAAAGGACTTGGAATATGAGCCAGCAGTGTGCCCAGGTGGCCAAGAAGGTCAAGAGCATCCTGTCCGTATCTGGACAGATAGTGTGGCAAGTAGGACTCAGGGTAGTGATTGTCTCCCTGTACTCAGCGCTTGTGAGGCCTCACCTCGAGTGCTGTGTCTAGTTTTGGGCCCCTCCCTGCAAGAAAGACATTGAGCTGCTGAAGCATGTCCAGAGAAGGGCAACAGAGCTGGTGAGGGGTCTGGAGCACAAGCCTGGTGAGGAGCGGCTGAGGGAGCTGGGGGTGTTCAGTCTGGAGAAAAGGAGGCTGAGAGAAACCTTCTCGCTCTCTACGACTACCTGAAAGGAGGATGTACTGAGGTGGAGTCGGTCTCTTTTCCCAAATAGGAGGCAAAAGAACAAGAGGAAATGGCTTCAGGTTGCACCAGGCGAGGTTTAGATTAGATATTTGGAATAAAAATTTCTCCAAAATTGTTGTCAAGCATCAAAAAAGGGAAGTGGCTGAGTCACCACCCCTGGAGGTATTTAAAAGACATGTAAACATGGGGCTGAGGGACATCATTTAGTGGTGGACTTGGCAATGCTATGTTAATCGTTGGACTTGATGATCTTATGAGTCTTTTACAATCTTAACAATTTTGTGTTTCCAATTAATTTTCACTTGTAGAAGTTTCCGTCATTAAGGATTTTGGTTACTGTTGTTATTGTTTTAACACATGCATATGCATAGAAATAAATGGAGCCTCCTTTAAAAAGCACTGGACTAATTAAATGAGACTAACTTGATGAATGTTGTCATATACACCCTAGTTGCTGGGTACTGAAGTTCTATCTTCCTTTAATAATTTGGTGAGATAAAGGGATGTTAAGCTGAATATGATGTATTCAATGCAGCAGGCAGCAACTGGAACAACCAAAACACATTCAACTGGTAAAGAAAGTGGTACGGCTTGTGTAATACACATGTTGAACTCACATCACACTCCCTTCATTCAAGAAAAGCTGTCTGGAGACATCATCACTGAAATAGCTTAGTTTCATTCAGATGTGGTATAGATGACACACATACCCATTTGTGGTTACTGGCAAAGACCCATTACAGCTGCTACTGTGTGCCTATGCCTCACAAGAAGGGAGAAGATTTATGAGGAAGAGATACCTTTTCCTCCTTTCCCCTTTTTTCTCTCATTCCCTTCCTCCTTCTGCTTCTTCCCACCTTTCCATTGTCAGGTTTCCTCACTTTTTCTTATGCTCAGAATTAATAATTTTTCTTTTTCCCTCATATATTCTGCCAGACTAACATCTTTCCTAAAGAATGTCCCCACATTTTCTTTCCTTAAAATCTGACCCTGCAGGTATTCTTCCCACTCCATATCCTGACCTTGTTCACAGCCCCACTTCCTGTCTTCTTATATTTGCTTTTTTCCTGCAGAAGGACAATTTCAGTCATAAACAAACAGTATTATTTTTACAGTTCAGATGTTGGTCAGGTAATGAATATAGCCGAGTACCACAGACTGTGATTACAGTCAGTATCCTCCCTTCCCCTGATTAGATGTTGGAAATGCATGGAGATAACTGAACACTTTGACTAAACAAAGCCATGTAAAAAAACACTGATTTATTGAGCATCAAACTGTTTTGTTTGAAAGATTTTGGGTTTGACAGACTTTTGCTGTATCCCACATATTGTTTCTGCCAGACTATGTGCAAACTCCTGGTGGAGAGCCACAAAAACAGGAATCGTGTTTTCTGGTATTCTCTGCTCTGTGACAGGTCTGCTGAATGGTGACATACCCTGAAACCAAATTTTTTTTCAACATAGGAAGAACCCATGGCAATACACTCTGAGCCTGAACGGTTTTCACCCACAGGTTTCTAATCATGAGGTCAATTAAATCAAATAGGTAAACCCACTGAGGTCCCAAGTCCTAGACAGCCCCCCTCAAGACATTTCAACATCTAGAACTCAATTTGGGTGATGCTCAAAGTCCAAATAGTCAAAATCTGCTTCAGAACAGAAATCTCGCCACCTTTGGTGTACTGTCATTTAACATGACTTGAATTACATGCACATGCGCATTACATGCATGTTACATGGTTATTTTGCCCATAATGTGTGCAGTTACCATCTACAACAACAATTGAGTGGTTAGTGTGTGTAATTTAAAGGCTGAATTAAAAAATCTCTGACATGAATGAAAAACAAACTCTGATAGTCATAAAGAGGGCTTTTTTTTTTTTTTTTTTTTTCCCCCAGATCAAATTAATATCCTGTTCATTCACTAAAGAAAGGTGGCAAAATTTTCAGGATTCCTCAGTGCACAAGTTCACTTGACAATCAGACAGGGTGGGGGATCTCTGATAAGCAGCTGGAAAGGGAAATTTTATACTAATGTTACGGAGTCACAATCTTCCTCGAATACCTATTCAATATTTCTGTCCCTCAGTTTCCTGTTGTGGAATAGGGGTAGTTGCACTTCCCTTACTAAGGTAGGGAGAATGGCAGTTCAGAGAAAAAATATTATTTTTAAAATGGGTTAGGTAGGCATTTTGGGTAGGCTAAATCCCATTTATGATGTCTAATTCTGCATCCCTAGATATCAAATTTTTGTCAGGGATTTTTTTTCCCATCTGCTTGTTCAAATAGGAGACTATTTCTTTCAACAAACTGACCACCAGAAACACCTTATACAACTGCTGATTCTCAAAGCTAGTGGTATAAAATAGAAATAAATCATAATGGTGTTCCAGAAAAGCCTACATTTCTGATAGGAGTGGCTTTCATGAGAAATCAGAACAGAAGAAGACATGTGTAATATATTCCTCAGTATTAATAACTGCTTCTTCTGCTTACACATAACAAAAGAGATTTTAATCACTGTGGTAATCTCTCTCTTTGAAATGAACATCTCATATTAATCTTTGGGCAAAATTGAAGCAAATGAAGGTAAAATCTAGAATATAAAATAAGGATTCTTATTGAAACTATCATATTAAAGTTTCCAGCTGTTTATTTATTTTTTACAGGAGCTCCTTATTTTATGCCTTGAATGGTATTTCCCTAAATAAAATTGCACGGTGCAAAGTGCCATTATGATTTCCAACATTCATTTCCAGAGGGGCTCCTACTAGTCCATAGCTATAACTGTGATGAAAAGGGGCTGTGGACAGCCCGTTGCAATAATGTCATCTCCTCATCTATCAACCCAGCAGATTATATTAGTAGCATCTCCTTAGAATAGAAAGTCAGAGATATAATAATCAATGAAATCTGGCATCCTGTGTGCCCACACGAATCCATTGCTATAAAGGATGCCAAATTGTTACTGCTGTACAAAATCTATGGAACAGTAGTCAGCATGGCTGGGACCAGCAATAAAGGCATTAAGGATTGACTGAGTATTTGGGTTATGGTGTCTATTTTTAGAGTAATATATGCCATTTTAGTGTATGTTTTGAATGCTCTGCTCATTTTATGCTGTGATTTCACAATGTAGGAGCTTTAAGGGTCAAATCAGGGCCAGAAGCAGCCATGTCCTTTCCACATTCATAGAATCATAGAATGTGTTGGGTTGGAAGGGACTTCTAAAGGTCATCTAGTCCAACCCCCCTGCAGTACGCAGGGACATCTTCAGTTAGATCAGATTGCTCAGAGCCTCATCAAACCTGGCCTTGAATGTCTCCAGGGATGGGGCCTCCACCACCTCTCTGGGAACCTGTTCCAGTGTCTCACCACCCTCATTGTAAAGAACTTCTTCCTAATGTCTAATCTAAACCTGCCCTGCTCTAGTTTAAAACCATTGCCCCTCATCCTACCGCTACATTTTCCCCCCTTGATTCAAGCCAACTGTTGACAGTATCTGCGTTTGAGATGGATCAGGAATCTGAGCTTTCTCTCTCTGTTTCTGCAGGAGAATTTTTTGCTATCATAGAATTATAGAATGGTTCGTGTTCATGTTATTGTTGTTTGTAGTGCTGAGGTTTTTTAACCCAGATCAATTTCTTCCTGCAATGCGAGTGGAGAAACAAGCAGTCAAAGGCAGAAATGAGCAGCTGTAACTCCTTAGTCAGATATTCCCTCCGGACATCTCTGATCAAAACCCTACAGAATATAGAATTTGGTCTGTTCTTAATCACCCTAAGATTCAGTTTGCTCTCTGTAGGCTCCTGTCACTCTTCAGTGAGTCTGGAAGAGACAAAGGACAACTAGGATCTTAATTAACAAATGGCTGCTGGGGACCTTAATGAGGTGAGATGAGATGAATCTGGCCGTTAGGCATGGATGTCAGAGATACAAAATCTTCTCCAGATACCCAGATTCTGAAAACAGGATTACAAGGGTTGGACAGAGGTAGATTACTTAGCAGTATAATGCAGATAACGACATTCATGCATTGGAAGGTTATAGGCTCTTCAAATCACTATATTGTTTCCGTGGAGAAGACGGTTAAATGCATAGTAAGTAACTTATGATCAGTAACTTATTATAAGTACAAGGTTAGGTCTTTGGCCATCTGTAGTACGCTTATTGTTATAGGTACACCTTATATTTTGTCCTAATGTTCCTGAAAAACTATAGATCTGCTTCAGCTATCTAAACAAAGCAAGTGAAAGAGATTACAAAATTTCACCCAAGAGTGCTAAGCTCTGTGAAAAAAAAAGTTCTCTTACATATTAACTGCATTGTTGACCTTTTACGTATTCTAAAGGTTTGCATACATTTTCAGCACATGAAATTATACTAGAAGCAAGTTAGGTGATGATCTAAGGTTCAGTCCTACCTCAATCCTTAACTTGAATTTGTCTCAAGATGTCATAATTTTCTGAATGGACAGATCCATCCCTCCGTTTCAGTAGGAACTGCATTAAATGCCCCACAGTGCTGCCCGTCACTGTTGAGAGATGCAGCAATTTGCATTAGCATGGCACCTACAGTCTTCACAGATACGAATGTGACCTGCAGTGTTTTGTCTGTAAAGCGGTTTTCAGACTAATCCCTCATTCACTGACCCACACTGCCTTTCATAGGGAGCAAAATATTAGAAAGCATTTCAGCCCCAGCTTCACAGTCTAATGTTAGATAAGAATATTTAAAATGTCTAGGAAAGGCTTTTGTCCATAGTCTGAGGTTGGGTTTTGAAATCTTTGCAAACTCTTTCTCTGGGGATGCTATGTAGAGAGAGCCATCCTTTCAGCTCACCCTTGAATGCACTTTGAACACGCAGCTGCTTTTACTGTAAGCATGTTATTAATGGTCTCTTTTCAAAAGCAGAGATAGTACCCTGGAAAACATTCTATTGATTTTTTCCCTTTCTCTGCCCCTGTTTCAATCACACTCTTTTGAATGGCTTTCATTTTTAGCAACAACAAGAGATGCTTCGAAGAAAAGTGGTGTCTAGGTGCAGCCTTAAATAAAATCACTGCTCAATTTAAGCTCTGAAAAATACTATTGATATTTTAATAGAAGATTGGAGAACCAATTGCTGGTTCAATAATAGCTACAAGGAGTTTATACATAGGAATCATGCACAAGGATCATTTTATTTCTCTTACTGTGTACGTTAACAAAAAACAGAAGCCTAATTCTTGACTCAATTATTGCATGTCAAGGATCTCAGGAACATGGAAATATTTCATTCTAATTTTCTAAAGTGGAAATGTGCACTGACATACCTGTGCTCAGAGTTCAGAATATAGAACTGCAAATAATATTCTACCATATATTTCTATATAAGAATATTGATACAGAAGAATCTGAAAGTAGGAAATTGTTCACACCTGGAAATAGGATTTCTCTTCTGACTTTGGTTACAGGTGCTGTTAGAATCATAAAATCATAGGATCACAGGATCATTTAGGTTGGAAAAGACCTTTAAGACCATCGATTTCAACAATAAACCTAACACTGCCAAGTCCACCACTAAACCATGTCCCTCATAACCCATCTATGTGTCTTTTAAATATGACCAGGGATTTGACTCCAGCACTTCCCTGGGCAACCTGTTCCAATGCTTGACAACCATTTCGGAGAATTTTTTTTCCTAATATCCAACTTGGTGTAACTTGAAGCCATTTCCTATTGTCCTATCACCTGTTACTTGGGACACAAACACCCACCTCATTACACTCTCCTTTCAGGTAGTGGTAGAGAACGATAAGGTCTCCCCTCAGCCTCCTTTACTCCAATCTAAACAGCCCCAGCTCCCTCAGCCACTTCTCATAAGACTCGTGCTCTAGATACTTCACCAGCTTCATTGCCCTTGTTCAGACTCACTCTAGCACCTCAATGTCTTTCTTGAACACAGTATTTGAGGTGGGCCTGCAACAGTGCTGAGTACAGGGGAACAATGACTTCCCTAGTCCTATTCACCACACAGCTCCTGATACAAGCCAGGATGCTGTTGGCCACCTCGGCCACCTGAGCACACTGCTGGCTCATATTCAGGTGGTTGTCAACCCAGGTCCTTTTCCGCCAGGCATCTCTCCAGCCACTCTTCCCCAAGGCAGTATCTTTCATGAAGCTGTTGTGACCCAAGTGCAGAACCTGCCACTTGGCCTTCTTGATCCTCATACCTTTGGCCTCAACCCACTGATCCAGCCTATCCAGATCCCTCTGTAGAGCCTTCCTACCCTCAAGCAGATGAATGCTCTTGACCAACTTGACAATCAAGTCCAACGATTAACATAGCATTGCCAAGTCCACCACTAAATGATGTCCCTCAGCCCCATGTTTACATGTCTTTTAAATACCTCCAGGGGTGGTGACTCAGCCACTTCCCTTTTTTGATGCTTGACAACAATTTTGGAGAAATTTTTATTCCTAATATCCAATCTAAACCTCGCCTGGTGCAACCTGAAGCCATTTCCTCTTGTTCTATTGACTACTATTTGGGAAAAGAGACCGACTCCACCTCAGTACATCCTCCTTTCAGGTAGTCGTAGAGAGCGAGGAGGTTTCTCTCAGCCTCCTTTTCTCCAGACTGAACACCCCCAGCTCCCTCAGCCGCTCCTCACCAGGCTTGTGCTCCAGGCCCCTCACCAGCTCTGTTGCCCTTCTCTGGACATGCTTCAGCAGCTCAATGTCTTTCTTGCAGGGAGGGGCCCAAAACTAGACACAGCACTCGAGGTGAGGCCTCACAAGCGCTGAGTACAGGGAGACAATCACTACCCCGAGTCCTACTTGCCACACTATCTGTCCAGATACGGACAGGATGCTCTTGACCTTCTTGGCCACCTGGGCACACTGCTGGCTCATATTCCAAGTCCTTTTCCACCAGACAGCTTTCCAGCCACTCTTCCCCAAGACAACAGTTTTCATAAGGTTGTTGTGACCCAAGTGCAGCAACCGGCACTTGGCCTTGTTGAACCTCACACCATTGGCCTTCACACCATTGGCCTTGGCCCATCAATCCAGCCTGTCCAGATCTCTCTGAAGAGCCTTCCTACCCTCAAGAAGATCAACACTCCTGCCCAGCTTGGTGTCATCTGCAAACTTACTGAGGGTGCACTTGATACCCTCGTCCAGATCATCGATAAAGATATTAAAGAGAGCTGACCCCAACACCAAGGCCTGAGGAACATCACCTGTGACCGGCCACCAACTGGATTTGACTCCATTCACCACAACTCTTTGGGGCCAGCCATCCAGACAGTTTTTTACCCAGTGAAGAGTACAGCTGTCCAGGACATGAGCAGTCGGTTTCTACAGGAGAATGTTGTAGGAAACAATGTCAAAGGCTCTATTAAAGTCTAGGCAGACGACATCCACAGGTTTCCCTCACCCACTGAGTGGGTCACCTTGTCATAGCAGGAGATCAGGTTCATCAAGCAGGACCTGCCTTTCCTAAAGCCTTGCTGACTTGGGCTGATCACCCCATTCTCCTGTGTGTGCTGCATGATGGCACTCAAGATGATCTGCTCCATAACCTTCCCTGGCATCGAGGTCAGACTGATGGGCCTGTAGTTCCTGGGATCCTCCCTAGGCCCATTCTTGGAGATGGGTGTCACATTTTCTAGTCTCCAGTCAACTGGGACCTCTGCAGAAAGGATAAACAAGGAAGGAGAGGCAGTGGGGTAGACCTTTGTTAGGGAGTGTTTTGACTGTCTAGAGCTTGGTGAGGTGTCAAGTGTTTACAGGTAAGAATCAGGTCAACAAGGCAGAGATTATGGTGAAAGCCTGTTACAGACGACCCAACCAGGATGAAGAGATAGATGAGATATTATATAAGCGGCTGGGAGAAGTCTCACAGTCATTAGCCCTCGTCCTCATAGAGGATTTCAATTTACCAGATGTCTGCTGGAAATCCAATACAATGGAGAGGAAATAATCTAGGAGGTTCCTGGAGTGTGTGGAAGATAGCTTTCTGGCATAGCTGGTGAGTAAGCTGACTAGAGAAGGCGCCCTGCTGAATCTGCTGTTTATGAACAGTTTATGGGTGATGTTTGGAGGCCATCGTGGCCACCACAATTATGAAATGATGAAGTTTTGACTCTCAGAGAAGTAATGAGGGACATTAGTAGAACTGTCACCTTGTACTTTCAGAGGTTAGACTCTCTTAGACAAACACAGATCTATGAGGCCAGATGGGATCCACCCAAGGGTACTGAGGAAGCTAGCAGAGATGCTCAACAAGCCCCTTTCCATCATTTATCAGCAGTCCTTGGTGATAATACATTTTTTCTCTAGTCTCAATCCCTTTCTGAATATATTGGGGGGATGTTATTACTAGCTGCAGACTTGGTCTCTCATTTTAACGTATGTGTATGTATTTGTTTGTGTGTACGATCCTATGTGGGAGGATTTTTCAGGAGCATCCATTTAAAAGCAGGAGGTCTTTGTGCTTTACCAAGTTTCTGTGGCTCTGACAGTACAAAAAAAGTGCTGTCTAAATGAACTGTAGGTCAGAAGGACAGAACAAACAAAGGGTCTAGAAAAGTCTAGATAGTTCCATATCGTAGAAAGAAGTGGGCAACATGTAAGAACTTCCGTAACACAACTATTCAAACCAGAAAAGTGTCCTGGAAAAATAACAAAGGCTTACTTATCTTTAGGAAAAGCCACTGTTATGTTTAGATGTATTAGGAGAACACAGGGCTCATTGCCTTGAAAAGCGATAAAAGACTGGTCTTGTTTGAGTAGATGGAATGGGTCAGTTAAATATTTGTTCTTTAATGAGATTCACCCTTCCAAACAGTCACATGCAAATTTGGAAAATACTAGAAAAAACACTCCACACTGACATAGCAAAACCCACAAGGTACAAATTTAACCTTCTTTGTTACCACATTGCACAGTCTTTTAATAGTATAAATAGTAAGGCCTTTAACAAATCTGAATAATTCACTATAAAATATAAATCATATTCCCTACAACTTTGGCTTAGTAACAAGATGAATTAAAGATATTGTATAACTCGGGTAGCTTGAGCTTTTCTCTCTGGATATACCTCTTTCCAATAAACCCCCTGGTTCTGCACTTCACATTCTACTTAATCTACTTTTGTCTGTCAATTAGTATGAATCTTGCATTAGAACACACAATGTTGTCAAACACCAACTTTGCAGGCAGCTTGAAAAATGCACCCTAACTTTGTTAAAGTCTCATAAGAATACTTGACATTAAAACATCTTTATTACCTAGCACAAAGATTTTGTACCTAATGTAGTGAATTTGCATGGTTAATTGCTTGGATTACTCCATTAACGGGGACTATGTGACATTTTCCTTGTATGTCCAAAAGCTTCACATTCTTCTGCCTTACAAAAAAAAAGCTAACAATCATTTAGACAGACATTTAGCTAGACTTTTAGTTTTAAATCCTCAGTAGAGAGACACCTGTAAATCAGAGGTTGGTACCAAACATGACAATTCGGCAGCTACAGTCATGTCCGTATTTGCATGCATGGTATTTGCTCAGCATAGTATCATAGTGGGCTACTTTCAAGTATCTACCTTTCCTAAAGCCTGGATTTGGAAAGCTGGGGGGGGTAATTTCCAGCTGGGGCAAGAACTGAAGAGTTAGAAGTTGCAAGTCTGAGTCATACAAACCTAAGCGGGAGTTAACTTCATCCAAATGTAGTTGTCTGAAGACAGTTTGAGCTGGCTTGAGACACCTTCTATGACCAGGGGACAGATACAAGCAAATCCAAAGGAATAAATTCAGAGAGATATATTTAAATCTGAGAATAAGTCACCCAATCTTTCTCTCCATTGATTACAGTTGGAGCTCAGATGACCCACTTTGAGGTAGCAAAAATTAGACATTAATTGTGCACATAATAATAAACACCCATAAATTACATAGTTCTCCAGCTACATGAAGTGGATGAGCTAAGGTGGGTTAGATGGCCACTTCAGTCAAACAAATCCAGGCATAAAAGACCCCCGGACTTTTACACACCAGAAGTCAAATACAAGGTTGAACACAGTTAGAATATCTAACCACTTCAATAAATTATCAAGAGAAGAGCTGGATGTTGTTTGGTTTTTTTTGGTAAAGTCAGATAAAGGCTACTGAATCCTCTATAGGGTGACAATTTAAGGTGTGAATTACACTTGGTCAGACTTGAGGCTGTCATAGTCTTACTGGACTGAATGAGTCTGTTAATTGTACTTTTTGAAGCAAGATAGCTTATGGAAATACTTATGACAAAGGACTCCAAATACAGCTTCAATGACTACTGTTTCCTTCCAATACGTTCCTATTAGGAAGCTGGCTTAAAAAAACTTATTTTTAAAATTAAATTTAATGGCAAAATTCACTGACTGGTGAAGAAAGCTAAATTTATTAATTCATGAGAAAAATTACTTTAAAATAGAGCTACAACATAATAAAAGCAAAACTCCGTAAATGGTCAGAACATTTTTAAGAATTATTTTTTTTTAATGTAATCATTCAGTTCCTCATGTAACACTGAGGCAGCCTGTAAACAAATCCACTCCTATATTGGTGTGATTCAAAAGAAAAATCTGCAACAGCTGTTGTGTGAATAGCACTGTTCTGAGATTTGAGTTCCTAAGCTGATTACAGGCGAACATCTGGAAAATTGAATTGAATCCAAATCTACTAAAAATTACTGTGTCTGTTAGTTTGTTGTGTTCACTTCAGGAAATGAGCAATTTTATCATAATTTAAGGAATTTCATTGCACAGTTGGTGGCATATACATTGAAAGAATGAAGTCATCTCTATTCCTTTGCTATGGAGAAAATAATCTTTATAAAAGGGGAAACTATCCCATTTACGTCTCCAGACATCACTGTGAGATCCTTCTCATGGAGTTTGGGCAGTCGAATTTAATGCCAGACCTCTGCTTACTGAAACAGGAACTTGTTTATGTACACAGATACATATTCATTTAACCTGTGAACTGAATTCTGCCTCTGAAGTTAAGATGAGCTGAAGCCCACCCAAAGTACATGGGATTGTCACTCAAATGTGAACACCGTTTTTTTTACATCACAGGTGAAGGGAAAAACAAAGCAAAACAATCTTTTGAAAAAAAACAAAGGACTTTTTGTTTTGATTGTGAGGGTTTTTTTATCATTTAGATTTAGAAATGTATAAGTGTTGAACCTAAAAGTTCTTTTCAGCTGTTGGAAAACATGTACAAAATGGCCTGTCCAGGATTGCTGGATGATAGGCAGGATCACATCAGTGTGGTCCTTCACAGGCATAAAAATAAAAAAAAATTTGAAACAGTATGGTTAGGGGCAGCATAACACCTTGGTATGTTTTAGTGAAGTGAGAACGTGGGAATTATTTCATGTAACAATGGGACATATTGTCTCATTTAACATGAGGGTGAGGGGAGAGAGAGAGAGAGGCAGGAAGTCAGGAAGGAGGGAACGAAGAAAGGAAGGAGGGAGGGAGGGAAGGAAAGTAAAGGAAAGGAAAAAGGGGAGAGGAGAGGAGAGGAGAGGAGAGGAGAGGAGAGGAGAGGAGAGGAGAGGAGAGGAGAGGAGAGGAGAGGAGAGGAGAGGAGAGGAGAGGAGAGGAGAGGAGAGGAGAGGAGAGGAGAGGAGAGGAGAGGAGAGGAGAGGAGAGGAGAGGAGGGAAGGGAAGGGCAGGGCAGGGAAGGGAAGGGCAGGGCAGGGCAGGGCAGGGCAGGGCAGGGAAGGGAAGGGAAGGGAAGGGAAGGGAAGGGAAGGGAAGGGAAGGGAAGGGAAGGGAAGGGAAGGGAAGGGAAGGGAAGGGAAGGGAAGGGAAGGGAAGGGAAGGGAAGGGAAGGGAAGGGAAGGGAAGGGAAGGGAAGGGAAGGGAGGAAGGGAGGGAGGGAGGGAGGGAGGGAGGAAGGAAGGAAGGAAGGAAGGAAGGAAGGAAGGAAGGAAGGAAGGAAGGAAGGAAGGAAGGAAGGAAGGAAGGAAGGAAGGAAGGAAGGAAGGAAGGAAGGAAGGAAGGAAAGAAGGAAAGAAGGAAAGAAAGAAAGAAAGAAAGAAAGAAAGAAAGAAAGAAAGAAAGAAAGAAAGAAAGAAAGAAAGAAAGAAAGAAAGAAAGAAAGAAAGAAAGAAAGAAAGAAAGAAAGAAAGAAAGAAAGAAAGAAAGAAAGAAAAGGAAAGAAGTGGAAAGAAGAGGAAAGAAAGAGAGAAAGAGAGAAAGAGAGAAAGAAAGAGAAAGAGAGAAAGAGAGAAAGAGAAAGAAAGAAAGAAAGAAAGAAAGAAAGAAAGAAAGAAAGAAAGAAAGAAAGAAAGAAAGAAAGAGAAAGAAAGAAAGAAAGAAAGAAAGAAAGAAAGAAAGAGAAAGAAAGAAAGAAAGAAAGAAAGAAAGAAAGAAAGAAAGAAAGAAAGAAAGAAAGAAAGAAAGAAAGAAAGAAAGAAAGAAAGAAAGAAAGAAAGAAAGAAAGAAAGAAAGAAAGAAAGAAAGAAAGCAGTCATCCCTTACTATTACAGCTTCAGTTTAGATGACAGAAATAAAATGCTGGCCCCAAGATCTGCATGGAGTCATTCAAACAGCTTAATAGCACAGGGAATAAATCATTATTATTATTATGAAACTGGAGACAGAGTTCTTGGGACCTGAAACTGTGCAGCTCAGCTCCAACTGCTGTTCAACATTCAGAACTACCAACTTCATTTCCTCCTAGCACATAATAAATAACACATCTACCCAACATAAAAGCATTTTTATAATAGCAGTAAAGGAACTGCAGAGAGTGTGATTATCATGAACTAATAACAACCCGCAGAAGATATGCAGCACAGATTGGAGATGACCTGAAAATGAAACTATGGTTCACATGGCTGATACTGTACCTGACCAGACATTGTCCCATTTTGACCACGCTATCCCAAACTGCTACCACATTTTAATATTCTTTTCCCCTGCTACAGTAATTTACACAGAGGGAGTCCGTTTATCATTGTGGGTTTCCTCTTTATGTGATAGCTTCTAGCACAAGAGCTAAAATGAATGCCATGTTTTAATTCACAGCGCAGTTAGTGCTGGTTTGTGCACCAGCTCACACTGCCTGTAGTATTTTCACAGCATCACACATCTCAAGGAAACAGAAGGGATGCTCAGCTGGTCTCTTTTTAGTGCCTCTAGTGATACTCTAGCATTGCAAAGGTGATGACTGTACCCTCTAATGGGAGAGAAGGGGTTGCCTGGTGGTTAAAATATACAGCTGGCTAATAGCCAAATCGGATTTGCTCCCTATATTTGCATCGACCTGTGTGACCAGTGACTTCATGCCTCACTTGTGCTGCCTGTGAAGTGGATCCTGCCTCACTCTGTTCTTGCACATGACTTTTTTCTTGCACATCTTTTACAAGGGACCCTAGTAGCCGTTTCAGTACTGAAGCTTGAATACCTGTGCAAGAGGAAACTGCTCTGGATATGTACTCCCCGAGATGCTTATTCATGGAGGAATGTCTCACTGGAGACACTTGCATGTGCTCTAAAACAATACAAAATCAGCCCAACAGCTCCACATCTGGTATCTTTGGGAGGGAATGAATGGGAACACAGAAACTATAATTTAATAAAAGTCCATGCCTCAATTACAGCCTCACAAAATACCCTCAGACAAATTTTAACAGTCTGTGAAAGTCACATGAACTACATAACCTTCTCACATCAGGAAAGAAGTAAAAAAGTTGTATTCCTATGGTTGAAGTGCCCTTTAATTGTACTCACCCCTGTAAATGACTTTATCTCCTCTATGATGGGTGTGTGATGACCAGAAAATAGCTTCAGTGATCCAGAGCAGTCTTCTGTAACAGGAGCTTTTATCTTCAGTTGATTGTTGGGATCCCTATTCCTAGTGAATGCTTCTTGATAGCGCTGTGAGCAAGAAAGCATGGGCAGCTTTACTCTTAGTGTTTTCAGTCTGAAATTCAGTCCTTTATGGGGTTTTATCAGATTTTTGAGACAGCTTCTAACATCTTGGTATTACAGATCTAAAATCATGCTGAGCAGAAGACAGAAGCAGTCACAGAGGAAAGACTAGCAGCATCTTCATGGAAAGAAGACACACCTGTGCTCTGAGCTTCCTCAGCCATCTAAAGACATTGAAAAACAGAGCAATAATGGTCCGTTTGTTCATAATAATCTTTGTAGGGCCCCATTAAAAAAGTCTTTGTTTTGTTTTACTTGGCAGTTGAATTAAAAACTGCAAAAGGGCCTAGGCTGATCAGAAAGAAATATTTTTTTTACCATTTTCTCAATGAAAGAAAAAGAAATGCAAGATCTAGCTCGCACAGTTATTCCACTTGATTTGAGATGTTTTAGTTTTGAGGGAGAAAAGTGTCTTAAATCACCTAAAGTGTCTGCTAATCTCATTTTCTTAAAAGGTATGATTTGGGACATTTTGGCACAATTCAAAAAATGAAGGTTTTAATGAAGGTAGATTAAGGAAAAGAATATTTGCCTTATACACAAGAGTTTTGCACATCATCTCTAAGTATTTTACAGTTTTGAGTTATGGCAAGCCTTAATATATATCAGAAGGATAAAGAATTCTTAATCCTTTCTGTTGACGCTACTGCACATTGTAGGGACTACTCAAATATCCAACAAACAAGAAAAATGAATTTTATTGAAAAAAGTGAAGAGTTATTAGGCAAGGTAGAACTATGGTAACGTAGGGATTCAGCTCAGCCTCAGCAGAAGTATGATATAATGCAAGAAATAAATAAGAAGGAAGGGAAGGGAAGTTATATAATTCGGAGAGTGAGGTGTAAACCAATCCCAAATTCATTGTGGTGGGAACAGATTGTCAGTCCCTGAGGGAAGGAAGCAAAGGAAACAACTGTATGCAAATGAGTATGATCATTTATGCGAACTATATTTACAACTGGTCATAGGATTTTTGTCTGCCCAGATGATTTCTGTGAGAAGCAAAACAGCAGAACCCAGGCTAACTTAATCTACTACTCTAGTTAGATATTTATTTTTTTTACCCATAACATAGAGGTGTAAGATACTAGACCAGGACAAACATTTAACAGGATGTTGTTTCCAGTAGTAGCTACAGCAGATGCCTAGAAGAGTGTAAGAACAGCCTAGGGGAGTGAGAAAAGGGCATCTTGAACCCCTGGGACAACTTTCCACTTTCCATCTCTAAGTAGTACAGGGACTGATGAGCTGGCGACCACAGATGGTCTGCTGTGTTTAATAGCTGTTGGCTCTGTGGATTCCATGGATGTCTAATCTCTTCTTTGAACTCATGTACAATTTTTGACTGCTGGAAAATTCTGTGGCAGAGCTTCACAGTTCAATGTTCAACATAGACAAAAAATACAACAAAAACCAAGGAAAACAAAAAAATATCTTTTAAATTTCCTGTCTAATAATTGCCTTGTATTGTGAAAAAGTGAATTATTTCTCCTCCTCACTTTCTTCACACCTTTCCTGATTCCATAGATCTTTGTTATATCCACCATAACCATTTATTTTCACTTTCTAGAGGTGTGTTATGCCTTTGATCATCTTTGTCACCTTCTCTCTACCTCTTCCAGTTCTACTATATCCTTTCCAAGACAGTGTGATCAGAATTGAACATACTATTCAGAATAGATGAATGAAGTACAGTGATACTAAGCCTATTTGGAGCCATCACTGAGTATGTATAGTTAGGGTTATTTTTCCACATGTACATTACTTTGCATTAGCAGAAATTACATTTTCTCAGCCATTTTATTACACAGTCAGACAATACTGCAAGATAATCCTGTGACTCTTTACAGTAAGTATTAGATTTGACTACCCTGAATAATTTTTAGCACCTGCAAATGCTGTCCCTTTTCAGATTACATGTGGATACCATGAAGAACAGCAGTTAAAATCTGGGTCATGGGGAAACCATCTGCTAACTTCCCCCCACTGCAAAAATACATTACGTGTTCCACTACTTGTTTCTTTGTCTCTTAACGACCCCTAAGATGAGAAATTTTCTGCACCAGACAGACCATGATAACATGCTCCTTGCAGGAGCAGCTTTTAGATCCACCAGGAAACAATTGTGTTGCTCTGTGGAGCAACGCATTTCTTCACCACGTGGTCCTGCCTGAGGAGGGCAGCAAGTGTTCCCACTACAGGGAGAGCTGAGGTCTCAACCGGTGCCTGCTGCACACCACGGCCCATTGCACAGGAGTGCCCATGACAGGGAGAACACTGCCTTCTCATGTTTGCTCCACACAGCAAGATGCCAACCCACCCACAATGGAGGCAGTGGGGCACCAGAGTCCATCCTCAAGAAGAGGTCAGAAAAGAGGCAGGTGCAAGTATATCATATTTGTGATGGAGTGGGAGACAGTTTGCATCACCCACAGTTAGGCCTGTTGGTGCGTGCTAGGACTTCAGCTGCCCCTGAAGTAGGAGGGATGGCAGAAAGTCTAGCTGGGTTGGTCAACAGTTGTCTTTTCATCCCATAGCCTTACCATTAGTTGTATGTATATATATACTAGTTAATGCATGGGAGATGAGATGACTTCCCTCACACAGCTGTAAATAAGCGCAGAAATTGGACAGAAATTTGACTGAAAAGTTTCTGAAGCTGTGCTGTTTTCTAGCTGATAAAGACCAGGCTGGACTTTATGCCTTGACATAAAATCGGTTAAGTGAGGAGTATGGCAGTATGTTGCATGCTTAATATGGTGTTAATTTCATACCAGACCTGCAGACTACTGTCAATTGTCTGAGGGAGCTTTAGCTGGGCTGCAGGATGGGGGCACTTGAGTTGGCTATGAGCAGATCCCACTGATTAGCCACTTGGTAGGAGGGTCTGAGGGCACAATCAGCTCAATCTTACTCGGCTTTCAGCACAGAATTCTCCTTCTCAGTCCCAGATAGCTCAACTCCATAGCCACAATCAGTACCAGTAGTGTCATTGATACCAAAGTGATATCCAAGAAGTGTATTCCTACATCCTGAATTTCTAAATCCATATCTACCCACTCCATTTCTCACATTACTTTCATCTTACTGTGCTTACATAAAAGGCCCAGCCACATGGGGCTGATTCTTCCTTATTTTCATCTAGAAGGGCATTGCTACTCATAAAAAGAATAATTCTCCTATACTAACAGTCGCACCCTGATGTAAGAGCAAGGAAAACGAGGCCAACATATAGTCTTGGCTGCATTTTACTCTCCCAGGAGGAAGAAGATATTAGATCTTTACCACATGATGGACAGAGAAATTACACTATGTTGACTGAAGCTACTCCTGATTTACACCAGGGAAGAGAGAAAACAGCTGCTCACAAAGCTGGCAAGGAGAAAAGCAAAATACAAAACAGTTGGAGCTGACAACAGCAATGCTTTGTTTCTGGTCAGCATAATCGGATAGTGACTGCTTCAGGGCTCTGTTCTCCCCTTTTGAAGAAAACACACAGTGTTCATGGGCTGCAACAGATCCCAGCAGGCTAAACAGAGCAGCAGCAGATCCTCTGATTCCTCCCTTTGGTGTTTGCTGGTCCATGAGTGCTGATCTTACTCTGGGTTAATTATGCCCATATTTATGCCTCTTATATATGCTCCTCACGTTTAACATGTTCTCTAAATCTGCATCTTTTTTTGTGGTCTATTCTGGTTGCCTTTGTGCAGCAGACTCTGCAGATTTCTCTTTTCTGCCTGTATTACCTTAAGGACCAGTTGAAAGACATCCTCAGTGTATTCTTTCAGCGCAAAGCATTTGCCAAATACACATAATGTATATACCAGGCTTATGGCAGCAGGGGTATACAACCCCATAGCTAAGCCAAAAATAATCAGTAAATGTGCATTGAAAACCCCAATGAAAAGTGATTTTGACTAAAATGAGCAAACTGAACTGTAGACAGAAGTTGTTATGAACAATACCTGTGTTTAGATAAAAAAGTTCACTGTTTTGGAAACTTCTAGATGAACTCATGGTGAAAGTTTTAAAAGCAGGCTCCTAGCTGTGTGTCCGTTCCTTGCTCCAGAATAATCTGGATGGGAAGTTTACTGGCCAAGAAAACAAAATTTGGCATTGTAATCTCTGGGTAGCACCCAGTTCTTGATGTCATTAAGCTTGGCTTTAGAGCACTAGTTTCAAATAAATCCATGGTAACAGTGATGACTTTTAAGCCTGGGCTGGCCCATGGAAGGACTGGAGCAACTGCTGTGGATATATTATCAGCACAGCTTTATCAAGAGTCCTTCATAGTGTGGAAGTTTGTGGTGGGAGGATTTCACCCAAAAAGAGCTGTGGGAGAGGTTCTAACAAATTTGAAGGAAACCATCAAACCACAGTGCACTGCCAGCCATTGCATAAGGGAAGGGAAAGGAATTATAAAAAGAGCTTTACGTTTCACTGGTGACTGTTAGAAGTGGGAGCTGGCTGAGACAGAGAAAGGATTTACTCAATTTATTAATTTACTTGTTAATAATTCATTAGCTATGACAGTGGCAATTAAGCCCCAGACTAGCTTTTTCTGTCCTTTCATCTTTCAGCCTGCAGAGATGGACTTTGGCTAATCCATTCCTAGAGATCTTCTGTCTAATTTTCATTTCTCTTTCCCCCTTTCATTCATTGCAGCTCTGTTTCTACTTTCAATTACATTCAGTTCTTCACAGCTTCCTTTCCCAGCCACATACTATTATTGTGCTTCTACTTTCCAATGTGATCCTCCTAGTGCCTTCCTGACATTATCATCCACTTTGTTGCAAGGAACTTTGTCCTTACTCCATCATGATCTTAATTGTCTTTTGAGCTTCCCATACACTCTGCCCTGCCTGTTTGTAACCTTGATCTTCTCCACACCAGTCTACGCTCCAGGTTTCACATTCTTCATTTCCCTCTCTTCACTTGTTGTGTTCCTTAACATATTGCTTTCCTGGAATCCTTCTCCTCAGCCTAATCAAGAGCAAATTTATTAACCCCTCTTTTAAAGGAACAGCTGTTTTTCTGACACTACATATGTAGATGGCATACATTTCATCTCTCCCTTGCAAAGTTAAGAAAAGGCTTCGTACAGTAATAAGGAGACGCATTAGAAATGCAGTGTGTTTCTGTGCTCTAAGAGATGGGTTTTATAGACCTTCTGTGATAGTCAGTACTTAGGTCTTAGCCCATAACCAGTTAATTTAGCTATATACAGTGTTCTCTCAGAAGAGGATAATGAGGAATATCACTGTAACATGTTAAACGCACCAGTAAAAGAAGTGTAAAATTTCTCTGACTGTTTCTGTGAAATTCAGAAAAAATACTTGGCTATCTTTCACACCGTTTGCCTATTTTCCTCTGTTTTCTTTACTTATATGCAGACAGGAAAGATAATTTCAACTCTACTGTAGTCTTTCTATATCTGTTTATAATCAGAAATACGAGCAACTTGTGGTTCTTCTCTTGGCTGGATCACACAGGCAAGCGTCTCGGGTGGTATAGATCAAGCTAACACCAGTGACACAGATCTATTTATTTATACCAGTTGAGAGTTAGACACTAGTCTTTTCTCTGCCAGTGGGGAAAAAATAACACGGACTTTCTCCTACTTCAAGTGAAACTGGACAATAACAGGTTCAGGAATTGCCTATTCTAATTTTCCAGGACAGGATCTTCCTGTCTTGGTATTTATACAGCAGCTACCACTGTGGTATCTAAACCCCCTATTGATTTATTAAAGTGCACTCATAAAGCTCTCTGTATTTTTTTCCTTGCTCTGTTATTTTATGTGGTGTTATTGTGGGAAAGCGAGGTCAATGGAAGAATGTTTTACATTTTGTTCTGAAAGTGCTGAGGTTTACAGTCACTCTGATGTGTTCCAGAAGCAACTATCACAACGTGGACCAGTAGCCAAGAAACCTCTGTCTCCTGCTTTCACGAGTTTCCTTCTAGCAGTTTGTGAGGAGCGGAGCTCCCCTGTGTGATCTTTCTGATAACGTGGATAAATCAAACCCAGATTCTTGGAAACTGAGGAGAAAATTCTTGACTTCAAGTAAGAGGTCGTCAGTGTCATCTCAAACGCTGGTTTGCTTTCATCAGTTGCTTGTTCAGCAGATTGACTGTTGTGCACTCCATCAGCTGGAGGGTGTGTTTTGATTTGTTTTGTTTTGTTTTATTTTTGTTTTTAAGCTTGGCAGTCACTTGCCTATCTACAGTTTGATATAGTCACCAAAGCCAGGAGGTGTGTGGGTGGGCAAGCAGATGTGTCACTCTTTGAAGCTGCAGCCAGAGCTCACAAGATGAAGTGCAATAGTACCCTGGTTGAGCCTGAGACATGCAGGCCACATTAGGTGCACACAGTGTGCACATGGAGTACGAAGAAGCACCTTTTCTTTAGACATATTTTGACTAATAACTGTAATCTTCAATGGAGTGGAAATACCAGTGGAAAGGAAGCATTGCCTCCACCTTCCTCAGCTCTAGACAGAACAAATTGTTCTTCATTTAACTTTGAAGCCAAGAGACTGAACAGCTTGTGTGTATTCTGGGAATGGTATTATTTGAATGAGGTGACCCAGGGGGAAAACCTGCTTGTGTGTTTCTGGCATTCTTGTTCATGATGTCTCAGAGTCTTCACATCACAGGGAGGTTGGACAGGATGGAGCTGAAAGCAGGCCCAAATGGAAATGTGCACAGATGTAGTCTGGAAAGAAAGGGACAAACAGTAGTTATGAGAAGGCACGAGGCATGGCCAAGTTGTGGTCTTCCACCACCTAAGGGAAGGCAGCAGAATCTCAGCTCACCTATGCCATGTTGGGGTGTAGACAATGTAAGTACAACTATGAGGTCCTTGGAAGAACAGATGACAAGCCTCATGTTGTGCAGCACAATTGTTAATAGCATTCACCAACAGCTACAGTTTCACCCCAAAGATTTGCAGTAAGTCCCAGGTTTCGTATAGCTGTGCAGTAACTGATTCCCGTCCATGACTTGACATAGGAAGGGGCAAACTTTTATCAATTGTACCGCTAATTTCTGTAGACATTCCTGTCAGTCCTCCAAACCTGCTGGGGGCTGACTGACTGACTGGTAAATTTTCTTCTATGGTGGTGAGGATGGGATGGGATGTCTGTGAGGAAAGAACATCAATACTGAGCAGAGCTGGTTAGTACCGCACTACAGGAGATTTCTGAACTATGTACGTGGACAAGATTACACATGGATATTTTGTGTGGGCAGGAGCAGCAGGGCTAGGTCATCCAGAATATTTGCCTGAAACTTACATATTTAACAACAAAGAAAACTACTGATATTAAAAATCCATAAATATTTTGGACATTTTAAAAGAAACTGAACTAAAACTGGTAACTGCAAAAACCAATATGTTGTAAATTAAAACCTTCACGAGAAAAAAATATGCCAGTGCTTATTTTTTTTGGAATTAATGTGTATTAACTGCAGCCAGCACTTGTTCATCACTGTGCTGTGCTGATACTGGAACAGACACAAATATAATCAAACCCAGGTCTCTTTCTTTCTCTCTCCTTCTTTTCCATTCTGACCAACGCGTTTTAATTCAGTCCATATGAATGAAGTTCAACCATTAATTTTATATAACCTGATCTATGCCACAGAATAAATAATACAGTATCTGTTGCCAAATTAGAACAGTCTAACTGAAATAGATATGTGCATTTAGTGAAGCCAAGGCATAATTTGCTTGAATCAATATTAGTACTGCAGCCAACATATGGGATTTTAAACCTAAAGTACATTTGTATATGGGCTTTTATAATGCAAATGGATATAAGTTTTTCCAAACCAATACATATTCAATAAAACCCACCAGCTTCCTGAGTGTCAGCTGATACAGCAGTGGATAACATGCTATCTTTCCTCCTTTAATTTTCATGTTTAATAAACTTCTTTCTAAACTTGTTTGGTTTGATGTATTTTGTTTCTGGCAGCAATATCTTCAAAGGCAGAATTCTTCCCTGTGATTCCAAGCTCACTCTTCTATTTCTCAGTAGCAGCCTAATGTCATAAATTAATCTATAAAGACAGGCAAATTTCCAATACGTACCTGTAATTATTTTCCAGTCCTTTCCATCCTTGGGATCTGTGCATTCTGAAATAAGCATGGAACTAAACCACACAAAGGAAGACTTTTCAGAAAAGAGGCACTAAGTCAGATCTACTTCAGTTGGTCTAAATAGGTTAACTTATTTTGAGCATTGATCTGCATAATGAAAAATGTTATTATCTTTGTTGAATATACTAATCCAGAAAAGTGCTTTTATCATTCACATTTTTAGCTGCTCAAAAGAGTTCTATTAGTGCATCCCTTGCGGGTTCTGCTACTAGATGAAAAAACTTCAGGTTGAACTGTTTTGGTGTGGTTCACCAAACAAAAAAATCTGTAGCTGATGGTAATTTTGGAGGAGGTGAGAACTCATGCCAGTGACAATAAACTGTGTAATTGTATGGCTGCACAGAGAAATTTCTTCCTAGTTCTAGATGTTAGTGTTTGGCTTATGTTTTTGGTGAGAATAAATAGGCAATCTTCCCTGCACAAGTGTTACTGAGTCTGTACAATACAATCAGCCACTTTGTGCTTGAAGAGACCTTTTGAATTTCTCTTTTCTGGAGGTATCATATTGGGCTAAAATAAACACAGAAGATTGATCACCAAAATCTTGGGCTACTGGTGCTGTAGGACCTTCTCCAAAATTCAAATAAGTAAAACGTGAAGACTTCAGTGGCTTCAACTAGCCTTCGCTCTTCCCCAAATTTTGATGTCTAGCTCACGTTACTGTGAGGTGGCTTAAGGATGGATAGAAGAGACTCTAACCCAGCTGAGTGTACAGATATGTAATACGGGTGCTAAACTATATTACGCTTTTCTCTCACTTCTGAATATTGTAGAGATATCATTTCTAGGGTGTAAAACCTGCTGATATCTCTCATGAATCATGTTTAGCATAAATGCTGAAGAGGATATTTAACTTTATTTTTAACATCACAAATTAAAGTTGGGTGATTTTAGTTCAGTTGCATTATGAGTGGCTCAGAGCTTGCTTGAAGGTAACTGCTACTTTGACAGTAATTCAATCCATACATCTGTACAAACTCCATCATGAAGCTCTTTATCGTTGTTCTCCAAGAATGTCACATATATGTTATTCCACCATATTAACTTTTTCTCTCTTTATCATTGTTTTTACCTAAAATAGCTACGTACTTAGAATTCTGAAAGTTTTAATTATAGTCATCACAAGCTTAAACTGAGTCCAGAACTAGAAACAACATAAAGAAATAAATGACTATTCCTTTAATGTTTATCTGTCCTACATAGAAAACTGACTAGTCTCCTAGCCAACAAAAGCATCTACGTTTGAAGTGATGTTCATCTTACATACTTTCATTTTTCTACTATGTAGGCATCTACATTCAAACTAATTGTCTTGATTTTCACTGTAACCAGTGGAGATTTAGTCAATATGGTAATATATCTTTGAGATGTATAGTCACTACCCTTTCACCAATGCTGGTGATCTGGTCCTGTTTTAGGATGAGATGACTCATACTCTGTTGACCAGACTGATTAAGCGTTTGGATCGATTGCTTAAACATATTCCTGTAATGACCACTGAGATAGCACCACAGCCTGGCAGATACAAAATCTATGGGAGACCCACACTGTACAGCAGAGCCAACTGGGTGTCCCAAATGGTACTAGATGTCCATGCTTAGGCAATTGAAACAAATCATTAGCTAACATGTTGAAAAGGATCGAAGTGAATTAATATCCTCCTGTTTCACAGTATTATTAGAAATAAGAACCTTAATTCTTTAATGAAAAGGCAGGCTAAATAGTATACTTCTTTGGAAAAATTAGGGTGAAATCCTCACCTCATGGTAGCTTAAGGTGAAGTTGGTACAGACTTTTTTTCTCAGGAATTCTCTAGTTCTCAAGAAACAGCAATTTTCTGACCGTTGTCATTCAATAGCGCTACACTGACACTATTGGGACCATGCCAATATGCATCATAGGAGGATCTGGCCTTGAATTAGCCATCTATGGCAGGAGGGTAAGTAGTAATAGTACAGACCCACATTAAAGAAGGACATTCGTTTCTTATAAAATCAGTTAACAGTCACAAAAACCACTTGAAATTAATAGAAACTAATTGAAAGTAATGGAGAATTACCTGAAAATGTAGCACAAGCAGATGAAATTAATTGAAGATAATTGATAGTGACTGGAATTAATAAAAAAAATGGAAACAAATTTGGCTTAATTGAAATTTATTGAAATTGAATTAAACTCAATAACTCAAAACCTATTAAATTTAATAGAATCTAGCCAATATTAATTTTATACAGTGTTTAATAGTAACATAGCATTCTTAAAAGGGATTTTTATTAGATGTCTTATTTGTATAACACTATTGTTATATAGTAGTAAGAGTAAACTTTAACAAAAAAAAAAATTACACAGAGCATAGAAACTTCTGGCTCCTTTTGGAATAGTTATGTGGATGGCATGTCATACTGATAACAAAAGTTCCTGACAGGATTTAGTAAGATAAAAAAAAATGTCTCATGGATTTTATATCATGGTTGAGGTTTTTATTAGAGTTTAATGAGAACATTCTACCCATTAAGGTGTTGGCTTTGATTTGATAAATAACTCCTTGAGACACTGAATCCAGCATCTGTCTTCTTTATGAGTGCACTGTGAGAACCCTTTTTTGTTGTCTTTAATGATGAAGCATTTTAAGTCATATAAGCTTCCTTATAAATTTCCTTCTCTTACATCACTAGTGTTTTTACCAACTATTTCCACCTCCCTCAACCTTTGTCAGTTGAAAGAACTAAAGACACCCTCACATAAGCCCATTAATAGATATATTCAGCTCAATGAGTGCATTATAGAATCATAAAATCATTTAGGTTGGAAAGACCCTTGGGATCATTGAGTCCAACCATCAACCCCACTCTACAATATTCTCCCTTACACCATATCCCTT
Organism: Larus michahellis; assembly: GCF_964199755.1. NCBI lineage: Eukaryota > Metazoa > Chordata > Aves > Charadriiformes > Laridae > Larus > Larus michahellis. Next base: position 5,683,978 of record NC_133930.1, read on the forward strand.
AACACCACATCTAAACGAGTCTTAAACACATTCAGGGATGGTGACTCCACCACCTCCCTGGGCAGCCTATTCCAGTGTCTGACCACTCTTTCTGTGAAGAAGTTTTTTCCTAATGTCTAGCCTAAACCTACCCTGATGCAGCTTGAACCCATTCCCTCTTGTTCTATCGCTAATTACCTGTGAGAAGAGACCAGCACAAACCTCTCTACAGTGTCCTTTCAAGTAGTTGTAGAGAGTGATGAGGTCTCCCCTCAGCCTCCTCTTCCTCAAACTAAACAGTCCCAGCTCCTTCAATCGCTCCTCATCAGATTTATTCTGCAGGCCCTTCACCAGCTTTGTTGCCCTCCTCTGCGCTCCAGCACCTTGATATCTCTCTCGTGTTGAGGTGCCCAGAACTGGACACAATACTTTCCATTGATGTGTGCTCTTGCAGTAACTTGCAGGAAGCTGAGAGATAATGTGAAATACTTTTTACTGAACTAGCACCAAGATCACATTATTTCAAGAATGTGAAAGAAGAAAGATTTTTCTTCCAGGAAAATCAGGAAGAAAATATAAAATACAACAAAATGTATTTCAAATGATTATTTGTCAAACTAAAAAATAACGACTTCTAGTATATCTACAGTGTCTAGTTCTAATTAAGAACAGATGCATAAGTGTATGTGGAAGACCAATACTTTTCAGGAAAGATGAAAAAGCAGATGCTGCTTTTGAAAAATCAATTTATGCCCCTGTAATGGCAAAAAAGGACTTGGCTTAAGATAAACAAAGGGTTTAACTATTTTATTTTTTATTTTTTTTTTAACTTTTAAGTAGGGACCTACTACTCAATGAAAACTTCAAGGAGGGTTCATTTCATTTCAGGGACATAGCACCATCTACCATTAAAAACGTGTTGGGAATCCAAGTTATCCATGGCAGACATTACACAGGATCTCAAGATACTCCTTGTCAATTGAAGATCATGAGGGATGTTTCAGGACATCTCAAAGACTACTTAGTCCTTATGTTAAAGCTACTGAATCATGCCCCTGACAATAATAGGAACTTACACACCTAGGTCACATTTAGTGATCTATATGCCAATGTCTAAATTTATGTACTTTAACCAAGAAGTGGAATCATACCACTTGTTGGACCTGGTAATTAAAATCAGAGTACAGGGTAACCTATGCATTTCAGTGCTGTTTTGCACTCAGTAGTCATTAAGTGGATTTGGCTAGCATTTCTAAAAAGAATCTTGGTTTGGAGAAGGTTGTTTTTAAGAAAGAGTGTAGGAATGTTTTCTGACCAGGACAAAAGGAAGAAGTCGAAAAACTGAGTGAGAACAGAAGAGGAAGGAAAAAAGAAGCAAAGGAAAATAGGACACAGAAGAGGGAAAGTCAAAAGAAGGAATGAGAACGTATGAGAACTGGATGAAGAGATGCTACTTAATTGCCCTCCTGGACACACAAACACAGATTGCATGTGTTCTCACACAAATTCCCAAGAGTTTACTGTGGCACCCAAAACTGGTCATGTATAATGCTACAACTCTGATGCTATGCAAGAACTACGCAAAACGGCCTCCACGTTAAATTTCCTGAAGTGCAAATAGCTTTAGTAGCATTTGTCAGGGAAGTTCTGACGTGAAACAATGTACTTTGTGAAGCTCTAGAGAATAGTGTTAAATGCACTTCAGGAATGAAACCTGAAACCGAAATCCATCTATCCCCGTTTGTCATCGTAAGTTAATGGCCTGCTCTGCCTGATGCACAGCAGCAGCCAAGCCTCTTTGATTTACTGATTATCTGGGTGAAGTTTGAACCACATACACTGCTAGGTAACACTATGGATTCTCCCTGTCCCCTCCAGCCTATTTACCCACTTCTGGCTTCCTGCTGAGACATGATTTCCTTTGATTAAGCACCTGAGCTTAATTGTAAAATGAAAACAGAAACATAAAACACACAATCCTTTTAAGCTGAGAGAAAACACCAAGTAACTTTTGTGAGGGAAAGGGCACAAAAATTGATTTCCATGTTCTGTGCTTTTGACTTTAACCAGAAGCTTGTGGGATCGTAGAGGAAGAGGACAATAAAGTGAATCCTTAGAGAATTCAAATAGGTCTTGGTAACTTGTTCCAGTGCTGTACTGCCTTCCTGCACCTCAACCTGTGGCTATCTTACCATCTGCTGCCTTTGGAAAGAGTATAGCAAATCATCTTTGCAACTCAAATCAAATAGGCCACTATTGGGCCTTTTCTCAGCCTCCTCTTCCCCAAAATAAACAAGCCCAGCTACTAAGCTTGTTATAGGTCACGTAACCTGGGCCCCTGATCAGCTTATTAACTCCCTAGTCAACCTTCTCTAGTTTTTCAACATCCTTCTTTAGCCGAGGAATCCAAAATTGTTCATAATAGTTGCCCATCAGTTGCCCATCGGATTAGTCACTGGCTTAATATTTTGAAGCCGCTCTTGAAATAAAGAAAATGTCTTAAAAATAGAGGAATAGAGGGTAATTGAAAGGACTTCTGTGTATAACAGAGATCTCTCTGTTTGCAGAGAGCATTTGCAGAAAATTAAATCAATCAGTCAGAGGCAAATAACATGCTTGATGCTGATGAAAGAACAGTTTCTTCCCTCATTGCTTAGTGAGAGGAAAAAAACCCACAACTGTAGCAGGTTTATCAGATGCTCAGGATTCCATTAACAGGCCTAGAAGGACATTTGGGAGGAAGGAGAAACCTTGAAGTAAGAGTCATGAATGTGCTAAATCACCTAGAAATATATACTGCAACAGTTTTGTGAGCAATAAAACCATGTTACAATTTTAATGCATTTCTCAGTCCAGCCTGATTTTTTACAAAAAGGCTTTGATTGGCCAAGGAGATTTCTGAGGAGATGGGTTAACTTCTGTGAATAGTTCTGCTCATTCAAAATTGCTGTTTAGATATTCTAAACTGTCACATCATATCTGAGCATGAAAGTACACTTTTGCCCTTTCTTATAAATCTTGAATTACATTATAATACAGCTCAACATTATTCAGTATCAGCTCTTTTCTCCTTCTTCTTCTTTTCATTGTATTTATTTATTTATATCCTGATAATAACATCCTTGGGGCATTGTATAGGCAAGACATGTATCTTGGCCTCCTCCTTTCCCCAAGAGTGCAATTGCCTTGCGGTAATTATAAGATGTCGTATGTTATTATGAAGGTGCCTTATTGCTCAAACACATCAGGGATATCTGATAATGTAATTACTTCACCTTATAAAACTATTATAAATCATGCATGGGAACGTTTTTTTCCATAGCAAAGCTGTCTGAAGAATTATCACTTTGCATGGAATAGGAATATCATGGTATGGCTAGCATTATGTTCCCTAAGCCCATGGTAGGCAATGGCGGTATTAAAATAAAATATTTAACATGAATGATTAAAGAAAACACATTCAGAATGCATGGGTCCTTTCTAAAGGTCTAGGAGAACAGATTACCATCTAAGTGAGAATATTCTGCACTTCTGCCTTCTGTGACATGAACAGCAGCTGCAGATTTGTTGTTTCTCTTTTTTTTTCTTTACTTTCTTCCTTCCTTCTCCTCCTTCCCAGCTTTCCTGAGTACAGTATAATTGTTATAAAAGCAAATCAATAAACACTTGAAACATTGGCCATTGTACAAAGAATTGTGCTTCTATTGGCCACCACTTTAATAACATCTAATGATTATTTCTCCCTCTTTCAGCCTCTGAGATTTCTCAGTACTTTATTGATTAGAGCTTGTGACAGAGTTCTGATTATAATTAAAAATTATCAATGGGCAAAAAGAATGCAGTTCTACTTAGCAGTAAACTGAACAGATAATCACTAGGTTAGGTGATGTGATCACAAAATATTTCCAATAGTACCAGGTAGAGAATAATTGAAAGTCACTATGAGTCACAATTCAGTAGGGCTTAACTAAATCTTAGATAAAGGCTTTTGTGTCCTAGGTAAATTGGTAGTGTTATTGCTCTAAATCAAACTCTTTCACACCCAGGATTCCCAGAGTTCTCTCGACTTTTGAGATTTTTGGCCTGAAGGTGGCAATATACCCCTCCAGGAGTCACTCAAAAAATGCAAGACTAGATGTGATAATGTGACAGGCAAGTGTAGATAACAGGAAAAAGAGGAAGAGGACCTCCTTTGACGGTTCCTTGTAGTGCATGTGCTTCTGGAGGCATGACCTTGAGGTCAGTCCGGCATTCACCTATTGGCTGTACCTAGTTGTGCACATTATAGAAACGGGAACTAATTTTCCAAAGAAGCAATGTGAAATGTTTACTATGAAATTCCCCGGTGGAGCTAGAATCAAGTAAGGTAGAAGCAAGAAGAAAAATTACAAGGCTGTTGTTAGATAGGGAGGACAAGAATAAGTGTTAGCTCAGGTATTTGGATTTGGAACATGAACATCTCCAGAAGGGCTCTGACGAATTCAACTACATATTTAGTTGATAAACTGATACTTAAACCATTAAGTAAATGGAAGCAATCTAGTTTAATGAGAAGGACTGGATAAAGAATCTGGAGACTTGAACTCTTTTTCTCACACTCTTTTTCTCTGAGAGCTTCTTTCTCTACCCCTTAACTTTGTCCTTAACAAGTACCCACTTTTGAGAAGATAAATCTTGGGTACCACAATGTGTACTAGATCTTTTATACCCAACAGTTGTTTTTCTTTCATATTTCAAAGGCTGCATTTTAAAAGCTGGAAGCTCTAAATATTCTCCACCCTTTCATCCAGAGCTCCAAACAAACTGATTTATAAGATGCACTGGGAATTGCTAAATGGCTTCAGCTTTGTCATAATACACTGAAAAGCTCATCTATATTCCTGCTGGTGGTTAAACGTGCATCAAGCTCAATTGTTAAACAAATATGAGGGAAGATGGTACTTTTAATTTTATGGGCTGTCTACAATACTGTATGTCCTCTTCAGTTCGGAGGATGCTTTAGTCTGTGGAACTGGGCTGAGCAAATCCCATTTTTCTCACAATACATGCAACCACTCTGGGAAATCATGTTGGGTGCATTGATCTGAATCACCCTTCAAACCAGTCATGTTGTCATAGCTTAACTTTGTGTTTCAGCTTAAAAACTGCACAAGATTCTTTTTAAATGCTAGGACATCCTTTTATTGTGAGGAATTAAAAAATGTGGGACTCGCTATTGTCGTCATATAGCATTTGTGAGCTTTTATGAATTATTTACACAGTCATTTTCAGGCAGATAAAAAGAAGTCAGTACCCTATTTAATTTTAAGTTACTTTACCCTTGCTGTTTACCACAGATTGGCTGGAATCAATGGCCTGGTATCGCTTAAAATGTGCTTCTTTCCTTCTACCCTTGGTGTATCCAACTCACTTGGAATGCAACAGCCATAACCCAGGAGCAATACTGTGCCATCCGTCCAGCAGCAGAGCCTCCCTGATCTTGTAGGAGTCTCTACATGTTGGAACTGTAAAAAGTTACTTACCATCATTATCCTCATCATCATCATCATAAACAAATAGATGAAAAATATCCCTGTAATGCAGAACTACACAGTTGGAAATTTAGTGCTTTTCATCATTATTTGTATATACAAAAGTGCAATCATTGTGTGTTTTCTCAGGTTCTGCATAATCAGTGGATCTTTTTTTGTTTGTTTATTTTTTTTTGTTTTAGACTGCTTAACACACAATTAGGTATGAAAAGCATTACATTTCTTTGCTATTGCAGCATTTTGGAAGTGCTTTAATAAGGAATTTCTAGTCCTGGTAACTGGCATATGTGTGCATATGAGCTTGAAATCTGCCTCCAGGGGCTTCTTCTTTGTCCAAACTAGGGGTAGAAGGAGTAACGTGCAAGTGCTTCTTTTCAAATAGTTGCTGCACTCTGCTGGTCAGCCTTGACATGCCACAGAAACCTTGCAATTATTTGGAGGGGAAGGCAGTAAAGATATGTGTGCAAATGTGCAGGTGGCAACAGAGTAAGCAGCACCGGTTCTTCCCCATATAAGTTACTAGGAGCCATTTAGTTTTCTATAGAGTGAAAATTTACTGTGAGGGTGTGGGGCTGAATCTGTAAATCCAGCTGAGATGACAGGTACTCCATGTCCTATGGCACCAGAAGGGTGCCCCAACAAGTAATGCTCCAGACAGAGCATTGTACCTGCATCTATCCAAGATGAAGTCACCAAGTTCACAAACAAGTGAATGGCAGGAGAGCCACACTCAATGTGTAACTGTTTGGGGTAACTGATAGGAGTCAGCAGAGCAGTCACATAGGAGAAAATTGCTTCTCTGTTTATATAATTAAGAGACAGAAATTGTGTAAAAAGAAAAAAAGTGAAACAAAACCAGTCATCCAATCTTTCACTTCATTTCCCAAAATAAATATGGTCTGTGAATTTGACTAGCTTGTATCTCCCACATTAGACACGTCCACTTTAGTTTAGATAATATTTGGATGTTGGGAAGTTTCTCCTCTTAGTTGATTCTATGTCCTACCTCCTCCCTTATGTTATAGCTCAAACTAGGAAATGTCCATTGCACACAACTCATAGTCTTTACATTTTTTGTGGCAAAGCTACATGTGACTGATGCTGAGTTTTACCGATAGCTGACACAGTACTACCAATTAATGTTTGCTGTGTCTATAGTCTCCTGCTGAGTTGAGCATGTTGGCTGCTATGTATGCTGTGGAGCTGCTTGCCTTCAAATAGAATGCATGTTGAGAGGACAAAGTTTGAAGAAGATAGGTCAGCAGTGGCTATTCCTCAACAGATTTCAAAATACTGAGCAGATGTAAGGCTATACCACTGATCTATCATTTGCTAATATTGTGTAGTCTTACACAGTGATACAAAACATTTGTGGTCCACTGTCTACACTGATGGCTCATCTGGAGAAGACATTTTTGCCTCTATTTGGTCCTCTGGTGCTCTGAGGAGGTCAGGCATGACCTAGTCCAGTCCAAAATAGGTAAAGCTGCACTAGTCCTGAAGTACACTTGAAGTAATACGGACAGCTAGATAGACACCAAAGAGGGCAGCTCATCACAGCAATCTTAGATCATTACCTTGGGACCAGTTTTGTGTTTCTATTTTTATGCCCAAACTTCTGCTGCCCACATGTCAAAACAGTGCTTTGGTTCTTCTTGGCTTGGAACAATTATGTTCATATACCAGACCAGAGAGGAGAATATTTTTCGTGTTGGTTTTATTAGTATGTTGGTTTTACTCTAAGGTGTAGACTAATCTTTATTTCACACAGCACAAAAGTTACAATCGTAAAGTCATAGAAGACCTACAAAATACAGCTGAATACAAATGCCATGTTGCAGCCTTTTTGACTGCCAGACACATCAAGATATGCTTGAAATGCATCTTCCTGTGCTTACAGAATTTTCACTTGAGGACCAAGGAAACGGGATCAGATCTTAGATGCTGTCTTTGGTGTAAATCGGTTATATTTACCCCTTCACCAACACATCACACTTGCTTTGCATGTATCTGCTCACTGACATCCTCTGAAGAATGGTACTTTCTGCTTTCTTCGTAGAATCACAGAATCATAGGATCACGGGATCATAGGATCATAGAATGGTTTGGATTTGAAGGCACCTTTAAAGGTCATCTAGTCCAACGCCCTTGCAATGAGCAGGGATATCTATTAGTTCTCATGTGTCATAGATGAGCTCAGGTCAGATTGCTTACTCTTGAGTTGCTATAGTCAACAGCATGTTTCTTCCCAAAAAAACGCTCTGAAGAAATGAAGATTTGCACCATTTCTTGCATTCTTCAGCAAGTGTCTGTAAGACTGCCAATGTTTTCCATTAAAAAACAAAGCAGTAATAGTAAGTCAAGTAGAAAAAGCGTGTAAGAGTATACAGGGAACGGAGTTGGGATATAGCCTACTAATCTTACGTTAAATAAGTGCTAACTCTGTGTGGCATCGAGGACAAGGAACAAGAGACAAGAACATCCTGAAATCACAGCTTAGTGAGGAATGGTGCAGTGCACTTTCTTTAGAGTCTCTTTTTCTTCCTTATTTTCTGCATAATGGAAAGGATTGAAGATATTTGTCGGCAACAATGGACAGTGCGACTGAGTACACCCTTAGCAAGTTTTCCAGTGACACCAAGCTGTGTGGCACGGTTGACATGCTGGAGGGAAGGGTTGCCATCCAGAGGGACCTGAACAAGCTTGAGAGGTGGGCCTGTGCAAACCTCATGAAGTTTAACAAAGTCAAGTGCAAGGTCCTGCATGTGGGTCAGGGTAATCCCAAACAAAAATATAGGCTGCAGAATAAAGGGATTGAGAGCAGCCCTGAGGAGAAGGACTTGGGGGTGTTCATTGCTGAGAAGCTCAATGTGATCTGGCAATGTGCACTTGCAGCCCAGAAGGCCAAGAACATCCTGGGCTGCATCAAAAAGACTGTGACCAGCAGGGTGAGGGAGAGGATTCTGCCCCTCCACTGTCTTCTGGTGAGAACCCACCTGGAGTACTGTGTCCAGCTTTGGGGCCTCCAACATAAGAAGGACATGGACCTGTTGGAGCAAGTCCAGAGGAGGGACACGAAGACACTCAGAGGGCTGGAGCTCCTCTGTTGTGAAGACAGGCTGAGAGAGTTGGGGTTGTTCAGCCTCGAGAAGAGAAATCTCCAGGGAGAGCTTATAGCCCCTTCCAGTACCTAAAGAGCTACAGAAAAGCTGGGGAGGGACTGTTGATCAGGGAGTGGAGCAATAGGATGAGTGGTAACAGTTTTAAACTGAGTAGATTTAGATTAGATATCAGGAAGAAGTTTTTCACTGTGAGGGTGGTGAGATGCTGGAACTAGTTGCCCGGAGAAGCTGTGGCTGCCCCATCTGCAGGAGGTGTTCAAGGCTGGGTTGGATGGAGCTTTGAGCAACCTGGCCTAGTAGAAGATATATCCCTGCCCATGGCGGGGCATGGAATTAGGTGATCTTTAAGGTCCCTTCCAACTCTAACCATTGTATCATCTACAACATAATTGTATGTCACTACGAATACCAAGTGTTATTAGCAATGAGTCTGACTCTGGACTCTCATGTTTGAAAGCCTAAGGTTTTTTTTCTCACTAGCCCTGGCATATCTAAATCTTAGCACAAATAAGGCAAAGAATATAAAATAAATCTGAAAATCAGGAATCATCCAACTGGAAACCAACAGAACTGCAACTCAAGTGAGATTTGGGAGATCGCATTTTCCAGCAAACAAACAAATATTCATCAGGGCTAAGCATATTTTTGTTATTAAATCAAGGTAGTTTGGTTTATATGCCCATGTGTGTACACCATTTGAAATTAAAAGTGGGTCAAATTACCCATAAAAAATCTGGCTGGTCAGTGAGCCAGAGGGGCTGGCATTTCCCAGATGCCACAAATGTTTTCCCAATCACTTCACTTTCATTTTATTTAAAATAAACTATCTGACGTCTAAAATGGCTGGGATTATTGCAGCTGGAAAAAAAAATACACTTGGAGTGTAAAGCCCTTTCTCTATTCTTATTTCTCATAACACCCTGTAAAAGGACATGTTTTGTCTGATATAAACTATTATGACACTCAGGAAGAAAAATGTATTAGAAACTGAACAAGGTGCATAATTTCTGATTGTTCACCCATTACTCTAATATATCCAGTGAACACGTAGTCTTGATATTGCAAAACAGTCTTACACATTTAAGCCTGATATAATCCTACTGAAATCAGTGTAAAACTTTCTGGTTTTGAGGATGTTGAATCAGGCCCTAATGAAATTGTAAAAGCTTCTCATTTGTGTAAAATATACTCAGAAGCAAGTTAAAGTGAGAAGTTTCCCTAAACCCTTTACAAAAGACCTTCTGAGCAGCACAGATGAAGCCAAAATGCTCCACAGCCACTTCCCTTTGTGGTCTCTAATAATAATATATTTGTGAATAATCCATAATTAAATGAGAAGAGCATAACATTAATTATTTCACTAGATTGTTAATCAGCAGGGTATTCTATGCCCCCCTCTTCCTAGTAGCTAACCTGTCAGGGTCTAATAATTGTTGCCATGAACAGGGTTGGGTTAAGGTCCCAGAGGAATGCCAATTCTCTTGTTCCATTAGTGAGAGCACATATAGATCATTTTCAGTACTAATCTAGGGCTAAAATCAATTATGTCTCTTGTATTTAAAAATTAAATTGACTCACCATGGGAGTAGGATAAAGGGAAAAAATACATTCCTCCTATTATGTGTAATTACAATTGTAAAACATTTTCCTTCAAAATGTAATTGCTGCCTATAGAGACTGAAGCTGGAGAGCTTAAACTGTTTAGCTGACACATTCAGTTGTCTTTCAGGTTTTTCCTTTGGATTATTTAATGTGCTGAAACAGTCTTAAAGACTTCTCAACTTTTAAAGGCTCTCATAAACAGCGTGGGGTTTAAGAAAAACAAAAAGACTTAACCATGAATTAATTCTGTCATCTTATTAAAAAACATAATGAAAGTAATTTAAATTTATAGATACTTTACTCTTTTAGGACAAAAAAAAAGGAACAACAAACTGTAATCTTCAAGGGTTTTTTTTGCCTAGAAAATGTATATCTTGCTGCCATGTCTGTTTTTTCTTCTCATTATTGGGTTCTTATGAGACTTACAAGAGTAGTTAATCAATGTTATGCAATATATATGACCTGCCATTCAGTGAAAAGGCTTTGAAGGTCACCAGAGAGTGTAATATTGGTCCTTTCCTCTGCTGGGCAGGAACATGCTGAAAATCATGTTGTTCTACAGGATGCTTGTGTGAGATATAGCTTAGATACTCAACCTTAGATACTCAACAGCTCAGGTGTCTTGCAAGTCTAGGGTCAGGCAGCAATCCTACAAAACTTTTTACTTTATGTTTTTGGTTCTCTGCTGTCTTTCATGTTGACCATTAGTGCCAGTTCTGTGCACCAACCAATTATATGTGCTAAAGAATAAGATTCACATAGCATAAGAAAATGCTGATGAGGAAATTTGGCTTCCTTATTTACAGATACATATAGATTGCTGAAGGAATCATGAATAGTAACAGTACAAAAATAGCCTGTATCACCTGTCACACTAATCACATACTAAGAAACTGTTTATAAAAGATTTGTAAATTATCAATGTCTTCCATATATCAGTTGAAAAATAGGACTATGCTTTTGAGGAGACCTGTATCCTTACATTCATTGACAATTTTCAAGGTCCCATTGATTTGCCAGCTTTAGAACCCCTCGAAGAATCAGATTAATTGTTTGCAGGAAATATACAATAAATGTCTCTCTTTTGCATTTTTTTTCTTATTCTTATTCACCAAGTTTAGTTATATGCAAATTATGGATATGAATGGTTATCTGTACAGTTACAAGCACCTTCCAGGATGATGGTTTCTAGACAGCTTATTATTCATGTGGTTTATTTGCCATGTTTAGAAATAACCTCTGACCTGTGGATTCTATAACGATTGATTAGTCATTTATTAAGACATCTAAGAATCCATTATTCATCCTCCATAAATTATTTATAAATGTACTTCTAATTTGATGCATGACTGCTATATTTAGAGTACATAAATAAGTCAAGAAAGGCTAACTCCCACAGTCTCCTAGCATTGATAAGGATTGCATCAATAACCAAGTACAAATCCAATGGGAATTTTAGTTTAAATGAATATTTAGTATTGAAACAATAACAAATTTCACCTCAGTCCTTGTAAGCTAATCAGACAACTTATTTTAAATGTTTTTTAAATTACAGAAGTCCATCATTTCTATCGCCCTGAGCAGAAACAAACATAAACCTTTGATTTCCAGGGAGTAGCAAATGCTATTTCTCCACAAATTTTCTACACAGGCATTGCAAGGTATTGGCATTTTTCATAGCTGTATGAGCAGGCTGAATGGAATCACAGGCATGCTAAAAAAACATGGGTGGTTTGACTTTAGCCAGGTTTAATAAACTCAGTTTTTTGAGGCTCATGCAGGATTAACGGATGTGAGATGGAAATGGTTGTTCCGATGGGAAACAAAAAAAACTTCTTGGCATTCATGTGATTTCTGTTCTGTCCTGTCTTATCTTATTCTGATTCATCACGTATTGTCTGAGTCAGAAAACTACAAATTTATCCAAGTTGTTTTCTCACCATGTCAGACAAAAAAAAAAATCTTTCAGTATTTTTTTTTAATTTAGCATTAATTTTTTTAATGCTAATTCCTGTTTTATAAAAATATACCCATTTCCATGGAACTTTTCAGAGCAGAGGAAATCTAAGATCTGAGAAGCAGTCTTTGCATGTGGAGTGAAAGAAGGTGATGTGTGTATTGGTCTTTATGTAAACTGGTACCCAAAGGAAGATGTGAAGTACTGACTACAACTCTTAGATAACCATGAGGGTCAGACCACGAGACATCAAAGGTAAAGATCATGACCTGCATTGTATATTGCATGGCAAGCCCATACAGGGAGACTGGTGAACTCACAGTTTCTTAAGTTCTGATCTAACTGGAATTACCTAAAAAAATTGAGTGAACTGGACATTATCAAATAATTTACTTCAGCTCAGATGTAATTAACGATATAAACAACAGAAATAATGGCACACACTCTGTAAAAACAGCAAATGAAATCAAGTGGACATGATTGTCCGGCACATCCAGCTACCAAGCTAGGGTAATTCTCTTTGCATATGTGTATTTTTAAGTGACTGAGTTGAATAGTCTCCATTGCTGTGGGGTTTTTCTTTTCAACGTATATACAGAAACACCTTTTTTCTCTTGGGCAGAAACTAAGAATGATCCTCTCTATTAATTTCTGCCACACCAACACTCAGGAGTGAGAGTCAACACTGGGATGTTTACTAGCTCTGTCATCATCAAAAATTGTGTAGTTGGTAATTTGAATTGTTGTTCCTTTGTTATACAGTGCAAACTAAACAAATGTACTGGGCTCCCAGAATATGATCTGGGATATGATTCAAGGGCAAGAATCTATCTTACTGATGAAAAAAAAAGAAAAGTGTGACATTCAGATCACAGAATGACTATGTAGAATTACAGGAAAAAAATGTTTTGATGCAGCAGATATCAAACCCAGAAACTGTTTTTTACAGACCAAATGCTCAGCTTGTTGAATTATAAGAATGTCGGTGGCTTCAGCTGAAGATCTGCTCCAGTAAAAAAGTAATTTCTTACTATAAATTTTTTGCTTCATATGATACTGTTCATTCTTCTGAAAAGATTTTCTTTGTCTATAACATTGTCCATTAAGAAGTGTTTCTGGTGTTGAAGTTCAGATATTACTGTAAGCAAGTATTATTCTGAATTTTCACAACTGATAAAGGACAGTGGTGTTGCAAAGTATCATTATTACTTGAAAATCTACATTTTATACCAGAAGGCTAAAAGGCACATGCATTTTGTGCTACATTCTTTCCCTGACTGTGCCCATTAACGAGATATAACTTGTGAAAAATCAGGAGAAGCAGGGAAGAGGACAAATATAGAAAGGCAGTGAAAAGTAAGATACCCTCTCCTCCTTCATCCGCAGGTGACCAGTCTATTTCAAGTCTGACCTACCTGGGCTTTTGGGGCGATGGGGAATATTGTACTGCCTCTGCATTCTCTGCAGATAACTATCACTCTCCATTACTGTCAATATGCAAGTGCAAAATAGATATTGTGCAAATACAAGTTTTAGAAATGCTGGCAGACAGACAGTAAGAACATGACACTATTTGTCATCAGTAAGCCATTTTAAAACTCGTAAGGTTTAAACAATTATTTTAAATCCCTTCTTGGCCTAACTGTTGCATAGAATAATGAAAGGGAAAGAGCGAGTGTACCTGGGTGCTTTTCATGGATTATTTCCTTTTGCTCCCCTTCACCATAGAAACAAGAAGCATCATGTCCCAGTGACATCTGACTCCCTCTCTACCTTTAAATGCTTCCCCAGATAATACATTATTGTGTTTGTAGCATCTTCCCTGTGGTTCCCACAGCAGCTTCAAAACGACTCCGGTTTGTTGACAAAACAAATGAGCCTGAGACATTGCGACAAAGGACACTCTTCCCCAGAGTTTTATTGTAGAAAGAGCTACGGTGGTATCCATAAGCATACTGTTTAAAGCAGAGGCAGAAGGAAGATAAGAAAGCTGGGCAATTTGATCGGCTGTACACAGGGACTCAGAATCTTATTTGACTGGGAAATATCTGATTGACCTTGAACCTGAAACAACTTGTCGGGGGATCTGTTGGTTCAATTGCTCTCTGTCAGCTCTTAGGCTAGCAGCACACTGTTTCTCCTTTTCAGATTTCATCTTCAAAAAAACATGCTGATGGGACTATAATAGCACTGGGCCAGGGCAAGGAGGACTGCTTTTTCGGATAGGAGGAGAGTGTATTTACAGGATTTTTTTGCATTTTCTTTTATGCAAAATATAGTGGTGCCTACTGATTCAAAATATATGCAAGGTTTAATAAGGAAGTTAAAATATCCCAAAAGAAATGTTGTGGCAAAAAGTGTTCAGGCTTAATGCGAATGGATGAGTGGATTTAAATGAATAAGCAACTAATATAAACATATTTATGATTAGGGAAAAATGCACAGAGCTAGGTATAGGTTCAGTCAGGTAACTTTGGGACAGATTCTGAAGTGTTATTCACAATATACAATGCATTACTGTGTTAATGATCTTGATTTTTATGAGATTATCAGATTATTTATGAACTAAAATATTTATCAGTAACATCATATGGCTATTGAGTACTTCAGGTGGTCCCTTTCATGCCCACCAAAGTAAGAATATTCATATATCATTCCTGTGGTCTGAGTAACCCACTCATAGATTTTTAGCATGGGAAACTCCAAAAATTCCAAGACAGTCTCTTCCACTGCTTTGTTACCTTCACTGATGCAAGTTTCCTTAACTCCCATTTTAACAACTTCTTGCTGAAATTATCTGTTGCTCTACCTGCCAGGAACATCAAAACCAGATTGTTCCCTCTTCCTCGGCAGCAGTCTGCAACAAACATGTAGACTACTATCAGCAGCAGCCCTAGGCTATCTTCTCTAGACTAAACAACCTGAATTCATTCAGTCTTTCTGCTTAGGTCATTTTTCTAGACTTCTGCTGACCTTCCTCATTATTTATCTTTTCTGAATTCACTATACCCAGACTGTACTTTTCTTGAAGTGATATGTTCAAAACTGCTTCCAGCACAATACTGCAGTGATGTCTTAAGAGTCTGGACCTAACAGAAGATATCCTATCACTAAGCACTATTAATAATGTTTATTTTTTATCATTAGAAAATACCCTTATGACATATAGAACTGATTAAACTACCCCAGTGAAAATAAATTACATTAACTTGCCCAAAGACCAAGGCAGCAACACAATGCCAAGTAGTTCTTTCAAAGTTTCAAACTAGTTACCTCTGATAACTTGAAATAAATATCAAGTCCATCCACTAAGCAATTCCTTCAAATCCGTTTCAGTTTTTTTAAAATGGCACACCTGCACAATAACATACCCAATTGCCTCCAGTGACAGTAAGGAAAACGTAGTGGACTTAAATAGCCATCCTTCAAATGTTTGAAGATAGGTAAGGTGCGACTTACTTTCAGTCACTGCTTTTGTGTTTTTCTAGTGGTGTTAATCACAGAATCACAGAATCTTAGTGGTTGGAAGGGGCCTCTGAGATCATTGAGTCCAACCACATAAAAAAAAAAAAAAAAACAACACACACAAAAAAAACCCCAACACACCACACCAAAAAAAAAAAAAGCACCCACCTACTGAACTCCACACCCACAATGCCACACAGAACACCCCACCACAAACCAATAATCTTGGGCACTAGAGCATGCCCTGAAGAGCCATGTTTACACGTTTCTTAAATACCTCCAGGGATGGTGACTCCACCACCTCCCTGGGCACCCTGTTCCAGTGCCTGACCACTCTTTCAGTAAAGTAATTCTTCCTAATATCTAATCTAAATCTCCCCTGCCACAGCTTCATACCATTTCCTCTGGTCCTGTCGTTATTCCCTTGGGAGAAGAGGCCAACCCCTGCCTCTCTACAGTTTCCTTTCAGGTAGCTGTAGAGGGCAATGAGGTCTCCCCTCAGCCTCCTCTTCTCCAAACTAAACATGCTCAGATCCCTCAGCCTCTCCTCATAGGACTTGTTCTCCAGACCCCTCACCAGCTTGGTGGCTCTCCTCTGGACACGCTCCAGCACTTCAATGTCTTTCCTGTAGTGAGGGGCCCAAAACTGAACACAGTACTTGAGGTGGGGCCTCACCAGTGCCGAGTACAGAAGCACGATGACTTCCCTACTCCTGCTGGCCACGCTATTCCTGATACAAGCCAGAATGCCATTGGCCCTCTTGGCCACCTGGGCACACTGCTGGCTCATGTTAAGCCGGCTGTCCACTAACACTCCCAGGTCCTTTTCTGCCGGGCAGCTTTCCAGCCACTCAGCCCCAAGCCTGTAGCGTTGCCCGGGGTTGTTGTGACCAAAATGCAGGACCCGGCACTTGGCCTTATTAAACCTCATCCCATTGGCCTTGGCCCATTGATCCAACCTGTCTAGATCCCTCTGTAAAGCCTTCCGACCCTCAAGCAGATCAACACTCCCACCTAGTTTGGTGTCATCCGCAAACTTGCTGAGGGTGCATTCAATCCCCTTGTCTAGATCATCAATAAAGATATTGAACAAGACTGGCCCCAAAACTGAGCCCTGAGGGACGCCACTGATGACCGGCCGCCAACCAGATTTTGCTCCATTAATCACAACTCGCTGGGCACGGCCATCCAGCCAGTTTTTTATCCAGCGGAGGGTACACTTGTCTATGCCATGATTCTCCAGTTTCTCCAGGAGAATGCCGTGGGGGACGGTGTCGAAGGCCTTACCAAAGTCCAGGTAGACAACATCCACAGCCTTCCCCTCATCGAGAAAGCAGGTCACATGGTCATAGAAAGAGATCAAGTTGGTCAGGCAGGACCTCCCTTTCATAAACCCATGCTGGCTGGCCCTGATCCCTTGGCTGCCCTGCACTTGCCTTGAGAGCTCACTCAGGATGATCCTCTCCATGATCTTTCCCGGTACCGAGGTCAGGCTGACAGGCCTGTAGTTTCCGGGATCCTCCTTCCGGCCCTTCTTGTAGATGGGCGTCACATTGGCCACCCTCCAGTCATCTGGCACCTCTCCTGTTGACCAGGATTGTTGATAGATAATGGAGAGAGGCTTGGTGAGCTCTCCCGCCAGCTCCCTGAGAACCTTTGGGTGAATCCTGTCCGGCCCCATAGACTTATGCGTGTCCAGGTGCATAAGCAAATCATTAACTACTTCCTCCTGGATTACAGGGGAGTTGTTCTGTTCTCCATTCTTATCTTCCAGCCCAAGAAGCTGAACACCCTGGAGGTAGCTGGTCTGACTATTAAAGACAGAGGCAAAGAAGGCATTAAGTATCTCAGCCTTCTCCTCGTCCTTGATTGCAAGGTTTCCCCCCACATCCAGTAAGGGATGGACATTCTCTGTCACTCTCTTTTTGTTGATGTATTTATAGAAACTTTTTTTGTTGTCCCTTATATTAATTGCCAGGTTGAGTTCCAGCTGGACTTTTGCCTTCCTGATTTTTTCTCTGTATGACCTAACACGATCTCTGTACTCCTCCTGAGTTGCCTGTCCCCTCTTCCAAAGGTGGTAAACCTTCCTTTTTTCCTTAAGTCCCATCAAGAGCTCTTTGTTCATCCAGGCCAGCCATTTTCCCCGCCCTTTAATTGTGCGCCTCATGGGGACAGCCTGCTCCTGGGCCTTTAGGATTTCCCTCTTGAAGAGCGTCCAGCCTTCCTGGGCTCCTTTGTCTCTCAGGACTACCTCCCACAGGACTCTCCCAACCAGGGTTCTGAACAGGCTAAAGTCTGCCCACCGGAAGTCCAAGATGGAGGTTTTGTTAACCCCCTTCCTTACCTCACTATGGATGGAAAACTTAACCATTTCATGGTCACTAAGCCCAAGACAGCCTCTGACCTCCACGTCCCCCACTAGCCCTTCTTTGTTTGTGAACAGTAGGTCTAGCAAGGCACCTCCCCTGGGAGGCTCACCTACCATTTGTGTCAGGAAGTTATCCTCCATACACTCGAGGAACCTCCTAGCCTGCCTGCTCTCTGCTGTGTTATATTTCCAGCAGATGTCTGGTAAGTTGAAGTCCCCAACTAGAACAAGGGCTGGCCTTTGCGAGACTGCAGCCAGCCGCTTATAGAATACCTCATCAACCTGCTCATCCTGGTTGAGTGGTCTATAGCAGACTCCCAGCACAAAATCACCTCTGTTAGCCTTCCCTTTCACCCTTACCCATAAACACTCAACCTCTTCATCACTGGAGTCTATCTCTATAGAGTCAAACAGCTCCCTAATGTACAGAGCCACACACCGCCCCCCTCCTTCCTTGCCTATTCCTTCTGAAGAGCTTATAGCCACTCATTGCAGCATTCCAGTCATGACCATCATCCCACCACGTTTCCGTGATGGCGACTATGTCATAGTTGTCCTGCCGCACAATGGCTTCTAGCTCATCCTGTTTGTTGCCCATGCTACGTGCATTAGCGTAGATGCACTTGACCTGGGCTACTGATTTCACCCCCATCTTTGGCCCTTGACACTCAGCTTCATTACCAGCGGGCCTGGTTTTATCCCCTTCCCCCTTAACTTTCAGCTTAAAGCTCTGTCCATGAGCTTTGTTAACTCTTAGCCTAGTACCCTTTTCCCCTTCTAGGAAAGGGTTTTCCCATTGTTCTCTAGCAGTAATTTCTAAACGTCTATCACCTTTCTCTGATGAAATGTCAGAGTGGGAGTCCTCACTAATGTGGTCTCCTTCAAACCGTGGCATGCTTTCCTCAGGTTTAATCTTGACAGGCCCAGTTATCTCCCCTTCCCCTCTCATATCTAGTTTAAAGACCGGTCAATGAGCCCTGCTAACTCCTGCCCCAAAATTCTTTTCCCCCTCTGGGACAGCTGTGTCCCACCTGACAATGGCATGCCAGGTGTCTCATATAGCCACCTATGTTCGAAAAACCCAAAGCCCTGCCTGTAACACCAGTCCCGGAGCCACAAGTTGATCTGTTGCCTCTTCCTATCAATTTCTTTATTCACAGTTGCCACTGGTGGGATAGAAGAGAAGACAACTTGTGCTCCTGACCCCTTGAGCTGCTGCCCTAAGGCTCTAAAATCTCTTTTAATTGATTTCGGCCTCCTCCTACCCATTTCATCACTACCCACCTGAAATACTAACAGGGGGTAATAATCAGTGGGGTTTACTAGGTCTGGGAGTTTGTTTGTCACATCCCTGACCCGTGCCCCAGGGAGGCAACAGACTTCCCTGTGTAGCGGGTCAGGGCGGCATATTGGTCCCTCTGCCCCCCTCAGCAGAGAGTCACCCACAACTATGACCTTTCTCCTTTTCCTTTTGGAGCTAGTAGTGAAGTTGGGTCTGCTGTGACGTGTACTTTCTGTCTTCTCTAGTCTTGGTGTGCCATCCTCCTCTCCATCGGCCAGTTCCTCCTGCAGGACTCCATACCTGTTCTGCAGGGGTAACTGGGAAGCTGGGAGAGGTTGGGAGGGGACTCGCCTGCTTCCTCGAGCAGGGACCTGTTTCCATTCCCCCTCTTCTCTGAGATCCTCTCCTGTTGCTTGGTGAGAAGAGGGGAGAGGGTCCTCCGATTTACACGGGGCCTCAACGTGTTCCCCTACTCTCAGGGAGTGGGCCCACCAGTCAATCTCTCTTTCACACTCCCTGATGCTCCTCAGCCTCTCCACTTCATCCTTCAGCTGGGCCACCAGGTTGAGCAGATCATTCACCTGTTCACATCTTATACAGGTGTTGTCTCCGCTACCCTCCATTGCCAGCGCCAGGCTCTGGCACTCTCTGCACCCAGAGGCCTGCACGCCCATGTGTTTGCATGGGGCCTCGGTCTGGGTGCCCACAGCTTTCCTAAACATAGCCTTCGATCTGGTAGCAACCACAGCTGAGTCCCCAGGAGCGACTGACCTTACCATGTACGCCAGTAGAGGCACTGGGCCCGGCCGGTACACACACCAGCTCTGGTTGCTCGCTCTGTGTCTGTGACTAGTCCCTGCCCTCCCTGACGCCTTTTATCCCCTGGAGGCGGGATAAACCGGGGGTGGTGGTGGCTCCGCCCAGGCTCGCTCAGCAGCACCGCCCCCCAGCTGACAGCCCCCAGGACAAGCAGAGGCCTTGTCCCGGCTTCAAAAAAAGCCCCAAAAAGAGCTTCTCGTCGGCCTTTTTCGCTACAGATCCCTTCCCCAGCGCAGTCTTACCTGCCCTGAAGCTGGTCTCCATGTTGGAGAGTAGGAGAAAATAGCTTGGCACAATTCCATGCACAGTAACAAATTTGCCTACCTAATACCAGTCATTTGGTTTTCTCTGCTATTTTTTCCAGGCATTTTGGAAGCCAAGAAACTCTGACAGATGAGGCTCATGGTTAAGTTACAATATCTTAACTATTACAACACATCAGATGAGCCACAATCCATGTTCATATTCTTATACTACAGTGGATAGGAGGCAATTTGAATTACCACATAAGGAAGGGGTTAATCCCAGCTGAAGAATTTTAAATTTGTTGATCTTAAAGCCTGGGTATAGTAAGATACTGCTGCTTAGCTGAAAAGTTTAAATTACAGAGTGAGGATCCCTTAAGCAACTTTTTCAAAAGTCTGAGACAATAGAAGATTATATTTCCTGAATTTTTCCTTCCACAGTGTTTTTGATGGTTCACAGAAAGCAGCTGAAATATAACAGTGGTCCAATTATCAAATTAATTTTGTTATTAAAAGACCCAGTATTAATGATGGTTAGTTACTGTACCTCCCACTTACTAACATAATTACACTGACGTGTCCTGGCCTTCATTTCAGACATTATCAAAAGGAATAGTATCATCTACTGTTTTCTTAATATGGCAAATTGTGGAGGCAAGTCAACCCAATATTATCTCTGTAACTGGTATGGCTTTTTTGTCTAAAGAGGGTGTCTGGTGCCTGATCCTTCAATGACCTATTTTCCAATAGGTATGAGAAAGGGACTGAACCTTATCTGATGTTACGAAAAGGACTTTTGGGGAGGGACTCCACTTGCAGTGAAGATATAAGAAAACTTCTTTCTTCATCTGAAGATAGTTCAAGAGATTTCCACTGGAATGTCTTCCAGCTGTCTCCAGATATATTGGTTCGTATTTTCCTCTTGAAAAGTCAGTTGGTCAGGAGATGTATAATAACGTATGATTACCTATATATATGTATATTAACATATATTAATCTGCAAGATGAAGTTTGTCTGATGAATTTTCAACCTTTTAAAAATGTATAGAAAAAAGGGAAAAATCACCATTCCTATCCTGCCCTGCTCTATAGTCTGACAAAAAAAATGATAAAGTAGTTGCATTTGGAGAATATTTTTTTCTTTAAGAATTTTTTGTCAGGAAATTCAGTTTAACAGAATGTTATCTTTTTCATGGACTAATGCGACTGCTATTTCAGCACTGTGTGGAACTTATAAGAAATAAGGAGCCCGAGGATCACATTTCTAAAAAAATCCTCTCTCAGCAGAGTCTTGCGCTGGCTGTACTGGCAGTAAACCAGTGGAGTGGAAACCAGTGCTAGCTATTGAGCAGAACATTGCAGTTGCAGTTACATGTAACTTATGGAAGTTAAACCTTCTACTATAAGCTTATGGTCTTTTGAAGGTGCACCTGCACTGCAAAGGGTACACTTTGACTCTGGAAGCCACAGAAAGAGGTTTCCAGCCAAGGCCTGCTGAGATTTCTGTGTGCAAATTACAGTAGAGATGGAGAAGTTATACAAAGGGAGCTAGAGACTTTAGAAATATGAGCAGGAAACAGCGAAATGAAATTCAGTCTGGAACAGTGGAAAAAACCCATCATCTAATGCCTCTGGAGAGAGGTGCGCAAAGAGGTAATCTAAAACAGGCATTCAGTAAATGGAAGACGCAATAATAGTGAAGGAAACCTGTGGGGTGACAATGAGCCATTTCTTTGGTAGTAAAAGACAGGCAAAGGGAGCAACAGAGAGTGTGAATGTGCTTTAGGGGAGTCCTATAAGAAAACATGACATCATGGCCCAGGGAGGAGGCACAACTGTACTGTCACTCAGCCATGCAGGAATGATAATGAACCAAAGCTGTTGTTACAATGAAAAAAAATTAGGAGAAATAGTTGTTTTCAACACAAATGATTGAGAAGCAGAAAGTGACTGGAGGAGAAGTATTTGATGAGACAATCAAGAAGCAAAAGGGGGAGTAATATTAATTGCTTGCACAGTGTGGAAAACTGTTCATTCTGTGAAGGAAAGAGAATTATTAAGGATGGTCTGGGGGGGCTAGTCAGGAGAAACAGAAGAAACTAAGCAGAGAAAAAATTAGGCTGAATTAAGTAATTAACAGTTCTTAATAGAGAAGTCTATTAGACAAAGAAATGTTCTCCTAAGAGACATGACTGTAAGCTCTTTAGTGCAGGCACCATGACTGCTTATATATTTGCATTGCACCTAGCACAGTGGGGATCCCGATCCTTATTTGATCCTGTGGGTTCTACTGCAATAGAAATAACAAACCGCAATAATTAAGTAGTGTGGTACAGCCATAGGGGATAGGCACTGAGGCTGAATTCTCCTCTTGGTTACAGTCTGCTGAGGTCAACGGGATTATTTGGATACAGGCTAGTGGTATTGACAGGTCAATTTGGCCCATTTCATCTGCAAAAATAGAATATGTGTGATTTCTGCTCCCAAATCTACATACTTACTATTGTTGTGGAGTGATGCAGGCTAGCCATTTTTCAGCTACTCAACGGGGCTGTTTCATTCCCAAAGAACTCATGATGTAGGGCAGAGTGGTAGATGTGCAGAGCCAAGGACTGGAAAATCAGTGGGTGTTTCTTCAGAGCAACAAAATTTGCTACAAGCTGCAAAATAGAAATCCACTTCTTCAGGATTGGTGTTTGGGGAGTGAGAGTGCAGCCTTTCCTCCCCCATCACTTGCGTCTCAAGGAAGTTCTTGTTCAGTGTCTGATTCCTTCTCTAACAAACAGAAGTGAATTTAGAGAGCAGAACCTGAGATAAATCATGTCAATCCTGCAGAAATGAGGACACTGGAGAACATGCAGTCAAGAGCCCCTGGCAGTGCTGTAGCTTGGGGCTGATGGGTTGGGGACATTTCTGTAGGTTACATGGAGATTATAGCCTTCACTGAGAATAACACTTTTCTGTCTAAAGGGCGGGGGGGTTGCCTTGTTTTTCTTTGAGTGGACCACAGCATTATTATTGTTGTTGTTGTTGTTGTTATTATTATTATTACTACTACTATTATTATTATTATTATTATTTTAATAGCTGAAAGCTAAAAAGAACTGGGTCTTCTCAGAAAATTGAGCAATTGATGAGAAAGTAATTGATGACAGCAGTCCCAATTCTAACAATTTCCTGTCTTGCTTTGCTGGTACTGGCATGTACTTTATCAAAATGACTGAAATAAGTGATGCATTTTCAGTCAGCTTTATCCTTGACTCTTGTGCATCTGAGAAAGACCCAGCACTGGGTTTGGCAGATAAAGTGGAAAGCAAGACAGGAACTACCATTATGAAATGTAAAAAGTCAATTTGAATGTCAACAGCAAAGGCAGGGGATGCAAGCTTTAAAGAGCTCTAGTTTGAGAAAATGAGGGCACCACATTGTGTATCCCTGACTAACTGCTCATGTTTCAAGCTTTAGAAGAGTGCTACGTTTAGATGCTTTTTCATTACACATTGATTTTCATTATTTTAGACCACAGGACTCTCTGATCTTCTCGTGGATGCTACATAGGTCAGAAGGAAATGCTGCCCAAAACCATGAAGCTTGTGAACATCCGAATTTCATTGCATGAGTTTTCTCTTTTGGATGGGACAAAACTGCACTTTATCACTATTTGGGGGTAAATTTCAGCTGCAGTATAGTATTATACAGTGTCCTTCTCTTCTAAAAGTTGTTTTAAAGGGAAAACCGTTGTGCAAAAAGGAAAGCAGAATTGCTATCTCCATTTTTGAGGCTGTAAAATCCTCAAAAAAATGTGAGTGGTGAGATGAAGTAACTTGCCCAGGTCATAGGAGCCATAGGACACTGCTACCTGATCCTGCTACTGATACCTGATTTTATAAATCACCAGAAAGAAAAGTAAAAAAAAAATGAACAAGAAATGGGGCTAAAGTTGATCAGTAAAGCCTACAAAGTTCTCTGCATCTCATTTAGCTCAGTTAATGTTGTGACATTGGAGGAATGCATCACAGCTTGTGACCTGCCTTGGGAGGAGGCAAATGCATACAATTCATTGATTAAACACAGTGGTTTTACCTCTAGTGATGAAACCAAGACCAAAGTGTCCATCTTTATTACTGACTGGGAAGTAATGTTCATGGGTTTCCAAAACAGTTGCCATATGACCATAAATGTGTAGTTTATATGGTTTGGTTTTGTCTCTGTTTAGCTCCATGTCCCACAGGGAACCTTCCCATGAGGTGCTGTCACTCTGTAATTCTCAAGCTTTAATCTCTTTCCTGAAGCCAGCCCTGTGTTTCCATCATTTCCTCTCACTGCCTCAGCAAAACAGACACTGTAGAGGTATGATTCATCCACATTTGAGATGTCTGTTTTAGGATGAGGTGAATCATGCTCGTTTCTTTCCGTTAACTATAAAGGGAGACAAGGGTGACTAATCGAGACATAGATGTCTGTAGTGCAGACATGTAATGTTGAGATGAATCCCACTCTCACAGCCAGCTCAAGTCTGACAGAAATGGTGACAGACAGCTGGGTCCAGCAGAGCTTTGGCTCTGGCACAGCACTACATGAAAGCATATTGCTTCCAAGGTTGTTTCAAGACCAGACAGTCACCAGTGCTCAGAGCACAAGTTATTTAGCATGGAAGGCACAAGCTGGCCCCATGCAGAACTAGGATACCTCCACACATTTCTCTTCAATTAAGTAGTTCTAGGGAGTTTGGTAGAGATGTGAGTCATAGCTTAGATTTAACATGATCTTTTTGCTCAAGCATAGCATCAACCTTGCTGTGCCTGAGCTGTGTACATGCAGAACTTCTTGTTGATGTCTTCTTTCCATGTTTTTAAAGCAGCAGTGATGCTCTATGCATTTCCACAACAAACTGTCTATGCTAGTCACACTTAGCTCTTGAATCTGTAGAGACGTGATGAAAATGGGTTTGTGGCAATCAGCTTAGGCATTAATATTTTTAATGTCTATTTTCTCTGTTGTCTATATTATCCAGACCTTATTACTTGGAGTACCTGTCTGAATGAGCTGAATGGTCCATTTTTATGACCACCTCACTGCATATGAAGAAATAGCATGGGTAATTCAGTTAATCACAAACAGCATGGAACACAAGAAAACTTAAAGTAGACCCTTTGGGTCTGGAATAAAATTACTCAGATTGTGTCATGACTGAGCAATAGTCATATCTGATCTCTTAGTGTCCACAGGCTTGCTAGCTAGACTGAAGACTTGCAAAACGTGCTGGAAATAGTCATAGCCTTGTTTTCCCAATTCTGTAGGTAATGGGCTAGTGACTTTCCCATCTTACCTGCATCATTTAGTGCTGAAAGTGTGAAAGTTGAACTCTCAGTGATGCCAAAGCATCACTAAATTGTCTAAGAGCAAATCTCCATTTCCAGAGAACGATAGAATCACTTAGGTTGGAAAAGACCCTTGGGATCATCGAGTCCAACCATCAACCCCACTCTACAATATTCTCCCTTACACCATATCCCTTAACACCACATCTAAATGAGTCTTAAACACATTCAGGGATGGTGACTCCACCACCTCCCTGGGCAGCCTATTCCAGTGTCTGACCACTCTTTCTGTGAAGAAGTTTTTTCCTAATGTCCAGCCTAAACCTACCCTGCTGCAGCTTGAACCCATTCCCTCTTGTTCTATCACTAATTACCTGTGAGAAGAGACTAGCACCAACCTCTCTACAGTGTCCTTTCAAATAGTTGTAGAGAGCGATGAGGTCTCCCCTCAGCCTCCTCTTCCTCAAACTAAACAGTCCCAGCTCCTTCAATCGCTCCTCATCAGATATATTCTGCAGGGCCTTCACCAGTTTCGTCGCCCCTGCTTCCTGAAATTCTCTGTCATGACACTCCACCTCCATCAAACTTTTGAGGGAACCAATTAATCCACAGATAAAATTTACAAGGAAAAAAAAAAACAACACAACATTACAAAACAATTCTAATTCATATGAAATACATACCCCTATCCTCAGCAACAGTAAATCCCAATTTTCAACAATCAGTCTATGGAGGTTATTTTCCTCCATGCTTTCCAGCAATGTTACTGCTCAAGCAAATAACTCACCGAAGACTGAAGGTGGTAGAATCAAATTCTCCCCCATGTACTTTTTTCTGAAAAGTCTTGATGATTAATTGTACCAAAAATGTGTCAAAAAATATGCCAAAAAATAGCGTGAATGTTTCACTTTTGCTTATATTTTTGTATGAATTGGTTGATGAAAAGCCCAAAGCTACAAAGCTTAATTTTCTTAGATATTTAGCTACTAAACACTTTCAGAAAGGGTTGGTCAGCCAAGATGTACCTTCTTTCCTTCCCCTTTATTTGCTAATTTTGAGAACAAAACATAGGGCAAATTGGTTTTCCAATAAAAATAACATCTAAATGGAATATTTTATTCCTATAAAAAGGTCTGTCTTAATGGAAAACACATTTTTCACTGAAAGAAACATTTCAAATGAAAATATACACAGAATAGATGTGTTGTTATACAGAGTTAAGTCTGAGCACAGTGGAAGATGAATGATTGCTTTTGTAGTATGAGGGGAACAACTTAAAGACCAACAAGGGACGCAGAATAGTAATCAATGGAAGCGATGACTAAGCCAGTTTTATTTCTAGCAATAGAGGTAGAAGGAAAAACAAAGACACATTTAGGAGATATTAAACAGGCATAAGTGACAGGATTTGGAGTCTGAATATGGAGTTCTTCCTTAAGAACAAACTGGCTTTTGAATTAAACCATCCATCAGCATGGTGTCTTCAAAAGGAAATGAAGCAAAAGCTGCTTCATATGCATCTTCCCACTAACACAATTATAGAACATTACAATCCAGGAAACAGATCGTCCTCTGACAGATCAGTTACGAGGAGAGTTTCCAATAGCACTGACTACGGTCAAGGAAAGAATTAAAACATATGCTTAAATTCATCCATCCATCACAGAAACAGAACTAAATAGCCCTCAGTGTGATAGTAACTTAGTAGCTCACGAGTTTTAATATATTTATTCTCGCCATCATGAAGTTGAAAGTGCTATTTATTATCCCTGATTTACAGGAGGGAGCTTAAACACATTTAGAGTAGCTTTCTAATTCCCACTGAGTTCAGTTCTTTTGAGGATCTTAGGCTATAGATCTGCACAGTGCAATAAAGCACAGTACAGTGAGATCTGAATTACTGCCAACTGAGCCTGCTTGTAAGCAGGGCTTATTAGTGTGGGCACAGCACCATCCTAATGCTGCAATGTTGCTTCCAGCCCTGAAGTAGAGCTCCTGCATCATATGGCATTGTTGTTAGTTTGTTGTTTTTTGTTTGTTTTTTTTTCTCCATGGGCACACCGTCTTGGAATAATACTAGCTTGGAGAGTGGTGTGCTCCACTAAGTGGTGTAGATTTAAATATCTTTGCATTGGTCACCCATCAGTTCCCCAGCATACAGCAAGACTGAATCCAGCTTTATGACTCTGATGCTATTAACCTAATGGATGGACTGTTTGTCTCTAAGGAGCTGGATAGATAGTTCCTTTGGATTTATCAGGCTTATCTATATATTTGCTTAGAGATAAGCACATTCTCAAGCGCTTCCTAGATCTGGGGCTGAGACGTTACTACAGATAGGTTTTCTTGGGAAACAGAAAAAAAACATTTGCTGCTGCATTTCTAGAAAAATGACATTCTCAATGCCACTAAAAAAAAAAAAAAAAGGAAAAAACCCAAAACCTTTTTCTGTTATCCCTTCTTTAAAACTTGTGAATAACTCTAGGTAGGGACTCTAGAAAACCATTTCAGCTAAGAACAAGGTATTAGACAGGAGTCAAACTTCGCATTGCAGCCCTTAGTAATCAACAACTGACTTGAGCATTAATGAACTAACTTTTCCATTAGGTAACAGTGAATAGATTGCTGCAGTGTTATATTGTCTCTGTGTTCCAATGTCCTACTTTTCTCCAACTGCTAATTTAAAATGCTTTTCACTATTGCAAAGAGCGTAGTTAACTGCTAAAGAACAATTTTATTGCCCTAAAACAGTAATATATTTGCATTCATTACTATGAGTCTTAAAACCTATTACTGATATAAAAGAGAGGATAACAACATGAAGGGTTTGAAGGGCAGTAGATAATAGTCTGAAAAGGGCTGTGAAATGCCTGAAGTACCAGACATAAAATAGGAACGATAAACAAGTTCATTATTTGTTAGTGACGGTTATGCTGGAGGGAACATTTTTTATATTATTTTTTTTCCTTTTTAAAGTTTTATGGAGAATATATTTCAGTCCTAAGATGAGCATAAATTAAACATGTTTCACCCAGCTGTTCAGTTAAGAAATAGCAAGAACTAATGAGCTGTATAGTGGTAAAGCTGTTAAGCCAATCTGAAAGGACTCTATAGGGCAATCTATGAAGCATAAAACAGTGAAAAGTCCCATTTCTGTAGTCATTTGCTCCTGCATACACCTTTGGGTTGAGCTCAGCTCTATACCACCTTGAGGTACATGTGATCAATGGAGAAAATCCTATCTTGACTGTTTGGCAAACATAAATTAAAAATATAACTATAATATGAAGGGGCAGAGGGATTCCTTAAATAAAAAATACACTTCCAAATCCTTCATTCTGACAGGTTTTAGATCAGCTGTTCAGTACCTGATTTTTTAGGCCCTGACCAGCTATTACTCTTAGAGACCTTCCTTAGCAGTAGAGCTGCTCAGCTTCTCCGGAAATCAAGCCAGGAAGGGTATCTGGTTTGTTGACAGGCTTGGATTTAAAGACGGTATTTTCTTTGGAGCACCTTGGCATAGATTGGTGGTTTTCAGATCGTGTTTGAAGTTGAGCACAGTCAGACATATATTCATCTTCCTTGCTTGGAAATTTTCTTCCTTAAATATTGGCTGATTCGCTTGTCTTAGCCGTAATCACTCATGAAAGTTAGGGATTTCCACATAAATTATTTTAAAAATAAGAAAAAATACAAATAATAGTCTGCAGATACATGCAGTGCAAAATAGATATAATCATTATTTTCTTTATTAATTCCAGTGTGAATGGTGGAATTTTGCTTGTTTTATTGTCTCTAGTGGTTGAGATTGAAAAGCTATCTGAACTGTTTCCTTAAACTACTGCACAGCATTGCTTCTCAAATGGTTACGGCTTCAAAATCAATAGTGCTTCCAATCCTTAAATATTCCTAGGTTTTGAAACTGTAAACACTCAATAAACCCTAGCCTTTAAGCTTCTCCTGGGAAAAAGTTGAAACGACAAATTTATCAGTGCAGGTTTTCTTGAAGGATGCTCCGAAGAGATGGCCAGAAGTCTTTTGATTGACTCATCTTGAGATTAGATACCAAGAGTTTCACCTTTAGAAATCTAAATGGAACCAGATGCTTTATCAATTGATTGCAAGGATTTTCCATCCTTGAATATGAAGATGAAGAATAAAGTGTGTATGTGTGTGCGTTTTTTTGCATATCTGATTTAGCTTAGCTTGTTTGATTAACCCTCAAAGTTTCCATGATATCTAATATAACGGGATCCAGTCTACCTATGATTTTTAGGTACTGCTGCATCTTTCTCTTCATCATTATCATAACTTTTATTATTATTATTGTTGCAGTTGTCATTGTCATTAAAGCATCCTCATCCCAAGACAGAAGAGCCATCAGTATAAAAATTTTATTAAGAAAAGATGAATAAGCACTTAGGTGGTGTCTGACCTAAATTTTAGACTCCCTGTACAGCTGATGAAGGAAATTCACCTGACTTGGTTTATTAATCCACTTTCAAAGAAGATGAATCTTTCCCTAGCAAGTTTGGAGGCAGAGGTCTCCACTGTAGGTGTTTCTGCTGGATAATGGGAACGCCACCCACCAGTTCTAGGTGACAGTCTGTTTCCAAAGCAAATTCAGGCACTTTTATACACCACACACACTGTGCCCCACCCCCCGCAACATACACAAGAAGTTCTTTATTGTGTTATCAGGATGCAGAAACCTGTTCTGCTGTGTTTATGATTTCCTAAACTGCAACACATATATTATTAGGCTGTCACAAAACGGTACTGTGAATTTGTAGTTCTATGACCAGCAATGAGGAAGCTATAAGGGACCATTACCTTCCTTCAGAATAACTTGACGTACAGTGAAGGTGATTGTGAAATATGGTGAATGAATAAGATAGATAGGAAAAAAGAGAAAACAAAGAAGTACAAAAAGAGATAGGAAAAAAGAAAAAAGAAAAAGAGAAGAAAAAAGAAAAAGAGAAGGAAAAAGAAAAAGAGAAAGAAAAAGAAAAAGAGAAAGAAAAAGAGAAAGAAAAAGAAAAAGAAAAAGAGAAAGAAAAAGAAAAAGAAAAAGAGAAAGAAAAAGAAAAAGAAAAAGAAAAAGAAAAAGAAAAAGAAAAAGAAAAAGAAAAAGAAAAAAAGAAAAAAATGAAAAGAGCAAGAGGAAATTAGCCGGGTAATTTTTATTCAGTTGTGCTACACCCTCTACGCCCACCAATCTGCCCTATATTTTGCAGGCCTGAGGGGGTGCTTTGGCTTTATACTGTTTTCAAAAATCATTGGATGGACCAAAGAAAGCTGATTAGATACAGATACTGTAGAAAAAGAAACAATCCAATTTTCTAAGAAGAATAGTCAAAGTTTGTATTACTATAACGTTGCAGTTGCTAGTGCATTTCTGTTTTCTTCAGACCTAGCAGTGATTTTTATTTTCATGTTTTAACTGAAAATTAG
The DNA here is from genome assembly GCF_964199755.1 of Larus michahellis. Taxonomy (NCBI): domain Eukaryota; kingdom Metazoa; phylum Chordata; class Aves; order Charadriiformes; family Laridae; genus Larus; species Larus michahellis. The sequence goes on from NC_133930.1 coordinate 5,715,126, forward strand.
TTTTGTTATTACATAAGGTGAAAGAAGCAGCATATGTGGATGCTATGCATGCAACACTGCAGTTATGATAGGAGCAGAGATGACTTCAGGTAAGTCTTTGGCTGAACTGTTTGTGTTCATCAGTCTCACTGTAATAATGATCAGGTTCAAATCATTATGTAACTCCTTTAGAAGGACAAAATATAAGATTCAAACATCTCTAAGAAATCAGCCAGTCTCTCAAGACAAGGTAGCAGGGGATAAAATGTGTGGGATGTGGTAATGCTATATAAAGTGGCAGGACTGAGGTTAACACAGTCATAGATGGATCACCCCTTCTGCAAACAGTGATTCCTCATAAATCATTATGAAAAATAGACTGACTGTGCCAGTTCATAAATTCAAAGCAAGTGTCTATTTCCATAAGGCCCAAGCAGACAGACAGTGTTAGGGATGCAAACATGCCACCACCACATGCAGTAGTTAATGTGTTAGCATTTTAACAAATTGAGCCACTTCACTGGCCTATTTATCAGTTCAAGCTATTTAGAAATGTTGCTACCATATGTTGTCCATTGAAATGAATGCTAAACACTGCATTTATAAATGGTAATTTATGACTCATAAACGTCTCTGCTATTAGAGTCATTCTGCCACTGTGAATGGAATTGATAGCAGTTTCTGCACTTCATGTTTTGTTTTGTCACTCCCCTCATTTCAGGGATATTGTTGATATTAAAGCATTAGTGCCTCATAGAGGATGTTGTTTAAAAGACTGCATGTATCAGAAAGAGGTTATTTTTGTGCGCTATACATCCTGTAAATTGATTTCAGCTTCCGAGTAAACTTTTAGGACTAAAAATTCAAAGAGGACCTCTGGAGTATGTAAAGTGATCAAACAGTTTTCAGTTATAATAAAACTGGCTTACAAACCAAATAAGCAAGCAAATAAGATCCCCATTTTCCTTCTCCTCCCCATCCCTGCAAAGCCTTTTGCCTATCTATATTTACCTCGGTACAGAGAAGTTGAGCCTGAAGTTACATCCTGTTAAATCCTTCTCATGACTAAACGCAAATGCTCAAGGAGATTTGTTTGGTTTTGCTGCTTGGAATTAATTTTGGTCAAAACTACAGAATCATAGAATGGTAGGGGTTGGAAGGGACCTTCAGAGATCATCTAGTCCAACTCCCTGATGAAGTAGAGTCATCTAGAGCAGGTTGAACAGGAACACGTCCAGGCAGGTTTTGAATATCTCCAGAGAACGAGACTCCACACCCTCTCTGGGCAGCCTCTTCCAGTGCTCTGGTACCCTCAAAAGAAAGAAGTTTTTCCTCATATTCAGATGGAACTTCCTGTGTTCCAGATTGTGCCCATTGCCCCTTGTTCTGTCACCAGGCACCACTGAGAGCCTGTCCCCATCCTCTTGGCACCTGCCCTTTAGACAAGCATTGATAAGATCCCCTCTCAGTCTTCTCCAGGCTAAACAGATCCAGGTCTCTCAGCCTGTCCTCATAAAAGATGTTCTCCAGTCCCTTGATCGTCTTCGTAGCCCTCTGCTAGACTCTCTCCAGCAGTTCCCAGTCCTTCTTGAACTGGGGAACCCAGAACTGGACACAGTACTCCAGATGCAGCCTCACCAGGGCAGAGTAGTTGGGGAGGATGACCTCCCTTGAACTGCTGGCCACGCTCTTTTTAATGCACCCTAGGATACCATTGGCCTTCTTGGCCACAGGGGCACATTGCTGGCTCATGGTCATCCTGTTGTCCACCAGGATTCCCAGGTTTGTCTCTGCGGAGCTGCTTTCCAGCAGGTCAGGCCCTAACCTGTACCAGTGTATGGGGTTATTCTTCCCTAGGTACAGGACCTCACACTTCCCCTTGTTGAATTTCATTAGGTTCCTCTTCACCCAGCTCTCCAGCCTGTCTGGTCTTGCTGTGTGGTGGTGGCACAGCCTTCTGCCGTGTCAGCCACCCCTCCCAGTTTTGTGCACTGCCCCCTCATCTAGGTCGCTGATGCATATATTGAACAAGACTGGACGCAGTACTGCCCCCTGGGGAACACTGCTAGCTACAGGCTTCCAATTAGACTCTGTGCTGCTGATCAAAACCCTCCGAGCTCTGCCGTTCATCCAGTTCTCAATCCCCCTCACTGTCCACTCATCTAATCCACACTTCCTAAACTCACCTATGAGGATGTTATGGGAGACAGCATCAAAAGCCTTGCTGAAGTCAAGGTAGACAACATCCACTTCTCTCCTCTCATCCACCCAGACATCATTTCATCACAGAGGGCTATCAGATTGGTCAAGCATGATTTCCCCTTGGTGATTTCATGTTGACCACTGCCAATAGCCTTCTTTCCTCTGCATGCTTAGAGAAAACATCCAGGACAAACTGTTCCACCACTTTTCCAGGGATGAAGGTGAGGCTGAGTGGCCTGTAGTTTCCCAGGTCATCCTTCTTGCCCTTTTTGAAGACTGGCATTACATTAGCTATCTTCCAGTCCTCAGGCACCTCTTCTGTTCTCCGTGACCTTTCAAAGATGATGGAGAGCACCTTCACAATAACATCTGCCATCTCCCTCAACACTTGTCGGTGCATCCCATCAAGGCTCACAGATTTGTGGGTAGTTTGGCTAAATGATGTCTAACCTGATCCTCCCTGATCAAGGGAGAGTCTTCCTTACTCCTAGGCTCCTCCTACTAGGCTCCCTCTTTTACCTCCAGGGTCTGGGATTCCTGAGGGTCCACGTTAGCAGTAAAGACTGAAAAAAAGAAGGCATTCAGCAACTACGCCTTCTCTGCATCCTCCCTCACCAGGGCACCTACTTCATTCAGCAGTGGGTCCACATTTTCCCTAGTCCTCCTTTTTCTACTGACATACTGAAAGAAGCCCTTCTTATTGTCCTTGACATCCCCTGCCAGGTTTAATTCCAAAGTTCTTGACTGGATCTTTTAAATATATTTTATGAGAATGTTACCTATGTGTTTTCCTGTGAATGTTACTTCTAAGGCTAAAGAGCCTCAGAGCAGGTCTTGTTGAAAACTGCATTTATCAGAAAGGGTTATTTTTACCAAGTAGGTCGATTACAAGTTCCAAGCTGACTTTAGGCCTTAATTTTCAAAGAAGGTCTTTGGAGTGCCACTCCAAAGTAGAAAACATCTTTTAAGTTTTATGCATCTGAAAATTACTTCAGTAAAAATAGTTTAGTGAATGTAATTTCTCACCATGGAGAAGACCTTGAAAGGTCAGTTCATCCTGTGTTTCCAGGCATATCTTCACACGGCAGGAGTTGCTCTCAGGAAGGACTAAAGAAGGAGCCTTATGAGTTAATTTAGACCAGATATTTGATTTTTAAGTAGCTCAAATTAGGTAAGAATTGCAACCTGGTAAAAAACTCTTTCATGTGCCTAATGCATCTGTATAAACATCCAAAGGCATCCAACAAAATTAGATTTCTGTCTCAAAATGTATCATCTATTTGCAAATATAAATCTGATACATGCAAACAGAGATACATAGCTTACTACTCATTCTGAAAATTTCCCCAAAATATAGGGATGATATCTTTAAAGTTGCCTGTCTTCCTTAAAGTGAGGAAATGTGTATCATTGTGAACATATCACCAGTTAGTTTTGAGAGATTCCTCCTGTAAACAGGCCACACTGAACTGTTATATAAATGGCTCTGTTTTAGTACTGAAAGATGTATTTTGTACAGAACATAGTCCTCAATCTCCATGGGATTGTGCCTCTGACCAACTAATATCTATTCCAAGCATCCAACTGGCATCTTGCTGTTGGAACACTATTTACACCTTGGTATTGAAAATGTTTTGGGGATATTCTCTAGAAAAAACCTTCTAAAGAGCTACTCATATACATCTTCATTTCTTATTTGGCTGGCTACTAGGCAGGCTGAGGTATGATGGATAACAATAGGTTTGAGGTTTTGTGTCCTTTTTCGAATATGGCCTTCAGGCAAGTCATTTGGTCCACCATATTTTATTCAGTTGTGGAATCAAAATAATGTTTCATGCTTATCTCAAATATGCAGTGAAGAAAAATCTTCAGCTGGTTGTGACATATCCAAATACTTTGGTTGTGACAGTCAAGGAAAGAATGGATAAAAATTCATTAAACATCCAATAATCAGAATTTTAGGTCAGATATTCATCTCGGCAAGAATGGAGTTCTTAAATTAAGGATTTTGGTAATATTGTCTCAAAAACACCTGGTTCAGGATCTTGAAAACTTTTTCCATGTCTAAAATAATCCCTTCAAATAGGGTCTATTACTAAAATAAATAAATAAATAAATAAATAGATAGATAAATAAGATCAGACCTGCTCTTAGAGGCTGCAAGTACATAGGATGTTGAAAAACAGGCTTCATTAAAAACCGGATGTCTAGAAAAGGTAAAAATATAACTAGCTATTAAAAGGATATGTTATCAGTGGCAATAACACTAAGAAGTCATATTGCAATATTTGCAAGGGAATGTCTTTGAAATATCTCCTACAAATATTAATTAGACCTAAAAATTAGACCTCCCCTGCAAACCACAAAACATTTTATCAGTAGAACACAAAGAAAATTACTTGCTCGACATGCTGACTTTCAGATGGCAAAATCCAGAGCAGAAGGCAAGGCTGGAACTCCCTTTTAGCCAATTTTAACAAGCATTTTGGGACTTTGCATGCCGTACTTCTGGCTTGTGCTGTGAGGGTTATGGCTTTGCAGCTGACGGGGAGTCCTGTGTGGTCAGCAGACGAGTGAGGGTGTTGAAGGAAATGGAATTGGCAACATGCAGTTTTATTTCCTTTTTTTAAGTGTTGTTAATTGTTCTGTGAAAAAGCCAGTTTGGGGTTGTTTCTTCAGTTTTTCAGGAAACCTTTGCCACTTCTTCCCCATTTGAAAGTAAATGGCTTTTTTGAGTTCTCGACAGAAAAAAAAAAAAAAAAAAGAGAAAAAGTTGGGACTCCACTGAAATGTTTCCTTTAGAGTCTATGTTTTATTTATTTTTTATTCAAAACAACATCTGTTTGTTTGTTTGTTTTAATGCTTATGAAATGCCAAAACAATTCATCTATTTATTTTGCAAAGGCGTAATTAAATCCAGACTTGAGAACTTGACTTTCAGAAGTGCAGGTCACTTACTGCTCTGGCTAAAGTAAAAATCACATTCATGAACTCAACACCTCTGACTCATAAAAATGTTATTTAGAAATGTATGACTTTGTTTTAATAAGTTGATTACAATATTTGCATCCAATGACTGTAAAAAAAATATCACTTTTAAAGAACCAGTTAGAAGTCTGGTCTGCTATGTATTGCTAAATTTGAGCATCAATCCTTTACAGCCAGTATGATTTTAATTCAAAATCAATAAAAAATTAAAACCAACAGATGGCAGGTGTTAATTTTTTTTTTTTTTTTTTTTTTTGGCAAAGGAATTGCTGTTCAGCTGAACAGAAAAAATGGAGATCTTATTTATACTATTTCTAACTTGGAGCTGCTCTTAGAGAGCTTCTTGCTGCAACTGCCCTTTTCTTTGGTCCTTTCCAATTCTGAATTACTCATGTGTGTGAAAAGAAAACGGCTGCTGAAATGGGGTAAAATACTGAAGCATAATTCCAATGTAACTTGGGATTTTTATGCTCAACTTTTTATGTTCATTCTTCCAGTGGCAAAGCCACATAAAAAAATACAGAGAATAAATTAGATAGTCAGTTTTCAAAGTTAAATTGTTTCATTCTGAACAAGGTGACAAGGGATTGAGCATACAGAGTTTTAGTATGCTACAGTGACTTCTGATGTCTAATAAAGACAATGGGGAGAAATGGGCGTTTGAAAAGAATGATTAATTTGATCTATTTTTGATGCCCAGGGAGGATGAGGTGACTGCACCCTAGCCTGCATGTTCCTAAACTGACAGCAAAGGGAGACTAAGGTGACTAACACAGGCATATAGATCTGGAGTTTAATCTTTCCTTTTTTTTTTTTTTTTTTAATAAGCTAAATCCCAGGAAAAAAAAGTTTCACATCCTCGATGTTTTTCACAATAGCCATAAGTAACAGAAGCATCTAGGAGAAGATGAAAATAACAGACTTCTTTTTTTAGAATTATGCAAAAATAGAGGAAAACTGAATCTGACCTTAAAATGAATAAATAAGTAAAAAAATAACAATAGCAAAATAAACAGAAAAAAAATATACCATGACTGGAATACAAGTGTCAATGATTTTTCCTTAGAGTACTGCTCCTAAAAAAAATTATCTAGCTATTTTAAAGACACATCTAAGCTTCAGGGCATCTGTCATGGAAGAGACATCCAGTAGACTGACTGTGGAAATAGTACAGTCTGCTCAGAAAAGAAGAAATCCACTCAAACCTGTACCATAACAGTGTCCAGAATGCTCTTGCCAGCTCCTCAGGGAACCTCTGCATTGCTGACAACTTTTAGGGTACACACATGGGTTTCTAAATATGGATTTAAATGTTTAACTTTAGGGATGTTTTTTGTTTCATCCTGTTTTTTGAATACCAGCAGGATGCTGATATAGTATTGACTTTGTTTCCACAACCAACAGAATCGGGTCTTTTTTTACCATTTAACAATTGAGTACACAGTGATCTGTAAATATTTTCTGCTATTAATGCTAATTTCCCAATACAGTTGTTCACTATAAGAAAATGAAAAAGAGCACATTGTTATACCTTTTCAAGTAAATATTTCTCATTGTTGTCTGATTTTGAAATAACTGAAATGATCAATTTTCAAAAGCTGAAGCTGTGTTTCATGTTTCCACCAAATCTTTAAAATATGAAGATCTGTCTCACATCGGCCTAGTTTGTCTCTGATGCAAACACGGGTCTTCCAGAAGCTTATCTTACCTCTTGCTAGTCATAGGAATAGTCATTCTAGTCCATCTGGCCTTTGTTGCTAACAATTACTGGAAAACAGCAGCCAAGGAAATGGCTATAAGACTAGGCAAGCCCCTACTGAGACTTTCTTCAACATGTCAAATCCTGTAAGAAATTTAGAAACTTCAGTGCTTGGAATTCTTGAGCTAGATATTTGTATTTAATAATGATCTTTTTTTTACCAGTACTTTGGGGACCCCAGTCTCCCCTTGAGCTGACATCAACTTGTAGCACCAACAGCATCCCATGGCATCTTAACTGCACATAATACAAAGATGAAACCCTTCTTGTTTCTTCAAAACCCATCTCTGATAGCCTCTTTTGAAACCCCTAGTTCTTGTATTAGAAGATACAGTAGAAGTCTTTCCCCATTCACCCTCTCTATGACACACACAGCTTTATAGACCCCTACGTTGGCTCTTCTCAGCTGGCACTTTTCATATAGTGACTCCCATATATCTCAGTGACTCCATATGTGAAACCCATTCTCCACCTTCCACCTGTCTGACCACTGTTTTCTGACCTTCCTTGATTGAGACACTGAGAGTAATGAGATTTTGGGGCATAGAGGTAATTATGTTAATCCAGAACAACAATTCCTTGGGGTTTTACTAGTCAAGTCAAGCCCTGCCAATTTATTCCTGACAACTGAGAGGATTTTCACTGCAGATGCTTTCAGTTTAGGGATTGTTATTATACCCACTGGAAAACCATTTCACAGACAAATATGTCCCTGCATTAGAACTTTCAGTCCAGAAGTCCCTTAATTTAATTTCCTTCGCTTCAATAAGAACAGCTAAGAAGGAAAAAGGAAACAAAACTTACAAAGTAAAATAGAAATTTCCTTCTTAGTTATAACCTAGTCTCTCCATCACTGGGAGAATGAGAACCTGAACTGTTCCTTTACATGTAAAGATATGCTCTCTCTCTTGGGGTTGGAGACCATACCAGACAATCACAATTGTTTCCTTTGAGTCTTTTGTTTTTCTTTCTTGTTTGGCTAAGGAAAAATGGCTACATCTCAACCACAGCAGGTTATCTCTATTTGTAGTCTTGTTACAGTACTTAAGTTTGACTGCCAAGTACAACAAGCACCAGTAACAGCGAGGTCTAACGTGGTATAGATGCACTGATGATAATATGAACCTGTACATGGGCAGATGGTTAGATAGCATAGCAATAAATTTAAAGATAAGAAGATTAATTAATTTTGGCTTTGAAAGGCACAACAATGAAGGCAGTCCTGAAAGCCACTGTTAACAGCTGGGATTTAGACATAAAATACGGAGATTTACATAGAAGTGAGTAATTTTCTTTGCAGTCCTTTGGCTTTCTTTATAGTTGCAAAGTCCATACACACTTGTAGGGCACAAATCATACATTCACGCATGTTGGAAAGGACTTCTGGAGCTCCCTAGTCCAAACTACCACTCAAAGCACATCCAATTAGATGAATTTGCTCAGCACATTGTCCAGTCAAACTCTGAATAACTCCAGCAAAGATTTAACCTTCCCTCTGGACAACTAGTGAAGTGCTTGACCACCCTTGCCACCATTCAGAATTTTTTCCAAATATATAACCAAAATTTCCCACATTCAACTTGCATTTGTTACCCCAATTCAAATCCCAGTGCATCTTCAAAAAATTTGACTCTACCTTTCCCACACTCTCCCATCAGGTAGTTGCAGACAGCACTAAGGTCTAGTTTAGCCCTTACTTAAAGTTAATAAGCTCAATTTCCACCTTCTCTTTGCAACTCCCAAACTCTACTGTCCTAATCATCTCCTGCTCACAGAGCCCAGAGTGCAGCTTGCCACCTTCACCGCACAGGCACACTGGTGACTCCTGTTCAACCTTTTGTCCAACTATTTTTCTGCAAAGCTGCCTTTTATTCAGTTGGCTCCCCATCTGACAACTAAATAGATTGAGAGAGATTGCTCCTACAAGCAGCTATTTTTCTCCATAAACTTTAGAGGGAATCTAGAGTGATTAGCTCAACTGTAGCTATCTACACTGAAGATACCTAAATATGGGTAAGAGGCACGTATCTCTGGACTCTTACAAATGCATGCACTTGGTTGACAAAAAGTTCAATTCCCTGGAAAAGATGTTAATGTTGTTATGTTAGAATTATGGAGAGATATCATAGAAGGATGTCAAGGAGCAAGAAGACATAAAAGCATCAGGAAAGATTGTCCTCCTTCTTAGGCTGTTGCTTAGATTTATGTCTAGATATTAAATTGCTTCCTAGGAACTTAACACACGGCTAAGATTCCAAGAAGAATAGATTATCTTGCCTGTTGTTTGACCGTTTCATGCTAGGATTGTAAATAAAACAAATGACACTTAGAATACGCATAGATTCCTTATCACTGATTTTTTCTTTTTCCTCTTAGGAGACAAATCTGTTTATGTGACACTGACATCAAAACTAAACAATAAATTAGGGAGAAATAATGAAACAATATTTTCATTTTCTTTTAACTTCAATTCCCCCTCCCCATTTTCCTGAATCTAGCGCAAACTTTTTTTTTTTTTTTTCCCCCTGCAGTTCTTGGCTCAGAACCAGAGGAGCGCACTGAGGAAAGGCAGCCCACTTCCTATTGAAAGCAGCTGGTTTAAGAACAGTCACACAATTTGCCATCATAAACATCCACTCTACCCTTTTGTGAAGTTTATTTTCTTTCATTCAAAATCACTCTATAATTTCATAATGGTATAGTGATAATGACAGAACAATAACCTTTTTACATATACAGCAGGTTCCTACCTAGCAAAAAACATCTTGCACATCAGTTAAAGCGATAGGCATATATTTTCAGTGAAAGATTTTTCTTCCATCTGTTCAGATGGTGCATTTTCCAACTTAACTATCACTAAGCTTAGTACCTTAGGAGAAAAATAAAAGATGTATTAAAAAAAAAAAATATTCAGCATTACTTTGTGACTTACTTAGCTGGGGAACAGATGACTCTGCTTAACACAGGAGAAGAGCTATGTGGGATGTGTGAGCTTTGCAACACAGTGGTCACTTCTTCAGTTTGGATTAACGCACTCTTTTTTGCTTTCTATAACAGAAGTTATAGAGCTCATCCCTCCTTAAGATGAAATTAAAGTCCATGGAAACTTATATACAGCTTTGCTAGAGCAGGGTGAGTAATAGGGACAGATTAGTGGAAATAAAGTCTCAGAGGAAGTGTACATCATTTTCACAGATATGTTTATACCACCAACACTAGAGCCAGTCCTGGAGTCAGAGGTACAGAGCAGATAACTTGATCCAGGACTGTGTGGGCCAGTTCAGGTCTGTAAGAGTATTGCTGCACCAGTAAACGTGGCAGCAGCACTCCAGGAACCCAGATGGAAGGGGGTGGGTATTTACCAACTGAGCTTTGTGGTTAGCTCAGGGGACACTGTAGCACCCAGGAAAAGACAGATCTGAGGAAGGGACAATAGTAGAAAGTTACAGACCTACAAATATAACTAAATCCTATCCTGACCTATGCTATCCTGAGAGGTGGGCCTGTGCAAACCTCATGAATTTCAACAAGGCCAAGCGCAAGGTCCTACACTTGGGTCGAGACAATCCTCATTATCAATACTGGCTAGGGGATGATGTGATAGAGAGCAGCCCTGCAGAAAGGGACTTGGGGTACTCGTGGATGAAAAGCTGGACATGAGCCACCAATGTGCGCTTGCAGCCCAGAAGGCCAATCACATTCTGGGCTGTATAAAAAGAACTGTGGCCAGCAGATCCAGAGGGGTCATTCTCCACCTCTACTCTGCTCTCGTGAGACCCCACCTGGAATACTGTGTCCAGCTCTGGAGCCCTCAGCGCAAGAAGGACATGGACCTGTTGGAGTGCTTCCAGAGGAGGGCCACAAAGATGATCAAAGGGCTGAAGAACGTCTCCTATGAAGACAGGCTGAGAGAGTTGGGATTGTTCAACCCAGAAGAAGAGAAGGCTCTGGAGAGACCTTATAAAGGCCTTCCAGTACCATAAGCTGGCCTATAAGAAAGCTGGGCAAGGGCACGTAGCAACAGGACAAGGGACAATGGTTTTAAACTAGAGCAGCGTAGGTTTAGATTAGACATTAGGAAGAGGTTCTTTACAATGAGGGTGGTGAGACACTGGAACAGGCTGCCCAGAGAGACGGTGGAGGCCCCATTCCTGGAAACATTCAAGGCCAGGCTTGATGAGGCTCTGAGCAATCTGATCTAACTAAAGATGTCCCTGCTTACTGCAGGGGTGTTGGACTAGATGACCTTTAGAAGCCCCTTCCAACCCAACAGATTCTATGATTCTGTGATTCTATGATTCTATGAGTCCGACCCAGCAGTTCAACAGCAACAGGATTCCAGAAGTTGTGGCCTCTCGCTCTAACAAAGATCTCTGAAGGTTTGGTGTCCAAAATTAAGCTAGTTATCCAAACCTCCTTCAATAATCAGTGGAGAAAAATAGCTCCAGAGAATGATTCATCTTTTTTAAGGACAGACATCGAAGACGGGTCAAAGAATATGCCTTCTGGGATATTGAGTCTCTGCAGTTGGATAAGAAGTGTCCAGGTCAGGAACTAGGTCTTTCTGAAACCATCATGTGCATATCCAATGGATCTATGGCAGACAAAAGTTTGGTTTCCTCTGGGCCTGCATGCGTATTCTGACGAGTGTTTTTGTGTTTGCTTAGGCTCCTGAGAGGGAACTGTTTTGTAAGGCATGGATCCCTAAGTCTTTTCAGAAACTGCAGGTCCGAGATCTGAATTGACTTGATCACCAAAACCTACCCAGGAAGAAAATAGTTGTTCTATTCAGAAAACCAATGGGGATCCAACCCTTTAGAATTTGCCACATGGTGGGGATCTGTACCTTGTTCACCTACTGACCTTAAACTCATACCTAGAGTTTTTCATATTCACTTTAAGTCACCCATAGGAAATTAGTTAAGATTTGGACAGGATGCTAATGTTAGGTATTCAGTGAAAGTGCAGCTTAAGGTCAGCAAGTGTTAGCTGCAGTGACAGAGTAATATCCCTTCTACACCTCAGCTAGTCCACCCAGGGCTAGTGTAGTTACCATCATGTGAATCTCTGTTCTGCTGTATGCCTCTAGGAGCCTAAGATGCATTCTTGCAGATGCCCCTGGCTGTCTGTCTCTTGGCATCTAAATTCCTTTGAAAGCTTGGTCTTCGTTGCTGTCTAAATCACAGCCGCTAGCACAAAATAATACTTAATTCTTAAATCTCCATTATTTCCAGCTACCTTCCTGGATGTTTTTGCTCTGTGTTGACTGACAAGATAATGGATTTGTGAAAGAAATTCCAAAACAACTATTCTAACTTTGCTTTTCAGTTCATGACACTCTTTGCCGTTCATTCAAACTCCAAAACTAATTTGCCTCCTTAAACTTGTTTTTATCTTTCAGCCATGTCTCATACGTTCTCGTTTCCCACCACTCCCAGCGAACCCTGCACTGTACCCCTGTCCTGAAGCACTCAAAGCTGAAAAGATAGCTTTAATTTCACTTTGCATTGCTTTCCTTTTATAATAATAAACCACCCACCAACACAGGCAAACTTTTGACTTGATTTAAAGCCAGCTCTCTGATGTGTCTCCAGCTTTGCCTTCTGACTTTCTGTCTGTGCAGATGTAAATTATTCAGTGAGGGGTGTTGTAGACATGCCTCCTTCATTAACGTCAGTGGGACTTGTGAGGCTGAAGGAAAATCTACCCTCCCCACAGGCATCTCATGTTGGAAATTTACACTTTATGGCTGTCTAGTAGGACCATATATCATCACACTCTTCATAACTGTTATTCATTCTCCGGAAGGAAAAGAAAAAAAAAAAAAAGAAGGAAAGCTCTAGTGTTCTTTGCATTATACAAATGCTTTGCCACATAAAACCAAAAAAGAACATAAAAATAAAAAATGCTTCGGCTAGTGTTTACCACTCAGTACTGTCAAAACGTGAAAGGCAAAGAAGTGCCCAAAAGTGGGTGTCATTTGTGATGCTGTAATTAATCACACATAATTGCTTACAGTCTGTGTAGTACCTACTAAGTGATTTTGTAAAACATAGTTAGACCACAGATATGATCCAGTTCATGCTTTGTACCCTTTCCTAGATTTCACTACTGAATGGATTGTTAGTTAAGACATTGACAGCCCACCACCAGTATATCATGTGATCCATATCAAAGCATTATTTGGCCCATGGGCAGTATAGTATCATAATTGTTGCAAAGCACAGAATAATAAGGCAGAGACATATACTAACAGTTTGGGATAGCCAGATTCATCTGATTCATTTTAATGAACAACTAGGCCAGAAAAGCAAACCCGACCATCTGTGCTGCAAAGACACTGAATGCTGGAATTTTTTCCCCTTCATAGTCATATTGCTATATCAGCACATGTGCTAACTTCAAACCTTCCCCATAACACATGTGCTCCAATTGCAATCATTTGGATGCAATTTGGTTTATGCTTCCATTTCCCCCCTGTTGATATGAGTGGGGCGGTTGTTGTTGCCATTGGAAATGCTTTGACATCTCTGTCTCAATTTCTTAATGTTCTTCTATGTGACCTTGTCCAATCAAATCTAACAGGTACTGGCACTCGTGCTTCTGCCTTGATCTGAAAATGTGCACAATTATGTGCTAGTCGTTTGTGATTTGTAGTTGACGGTGCTTAAAAAATATGCATATAGCTTCTTAATGAGGTAAACAAACAGGCAGTGCCCTGTTGCAGAATGTGAGGGTGCAGAAAGAGGCATCTTACATGTTCTTTCATTGAATATTAATCTATTAAACTTGAATTAATGCCAGGTGACCCACAAGCAAATACAAACAAATAAAAAAGATCCTGGTTGCATAAAGAAACCAAGAGCAGCCTCAGAGCCAGCAGCATTATTGGCTGGACTCATTTACCCCTATTTAGGCCCTCGATTTATGTTCCTCTTCATCCCAGGCTTCCTTTGCAGCCATGAAGAGGGAGAGAGAAAGTAAATTCACCATCCCCAGGATGATCCATCAGTGCTCCATCCAAGATCTGACTCAGCTTCTGGAAACATTGCTTTTTTTCTCTCTCCCTCCACTGACCATGGGAAGAGTGTGGGGTGACCAAGCTCTCTATCTAGTACCTTGCTTAAAACCTTTGTTTCTGCAAGTTGTGTTCAGAAGAATTAACGTGTAATCACAAATGTAGCCACAAAGGTACAGTGCCTAAGGAAACTCCACAGAGCAGTCACTCAACTTGGCAGACGGGTAGAGCAACCTTTGGAGCCAGACCACTGTGGCCACATCACGAGTCCTTCTATCTGATGGAAACCTTTACTAACGAAGCTCCCCTGCTTTAGGGGCATAAATGAGTACTTGTGTGTGGCTTTTCACTTGTCTGAGTGGATACATCAGCTCAACTGTCGCTAACACAGGGATCTCTCCAATTGCACTAGGCAGACATAACCCTATTATTGAAATTACTATTGGGTTAAAATGAGGCACACGGAACAGTGCTGGCTGCACTGATTCATGCTAATTGCAATATCTCCATTTCTCTTTGTAGAGCCAGGGGCATTTGGAAGCTGATATCTGTTCCATTAACAAACAAGGATGTTACAGTGCCACAGGGTGAAAGCATATTACAGGTGTTAAACGGATGGCCTGGGCGAATGCAAAACAGTGTCAATAGTTGAATAATTTTGATTCTAGCTTTTTCAGTTGAAGGTGGCCGGATGCAAAACCTGCGCTTGGGGATTACATGGTAGGGGGCAAGGCGGGAAGGAGGAAACCTAGTTAATGGAGAAAGTATGGTCATGGTTAAAAATAATGGCAAAATTATGTCTTTGTGCTCCTTCTGTGGCGAGCGGATTAGTCTGTAACGTACACGGATATGGCTAATGCTGTTTGAGAAGTTTTAGAGAACATCTATCATGTAATGCATGTTTCCAAAAGTTTCTCCACATTTATTCTGACATGAGTATTTGTGCTTGCTCACTAACCAGTAGGTTGTGACAAGCCTCAGTGCTTGTCAGATAAAGCAGAGCTGTCTTCTGCATTTGTTGAACACCAGTTTTGGTCTTGCATGTTTTCTAGAGAAGAATATTTTTCTTACTTTTTGTAAGTTCTTTTGTTCTGATCCCTCTGGGATTTTAGCTGATGAGTAATCATTCCTGGGTTTCGTTTTTACAGAAAAGCATTGTTAAAAATATTGTGGTTAATGTTTAAAAAGACTGTAGCAATTTTCTGATCTGTCCTCCTGTGTGTCATCAGCCTGGTAAATTCTGTATCTATCCTGCCACTTACTTCTGGAGAGTAGTATACTTTTTAGACAGAGACACCTGAAATGAGGCATACCAGAAGAATCTGTTGTTCTCACAGCTGGAGCTAGGTGAAACATCAGGGATAAACTTCACACCAACCCCTCCAAAAAAGGCATGTTTGGATTAGCTGAAAACAAAAGTCTGAGTAAAAAATCAGAATTCTCAAAGAAATCCAAGGTATGTTGTTTTATTGAGAGTTGAAATGTATCATTTCATCACAACAATTTATATACCTGAGCACAGATGTCTAAAACCATTTAAATACTTTGGGGCATTTAACACGTCTGCATGGGCCTGAGGGACGCAGTCCAGGAGCCACCGAAGACCTGCATCTTTGCAAAGTGACAG
Source organism: Larus michahellis (assembly GCF_964199755.1). NCBI lineage: Eukaryota > Metazoa > Chordata > Aves > Charadriiformes > Laridae > Larus > Larus michahellis. The sequence goes on from NC_133930.1 coordinate 5,730,699, forward strand.
CTGGAGGTTGTGTGGGGAAGCCCAGATCATTTGAAAAGACAGGAGATACACAAGGATAGGGATCATAATCCCACGCAGAGCATCTCAGTCCTTGGTTTCAGGACATCCTTTTCTTTTCTTTTTTTTTTTTCTTTTTTTTTTTTTTTTTTGAAACAAATATATAAGCAAAAATACAAAAAGTGAAACAATTCACCACGTTTGAGGTCACTGAAAAATTCCGTTCTACTCAAGGGTATTTTGGGGTGTTCAGCAGATGAAACTTTCCAAAACGAAACAAAACCAAACCTTCTCATTTATTCTCCCCTCCTCAAATAGTTCCAGTTAACCCAAATATGAATCACTTAATTCCATAACAGGTATTAACAAAGAACCCCACTTAGAGCTGTTAATTTCTGCACGGATATAAAGGGAGTCTAGATCAAATGGGCAGATAACTAAGATCCAGAGAGATAAATTGAGGTGAGATGAAAAACAATCTTAAAAGCAAGGCTGTTTTCTAGTTCTGGGGTGCTTGCATCAGGATTTTCTGAAGGGCAGTTCAGGGCAAATGGGAGGGGCTGAGATTGTCATAAATTCCATGGCTTGGGAGAAAATTACCTAAAACCCTAGACACTGTTTAATGAACCTGTGACTTAAGTGACAAATTTACAGCAGAAGAATTCCGTTATTTAGCTGATTATGTGCTGATAAAAATTAATGAAAATACCCCAATAAGGATTTATATAGTTACAATATTATTAAAAGTTTATAACCACTTGCTAATTGGCATCATTAATGAAAATTAATGTGGCTGCATGCGCTTAAGTGTTTCACCCCATAACGAGGAAATGAACAGTGACATGACATACTACTAATAATTAATAGTACATACATTTTCTTAGACAAATAGTATGTCCAAGGCTTTGCCAAGAGAAGGAAATACAATTATCCAGCCTGTTTGTAACATGCAGTGGTAACGAGTTAGTATTCTAGAGATGCTGAGAATAATGCTGAGTGATACAGATACATCAAAAAGAAATCCCATATCACAGAAAAGACAGTAACAGTGCTGGACCTGAGGCAGAAGTTTCTAATACATCTCCCTTTGTCACGTTGAACAAGTTAGTTGCTATGTCACTGTGTCTCGGATTCACATTTGCCAATACAGATCTTATCATTTCCCTCTCTGTGTGTAGTAAAAAAATGTATATGCAGGAATGGGAGAGAGGTTTGGCAGTAGGGCTACATAACTGCAAAAGCAAGATGCCTCAAAGGACCTGCAGATCTTGTAGGCAGATCCAATAACAGCAACAAAGGCCAGATCTGTTTGTCAGGTACCATTTTGATCAGCATCATATCAAAAGCAACCAGCATGCTTGGTTGAGAACTATCTTGTAAGAAGCATGAACGACATATATACATATGGCAGACCTTATCCTTTTCTGAATCTTAGGCATTTTGCTCAGCCTCTGGGATGTACCATAACACATCATGATTACAGTCCCAAATCTCTCTGGAACATATTTATTTATGACCTTCCCTCCCCCCCGCCTTAAAGGAATTAGGTGTCTTTTTTTTTTAATTTGTATTTGAGTTTGGTGATTGGAACACGCCTTAAAAAGTGAGTGGTACAATTTTAATTTCCTTTTTTTTTTTTCTTGTAATGATTCAAAAGTCATCTCCAGCTTCCTGGGAGACCAAGCTAGTAAATAGGATAAACTTCAATTTTTCATCAGTTGGATGAGGTAGAGAATCAAGAGCAATTACTAGAGCACTAGACTCCATTTCTAGCTGGATGTCCTAGGACATAGCCACCCATTCAGTTTTATTCCTTTTTCTTGGGTCCAATTAATTAATCTTTCATTCCTTACTATAAAATTAAAATGATTGCAGAACAGAGAATGCTTCTACCTTAATCTCATTTGTAACATAACAGATAGGATACTTTCCTATTATGAACTGAGGAGGGCAGGAGCACTTTCCTGGTGCCTTCTTGAAGCTTTGTCACTTAGCACCAAAAAATTTCAAGATTCTACAGGTGTAAGAAGGGAAAAGACACTAAATTCCTGCAGGGAGAAATTGAACATAGCTTTCCCAGTCCTGGAGGGCTGCTATAACCACAAAGTTACTGTTATAAAGACAGATTCTATCATTACTTTTTCAATCTCCTTCTCTGGAGGGAAGCTAGATGAAAGACTTGAAGAATGTAACCTGGATTCACTGTATGTACTCCTCTGAAATGCAACCATGAGAGCCAGGGTTTTTATTTTGTTCTTATTTATTTTGTTCTGGGCTGTGAGTCCTCCCACAGATTAAATAGCTTTTATCAATTTTGTTTTGGGGTGACATAATGACAATTAATTGTTATTTGTTAATTACTGTGTGATCTTTGGTATAGATTCCACTGAATATGTGAGGTCTTTTATCGTTGTAGCTTTTTTGACCATTTTCCAGCATTGCAAGGAGTAAATTGGAAGTAAATTCCCGTGGGAGTTAATTTACCTTTACACTATCCAATATACCCTGCATTCAGAAAAGTATCTAACCAAGCACCACTTTCTCTTATGGTTTCTGCTCTTAACATTGAATGTGAATTTATGCACAACGTTCCTTACAAGCCAGACACAAAATTTACAATAAAGCTTATCATAGCGAAATCCTGGATTTTTCACTGACTCTTCATTATTTCTCCTTTTTCACTCCATGCTTATTTAAAGAGTAAGTTTAAAGTATGGTCTCAGAGATGTATGCCACCTTTTGCCTTGTCCTCATCATATACAATTTAGTTAATTCAATGAAAGGAATTCAGTTACCTCAACTGTTACATGCCATCAAAGGACTAATTCTTTCTATCTGTCCTCCTCTGTTTTTTTGTTCTGAGTTTTGACCTTCTTCATGATGACTTACCCTGGTAGAATGTTTTCCCAAAGGATATTTGTCTAGTAGGTAAGTGATTTTATTTCAGTTCTCAGTTAGAAAGTCACCTTTTGACTATTTACATTGCTTTGGAGAGCTATATTCATCTTTGTGTTCAAAAACCCTTTTCAGCATCCATTCCATTATCTGGATTACCAAAGTAATCTGACTTGCAGTGTACCATTAATTACACCTAATTTTGAACATCCAACTTGGAGACTTTTCCATCTGAGCTGTTATAGGTTTTTTTAAAAGACTACAGAAAGAAATAGGCAGTTTTAGAGTGAAATTAATCTCATCTTGAATTAGGTAGTTTAATATAGGACAGATCAGACCTTCTTTAAAGCACCTATTTCTTTTCATAGACCATAAAGAGAGCCAGTGATGAGTATCTCAGACGGAGAAGTCTGTATTGTAACATTGTCTAAAGTTAAGGAAGATGAGTCCAATCCAGAAATGGGAAGTAATGGTAACATATCTCAGACCACAGGAATATTTTTCCTCTGTCTGCTCTTCCAGTCAGAAGGGAATACAGTGGAGCTGGCCACACATCACAAATAAGATAAAAGACACAGCCAAAGTGAATAGATTAGAGCAAAGCCATATGTAGAACCGCTCAAAGCTGCTGACAAATAATGTTGAACTTCTAACAAAATGCTGAAAATCAAAGCCGATTAAAAAAAATATTTCAAGAATGGGGGTGGGGAGATGGAGGAGATAAGGGTGAGGGGAAAACAAGTGACTTGCATTTAATAAATTTTTAAGTGAGAAGGCAAGTGTAATCTCAGGCCTTTAGCGCATCCCTTGAGGTTGTTAAATGTTCTCCTGTATTCAGCAGAAAAGGAAAGATTTGCATCACCCTTCCCAATAAAGAGATATTTGGTCTGCCTTCTCTCTAATCTACTTAATATCCTCATTTATATTCTACCTTTCTGACTTCTATAAAAATCAGTTTCCTTTTCCATGGTCCTGCTAAATGCCACCATTCTACTGTCCATCATTAAATTATAGGCTTTTCTTGTTCTCTTCGTCCTTCTCCCTTCCTTTCTTTTCTGCCCCTCCCTGCGTCTCCCAGAGGTATTTGCATTTGTGTGGCAAATACATTGATTCTTTTTGCATGGTTTGCTCCAGCATGACACAAACTATTTAATTGTAAATTATTAAGTCATCTGTACTTTCCTGAAATGATTCACAGTGGAATGACAGGAAATTATTCCTAGTGGAATGACAGGATATGATATGATGAAATCACGATTCACATGTAAATTGGATGTCTGCTGATAGAAATCCAAAGTCCACTGAGAATTCACAAAAAGAAAATGCTGCAAGGTATATCCATTGGGTAGATTATTTATTAATGGATAGCCCCTGTATTAAGTCTGTCCACTCTTAGTTGTTAAAACCCTAGGGGGATTTTTTTTTTTCTTTACTTGTAGTTTAATGTAAAGGTTTTAGACAAACATCATCATTTCTAGTCTTCCTATATATATTTTCCCCTCAAGTAACTAATTTGTCAATCTCTCTCTCACACACACACATATATACATAAAATATATATATAAGGTCTGACCGCTAGCTGGCATAATTCACTGTATCTTTATTGCTTGAATGGAATTGTGCCAGTTTGCCCATGCTGCTGTTCTGTAGACCACAGATTAAAGTGTACACAGCTACAAAGAAATTGTTATGCTGCTTTATTTTTGTTCCTTTTACAAAGCTGTCTGCACAAATTATCTCTTTGGCTTCCTCTGATTTACTTTAAAAGTGTTACATTAATTTTAAATGCAAATTGCAATAATTAAATTTGACCTTATAAACTATCAGATGTGATGGGAATTTCCCTTCCTGATTTTTTGTCTTAAATTGGAAAGGAACCAGATCAAACAAGCAGGGAATTTCAAACTCAAAACAAATACCATTCATGGCTAGGGACTCTGCTACAATAACAAAAAAGAAAACATATGTATGCCTGTATGTATGTGTGTGTGCATAATACAGATGTTAACCACAAACTATTCAAAATCTTTAAATTTGTATGTAAAACTGGCAGTAGCTCATCTTTTGTTGTTAAGGAGAAAAAAAACACAATCAAAGTGACCCACATAGATTTATTTTTTTTTCTTTCTTTAATAATGGATACTTTCAGATACCTCCTAAGGTCCTATTCCTCCTGTCATGTTTAAAGGGTTTATTGTTTCCAGAAAAGCTTTTGCCGCTCCCTCTGGAGACTGAGCTGATCTAAGGTAATATTAATTCTATGCCTCTCTCTTGTCGGAACTCGACTTCAAACGGAATAAATGAGATGAGAGCTGAAAGAGAGGTTATGCAAGCTGTCATCCTCCATTGTGTTGGAGGCATCAATGACTCTCAGAACAAATTAGGTGTCACTCTACTAAATCGCAGTCAGAAAGGCAAATCAGTTTATAGAAGACTTATTTGGTCTCCTGGAAAGCTCTTGCATTCAGAGCACAGTTAATCTTCCTTTTCTTTCGGTAATTTTAAAAATCTTCATTTTTTATTTCTTTTTAAACAAAGATGAAGCAGAATTTCCTCCTGATGACTCATAACATTCCCCATAAAATTCATGCTGATTAGTTCAGTCTAATTTCTCTCTCTCCAAAAGAAAAAAAAAAGTCCCAGAGAGGTTTGTTTCACTCCTAAAAGAGAAAAGAGAAATGACTACATATGTTTTATTAGACTTCTTAATTTTGGGATTGTGGCATGGGAAAGAACTCTGTGATAAAAAGAGTATCTGAAGAAAAAAGAATTTTTATGAAGCTTGTCAAGTATGGTTCTTCCAATTTTGTAAACCTTACTGCTTCTATTCAATATTTATTGACTCTCAACCTATAGAAAAGAAACTAGCATTAGTTAACTACCTGTTTAATAGTTCACCTCTGGCACTTGATTTAACACTTTTTTTTTTTTCCTTTTTTCCCTCAGTAAAGAGGTTAAATGGATTTTTGCATTCTAGTCTGCACACGGGATATTTTTCTTTTACAATCGAGTGATGTGCAGTTTTTCACTGAGAAAGACATGCTCATCCTCTTCTTGAAAGAAGAAAATAGACATAATTTAACAAAACCAGTACAAAATGTAATACACCTCACATAAACTGAGGTACCTATTCCAATTTAAGATTATGTCTAAACAAGCAAGGAGTATGCTGCAGCAGGAGTAGATCTGCAGAGTGAAACAACAGCTGTTGAGGACCATTTTATATTTTAAAGGGACTTTTTTCAAATTAACTTTAGTTTTGGCCTATGCACTAGGACCCAATAGGTGCTGCAATGCATCAAATATGCTTTTGAAGAGCATCTCTTAGTTTTGCTTCATTTGAAAGGTTTTGAGACCCTTCTGTGATGAGAACCAATGGGTAATAAGGGGGATCAATCAGGAGATTTGCTTCAAAAGTATACTGTCAAGCAAAACTGAAAGGAGATATCTCATTATTTTCTCATAAAGTCCAAGATAAGAGAAATGCATAGATACCTGAAACTAAAGTGTGTCTCAGAAGCCACTATATTACTTTGTGATTGAAGCTGTGACTTTAGAACGCAGTGCTATGTTTCCAGAGACAAATCACACTTAGTTTCCTGAATTTTACAGAACTTTTTATACTTCACCAGGGTTAGAGCGCTTAGGCTCCTTCTAGAAGACAAAGAGAGGGTTAAATGAATAAAATTAAGTTCAGGGAAGCCACGAGGCTTACATAGGAGTCCTATAAACTTTCTAGTGGGAAATACCCAGGAAAAATCAGAAATTAAACACCAATACCAATAGTTAGCTAAACAGCTAATCTTCTCCTTGAGATGATCACCTAAAAGAAATCAACCCAAATAGAAAGGAACCGGAGATACTCCTTCCCCATTGCAAATGACAGAAGAACTCTCCGTAAGCTTGAATGAGTGAGGAGATCTGTTACTGAAAGATCATCCTGCTTGCTTTGAAGAAGGGATTTAAAATCAGTTCTCCTGTTTTTTTAGCAAAGTGCCAACACCACAGACATATTAGGTATTTGAAAATGAGACTTTCTGAATCGCTGCTGTTGACATTTTTCTGATTCAGGAGATAAGCATTGTACTTTTGAACCACCTCCGGCACAGAAGGGAGCTGAACTCAGATCCCCCACATGCTGGCAGGTAGATCTAAAAGTTCATTAGTTATAAAAACACAGTTAATTCAGCTTCATTCCAGCTTTAAAAAATACAGACTTTTGCCTGAGCTTGTTTATTTGTTTTCAGTAAAGAAGAGACAGAAGGATTATGATTGAACATCCCAACTGGAAGTAAATTCCTCTTTATGGGCAAAGTTAAGATGGCAAAATCCTGAAATGACGGGGATCTTCCTCAGCATTTCCTACAGATACCCTTAAGTAATTTACTAATCCTCCTCCTCCCAAATACAAAACCCTTTCTATGAATTCTGCCACAGTGGCTAGGAGCCTAAAAATTAATCTCTGTGTTAATGAACAGTATGGGGTCACAACGTTGTTGCATGCAGAGACACATTCCCATGCAGTGTCAAAGAACTCATTGCCTTAATGTTTGTGGAATGTAAAATGCTACTGTAAAATAAGATGTTCAAGACAAAAGGAGGAAGTAGGATCATCCTCAGTGTCAGCACTCTGATAACATCTCCTTTTTTTTCTCAGCACACTGTGAAGGCTCCTGAGCCAAGATGCTTGAATGTAACTAAACATTTTCTATGAGCATTCCTTCTAGGTAATAAACAGATTTGGTTTGTCCATGCTCATACATCATTTATGCTCACTTTCTCTTGATATTGTGACAAATTAGTTAACTGGAAAGATTATTTGTAGAACCAGCTCATTCTTAAACTCATATTGCAAAGTATTTGAAAAAAAATATTTCATATTCATTATGGAGAGTATCTTTAATTTAGGAGACACGCTTTTCGCGGAATCATGGAATCACGGAATTTTCAGAGTTGGAAGGGACCTCTAGAGGTCATCTAGTCCAATTCCCCTGCTAAAGCCGGATTGCCTAGAGCACATTACTCAGGACTGCATCCAAATGGGTCTTGAAAGTCTCCAGAGAAGGGGACTCCACAACCTCCCTGGGCAGCCTGTTCCAGTGCTCTGCTACCCTCACCGTATTTTTTCTCATATTTGATTGGAACTTCCTATGTTCCAGCTTGTGCCCGGTTTATGAGCTTGATTAACACAACAAACTGGTGGAAGGAGCTTTCAGACAGTGCAGCACCACATAGCTGATAATGACAGGCCTGAAATGGTGGGACATAAGCCCCAACTCCATTATTTGCATCAGGTTTCCCAGTTCAGCTGCTCTGTGTCACCAAAGGCTGGACCCTCACCCTTGGAGAGCTGAGCTTGATCCAGTTATTTTACATAGAAGTATGGACATCAGGTGTCTAAGAAACACGAGGAAAAAGCTCAGAAAGAGGAGTCCTGCTAAGCAGGTGCATGGTGGAGGACCTCAGGGCCCAATATAGTTGCCTCCTGTAACTAGCAGTCATCACATTAGTATCAGCATTCACAGCACGAACATCAGCAGTGACCATGCTGCACAGATGGAGATGCCACCCTTTCTAGCTGAAAGCAGTCCAGAAAGCTGCAAAATTCTCTTATATCCTTCTCCCAAGGCAGGGCCCAAAATCAAGATCAAGGTTTGGTTTTGTTTGCTTGTTTTTTTTTTGAAAAATGGGCTGGTTTCTCATGTGAAATGAACGATTTCATCACAGAGGGAAATGGTGAAAAATCTTTTGCTTGTAGTCCCCTTAACCTTAACGATTCAAAGAGAAAAATGGCACAGTCTCCCCATAAGTAAAAATGTGAAAATTTTTGACATACTAAACCATACTCATAACTGTAAACATGTTTCTTTCTCAAACGCTTCCAAAGTCTTGGCCTACCAAAGAGATTTCTAGCGCTGTTAAACGATACTAAATAAATAAAAGGGGATTTCTTGGAGTAACGGGAGGAAACACACTGTATTTACCACACAAATCGCATTCAAAGCAGTGAGAAAAACTGAGCATGCTGATGCTTAACCACACGTATGGTTTCACTTATTTGATGTGCTCATGGAGTACATCAAACATGGCCTGAAAATCGGTGAAAGATGGGAAACAAAGGGAAGAAATAAATAGTGGCACAAGGTGAACAGTGGGATGCCTCGCCTCATTGTTCTGCATTAGATCTCCTGTTTGAAATCTGTATTAATGATCTTGAAAGAGGGTAATACTGAGGTTAGCAAAACTTGCAGATGACACAAAGTTATTTAGCTAGCACGGACCAGAGAGATCCGTGAGGAACTTCAAAGAGACTTAGCTAAACCATGTGAGGACTAAAGTGAGGGCAAATGAAGTTCAATGCCAATAAATGCAAAGTAAGGCATACTGAAGGGAAAAAAGTAAATTAAACTGCTTGTACATCTGACAGGGGTCTACATTCACTGTCTAAACCCAGGAAAGGGATCTGGGTATCAATGAAGACAGATTTCTACACCATATGCAGCTGTAGTTTTGAGAAAAAAAATTCAAACAAGATGTGAGGCTTCATAAGAACTGAGATGGGGAATGATGCAGTAAATACTACACAGCCAACCTATAAATCAAAATGTGGTCTCATCTGGAAAATTTTGTGAAGTACTATTACACTACCATAAAACAAAAATAATAAAAACATAAGAAAAAGGTTTATCAAAATTAGAAAGGACTCACCTGTGACAAATGGAAGTGAACCATGCCTTAAAAAAAAAAAAGTAAAAAAAAAATCTGTCACGTAAAATGATTGAAAAGATTGGGAAGAGTCACCTTAGAAAGGAGAGGGACAAAAGGACATAATGAAAGGATAAAAATAAATTATTTAGAGAAGATAGATTAGGTGCTTCTCTTTCCCCAGCTTGTGGCAGAACGAGAGAATATGCAATAAAATTAAGGAGAGTAGCAAGTTCAAAACAGATAAAAGGCAACAGTGGTTTTTTTTCTACAATAAGTGATTAAGCCAGGGAACCTTCTGACACACTGAAAGTGAAAACTAAGGGACTCTTCAAACAAACATTTAAACAGATAACAAGAATTGCTGAAGTTACAATAAAAAAAAGTGAAATATTTGTTGGGAAGTATTTGAAAGCTCTTTTTTCAAAGCCAGATTTCTTGATCTTTCCTTTGTAGATTTCTCCTAGACCTGTGCCTAAATCCCACAACCTTTGGAGGAAAAAGACCCTGAGGACCTAGTGGCTTGTCTTGGGGTTAGTTCATATAATATGATTTCTATATTGGAATGTTGTGCCTCCTGAGCACCAGCCTTCATGTTCTGCACACAGAATATTACTTTATCCATGCCCAAATACTTGTTTCCAGACACTCAGCATCCTGGGCTGTCATGTACCTTGAGCAATGTATATGTACAGGTAAATGTGTTCATGAATTGCAGTTCGGACACTGATTCTGCAGTACAGGCTCTACAGAGTGTCTTGGCATAGGCATGACCATTTGGTAGGGATATGAAGGATCCATGTGATGTGCTCTGTTTACTGTCCCAAATTCTTTAAGACGTGGTGCTGGCAAGTCATGGAGATAAGACACTGGGCTAGATGGATTAAAGATCTGACCCAACATGGCAACGCGCACATTCCTCTAAACTATGTACAGAGCCAGTCTGTCTACACTGACACAGCCTGTTATTACTTGCCCTCCCCCTCTCTTGGACTACTTGCTGTACCAAATCATCAATATTTATCTTTCAGACTGCAGGTTTATGGAGCAGAGGTATGATGAATGCCTTTGTGTTTGTAGGCTGTCAAACACAACACAGCTTCCACCCCATTGAAGCCTCAGGTTGTGCTAGTCAGAAAACTGTGAAACATCAAAAACTTGGAGCAGTATCAGTCCATGCCAGGGAAGGAGCAAAGGAGATATATTCCTTCCTTCAAGTCATGAATGTCAACCCAAAGCGCCCCAACATCTGACACTGAGAGTGGTCACCCAGACCTCTGCTTTCTGGATGCTCTCTGAGACTTCCCTTTACAGTCATTAAAATGGAAATGGCATCTGACAGCCACGAACGTCATTTCACTTCCAGCTTTCTCAATTATCTCCTCCTTTCCACTGCCCTCCCACTCTCTGTGTAGTGAGGCAAATATGTTTTCAGAACTGTCATTTTAAGGAATAAAACACTTGAACCATCAATAACTGTGTGCACTTTGCCCCAGCTGAATGAAAATGTCCTTTGTGAGCACAGAAGTAAATGATACAGATTTAAATAGAAAGAAGCTACCTGAACGTACTTATTTCAGCTAACTATTTCTGTATTATGATAGCCTGTTTCCAGTAGATCAAAGAAACCTGGCAGTGTTGTTTTTTCACACTGTGAGAAGCACAAACATCATTTAAATGCCCCCTCAAAATATTCATGCATCAAAAAGCCGTTGAAGGCTCAGTCTATTCTCAAGCTGGCTTTCAGCCAACATTGTTATGTTGCTGCTGCATCATGACGGAAAGAGCAGACAGCAGAAAACAGCAAACAGCAAAGAAGACAAGCCTTTAAAAACAAATCTAAATAACAAAGAAAACCCACTTTAACACTATTTAAAATTTCAGTAATGGTGAAACTCATTGATAATTGTTCATTTGTTGATTTATTTCTACAAAACGACATTTTAAATGCTGACTTCTAGGATTCGGTTTGCAGGGTGTTTCTAACCCTCAGCTTTATGTTTTTTTTTTTGTTCTGTACAGTATACATAGTGCATGGATGCATTTCTCAGTTGATGAAAGTAGTGCAGCTTCACTGAAGCTGCCAATTTGTTCTTTCGTAGTTAAGGTCAAGCACGTAAGCAGATTAAAAGTAAGTGAAATTACTCTCAGTGTCTGCTGAGCTTTTTGCATGACAAATGGTGAAGAATCTTGATTCAAGCCATTAATGTCTTCATGAGCTCATCCCTGAGAAAGCTGTCGAGTTTCTACTTAGAGACTCGAGTAGACAGAGACCCTAGGTAAGTTATTCCAATACTTAGTTGTCCTTAACTAGTTTATCATTAAAAAATTCTCATGGTGAATGTATAAGACATTTCACAGAACACAAAGAAGGACTCTATGTCACTGGATGTGGCATAACTTAGCTAAAATGCTAACATACCCTTTGATTTTCTGGGTACCTGATCCTGGATGGCTATGATCCAGCGTATCTGTCTAGCATGACTGCCCATACCTCCTGTACAGTCATTACACAGGCTGACATCTCTGAAGACAAGCAAAGAGCAATTCTGTCAATTTTTCTCTTTCCATGCAGAGGCACAGAATCCCTCAAAAAAACCCATGTCATCATCCCAGGAAGAAGGCAATGCAACTTCTAGGCTCTACTGAACCTGCAGTGCCTCAGAAACCTCTTTAGCCACAGAGTCATTGGCAATCCCTGTTCACCGTGTTGAGTCTGAGCCACCATACATCCAGAACTGCAGCAATACTGAGACCCACAGAAGAACAGCCAAGAAAAAAGCCTGATAGTTAGAACATTCATCTGTGAAAAAGCAAAGCAGATCTATGAAAGTTATATCTGTATTTTCTTTTCAACATTCATTTAATAATGTATATATGTAGGTCTATCTCCATGGTATACATCTATGCACATGTATAAGCATAACTCCTGGAGCAAGAAATAACATTCAGAACTCACGCAGCCTCAGCCAGACTATCAGTCTAGGATCAAGTTCGACATGAATGACAGAAGCCCCACCACCATCAGAAAACTGCTTGTGGGAGGCAGGCATTTATTTCTCCAGGACAGCCACTTATGATAGTGTATAGAGTACATATGGAAATGTGGTTTTAGGCTGAGGAAGAAAATGCCTAATGATAGTAGGTGTAAGTTTTGGTAGTTCTGAAAAATATATGGAGTGTTTTGCCTTTACGCAGTTAGATTTCATCTAGACTTTGACAGATTTGTCATTCCTCATATCTTGCGTTTAGTTCTCCAGTGCGTATTCCAGTCTGGTGATTTCCAGCCTCGGTCTCTAACTCACTTCCATTTTTTGCAAGCAAGTTCTATGGCTTCTACTTTAGGAATGCAACACATCGGAACTGTGCAAATGAAAGCCATTTGGTGAACGCTTAGTGGCAGGACAGCTGCCCAGACTACTTTACTGTTCGTCCTTCAGCACTTTCATGATCATATCTTTGTCTTGCGAATTCATGTGGAAGTCATTGTTGGAGATCATCTCCCTGGTCTTGATGTCTTTCAGGAAAGGATGGGCTGTCATTTTAGGCCTGTGAGCTGTATTTGCTGGTTGATGGATGCCTCCACATTGCCAACTGACAATCATCCAGAAGTCGGCTATAGTAGATGTGCCATGTAATTACATTGTCACTGAAGGATTCCAGGCATTGGCTTGGTAATTCTAAGAATCCGGTTTTATCCATCAGAAAATTCCCAGTTATTTTTCTGAAATATTAAGAATTTCAGCCAGCTTTACTGTGATAAAAGATGTATTCCAGCAGCTTTTTAAGACAGCAAGGCCAAGATTCATCTCATCTAATATCATGCCTATGGTTGATGCATCTTGAGCCAGGAGCCTAATCACCCTCTTTTCCCTCTTTAAGACATTTCAGAGAGAGACTTCCGTGCAATCATGCAGACCTTAGATTGTACCACTTACACACTGGAGCTGGTCTTTTATACCTGCTGGTAAGAAAGCTTACAGTACAACTGGCCTCTTAATTTGGGGGTCTCATTTAAAGGACTAAATTGAAAAGAGCTGAAGTCACAGACAGATGAGGAGGCCCATTTCTTTTCTTTATTAGACCTCAGATACGGCATGAATCAAAGCAGAAGGTGTCAGAGCGCCAGTGTTATAGCATCTGATATACTGTGCTTTGGGCACCCTCATATTCAGGACAGTTGCTTAGCAACTGGGATACAGGCTGAGGACGCAGAGAGTCTGGGATCTTTTCTCTGCCCAACACAATTAGCATGACTTGGATAAATTACTTCACCTTTCTGTATTCTTTTTTACATTTGTACTTTTATTTATTTTATCTCTTACCAAATGCTTCAACTCCTTTGAAGATATCACAAACTTCAAGTAATAAACTAATTCTTCTATGAAGCTGCAGATTCTGGACAAGGGACTGGGGTGTCATCTCTTCTTACTACCTGTCTCACAAAGGTAGTTACCTTCTCCTTAGCTAAGGTCATCACAGAAACAAAAGAGCTCCATATTCACTTTCTAGAAATGAATGCATTTCAGTGGGGAAGTGTTTTTCCTCCATGTGTGTGTAAATTTCTGAACACAAACCATTTTCAAAAATCTAAGCTGGCATTTGGCAGAATGTCAGTAGACTTTATACAATAACACTATCCAAATAGACATATTAGGATAACAGAATCTGCAAGACAGCATACTTTTGGCTCTGTTACATATTCATACTACTACTACTACTACTACTACCACCAGCAAATAAAGACAGGTGGAAGGACAGTGGGGCTAACATTAGACCTTCGTGAGGGCATTCTTTGCTTGACTGGTGGTTCATAACCATTCAGCACAGAGACTGAGTTGCGAGGTTTTGTCGTCCAAGTTAGAAGCTCTGGCTTCTGAATGAAGAGTTGGCTCCAAAGTCTGTAACCCTTTGATTTCATGGTTGTTTTCTGCATCCTGATCTTGCTGCAGCTGCCACCTCAAAGAACAGGGTGAGAGTAATTGTGTTGGCTTGCCTCCAAAGCCCAGAGGAGTAGTCACTTGCTACTCTCCCAGATTATCTGCCAGGCAAACAGAAAGGTTAATGATGTAGAGCTTGATTACTCTGGTAGAAAGAAAGCAGTCAGCTTGATCCAAAAATCTTTATTGTGTGTGTAAGGGAGACACGTTAAAAGGGCTCAGAACTAAAATACATTGTCTTCTCTATTCTGTCTTTGAACATGGGAGTATTTGCCTTCTGGCAGGTATGGTCTTGTAAGCAGTAGCTTTTTTCCTACGCATACATCTTTTTGCCTGAAGCTTGTCCTTTAATTTTAAGACATTTACAGTACTTTTGTTGTTAAGAAAGCCAGTCTTCTTCAAGACATATCAGCAGAAGAAACATTTGAATCTGGAACAGATTGAATACAATTAGCTGAAATTCTAATTTCAAAAAAATTACATACATTCATGTGTGTGAGCGACAGAGTGTGTGTGCATGTGTGTATTCACATATATGTGTATGCCATGAGCTTATGATTTCTGGTGTTCATCTTCAAGATAAATGCAAAGCAGGCCTATCAAGTCAAATCCAACAACACCTCCAAAAACCCCACAGCAAAAAAGAAAAAAAAGAAAAGCAGTCAAACTAAAAGCAACCAGAAACTGTCAGCTAAACAAATGAACAGCAACAACAAAACTACAGGATAGGGAAGGTAAAAAAGAGTTTACCATGACTAAAGACAGTAGAGTGTATAAAGGTGCTTATAAAGGTTGCCTTTCTTTTTTTTTTTTTTTTAACAAGAGTCTGCTTTGTGAAAATGTTTAATATTAAAACAAAAAAGAAAACAAATAACTTTATGAACCCATGAAAATGGAAATCTTCCAGCCTTGGGTCGAAAACCAGAATATTCTGGCCCAGGACTGAAATACTGGAGCCAAAGCACAATATATTTCTCTACACAGTGGTTCATGGATGTTATAGTTCAGAAGCATTTTTCTTGCCTTCTTTCATGTGGGTTTGATTATTTGGCAGACCCATATCTCCCTTGATACTTGGTGACGAAGAATCTCTTTGTCCCCCACACTTCCTTCACTAAAAATTGGCTTCCAAAAAATTTAAACCTTCCATAGGACAGAAAATTATATTGCGATTGCCTGTACATTTTACCTGCTTAATGGTCAAGGACCTGGTAAAAAAGAAACACATAAAAATTTCTTATCTCTTTTCTCCTGTATATTCCTCATTACTCTAAATAATCACTCACTTATTGTGATTTGCAGCTAGCTTTAAATGACTTTATCTAGGAAGTTTCCACTTCGCCTTTTTCTGTTATTCCATGCTCTAAAAAATTTAATATAGTTAACTTCAAAATCAAACTTCAACTAAGCCGTGGTGCATTTTTTTGTTGTTGTGGTTTTGGGTAGGTTTTTTCGTTCTTGCTGGTATTTAACTCTTTGCTGTGAACTAGATTATCATCAAATAATTATGTTTAGTAATTTTCTCCTTGTACTTATACTTCTATTTTTGATATCAGTTTAGCCCAGGCCAAGTGTGTCTGTATTGTGTTCCTCAACATACCTGCAGATCTAAAACCTGGGGACTCCGTATGGCCAACTTCCAGCCTCAGTGCAGGTGTGATCTATGTCCTTCTGTATATCTTAAGAGACAAAACATCTGCACGAGAGTTTCAAGTGGCTGTGGGAAAGAAAACACTGTTTAAAAAGAACCAAAACATAGGTCAAAAGAATTGTATTTTCCTTAATGGGGAAGAGTATAGTGGTGTTCACAGCAACTGAGAAAGGAGGAAGATTTTTATTAGGTAAAGGCCTAAAGACTGAGATAAAAAGAGCTCTATTCATGAGAAAGAGAGATGCAAGTGGTAGAGGAGTGAGTGAGGAAATAATTCAGGACAAATTTCTCAAAGCAGCTATGGAAAAAAATCTTCAAAAACACAGAAAATGTTCTGAAAAGCTGAAGGGACAGGAAAGATGCCACCAAAACTGCCTAGAAGTCAAGAGCTGCCAAGTCAAGGCAGGCTTTAAAAAACTAAAAAGTCAGGAAGTGTCATTCTTCCTAAACATCTACTGAGGCTCAGGGGCACAACAAAAGAAATCCACTACAGCTGCATGGCAATTGGTAAATTCTTGTTCTCATGCTACTTGCCAAACTCCCTTCTCTTTGCTTCTCTAATTCATACATCAGTGCACGGAGGTAATCCAAACACTGAAGGCACTTTTGTTCTAAAAAGTCAGTTAGGAGACAACCCTCAGCTCTCGACAGGAAGACGAATATATAAGAAAAGCTCAAAATACAGAGTAAAGTGTAAGGGAACTAAGGTTGAAATGAGAAGGTAGGAGACAGTGGGTGAAAAAATGAGGCCAGTTTTCTGAAACATGTGAGTTTAGTAATTATCCCCAGAGCTATAGCTTGAAAGCAGACTAAAAAGGTAGATATCATGCCATCTGAAATCAATGTAATCCTATCTTTTGGAATAAATAAGGTTTTGAGGTTCCACAAAACGGAAACTCAAAGGAAAAACTTTCATGACTGTAATTTTTGAAACATAAATGATGAAGTGTGATATAAGTGGAGATATGTGATATAAGTGGAGATATGTGATATAAGTGGAGCTAGATATAAGATGGATATAAGTGGAGAAGTGTGATATAAGTGGAGAGTGTGTGTGCATTAAAAGCTTATCTTTTCACTTAACTGACAACAAATATGGTTGTGCTTGATTTCCAGAAGTCAGATAGGACTATGGGCTTTCTGAACTGGCTTACAAGGCACTAATGGAATAGAGAGGGGAAAAAAAAAGGGTGTCGCTTCACTTAGCCAGTGACAGCAAAAACTCCCTCTGCTCAGTTACCTGCATGTCCTTCTGCCTGTAGCAACCCTCATACCTCTGGAAACCTACTACTACTGCTACTGAAACCCTTCCTTGTGGTCCAGGAGGTATGCCAGGATTTAAGACAACCCATGCTTTCAGCAGATGCTGTACTGTGGACGGGAGGGCTGAGAACAGCTGGCACAGAAACTGCTGCAAGTGCATGATGCTAATCATGGACCCTCCTTTGCAGAAGTCCTCCAGGGTCTGAATTCAGCAGTTTTACAGGTGTTTTGTGTCTCTGAAGTGTCTTTCTTGTGCTTTCATGTAAGGTAGAGCTGTCTCCAGGGAATAAGTCTTCTTTAAATAGGTGGAGAAATTTAGTATTCCTATTCATTCACTATCTTTGCTTTACCCCTGCTAATTATCCCTCTGGAACTAAACTGAACAGAACATTAAACCACTTGTCCTTACAGGATAAGGGATCTGAGTGAATTAACCTGCTAGAAAGATATCCGCAAGATACACTCCCTTACAGAGAACATCTTCTCTACTCCTTTGAATGAAGGCAAATACAGAAGATCACCAAACTGATTGCTTTTTATATTACATTTTCTATTTGTAGCATTTGAAGAGATTGGGGCAGGTTATTTTAGGTCTTAAATTCACATGTTAAAAAAAATAACCTTTTCAAAGCTTGACATTAGCATGAAACATTTCTTTCTCATTTTCATTCTCTCATCTTTAAAGGTGACAAATTTGATGCAGTATTTATTACTGTAAATGGCAATATGGCATGCTAGACAATAACCTGTGAAAACAGGGAAAAGAAATGAAAGTACATTTTTTGTGAACAAAACAGGTGTTGGATAGAGGACTTCAGGATTTCTGTTCCACTGTGCCTGTTTCTTCTGTTATTTGTCTTTCTTTCATAAGCTCACTAGAGTGTCACTAAGTATATGCATAAATGTGCTCACGGCCTTCAGGTATTACCCTACACTTAATAATCACAAAGTAAATACATTGCATGATTGGTACAAAGCAAGAAAGATAGTCTGCCTGCATATAAAGTGGTATAAAAAGCTCATGTAGATTTAAGAAGATACAGGGTTTCACTCCAGATGCTCTTTCAGTTATAGTAAAGTTCTTAGTAGCAGGCGTAACGTTCATATATCAAAACCTTTACTTTAAAGAGAAAATGTTCACATGATTGGCATCAGATAACAAGATCAAAATAAAGATAATAAAAGTGGTAATAGACTCAGAGGACTCCCATATAGCCCTTTTACCAATAGTTCTCTGTTTCCTACAAAAGCAGTGATAATCATTATGTCTGTTTTGCACATTAGGGGTTTGAGAAGGTTAGTCTCACTAGATTATCCAACCAGCTCCACTGCTTAAAACAAAGGACACTACTACAATGAACAGCAAAAATTACTCTTGGTTTTCAGACCATAACATCTTTTTCCTTCCTTAGGATGCCAGCAGGCTAGCATTAACACTCTTGCGTGCCCAGACCACTGTTTTATTTTCAATGAAAAAATAAACAAATTAACCAATATTATTGTTGTCTCTACTGCTTTGGATGAAGTGACAGCCCAGATGGCAGAGGTAGTACTCAATGTCTATAGTGCAGCTCAGTAGAACAGGGTGCCAGACAGTCACAAAACTTTTCCCCTTGCAAATCAGGAATGTGCTAACGTACAAACCAGGTGAATGAAAAAGAGTGGTGATATCTTTTTGCCTGAATCAAAGGATCAGAGCAGGCAAGGAGATACCCACATCAAAGCAAGCCAGACATTTGTCCAAGAAATCTTTTAATTGCAATATTGTGCTACAGATGAGAAATTAGATATCCAGTAATTCTCTGGGTTTTGTTTTTTGGTGTTTTGGTTTGGTTTGGTTTTTTTTTAATCTGAAACTGGGTAATTTGTGACGAACATGGAGATAAATCATTAACATTTTCATAAAAAATATGCAGTGGTTCACTGAAAAAAAGGCCTGCTATCTGCAGGCATAGAAGGCATTTAGATTTCTGATCAATGTCCCAAAACTTGAGGTGTAGAATGAGTAAATATGTATGTGTATGTGTGTGTGCATGAGTGAGGGAGGGAGGGAGGGAGGGAGGAAGGGAGTCAGTGAGTGAAGAGGGTTGTTTTGCTTATTTTTAGGTTTCCAGTTTGAATTATACCATTCATACCTATTATGATCCTGAAACTCTTGAAGTCAGGCACATGAACATCTATGAATATCTTCCCAAAGTTCCTCACACAACCATTCCACTGTTGTTTTGCCTGAAAATTTTCTTTCTCATTGAGATCAGGAATTCCAGATTTGGTATCTTGTACTGAATGTTTCTTTGAAAACACTTCATTACAAGAAAAAAAAGGGAGGAAAAGATGTTGGGATTTAGCCAATGACAGTTTCACAAAACAACCCTATAATTTTGCAGAAAACAACTATCTGGCCATGCTGATCAATACACATAGAGAAACCCAACTCCTGCCGAACTCCTTCCACAGAAAGACAATATTCCTCTGCTTGATCTCCATAACAAGATTAGCCAGGCCTATAAAAAAGCAATTACATCACTACAAAGCATTTTAGGTTTTGATCCTATGAATTCAACTGCTGGAGTCTTAAAGTACCATTCACTCTCTCTTTTTTGTATTTTTTCTTGGGGTGCTTTTCTATTGTGAGACATGCAATTTAGGATTATAAGACTGGTATGTACCACATTGTATGTGTTTGTTTCTGAAGTCTGAGAGCATGTGAGTCATCATAGTGGCTTCAGGTTGTAACATCAATGATGAAAACATTAAACCACAAAAACAAGTTACTCTTATAATGGTTCATTTACCCTGGAGAAAAATAACTAGATGAAATCTCTTTTAATAACTAGGAAGGATTATCATGGACAATTCATTGCATCTGGCAGATGTTTGCAGACTATCTCCTAGAGGATTATTAGGCCTACATCTTTATGAATGGCTGTATGTATTTATTACTCTTTTATTTACAGCCATGTTACAATTCACTAATTCACTTTCTTAACATTCAAGGCACGGAGGACTATGGACCAAAAAGGTTGACATTGTACTATAGAGAGAGAGAGGGACAGAGGTTAGGGTAAGGAGAATAACAAGAGGCAATATAAATGAAGCCAAATCAGTTCATGATAAACAGTACAATGACACTTTAGCATTATTTTCTCAGGAAATTAGACCTTATCAACAATTGAACCTTGAGAATTAGGCTGCTTTATATATCACTAGTAATACCTCTGAGCCCTCCAAACAGCCAGTTTAGAAGGCTCTCATTTTTGTGAAGTCAAGGGGTTGTTGGTTGAAACTGGATCACTTTGCCAACATGAAAGTGATCAAGAACAAAGGAAAGATTGCAAGCGCTGTGATGGGTGACAGCTAAGAGGAGGCAAATCTTGGATTCAGAAGGAAAAGCATTGATAGGGAATTTACACGTCTAACCTGGGACTGGAAATTTTGCTCCAAGAGGCAATTGCCCAGGTATAGCAATGCTGAGCACTGCCACACAGAAGTCCCTTTGGGCACGTGCCACTTAGGATCATTTAGTAGCAAGTGCTGAAATAGCAGAGCATTTAGGGTTTTTTTTTTCCCCAACAGGGAAGATGAGCTGCAGAAACAGAAATATTTTGTAGTCTTGTCAACAGTGGATAAAATATCATTTCAAGTGCAATGAGAAATACTGTAAACAAACTGCAATTTGTATGCTGTACCGTAAGATGAAAGTCAGTTTACCTGCTTAATAATCTTATTCTAAAAATCCATCATGAAAGACAAGTGACTATAGGTCTCATAAACAAAAAAATGCAGCTTTTAAAATTGCATTGGCAACTTCAGCTACTCTCTTCAGGAATTTAATTCCTTCTGAATATCAGTATGATATATGTTACATCCACAACAAATGTAACACACATTATTAGGTAAAATGATAAAAAAAAGCTGTTGATCCTGGTGCATATAATTTCTGTCCATCTTTTCCTTAAGTGAATATTCATTTGTCAGTTTCGTATATGAATCATCCCAAAAATGTGTCCCGGAGGGAAACCTGAAGGGAGGTAACTGCTTTATGAGTCCGTTCAGAGAGAGGGTTTTGTGTACGAAGCTTCATGGAGGACACAGGGCAACTATGTGAGTGGGTGATGAATGGGAAAAAGAATCTGTTTGAGGAAGAGATGAAGGGCAGACATGAGGACAATTTTGCTGGGAGAGTAAGCATTCATGGAAGGATTCAGACATTAATGGTTTTTATCAGCTTGGTGTTCAACACTGAATGTAATAATATGGTATACTATAATAATTTCTATAATACTTAAGAGACCAGTCAGCAATCTCTGCACTAAAATTATTTATTTGTAATAACTTAGAGAAAAAAGTGAGGTCTAGATGACTGAAGGGAGTCAAACATACTGACTACCCTTGGAAGGAAAAAAAAAAAAAAAAAGAGTTCTGGAGATTATTAACATTAATTTACCTAAGAAATTGTAGAAAAAAAAATGTTTAGATTTCTGTGAAGTAAGACAACAATTATAGCAGATTTGGCAAAACATCTAATAATCTTCTTCATACAGTACATAGGCATAAAGGGTGATAGATGTGAGGCATATTGATTTTACTATGTCTTTATACTTAGTCCTTTGTGGCATTCTCACAAGCAAATAAGAGCATTTCAAATGTAGTTTAGGTACACAGCTGGTCTTAAAAAGTCAAATTCTTATGTGCATCTATCAATAGGGCAGGGGTCTAATTGAAGTCTCTTGCAGAAAAGTATTCTCAATTTGATTATCAGTTACTTCAGTGGAATATGCCCATATATGCAGTACCAAGAAGCTCAGTGGAAAAACATAAAGCCAGTAGTGTTTATGATGGGATGAGAATTCAAGCTGATTTTGAGAATTTGGAAAAATGATCTGAACTTAGAAAACATTGCTGATATGGGAAAAGTAAGGAAACTCTTTTTTTTAACTTGAAAATGAGAAGGTTGGTATTTTTTTCAATAGGAAAAAGAAATCCAATAATTTTGGCTGTGTAGTCAATTAGAGAAGGTTAAAAATAGTCTGATTGGGAGCAAAGACAACAAGAAACAAAATAATGAAAATTTCATCTTTTTGTGAAGGATACATAGGAACAGGCTACAGGCTACTGCTCTGTCTCTTGTTTTGGGTGTTCTTATGAACAGGCAAAGCAAAAGACCCAAATATACATTTATCCTGTTACTTTGGTGGGAGACAGCATAAACTGGTCTCTTTTGGTCCCTTCAAGCTCCGTGTTCTTGTCACATTGCACTTTTATGGAGAGCTTAGCAGCTGACCTTGTACATCCTGGAGAAAACATGCTGAGACTTCTGAAGCTGTAAACAATGGAGAAATGCCAAAGATAAAGATCAGATTCTGAGTCTGGTAAGAGGAGTAGTCTTATTAGAAAGGAGAGAGGTGAAAAAGAGAGATGAACACCCGTGGAGGATGTACTGTCTCTTTTCTGCCGTTACATGATTAAAGCATTTTGCAGATGAAACTAACTAAATTAGCAATAGTATTTTTTGGTTGTGAATTGTAGAAGGAGGTGTCAGAAAGATCACTGAAAAATGTGATGTCAAGAGACACAAAGTAGAAGTGGAGGAGATGACCTACAGTTCTTGATTATAAAGGGTGTGCTGAGTGAATGTTACAAATAGCCCAGGCAAAGGATGTACATTAAAAAGAAAAAAAAAAAAAGCTACAGGGGAGAACTCCTTAAAGAAAAAGAGGATGAAGCTATGTATCTCTTATAATTCTGAAAAAGAATGAAGAATCAATTTCTATGTAATGCATGAAAAATTATAGTTACAAGCTGCACCACAGAAACTCAAGTAAGCTGAAAAACAACCTGATCCTCTAATCCGTGAAGTAAGGCTGTGTGCAAAGGTGTTGATCAGACGGAATTCATGCTAGCTGACATAATTGTAGAGTGCCAATGAAGGAACCATTGACATTTTGCTCATCAAGTAAAGAGAAGGAAATCTGGATAGCTAAGAATGATCTCAATTTTCAACAGAAAGGCACAAGGCATCTCCTTATAGCCTGGTCAGAACTGAAAAGCATAAGCCACTAGAGGAGACTGTCCTCCTGCTTCTATGCGTGCATACCATGAGGGGTTCACAACACAATGAACTTCACACAGAGAATGAAGCCACAAAACATAATCTAGGGCAGCCCTCAGGAGTCTCAAAACTTCTGTGGAAGTGTCACAGAGACTTGGGGAGTGGTACTTGGCTTTGTAAAAGCCTCTCATCACCTGGAGTGAGGTGGGTGCAACAGAGAATCTACGTTATTGTCTCATACTGTCTTGCATGAGGAGCATTTAATCAACTTTCAAGAGCTGCAGATCCTGTTAATTTAAGGTGAAATTCAGTGTCATGTTAAGTACCACAGAGATTGTTCAGATCTTGCTTTCTTTTTGAAAAGAGGTAAGTCCAACTGCAATTAAGTTTCATCCTTTAGTTACACTGCTCATGGAACTGTTAATTCATCTCATTACGTGCCATTAATTCAATGTCTTTTCTTCACCTGGAAAAGAAAGAAGCCATTACACACGACAATACACGTGTGTGCATGCTCATGTGTGCTTATGTGCTCTGCCCAGATTCAGAAGGTCAGTTCAGAAGGCTCAAATCTGAAAGACTGCTAACCAGTTCAATGAGATAATTTTTTTAACAAAACACTGTTTTCCAAGATGCAAAAAATATTCTTGTATGTTATAGAGTGATAAAAGTTATGTCTGCAGCCGTTTGTGCTGGACATGAAGTACTGGACAACACAGTCAAGGAATGTAACACTAGTCCGGTTGTGTTGACGCAGGCTGCGGGAATAACTTGCAAAGTCTGGTTTTGTGGTCCCTGCTCTATCTGTGCTTCACAAATCAGAGTTGGTATATTTTAAATTCTAACCACTAAAGGAAATCCCCTGACCAGACTGGTTTCTTTTATACAAGAGTCATACGATCCTATCTGGCTGAGCTATACATAATGGAAGGCAGATTTTCTGTCTGTCTGTCTGGCGATGTTTTTATAAACCTTTTATTTTTAAATCATACTACATACAGTGTTTACCTGCAGATTACAGGAAAAGTCCAGACTAGGCATCCAATTTAGTTTGGAAATATTTATATACTGTGCTGATAACCAGTCCTAAAAACACAGGCTCAGCGGTCTTCTACTTTCCTGCCTGGAAAACACAGCCAAAATTTGATCCTGGGGGGTCTTGGGTAGCAGAATATGATTTGTGAACATTTCCAGTCCAATTCAGTAAGAAGCAACCTGCTGCTACAAACTGCCTGGTTTATTTGGTATTACAAAGGATATAATCTCAACCTCAAAGGAAACATCTCTTTTACCATGCTTAGTCGTCCATGCAAAGTGCTGGTTAATTATTTATAACAATTAAAGATAGAGCCCTTCAGCTAACAGCAACCTGCAAAGGGATTTTGGTTTTTGTTGTTGTTGTTGTTTTTGTCATCCCTAAATTAATATACCCATTTTAGCATTTGAGGGACTGCTCTCTGAGAAGCACTTCCCTGCACTATATGGATAGGCTGCAGATAGAATTACCACTGGATGCTAACTGGATGTAAATTTTGTGGTCTTCTCCATATTTCCAACTGGAACCAAGGCATTTTTTCTAATTGCAATTTTGGTACTTCTGTTATGTAAAGCAATATTGTTATATGCATTTTTATTTTTTATTGAAGAAGGAATAGACAGGAAACATTTCCTATGGGAAGAAATGGCCAGGACCCCAGCTAGAATAGTGTATTATATTCTACTAAGAATGACTAGAAAGCTCTTCCTGCCACTGCTGCTCTTTTTTTCACTTTCTTGGCTTGATGATGCTTACCCAAATGCCAGCTGACACTGAGAGGGATCACTTCTGATTTGGATGCTGAAATATGCTTTGATGTCCTTACATGTTTTGTATAGTCTCCAAGTCCTTTGTGCCTCACAGCAAAATCACAGCATGCACTATGCAATATGGAAATATGTGTCATTTTCTTCCTGATGTTTTCCTAATGCAATACTTTCTGGGAATATGACTTTATTTTTTTTTCCCTGCTTATTTGTCCTTTCAGTTTTAATGTATGTAGCATTTTGGTTTTCTTTTTCTTTTTCTTTTTCCTCTCCTCTCCTCTCCTCTCCTCTCCTCTCCTCTCCTCTCCTCTCCTCTCCTCTCCTCTCCTCTCCTCTCCTCTCCTCTCCTCTCCTCTCCTCTCCTCTCCTCCCCTCCCCTCCCCTCCCCTCCCCTCCCCTCCCCTTCCCTTCCCTTCCCTTCCCTTCCCTTCCCTTCCCTTCCCTTCCCTTCCCTTCCCTTCCCTTCCCTTCCCTTCCCTTCCCTTCCCTTCCCTTCCCTTCCCTTCCCAGCCATCGCTGAAAAGACCCTGGCCCCTTCCTCTTGACACCTGTCCTTTAGATATTTATAAGCATTGATAAGACCCATGGAGTCATCCTGGGTTGCAGTGATCATACACTGGTGGAGTTTGCAGTCCTGAGGGGTATTGGTCAGGTGAAGAGTGAAGTTAGTACCATGAATTTTAGAAAAACAAACTTTCAGCTCTTCAAGGAGTCAGTCGATAAGACCCCCTGGGAAACTGCCCTGTAAAAAAGGGAGCAGAACGGACCTGGCAGATATTCAAGGACCCTTTCCGTAGAGCTCAAGAGCTCTCAATCCCCAGGTGTAAGAAATAAGGCAAGAGACTGGCATAGCAGACTCAAGACCTGCTGATCAAACTGAAAGGCAAGAAGGAAACACACAGGCAGTGGAAGCAGGGACAGATGTCCTGGGAAGAGTGTAGGGATGCTGCCTGGTTTCATAGGCATGGGGTCAGGAAGGCCAAGGCACAGCTGAGGCTGAACTTGACAAAGGATGAAAAGAATAATAAGAACAGCTTCTACAGGTATGTCAGTTAGAAAAGGAATGTCAAAGAAAGCATATCTCCCCTGATAAGCAAGGCAAGCCATGGCAGTCAAATGAAGTCTCCGGTGACTGGAAAAAAGGAAACATTCCACCCTTTTTTAAAATGGGTAGGAAAGAGGACCCTGGGAACCACCAACCTGTCAGCCTCACCTCTGTGCTTGTGAAGATCATGGAACAGATCCTCCTGGAAGCTGGGACGACAGAGAGGTGATTCGAGATGGCCAGCATGGATTCACCAAGGGCAAGTCCTGTCTGATCTACCTAGTGGATGGTCGATGACAAAGTGACTACATCAGTGGACAAGGGAACAGCTACAGATTTCACCTACCCAGAATTCTGTACGGTCTTTGGCACAGTCCCCCACAACATCCTTCTCTCTAAAGTAGAGACATATGTATTTGATTGGTGTACTTTTCAGTGGATGAGGAATTGGTTGGATGGTTGCACCCAGACAGTATTGGTCAGTGGCTTTATGTCCAGATGACAAGTGACAAGTAGTGCCCCTCAGGGGTCCGTACTGGGACCAGTACTGTTTAATATCTTCATCAATGACATAAGCAGTGGGATTGAGTGCACCCTCAGCAAGTTTGCAGACGACACCATGCTGAGTGGTGTGGCTGACATGCCTGAAGGACCAATTGCCATCCAGAGTGACCTAGACAAGCTCAAGAAGTGGGCCTGTATGAACCTCATGAAGTTCAACAAGGCCAAATGTAGGGTCCTGCACCTGGGTCAATGCAACCCCTGGTACCAATACAGCCTGGGGGATGAAGGGAATGAGAGCAGCCCTGACAAGAAGGCAGGGTACTGGTGGATGAAAAGCTGGACATGAGCTGACAATGTCCACAGCCCACAGCCCAGAAAGCCAACCCCACATCCTAGGCTGCATCAAAAGAAGCGTGGCCAGCAAGTCAAGGGATGTGATTCTGCCCCTTTACTCCACCTGGACTACTGCGTCCAGCTCCTGTGCTTGGAGCCCTCAGCACAGGAAAGACAACAACCTGTTGGAGCAGTTCCAGAGGACAGCCACAAAAATAATTAGAGAGCCGAACACCTCTGCTGTGAGAGCAGGCTGAGAGAATTGGGGTTGTTCAGCCCAGAGAAGAAAGGTCTGGGGAGACCTTCTTGTGGCCTTTCAGTGCTTGAAGGGGGCTTATAAGAAAGATAGGAACAAACTTTTTAGCAGGGCCCATTGCAATACGACAAGGGATAATGGTTTTAAACTAAAAGAGGGATATAAGGAAGAAATTTTTTACCATGAGGGCAGCGAGACATTGGAACAGGTTATCCAGAGAGGTGGTAGATGCTCCATCCCTGGAAGCGTTCAAGGTCAGTTCGGAGGGAGCTCTGAGCAATTTGATCTAGTTGAAGATGTCCCTGCTCATTTCAGGGGGCTAGGACTAGATGATCTTTAAAGGTTTCTTTAAAGATCTGTTCTATGATTCTATTCTATGATTCTATGAAAAGTTATTTCTTGATGGCTCAGAGATTGATTTTGAAACCTTACCAGTGCCTGGATGCAGTTCCCTGTGGGTGAGCTACAGCTACCCTGTGGAAAGTCTCTCACACCACAAAAGATAAAAAGGAACTTAGTCATGACACTTACTAGGTTTGGCTATAAATATTATTGTACATAGGTATCGTAACGAGAGAAGGCTCAAGAGGAAGACTTTTGGTCATGTATATCTTTATACTTAAAAATATCACATGTAGAAATTATTGGAGTGCATTTTCCTCATTTTGTGTGTAATGAATATTTCAGTTGTTTTATGCATACAGAATTATGCCCGCAAATGCTTGTTTAATGACCTGCAGCTAATGAAAATCGAAGCAATGAAGATGTCATCTCTGATCCTTTCAAGCTTACATCGCACAAACCTCTTTAAATCCTATATCGCTCCTCTGGATGAATCTGTTAGTAATTTGTCTGAGTCCAAGTAAGAAGCAGCGATAAGCCCTTTTCTCATGGGTATGCTTTCTTTATCACCACTTTTACTGCACTATTGTACCATACACTGCCATGGACATGGAAAGTTTGATCCTTGCATCTCAGGGGAACGTTTACACATCGGTGTAAAATACTACACCATCCAACAGACTGTGTTTTACTCCCATTTCATTTGAGCAGGGGCAAATGTTAAGACAACGTACAGCAGGAAGCATTGTTCCCAGTAATTTCACAGAGCTTAAGAAAGCAAACATTTGGGAATTCTGTGGGCATTGCCTAAAATACCTATCTGTGAGGTGAGCACCTCACAGTCTTTAATGTATTTAACTCCACAACACCCCTGAGAGACAGGGGAGTGCTGTTATCCCTGGTTTATGCTTGAAGAACTAAAAGGCTAAGACCTATCTAGAAACAGACTTTTTACCGTCAATCAGGGGAAACTTTTTTTTGAGCAAACCTTATGCTTTCCCTTCCCCATATAGGAAAAGAAATATGTATATAGGCACATACATTTTAATGAGTTGACCGGCTTAGCATTAACAATGTTGTTCAGACAGAGATAGGATGCAATGGCCGTCCTGACTAATGCAGTCACCCCTGGGCCATTTTGATTTTTCCTTTGGGCTTTCTTATACCAAAACATAAAAGCTATCGTGTTCCCAGGTCACCTTTTGCCTTCGAAATTTTTTCTTATAGTGACCACGTCTAACTATCAAAGGACAAATTTCAATTTATGAATGAGTTCAAACAGCTCCCTCAGTAGTTTCTGTCTGTTCCCATAAGTGCAGGGCCACTACTGCATTCCTTTTTGCTAGGACTATGGCCTTGCTCATTATTTTATAGAGAGCACAATTTATAGGAGACAATAAAAATGCTTAAAAGCCAGGAACTGTCAAAAATTAATTAAAAAATGGGTCTGAAAGGATGTTTGGTATAGTCTGGAGAGCTAGAGTAAGAAGTGAAGGCAGCAGGGGGGGAACTTATTCAAGAAATAAAGCTGAAATCTTAACAGACACAGCAAGACAAAGGCTTGTAGTGAAGTCAGCAATTACATCTGCCCAACGGAGATATGAAAATTCAGGTATTAAGCTTACTTTGAGAGCTCTTTCAGTGTTGGGATATAGAAATAGAGATAGTGAGGCCGTTTGTCTTAGAAACATAATTGCCACTAAACTACAAGTACTGTAACAAATCAGCTGTTAGAAATAACAGGATAATTTTTTACCTTCACTCGATGTCAGTATCCAGCAGGACGGAAGGAAGCCTGCTTCCCTTATGTTACCGTTGGGAGAACAGCCACGAACATGAAGTGGTCTTGGACAGGCCCAAGTGGGGAGTTTGCAGAGTACAGCATTTCTCACTGGCACCCTGGGCACCCAGAGGTGTTCTGTGTTGGGAGACGCTGCTCAGCAGCTTCTCCCGTTCCCTGCTACAAAGAAATGGGTGCTGGGGGTTGCCTAGATCTGGTCTTGCACAGGAAGGCACTATCCCACACGCGGGAATTTAATGTGACAACAGGAGTGGCACGCCATTCTTATGAAACCAGGGTAGCAGCAGCAAAGATTTAAATGGTAATGACTCTGTGGAACTGGAAAAAAAAAAAACAAAACCAAAACCAAAACCAACCAACACCCAACAAACCAAACAAAAACCCATATAAGGGCTACCACTAGGTTTTTTATTGGGAAGAAAAATGTTTTTGATTTAGCTGTGATAAGTACAAGCAAAAGGGAAAGCATGAAGATGAAAGAAAAAATAAGATTAGGCAGCAGCAAGCTGGTGCAAGGTATGTTGGGCAACGAGATTTTGTGTGAGACAGATCCTTGTTTTTCAACAACTCTGATATCCTTGACAAACATTACTAGTAATCTAGGATGTTTTCATCCTGAGGCTTTTCAGGCTTGTTTGTTGTCTGCTTTGTTTGCATTTGACTCTGTTTTCTATTAAAACTGTGGAAGAAAGAAAGTCCATGCCGCTGGCTACTTCTCTGTAACCTCAGGAAGGACTTACTAACACAGTTTTTATGGAGCAGACAATTCAAAAACAGGTATTGTTTGAATCTGTGTTTATGGATTGTGTAATTTTCTAGCACACTAAAGAACACCCTGGCTTCCTGTACCCAGTGGGTGGAAAGCTGAGACCAGGCTCCAACTCCTCCCCTTGCCACAGGACTATGAGCCAGACCCTGCCCCAGATTATCTCTGTGTCCACACCGACACTTGAAAAATTAAGGGATTCTTTTTTAAGACAGAGCTTTATAGATTTCAATAACTTCTTGTTTAGGAACTTGTCTTCTTGGTTAGTTCCACCCCAGACATGCTGTAGAAGAGCCTTTAAAACACTTGAAGGATGTTTAAAGGTCACAAATATGAATATCTAAAGAATTTTAAAAGAAACAAATCAACACCCTCCCCCCCAAAAAAGCACAACAAAAAACCCCAAACAAAACAAAACAAAAACAAACAAACAAAACCAAACCAAACCAACCAACTAACCAAACAAACAAAGGAAACCAAACAAAAACCAAAAACCCCACAACCAGACCACAACCAGGAACAACATCAGGAACACCCTGAGTTTGAAGAGAACTTCCCTTAAAAGACACAGAGAACAAGTATGAAAATCTTTGTGTTCCATGAAAGTTTAGGACAGGCTTCCCGATGTTCTAGTAGGTGGCAAATGCAAACACATTTAAATATATGTTTCCTTGTTCAGTTCATTGCATGACAGAAACGATATTCTGAAAAACAATAGGACTTTGAAGGAATAAGGTTACTGCCCGCACGTTCTTTTGGTATTAATTATACTATTAATTCACTGTCCCTGAGTGATATGCCAAGACAGTGATCTGCAGGAGATGCATGGAGACAAAGATGCTGGCTGGTAAAGGGTTATGTAAAAATCTTTCAAGCAATAAACGTATTGGCGTAAATGTCCTGGCAGTATTTCAGCATCCTGAAATATGTCTGTTTCCCTGGCAATTTCAACCTCATTGTCTAGTTTAAGTTTGATGTGGCATTTTTTCTTTCCTGAAGAATTTAGGTGAGAACACTTAGGGCATCTCAGCTGAGTCTCATTGGCCATAGTGAGACTGTATACAGCACCAAGACTAAATCAATGTATTTTTCTAATGCAGGATCCCAGTCTTTGCTGTCTACTGGCTCCATGCTTTCAAATATCACAGAACAGGGTCCCAGAAATTATAAGACTGATCTGAGTCTATAAGTATAGGTAAGGTTCTTCTTTATCCATGAGGAGTTACAGTTGAAGTAAGGTAGGAGATATCTCGAAGTCCTTCTCCTCCAGAGAGGAGACATAATGAAAAGGCATTGATACTACCTGTTGACTAGTGCAGAGGAAGAGACCATTTACACAAACAGGGCTAAACACTTCTTGATACCATAATAAAAGAGTGGCTCAGGCAGATGTACATTTCACTAGGAAGACAGAAGGGTGAACTGCCTTCTCTGTTCGGTCGCTAACCTTAAGTTGTCCCACTTAACTCATTGCTAACACAGTTATGAGGGGAAATAAGTATTCCCAGGGGATTATTTAGCTCAACTAAGAACTCAGCTGCCATATAGAGCTAACTCTCACTCTTCATTCTCCATACAAGCTGTTTCCAATGAATACAATCTTCATTTAGTTATTCAGCTGGGAGTCTAAGCATTGGGACGATAAATCCTTCTTTCAGGAAATTTTGTACCTACTTTATATTTATTTACTTCTTTCACATTCTACTTTCACCATGAACATAAGAAATACTCAGTCTTTTCAGTTTCACAGTAATATTCCACAACCCCCAACAGAGAAGACATTTCATTTTCCACACCTTAATGTCTTCCCTAAAGAAATGAAATTTCATGTGGATTTTACATCAGGAAAACATTGTGGGTATATGTGCCCCACCGAATTAATCTGCACTCCTGTTTCGCTTCAGTGGTCCAGTGTGAAAATTATCCATATGTGCTAGTACAGACTGATCTAGAATGAACCAATTAGCTCCCTTGGCTATCAAATGCAGGCATGAAACAGAGTGGTGTGCTTCTGATCCCATAGCCTAGGGATCAAATGGATGCAAGCCAGTCAATGACATTTAGTCTAAGAACCAGGCTGCTTTATATGATGTGGATAACAGAGATGTCACAGGCATAACCAGCCTGGCCTGGAGTCTTTCTTGACTCTGGGTTTTGGAGACAAGTGTGAGGAAGAGTTGTTCTTCTCTATATTTATATGAAGGGAGGGAGTGAGGGAAGAAAAGCAACCAATGAAGAAAGTGTTGGATGAAGCAAATATCCTGAATTCAACTGTTTTATGCTTGCCTGATGCATCTTATTAAGTCCCCTTGTTATTTTCTTGCATTGTTGCCACAAGCAGATTTATTTGGATAAAGGAAAACCCAAGGTACTATTATCACGCAAATCCCCTCTGTGTTTACTTTTTTAAATAAAAGATTAAATCCATACAACATTTAAAGTTTAATGAGTTCAGGTCTGTTCTAGCCAGGGGTGATTTGTTATCCCAAATCCTTGTGCCATCATTTTAATGACTACTTGCACCAAGGGGCACTCAGGGTAATCCCCCATCTCTAGCAATGTCAGCTCTGCAGTGATTGCTATGTAATTAATCGGAGACTGCTGCTGGAATGAGGACATTGTAATCTGATGCATAATGAAACTTATTAATGGTGTCCTGCATAATTTATAGGATCTAATCATTCTAATGTAGGTATAAGTGTAACATGTAAACAGTTTTCATTCGTTAAGTCTTTGAACTAACATGCCATGAGAAATTAAGCGCTGGGATCTTTAATTTTGCCAGGTCTTATGGAATTGGCCCATTTTAGCACAGATACAGGAGTAATTGATTTCCTGTAAAACCCTAAAAGCAACCATCACTACAAGGGATATTTGCAAACATTCCGTTATATGGTATTTGCATTCCTGTTGTGCGTTATCTGACTGAGGCTTGAAATCCCACTGGGACAAGCCCTGTATAAACACGGGCAAAGAACAACTTCTACCACAAGGAGCTGACAGTGTATAAGGCCAAATGAGAGTCAGAAAAAGAAGACATTATTTTCTTCCTTATTCTTATAAGTGGTGTTTTGAAGAACTGTGAAATTAACAACCAGAGGCACAAAAGTATTTAAAGTGGTTCCGTTAACAATTGATTATTTCTATTAAATTCCTCAACTGCTTAGAGATGCAGACATATTTAGGTGCCTGAGCAGACAGAAGATATGTGGCTTGGATCTCAGTAAACAAGTGAAACAGGATTTAAACTGGCATCTTTTTAATCCCAAAGTATTTATTTTATGAATAAAATAACCACTTATTTTATAAGTGGTTTTCAAAGTAAGGTTTTTAAAACACCAAGGTTAGATATAAATATGTGCCACCACAACCACACCCTGCCCAGTTTAAAGGAAAAAAGTGCTCCAAACCAAGATCGTGTATGCCAAATTTCAGCTTTATTTTAATTTTTATGGTTGTCGTTATGAACACCTGAATATAGTGGTTTATAATGGTTCCTGTGACAGGCTGTTATAACTTCAATGGCACTAACAATACTACTATAATTAGTGACTTTTGTATTGTGTTAACAAATGCCAGAGTGTGCTACCAGTCTTCCAGATGACTTACCCAGGTTTTAATTAGTGTCTATCTTTCTTTTCTTTGTGGAGACATACACTTACTAAAATGACTCAATGCTTTGCACCATGTACAGGTCAAAATATCCACCTGTCAAGTGGGTTGAGAGCTGCATGGAAGGAGGAAACTACTTGCAACATTTTATTAATGGAACAGATTGCATATTTCTCCAAATAGAAACGGGATGAATTGTGTGACAGATGGATCAAAACCTTCCCGTTCTTGAAAACCAACAGATGAGACAGACTTCTCTTATAGCACTAGCTGGATAGCAAGACGCTGATTAACTAGACCTGAATGAATCTTCTGCCCCTTGGCTTTAAATGTTCATAAAACACTTATGTACTGGCTGATTTTTCTGTATCATATTTTACACCTTACCAATGTGGATGTGGTGTGTGAGTGTGTACATGTTTGTATATATACATGCATACACACCAATATAGGCATACACATGAAACTATCATTGTAAAATCATTCCAGTTTATGTTTTAATTTCCACAACAAAGTCATTCATAATCTACGTTTAAGTTGCCTTTAAAAAATACTGGAGTACGTACAGTGTCAATGCATCTACGTATGAATTATACTCTCCATATTAGTATGAAGTGCTACCTATTAAAGATTTAGAGCCTTTATTACAAGGCTATTGACTTGATCTTATTAAAAGAAAATTTACCACTTCTTGAAACACCTATCATGGCACAGTAGCCATTGTACAATACATGGAGAAGTGCACTCATATAGAGTGAAACTAGAATAGCAGGATTCATTTAAATAAATTGCTAGCTACACATGAATCATTAGAGTTTCCATCCCACTAAGAGTTGTGTGGTACATTTCACGTAATGGATGTCTTTACAAAGTCACGGGAATGTCAGTCTTCACTGTTATCTCTGTGAGTGCAGGAAACTTTACATGTTTGAACACATCTCATGAAAGGCACTGTTTGTAGGGCTTAAAGCTAAAAAATATTTTCAGTTTTTTTGCACTTTTTGTATGTAAAATATATATGCCACCTATAAGGAACTGTTATTTACTCGTGAAAGACTGCATCAAGAATTTTGCTGTAATGAAAATGGGAGAAATTCAAGGAAGCTGTTGATGCAATAATATACATTCAAGAAATAGTGACATCATTGAGATGTAGAGTGAAGGAGGATAGCCACATAATACTCAAGCCTCCGGGAGGAGTGCGGCAGATGAACCTAAGTGTCAGGACTGATCCATTGGTATGTTCCTAGGAAGAGGAATAAAAGCGATAAAAGCACTGAAACAGTTCACGTGCTCTGCGCTGGAAGATGAATTACATGTATAATGTGTGGTTTTAGCACAGTCAAGTTAAGCGCTTGACACTCTGTAAAAATTCGATGGCTTGTTACACAGAAGTCATAGTAGTTCCTCCTGGTCTTAAAATCTCCACATCTGGCATTTATTCCCAAAGAACTGTTCTTCTGGGATGTGTGCCTCTATTTTTGTAATGGAGAGAAGATGGTGAAAGAAAGCAGTTCATTGCCAACCTGAGGGTTCACAGGGTGATTTGCATAATACAAATCAGTACCAAGAAGGCTTTAACAGTTTCACTCTTTAGCTGTTCATAGTAGTGCTCCGTTTATTAAACCTTTTTTTTTTTATTTTTTTTTATTTTTTTTTTAAGAGCAGAAGGAAGTATGGTAGAGGATTTCTCAGCCTTTGGCTTCCAGGAAATACTAACATGCTTGAAGAACTGTTATGGACATGACATTGTTAAGGTGCTGTAAAATGTTCCTGTGGCTCATGAAATACTACGCTACCTTCAATACTGTTTGGGGCTTTGCACAATATTGCAAGACAACAACCATTCCTAGGCTCATGAATTACACCTTAATCTATCTTTGTGTTAAGTTGTATCATGGTGATATAAGCATTTGGTGGCAACCAGTTATGAGGCAATTCCTGTGACAAAAAAGTTAACTCCATAGAAAATTGCAGATACATTAACGGGCGCTAGTGCAGCAATAACTCCTTACTGCGCTCTAAATTATATGAAGCAGTTTATGACCTCTAGGCTTTTTCCTCCCCTTTTAACTTTGAGATGCTTAATAAAAGTTATACTCAAACTGTTACATTGGCTTAGAAAATAAGAAATTAATTATGAACACTCCATTTAATACTGGAAGAGTACAATGTCCACAGTTTCTTTAAAGCATCAGTGAGGTAATTTCACTACTGCCAATTGAACATTTATACAGAACACAGCTAAATATGTTCAGTCAATGAATCCCCGGAGTGTTTCTGCTTCATTAACTGTTTACATGGTGACCTCAGTAGAAAGATTTTAGCCTGATGAAATGTCTGTTTCACATACTGCCTCAGGCAACAGTGGAATAGTTCTCTCTGATTTTTCACGATATACTCAGAATTTAGAAGTATCACATCAGTTTGCCTAATATTGACACATTAGGCACCACATCACCTCTTGTTGTGTTAACCTCTCAACAGCTTCTGTAATGTCATAACAGATGTTACAATTTGTCCCATCTCCAGTGCCCTCCACCTTCCACCAGGCAGTCAGACATTTTCATTGATGTTTCATAGTCATATTTTAAGTATCCTTAATCCCAGACTTTGCATTTGAATGGCTAACTACTTCACTCTCTTTTAATGGTGCCGTTATTTACCTCATGAATCATAATGTCAAGGAAGCCCATGATATTTAAATTTTATGACACTGTCTTCTGAAGTAACAACTTTCTAACTCGGCACTAAGTAAAGAGGAACAATTTACCTTACATGAACTGCACTTTTGTTCACAGAAATAACTCTCAGGATAACATTGAGTGTCCAAATTATTACCTTGGATATCCTGCCATGGAGTTTTGCACAGCAAATAACACTTAACTCATCTTCTGTTCATATACAACAATATGGATAAATAAAAGGCATAAGTTTAAATTTCATGATATGAGATAGCATTTGATGGATGAGTTCTAGCTACCTTGTAACTTACAGTAACTAAGCACTCCTTCACAATATTGCAGTGGCTTTATTCTGCGATCAAAAAGCTAATGTATCTTTCTGTTGATGAGATAAAATATTCGAGCTTTCATCGTCCCGGCACAGAATAATGGCATAATAATTAAACATATGTGGTTGGCAAATGCTCTTTTTTCCCCTTTTCCATTCATCTTCCATTTACTAGCTATTAAGGGGAAAAGTGAACTTTCTTATATATAGATTGTATGTAAGATTATAAAAGAATGTCTAATTCTCAGAGGGTCTATAGTTAAGGAAAGGTAGATTATGCTGAATATCAGAAGGGGAATCTTGCTTCTGGCAGGGTCTATTAAATATGCATAATTATCTGAAGAAGTGACTAAAGACCCTCACTCAATGCTTTACTTCATTTTAAGTTGCCCGCTGCATACTGCAAATTTTATCTATTTCCCCCGAGACACTCTTTCCACAGAAGCGGAGAAGTTACAGATTGTAACTAGAGAAGAAGACCTAATTTAGTCCTCCATAAGTATACCATTACTCCCTAGAGTACAGTTGCTAGTGATGTATGTTGTCTGCCATTAAAAGCCTTGAGTAAGGTCTTCTGTTGCTTTTTTAAATGCAACTTTGATATTGAGCAGGAGGACGAGGTACAGCAAAGTTAAATCACAACAGTTCTGTAGCCATTTACACAACCCGGATTATGCAGTCTTCTACACAGATACACACTCCTGGCTCAGAGATCACTTTGGCAAGGTTGCAGTGCGTCCACATTCACTTCAGTGCATTCGTTGAAGGTTACTCTCTTCTAAGAAAGTCTGTATTCCCCTCAAGGACCATATTTCTGTGGAAATCTGCAACTCTGACAACTTCTAATACAGCAGCACCCTGCAGTAGTTCAGGCATTGTGGCTTTTACAGTTATTAAAAGAACATTTCACAATCGAGAACAGAATGAGGATGTGAAGACATCTTGGAAAAAGCCTTTTGATGGTGGAAACCAGCATAGCTCCATTTATCTTGATTCTGTAACATCAACTAATACTGGCTGAGGAACCAGCCATGAAATAATAAAAATGGGATTTATTCTAGGAGTATCTTCCTCTGTGGATCTGTTTCTGCCTGCCACTTTCTCTCTCTCTTCTTATTTTAAGAAGAAAACCTGTGGAGAGAAGGCATCTATGTTCTAGAAATTTGCTTTAAAAGTCAATAATATTCAAAAAAGAACCAGTCTTTTAGTTGTGGTCAGTTATGCTTTTAATAGATGGAAATTTCCCATTCTAGAATCCAAGATTTGGACTGAATTACAATGAGTCTCTTAGGAACTTTTAGATTGTTTTTCAACTTGTGGTTGAAGTTTTAAATTATATTATGCCTTTGAAATGTTTAAGCACTGAAAAACTATGAAGATATTTTTACATCTCTTATCCTCTGCCTTAGACATAAAGAGTACTTTTATTTTCTGGGGTCTTCTGCAGGCACTGTAGCAGTATAAACCAGTATATTTTCAACTTATATGAAAACACTGTAAAACTAATAGTGCAATTCCTAAAAATGACTGGTTTGGCACAAAATTTCCTATTAATTTGTATAGACATGTGATGTGATTACATACATAAATACCATCTACTCAAAGAATCTACAGGTGTAGATTCTTAGTTATAATGATTTATCTGAACAAAAAGATCAAGAAAACTAAAACCTCTTGATTTTACAGAAGCAAAAATATGAAAATGTGCTCAACACACCAGAATATCGCCTTCTGCCTGAAAAAGATTTTTTCTTTCACTTCAGTTTCAAAACAAAAAGTGTTTTTTTTTCAAACACAGTAAATGGAAATATAGTTCTCTCTGTTTTTTTCAAAGGTTTTAATTTTTTTATTTCTTTTTCCATAAATTTAAAATATTTCCTACAACCAGCCTAAATTCAATGATTGTAAATATGAGTAAGTGCCATTTCATTAAAAAGAAAAAAAAAAAAGAGGAATAAATCAGTTTGAAGGAATATGTTGCCAAGCTTCTGAAACTGCATCACTTTGGTCGCAGTTATTATATTACATATGGCACTTTCCATCTATCCTCTGACAAAGTGCAAATGAAGAATGTTTCATTTAGGTCTGCCGTGTAGATGAGAAGTCAGAAAACACACTTTCCTTTTATTTTCCTTTAACTGTTAAAAGATATATCTTTACTGGAACGGAGAGGAGAGAAGAGGAGAGGAGAGGAGAGGAGAGGAGAGGAGAGGAGAGGAGAGGAGAGGAGAGGAGAGGAGAGGAGAGGAGAGGAGAGGAGAGGAGAGGAGAGGAGAGGAGAGGAGAGAGGAGAGGTCCTGTTATTTTCTCATTTATTAATGATTGCGCTTTTAGTCTCACCCTATAGAGGTATAAACAGAGTAGAAATATAATAATGGAGAAGGTGAATATAAATCTTTCCATGGTATTAATGCCTTACCCTGTCTGGGATTGGGACCTCTGGCAATAGCAGCTTCACATGGAAATAGAGACCCCCAAATGAAATTATATGGCATATCTAGCAAACGAGTAAAAGAAAACAGCTTTTTCCTGCTGTGTGGGATCCTTCTGTTTCCCATGACTTCTACATTAGTCCAGACTGTTCTACCTGGTTTTGAAGTATTATTTGCAACCCTGTATTGGCATCTCTGTCCCTTTTAGGAGATAAATTTTGTGTTTAGACTTGTATGCTGCCTTAGCTCCATGTCCTAGTTACTGCCCGCCCCAGTTCAGCATCTTTTCATGGGGGTTTGAGTGACATGACAGGTACCCAAAGTTTTGCTTATGCATCTCTTGCTTATACCTCTTGATCCTTTAACCTACTGATTCCTAACCTACTGAACCTAACTGATCAGAGAAACTTGAGTACTATTCTTCATTAGGGAAAATTTATCTGCCCAATGGCCGTTCAATAGCAGTAACAGGAACTGCAAGCAACCTTTGCATGGGAGACAGGGGTTAGATGTCGCCCACACTGGCTAAGGACAGTCATTTGAGTTTGTCCTGAAGTGAAGACTGAACTAGTGAAACAGAAAAGGATGAGATGGAAGATTTGTCCCACCTTTTACCCAGCACCTCAAGGGTTAGCACACATTCCAGTAGCAGAGGAGACCCAGGTTCAATCCACTCTTACTTTCCAAATCATATCAACATAGGACTGAAGGGGACATGGGTCACCAAGTCTCGCTCTGTTATTGCAGACAAGTGAATCACTTTTATTATTCCCTTCATAAATATGTGAATCATTATTGTTTTGATTTAGGGGCATTCAAAGCCCCATCGTGCCTAACCTCAAATGCACTCTTGACTTTAACATAATTCATGGTTGTGCGAACAGGAGTCTCTACTGGTATAATTTTCTCCACTGTAGGCAGCGTGTATGTCTTAAGATTGCTCAGTGACTGGACTCTTAAATTTGCTTAGGTTGCTATTAATTAATTGTGCTGCACTGAAGTCCTGCCAGGTACAAAAATGACATTTTCAAACTTTTGCGATATGTTAATATTGCAAATGCAATTAGGAAGAACTGATAAGGAGGGCTGTAGTAAGCTGAAAATGTAAATGGCAAAAGCTCAAATGTAGCAAAAATTGTGGTATGAAGAAATGAAAATATTAAGATATAACCATTTTAAACCAAAATTTAACTGCAGATGTTGGATAGACATTTGATATTCTTGTGAGTGTTTATATTCAGTGGGGATTAACATTGATTAATTCAGATATATCCAAGGAACTGAAAATGTCTGTCAGATTTTTTCCAGTATTCCCATGCACACAGACACAACAAACAAAAAAGAACATAATCAAATCATCAAAATCTCATGGCATTTGAAATTAATTTTAAATTAATATTATGGGGTTTTTTTAGATCATCAGGCATACAATACTATAGTAGCCTTGGTTTTGTATTATGGTTTGTTCCTCTTCCCTACACCTGCAAAATAATGCTAAAAGAACCTTCCTGTTTCCTTCTGTGTTCTTCTCTTAGACATAAATCCCTTTGAGATTTGTGCCATCCCTGAAACAAACCTCCATCCTGAGGCTGGTTTTGACCGCTGCCTTCTATAGTGATAACAGTGCAAATAGCATCAATAAAAAAATTATCTTTTTCAGCCTTTTTTATAAGCAAGTTATAAAATTCTTAATGTTTTCTGCCCAGTTGCCTAGTTTTATGTGTCAAAAAGACACATAAAACAGATTGTAACTAGCAAAGTAATTTCTTAGATTAAATTTGTAGACCATAAGTATCTACTTACTACTCTGTCCATGGAACTTGTGCAAAATTATAATTTATGCAAAATGAAAGTCATGTGAATTTGTTTCAAACAGTGGAGGAAAAAGAAACAAATTTTAAGATCCTGTCCCTGCCATTTAAATATTTATTCCACATATAAACAAACACAGATGTTAACAAAAAACCCAACCTTGTGAGAATTATTGGATATGAGGTGCCTTTGATTTGATCTTAGTCCAACTGTACTGAAATGTACAAATAATGATGCAATCACGTGTGCCAGTAGCTTTTGCATCATTAATTTTGTTTCTACAAACAATAAGGTTTTATGAGTCCCTACAGTGATTATCTTGTGGACTGATATACAAGGCAAAACCATTTTGTATCTAGATATTGAAACTATTAATTGCCTTGATGCCATCAAAGTCATAATCTAGCCCAGCAGAAGTGCTTGGGTATAATGTGCCAGTACTCCCTAGATACTTGGAAGCTTGTTTTAAATGTGGATTAGTCTATCATATTTTCAGAGGCCAGTGAAGATAAGAGTATCAGGCAAAAAAGATTTAAGATTGTAATCAAGGCTGAGAAGGTTACATGCAGAAGCACAGTAAATAACAAGGGTGATACTTAAAATCTTGTAATAATATTAATTACTGGAGAAAAAAGGGCAGCAATACAGAGGTGGAAGGTCTCCCATCTTGTCTTCAGAAGACAAAAATTTGCCTATTGTCTCCTGCTCCTCTAATTACCCAAGGAGGTGCAAAGATACATTCCCACATCCTTTCCTGTGGGTGAAACTCATGACTTATGGAGAATAGCTGTTTCCCTCCATTCCCAAAGTCTATGTCTTGGATGTTTTCACACAACTCCGTTCTCTCCTCTCTATTACTCATTTTCTGTAAGTAGCTGATGGGAGTTATTATAAAAAAACCAACAGTCTGAAGTGTCCATAGCATTTTCACAGTGAGAAAATGGACCAAAGTTTATCCCAGCTTTCTTGATAACTGTCTGAATATGGCATTCAGAAAGGAAGTTATATTTATACAACAAAAAGCTATTGGCTGTATAATATTTATAGTTAATCTATAACATTCCTTGTGACCAGGCAAATCTATCTGCAAATTTTAAAATCATTGCTTGACTGCCCTATTGCAGATTGCATTGAGGTTGTATCTCCCAGGTACTTATTTAGAATTTTATAGACCATGATCCTACACTTCTGTAGGTAATATGGATAACAGAACAGATACGGCCCTATCCCAAAGACATTGTGTAAGAGCAGGAACCTTGGTCTTCATACTGCTGAACACAAGTGTAGGAATAGCTCCCAGCATGATTATTCCTGAAAATATAAGAATGACAATTACGTCATTTACATCACCTGGTGGTACAAGTTACAAAACTAAGTGGTTAGTAGGTAGTCTTTTGGGGATTTACACCTCCATATAGCTAAGGAAGACAAGCAGGTACCTCCAGAGGTAGAGCTGTTACTCCAATGTCAGATAGCTGGCAAAGCGGCAACTCCTGCCATCCTAAGTAAAGGCTCTAACAAGTGAGAGGAAGTTCTATCTGGAGATATGTCTATCAAATAACCAACACTTGGAAAAACTTTAGAAATGAGGTTCATCTAAATAAACAGGGGTGTCTGTTGAAGGTGTATGTCAGCTTAGGCTCTCTTCATCATTAAAGATTTATTTGGCACAGTCAATGGAGTTTAGAAATCTCACTTTGCGGTTGTGTAGGGAGAGGTGTGGTAACTCCAGACGCAGATATTGCAATATGCTATATTCAGGAATAAGAACAGATAAATTAACATATGACTTCCTGATAGAAAAAGCAATTTTTTCAAAACACCTCATGTCCTACCAAGTACTGAAACATTGGTCCTAGTTGTAGAGCCTGTTGTCATCCTTATTGGCAATAAAGCTCAGCTAAAGTTTTCCTGCATAATCTCCAGAACTTTTCCCCAAAGACTGTTTTTCCCACCCATTATACTTCTGCTCTACTGCAAGTACTTATCACCCTTGATTAACAGGGCTAGCAGTGTCCATGCAGAGAGGGAAGCATCTTGAGACACTCAGACATTTTCCCGTGTGCTATAGAGATATGTTGCTAAGATAAGTGAGAGATGCAGAGACATTAAAAAATAAAACAAACAAACAAACAAAAAAACCAACTGACCAACCAAACAAACAAACAAAAACCCCCAAAACAACAAACCCCCATTTTCTCAAAATTCCTTGTCCATGACCAGGTGAGAAGTGTGACTTAAGTCAAGGGGAGTCATACATTGCCCAGATGAAAATCACATTAAATTACTCAAATACTTTCTTCAATTGCAATGCAGAAAAGTGCAGAGTTGTATAAGTACTTAATCCTTCATTTAAATATACATATTTTGAGAGAAGAAGGAAAATGTCAGCCAGAGTTTTGAGGATATAATCTATAAATTATTCTGGTTTAGGATTTCAGTAGATCCACTAGAAATGGCTGCAGCCTGTCCCTTCCACAAGCCCTTTCAAAAAGTAGATAGTAATGGTATAATTTAGCAT
The DNA here is from genome assembly GCF_964199755.1 of Larus michahellis. Classification (NCBI taxonomy): domain Eukaryota; kingdom Metazoa; phylum Chordata; class Aves; order Charadriiformes; family Laridae; genus Larus; species Larus michahellis. The sequence goes on from NC_133930.1 coordinate 5,774,441, forward strand.
GACATTCTTGAGCCTATTTATTTCCTTTCATAGGAAGGCTAATCCTCTGCAGACTTGTATGAACATGGTGGATCCTGACCAACCTGCTCGCTGAGGCCTGATTCAGCACCTCTATTCAGGTTGAGCAGCACCTTAAAGAAGGCAACTGAGTTGTGAGAGGACAAGAAAACCAGTTGTTTACACTCCGCAGAGTTCACAGGTCTTTATGGCTGTAAAGGTTCAAAATCTCCCCTGTTATTTTGTCACTTCTCTCAATTTTTTTGTGCCTTGAATGACATCATGTGTTGTGAGAGAGAACCCCAGTTGTTTGAATTTCAGGTAGACCGGAATGAAGGTCTCTTTTATCACTGTTCAGATTTGAAGATTTCTAGGACAGAAAGGTGCCTTTTTGTACTGTGTTTGCACAGAGTCTTTCACAGTGCCATTCTGGCTTTCAGCAGTGAGGTAAGGCAAAAAAAGCAAGGGGCAATACATGTATACAATTTAAATACATGATCTACCTGTCGACCCAGTTCACTGTCTGAACCAATTTTAAGTGATAAACCACGTAACTCCACCCTCTTAAACAGATGCTTGTACTGAGTAAATTTCTTTCTGTTTAACTCCATTGGTTTCGATGGACTTTCAGCAGGGATAAATCTGGCCCTGCCTGTCTAACCTATGCCTCAGACAAGCACGTAGAATTAAGGAATTGAATTAATTGTCTTTGCCTCAATTTGCAAACTGTGCAGTAATCTGCACATTTAATTCTGTCCTTTGCATATTATTTTCTGAGCAAGGACACAATTGGCTACAGATTTGACATCTTTGTGACAGTGAGTCTGTGGCAGCACTGAAAAGAAAGGGGGAAGGAGTGGGGTCACAGAGAGGACAAAAAGAAAAAATAGCTGTCTAAATCATATATCATTAAAGTGATGCTCATTGAATTACCTCTCTCAGGGCCTGTCAAAACATGTGGTGCCCTTGCAATATGATGTGAATTAAATGCCTTCTGGCCCCTGAAATATTGTTTTCAAGGCCAAATGTGTACTTTCACAATTTCCCTCTAGTAACTACTAAGAAACATTTAAAACATGCTGATTGACTCCTACGATTAGCAAAAACAGCTCAGAAATACAGCAATCTGTGGTAAGTGGTTTTCAAGGGAAAGACAAGACATGTACACTTAAAGGCCTTTGGTGATGGTCACTGACAGCCCCATCCACTGAGAAATTAGTCAACACAACTAAAAGTTCCCCCTGGAAGAGAAAATGTGAGTAAAACCAATCACTGAATCCTTTCAGTAATTATAGTCTTAGCCCTCTGTGAGTGGAGAATGGGTGACAGACCCCATATAGATGTCAGATGATCCACCTGCTTGATGATGCAAGGTTCTTTAAGGTCTGCAGCCACCCTTAGCAGACAGCCCATCACAACTACATGAAGTCTGTCTTCCTCAGACTGTTGCGGTACCAGAGAAATAGGCTTCTCCTCTTCTCTCCCTGTGAAGTTTTGAGTTTCAGCTAAATCTCACCAATCAGATTTCCTTGTGTTCACTGCTGATATTATTCGGTGCTGCTGTTTGGTCACTGACCAAAGAGTGCAAGGCCTACTCTATATGAGTAGAAAAAGTTCGTAACTACCTGAAAGATTTTTGTAATTTCAAAATTTGTCAGCTGTGTCCGTCAAGAGGCACACTGATTTCTCACCTGCTCTGTGCAGCCTCAGGGATTTGTCTGGAAATTGGTATCTGCAGAACAGGGACAAATAGGGTTAATACAAGAAGTGGTGAAATCTTACATACAGTGATGTGCTGTCAAAGAATATGACTTTATGGAGAAAAATTCTACTATTATTCATCTTAGACTTGTGAACACCTGTGGGGGGGAGGGGTGTGACCTTGCTGCCAAATTCAGTTATTCAAAATTCATAATAATGTCCCTCTAAAATCAGAATCATGGGATGAAAATCCATGTGTCACCATTATGTATAGAAGCCCCCTAAAATCTCTTTGGATTAGATATTATAATATTTGATTTCTTATGGAAACTTAAATAAACTAAAGAAAATATGGAGATGACCTGAGTCTCCTGGAAGAATACAGCAGATCAGTGACAGACAGAGATTCAGAGCTAAAAACAGTTAGATCCTAGTGCTGGTCTCCACCTAAACTACCCATGAATATTCTCTAAGAATCTCCTGTATGCCCCAACTTCACTGACATGTCCTGTAAATTTATTTTACAGTGAGTTATTTTTCGAGCACTAATGGCCTGCAGAACACCACAGTTGGTGTTTTGGTGTGGTGTGGTTGTTTGTTTTTTTCTCATTTGACTCAATGCAATAGACTGTATTTTAAGGAAGGATGGGCAATAGTGACACCTTATGTATTCTGTGAATCTTGCAAAAGTCACGTCCAGGATATAGAATCATAGAATCATAGAATCATTTAGGTTGGAAAAGACCCTTGGGATCATCGAGTCCAACCATCAACTCCACTCTACAAAGTTCTCCCTTACACCATATCCCTTAACACTACATCTAAATGAGTCTTAAACACATCCAGGGATGGTGACTCCACCACCGCCCTGGGCAGCCTGTTCAGTGTGTGACCACTCTTTCTGTGAAGAATGAATACGAATGAGAGGACACTTGGTACTTAAGAGGAAAATCTTTACAATGTACCGCACAGTCAGTGCAACACATGGATAGGCCTCCAAGAGAAGAGAAGAGAAGAGAATGATAACAGTTATTTCCTTACCCTTTCATAATATCCCTCTAGTGGTTGACAGCATCTTTAGCACAGAATGATTTTTTTTAATATCTTATTCTTTTATTTAGCAGTTATTAATAGTGAATGGGACTGTATTCAGTATTTAAGAGCAGCATCTGTAAGTAACCTTCTTATTAACGAACAGCTGTGGTCATTTTGATGGATAGGCTGTGTATAATCTCTTTATATATTCATATAATTCTTAATATATCATCATTTTGATAATCTCAGTTTTATAGCAATCCTGTAATGGAAGATATATTTTCTTCATGAAGAGGCTGAAACATCAGCACAGGTATCCCTCAGGTGAATTCATGATTATGTATATCTAGAAAAATACTGGATAGTGAGTAGTGTTACCAGCTTGTGCTAGGAACCCACTGGCTGTGTTTCAACAGTTTTATAGGAGTAGTCCCTGGAGCCCCCATACCCTTATCTTCGTACTACTTTATTGCCTTCTTATCAGCCCATAAAACTGTCTTGGGAAAAACACAAGGAAAAGTTTATTGGTATCCAGACAATCAGCCCAGCCACGCCATTTAGTTTAGCCTGGGGAAGACTAAGAGGGGAACTCATCAATGCTTATCAATATCTGAAGGGTAGGTGTCAACAGGCACAAGCAAGGAACCCAGGAAATTCCATCTCAACATGAGGAAAAACTTCTTTACTTTGGAGGGAGACAGAGCACTGGAAAAGGCTGCCCAGAGAGGTTGTGGAGTCTCCTGCTCTGGAGACATTCAAAACCTGCCTGGATGCATTCCTGTGCAACCTGCTCCAGGTGAACCTGCTTTGTCAGGGAGCTTGGACTGGATGATCTCTGAAGATCTCTTCCAACCCATACCATGCTGTGATTTTGTGGTTTTGTGATAATGCCTGCAGTCTCACTAGACTGAAAGCATGACAGCCGGTCTGGATCCTTGTCCTAGGTCATAGACAAAGTTAGTAACAAACTGGGGGAGGAAGAGTCCAGATGTTTTGGCACATAGGCTGTTATGCTGGTCCCTGGACCTCAGTGACTCCAAACTAAAGAATATTCCTCAGTGTAGGAAAGAAGGTGACTTGTGTTCTTTGGTGGGGAAGAGATTTTGGAGTGCTCATGTACAAGGACTGGTTAGTTGCCATAAAAAGTATGAGAGAAAAATATCTTTTGACCCAGAAAGTCTGGTGTTTGTTCTTAACTTGGTGTCTCACCTCCCTTATCTTCATGCTGTGATCAAGTGGAAGAAACATTTGACTTTTTGCTCTTTTGTAACCCTTTATTATTTATCAGTAATTTCAAGGTGCTGAGCACTTCTGTGAAATGCTGAGCACCCTGACATTTTGGTGATTGCCAATTAAAGGTGTGCAGCACCTTTCAAGACTGTGACTTGTAAAAGCAATTGTGTTGAGAGGGAAAAGAAGTCTTATTCTGTTAATTACAAGTTCAATTAAAACACAACCGACATCAAAAGTACAGGTCAAGAAGAAACTCAATGCACAGTACATATGTATACTGCACACGTGTATAAAAGACAAATACGCCTGTTTATTAGTTGGAAGGTTAACGTGCTCATTAGATTATAGTAGTTCATTATGCAATTGCGCCTGTGTCTGCAGTACGATATATAGCAATCAACGGGAACATTTCATCGAGGAAATAAAAGGAAAACAATAAAATAACTGTTGAGCATGAACAGTTAAAAAGATAAACTGGACAGAAAGTTCATTTTTGCAGACATGTTACGTCCACCTCATCAAGGAAGAAAAATAATTCTTTTGAGATGCAAGTAAAATAGTAAGACAAATTGGCTTAGGAGGCACAGAGATGCAGATTTGGGCTGACAATGTTTATGATGACCACAGCTTTCTTTTTTTCCCCCTTTACCCTAACATAATTGCTTTTCACTGGGCAAATCATGTTGTTCTCATTGTAATGTCAGTGCAATTTATGATTCCATAAGGACTTGAATAGATTTTTTGGTTTTATATGCTTTGCATTTCATTTTAATGCCACCCAAGGAAATTACATACCTAAAGCTGTACGTGTTACTTTTTATTAAATACCAAATGGTATCATCTTTTCTTTCCTCTGTTTCTTGATTACAATCAAGATGTGGTTTAGATTTTATTACGGAATCCCTTTCCTACCGCAATTATAGCCTTAAGGTTAATTTCCGCCTATACTTCGCACTAAATGTCAAGCCTAGTGCAGGTTTTATGTGAATACTGGGGGAAGCCCACCCACAAGGGGCAGACGTAGCCTTGTGTCAAGCTTTACACGCAGCACCAAGCAAAATTTTGATCCTGGAATGGAAGAAATGACACAGACTGCATGAAGTCCATTGGGAGATTCATAGCAATTTCAAGTGAAGTGTACTCAGGTACTATGACAGTAGTAAAAGATCTTTCCATAAAACGTATACTATACCTAAGCTGTAGATGAGGACTGCTCTGGCAGCAGACAGTCTACAAGGAATTCACCCAGTGTGTGGAAACTAATTTTTTTAGTCCCTCCTCCCCTCGTGGCCCGGCTCCCTGCAACCCAAGGGAACATCCTGAGGAAACCTTTTAGAAAACCATACGAAGTTAAAGGCTTCTATTGCTCTAAAAGTTTTGTATAATTATTATTTCACCTACTTACTGGTTTTTAAAGTTTGTTTATTTCCCAGATTAAGATACTTTAAAGGTTCTGGGATCTAAAGAAGAAAAAAAAAAACCATCAAAATGCTTACAATGATGAGATTGCTCATTAATGTCTTTGTAATGAATTATTTATTCTACAAACTATAGCAGAATGTAAATAAGAAAACACTGATGTTACAGGCATTTTCTGAGCGCAAAATCTTTGCCACATCCAAAATCTTATAGATTCGTGAGCTGAATTATATAACACCTCATGACAGCACATATTATTATCTCATGGAAGGAAACATACTTTTGTATGGAAACCTCAAAATAGCAACTTTTCTATAGATAGATCTGTTTAGAAAATCTGTATTTTATTCACTTTCAAAAAATCCATTTTTTATCCAGATTTTTTTTATTTCTTCATAACAGGTTGATTTTTTCTGCAGGAATCTTTTTTTCTTTCTTTTTTTTTTTTGTTTTGTTTTTTTGTTTTCAGTGAGCCCTACTTATGAGGGCAAAAACACAGATATTATATTCATGCTCTACATTTTTAACATTTTCTCTCTCTTCTGGGGAATTATTAATAGAAAAATGCTCTCAATGTCTGCAAAAGGAAGGGAATTTTACCCTTGCCTTTTAGAAACCACATGGGAAGCTAATATGCAAGACAGTTACTGAGGGAGTGAAGTGTCAGCATGCAAGATTTAAACATATGAAGAAAAAAATAATTACTACATGCCTTTTAAGCTATTAATGTATATCTTTATTCATATCCCATTGCAAGCTAATGTTTTTGTAATAAAAAAGAGTGTGCACGCACACACACACACAGCCCTACATAAATATATACACATTGAGTTATAAAATAATAATTTATAAGGATAACCCAATGGGAAAGCAGCAGAGATATTCAGATTTAACTGACAAGCAGTAGCTGCAAAGCTTCAGTTCTGATATATACCTAAGGGGTAACATTTTAGAAAAGAACTAACAAGAAGATATTAGATTAATATTAATAAAGTTTTATTTCCAAAGGGAAAATATGATCAAGTGCTCTGCTTTCTAAGCTGCCTTTTTTTTTCCTCTTTTTTTTTTTTTTTTTCTTTCTCTGAAAGTTGGAAACCAAATTATCCTAATTTAACCAGTTGCTCCCCTTTCATATACTTCTGTTAAACTACATGGAAAAAAAAAAAAAAAGGTATGGTGAGTAATGAGGTTAACAAAGCCATACTCCTCAGGTGATGTGTGATGAACAAGGCTCAGTGCCAAACTGAACCAAACTCTCTTTCTTTCTTTGAGTAACTTAAACCTTTAGCTAAGCAGATATTTCAACTGTGTCCCAAAATTGAAATGACTCTGCTGCTGATGAGCATGATAACTGTGAAATCTGGAAGACATATTGGTAAACTCAATAATGAAGCTTTAAAACAAGGGTCATCAAGATGTTCCTCAATGTAAAAGTTTTGTAAGAGACACCCTGAAAGAACATTAATATAGCTATTAACAAAAAGCTAAGGTAGATTGTCTGAATATGCAAAAAGAGACTGAAGAAACATAAAGTGCCTTTAAAACGAGACCACAGATTTTGGAATTGGAGAGCTCAGAAGATCATATAGTACTCTTCCCTGATATAGCACACGTCAGCTATACCACTGGGAAATCTATATACCATCCGGAAACACCGACTATGGTCTGCATACCTTGGATCCTGCTTGTCCTTATTCTGTGGACTAGTCCTGTTTCTCTTGATGTGTAGAGCCCAAAGTTGCTTCAAATATTTCAGTTCAATACTCTATCAGTTTACAGTAGATTGGAGTAATTACTTATGCTACAGATGTCATTTCTATTTATATATTACAAAGTCATATGCCATATTCACAACATCAAGACATTTTTGTTATCCTCAATAACTCTGAGATCCTTTTTAGCAGAGCTAATGCCTCACAACCTATTCCCTGATCTTTAATTTTGTGGTTCAGCATTTCCACCTGCATATAGAAATTCATATTTCACCCCTTTTTACAGAAATTTTTTTTCAGGTTTTCAGGGTAATTCTCACCACATTTACTGTGTAGGAAGCAGGGAAGCACAGAACAGGCACTAGACACTTTGGCCTTTTAGCACTACTCTGATAGTTTTGCTTTCCTGCTGATCAACAGAAAAGTTCTTACCTTGATTGCCCTTTTGCAACACAACATACTTTCATGTATGCAGACATAAAAACCTGTCTGGTCCTATTAAATATATTGCTTCCTTGTTGACTTTCTATCAGTCAGCCAAACTCTTCCTTATACACGTTGTTCCTATGCAATTAAATTCTCAGTCCCAGCTCCCTCCATATTAACCACTTACAAATGGGCAGTACAGATCTCCTATACCAACTATACGTATAGAGGTGGACAACAATTTTATTACAGCTCATTTGTTTTCATATTCAAGCCAAGGAGAGCATCCTTTGAAGTGGAAGTCTTTCTTCAGAACAGTATAAAATTACTCCATGAACCTTCCTCAGCCTCTGGGAACTGAAATGCAAGAAGTAGAACCCAGGCTGTCCTGTTTGTTTGTGTGTACATATTTAAACACAAACCATGTTTTGTCTTTCTCTGCTGCCCCTGATATGATACTTACAGAAAGTTAATAAGTCAAGTCCACTGTGTCTCTGAAACCAAGGAAGATCACTTACAGAAATGAAGACTGGTAACTACCTAGAGAAGACCACTACCATTTACCTACACAGACCACACTGAAAGAAAATCTCCTGAAAAAGTAAAATATGTAAACTAAGAGTCCATTATTGTAATATTTCACTCTTATATGACATTTTTCATTGCAAGGAACCCCAAATCACTTCATAAACAGAATGTGCTACAACCACGCAGAACACAGCTATAAACTCAAATATGGTGTGACTACTCATAAGGGATGCTTTAGCCCAGATTTCTGAGGGAACACACTACCTTCATTTACTGTAAATTGTTGTGTACATTGAGAGAAACACAAAAGCCAAGTTTTCTTATACTTACAGTGGGCATAGATGTATAAACAAAATTGTCTGGACTTTCACAGATGACAACCATCTGTTAGCTAGCACCCATGAACATCAGGCCATAGACAAAGTGCTATACTTTCTCTTAAACATAAATCTTCCCTTTTAGCATTATATAGAATGAGGTTGGTTGTATTCTGCAGAAACAGGACTGAAGCTCAGGAAATCTGAATGCAGCATCTATCTCTGCCCTAAGGTTGATTCACAGGAAATCTCTGTGGTCCCTTCTTCTCCTTTTGTCTCTCCTTTTATTGTAATTTGTTTGCACAGGAAATTATTTCTTGTACAAACCTTGTAGCAGAGAGGATCGACAGGGTTGTAACACACTGAAATTACTATTGTTCTTGAATGAATTGTAGGTTGTTACTGTGAAGAGAAGATTTTAGTGAAAAAATCTGTGTCACAGAAAAGAAATGCAGGAAAAATGGAAAGCAGTCAGTATTGGGTAAACAAAGGTTTTTAAAAAAAAAACTATTTTCCTCTTTTCTTGTACAAGTCATTGAAGGAATAAAGAGTTTTAATATGACAGAGTCTGTGAAATAGGCTGATATGGTATTCATGTGCAGATGGAGTAGTCATGAGAAGAGAGATGTTATTGATCAATCAAGACAGTTACCTCAGTCCTTATGGAACAATCACAAACTATTAATGACAAAGAGATACATCAAATAGTAATGGGATGAGACATAGAGGGAAATTCTTCCCTGCTGAAGGAAAATAATAATTCTCTTTTGGATAAAAATCTTGGGAGTTGGATCGGTCTCACAAGAGGAGCCACAGAACTTTATTTTTTGTGTACTTAAATAAATGCAATCACAGTGTAGGTTAAATATGTCAAGCTCCAGGAACTAGTCTGTTCTGTTGTGTTTTTCCTGTCATCACTCATCTGTAGTTCACATCTATTAAAACTAATAGACAGCTCTTTAAAACAGAATTTTTTTTTAATATAATTAATGTTCAGCATTATTTTACTTATACGATTCAGTTAAGGAACTTCTGGCTGCACACTAGTTTCCGGGAAAGGATGTGCAATTCAAACAGCTCCTTAGTGCGGCAGGCTACTTGTATTGGCACTTGTTTAGCAATTTCAGCATCCATTTTCCAATGCTCAGATATTAACGGCGTTTCATAATAAATGTTTAGTCTTCTTTCCCCCATGCACTTTGTAGCATACATAACTTCAAGTACCAAAAGTGGTCTTTTTCATTAGAGTTAGCCATTTTACAAGAAAACAGTGATTTGAACGGAGTCCTCTTGTGTTTTGATGTAATTTGGCTGCGAACTACTGTCCTCTTCTTCCTTTAAGGGAGTTTCATTTTGGTGGTTCGGGGTGCATGTGATCTACAGAGTGCTTTGGGGAGCCTTTGGGCTGTAAGGAGTCACGGGATGGGAAATACTGTTATTCTAAAAAAAGGAATGCAACTGTTACAACCACCATGAGATCTAGATTGCTTTCCTGGAGGTAGTAATGTACACACTATTTGTGCTTCCCATTACCAGAGATGGAAGGCATTTCTTTATGGAAACCATACTGTCTCTGTCAGTTTCTCAAACAAAGCAGATTCTTCTGAATGGCTTCCAAAAGCGTAACACTTCAGATATTGTTTTTCTTACAGAGTTACCTTTCAAATCATCAAGCAGTGTTTCATTTTGTGCGTTAAGTGAAAGGTTGAAAAACCCGAGTTCTGTTTAATGGTATTAGCAGGTGCTAGTTTGAGCACACTGCTTCCCTTTATGTGAGAATTAGCTTGTATTACACAAAACAGTGGGTAAATAAAGAAAATCTGAAATGCTGAGCAGGTAAAAAAGTAGGAAAATCAGAGTGATCAAAATGAATATAATGTGAATTTGTCACACAGAAGAATGACAATGAAAAATAAGAATAGGCAGGTTTCTGTCAGCTCTATTCTCCTATCTTAACTAAGCTTGCACAACAGCTTACGTTATGAGTAGTTCCTTTGCTTTTAATTATACAGCAAGTACTATATTTAGGAAGATGTCCCATTGTTACTTGGTTTTAGATCCATATATGGTGTACCTCAGGATGAAAGTTATTCAGTAATGTGCCTTGCAGATTCCTTCATAAATTCTTACTCAGGATTTGCAATAGTTCTTCATCATTTCAACCAGAAAGGTCTTTGTAATCTAAAAGCTACATGGTCGCTGTTGAAGCCGCACCCTGGAGCCGAATCCATCATCTTCAATAAGGTACACACAGCAAAAAGAGAGATAAAGGGAGGGATCAAAAATGACCCCAGTCAGACAGCTAGTCAAAAAGAGCAAGATAAGTACATTTTTAATGGATGATGGAGCTTTATCCACTTGTAATCCAAAATTCAGAACTCTCTCTTGAAAACGAGCAGCGAGACCACTTTTTCCAAGTGTCACAAGCCCTTCTTTTCTATTTGAAGGACAGTCACCAAACAGCCAGATCATGACCTCTTTTAATCTATAGTTCTGCAGTCAGGGTCAGCAACCTGTGTTTGTGTAAGGGAGATTTCTAAAACACAGATGTCATCTACCTCAAACATGCCCTGAACATTAAAGTACAAACAATTCTTGAGTACTTCATGTTTTGTTTTTTTTCTTATGAAGCTGGTCTGCTGTTCAAAACAAAATGCCAGATGCATTGGATCACAAAGACTGAACAAGGTGGAGTTTATGTTTGGTGCTCAGTGGCCCTTAGTCAGACTGTTCCACTCAGCTGATTTCAAACCAAAGGAACATATGTGAAGCCTTCAAAGAGAATTTTACATTATAAAAAAAAAGGGACTCAGAAAATCCTGAAATGCCTGTGACATTGGTGGCAGATGAGTGAGCGTACCTACACGCATTGCTTTGGATTTAGGCAAAAAAATTCCTTCTTCATCCTATTCTAGATTCTGGCATTCAATTTGGTTTTCATTCTTAGTCCCTAATAGCAAGTCTATGACAAATCCACACATAAACTGGGTCATAAATCCAGTTAGTAGGCTTTATATTTTTAAGAGTAATTTATGGAAATATGATTATGTACTTGATATCTCATTCGTTCCTGTACTAACATTACGCAATTTTTATTTGGCTATTGCTTGTAAAAGAAACTTCATTTTTGTATGCTGTTTGTTAACTGGTTATTTAACTAGCTCTGAATCCATGTTCAAATAATTTTTCATGCAACAAATAATTTTATGCAAATTTCCAAAAAACATTATACTGATCAGTTCTTCCTCCGGTCATAGAATCATAGAATCATAGACTCATAGAATTGCCTAGGTTGGAAGGGACCTTTAAGATCATCTGGTCCAACCATCAACCTAACTCTGACAAAAACCATCACTAAGCTACACCTCTAAGCACTACGTTTACCTGTCTTTTAAATACGACCAGGGATGGTGCCTCAACCACTTCCCTGGGCAGCCTGTTCCAATGCTTAATAACCCTTTCAGTGTAAAAATTTTATCCCAGTATGATCTAAATCTCCCCTGGTACAAATTGACACTGTTTCATCTTGTCCTATTGTTTGTTACCTGGGAGAAGAGACTAACCCCCACCTCATTACAACCTCCTTTCAGGCAGTTGTAGAGAGCGAGAAGGTCTCCCCTCAGCCTCCTTTTCTCCAGACTAAACACTCCTAGCTCGCTCAGCTGCTCCTCATAAGACTTGTACTCCAGACGCCTCACCAGCTTTGTAGCCCTTCTCTGGACACGCTCCAGCACCTCGGTCTTTACTATAGTGAGGGTCCCAAAACCGGTCACAGCACTCGAGGTGGGACCACACCAGTGCTGAATACAGGGGGACGATCACTTCCCTAGTCCTACTCACCACACTGTTCCTGTTACAAGCCAGGATGCTGTTGGCCACCTTGCCCACCTGGGCACACTGATGGCTCATATTCAGACATCTGTTGACCAACACCCCCAGGCCCTTTTCTGCCAGGCAGCTCTCCAGCCACTCTTTGCCAAGCTTGTAGTGCTGCATGGGGATGTTGTGACCCAAGTGCAGGACGCGGCACTTGGCCTTGTTGAGCCTCACACCGTTGGCCTTGGCCCATCAATCCAGCCTGTCCAGATCCCTCTGCAAAGCCTTCCTACCCTCAAGCAAGTTGACAGTCCCACCCCACTGGTGTTGTCTGCAAACTGACTGAGGGTGCACTCGATCCCCTTGTCATTGATAAAGACATTAAAGAGAACTGGCCCCAATACCAAGCCCTGGGGAATAACGCTCGTGACCAGCCTCCAACTGGATTTAATTCCATTCACCACCATTTGGGCCTTCAGCCAGTTTTTAACTCTGCAAAGAGTACTCCCATCCAAGCCATGGGCAGTCAGTTTCTCCAGGAGGATGCTGTGGGAAACTGTATCAAAGGCCTTACTAAAGTCCAGGTGAACAACATCCACAGCCTTTCCCTCATCCACCAAGTGGGTCACTGTCATAGATGGAGATCATGTTTGTGAAGCAGGACCTGCTTTTCTTGAACCCACGCTGACTGGGCCCCATTACCTGGTTGTCCTTCATGTGCCGTGTAATGGCACTCAGGATGATCTGTTCCATAACCTTCCCAGGCACTGAGGTCAGACTGACAGGCCTGTAGTTCCCCAGGTCATCCTTCCGGCCCTTCTTGTGGATGGGCATCACGTTTGCTAGACACCAGTCAACTGGGACCTCCCCTGTTTGCCAGATGGAAAGTGGCTCAGTAAGAACTTCTGACACCTCCCTCAGTACCCTCAGGTGGATCCCATCTGGCTGCATAGACTTGTGTATGTCCAGGTGTTGGAGCAGGTCCCTCACCATCTCCCTTTGGATTATGAGTGCTTCATTCTTCTCCCTGCCCCTGTCTGCTAGCTCAGGGGTCTGGGTACTCAGGGGACAGCTGACTCTACTACTAAAGACTGAGGCAAAGAAACATTAAGTACCTTAGTCTTCTCCTCATCCTTTGTCACTATGTTACCACCTTCTTCCGATAAAGGATGGAGATTCTCCCAAGTCCTCCTTTTGTTACTAATATTCTTATAGAAACTATTTTTATTACTGTTAACATCCAAAGCCAGGTTAAGCTCTAATTGGGCTTTGGGCTTTCTAATTTTCTCCCTACATAGCCTTAGAACATCTTTGTAGCCTTCCTGAATGGCCTGCCCCTTTTTTCAAAGGCCATAAACTCTCCTTTTTTCCCTGAGTTGTATCCATATCTCTCCATTCAGCCAGGCCAGCCCCAATGGCTCATTTTACAGCACATGAGGACTGCCTGCTCCTGTGTCTTTAAGACTTCCTTCTTGTAAAATGTCCAGCCGTCTTGGACTCCTTTGCCCTTCATGACTGCCTCCCAAGGGACTCTGTCAAGCAAGCTCCTGAAAAGACCAAAGTCTGCCCTACTGAAGTCCATGGTGGCAGTTCTGCTGCCCCCGCTCACTGCTTCTCTGAGAATCGAAAACTGTATCATTTCGTGATCAGTATGCCCAAGATGGCCTCCAACTGTCCTCCTGTGGAATAAATATTAAATTGGCTAAAAATACAAAAGTACAGCATTGTTCACACATTAAAGAAAAGTATAAAATCAAGAGGTTTCTGAGGTAGAAAATAGCCGCAGCTGGCATGAAGAATACAACATCTGTGGTTCCCTGATAAGCTACTTGAGGTATGGGACGGGATGCAATTGTTCCGCGGCTTTGCCTTATGATGTATAGCGGATACGGGAATGGGATGATACCATGAAACAGATAAGCTGCCAATTAGCTGCCCGCTCGATACTCGGAGCCAGTATTTTGTCAAATTGTGATGAAATGCTGTCCTTTGTGCGAACTTTGCTCATTATAATGTCATTATAATACCAAAACACACCTCCATCCTGAAGGCTACCCGCCTCCAAGGTGCAACCACTCCTCCTTGAGTCTGTGCCCTGAATTTCTCGTAAATTATACCTTCAATTGTGAAGCGAGAAAAATTTACACCAATCATGATAAAAGTATGTATGACTAAAGTCACTCAAACGCCACCTTGATGATAACAAATAGTATAAAAATAGCCCGAGAGAGGGGGGATGCCCAGGGAAGACACCATCGCAAAGAACCACATCACTGATTTCTGGGATCAGTCAATGGGCTGAGCCTCTCTTCCCCCCATAGGGACGCCTTTGGGTAAGACTTAGGTTATACCGAGTGCTTTCTCGGGAAACTTAGAATCTTCTCTAGAGACTCTCTTTTCTATATTTATAGCCAGGCTGTATCTTTATAACTTTGTCCCGTGTTTTGTAGATGTAACAATACTTTCATTTGCACTTGCTTTGCAGACAGTGTATTTATCGCCGGCTGCCCTAAGAACCTATATATCTGTTGTTTAAATAAACTGCACTTTTTTAAGTAGCTAGTCATTTTGGTTTCTCACTGAACACGACCAAAGACTCGAGAGTGGCCGTGCTAGTTCATAAGCACGACTAGACTGAAGGTGCAGTCTGCTATTAGTGTATCCAAATCGTAATAGTTTAATATATATTAAACACGATTGGACTGATAGTCCTGAATTGGGCATCACTCAGAATTTAAACCTAGCTGCACCTGGCCTCCCACCTTGGTGAGGTGTGTTAGAATTCAAGGGGGTTTATTTTCTGCCAAAAACCGCTTTGTCCCTTTTCACGCAACACCTCCTCTATTTACAAACAGCAGATACAGCAGGGGTCCTTCCCTAGTTCATTCCCTCACCAGCTATGTCAGAAGGTTAAAAATTATTTGAGAGAGGAGTTGTCAATTGTCGGGGCGGCTAGCGGAAAAGTACAAGTATACAAGAAACTCGAGGGCATGCCGACCTTGCAGATCTGGGACAAATAACTCTGAGGAGTCAGGGAACAGCTGGCCTTGCAGGTCCGAGACAAATAACCTTGAAGAAGTAGGGAGTAGGCAACAAGTTATAACTGTAGCTTTTAGCACATAGCAAAACTGTAGCTTCTAGCACATAGCGAAACTGCAAGTAGGAGGGATTATTGTAATGAAATATTTAGTGCTAAGCCAATCAGAAATGATAGAATTTATGTAACTGTTAAGTAGCTGTATAAAAGGCTTTCCAACGTGTCTAATAAACTGACATTTTGCTTGCATCAAGCAGCGTCCCGTCTCTCAATCGCGGCAGTCAATATCTATGCTATTGTACTTTCTCACATGTTCTGGTTTAAATCTTACAGGAAAGGAGGGTAATAGAGTAAAACCAGAAAAGTCCTCTATGTTTTAAACAGAGAAGAAAATCTTTGCATCATGAGTTCTGTAATTTTTAAGATAATTCATTCTAGAGTGAAAAAGCTAAAATAAACAGAACTTTTTTTTCAGCACATGCAAAAAGGGAGATAAAACAAAATATAGAAATTAGAAAAAATAGTGATCCTTAATAATAACAGATATGATTTCAAGAAACTATCATCTGGGTATGTATTAAGGAATAAAACAAATACATAAACAAATGAACTTGTAATTGTACACTTACGGAATCACCACTTCATAAGTTGTGATGGCAGTCTGGTGAAATTCCCACTGACTGGAAAAGGGGAAACATAACTCCAATTTTCAAAAAGGGAAAAAAGGAAGACATGGGGAACTACAGGGTGGTCAGTCTCACCTCTGTGCCTGGCAAGATCATGGAGCAGATCCTCCTGGAATCTCTGCTAAGGCACATGGAAAATAAGGAAGTGACTGGTGACAGACAATATGGCTTCACCAAGGGCAAGTCATGGCCGTCAAATTTGGTGGCCTTCTACAATGGTGCTACAGCATTGGTAGATAAGGGGAGAGCAACAAATGTCATCTACCTGGACTTAAGCAAAGCATTTGACACTGTCCTGCATGACATCCTGGACTTTAAATTGGAAAGACATGTATTTGATTGATGGATCACTCAGTGGATAAGGAACTGGTTAGATGGCCACACTCAAAGGGTTGTGGTCAACGGTTCAATGTCCAAGTGGAAAACAGTGAGAACGGCATTCCTCAGGGGTCAGTACTGGGACCAGTGTTGTTCAACATCTTTGTCGGTGACATGGACGGTGAGATAGAGTGCACCCTCATGGGTGAGGGTTTATCAACGTTTATCAACATTTATCAGCAAGTTTATCAACGACACCAAGCTGTGTGGTACAGTCCACATGCTGGAGGGAAAGGATGTCATTTTTGAAGGGTGGGCCCATGCAAACCTCATGAAGTTCACCCAGGCCAAGTGCAAGGTCCTGCACCTGCGTCATGCCAATCCCAGGCACAAATACAGGTTGGGCAGAGAATGCTTTGAGAGCAGCCGTGAGGAGAAGGACTTGGGGGTGCTGGTGGATGAGAAGCTCAACATGAGCAGGCAATGTCTGCCCACAGCCAACTGCATCCTGGGCTGTATCAAAAGCAGCGTGGTCAGCGGGTCGAGGGAGGTGATTCTCCCCCTCTACTCAGCTCTGGTGACACCCCACCTGGAATACTGTGTGCAGCTCTGGAACCCTCAGCACAAGAAGGACATGGACCTGTTGGAGTGGGCCCAGAGGATGGCTACAAAGATGATCCAAGGGCTGGAGCACGTGCCTTGTGACGACAGGTTGAAAGAGTTGGGGTTGTTCAGCCTGATCAAGAAAAGGCTCTGGGGACACCTTATAGCAGCCTTTCAGTCCCTAAAGGGGGCCTATAGGAGAGATGGGGAGGGACTCTTGATGAGGGAGTGGAGAGATAGGACGAGGGGTAATGGTTTTAAACTGAAAGAGGAGAAAATTAGATTAGATATTAGGAAGAAATTCTTTGCTGTGAGGGTGGTGAGGCACTGGAGCAGGTTGCCTGGGGAAGTTGTAGATGCCCCTTTCCTGGAAGTGATGAAGACCAAGTTGGGTGGGGCTTGGAGCAACCTGGTCTAGTGGGAGGTGTCCCTGCCCATGGCAGGAGGGTTGGAACTATGTGATCTTTCAGGTCCCTTCCAACTCTAACATTCTTTGATTCTATGGTAACAAATACCTTCACACAACATCTGCTAGTAGTCTTTAAATAGGGTTTTTATCCTGGACATTCATAGTTGTATAGTTCCAGGTTTTGGATTTTCAAAAACTTTCAAAGGCTCCATAAAATCTTGATAACATATAAACCTGATTTAAAGCAGCAGGATGAGGAATGTAAATACCTTCTGTCCAAATCACTTAGTTTCTCTAACAGTCATACCTTTTGCAGATCAGGACATTTGGAGATGCACAGTATGTATTGCAATTAGGAGCTAAAAATCTTGGTGTTTGTGGATCATCAGTGGCATTGTATGGAATAAGTGTGGGCAAATTTCTCCTCCTATCTCTCTTACATCTGAATTACAGAATGACAGAATCACAGAATTGTAGGTGTTGGAGGGGATCTTTGGAGATCATCCAGTCCAACCCCCCTGCCAAAGCAGGTTCACCTAGAGCAGGTTGGAAAGGAATGCATCCAGGCGAGTTTTGAATGCCTCCAGAGACGAAGGCTCTACAACCTCTCTGGGCAGCCTCAGGAGCCTTCTCAAGTAGTGGGCATATCTAAGACAAGAAAAGGTTTCATTTAGGTGTAGGAAGTTTTGTAGATGAGGTTGCATGTTTATAATTGTTTTATAGGAATAAATAGACTTAAAACACCAAAAAAACCTATTTGGTCAAGGAAACATATCCCAAAACTTTGGTCTTCAAGCCTGTGATTTCTCTTTAAGCTTCTGTGCCAATTTCTTAAGGCAAAATAAAACCTGTCATGATTTAAAGATCTTGAGCAATGGAGGAATCAGCACACAGCTACATGTATTGTTGTAACTATAAATTTCCTTAAGGGTAAAAAGCATCCATCTTACTTATTTTTCATCTGATCAAACTTCAAATTCTAGGCATATATTTAAGATCCGCTTTTCATAGCTTTCTTATACATGTTGGTATATACAGGGCACATTGAATCTCTCTCTTTAAAATTTCCCTAGGATAAATTCAAGAATACTGAACTTCTTAAACCTATCAAACTTAGGCACGTTTTCTGTTTCCTGAATCATTTCTTTTATACCTTTTTCAATCCTTTTCAATTTTCCAGCATTCCTCTGCAAATGTGAGAACTTCAAAATAATTCCACCACTCCATTCTCTTCCTCTCCCCAGCCCAAGCAGGGGGTGACCCCATGGAGCACCATGAACGCTCTGTCTTCCTGGAGACCTTCCATGATGACTACACTATCTTTGAAGGCTTACAGTATGCAGGGAAGACCATGCTAAAAGTGGTTGTCACCACTCACACCCTTCTCATATACTCCTTGGTGAGAAAAGAAGTAAATCCAGCTCCATTCTCACACCTCCCTTCTGGCTCCGCTTTTACAATCTCAGGAACTTCCCTCTAATCCTTTGCTTTCAGAGCAGTGAAACTCAGGGGAGAGGGAACTCTCTCCTGAACTGCCGAGAAATCAGTTCTGTCTCTGCATTTATTTGAACTTCTTTTCTTCAGAAATCAAAAACAGGTCCTTCTCGCTCCTTGCTGGCAGAGTATAATTAATCATAGCACTCTTAGCTGGACTACCATGTGTCTTGTGAGTGGGACTCAGGTACCAGTTTCATAACTGGTAACTTTCCAATTTTCATTCCTGATGTTTACCAGACTTTCCCATTCACAAGTACAGCTCATCAAAATCATGGGTTGAAATTACTCTATTTTACTCTGCAGAGTAGCTAACAGGAAAAAAAAAAAAAGAAGAAGAAAAAAAAATTAATAAACATTTGCCAAACAAAAATAGTACAACCAGAAATTTCATTGCATGGTTCTAACAGAATATAGGATATCTAGACAGAGCACGACTCCTGTGCCAGGTTTGACCCTGGCCAGTCCCTCCAGCTTTCATTTAGGGACAGGAGAGAAGAAATCTTGCCTCTCAGAAACTGTATCATGTAAGATGCATATCTAAGCAGAATTATAAAATAACTAGAAGGCATATCTGAACTCATACCTCTCATTTTCTTGCATTCTTGAGAGCTGCAGTATTCCCTGAATGTTCTCTGAAAATAGGCTGCGTGTATGTGTAGAGATGCATATATTTCAAATCTCAGCTCTTCAACAGTTTTAAAACACTAATACAGATTGACTTACAGCATTTTTTGAGACTATTCACTCTCTGTGTAGAATTGGGACAATCAATCTGATGTGCAGTTTTGCATTTTGTCTGATTGCCTTAGGGTTGTAAATATTTATTTTTCTGTTTGTTTGACTTGAATATCTTATAGTTGAAGATTTTCCTCTTAGGGCAATTTTGACTTCTAAGAACAGGAATCCTTGACTTTGTCAATATCCATTAAAGAACAGATCATCATGTTCCTTCTCCTGTAAGGGAAAAAAATCTGTTGTAAAATAACACAACAGCCACTGCACCATACTCTGAAGTCTCTTTATCATTGAAATAGAAGGCATGAATTAGCCTAAGTTGGCAGCATGTCTTTCTTAAACAATTTACTTTTTTCTTCCCGTATTTTTGAATGATTCAGAATCATCTATTCCTTTCTTAATGTATGTTTTTGTTTTTACTTAAGCTATGAGTCACAGCTGGGAAAATCAACTTTTAAGGTCACCTGGTCAAAAACTGCAGGTTCCACTCAACCAAATGCTCCTAGAAAAAAAATTTAGGACAAAAATATTATTATTTACTTCAGAGAGCAAAAAGTGATTCAGAAGAAGAGGAGATAACATTTAAATACCTTATATATGGAATATAAGATTTTCCAGTAAGTTCTACCTAATATGCATGGGGAAAGGGATATACTATGTATCTATCTTCACTCTAGAATACTTCAAACACCAAGTGAGATAGGGAAGTGCTATAATCCTCACTTCACATGAGTGAAAAGCAACTAAGAATGGCATCCAGAAATACTTAGACCCCTGAAGTGGTACGAAGTGATACTTAAATAAAATGTATGTGCTTCTGAGCAAGTCTGAAATTCTGAAAACCTATACTTTGGCACAACCTCAACAAGAGAAGTGTGGAGCATTTCTCATCCCTCAGATTTATCTAGATCTGCCTCCCCCCCTTGTAACTAAGAAAAGCTTCTGCTGAGGGAGAGACACAGATTTGCATGATTTCAGTCTGCAGAGAAAACTGTTCATTTCCTAGGAGGGTGCTCTGTGGACTCTGTGAGGAAGCTGCCACCGTTTCCATCCCTAGAAAGATTATTTTAAAAGAAGTTTGAAACAATCCGAGCTCTTTGGAAGAAAAAGCATAACTTCAGGTGAAGGCTGAGAATCATGAAAGCACAAAAGTGTTCCTGATTCTGGTATGAAAAAGGCATCTATCTAGCATCTAACATTGCTGGATCATCTAACATTTTGGTTAGAGCGGCCTTTATCAACTTGCATGTATTTAAACAAGTTTGTACAAAACTGCAGAACCATTTAAGATTTACAGTGTCTCAAGCTAGTAATTTCTATTTTCATTTCATTTCCATATGTGCTCGGTACAGAGCATCTTGTAACAAGTTACTTCTCAGAGAGCAATTTCCAAATCTCCTTAATTTATACAGAGGGTCTGGTCCAAGAAACAGTTGTACATTTAATTGACTTCATGTGAGTAACATGGCAGTACAAAAGTTGAGTATAATTAAGTAAAACTGAAGACATGAATAATTACGAACTTGATCTTGTAAATTACAATATTAACTCATCTTTGAAATTTTATTTCCTCATTCTGCTTTATAATGGCAAAGCATAAATAACCAGACAGAAGAGAACTCACAGACCACTTTGCTAAAAGTTGTTGACTAGATAAATGAAATATTTTTTTCTTTCTACAAACTCCAGCTGGTGTGAGCTTGGCCTTCAGTACCTACTAATTAAATGGAGAAACGTTTGAGATAAAAAGTTAATTTACTAATTAAATGACAAGTATGCTTTATAAATTGTCTCTTTGGCTTATTGTGCATTTAGAGAATTAATTAACAATACAATCAGGCTGCAGTTGTGAGATGCCAATATGGATGTGATTTGAAGATACTTTCACTTCTGTTTTCTATCTCAGTTTTTACGACAGCTGCACCGTAATGAAGACGTTTGACTCTTTTAATTTGTCTCTGTAAAATTAAAATGGGTTTGTGGTTTCTTGCTCACTGGGAGCACAGACAAAATGGTACATTTAACAGTACTTTTCTGATCAGTCAACACAGGCATGATGCTGTATTCGCTGCCATTGTTCTCTATACATGGGGGCTATAAAATTAATTTATCATTAGGTTGTGTTCTTTTGGTAAAGTATTTTCAGCAGAGTGTAAAAATGAAAGTATAATTATAATTTAATTGACATATTCAGTTAAAATTAATATTAAAATATTTCTCATTTGTAAATAACATTAACAAGTGGTGTTCTTATTTTAAGTGTACATCAATGTTTTTGTAGATATGCCTAAACTAGTTAAAAAGCAGCTAGTTTAGGAACAGCTAAAGTGTAATGGAGTTAGCATATGAACTCATGGACTAATGGCCAAATGATTATTCACCTTCCTCAGTATGTCTGGCAAAATTACTATTGGGCAAAGATAATCTTTGTTGATTTGTTTGACTTTTGAATGGCAGATATGTATAAACTGTATATGTCTGGACTGGCCTGACTGATATCTGGATTTGCCCCTTTGAATGTTTTGTTTTGTTTCCTGGTTGAAATTAAATACAAATATTAACTTTCAGTTAATTCAAAAGTCCATCAGAATTTGCTACCTGCTGCAACTCCTCCAACAATCAGAAAAGAATTTTCAAGAAAAAAAGAAAAGTCACCTGTCCCTAATCAGCTCTTGAGCCACTGAGCAAACAAGGCTGTTTCTCTTCACCGGCAGCTGTAAATAGTTCCTTGCTAACCCCTTTTTATATTCACAATTAATGTTAGTCCATTGTGTATTTTTCTCTTGACATTTTTACAGCCTCTATTTCATAAACCAAATAGTTACTTTCAAATTTTAACAATATTTAGTGTACACCTATGGATATGTGTGTGTGTGTTGTTCTGCTCTAAAGGAAGAAAACTGATTACTTTGCATTCAATTTACTTTGATTTTTCTGTCTAGTCTATTGGTGCCTACAGAAGAAAACAGTAATAAATCATTTATAAAATCAGCCCAATCCCTTCTACAGGGAAATACAGTGAGGCAGACTGTCTCATGAATTGTTTAGAATAATGCAGCTCTCCAGTGATTTAGTCTGATTTGTTTGTTTAAAAAAAAAAAAAGAAAACCCACAAAACCCACAGATGGTGATTCCTCTCTTTTATGAAGGGGGTAGCGAATGTGCACACTTAAGGCAAAAACAATGAGTTAAAGTACCTTTTAATGTTCTTACAGACAATGCAGACAACATCACATTAACAAACCGATCATGGGCCAGAGAAATTAGAGGGAATGATGTATCGTGAAATGGAAGTAATGGGAATTAATTTTCTGTATTTATTGCAGAGATTTTGTGTTGGTCATATGACTTGCACTTTCACTTAATAGGGAGGAACAAAAAAGGAGAAGACCTCCCTCAAACCAACCCAGCATCTCAGATCTTTTGTCTGTCTTACTGTGTGGATCAGTGACAGTGACAAAATGGTATTCTGTGCTGGCAGCTTGATTTCTGGCATTGAATGGGCTGTATGAAAGATCACATCCCCAAACACTTCTGTCATATTCTCTTCCAGATTGTGGTATATTAAACCGAGGAAATAAGACTGTTTTGCTAGGGATCATAGATTCATCAAAATTAAAGATGGAAAAGACCTGTTACTGTAAATCACTTACATTATCCCTCATCCAATGCAAGATTACTCCCTGAGGTATATTTTCCAGTACTTTTTACAGTCCACTTTGAAATGACTCATGCAACAGTTTCCACCATTTCTCTCTAGAGATCAGTCTACAGTCTAATAGAACTCACTTACCCTTGGTTTCAGCCTAAATTTTCCATTACTAATTTAGAGATTTTTTTTTTTTTTCTGGCCATCTGGTAAGGCAGTTTGAGGTATCTCTGTGAACCCAACCAACAAGCCTTCTAAGGCAAGCTAAAGGCTACCAGGAGGGCAGGAGATAGATACCCACAGATTGAAAGGGATTCCATCAGGTTTTCTGGGGATTCACTATTCCTTATCTATTTGGTTCAGAGAGGTATAAAAATTTCACTCCTGACCTTAGGATCTCTAAAGATCTAAAGCCCTAATAGAAACCTAAAAGATTTTCTAATTCATATAAACAGAACAATATTTAATCTTATTTGTAGGTCTTGTAGGAGATTTTGGCCACTTCTGAGTCTTAACGCCACTGAAGCACTGTAGCAGTTGAAGGGGATCACTGTAATAATGGAGCAGAACAACGCAGGCGTCACGGTTTTTCTTCATCTACTAATCCCATCCTTACATCCTGCAGATCAAGAACATCAATGTCTTTATAGACATATAAACACTATAGCTCATACATAGCTTCTTAAAGTTAGGGCAAGCTGAATCCTTGCGTTTGCCCCTCTGATTCCATCTGCACCCTCCTGGCATCAGTCCAGCACAATGTGAAAGTTGGGGTCCCATGTGCATGGCAGGAGGTAGCTGTGGCAGCAATTGCAGAGCAGCGATCTGCACTGATATCCCCTTTGTTGCCACCCCACCTAGCAGCACCTCTAGGGCCAGACACCAGCTGAAGAGCTGCTTTTCTCCATCCTCTCCAGGATCTGGATTCCCACCTTGTAAATAGTTTCCAGGTAAAACTTTCTGAAACATTGGCATAAAAAGGGTGCAGCATGGGGTTAGAGGCATCCTACAGTGACACAGAGAACATGCAGTGTTTCAGCTTGGATTCAGTCCACAGAAACCTCATCTACCTGTGTAGCTAACCCTTGTAAGCCTACATGGCCTTTATTATAGCTCTCACTGAAACGATGGCATATTTTATTATGTTTGGTAGGCAGAGTTAATAATAAGCTTTCTCCACTTACAAGCCTACAACATGAATGGAAGAACATACTTTAGCTTTAATGTAGTTTTGGCATACAGGGATAAATTGATTTTCCAAGGTAGGGAGTCTGTAGCACTGTCAGCAATTAAATCAGCTCTTCCAGGTTCAAGGCCAATATCTAAACTACATGTACCACCTTAGTCTCAGCAAAACATGTTTTTCCTTTTGCTTGTTTCCTGCTGCAGTTCGTACTCACTTTTGAAAATGAGTTGCACTGTTTTTTGGATACATTTAGGAGACAAAGTTCTTTCATGAAGGCATCATCTGGAATAAAATTATCTC
The DNA here is from genome assembly GCF_964199755.1 of Larus michahellis. Taxonomy (NCBI): domain Eukaryota; kingdom Metazoa; phylum Chordata; class Aves; order Charadriiformes; family Laridae; genus Larus; species Larus michahellis. The sequence goes on from NC_133930.1 coordinate 5,799,045, forward strand.
AAAGCATACATGTATAGAAAAAGCATTTTGCTACCTAAATTTTCAAAAACACCTTTGCTTTAGAGAGCAGTGAAAGGGTGTCCTTCTGTCTGAAGGACAGAAATGTGCAGTGTGAAAAATCAACAACCTCCTCCTTGTATGACGATTGTATAAGTATCCAAAATATTTAACAAAATGTTTTGAGGTACTTGGAAGTTCACAATTTGTGAAAGAGAAGATAATCAGCTGCAAACCATTTCAGCTTGGACATGTGTTTGAATCACCCCATAGGAAGTGTTAGATGCAAGTTATTGAGAAGCAGAGTGAGTCAGAGGGTAATTCATGTCCATCTAACAGCCCCAGCAGGGACCAATCCTCAATCAAATATACAATAAATTGACCTGTGTTGATTTCATTTTTTGCTCAAAGAAGAGGTGTACAGAATTCCAAACAAACAAGTCCTTTACAAAACATTGGGCAGGATTTATTTTGCCAAGCTCAGGCACACAATGAAGGCTACAATTGTCTGAGCCAAATGAAGCAACACTCCTAAAATAAACACATAGGACTCTCTCCAGTTAATGGAGAAAATAGGACTCTCTCCAGTTAATGGAGAAAAGTAAGTGCCTCTGAACTCCTCCAGTTGAAAATCCTCTGTGCCCAGGACAAAATGAATTTTGCCACTGTGATTTTCTGTCACATTGTCGTACCATTTTGGTGTGCCTGTATCTTGGAGGCTTGCAGCATTTCACATAGCTGGGAAGACAGGAGCACAGGAATCACTCCACCAGTCTTCACCTCTCCAAATGAGGATTTACTGGCCATGGTTTGCAAGTGCAGTTTGGATGCAGCTCCCAAAGAGTAGGACAATTCTGCCTGAAGCCACTGTAAGCATTTCATATTTACTAATTTCAGATGGCAAATTTGGGTTTCTGTTAAGCCATATTTGAAAGGTGAAGTCATTTTATCTGTCTAACAACCCCCTGAGACCCTGTGTGTCTTCATATAATTTGAAAATGCTTTTCTAATGCTCAGAGGATTTTTCTGTTGTCTTATTATCTGCTCTTTTCTGAGCTTTACTTCTACATCCATTTTCTGTCAGGTAGTTGCACTACAAAAATATGCTGCCACAAGTATTTTTCACCCTTAGGCACCTGCCTATAGACGTGTATGTACAGTTTAAATAGTTTTAGCATACTTGCCTTCTCCCAGCTTCATTAAAGCCTACAGAAAACCTGAAGTGGAGGAAAAATTGCTGTGTCATTGAAGGTAGTAGTTGCTTGGACAATGCTTGTGTTGAAATTCTGCATCATTTATTTATCTTGCTTGCACACACTTTTCTTGGCCATGCCACCTGATACACTTTGAGACACAATTTATGGGAATAAATACTTAGGGATCATTTCTAATGGGTAATATGGATAAGACGTAGACACGTTTGGCACTCATTTCTATGCATTCCAACAGTTCAAAACAAAATTTATACTCTGAGAGACCTCTGCATGTCCTCATGCCACACGAAAAAGCAAGCAATAAAAACTCTGTTTCATGCTATGCAACAACTCTCTCATCATCTGCAGTTGAGCCTCGAAATGTCAAATACTTTAAACTGAGAAAAATCATACAAAATCAGAATTATATCTATGAACAACTGATTCTACACAGGGCACAGATCAGATGCAAAAAAAAAAATGCTTCATATGCATTCAGACAAATTGAGTCACCTGACCTCAACATCAGAGAGGAGATCCCTTGCTTTGTTTTATTTAATGATAAAGCTCTAGTTTCTGTTGATTTAAAAACAACACAAAACAAAAACAAATAAAAGAAAAAACAACACAAAACAAACCAAAAAAACCCCACAACATATGACGAAAAAAGTTCCAAGTGACAACTCCATCTATTTCCAAAAAGTAAATCCATTACTAAATAAAATTAAGGAATCATTACAAGAAGTTACGAGTAAACTTAAAATTTATCTTACTTAAGCTTAACCACTTGAGTGTTATCTGTTAGTTCTAAGTTAGTCATTTAGTCTTTCTCTCTGTTCAGCAGAAAACCTTCACAAAGTGACTCATCTTAGACATCTATATTTAGATGTGATGAATCACTTTTTGGAAGTGCCAGTCTCTCTGTAGTTAATAATGAGGCAGTCTAGACAACTAATTTCTTAGACTGAGTTCCTAACTTTTACATGCTTAAAGTCAGGTGATCTTAAGTAATCTATCTTAAACTTTTCCCTTACTGTAACTTCTAAAGCAAGTTGATAGGTGCTGAGAGAGCAATTCAGCTCTGAATAGGTGGCTATATCTATATTATATTTTATATACCCTATGGCATCCTGAACGTCTGCTTGGGGCTGTCAGATACAACATAAGACTAATAGGGACTCCTCCCTTCTTGAGACTTTACTGGAGGCCAGGTGGAAAAATGATAGACTTGTTTTTTGGCATATGTAACTAGAGTAATTCCACCAACCACCACTGTTTGAAAGAAATCTGTTCCTCCCCCTTTACTCAAATGATTTGATTTTCTTTTTTTACCTGTTGTATTGACTAATGAATGTCCTGTGACAAAATGCCTTTTTGAAATTTAGAGTAATTTCGTATTTGTCCTTCTCTCAGATTAGAAAAGAACCACCAACATGTCAGATGTGATTAGCTGGAGCAGATATTTCCTAGGTCACCCATCATACATCCTTCCATCTCCTACTCTCACTTCCTTTTCTGCAGCACAGTTTCTTCAGCATGTCTCTAACTGTGTCATGCAGGGGGGGCATCTGAAGGCTCTTAACTGTTCAGCCTCTTATCCAGAAGACAGGCTGACTTCATTCCCAGGAAACTGAATGACACATGACCTCTTCAGAAAGGACCACATGGACATTTCGTGCTAATAGAAAAATGTGTAAGGAAGGGAACACAGTGAATGGTTATGCAGTAACCCAGTAGCATTTGGCATATATCCCAAGTGGTATAAATGTTGTTTCTTTTTAATACATCGTTTATTCCACTTGGATATATTAGGCTTGTGAACCTCAGCAATCCTTTTTTTCTCTTATGCTCTCTGGCACAACCTCAGATGTCACTGTTACACCCCAAGCCATCATGCCTTATATATGCAAAAAATAAGTGGGAAAGGAGTTTGCGTCACCATATAATATTTAAAGGGAATGGGAATATACTGAATGCCCTTTGTCCACCTATTAGGGAAATGGTGACACTGGCGTCACAGGTTTATCCAATTTCCATTGCTGCAGAGGATATGTCACATACATTGGGGGCACAGGCTATTCGTTTTTCCATCCTCTGTTGCCTGGCGTATAATTATCACAGCTCATCTTTATTAAACACCAGCCTTATCTTTGTTTTGCTCTCTTTGTTGATAGATGTAACCTCAATACTGTTGCCATGGCTACGGTAACAGTAGCTGAGAAGATTTTGTTTGTTGTAAACAAACTGAGCTATACAGGCGCAGATCCTAGTGGAGCGTTTCCAGTCCCCTGCCTTATATTATGCTGATTAATACTGCCATCTCCCTCCTGCAACCTATTCCTTATTTTAATTAGCTTTAATTTCAGCTGTATCAAGGAGTGTTTCCCCTTTTGTGCAATTGCACCCCCTTTCTGACAGCTTTTTTCCCTATAGCAAAAGCCATAGGTTAGGACTGCAGCCCTGCTGAGAGCATCCTCACAGCAAAGCCCTGCTGGTACCAACAATTAATCTAGATGTACACACTAGCATAATGGCAAAAGATTGCTTTAATTTACTTCCTACATTCTCACCTCCAGGGGCAAATGAGCTTGTTCTGATGTAGGAGCCATGGTGATCTGAAAACGTGTTGCTAATTCTGAAGCTTATTTAGCTTCGAGCCAATATTTCAAAATTAAGGGACAAATTCAGCCCTTCACATAAGGAGACGCAACTCCTCAGTGAGCAACCGTATTGCAGATCCTTCCATCACTGTAGACTTAACCCATGATCTCCCAGGTGTAAGGAAATGACAAAAATAGGTTCAGGAATAATCTGAACTTCCAACAGCACCTGATGATTCATGTTATTTTTATGGCAGACCTTTCCTCTAGCAGACATTTTCTCAAATACTTGGACTTGGCTCCTGAGTTTTATGTTCATTTCATTCACTGTGTATGCCAATGTTAACTATGTCCAGTCTATGCTATATCATTTTACTATTATTATTTTCATCTTGCAGAGTTTAGGAGCCATCCCTGTGGGAACTCTGACTGCCTGTCTCAATGGACTAGTACTATGTTCTCTGTGAGAGGTTCATCAGTTTCACTATATGCATATACATATTACTATTGTATTTTTAATAACGCTATTAAACACCTCGATTCCTTCATTTCACCTAGATTCAACTAAGTGAAAATCACATTGGGCTAGGGGCTATAGTAACATATAAACAGTGAGAATGTTCCTGCCTAAAAAGTTCTGGGTTGGAACAAAGACAAGGTAAGCCAGGTGAAATACGTCTGTACTGCCGCAGAACTGTAATTCAAAATTACTAGACACTGCTCTGATTGGACACTGTGCTATAGCATTGTCCATGAAACTAGTGTTACGCACTCCTCTGTGTGGCCTTGCATTGTTCTGTTCTGATTACGTGATCCTGTTATGCCTCTGCTAAGATACCCTCATTCACCTTGCACCACCTGAAAAGGTGCTATCTGGAAGTCTTCTTTGCTCAGCAATGCATGGATGAACCTTGTGATGTTTCCCTTCTCTCTCTTTTTTTTCATTGGATGTGCACTCACTGCCCTCCAGAATAGAGAAAAGCTGCCATTTTTGGGATGTCAGCAGAAATTTGCAAGCCTTGGATGAGGAATGAGGTTGTGCTGAGAACAGGGTACCCCCTTGTAGAGTACTGGACAAAGACAGAACACTTCCTGTTGCTTTATGACACCTACAATGTGAGCACCAGAAAGGGCAAATTCTTCTGGAAACAGTGAAGTTAAGGGGGAAAAATCTTGTCTTGCCTCTCACTGCACTGATACCCTTCATCCAAGGGATCAAATGAAATCAGAATATTGATGATATCATAATATTCATTAAGGGAAATCTAATAGATTTGTTAGTATTAGGCATACTTCGTCCACTGTATGGAAAATATAGGACCATAAAGTGAAGGGGTCCCTGCAGGCCCTGGAAAAGTAGAAGCATCAGTGACATTCAGAGCTCCAGCTAATTGCTTGTCATGGATGAGTGAGTTCATTTGGGAGGCTGGCATGACATAAAATAATTGTGGGAATTGGTATCAGTGTTCTTTTCCGCTATCACTGTACTCAGCCCTTTCCTTGCAACTTCACAATCATTATCCAACCCTTTATCATGTGAGAAGGATTAAGATATTACAGTCCCTAGTATTTTTCAGCTCTAGCATTAGTCTGTTCCCTTAATACTTCTTGTTTTCCTATCACAAAATAGGTAGAGATTTGTCCTGTTTACAGCCTCTTGGTAAAACTTTGTACCCTGGAGGAATACCAGCTTATGAGGTTGAGTCAAGGAAGAAATTACAACACTTTTGAATTTTGTGGATTGCACAGTTTTACATCCCAACTCTTCATGATACTTTAATATAATTTTACAGATGAATAATAAGGTGACACACAGACATTCACAAACTTCATGAATGGGAAGAGAAAAAATACACACCCTGTGAACTTTTAGAATGGTTCACACTCATTTTCAGCTTGGAAAGCTGTTACCTATTCATATATAATCTTTTTAAAGTGAAAATGGAAGAAAACCATCATGCAGAGATTTCTAGTAGTTTGCAAATGTCTCCACAGTATCTAGAAATCAACCCGAAATATTGGAACAGACCAAATACTCTGTGGACCCAAACTTACTTCTCCCTGTTTTAATGATGTTTTACTGGACTGACAGTGCAATTAACGGCTGCAATTTGACAGCCCACCTAAGAGTATTTTCACAGCAGTGCCTTCCTTGCAACTTGTAATTCTTCTAGCAACATAATCTAACTTAATATGTTTCACCAGCACATCAAGTCCAAAGACTGCTCTGAAGTTTGGTTTCTGTTTCCCACCGGACTAAGAAGTAACTTTATCTGCAAATGACTTAACACAGAAATGAAACACAAGGTAGAGAGAAGCTGCACAAGGGGATATATTTTCTGTCCCACAGATGGCAGGTGTGTCATGAAGAAAGGGAATGTGAAAGCAATAGCTGGAAATTCTACAACCTGAAAAAAGTTTGCTATACACCTGTAATGCTGCAGCCTGGAGTTTCCATCTGACTTTTGTAGCTAGATGTTTAGCAAAACTGTAAGAAATTGTTTCTGAGAAATGTTAGTATAAATTTATTCAACGAGTGAGAAAGGAAGAACTGTACTCTAGATTTTACGTATTGCCAAAATGAGCCTTGAAATTATTATTATTTCCCATGTCCTACAAGAAACCTATGGCAGAACCGGGAATCTGAACCAAACCAAGTGAATCCTATTCTGGTGCTTTGTCCACATGCCCTACAGTGGGGCTGTTCCTATCTCTTTTAATTACCATCCGGTTTGTTGTGTTTTTCTTTTTCTTACCAAACCTTTTTACTACTGAACTAAGACTAGAACACTTCTAAACACAAGAGGAAGCACACTAATAAGTAACTTCAATCTTAGTCACAGTGGCTGATGCTTAAGTGAGGTCCCAGTCATATGGCCCATGGAAGAAATGACTCCCAGCAGAAGAGGTTTGATAATATAGATGCCTTCATAAAAAACCCTGCTCCTTGAAGTGCCATGGTGGAGGTAAAGTCTGGATACTGGACTCATACCCCATTCAAACATAGCCAACACAACATTTACAATGGGATTCAGGTAATATGTGTTCTTCCTATGGGATGAAATAAATTGTATTCTCATGTCACTGTCTATGTTGTCTATCATTTGTAGTGAATACAAATGCTGCCTAAAGTTGTTTATGCACGTATAGATATCTACCCCGTAAACTTACACATTACTGAGGCATTTTTTTTCAGTTATGTGATGCTATCTATGAGAAAGATGCTTTGAAACTCTAGTATTTTCTTGGACACCAGTGTTAAACACACTGATGAGAAAAAAGGCTGAGAATCAGACTGTATTAGTCATATTGCCTGCAAATTTATTATTGCTTCTTACAGCGTAAATCTAGTGCTAAATTCAGGCAGAGGCTATTCAATACCAAATGGGAATTAAGGAAATTATTATTTTTCATGGAAGAATCATACTAAGGAGAGAGTGTGAAAAAGAGGAAAATATGTCCTTGTGGCCTTGCAGCCAGGCTTCATTAGAAAGAAGCTGGAAAGCATCTCTGTAGAACCTTGGAGTTCTACTGGACAAGTTGACCATGAGCCAGCAATGTGCCCTTGTGGCCAAGAAGGCCAATGGCATCCTGGGGTGCATTAAAAAGAGTGTGGCCAGCAGGTCAAGGGAGGTCATCCTCCCCCTCTACTCTGCCCTGGTGAGGCCACAGCTGGAGTACTGGGCCCAGTTCTGGGCTCCCCAGTTCAAGAAGGACAGGGAACTGCTGGAGAGAGTCCAGCAGAGGGCTCCAAAGATGATCAAGGGAGTGGAACATCTCTCTGATGAGGAACAGCTGAGAGACCTGGATATGTTTAGCCTGGAGAAGAGAAGACTGAGAGGGGAACTCATCAGCGCTTATCAATATCTGAAGGGTGGGTGTCAAGAGGATGGAGTCAGGCTCTTCTCAGTCATGCCTGATGAAAGGACAAGCAGAAATGGAAATGAGCTGTAACACAGGAAGTTCCATCTGAACAGGAGGAAAAACTTCTTTCCTTTCAGAGTGTGAGAGCGCTGGAACAGGCTGCCCAGAGAGGGCGTGGCATGTCCTTCTCTAGTGATATTCAAAACCTGCCTGGACACATTCCACTTGCTGTAGGTGAACATGCTTCATCAGGAGGCTTGGACTAGATGATCTCCGAAGGTCCCTTCCAACCCCTACAATTCTGTGATTCTGTGATTGGATGCACTGACCTGTCATGCTAGTATATCACAGTCCTTTCCAGCTGTTTCCACTGAACTATTTGTAGTTTACTTCAATGACAGACAAAACAGACCTCAGTATTATATATTAATTTAAATTGTTTTCTGATTAAATTGAACATATGATACTCCGCTGTTCCACTTAGGGACATGTCTCATTGAAAGTGAAAGGATAATTTTAGCTCGACTTTGGTTGAGGTGGATGGGTTATGGGAAAAAATTACAATATAGAAAACTTACCATATTATTGCAGTGTCCTTTTTTTTCTAAGCAAGCTTGTCTTAAATAGCAAGCTTGTCATTCACATTCATACCTGAGTAAGCTTATTTTATATTAAAACATTCCTTAATACAGTAATCTAATTGGTTTGTGTAGTTAAAGGAAGATAAAATTCTCATATTCATTATGAGCTGCTACTATAAATCTCCTTACTAAAATAAAAAGAAGCATTTATCCAATTCAAGAAGCTTATGAACATTGTATTTACCTTCTCTGATAGTATCAGAATAGTGCTTCCAGCACTTCATGTTGTCTTGAGGGTATATATGGAGAAAAAAACCCAAAACACTATGAACCCAATTCTCTTTACACTTACTGGAGTATACTTGCACTGTTTTAGCTGATGAATTAATCCAACCGCATCTGTTATTCAGTATTGTACAGTGAGGAAAGAATTACTGCTTGAGTCTCTGTGAGGAGAGTACTCACACTGCCTGACTTTTGGCTGCAACTGAGTCCTTAAAATACAAGACACATTTTCTGAGGCTTCCTTTGTAGTTAATGGGAGGTGGGGAGCAAGCTTCCCAGGGGATGTCATCGGTACATTTGATTTGGGCTCCTTTCAGTCATGACTTGCGCAACTCTCCACTGATCATATGTGGAGCCTTGGGATTACACCCTCTTTTATTTGTCGTGAATCTATCAATCAGACCTGTTTTGAAGTCAGACATTTTGCATTGTCATTTTATCTGCACTTACAAGTGATATTTACTGTTGCTAAAGACTGATTTATCTTACTTTTTAAAAGTCTTCTTACAAAGTTTGTCAAAAAGGCTTCCTGAAGCAGGAAAATCCATTGGATGGGTTAGGTTTTCGGTTGCTTTTTCAGCTTCTTCAGTCCTAATTTCATACATTGGTGCTTTACTTTGTTACTATAACTTCAGGGCAAGAACTTTAATAAATTTACTCTGCATTGGTGAGGCCACAACTGGAGTACTGTGTCCAGTTTTGGGCTCCCCAGTTCAAGACGGACAGGGAACTACTGGAGCGAGTCCAGCGTAGGGCAACCAAGATGATTATGGGACTGGAGCACCTCCCTTATGAGGAAAGGCTGAAAGAGCTGGGACTCTTTAGCCTGGAGAAGAGAAGGTTGAGGGGGGACCTGATTAATGTTTACAAGCATCTAAAGGGTGGGTTTAAGGAGGACGGAGCCAGGCTCTTTTCATTGGTTCCCAGTGACAGGACAAGGGGCAATGGGCACAAGCTAGAACATAGTAAGTTCCGTTCAAATACACGGAAAAACTTCTTTACGGTGAGGGTGACAGAGCACTGGAACAGGCTGCCCAGGGAGGTTGTGGAGTCCCCTTCTCTGGAGATTTTCAAGACCCGCCTGGATGCAGCCCTGAGGGATGTGCTTTAGGCAATCCTGCTCTAGCAGGGGAGTTGGACTAGATGATCTCTAGAGGTCCCTTCCAACTCTGAAGATTCTGTGATTCCGTGATTCCGTGATTCCGTAGTTAATAAATAATATCTTCTTGTTATGAAATCTTCCATTGGCCTTGAATTCTTCTTCAGAATATTCCCTAGGTTTTACAGTATGAAATTTCCTTGATTACTTGAAAAAAATCCTTACTCTTTGCTGTTTGATGGTCTTTCTTACCATGGGTATGCAGGTAGATTCAGGTACTGCCCTGGGAATGAAGCCACCTGGAATCACAACTGTTCCAGCTAAAGGTGATTATTTCCAACACAGTAGCATCATATTTTATATAAACTCTTTCTATCCTTTTTTTTTGTTTTCATGTAACTGAGAATCATATTTGCTTTTCCTGTAGCTGCCAAATAGTGAACAGATATCTTAGTCAAACATTCCACGAGTTTCCAAATGTTTTAGATCCTCAGAGAATCCTGCAGCTTGAGAAACATATGAGAAGTTTAGAGTACTTCTGTCTACAAGGATAACCTTACATGTATCCCAGTTGAATTCCATCTGTCATTAGGCAGCCATACCTCCACAATATGTTAAAATCCACTGAAAAGTTACACTGTCCTCCGCACTATTTATTAGTATTACAATATGTGAAGAAACTGTGATACCAGTATTAGACATTTGCTAAATCACAAATGTTTTCAAATACAAATACCAGCTTAGTGGACTTTTTTATATAGGTATGGAAAAAACCATGTGACAATACTGGTGTGTACAATACTAAATATCTTTTGTCATGTAGTGCTTTAATGTAGCCTTTAAAATATCAATATTTGTTTATTTTGGGGGTTTTTTTAGTCATTTCTAAAGAAAGGTTTTATATAAAATAGAATTTTTTTTTTTTTTTTTTTATGGGAAAGGTTTATTTTTCTCCCCAAATAGTTTATTGTCCACAAAAAAAATCTCATTTTTCTGACAAAAAGAAATATTTTTTTTTGTCATTGAAAAAGTAAAATAATAAATACATGATCATCAAGCATGAATGTTTCATTTTTTTTCTATCCGGAATGATTTTGTTTGTGTTTCAAATCAATTCAATAAACCATTAGCTTGAATTTCAATCATAATACAAGAAAATAGCCACAAAAACATCTGCGTGCACTTCTTTTCCAGTAGAAACCTAATCTTCAATGACCTAAATATATGGTATTGCTCTTCTGCAGGACAATTGTAGCATCAGAAAAGGATACTGCTACCAGCAGAAGGTACAGAGCACATTAAACTCCTTTTTCACACACAAAAACATCCATTAGTTTGCATTAGTTGGACAAGAGATGTCAGTCAGGAATTGAAAGTGCTCAGGGATCCCTCAGTAGCTCACAAAAATATCTCTACTATCTAGAATTTCAATTAAATTTAAAATTACATTTAATTGACTTTGTCTTGCTCATTTCCCTCTATGTTCACAGATGTATGTATAATTGCATTTATTCTAATTAATATTTACTGAATTTTAATCTACAATCCTGTGCTGTCACTTAACATGGTTATTTTTCTGAGTAGTTCTCAAAAAAGCTCTTATTAAAACTTTTTGAGAATCCACATAACGTATGCTCCCTGAATTATCTCGAGATCCTTTCTCTTCTTTCTGGCTTTTCAGAGAATTTAAGATTTAGGACTAACATTTTTTTTTTTTTATGGAAATGTATGCAGTTTGAGTCTATCAAGATATAGTTATCCAAATCCCATGCCATTTTTCCCTCAATTACACCATCTGCCAGGTTCCACAAGAACAAAGACAATTACCATTGGCTTGTTGTGCAGCGGATATCCCAAAATTGTCTTCTCAGAAGAAACCCAAGATGGTCACACTGCCTAGTGCTTAGGAATGTTGTTTTGTGTCCATGAATAGACTCACCAGCTATCTAGCTGTCATCTAGACAAGGAAATTTGGATGGTGGTTTCGCCCTTAGAGAAAGTGGTTTTAAAGAGCTTCTGTTCATCTCTAAATGCCCAAATGTCTTCATAACTATGTTTCTTAGAGATCCTCAAAGGTTTCTGGGGCTGAGATATCTAATCATGACTTAATTGGGTACGCACAGAAAATGTTTTTCAGTAACTGTCTCTGCATGCACTTGGCAAGTATAAGGCAGTGTGATTTGTCTTAATCATCTTTGGTGATGCATTAAGCTATGCAAAATTACTCCATATTTTGCATAAACTAAGATTAAGCAATCAGGCATTTACTCCAGATCACTTGTCATACAGTGAATTCTTAAACCACAAGATTGTTCATATGTCTGATCCTATGGGCATTTATTTGTCTCTTTAAGGATGTGCTTTCAGCATGCAGAGCCATTACTGCCCTGTAAACAATTTCCCAGTTATCTGTCAAGCTCTCATAAATGCTTTATTTTACACAGGTGGCGTTAGACAAAACTGATAATGTACTGGTGCTTCTCCAGACATTTTTTCTAGGTTTAGACCTGATGGATTTGCCAACTGGATGCTCCTGTGTTTGCAATGCCACCATGGATTAATCTCACTCTTACTCTAGGTAGAGAAATACAAGCTGCTTGGCTGTTCACATTCATGCCAGAATCAGCTGGGAATTTCTCTGTAAATGTAGGCAGGTTTTCTTTGTTCATGATGCAGGGGAGCTTAATCCATTCACCTCAAGAAAGAATTTTCCTATTCTGGAATTCTGGATCATCGTTGTTAGTGATCAGTTTTCCAGTTTGGAAAACTGGAAGACTTAAATACTTGTGCTGTAGGACTGAATCAGTACTCTTGTCTTTTTTTTTTTTTTTTTTTTGGTCATCATTACATTTATTAATACATAGTAGAAAGATGGATTTCAGAGTGTTGTCCATGTACCTTTAGAGACTTATAGAATATATATGGTACATATTGTTCATAACATTATACATCTACACAATGTTATTGAGGTGGCAGAGACTTTACCATTTGAAAATTGCGGTTCATTATGATAAAAATAAAAATAAAAATTATCACATCTTAAATTACTGAAACAAAATACGTTGATTGAGTTAACTTACGTTCTTCTAGCTTATCATCATGAACATTTCCGATATTTCAGTTTTGCCCCAAAAACTGTCATGAATTGGAACTAGAGTGGTAACTTCCCAAGAACATACCACATCTATCCGCCTTCTGGGACTAGAAACCTCTATGCTAGTTTTATGGTATTTTAGGGTATAGTGAAATTACTTCATCTCGATTTGAAATACTTCCCATACATATGAGTTTATAAGCAGTGTTACTGGCAGGCTGGAAGCCTTAATGCTTATAAAGAGAGAACTGAAATGGGGATAGAAGTAGCCCTGTAATCGTTACACACTGCTTCGTTTCAATAAAGTAACAAGTAACTTATTACATTAAACAGTCCAAGACTGATGAAAGTGAGCAAGGCTTGCCCCAGTGCCAGAGTTCACAGGCATGCTCTAATAAGCAGACAGCTACTGAGCGGATAAGATGCTAATAGATACCAACAGCCTTGGGTGTTAGAGGTGGACATAAAGCAAAGCCAAAGCCTTAGGTGCAAATTATGGACATTACTGAGAGCCAGATTTTGACATTGCAAAGGTATCCATTCCTTAGAGGATATTGACCTTCAGAGCCTTGAACTGGTTGTATTCTAACACGAAGGATATCCAAATCTTCTTATGTGATTATTTGTTAAAACCTCAACATTATGCCTGGCTTAATTAAAACACATGTGATAAGAGAATCCTGACCTGAAGAAGAGAAAATAAATACCTGCACTGTACTTCTTCTAGCTATTCTTTACACAGCATATGCACACACAAGTGCACACACATACATATAGTTGCTTGACAGCCCTACAGCCGATGACATCTGGTTATCTACAATCTCCTTTACAAGAACCTTGCTCTCTGCAATGCACTGATGCCTCTGCTCTGTGTAAGATAAACATGGCAAACACAGATAGCAACAAGAGAGTGGTATCACAGGCCCTGCTTGGCGGCAGAAACAGCTACAGCAGCAGCAAGGGCTCAGCAAACCTCCCCCATGTTTTTTTGTTTACGTGCTCTGATGATCTGGATAGGAAAGTTGCACAAAGCAAGAATTTATTATGGCAGGGGAGGCTGGCTCAAGAGCTTCTCTCTCTCTTCATTTTAATGGCCGTTTAAATTACTTCTGCAGACTTAGCAAAGCTTTGATTATCACACACAAGGATGATGCACAAATTCAAACTGAATCTTTCATCTTAACAAACATGAAACCAGATCCCCGTTTGGATCATGGATGTTGCTTGTGGGCTTTCTCCAGATTTTCTGCCAAACACTGCCACCAAGTGTGAATCTTGGATTTTCTCCTGAACAGGCAAGAAGAAAAGGGACCCACATGCGAGATCCTGCTCCCGGTGACCTCAACAGGCATTTGAGAGTGCCCAGAAAGGCACCCAGAGGAATGTTTCCTCCTCTCTATTTCCCCTATTGAAAATAGAGCTGTGAAAGCTGTCTGGCACTCATCTGAAGTATTATTTCTATCACAATAAAATCCACAGACTCACAGTCAAATTTAGAAATATTGTATCAGATATCAGTACAAATGATGGAGCGTCATCCTTAATCTAAAAGAATAAGACAGAAGTGGAGTGAGAGGAGGTGACTAATGCCTCAAAAAATAAGAATACAAAGCCAAAAAATAAAGGAAAATTTTTTGCTGTAGCTGATACAAACCCACAGCTCTTGATCCCCAGAATAATACCTTAGTGAAATGATTGCCTTTTATCCCATTAGTTTTGTACCATAATAAGAAATGTGGCGTGAAAAACTGATATAAGAAACAATATCTTACCAGGCTTTGGGCAGGAATGTCTTTGTTGCTACTTAAAACAAGACTATCCTGTAAGCTTGTTTGGTGATCACATAGAAAGTTAAACATAAATAATAACAAAAGAAAAATTGTAATATTTCTAATTGCATTATCTAATTGCATATCATGCAGATAAAAACTCTGCATGAAAACTGTCATTCAGAAATAAAGGACATCAGGTCAAACAGCCTAAGTTTTTGGAGGATGAACTTTATTTTAAAATTAGAGTGTCCGCATATCCATCTGATTAAACTCCTTGTGTTAAATGGAGTTAATTCTCTATACTTCTCAGCCTTGCCTCTCTACATGATCCCTAAGAAAGTCATCTGGGTACCAGAGAATGTCACTTGTCAAAAGAAATCTTGAGAAAGCACAAAAAAATGTAATTAAAAAGAAAGGATGCGAATTACAGCCGGTTACTATTGCTTTTTGGTTGCAATGAGTTCAGTAAGTCTGTGGAATTCAGCAGCAGCTCCTGTCCCTGGGTGAGGTGAGACTCCAGCAAGGACACTTTCCATCAGCCATGTTCCCTGACTTCAGTGAGAACAAGATGCTAGAAGAATGCTTCATGGTTCAGGTAAAAACTCAGGGTCCTGGGTTAGGGCACTGATCTTCAGCAGGTTTAAATTAACAAGTACGTGAACCAGAAGGATGCACTCCAAGTGGCTTATAACTGACTATCCACAATCATGGAAAACATGAAATTTAAAATAAGACTTAGGATAACTACAGACAACTAAATCCCAAGCTGCAATTCTGAAATATCCACTTCACTAAAAATATGCTCCTCAGGCTATCAAATCTAGGTTTCTATAACATCAAGATTTTGAAATTTTTCCAGGTATGTTTAAATACTTCTGACTTTGGATGCACGTGCATAGTTTCTCCTTGTTGAACCAGTTCTGCTCATCCATATCACAGAATAAAACTCAGCCTTGGGCATTCATCAGCAGTTCTTGTAGCTGAACAACAAAGGATTAGTTAAATAATATGCACTTTTCCTTAAGTAAATACGAGTACCTGTATAATTATTTCTCCTGCAGGCCTTAACAGCACCAGAGGAGCTGTTATCCTTTATCAGGCAAATTAGATGCAGCTTTAAAATTGGTATGTGTGCCAGAGGAGTTCTTTGGATCTATTAGGTAAATAATCTCACTTTTTTTTTTTTTTTTTTTATTTATTCTAGGTGGTCTAGTCTCACATCACATAGGGAGGATTTACAGAGGCAACATGCATTAACTTTATTTGAAATCGGGTCTATAAATCCCCATATATTGATGAGAAACTAGACCCTTAAGTAGTAATTCTAATTCTAATAGAGATCTGAGTGTTTGCTTGTAATAAATCACAGTATTCTGGAATGGGAAGAAGGTAAAACCTACATTAAAGGCATTTAGAGAGCACTTCTTTTTGGGACAGACTGTAAACTTTTCAATTCTTCATCCACTCCGGTTTTGAATGTTTCAAGTACTAGATCTTCTGTCAGTCCCCTGAGGATAATATTCCGTGTCCCCACAGAGCAAGCATTGTTAAGGGTTCTTTCTAGACATTCAGTTCAATTATTCATTTATTCACTCCTAATTATGCTCACCTCAAAAAAAAATTGTTCTCCTCAGAGCCGCACTCAGTTGGAGATACCTCCCCATGCCCCCTGCTATTATTTGGACAAAGTTAGTGATTCCATTATTCATGTGCCTCAAGTGAAGCTTATATGTCTGTCTTCGTGGGATTTCTCTGTGTTTCAATTCCCCAGCTCTACAATAAGTCTCACTTTCTCACATCCTTTATCTGTTCTTCTAAAACCTCTAACACGGGGTTAGTCTTTATTTGTGTACGTCGTCTACAAGCAATACTTACGGAGTCCAAGATCAGCTTCTCAAATATTCTGATATACAAATGGGAAAGAGTAGTAAGAAAAGGAAAAGTTGCATATTATTCTATTTAATTATGACAGCAAATAACTATTAGAGAATGGTGATGTAAATAAGTATACCTCTTTAAGCATATCTGGTTATCACTGGCCCTGAATAAGTTTAATTCCAAAATTAAGAAAATCTAGCAAATAGAGTTATCATCCTGTGTGTTGGAATGTAGCCGAAGTAACATTACAATAATCCTATGAAAAAAATTCATTGTGAAACAGATGTTAAAAAGGGTTTATTTTATTTTTGCACAAATACAATTGGAGAATGGATTTTTAGGGCTTTTTTGGTTTTTTTTTGTTGTTTTGTTGTTGTTGTTGTTGTTTTGTTTTGTTCTGTTTTGTTTTGTTTTTCCCTGAATAAAAATTGGCCAGGGCACATGCCAAACAACTTTAAATTTGAAATTGAGCAGCGTGTGTGTATCTGGAAGGAAATTATTTGAATCGTTTCTTAAGGCTGGATGAGAGAAGCATTCATGCTCCCAAAACTTTTTGAACCTCTTTATTAGTTAGGGCTGTATGCTTCTTGGTTCCAGCAAGGGAGCTGGAGGAGCAGTAGTAAAGAGGCCAAGTTACTAATTGCAGCTTTCCTGATCTGCTGTTTGGATTCAAGCTGGACATTTCATCTTCCTGTTCCTCATCTCAGTTTCTAATAGTTATCTTCATTTAAACAATAATGTGGAAGATTAAATAATGGCAATACTTTTGTATGGTCCTTAACAACATGGAATCCTGAATTCAGCTGGGGCCAGCAGACGTGAATACTCCGACCATACGTAGTACTTTCACCTGAAACGACACAGAAAATATTTTATAATTTTCAGGTCCATGACACTGCAAAAATAGAGAGATTCAGATTCACTTCTTTAGGTGCTCAAATTGAGTCAACTAAGTTGAAGCCACATATCTTGGATTGCCTTTATGGTCAATGGAAAGTAACTGGCACTTTCTGAGACAGTTAGACCACAAAAAGAGGAATTATCTTGAAGAAGCCGTAGATCGCTCTGTAAGTACTGAGGAAAAGTAGGAACCTTTTAACTCCTAATTCAGACATCCCAGTTAAGACACTAGTATTAGCTAGGTGGAATCCAGGCCAAAAATAGTAGGATCCTTTGTTTGAGGAGTTCAAAGTCTAATTTAAAAAAAAAATATAAGACATACATCATGTAGATAGCACGATAATCAACACTCATGGAACTGCACACACAAAGCAGGAAAAAAATAAACAGAGAGAAGCTCTTTCACCCCCAAGAGCTGAAATATCTTAAGGTAATGCCCATATTATATTCCTTGCTCCAATGTTATTTTTTAAAAAAATGGAAGGCTGGAAAAAAACAATAAATGATGAGTTCTTTTATAGGCATAAACTGGGGGCAGGGGGGTGGGGGGCAGAACAAATGAGAAGCCATTGGCACCAAAGAATGCACATGTCCAGACTAAAGACAGTTTGTCCTCTGTCTGAATCCTAGCACATATTTATACATGTATTTATTTGCTACACAGACATTACGGGGGAAAACCTGTGGAAGACATATGGATGTGAGCTGTATTCTGAACTGTTACAGGATGAAGATCAGTGTGATTTTGTCGAAGATGCATGCCTTAGCCAAAAAAATCTCACCGTCAAATAGTGTTCTTGTAATTGCTAATTTGTGGCTTAATGTCTCCAAGTTTTCTCATGTTTCCACAGGATGTCCGGCAGTATAGTGATAAAGACATTGAAAGAAAGTCCTGCAACATTCCAGACTCATCCTTTAAAAAAAAAAAAGCAGAGCATTCTTCATAATAACTTTATGACACCCTTCCATATTTTCCAGCACACTGAAGTAAGAAAAATGACAAGGCAATGCCTTTGGGTCTGCTGCAAAATAGACATCTCTATATCTAGGGGAATGGAAATGTAGTGTTCATTTTCTATAATCCTATGAGCAGCTATAATACAAAAATACTTAGAATTGGGTGGTACATTTCATTATTAGCTTATTGTCTAGCTCAGCTTTTTTCCTAAAATAATTTTGCGTTAATACAAAGCAGTCTGGAAACACGTTTGCGGTCCCAGTTGAAGTACCCCAGAATCAATAATTTATCCTCAGAGTAAGAGCCTAGGTGTTCAAATTGTCTCATATTTTCATCTGTTCCTGCTTCTTATTACTCATTTTCATCTTATTTTAAAGAGTATGTTTATACGCAGTATACATGGATGAAAAGGTTTTCTTTCAGGTCTTCTTTTGAAACTTTGAGTTCTAGCCTGGGCAATGACAATTATATTCAAGCAGAAACCGTATCTCTTGGTATCAGGTGGTGACCAGCTGATACAGAGGTAAGAACAGCATTCCTATTATTGGTGGTACTTGGCAGACCCTGGTGTTTCCCAGGAGTCATGAAAAAAAAAAATTAGGTTGAAGATGTATAAGACAGATTCTGTATTAACTCACTGGAACTGCTCCATTGCTTATGTTCTTGCTAGTGCCTCCTGCTGCTCGACTTGAAATTATCCTAGTAAGTGAGGGATTGAACACTGTGATAGGTGGGTTAATGTGAAATTTATTTATTTTCCCTGTTGGCCATATAATAGGTGATGTCTAAGGCAATAAGGAGCTATTGAGAAAATACATTTGTACCAGCCTAAAATATTTACTGATGAGTTACAAATTCTATTTTTCTTAAACTTATGACAATGCTTCATTACACTAATGTTACCGCTGTTACTCAGGGCACCATACGAAAATGAGTTGCAGCAAGTGTGAACACAGATTATGGGGTTTTCATTTGATATTTGGTCATATGTCAGGGTCCCCCCTGGAAAACTTTATTTGCTCTCTGCTTCATAAATAACTTCTAGAGGATCAAAGGTCTGGGCATGAAACACCATAGCAAATTTATCCCTGTATGTTCCAGGAAAATCAATAGAGTCGCATCAGGGATAAATTTGTCCTAATATGTTTACTCACACATAAAAACTGTATACCATCATCACATTTATTATGGCATGATACAAGAAATCACAGCTATTCATAGTCTTCTTTGTCTGCCACACACCCAACAGCTAATTTTGTGATACAGAGGAGAAGATAAATGCTAAACACCAGCAGTATTTTCTGCACATTCTGCATGAACCGGGGTCAGTCCTTGCACCTTAACTTATTTTTGTACAAGGCTGAGTCTCAAAAAAAATAAACAAACATGCAGAACAGTTTAAATCTGATCTCAATAAACATTTTATTTTTAGAAGTTATGTCTATTATTTTAAGCAGTGTTTGTCCTCGTTTCCTAATAGTTTCTCCACACCATGATAGCATGATATTGTCTTAATTTTCTGAGAACCAGAATGCTAGAAGTGCAAGATATGCTCAGTACTGGGATGCCAGGGGAATGGTTGCCCTGGCAACAGCAAGCACATAAAAAGTATTCAGAGCAGTCCCTGTTTCTCCTCTGTTTTAAGCCTCCATCGATAGAAGAATCAAATCTAGTTTGGATTTTTATTTTTTTTTTATTTAAGGTGAACTGCGGGACAGATGCAGGGATGTGCTTTATTGCATTTTGCCACCTTGTGGAGCAAACCTGCAGGAACGGTGATCACTGGGGGAATTTAAGACAGATGGGCATGGGGCCCTGTGGGGCCCAGGGGCGGACATATAGCCACAGGACGAAAAGAGAGAATAAACAACAATTTAAATAATGGAGTTCACTTTCAAATAATGAATTTTCTAAGGTCAGTTTTAAAATGAGCCAGAGGGATTTTAAGGTTTGCTTGAAGGCTTGGCTCTGATTCAGCAAGACACTTAGATATGTGTCTACCTCTAATCTGGGGAGTAGACACTTTGATTTAAAATGCAGATCTTCTGTGTTTCAGGCATTTGGACAGTCCCATAGAAATTAGATACATGCTTCAATATCTCACTGAATCATGTCTTGTATGTTGTCACTTTAGGGTCATTCAGATCTTGATGCATTTCCTTCTTTTGAAAAAGAGACTTAGTTGGGCTTCCACTGCAAAGTTGCTTTTGAGAGGGTGCAATAAAATGGAAATTTTTCTTCAACTTACCTTTGTTTTGCTGCACTGATGTCTTCAAGTGAGGATATTTGTGCTTAATTTGTCTGCAGTTTGACATGTTTCTCTAGTAGTGGTCATAGTCAGGGTTTTGCACACATGGACAGAGATTTAAGCCCCAGACCAAAAAAACTGGGGATATGACCAGTCTTTTATGAATGCTTGGTACTCTTATAATCCTATAGTCCTATAATTGTACAGGAGGAGTTAGAGCCAAATTTTATGTGTGGTGTTACTGTGCAATTTTTCATGGAGCAGCATAAAGATACGAGTATGCCCTTTCCCTTGAAGAATTTGACCACTTTGATATAGCAGATAGATAATTTGGCTATGGAAAATAATATAAGTAACCCCAATGGAGTAAATATATGCTCCTAGTATTGTGTGTTAGAGTCATCACACAGACTCATGAGCTTTGGATTATTTGTGAAATGGGAAAAAGTATTTTTAAAATATAATACCCCACAAACACAATGATTCTGCCAAAAACTTTTATATGCAAATTGTATCTTTATCCTCAAACTAAATATGACTTAAGCTTTGTTCTTGTTCTTCCCTTCTTAGTTCTAGAGCCTTTGTCATTTCTGTACTCTCTTCCTTTGTATGTTTGCTGAGTATTAATATTCCCCAAGTGCATTAGCATTCTTTCATCCTAATTGAATCTCTTCAAACAGGTTTGGTTTTGTTTTGGGTTTTTTTTTTTTAATGCTTTCTCCAATTGTTAATATTGTCCTGTAGTTTCTTACTCTTCTCCCCTGCCTCCCCACGAGCTCCTGTATTAGCTTCCCGTGGGCTTTGTAATAGGACTAGGAACAGGCTGAGTGAGATTTTTCACTCAAGAAGTATAAAAATCACCTAGACCTGGACTATCTTCTATGATCAAAACCAATTTACTATCTCCCCCCTCAAAAAACACATAAAAACAGAAGTCCAGAGAGGAAAAAAATAATTTTGTAATAACTTGATATCCTGTCCTAATTTTTCATGTCTCTCCCATAGCATACCAACCGGCACCTGAAATTTGCAACATCAGAAGGGAAGTCAGGTCATATGTAGTGACACTGATAAAGAAAAAAAAAAGGAAAAAAGGTGTGGGATGGTGGGATGTATTTGTAACCTTCTCCTAGGCTTTGATTGGTGAGGTTTCATTGGTTTTAAAGTTCATTAATCAGCACTGCCTTGAGCCTCCATCCAAACTGCTCATGTTTGGACAATAATGATGAGCATGTTATACCATCTGGGTACTCAACAAAAAACGCTTCCCATTTGCAAACAAGTAATCAAGTTTGTAAGGAAATGTGCTTTCCTGAAGTGAGAAAAGAAAACAAAATGAGGGAGGAAATTGGATAAGATACAATGACCTACTTACTGCTTTCTTGAATTACAATCACCATTTAAAGTTCCCTCAACATAGTACAGCAACTTCAAAGGATGATGGCTGCTTGCTGTCTACTGTAGAAAGTCTCAGCTGGAGCTGTCAGAACCAGGACACCAGGTTTTGGTCACTCACCTACCTTGTGCTCTCATTGCCAGTCATTCTTGTCCTGCTGGCCTCAAAGCTGCCCCTGTTCTTCAGAAATTTCTGCTTTTCAGTGTTAAGAGCAGCTGAATTAGTGGACTTTGGCTCCCAAAGTAGTGCCCAAAATATGATAGAAAAGAACAAGTATAAAGTGTCCACATTGCAAAGCTAGTCAACAGTCTTTTCCTTTTAGCTCCCTCTCTCTCTCTCTTAGATCATAGAATGATAGAATGGTTTGAGTTGAAGGAACCTTAAAGATCACCTATTTCCAATGTCCCTGCCACAGGCAGGGACACCTTCCACTAGACCAGGTTGCTCAAAGCCCTATCTAGGCTTTCTTCACCTCCTCTCTCCATCAATCTGGGCACATCTCTTTCAGGACTCAGATGGCAGGTTTTGCCTATTAGTTCTACGAAAGCAACTGAACTGTGCTGCAACTTGATTTTGTGCCTTCTAGTAGCACCTTATTGATTCTCTATTTGCAGATTAGAGAATTAATCCAGTGGTGCCTTTTGGTTGCAGCAGTGCAAAATAATCCCCTTCTGCATGGCTCCATGAAATGACCCACTCGTTCTTTCCTAGACAGCCTTCTCCCTCAAAACATTTCCACAACTTTTATCCCTCCAGCTTTATACACTGCTATTCAAAGTAAATCTATTGAGAATTTGGTATTTAAACAATATTACTGCATTCGCCACATGCATGTATACAGAATAGGTTTACTCTGCCATCTGTTTCCGCTTATACACACTCTCATACTTCTGCCCTTGGGAGAGCAAACACCTGACAGATGCTTAGTCACATTGCTTAATATTTCCAGAAAACATTCAGGTGCTGAGTTTAGAAACAGGAGAAATACAGTGCTGTATTAAGACAAATTCTCTATAAATCTATCAGAATTATCTTTCTGGAAGAATTCTTGCAAAGATTAGACGTGGGAAGGAAACACTATATCATTCCTCCTTTTCACACCACTCAGTTACAACAGCATCATTGACAGTCAGTCTAGGTTTTATTCAAATCCAGAGTTACTGCATAATGAGATTTAAGACCTACTGTATTTATATATCCATTCCAATCTCTTCGGTATCTGAGCACCTTCTAGTATAACTCTAAGTGGTATAATTAGCATCTGTCAAGTGTGGCTTGCTCTCTCCACAGGAGGGAAAGATTGCCTGTGGATTTTCTTTTCTTTAAGTATGCCCAGTGCCACATGTCTGTATTAGCCAAGGCATTAAAAAAAAAAAAAAAAGGACTTTACACTTGGCATAAAGAGGAGAAAGGTTTGCTGTTGACACAACACGGCAACTCCTCTGACCAGTTTTCCGCTAGTCCATCAACACGGCAACTCCTCTGACCAGTTTTCCGCTAGTCCATCAACTGCAGGGGCATCTGATGACCTTCATATGACTTTTATATCCTCAAGGGAGCTTTCACGGGCAGGTCCTCATGTGCTTTAGATGGAAGGTGGAGGTTCCAGGACATACAACAGCACTCTTCATCTCTTTACATCTCCAGCAGGCTCAAAGGAAACATCAACACTCCTTTGTGACTCCAGACAATCTTCCCATCCCTTCCTAGAAATCTACCACCTCACTTTGGTTCTCCTTTCTTTTCTTCTTCTTGTGGATGAGTCTGGCTAGTTCCACACTATCCATTTACATCTTTGGCATGTAAATGCCAAAGCATTTATAGCATGCGTTTGAACACTGGTAAATGAACTGGAGGTATTTAGTATCTCAAGTTCATTCACATTCCATTTTTTCCTCAACCTAAACAGTTCTCTTGTGACAGCCAAGCAGAGACGTTGCTTACCAAGGAGCTTAGACAGTCATTCAGGCCTCGTGTGCCATGATATATGAACACTTTGTAAATAGCCACCGAGGTCTTGAATATTCAGCATGATGGAATTTGTTTAGTCTATAGGAGGGAAGAGTGAGGAGAGACATAAGTATCTTCAAACATGTAAAAAATGGCTGAAAAAAGGAAATGAATAAAGTGTTTTTCGTGCCTTCTGGGGCTAGGGAAAGCAGTAATGGACTTAAATTGCAATAAAGGAGATTTAGGTTGGACATTAGGGAAAAATTCCTAGCTTTAAGGATTGTTAGGAATGGGAATATGTTGCACAGAGAGACTGTACATTCCCCATTATTGGAGATTTTTAAAAATTGCTTAGATGAATCTCTGTCAAAAACTGTTTAGGTACTGTTGTGGTAGGCAAAATATTACCTGGCTCCAAAATCCCCTCTAGCCCTGCTAGCTGTAGTTCTGTTGGCAACTATCATAGTGAGCAAGGACTAAACCTGATGTATGGAGGCACCTGAGTACTAAGAAAGTATTTGTCTATATTGCAAACTGATCGTTGTCACCTCGGGGAACCTGATTCCATTTCCCACATGCATTTTCCTACCAAGAAATGTCACTGCTTTTTATATATGTCTTCCAGATTACGTTTTCTATCAGATTTAAAGAGGACCACATGTGGGACGTTTATTTTTTCATGGTTGTGATCATTTCTCTGCAAGTTCTGGGGAACTTCTTTCTCATTTTCTAAAAATTGTGATATTTCACTCCTAAAATATTTCAAAGGGGTCCCATGGGCAAATGGCCTTTGCTTAAAACATTCTGCATGCTGTCTTATCTACTTTGCAATGCATGTTTTAGAAAGTCACTTTGCCGTCAGCATTTTTGTTTTCCAAAACTATTCAGATTGCATTCAGCTAGGATTTGATTAGCAGAAAGCTGAGTTGACTTTGCTGTCTGTGCTAGGTAATAAGCAGTTGCTCTAACTTTGATTATCTTACCAACAGAACGTAATGTGCTGATCAAATTATTTTTGCATTGGCATCCTTTTCTAAGAAGTCAAAGTATGTGAATTATAAATATTTCTACTCAGGAAAAGTAAATGGGGGACCCAAATATCTTCTTTTAGTTTTCCACAGTCCTATAAACCTGCAGTTCAGAATGGAGAACAAATCCACAAAGTCTTGGAGTGAAGTTGCATTGCATGGATCACAGATTCTGCTCCCCATTTCCCAGCCTGACTAGGTGCTCTAAAGAAAAATCACATCCTGTCATGAAATGGAAGTTCAAGGAGACTGAAATTGGGCAAAGCTAATCTTCAGCTTCAGGGAGTGGAGCGTGAGTTTAAAGAAAGGGGGTTTATCCTTATTGAACACCAATAATTAAAAAGGAGGCATGCTGAGGGGTTGAATTTTGTATTTTGGCAACATCATCAGAGACTGTAGTTACAAATTTATGAAAAAAAAACTGTAAGTTATCCAGCACTTCTTATTTGAAACAAAGTTTGAATTTTAACAGAGACCTGTCTGAGACAAGGAATGCAGAAACTTGAAAACTTGTAATATGCATTTGTCCATTTTAGATCTTATTTTTCCTTCCTATGCCTTCTCAGATAAAATTTTGCAGAATAAAAAAATCTCATGAAGTGGTTAGCCAAAGATTTTTCCTGAATATGCTCAGTAATTAGCTATAACCTCAGGGGCATAGGGAAGAGAGTGAGTCCTGGGAGAATATGGTCCCAATGCATCACAGGAGAGCAATCTGGCCTGAAAATCATCACCTGGGTTAGATTTTCAGATTATTGTAAAGAAATTTTTTTTTTTTCTTTATAGCATGATGTCTTCTCAGCTAAGAATTAGGTCTCTGCCCAAATTTTTTTTTTAGGTTTGTTTTTCCCCCCCTCCTTGTAAGATAATAATCTTCCCAGTATTAGAAATTATTCATCTCTGTATTGGTGTCTGGATAAACATCTTCCAGGTTTTTTGGCCAACTTGAAAGACATCAAAATGGGATGAAGGCATTCACTGTATTTAAGGAGAGTTCCTAGATCTCCTCCTAGCTTCCTGTCTCACTTGGGAAAATCAGTTATTTCTTACGCTAAATTTCCTCCCAAAAAACCCAAGTAGAAGGAACTTTTTTTTTCCTGTTTTCTTTTATTGTGTCCATCTTGTTCATACAGGTGTCTGGACAAGGACACCTTTTCCTATGGAAATGCATATACAAAGACCTTGTTTTTTGCAGCAGTCACAAGAATAGATTGAGGAAAACTCTTCCTCTTAAAGAAAAGTTTCTTGTGGGTATTTCTAAGTGACTGCTTGAAGGGGTCACTCTTTCGTCCGACAGAGATCCATAGTTTTAAGCTTTTTTGCCGGCTTATATTTCTATGTTAGTTTTGCTTGTGACACATTTCTCTCATGCTATCTTTTGAAAAAGGCAGGCTCTTTTTGTAATGCAGCCCTATGGCTTTAGGAGATCGGACCTCATGTGGAATCTTTAGCATTTAAGCCAAAATTTTAGTGATTGATGCTCTTGGCCTGGTATCTCCAAGTTCTTATAGCACATTGCCAAATGTTTCTCACCCCTTACAGTAAATTCCTTTCCATCTTTTGTACAGAGGGTATCTTGTCCAGGTGAAAAGACAGAAAATCTTGCCCATGAAATTTGTAACTGTCTGCATGCAATTGCTTTTTCAGTATGGTGCTTGGAAAGATCACACGATGTGTTGGTAGATGAATGGAGAAGGTTGGTGTGGATGACTGCATAGGTGCCATTACAAGACACTAAAAAGCAATAGCAAAAGTATAGTTACATCAGAAATAAAATTATGCCTACCAAAGTGAATTTCTGTAATATTGTCTCCACTAAATAAAAGCGATAGGAAGTCTCATCTGGATGCAGGGATAAGTAAGCAGGACATGGACTGATGAGAAATAATTTAGCAATATTCTACTTTCTTAAAGAAAAATAACCAAAGCCTTTGAAGTCACTGTTTGTGATATCTCCTCACTCCCAAGTGTGTGACATGACAGCTGGATGAGAGATAATCAGGTAACCTGAGGGTAATCTGTTTTTAAGGATTAGGTGGGAGAGAATGACTTGATTGATGAACCTGTTGAATCCGGTCTTTCCGACCCCTCCGCCCAGTTCTCAGGAAATCCCTCCCTTATCATCCCTTGAGTTTTATTAAAAGTAAAAGACTTGAAATAATTCTCAAGAGAAGTTTTCCATTTAATAGTTTGTTTTACTCTGTCTGTGGAATCGTATTGGCATCTTCCTGAAAAGAATCAGCACAAGTAACACCTGGAGAGTGGAGCATGACAAGAGGTTTTTTGGGGGATTATTTTTTTTGTCTGTTATGTTTATGCATTTGCCCAACATCTTTGTCTGGCTTTATTTTTCTCCTTTAACCCATGACCAGAATATAACTGCACAACACTCGGGGAAGCCTGGATCGACTTTACCCCCCCAAAGACCCATGGCAGCTGGTGGTTTCACCCGTCATGTCACAGGAGCTATGCCAAATGCCAGGTTTGCATTTCAGTCTTCAGCCACTGCATAAAGTTTCAGAGAAATAAACTCAGTTTCCTATATGGTCTTCTCTTGATATGTATTCATAGGAAATACTTGGGGGTTAGATTCTGCTCCAGATTAAATAGCCAAAATAGAGGTGTCTCCATGTGAGGTGGGTGTCCTAACTCCCTGTATACTTGGTCACTATGATTATTTGAGGATATGATCCACTGCTCAAGTATAAGGTAAGGCATTTCAGGGTGGCCCACATTGTTTCCATCCCCCACTCCGAAAGGGTAGGGGTCTTTTTTGAGCCTCACATCATATCTGTCAAGCCTATAGAGATGTCTTAGCTGTCTAGGGTTTCTCTTACCTCCTTCATGTGTAGGTACCTAAATGTCAGTGTCTTAATCTGGATCTACATCCCCTCTCGGCACTGCAAAGAAGTATCAATCTTTTAGGTATCTCCATTATAATTTTTGATGGTTAGGGAAGTATTTCTTTTTCTGCTGTCTCTGTAAAAGTCTTCTGAATCACAGTAATGCATTTTCCATTACATTTCATCATGACTTCTTATTTCTTCTTATGACGTACGGGATGTGCATTTCTCTAGTGTGACTCATCTTCCTGAAAGTTACATGCCATTTTGCTCACAATTGTAAACTTTTGATAGTCCCATACATTTTGTGCTGTGCTGCAGGCAGAAGAAAAACATACCAGTTTTGTTTTAGTATTTGGGCTGTTCTGGAAATGGAGGTAAAAAACCTGGTGCCATCAGTCAACTCTTTTTTGGTCATTCATTTTTCAGAGTAAAATCAGTAAGGCCCAAGTTTCAGACGAGGAGGGCAATGACTATGTTTTCTTCCTTGCTGCCTCCAAAGACCACATTGACCCATCTACATAGTAACACTGCATTGGAAGACAAGAGAAATACATTTTATTAGATGAAATTATATTCAAACTGTACAAAGGCAGTTACATAAGATGCAGGTATTGCCTTCATGGAGCTAATTTTACCATCAAGGACTTCCTATTAGTATAAAAAAAGAAATAAAACAAAACAAACCCAGGAAAAAAACCCATGCAAACAAACACAAACAAAAAAAAAACCCCGCAACTGATTTTTAATTTTTTTTCCTCCTCAGTGTAATACTGAATTGATTAAAACACTGCTACCTGAGGACAAAAAATGCTTACCTTCCTAAAAAAGCTAAGTCTTTTTCTTTTATCCAGCTAACTAATTTAGCTTTCTATCATAATCCTTCTTTTAATCACAGTCTTTTAAATTTCTTTATTTCACTCAGATCCTCTTCTTTCCACTTCTGCCCTGGTGTTTCAATTCCATGCCACAAAGCTCAGCAACTATTTGACTTGCTAAATCTTTATAAGAGTTTTTAACCCAAACCTATTAACCTCAGACAAAGTGTTTTGGAGCTTTTCATTTGTATGCAGTAAGGATGCTTTTCAGAGAGGGAAAAAAGCCCTCCAAAAGAAACAAAAATCAATATATAAAATTACGCAAATGTTCAGTATGGCACCAGTAGCTGTTACATATTTTTTTTCTCTCCTTCTGAGAGTCAAATACATATGCTCAGCAATTACTGTTACATTTGCATAATAGGACATTTTTTGATTAGCATATCTTGGACTTCTGTTTGCATTTTTAAGTGTGGTTACTTTTATTCTTTAATTTGTCCTTATTCCCTCTTCATGTTCTGTTATACCTACTCATGTTTTCCTTTGCTCTTGTTTTGTTTTCCTGAGGGCTTGCTGTCTCCAAAGCTTTGTTTAGTATTTGGTTTTGTAGTTAACATCACACAGTAAAGGGGTACCAGGAAAGCAAGGCATATGACATATTAAAGTTTAATGAATGTGAATCCATGTGATAAATGCCATGCTTTCACAGGGGTTAGCCAGGAAATAGTGACGCACCACAAGGTCCTACAAAAACTGTAATATACTTTATAATTGCTCAGCCTTTCATGCTATTTCAGGTTTGTGTACTCTGAGGGAAATACTTACTGTTTTCACCAGCTTTGTATGCGTTATGGAATTTAAACACTCTAACTGCAACTACAGCCATCCAGAACCTCACCAAAACAGGTTGGACAAGATTCTTGGCGTAACCTTGCCAGGTGGGATGCTTTGATTGGCCATTCTCTTTACCTTCCTTACAACAGTTGGATGTAAGGTAGTCTTTAGGTAGTGATTTAAATGTTAAACAATTGTATTTTCAGTTCTATAGAAGTCTGTAATACCTTTGTGCTGGCGCATCCTAGTGCCCTTATTGTTCAATTTTATTTATCGTGTTTGTAAAAAACTGCAAATACTTTGATATCAATGAAAAAATCTGTATAATTTTGTTACCAGTGTTTCATTTATTCAAATCCTCAAAATGTAATAGATTATTGGTACAGTCTTACTTGTAACATCTTGAGATCTCAGATGAAACATTGGTCAGGTCAGGTTCATCTTCTGTTCATGGCTTTGCTCTGTGAATTCATTGATTTCTGTAATTAAATGACTTGGAAGTAAATCCCAGCCCTTTGCTGCATGTAACTCATCAGAGATGATGACTGAATTTTAATAAGCTCTTTAGTGTGATCTTGTGCCAGAGCAGCTAGGTGTTAACAGTTTCCCTAGTGCTACAATTCCGTGTAGCAATCTGTGGTTATAATTGACTCTGCCAGGACAAAAGAAAGAGGAGGTGGAATGGCGTTAGATTAAAATGAAACAGTGTAGTGCAGAGTGGTTAGCTCAATGAATTCAAAATTCTTCTGTTTTTTTTGTTTTTTGGGTTTTTTTTTGGCGTAAGCTGAACTCAATGGTTACTATTTTCTTCCTTCTTTCAAATAGGTTGCTGTGTTTCAGATTCAGATACATGCCTGGAGAAAGAGATCTGAGAATGTTCCCTTTTTGGAATAGAAAAAAGAAAAAACCCAACAACAAATTTGAATTGCAAACAGTAAGATATTTAATTATCAAGGATAATGGCAATGCCTGTGTAGTGTTCTCTGTAATCTTCAGTGTGCTGGTGCTAACCTTGTGTAATCAACATGCATTACAAGAAGAAAAAAAACGATGTTGTTGTGATACTTCCTGAACTGGGGAAAAAATAAACAATTAAACAAACAAGCAAAACAAAACCAACCCCCCCAAAACAAAAGAAAACAAAACCAACAAACAAAAAAAACCCAACAAAACACCAAAATGAACCAAAAAAACCCACAAACCAAAACAAAAAAAACCAACAATAACACAAAACCAAAAAGCAAGATATGGTGTTTGTCTTAAAAAGGATAAGACATAACCCAGGCAAATGATACAGCATCATCCCATAAAATGAGCAACTATGAAGTAGATTTTTAGAAAAATAAAGCAGAGGTTGTATAAGGGAAAAAGCTTAAGACATGAAATAATTTACCGAGTTAAAAAGGACTGTCTGTCCACTACATGCAGGTGCTCACTCTCATTTTATCTAATACCTGCTCTTGGGTATAAATTTCCAAAGTATTTTGGAATAGTTCAGGAAGGGTTTCATCTGTCCATGGAGAAATATTTTGTTTTCCTTAGAATAGAAAGAATCCATCAGTTTGCTTGAACTGGGTATGAGTTACACTTCCTCCTTGCTTCCTAAAGCTCCTACCAATTGCCGTGAAGTTAAATGCTCAAAACTGAGAGGGAGAAAAAGTCAGAGAGCTTTGTTGGGTTTGTAATGATATTCAGCTGAGCATTTCTCCCTACACATATGGCTCTCGCGCTACATCTCATCTCCCCTGTTGTCTGTGTGTACATTAAAGCTAATCAGCTTTCAGTATGTTTCTCCACAGGCTCATATCAAGAAACATACGCTGCTTGTTGCTTCCAAAGGAGGAGATTTTGCAGGTAAAAACTGAGTTGCAGGTAAAAATTAAGTTACAGGCTATTTAGTATAAGAGAAAAAGACAGCTATGAATAAAACAATTGCATCCAAAATTTTAGACTATAAAGGCACTGCTGTAAATATATGACCACTTTTTCATTTCAGGTAAAAAATGAACTTTAAATTTGGTGGGTTTTTGGTTGGTTGGTTGGTTGGTTTTTTTCCAAAGGATTTTAAATAGGGAAAACAAATGCTGCTTAGCAGTTTATAACATTTCTTTCAAATAAGCCATTTGTCCAAATTGGAGAGAAATTGTGAATGCAATAGATGAGGAATTTAATTGGATTTAAAAAAAAAAAAAAACACAAAAAACAAAACAAAACAAAAACCAAACCAGCCAAAAACCAAACCAACAAAAAAAAAGCAAAAAAGCCCACCCAAACATAATTAATACTAATTAACTAAGAGTTTTTAAAGTTTTAGTTGGTGAAAAAAAAAATCAAAATTCAGGTATCAAAGATGACAATAATTTTGCTAAAAAGATACCAGACACCTAAGTTCTGTGGTGAGGAAAGCAATAAATAGAAATAAAAGATAAAAAATTGTGATGATGGAACAAAAAGGAAAACAGACATAGCTTCCAAGTTACATTGATTTTTGAATTGCAGAAAATGGGTTAGGAAATTTAAAACACCACAGGAAAAATTTGCAGTGGATGCTAGTAAAGCAGCTTAAAAAGAATTTGAATAATGTTTGGGATATACCATCATATATAACCCTTACAAAATATAGAAAATAAAATTGCTAATTCTTTCTGCAGTGTTTAGTACTGGTCTATTCTGCAAGTAAAAATACGTAATATTTTATTCTCTGTCATTTAAGGATGATGAAACATTAAAATAATCTACTAGTGAGATGAGAATACTAATATCACATACATTTGGGTTTCTTTAAAAAACAAAAACAAAACCAAACAAACCTGAAATTCTGAAAAAAGAAGATTCTGAAAGAGCTGGATAAGCTCCTTGGACTCATGATGCAATGTTTTTTTTTAAAACCATTTGGAGCACCAGGGACACTGCATGTGTTAAAATGCCAGACACGATGATTTTGTGGAAAACAATTGTCAGGACTGATTTGATTCCTTCAGAATAAAAGCTAAATTGGGAAAGTTAACCTGCATAAACACATTAAATTCCATGGAACTTAATTTAATACACTACAAATCTCCATGTGAATAGTTTAGTTGTGTAACTGCTATATAGCACAGTAAGGCATGTGTTAAGTAGATTATGAACTAGACAAATTGGAAATATTTTCTCAGTTACAAATTGGTATTTAATACTAAAAGAAGATGTTTCTAACATATATCTGAGGACTGAAAGGAGGTGTCTATTTGTTGCTTAAATCAATGTCAAAGAAAACCCATGAACAGTGTTCATCTAACCCAGTTACAAAAATTGACAATCAGACTTTTGTTCCATTCACATCTCCCAAGCTGTTTGTAAGGTCAATGAAGTTAATTTAGAGTATGTATATTTTGTGTCTATATAGGTACATGCACACATGTGTGCTAAGGTCTAGTCTGGGCATGAGCCTTTAAATTTCCTCCCCGAAACAAATTCCCTGTGGAACATTCATCATTTTGTTGGGTCAGTTTATTAGATAATGATCCTGCCTGAAAAATCCCCTGCCTGCCAAACTACTTGATGTTCAAGTAATTGTTCTCCAAGCAATTAAAAACACTGAAGTGAATGTCACACAGGAACAAACACAGCTTTCAGAGATAAACCTTATGCTAAGAAAGCATCCAACCGGCTCTCTGTGTAGTGTGGAAGCCTCTTACAGCCAATCTCTTCACTTACAAATAGCCTATATGAAACCAAATGCAATCACTTTTGACACGGAGGATGGACCAGCTACCATAGAGGCATCCCAGCACAGACAAGGGAGGTAGACCTGTCGAAGGAATGAAGATCAGAAAGGGAGGAAGTTGGTAGGAAAGGAGTTATACCACCCAAAGTGGAGGCCTGCAGCTGCTGAGGTTGGACCAAGTAACTACTTCTCAGGGATGAAATCATGTTAGTTGCTATTCATAGACTGATGGAGCTTAAGGCCAGAAAAAGCTATTAGCTCATCTAGTCTGATCTGCAGGCTATGACTTTGCACCGTTACCTATATATTGAACTACGGCTAACAAGCTGACCAAGGCTTTGCTATTATTTCTCCTCTGCAATAGTTTTGTCTTTACATGGGACTCCAGACTGCTGCATCAAGTTGTGGCGCAGAAGGAAAAGGACAGGGAATCGTGGAAAATATTATCCAAAGTGTAAAATGCAAAAGTCAAACACACAAAAGATTTATAAAAAAAAATAATTTAAAAAAATATTTTCTTTTTTGATTGGGAAGATTTTGGGGTTTTTTTCGCTGCCTTTGAACTTAAAGCTTAGAACTTCTCAAGAGGGACGTGGAAATATAAGTGTTACCTGGGAAATGGGCCAGGAAGGCAAAATACCAGAAAAAACAAAGTGATTTTATTAAACTGTGTGAGAAACACACATATCTGATCTGGAAAAGTAAATATGATTTATAATATCATGCATCAGAAAAATCAATAACAGAATATGTTAACATAAAATAAAAATTGTAGCAAGTTAAAGTAGATTTTTAAGTAAAAGTATTGACTGAAGATTCTAATCAGCAAAATGCATGAAGGTTAATCCAGAGCATGCTTAGGAATAAATGAATTCAATTTGAATGTATCACTAAAATTATTTTTTGATCTAATGGAGTGATAATTGAATTCTTTTTCTAATCTGAAGCAGGAGAGATAGTAGCACCACAACATAATTACTTGTCTGGTTAAATACATCGTCCTTTTTTGTGGAAATAATTTGCTTTCAGATTCATGCTGAGAAGCTACCAGCTCCTCTTTATCATAATATAATTTAACAAAATGTAGCATTCCTTCTTCATCAAATTAAACCAATTTGGAAAATTGAAGAGTCTTTGGGTCTCAGCTCTTCAATCATCCTCCATTGTTACACTCAGATTTAAAAACAGGGCATTAAAAAAAAAAAAAAAAAGCTTCAAAAAGGGACTGGCTGTCTTTTCTTATAAGTAGGATTGAGGGGGAGGAGAAAAAAAGGGGAAGATGTCCTTTAAGATGGAAATGACTCAAAGGTTTTTATGAGAGGTACACAGACTACATGCTCGGATTGCTAGAGTTCTGTTGCAGCCACCCCAGGAATGCTTGCAGTCAGAGTAGCCTACCCCAGCAGAGCAAAGCCTCAGGCTGAGTAACTGTAAGTATCAGAGATATCGACAACATCCACCCCAAATCACTGCTCCATCATGCATTAGAGCAGCGTAATTGATCCTGGGACTTGTTTTGGTTTTGCTATTCCTTACAGCAAGTTCTGATGTGAGGAAGAGCATATACTGACTCAACAGGTCGCTAGTACGTATTGTGTCGTATGTGTTAATGTTGGAAACAACAGTGTTGCCTATTTGTTTTAGTATCTCAGCCTTAGAATTATCAGCCATATAATAACATTTTGAAGTTGAGAACTTCTGATATTAAGTATCATTTTAATCTCTTGGTATTGATCGTTGTCTCACAGCTCTGGTTTGAGAATTGGTCCTTATTCAACACACCTCATTGAATAAACAGGTGCAGGGGACCCGTATATGGCAAATGTTTTTCCCTAGCATGTCCTTAATTATATCCTCTCTTAATTAGACTATCTTCTGTAGAAATCAGTTGCACTTGGTGTAATTCCATGGGACTGTGGTGACTACATCCACTTTAGCAAGTAGCGCAGCCCAGTAAAGGCAGATCTATAAAGCAAAACAGCTGGTGTTTTGTGGATGTCTGTGCTTTGACTTTGAAAGGCGTTTACTTCAAACTATGACCTGGTCCTGTGTCTTACACCCATTAGCAGTGTCTTGGTGTACACCAGTGTGCTTCCGGAGAACATTTTCTAGAGGCCGTCTTACAGCATGATTTCATTTGAAAGAAACCCAGTTCACATGCTGGGTGAGACTGCCCAGTGAAGTTGTAACCAAAAGAGAGGTGGTTACCTAAGCATGGTGAGTGGAAACAGATGAGATATTTCCTTGCAAAAATATCTTTTCATCTTGATTGAAACTCTCTTCCATAAGTCATTCAGGTTCCATGTTTATAAGAATATTTGGGATGTTAAAAAACAAAAAATCATACTGTGTAAAAGGCTGGTATGTGGGGTCTGCACTCAGACTTTTGAAGGTTTTCTGTCTACTTCATGTCACAGAGAAGTCAGGGACCTCATTGCCCATATGCTTTTGGGGCATATCAGATTCTTGGTAATTGTCTCTGCTTTCAAGTCCATATCTAGGGGAAAACAGGCTACTTTTCTTTCCTTTCAAAGGTCTAATACCCCTACCAGGATCAATTTCTTTTAGGGATGAGGTGATCTACATTAATAGTGCAGAGGGCATCCCCAGTTACTTTCAAGGAGGGACTCACTCCTGCACCCTGAGAGTGTTTTTAAAATTCAAACCCAAATCTGGACTCTACTACTACTCAGTAAAAGTTGAACTTGCAACATTTCAGAGGAAGTCCAAAGTTGAACTCAAATGTCACACTGGGTGCATGAGACAGAGTTGGTCAGTTTTGAGCCACCTTTCAAGAACAAACACTGTTTTCCCCAAACACCATAAACTTTTCCGGTGCATTTAACTATGACAGTAGTTCTCCAATTAGTGCTTTACCAGAATCTGTTAACTTAACCTGAATGCTGCGAAGCTGGTCAACAGGTGGAAATAATATTTTTCGATTACTAAGTAGCTGAGACACAGGCAATTAAGTAACTTGTCAAATTAGCAAGAATCCTTTACCACCTGAAATTCATTTCAGTAAGAAAAACGTACCCATCTCTTTAAATACTCTGTTTTCATTTTTTTGAATAAATAAATAAATAAATAAATTCCAGCTCCTCCTCTGTTCAGCCCCAGCTTGAGTAGAGGACCAGTTGATGCATATTTACTTTATATGAAAAGTCCTATAATACACCAAAAAAATCATTGTTCAGCTAATAGGTTTACAGCTGCAAAGCCAAACACACGTCTGCCTTTTACCATTTCTGCATGATGTCTCACCAGATTTGAAGGGGAGGGGGTAGAAATATGGTAACCAGTAAATGTAACACTCAGGCAACTGGTATATTCATCTACAAAGACAGGTAGAGGCAAATGAAAATTTATAAAATTAAAGGATGGATATTCTAGCTAGACATTTTATTGCTAAAAGTAACTACCTTCCATCTCTGTTTCCCCCTCTTCCCCCAGTCTGTACTCACTGTTTAAAATAGATTGATGGAATGGTTAAGAATTCTCGCTGAGCTCCAGTGAGATTATATCAATTATTTAGAAGTGCTAAAATTCTGGCAGGGACATAATCCACCTTCTCACTTTGAAGACAATCTGGAGATTAATACAAACATGCATTAAGAAAAGAAATTCAGGCAGGGTAAAGCTAGTGTGACAAAATGAACACTTGTACTCCACTACTGCAGCATGAGAAGAAGGGAATTAGCTGTCAGATGATAAACAGGATGAATTGCCTGCTTGTCATATCAAAAGCTTTTACCTTTAATCTGAAGATAATGGGTATATTGTGAGTTTTACAGAGATAAAGTTGAATTTTGTCTCATATTGAGGAATTTAAAAATG
Source organism: Larus michahellis (assembly GCF_964199755.1). Lineage (NCBI taxonomy): Eukaryota > Metazoa > Chordata > Aves > Charadriiformes > Laridae > Larus > Larus michahellis. The sequence goes on from NC_133930.1 coordinate 5,835,926, forward strand.
AAGGGTCCTGCCCTTTGATAGAAGAATTACTGAATACTTACTAATACATTTTTAAGTTTTTTATTCTCCATAAACTATGCAGACAGGGAACACATCCTAGTAATCTAGAAGTGGGAGGGTGTCATTTTGGCCAAACTATGAGTCTTTATAAGACATGGTCTATAAAGACACACATAAATATCAATTGAAGTGGTGTTTATAATAACAAATAATAGATTTTAAAGACAGAGATAAACTTATCATGAGGTACACTAAGAATGTATTCAACACCAGGAAATTAGGGCATAATTACACAATCTCTGCAAAAACAACTGCTGAGATTTAAGACTGCTGTTGACCACCATTAGTTCATTACCATCTTCCTAGCTGAGTCACAGTAACAGACCAAATGATTGCTTCTAATCGATTTCAGTGTGGTCGGTCTGCTTAATAGATCTTTAAATCAGAGAGGCTGCTGATTTCAAACAGTCTATCTGACATTCCACTGAAGCAGACTAAGAATATTTGTACATTATGTTACCACAGTTCAGCTCTGAGAATGGTAACAAATAGCTTTACAGCAACAATGAACAAACTAGACAAAAACTTTATAAGCTGCTCTAGCTAGGTTTAGAAAAGCAGGATTTTCTGTGTCCATCCTTGGGTTTGTCATTAAAAAAAAATTGGAAAGTATATTTCTAACATAATTTGATTAGAGGCAAACTATCACAACTCTGAAAAGCAAATCTGGCCTCTCCAAATTTCAGGCTATCATATGTGTAATTATGCAGGTGAGACAAACAGAGGTAGTAATTGACTTAGATAATTTTTCCTAAGTACATTTCTGGTTTTTTTTTATTTCTGTAGTCTTGAAGAACCTTCTTTTCATTTAACTTACATCAGAATCAAGCCTTTCTTAACTTCTTAATTTGCCTTGCAACCATGAATCAACCTGTGATAGGCAAGAAGGATGAACTTTGTTTATGTGTAAACAATGATGTGAATTAGGGGCAAAGCAATACCATGTTCACGTATGCTTATTTTATGCAGTCGTGAGGGGGAGTGGCAAGAGGTTTACTCTGGAACGCAAGGAACATATGTTTCTTGACAGGGAATCAGTCCCTATGAAGTGCAGGGTGGTGGGAGGCAGCAGCTCCTCAGACCTTCAATGGTGCAAATGGAGAAAATGTTTTTAACTTCACAGTGAAGAGAAGCTGGTGGTGTTTAACGTCAGGGACACCAAGCCATGTTGGAGGAATCTGCTCCCTATCATTGTCCTTATGACAGCCTCAACAAAGACCAGGAACTGCTAATGGTAACACACTTGATCCTTTTCAGGTCAAAGTCATATGGATTATGAGATTAAAGTACCTTCTGTTGTTACAAGGACCAGTTTCCATTGCAAGGTGGCTTAGGAAGCTATAGTCTTTCTGATGATCACTATTACTCAGTGTCATGTCTTGTGTAAGTAGCAGTAAATACAAGACTGGTCTTAGCTGTCATCAGAGCATCAAATGTGAGCAGAAACTGTGGAATATTATAACTCCTTTTTTTTTTTCCTGTTTTTTTTTTCTGTTTTTTTTTTTTTTTTTTTAATATAATTTAAAACAGTCTGGCTTTTTCCAGAAGTAAATCTTACCAAACTTCCTGGATACTCCTCGAGTATTTTCCCAGTTCTTTCTTATTCCATGTCATTTGCTCCTGAAACATTCATGTGCTTTTTTCTCTATTAGTAATTCTTTAATTCTTCACAAATGTATGCATGTAGTAGATGAAATGCTTCAACAGCACCTTTTTATTCATTTTCAGAAACAGCAGAGTTAGAAGTCATAACACGCTCAGTTCACATTGCTCTGTAATGTGGTCCTGGCCACTCATCCACCATCGGGACACGGGTAATACAGCTTATTGCAAATCTTCCATCAGAACCATGCTGAAACGCGGTTTTGCCATAAATTATAAAGCTGCATTTAGCTTCCAACAGAAAACTAATGATTTTTTAATTTTTTTTAAGATTAATTTAATAGACAAAAGTCCCCCTAGTGAATTTTTGACAGTTTACAGGTAATGAAATATTCTATTTAAGAGGCTATGTACATACCTTGTAAAGAAAAGGGGGGCTGGAGGTATGCTAGATCTTCTGGTGACCAGAGTGAAAAGTGAAGCTCTGTCCAGAGGTGAGCATTACTGTGCAGCAACGATGTTGGCTTTACTGATCTAAGGACAAAGTTTGAACTATAATATTCCATAAAGGAAATGCAGATGTCCTTTTGGCTTGTCAGAAGGAAAGAACTTAAAATTATGGTATTATTTCTTTAATTGTTATCCCTCCTTTAGTAGATGGACTATTGTTCATTCTTTCTTTCAAAGAAAGTATGTTTTTTGAAGGATTTTTTTCAATAGTTCATTAATTACCTGAAAATCAGATAGTGTTTGTCGGTATTCTTTTTAATTGATATGTTGATTAAGGTTAGAGAAACAATTTGTTTTGAGAAACTCTTAAAGACAGTTGATATGCTGAAATGAATCGTATTTTGCCTTTCCATTGAAACATTTACAAAAAGTGAAAGAAAAATCTATAACAGCTTAAAACTGTTTCCTTTCATTTTCTTCTACTCTTTTCCAGTCAGTTGGTTTAGATTTTGTTGTTCAAGTGTGTAGCCCTGATCTTTGACATATACATTTTCTGGCTTTTTAAAAAGATTCTGGAAACTTTTGTCATAAATACAATCCGTACTCATATTAAGCAATAATAGTTTGGTTAACAGAATGAGATTCTAAAACTTTTTTTTCCCTCAATGCTTCAATGTTGTTGATTCTTCTTTTCAAACAGAAATGTACAGTGCAGCATTATTTCTTCATATTTTTTTTAATAAGAAGAAAGTAGATTTTCTATTTTTATAGTAAATAAGTGTTTATATCCTTTAAAAAGGTTTAGATGATTTAAACATTTTGATGAAAATAAACAGAGGGAAGTGAGTAAGTCCATTAAACTGATTACATATCCTGATCTTGTAGTCTTATCTAAACTTTCCTGTAGCCATATAACAGGAAACTTGGCACTCCTGGAGTATCTGTGCTCAGTACTTGATTAATATTGTGCTTAAAACCCTTGGAGTATAAAACTAAGGATCAATTATTTCACACTAGATTTAGTCTGTAGGTATCAGAGAATGAATTTTAATCCTTAAGGGTTACATTTTTCCATCTTTTTCCTCCATAATTTTTCTCTTACTCACTTTTCTAAAAATCATTTTTTTAAATGTGTGAAGCAGATGGCAAGATTGTTGTTATTTGTTTCTTGTTCTGAAGTTGCATAAACATTTAAAAACAAGATTTCTTTTGTTGATTTTTAGCATTTTAAACCTGTCAGTCAAGATGGGCATCTCAGGAATCAAACCTACAACTCCTGAATCTAGCTCGTACTCCCCCAAAATTTACATTGGGATCATCTTGCCTGATAGGGATCTGGGTATAAGTCTTCTGATTCTCTAAGATAAGAATATAGACCCATGGCAAGAAATAGCAGAAAACACAGCACATGGGTTCCTTTGCTGAGGAGTAAAGCAGATGTATTGTTGAAAAGAACAACAGGTGATCCAACAGAGACTAACTGCAGGCAATTCCAAAACAATGGTGAAAAAAGAAATGTAAGTAAAAATGCAATAGCATGTTCAGACGCCAAATTTCTGTTCTGACAGCTGTGATGGGGTATGCTTAACAATTCCTCATACGGGATGTTAGCTCATATTTCCCACCATCATCTACTAGGTTATTTGCATGAATAAAATGGCATTTTAATATAAATTTTATTAATTATTTTAATCCATTGTCTCATGGCTTTGTCGCTGGATGGAGATTATTGTGATCACCTCATCGCTAGCTTTGTTTTCTAATGATCTGTTGCAACTGAAAGTTTGATATAGCTCTGCTTCAATGATTATCTGTCTTCTAAGTCACAGACATTGCATTAAAGGAAATTATATAGCAGAGTAGTAGCTGTTTTCAACAGTCTAATGGTAAGACATGAAACTGATATTAAAAATATACACAGATTTTACCAATACAGTTCCTTATTGGACTTAAGCTTACAGAGAAGTTTGCTATCAAAACTGCCTCTGGCATAATTGTGTAAAATAACTGCTTCCTGTGACAAAAATGGTGTTTGTTTTTCCTTCACAGTACTTTTGATAGTTTGTATACTGTTTGATTGCTTTAAGGAAAAAAGGAAAGATTAAAAGAGAACCTCAAGTCTGCAAATGAGTTGTTTGGTGGCCATTTTGCTTTAAATTTCTGGTTGACAGAGTTCTTATATATGAATTTTGGGGCAACTCAGCAGGAAATCTCATAAATATTATTTAACAGTGACAACTTAAGATCAAATTATAAAACCTGGATTTAAAATTATTTCAAAGAACTCCCAGACATTTTGTGGATTTTGCTTATCAGGAATTATCTCAGGGAAGTACAAATCAAAGACTTTGCAAAGTCTTTGGTGTGGAATGGGCTTTGGCTAATCTTTCCCTAATAACAAGATGGTTGGGCGCAACAAATATTTCATACACGTGTTTACAACTAACATGACTTTTTGGTTTTGCTGTGGTTCAAAATAATTCACTGACACAAATACCAACACCACTTTATGCATACAATTCTTCAAAATAGAAGCACAGAGATGCCAGCCCTCCTTGTGTTTCTGATAAGTTTTGTGATGTAAAGAACTCTTAAAATGACCATTCTTTTTTTTTATTACATATTGAGACTGAAGACTGTTTCAGAAGAGGTGCTTACCTGCATTGTGTATGTACAGTCAGACCATGGGTTCGACAGGCACCTACAAATAGTTCCATCATTCGGTCAGAATACTAAAAAATTATACTGCTAATGCTGTGTATATCCAGTTAGAGATCCAATGAAATAACTGTTCCTATCTGTCACAAAAAATTCTTAAGGAAAGTTGAATAAACAAATACATATTTCATACATAAAAAAGCTCTAAATAGTTGTTATTAATAATAACAATGAGAGTAAAGATCTATGTTTCAAGCATTACAAAGCAGGATAAGTAGAAGAAAATAAGCTATTAAAAATGATAATTACTTGTAACTCTTTAAGGTTCACATTAATTTGGCAACTCCAACAATATCTTCCATCAGGCAAGTAGAGTAACTAGATCTCATACCTGCCCACTCAAACTCAATGCACGTTACAGTGCATAGTAGATTCACCAACACTGGAATGGATTGATGTAGATTTTAGTGGGGATGGTGGGAAGAGAAAAATACTTGAGGAGATTAGGTCATAAATCACATATTATAGCATTCATTCAACTTGATATTCCCTTGTTAGGCTGCAGGTCAACTATATCTTTATAACTGTATGTTATCTGATCTGTCAGCTAATTCGATTTCAAACTTCATTTGAATGAAAGAGTCTTCAGATGTTGTTTTCCTTGTGTCATGTTGTCCATACTAACTCATCTCATTGTAACAACATTATAACATTATTATATTATACATCATCCTGCAATTCAAGTTTTTAAATCAACCTGGTTAGCCTTACCCAGCATCATCAAGGCATCTTGGTGCTTTTCAGGTGTTTGTAAAGAAAAGACTGTGTTTGGGAGCTGGAGACAGAACAGGTCAAAAATAATAAATTATCACGCAAATCTTTTTTTCTAGGTCCATTTCTATGAGCGGCTCAAAGAGGAGGAGAAAAGAGATGACTTTCCACTTAGCAGTTGGACAGGCAGTTTGGAAAAGTTCCAGTTTCAAAAGTGTTCATAGGGCAAGACATCTAGCCGGCAGCTAGCCTCATCAGGTAGTGTTATGGTGTAGGGGAAAGCCTGCAACCCCATTAGTTCCAGTTTAAATCCTCATAGATTTTATTTTAGGCCATCAGTGGATAAGAATAAATAATCAGAACAGCAGCTAGAAATTTTTTGAGGAAACTTGCAATTAAACTGAGATTAATAATCTTCGTTTGGTCAAAAAGCAAAACCAGGAGATCTCACTCAGTCTTCTGAAATTCACTTCTTGGAGCTTGTGTTATTATTAACTATTAACTATATTGTATTATTAACTATTAGCTAGTTCAGGAACACACCGTGACTCTTGGGAGTCCTTGACAGAAACTGCATGTATCCTTTAATTCTTATTTTTTTTTAACACTAAACATCCAGTCTAACTCAATGCTTTACAGTTCATGAACCCTGTACAAGGCAAGGCAGTTTGTTCTGTTGGCTTCTGCAAGACTACCTAAACTTTTAAGCTGCAACACGGTAAAGGTGTATCAGAAGTCACATTATTCACTCAGATCACTACAGAGCTTTATCCTGTTTGTAGATGAGTGTCTGAGTTTATATAAGTGTATAGCCCAGGAAGCTTCTGCCTCAAAATACCTTTCTTCCTTTTAAAAATCCAAACAGTTAAATTATGAGAGTTATATTTAAGGCTCCAATTTCCTGGAAGGATAGAATTTCTCCTTTGATGTCTGCCTAATTAATATGCTTTAAATTTAGATGGTTTGAATTAATTGCAGCAAGAATTTCTTGAAAGAATTGGTGCTAAAAAGAAGTGCACTAAATAGTGAGGTTTTCAGGCAAATGCTGGAGGTGTTTCACCAAGCCCTTCACACATCTATGTGACAGGAGGAGTGTAATGTATTATTTTCTTATTAATTTCCCATTTAAGAAAGTCTTATGAAAAATAATACTGTGGAACAAAAATAGCAGCTCCTGCAGTTTTCTGTTGCTGCTGGCTATGAGATGCAAAAGAAAAGCTGTAGTGTATATGTTTCCTGGGCAGAAGAAATCTCAGGGAGAAATATGGCCATTCTGAACAGTTTCTACTGTTAATGAAGGAGATGTTTCCAGCAAGAGAATCAGACTACAGGAATGAATAAAATGTCCTGTGCAGATATCTGTTTTTTTCACTGCTGGTAAGAGAAGAAACCTAGGGCATTCACATGCTTCTGTTAGGTGCTAGAAGTGGAGTGATATGAGTCCAAGGCTCATATATACACCACGGATTATATTTCCCCAAAGACACAGCAAGCCAAAGAGGACTTGAGGCACTGGGAACTTGAGTCCTGACTTTGTTCCTTCAAAGGCAGGTGCTTTGAGAAAGGAGATACATCCTCCTCTGTTTTAGCATTTATCGTAACCACTGTTGTGTTTGAAGGCAGCACAGCCCATTTTTACAAAGAAATTCCTTCCTTAAACTAGGAAAAGGGCTGTGGGGATGCTGGACCAGAAATATGTGATAGAGAGGCAGGGACCTAAGGGAGTAAAATTGAGGGGGCAAGAAAAGATGGATCAAAAGCCTGCTGAAAAAAAAAAAAAAAATTAACAGATTCTTATATCAAGTGTCCAGTATACCCAGGGTTAGCCTTGTAGGCAGCTGCTCTATAAATAAAACATAACTATTAAAATGGGAATCTTGTGGTTTTTGAAGGCAGAATAGCCACAAAGGTTTTGTCTTCTGTCTGACTTGACAGGAGCCATGCTGCGCTTATCTAAGACCCAGAGGTCACTCTTTGCACAGTTTGCACACTGCAGTTATTGAAAAGCTTTCCTAGCCTTATCCGCATTTTGGTCTTTAAAGAAAACATTACGAGTATTAGCAGAATAGCCAGTGTCTAACTTGTTCAGAAAAATACAAATTGGTCCTTTAGTAATTCATTATCTAATTTATAATGCATGGTAAAAGGATAGGAACTCCAGGAAGATACTGGGGCTTCCCAGCATCACAGCTTTCATCTACCATTGTTGGGAGTAATGAAGGATAATAAAACAAATCATACTGTAAATAATAAATAACCTCATCATCATGTATTTAAAAACAGTAAGCATGAAAGGGCAAATTCCCAATAGCTAAAAGGCTTTAATAGCTCTTAGTGCTTGTGGCACCAGTTGTTGGCCTCTGTTGGAAGGGGTCCAGTTAGTACAGATTCATTTATAGAAACAAACAAAGCAAAAACAAGGGGAAAAAAAAAAAAGGAGAAAATAAATGAGAGAAGAGAAGAGAAGAGAAGAGAAGAGAAGAGAAGAGAAGAGAAGAGAAGAGAAGAGAAGAGAAGAGAAGAGAAGAGAAGAGAAGAGAAGAGAAGAGAAGAGAAGAGTTCTCAAAAGAAAAGACTAAGGAGGAATGTAATAAAACATCCAGTTGATGAGGGACAGTGATTCATAGCATGCGGAACCTCAAGGGAATACAAGGGCACAGAGGAAGAAAATTGCAAGCAAGCAGGGAGAATAAGAAAAAGAAAGCATTTAATAATAGTTAGAAATGTTTTTGCAGCTGGAACACAAAACTCTGGTCTCAAATACTTGTCACCATGGAAGATCTGTCCTTTTTCACAGGAAAGCATTTATTCTTTAGGTAGTTTTTGCAGAAGTGAGCAGAGTAAGGAAGTGTACTTGCAAAGCTAAATCGCCGCAGAATTTTTCAGGGGATAAAATGACTCTGTCATTCATTTCCTGCCCCTGTTTCACTCTCTATCAGTACAGCTGGGATCTTAAAATAGCTGCCATGCTTTGTTCCACTGGGGGCTTCCCTTCATTGAGTGGGTGCATGATGTAGTTTATAAAGAGACCTGGGAAATCTTGGGCCAAGCAAGACAGTTTGGAGCAGCTGTGTAGATGAAGGCTTCAGAACACATTTCTGAACACACCAATTTCTTAGTTAAGACCACATCCTCCTTGGTGGTCTTAGTTACCTTTGTGTATTTACCTGTCATGAGCGGGGCTCCTGGTTCCAGAGTATTCCATTTTTTTGGCTGGGGTATAGTTAATTTTCTTGATAGTAGCTAATACGGGGCGGGGCTATGTTTTGGATTTGTGCTGGAAACACTGTTGGTAACACAAAGATGGTTTAGCTGTTGCTGAGCAGCGCTCACACAGAGTCAAGGCCTTTTCTACTTCTCGCCCACCCCATCAGCGAGTAGGCTGGGGGTGCGCAACAAGTTGGGAGGGAACACAGCTTGGACAGCTGACTCCAACTGACCAAAGGGATATTCCATACCATACAACATCATGCTCAGCATATAAAGTTGGGGGAAGAAGAAGGAAGTGGGGAGCCCTTCAGAGTGATGTTGCTTCCCAAGTAACCATTATGCGTGATGGAGCTCTGCTTTCCTGGAGATGACTGAACACCTGCCTGCAGATGGAAAGCAGTGAAAAAATTCCTTGTTTTGCTTTGCTTGCATGCATGGCTTTTGCTTTGTCTATTAAACTGTCTTTATCTCAACCCATGAGTTTTCTCACTTATATCCTTCTGGTTCTCTTCCCCATCCCAGTGGGGGACAGTGAGCGAGTGGCTATGTGGTGCTTAGTTACTGGCTGGCGTGAAACCATGACACAGGGCTTGCTCCCAAACCTGATGGAGATCCACAGACATGTCCTGTTGAAGATGTGCTGAAACATAGGGCCCTGACAAGTAACCTCAGTAAATTTTGAGGTGCCAGTTCAAAATGTCACAGCCTCTAGCTGTCCTTTGTGCTTCTCCATCAGGGATAATCAAACCCCAGCAGAGTCAGCAAGGGAAGCATGCAGTCATTTCACCCTGCAACGCTCTCTTAACCCATTAATCAGAAAAAAACCTGTTCAAAGTATGATGCAGGACAGAAAAGTTGACAGGGTATGTTCACATTCTGAGCCAAGACTCTGTTACATGGCATGAACCTTCTATAAGGATCAGAAGGTAATAGTAGTTTAATCAGTATAAAAAGATTTTTCACCGGTTCTGTCTGGATACCACAACACCTTCCTTTTGGGAAACTCTGCATCAGTAACTTTACCAGATTTAAAAGCAAACATTATCAGGCAGATTTCTGAAGTTGTTTTAAAATCCAGAAGCCCTCTACTTCAAGTGAAATCCATGTGAGTGATATGCCATACTTTTGATGTGGGCCGTTACACCCAAGCAGCATTTCTTTTGCCCTGGTTTCAAAATGCCCATAAGGAACAAGTGAAACATCTTCACCGTGTTTGCAATCTCCTGCCGCCACTCCCCACCTCAGGAAACTCTAGGGACTAGTGAAGTGATCGTTATTTTTTCATGACACCTTTCTTATTGCCTAATTAGCAGTAGTAGTAAGAAGTGATTTTGTACTTCACTGAAGGAAATAATATGTCAGTTCCTGTTTAATTACTACTGAACTATTGCCACAGACAGCATTATAGGATATAGCCTCCCTGGAATAAAAAAGGATCAGATACAAGATTCTCTTTGGGCTCTGTTTATTAGCCTTGGTTCAGCAATATCTCAAAGGGAAATGGACTCATCACTCAACTGGCTTATCAACTCTGTGCTGAAGTTTGCAGAAGGCTTAGTGTAAACTGTTGCATAGCGATGACAATTGTTATTTCCAAACGGCGATCAACAACATGCATGTTACAACAAATCACCACTTACGTGGAACAGCTTCCTTCCTATTGTTTTGCAGCTGACATAAAGTGCTGTAGAAAATTTCTCTTCCACTGATTATTCAAGAAGACAAGTATGCCTTTGAAAAAATATATGCAGATAGCAAAACAGGATTGTATTCAACCAAATCTGTTTTCAGACCTGGGAGATGCTGGCGTTCTTGCTTATTCCAGCCATCTTTGAGAGAAAGCTGATAAGGTGTGAGTGATCTGTGCTAGCAAAATTCCAGGGATAACTGGGCTGAGAGCCTGCACATCAATGGTGGAATTCAGCTGTGGACTTGCACACCTGAACATCAGAGTCTACACGCCCATCACAGTCACCAGAAGCCTGGTCAATATGCTCAGTGGTGCTCTGAGGGCCACCCAGCCCACCTGAAGGCAGACAAATATATCTGGTCAGTTAAACAGCTCTTGAGACTCTAAGGACTCTATGGGCTGGCTGCATTGACTGAAGCATGACCTTTGGTGTCAAACTCACAGGTAGATATCTAGGTAGTAAGATCTACTTTTAGTTGACTAACTACATGAGCTTTTTTCCATCCCAATTTTTATTTATGCCCTCTCTCAGTAATCTTACAAAAACTGTTTGTATTCCTGGTACCCAACTAGCTTTGCTCATGGCCTTCAGCTTTTGAAAAGGAGTTAAATTCCGTTGATCACTGGATAAATCTTGGATTATAAATCAGGCTGTGGAACAAAGTATATTATACCTAAGACTCTGCATAAAGTACTTGGAAAAAAACAAAACATACTTAAAGGATTGACAGGTTCATCTTTGTGAATCTAAAGGCCACGCTTGAGCTGTGGATTTGTGCAGAAGTCTTATCAATCCCAGCATCTAAGTGGGATCCAACAAACTGTTAGACTGCCTCAACTCACAGAACAAAAAGTGTATTCTTATACTATTTAATCCGCCAAGGTATTTTCCCTATTAGTCGTACTAATGATATACACCATCAGTATGCAATTTTCCACTGTGATTATAAAAGTTAGCACATTTGTATCCCAAAACTAACCATATCAGCAGTTTTCCATTGTGCTTTATTAACACTGTGTATTTTAATGGTTGGTTCTGCTACTGAGATTTGGAAGTTTTATATTAAGGGCACAGAGAACAGAAATCATTAACTAAAGTTTTGTTTTGTTTTGTTTTGTTTTTCTGACATATTCATAAAATTAAATGCTAATAAAATGGGAATATGATTTCGCTAGTTGCAAATACAAATTGATTTTCATATTAATGTTTCCAAAGTTTTATTCTGGGAAAAAAAGTTAAGAGTCAGATTATACATACTAAGAAATCACAAATCACTGGTACTCCTGCTCAAAGGTAGGAGTAAAAAAGGGCAGTGGTCCATGATGGTGAACTTACCTTTAGACATGTTCATCCAGTTCCCTACATTTTACCCTTTGTTCAATCAATATCATCTCATGCACAGAGGCGAAGTTGAAATTCTGCTCACTGCTTGTGGCCATTAGCCTCACAACTGCTTTCCTGAAGGAGTGATGGAGATAATACTGATGTGCTGTGCTGGCCTCTTCCTTAAAGAGGCAACTGACCTACTACGTGGCTTCGTGATGTGTCAGTTACATGACTTATTTCACTGTTTATTGTTGGAAACTGGTCAATGTTGGTATAAGTTTCTGAAGCATTACCACAATTCAATACCGGCATAAGTCCTTTCATGCAGATATAACAGGTACTTGAATAATTTCTGACAGGGGAATATTTTCACCAGAAATTGTTGATTCAATTAAATCAAAATGTTTTGAGGGAATATGCTGGATTTGTCAATAATTTTTATAGGAATTTATTTGATATATGATTTCACGAAGGTATTTAATAGTTAAGAATGTATCAGATCACACAGGCCTCAAATTTCTACTTTTTGTTCATGCTTAGAAATTACAGTTTTTAGACGATATTAACAATATAGGTGACCTTCAAGCTTTCCAACTTCTGAAGATAAAATATTTCAAATCATTCCTAAGATACATTCTGATATATTCTTTGTCAATTCACTAGTCAAGATTACAGCCTTGTGGTGCAAGCCCATCCTACCAGACATCTGCAATGCCTAAATTAGGGGTGCATCTAACTGCTCTGTGTCTGTAGTCAGTGGAGAAATACAGACATCATTGGAGAGTGTTTCAAATTTTAGGACAGCTATGTTGGAAATGGGACTAGACATTGACCCAAGACTTAAAAAGTCAGACAGGTGAATCTATGCGAGTACATTGAAGGCTATGGTGTTCTGCTCTGTGCCTAGACAAAACATCTAGTTATCTTTAAAGATGCATCAGAGCTTACGAATCTTCTTGTAACAGAAACTATTTATAAATGCATGTTTCGCCAAACTTTTATTTGGACTAGACAGTAATCATTACAGGCAAAGATATGTACCAGCAAGTTTATTCACCAGAAAATAAGATAAATGGTTTATTTTGCTATCATTAAAAAGCTTTTAACTCAAAGTCACATCCTTTCTGGTCATTGTTAGAGGAAGTCAGACAAGATGACCTTGATGGCTCTTCTGTGCCTATGAACAACCTTTTCATTTGGAGTCAGAGACTTCTGAGCTTTCTTCCTCCTTAACACTGGTCTATATGTTGATTGAGGAATGTGTGACATCGTGGCTCATGGAACAGAATTCAGGAAGCTTAGGTCAAAAAACTGACTATGTTGAAGATATGTAGGAAGTATTGTTTTGTATGCTTCCTCTGTCTGAGACCTATCTTCCCCACACGTAGCAAAAGGTTGAAATGCTCTTCCTTTTCCTCCTTTTCCCCTGTCTTGCCTGTTTGGATTTGATTCATTTTAGGAACAAGGTCTGTATTTTATCATGTGGCATGTGGCCCAAACATACACAACAATAACATATTTAAAATGATAATAATATTGAATGATAATAATAATAAAAAGTCACATACCATGAATTGTACAAACATAAGCAGTTAAGAGTTTCATAAGCAAATGTTTCCCTTACATCCTGAAGATACTATTTCATCATCTTTTTGTGGTTCTGTGAAGTTTTTTTTAGTACCCTGAAAACCATGCTAACATTAGCAGTCCACTATTTCCTTGAATCTACTTCCATCTGTTGGCAAAAGTATAGATTGCACTTGGGAAAGATGAAATCTCGTAACACAAATATTTGGTTTAGGTTTCCTGAGAAAACAGACAAAGAGGAGAAATCCTGAACACCTGGCATGTTTCAGATTTTTCTCATGAGCTGTTAAATGTCTTTATGGTAAACTCTTAAACCTTTCAAAATTCTTTATTTAGCTATTAAAACAAAACAAGGAAACTATCATACAGGCTCCCCATGCATAAAGAAGGTCTTGCACAATTAAAAGTTGCCTTTTTTTTTCCCCTCTGGTCTAATAAAAAGCTATTGTCCCGTTCCAAAATCCTTGCTCCCTTTATTTTTTCAAACCACCACAGCTGTACAGCAATCCTGCTGCAAGCTGTTGTACAGCTGTTATACAACATTCCTGTCTGCTGGCTTAGAATTTTAGGCAAGAAGATTTCATTAAAACAAACATACCTATGTATAGGTTTATGGGTATTCCTATATCAAAGTACACTGTATATTTTTCATATTTTTGTGCCAGTCAATAAAAAATAAATGTTACTTCATGTTAAACAGCTTGCAATGATTGACATGGTCTGATCAAGCAAACTAAATAATAATTGTTAATCCAGCTGTTGGCATCAGAAACTACTGAGTTTGGTTCAGTATCAGTTTGTCTTATAATTTTAAAGCTGCCTTCTTAAGGAAGGCATTATGTCATGCACAGTTGTTACACACTGCAGAGCAAAAGGAGTGTTTGAGGCTTGAACGAAACTCCAGATTTTTCACTGCAATGCTATTTATACTTACAGAGACAACACTTGCACACTCTCCAGGAGCCCAGGTCAGACCTCAGACTCTTCACTCCTCCTTTATCTGTTTCAGTGCTCCTTTTGATGTTGGCGGTTATATTCTCTCTGAGTTTTGCCATCCCTTGCCTTATTGTGATGCCTTCCTTGTCTGTTTAGTCTCTAAAATATCTTTTTCTGTTGATATTCGTCCTCTCATTCTTCATAAATCTCCTCTGAGTCTGTATGGAAATATATCTTGTTTTAACTTTTTCATCTTCCTGTAGGTGGTCTTTATGGCAATAACTTTCCCAAAAAATCTGTTTTTTTCATTCTGAGTCTGTTTACATCTAGGACATCTACTCCTCTGTTTGATTTCAGCATAAATACAACTGACCTTCTTCAATCTTCTCCAAACCTACCTTCATCCTCAGTAACCATAGACAACACCAAGGGATGTCACCCAGGTCACACAAGACTTGTGGGGCCCTGGGCAAATGTCAAATGCTGTCTTCACCTATCACAGGGCAACAAGTATAGATATTTTAGATTAGCACGGTTCTTTACTTTCTATAATCTCATTTACTTCCTGGGCTATTCAGTCTTAAACACATCTTCAGTGACATACGGTCTGGTTTTGGTCCTTCTTGTAGATATAAGCAAGCCTTTCTCAAAATAATGTTGTTTCCTGGTCTGCAGTGTTTCAAGGCTAGACGATTTCTTATTCTCAATATTGCTAAAGCTCTCTTGCCCCCATCTTCTTTGCAAATGTCTTTCTTTTCCGATACATTAAGTATTTATGTAGTTTTTGGTAGTGCTGAGTTCCTCATTGAAACTGGCCCTATGCGAAGGGATAGTAAGGTCATCTGTGCCTTACAGAGATCATAATTGAAGTGAGAAAACGCAAGCAAAAAGAAAAACAGGTAAGGTAACTTTAGGGATATTGCAAACAGAGAGAGAGAAAAACACACTACTTATTAATGATTTTAATAATCATGGTTGTTCTGAATCCCGGTACTGCTATACTGAGTTCCAAACATTTCAAGTTCTACTTGATATTTGCCACTAGAGATAGCAGTGTTCTTGCCACGGCTGGGTGGAACACTCCAGGAAGACTTTTTTCGCAGGGGAGATAACAGTTACTACAGTTAGATATCTACCCCAATCTATGCAATCTGATTCTTTACCCATCCATCATGTAATACCATGGAAGAACAATATTCCATTTGTTTTTTTTCCTTTAAACAGAAAGAAGATAGACTCAGAGTTGGATGTATGCCTTCGACTACTGCTGCAAAGTTTTCTCCAAATTTCATCAAGTCGTAAGACACTTTTCACTCCCTGTGAAAAAAAATCAAAATTATTTGCTGTCCAATTTAAGAAACATAAAATATAGTGATTCTGAAATGTAGCATACAACATTTTGTGCCATCATACTTACAAATAGACTGTGATTTAGAAAACAAAGAAACAAAAAAACTTTGGTGTATTTCCAAATTGTCTTGGAAAGATAAGACCAGTGATCTCTGGATCAGATTTCAAATTATTTTCCTTACTCAATTATTATGTGATTATTGTTTAGAGATGATTGGTTGTTGTCTGGTGATGCCAATTATTTTACTTTTTTGGAGAACATAATGTATTAAAAACTGAGAGCGGTTGCTTCTATTTTTTGTTTCCCTGAGATAAAAGGAGCATCTTAAAAAAAAAAATAAATTTTTTGGTAGGATTCTGAGATTGCATCTGCTCTAATCGTGATTTAATTGCCACTGATGACTGCCAGCTGTCTAATGTGAAATAAAACTATTAGCAGGTCTGCCAGAAGAAAGGAAAGTTCTGTTCTGTGAAACTATGATTCAAGTTTACAGAATGTACTTTTGCTCTTCACCAAAAAGAACAGACATGTCGTGCCTATCTGAACTGCTTCAGTTCCCTCTGATTCGAAACAGTGACTTAAATCTCAATCATTTTGCTTTTTGTTGCAAAGCTAACTTTTGATCGGCAAAACTGACTTTTCTGCTGATGAATATTCTGGGACTTATATTGACACTGTATGAATGAATACAGCTGAAATTAACTGACATTGACTGTATTCATAACACCAGAGGATTCACTACAAAATGATTGCTGTATTCTGACCTTTGAGAAGATTTCAGGAGGCCAAGGTTCAATCCCAGAATAAAATGCAGTAGGAGAAGACTGAAGCTGTGCGGATTGTGATAACACTGTTATTTCTAAAGTTTTCAATCTCTTCAAATGGAACTCTTAGACACTTCAGATTAAATGGTCTGTAAATGCCCAATGGCAAAGTGGGCCAAACCTTAATCCATCTTTCGAATCCACAGCCAGTGATAGCTAGCACACAGGAGACAACAACTCTAAAACATCTGGATTTTATCTCTGGCTCTTTTTATTCCCTAAAGTTCTATGTTCTCAATATGTTTTACCCTATGTATGTAGGCTTTACAGACAAAATATAACCTCCCTTGTCTATCTGCTTACATTCCTAGTCCAAATTATTAGCAGACCTTACAACCAGAGAAGCAATGTTGCTAAACAGACCCAGATGGAGTCTTCTTAGAGTCAAAAGTTTATGGGTATGGAGAGCTGTTATTTATCATATCTGAGCAATGGTTTAAAGACGGCAAGTGAATGTAGGTAATCAAAAGATAAGAGGAATAAAGAGTTCAGGCTGACCTCTGTGCATCTTAGTATTGAAGACACATTATGAGGAAAAATGAGAGGCCACGAATTACAAAGAGTTTGGTGCTACTGGTGTACCATAAATGGAAAGAATGAACACATGATTCTGCTTTATGCAAAAAATCCCCCAACCCTAGCTCAATCCTTTGTCCAATCTCTAAATCAAAGCCACCCTTCATACCCAAGAACTATTGTTTTTTTCTTTTTTTCTTTTTCCTTTTCCTTTTTTCTTTTTCTTTTTCTTTTTCTTTTTCTTTTTCTTTTTCTTTTTCTTTTTCTTTTTCTTTTTCTTTTTCTTTTTCTTTTTCTTTTTTCTTTTTCTCTCAACACAACAGAAGCTTGCAAGTAATTTTTTCTTTGTGTACTTTCTATCAGAGTAAGAGTTATTACCATTTCGATACGGTGGCATTCTTAACTCAACATTTTATCAGAGTGAAGATTAAGACAGTTCCTTGGTGGTGATGGACACAGAATCTAGCTTCAAGGACAGCCTCTGGCTTGTGGATTGCAACAGTCCTTCCAGTTTTCTCTGACATTGTGAGAATAAAAACCCAACATTTTTATCCCTGATCTGAATGTTGATTTTATTCTTTCACCTGCACCAGTTTTTTTAACTAAGGTTAAAAAACCTATTCCCCTAGTCCCTGAACACTTAAAGAGAAACATGCCACATTTCTAAGTTTCTCATGTTTCCCTGTACTATGAATTTCCCTGAAGTCCCCAGCCTCCTTACTTATCTGTTGTGACAAACCCTCAGTAAAAACAGAGCCAAGACGTGTGGAGGTCTTCGCAGCTTATTTATCCTTGGACTTTACTGATGGATCATAGCTTTTATCACAGATGAATATATTTCTGTTTCCCCTTCAGCAGCTTAACTCAGAGGATACTGAGCTCACCCATGTCCTTGTGCAGGTCCCCATTTGAGGATTTCAGCATCACTTACTCTTTCTCCATTGCTTTCTGCAGAACAGTCCACCTTTCTTTCTCTCCCTTTGCCATCTTTCCCCATCAGGAGCTCCTAAGGTGGTCTGTGTTTGTGAGAGCTCCTGTTCTTCATGACAAGGACACTGCAACAAAGGTCATAATTTTCCCACTCCTTACTAATGATGTGTGTCTATACACACCACCCCCCCACAAAACAACCAGAAAAATAAATTGAAAAATATAAATATTACTTTTATACAAGTATTGCTTTTATATAGTACTTTTACATAGTGTTTATTTTTATATGAGTATTCTTAGAATGTTATTTCCTGCTACAGTAGTTCTTTTTCTCCACTTCTCTTTTTCATGCCTTCTGAACTTTCCTTTCTTCTTTTCTTACTCCAGACAAAAACCAAAAACAATTAATGCCTGAAAGCTAAAAAAAGCACAAAAAGTAAAATGGTGTTCTGGGTTAAAACTTATTGTTCTTATTTGAACACCACCATTATTTCAATTAGCTGCTTGAAATACAGTCATATAAAGGGTTCAAAGTAGTGAAAATGTCCTTCCATATCTCATTGAATGACATTTATTTCTTTGTGTTTTAAATTGCTGAATTCCTTTATCTCTGCTCTCAAAGAATTTTACTGGTGATCTCATAAAAATGATTTTAAGCATGTTAAAGAGTTAAGATCACAATTCTGCTATGAAAGAAGAAACAGCCACACACACACTACATGTGGGAATTACCAGATGCTTTAATTTCAAATGGGAGTAGCCTTTTAATTCCCACCACTCTACCCCACAAAACCATCACTTGCCCGGGTTCAAACTAAAACCCTGCTTCATGTCACTCCTCAAAACCAGAAGGGCTCTGTAAAGCCGATTCCCTCCTGCTACACAGGGCAGGGGTGCGAAGAGAGGATGGCAAGTCTCTGTTAGTCCTTTTGACAGAAAGTTCAAGCAGTTCATAAAAATAGTCATAAGCAATGGACCACAGAGAGTTTGCACCCAGCACAGTAGTCTTTCTCTTGGGACCTCCTTGCAGAATTTCACCTGCAACTCCAGCAGACTCAAAGTATTGAAGCTATGGAAAATCAGAGTTCAGTATTTACCGGTGATAAGGACAGTATGGAATCTGTGTGGAAAAAAATGCTGAAGCTGCAAAGTTAGATAGACTGTTCAAGATTCATTTTTGTTCATGTCAGTATTACTCTCCTGTGCAACAGAGCGCCTTTCTCCATTCAACCTGTGGCTTTGACCACCACGCGGAAGCGACAACCACAAACCTAGTACTGGCTATTTTCTGAAAGTTTAAAGCTGCAACAAATATGTTTCAATTGTATCTTCTTCACATACAGCAGGTAGAGATCTAAAAAACTGCTCTTCCAGGAGGATGCTCTGGAGGCTGCAGAAGTGAAAGGGAAGACCTCTTTTGACTTCAGTCCCCAAAGGTAGAAAAACAATTGAAGGCAGCAGCTGCTGACGAAGCTGTCAAACTTTGTGTATTATGGAGATTTTTGAAGCATATGGGATGAATTTATTTTTATGAAAACTCACTGTATCAGAAGCCTTGATAAATATGGTACAGCTAGAGCAGGATTGAATGTTCCTAGCAAATGCCTGAATGTTATTTTTTTTGGAATTTGCAGGATGAAAAGATCTTCTGTGCCTCGGAAGTTGTGTGGGTGGCAGAACATAACCAGATGTTTGCCAAACCCTCATTGATGTTTTTCTTCTGAATTTTCATTAAAATTGGAACTGAAACAGCACAAAGTCTGAAAGTTTGGACATGGAGCTTCAACAGTTTTATGGATAGATAGAGCAACACTTGCCTGGTGTATTATATTGTAAAGCTATGGAAAGCTTTATTTAATTAGAGCCAATGGATTCTCTCAGGATCTCTGATGCTTTAGAAGAAAACAACTTATTAGCACTCTTGAAACTCATTCCTGTTATCTTGTAAACATTGTCACCCAGTGATGAAAAATAATTTCAGAAAAAAAAAAAAAGAGAGATGTGGGATTTTATTCCTTCTCTGTCTTTCAGACACTTTTTGAGAGTTTATTCAGTCTCCTAAACCTCATCTTCCATGATTGTCCTGAAAGGATAGTTCTATGTTCTACTGAGATCCATACATAACAGTATACAAAATACATACAAACGTATCCTCTTCATTTTGCTGGTTAGCTCTTAACGTCTTTAAGGACTTTCAACATAGCGTAAATCTTGGACATATGAAAGACCCCATCTACCACCACTAGAATCAAACTCTATTTCCCACGCAATACTTTATTAGAAGTCATAAACAAATCTTTTAGCTTGATTTTTTGGAGCAGGAGTTAGCAGAGGTTTACACTTTCTTTTTCGCAATATTTAACCCACTATCTTAATCTTCTGTGAGCAAAGGTTTCCTGTGATCTAGAGGTTAACTGTCTTTCCTGCTACGTGAATAAGGATGTCTGAGTGCCATGAACTGTACTGTTAATAAACACAGTGCAATATGTCTATGGGTCAGAAAATTATTCTCTTTATTGCAGGAAACACTAAGAGAAAGTGTGTGGCTTGAATTACGTGAGAAGTCAGGTGCTTTATACATGTTATCTCTGAACTTAAATGTTTGGGGTTTATTATATATCTCATAGTAAGTTTTGAAAATGAATTCTGATTTCTCTTTTTTCTGAAAGAGGAAACAGGTATATTAAAATGACGCACAGCAAGAGTAAAATTTGTAATAGTTTTTTTTTTGTTTTAAATTACTAGGTGACCTGATTTTTTTCTATTTTTTTTTTTTTATTATATCTTTTAGTCTTAATAAAATGTTTATTTTCATCTAGGGCCAGTGTTTCTTACTCTATCTTCAAACTTTATGAAAATGGATTAAAAATAGAAATTCAATTTCTAAATCAACATAATTTCAACTGATAATGAGCATATTTCACTTAAATATGCATGTCAAAGCGAAATTAGTGGTCTTTATAAAATAAGAAAAATCTCTTTGCCTAAAAAAGTTCAGCAGAACAGATGTTTATTTCCTAAACATTTTGATCAACTAAAATATGCATTTCTATGTTTTTATGTTTTGGTAATAATGTTTTGGACAAAAGCAAAAAGTGCCTGCTTTCAGCAATAAAAATTTTATCTTTTTGTGGACAGATGGCAGATTTCATGTGTGCTGTATTCTATACGTCTCTTTTGAATGAATTGGCTTTTGTTTTCTTCTCTTGCAGGGTTCAATAAGTAGCAATATTCATCTCAGCTTTTTCCTCCTGCTCTGATTGAGGCAGAGGCCCTTAGGAAAGACTGTGGGTGTCAGAGTTCTGAGAGAAACACCTGCAGACTTGGATGAGACATGCAGCCACCTGCAGACAGAGCTGACACATGCACCGACGGATTTTTCCATCCTTTTTTTAATCACAGCATCTTTTGCAGTGTCTTTTGCCATGTTGGCTGTCCTCGTCTTTCATGTGCACCTTCCTTTGCACCTTCCTTTATTTATAAGTTCAGAGATGAAAGCACCTGCCTTAGCGGTAGTCCTTGCCATTGTCTTCAATGTGAGCAGGAGTAAATTTTCTCTTTGCACTTCAGTGCATTGCATAGACTAGTCAGATCTTCCATCCTAAATATACTAATAGGATCCCAGATAGCTACAGATTTGTGAAGAGAGGCACTATAATGCTTTATTAGAAAGTATCCAGGACCAGGATAAATGACTATAATTTCCCCACATGGCGTTATTACACTGAAAATTGCGCACACAGCTTGGACCTGGCATTCATTCATTCCCTGCAATTGCAACTGAACTTCAAAGCATACAGCAGGTATACAGGAATTTATCCTGATGTCTGTAGAGCAGTATTCAGGAGCACTCAGCATCCGAACTGTTGAAAACTATTTTGAAAATCAGGCAAAAAAACATGCTGAAAAGCAAGACTGAGCAGAGACTACAAAATGCAGAATAACCTGTTTTAAACACTTACATACTTTAACTTTCTAAAGGACCTTAAGATCTATCTGCAGCATAAACCACGCCAACACTTCCAAAGAGTCTGCCTATACTAAACAACTATTTACTGATGTTACTCCCTGTAATATCTGCACATAAATGAAAACGATTCACAAAGTTCATATCATCAAGTGCCCTGGCCTACAGATATTGTCAGAGTATGCCTAACACAGAGTGGGTGAGAGGTATAGCAAAAGGCAGCTGCTTTTTTTGTAGCTTTTAAGTGAATTTGGTTGGAAACAAGGATTGAAATCTGTGTTCAGAAGAGGAAGATTTCACTTCCTAAGATTACAATTTACTCACTAACCTACAGGTTGGTGAAGATCTCCAATATCTTCGATTCAAGTGGAACAAATGCCTTATGGTGAGAGAGTGAGCAAGGGGAAGTATAAACCCTGAATTTCATTGACTTATAAAAAAAAGGGGTCCCCATGTTATCTATCCACCTAATGATTAAACTGTCCTCAAAGAAATAGAAGATGACGGACACAAAAACTGGAACCCAGACCACTCTCTTCTCACCCTGGGGCTCCCACTGCTATTCTGGAGAAGGTTCACACAGTCACTCCTCATCAGTCTTCCTAAGATAGACCTAGACCCTAATTAAGTCCCTGAATACAAAGATGAGATGCGCGGTAGCAAAATTCCCAGAGCAGAGGCTGCTGAATAAAGAGAGGTTTATGTCAGTGAGTAGGAACTGTCAGACATAGACCTGGAAGCTATCTCAGGCATAGGCACCTTGGTCAGACTGGGTCACAGCTTGAGAAATCACGGAATCACGGAATCATGGAATCTTCAGAGTTGGAAGGGACCTCTAGAGATCATCTAGTCCAACTCCCCTGCTAAAGCAGGATTGCCTAAAGCACATCCCTCAGGGCTGCATCCAGGCGGGTCTTGAAAATCTCCAGAGAAGGGGACTCCACAACCTCCCTGGGCAGCCTGTTCCAGTGCTCTGTCACCCTCACTGTGAAGAAGTTTTTCCGTGTATTTGAACGGAACTTCCTATGTTCTAGCTTGTGCCCATTGCCCCTTGTCCTGTCACTGGGAACCATTGAAAAGAGCCTGGCACCATCCTCCTTCAACCCACCCTTTAGATGCTTGTAAACATTAATCAGGTCCCCCCTCAACCTTCTCTTCTCCAGGCTAAAGAGTCCCAGCTCTTTCAGCCTTTCCTCATAAGGGAGGTGCTCCAGGCCCATAATCATCTTGGTTGCCCTACGCTGGACTCGCTCCAGTAGTTCCCTGTCCCTCTTGAACTGGGGAGCCCAGAACTGGACACAGTACTCCAGTTGTGGCCTCACCAGTGCAGAGTAGAGGGGGAGAATGACCTCCCTCGACCTACTGGCCGCAGTCTTCCCTATGCAGCCCAGGATGCCGTTGGCCTTCTTGGCGACAAGGGCACACTGCTGGCTCATGGATAATTTGCTGTCTACCAGGACCCCCAGGTCCTTCTCCTCAGACCTGCTTCCCAGCATGTCCGCCCCTAACATATACTGGTGTTTGGCATTCTTCCTTCCCAGGTGCAGGACCCTACACTTGCTTTTGTTGAACCTCATTAGGTTCTTCTCTGCCCAGCTCTCCAGCCTGTCCAGGTCACGCTGGATGGCAGCACGGCCCTCTGGAGTGTCGGCCACCCCTCACAGCTTGGTATCATCAGCAAACTTGCTGAGGATACACTCTGTCCCCTCATCTAGGTCATTAATGAATATTATATTATATTATGAATATTATATTATATTATATAATTATATTATATAATATTATATTAATGAATATATTGAACAAAATGATACCCACATTTGAGCATTTAAGCTATTTGACCACAGACAACTGGAGCAATGTATTTTGATTTTAAAATAGGAAAAAACAGTGTCTTTAGGTACCTCGCTGTATTCTGAGCCCCAGCGTAGTTCCATTTGCTTTGGCAGCTGACTGCACTTTTTTAATTGCCTTTGTCTGACTTCTGGTTCCTTGTCCTACAGGTGCTTTTTTTGAGAGCAATCTATTCTGAGGAATGAGCAAACCCTTTAGATTTCTAAGGTACAGAAAGGACACTTTATAGGTTACTTGCAGAAGCTCAGCAAGTGTCAGAATTTTTATGTCAAACCTGTTAAGGTGGTTCAGCTTTTTTGAAATGCTAATGGAGGAAACAAAACAAAACAAAAGAAAACAACAAAAAAATGCACTCCTATGTGGCTTTTTGAGCATCTTGGTCAATCTTACATGTTTCCCCTAATTAGCAGTCTAGCTGCTACTTTTTGCTGAACTAGTTTTCTGCTAGATTGAGCTGAATCAGATCAGAAATGGGGTCCCAGCAGAGGCAAGAAGGCAGTAAGAGGGAAGGCATTGCAGGAAGCAGGACTATTCCTCTTAGGTCAGTCATGCTACTGAGAACAAGCCAGATGAATAGAAAAGGGTTGAGTTTAGGAATGTAGATAAACTTTTCTTTTATTGGAAAATTTATAGTAACCCTATTATTCATTGAAGCAGGAAAAGAATGGCAAAATATTTTTTAAAGTGAAGCTATTTTAGCTTGTTCCTAGAGTTGTTTTTAGCTGCTAAGGAAACAAAAAGTGAAGTTGTAATCCTATTTAAACGTGGCTGATGTAAGTTTGGTGAAAAAAAGTCATAATAAAACTTACCGAAAAAACTTATAATGAGACACCTGGAAAACAGGACATAAAATTCATAAAACATGGTGCAAGAGTAATGTTTTAATGTATTTTGTCATATTTTATTCCCAGGTGATTTTTGTGGAAATAACACTTGTTCTGTTTCTTCCAGGTGAAGTTAAGATAAAGACAGCAAAAAACTTTAGTTTTAGTTTTAGTTTTTAAGTTAAGATAAAGATAGCAAAAAACTTTAGTTTTAGTTTTAGTTTTTAGCTTTAGTTTTAGAAACAAGGTCTGTTAAATCTGCTTCTTTACTTTTGCTTAATTAAACCTGTGACCTTCTATAAGAATTTCAGCAAATAATCAGAAAGAGCCATACCTAACTTCAGCATGATGTGATGGCCAGACAAACATACTGAGTAGATACGTTGAGTCTTCCACAAAGCTTTAACAACTAGTGTTTCCAGTTTCCTCCAGCTTTAATCTTTCATCATTTAAAATGGTACAAAGATAAGATCCTTTGATTCTTTGGTGTTTTATATGTGAGTAAACTACAGTGCCTGGGCTCATTAGAGAGAGACTTAGACCAAGAGGAGACCTTGATTTGTTAATTATTGGTCAAACACCAAGTAATGTTATTGTCTTCTGGAAATTTTAGGCTATGAAGGCCATTGTAATTATTTTTAGCCACAAGAACAATTTCATTCTCTTTTATTTTATTTTATTTTTTTTTTTAATCTTAGCTCCCCCAAAACAGGAAAGACATCACAGTTAGAAATCCTTGCTGCTCACCAATGTCCACTGTTGCAGAACCATATACATTACACCTGGAGCTGCAAGATAAGAGGCAATAGATGCTCTCTGTGAGAAAAACAGCTCTGTCACACGGCTAAACTTTCCTGAGCTGACGTGCGTGTTATGAGTATGTATTTTATGCATCCAGGATCATGGCTCTGTTCCCTGCGGAAGAATACAAATTGTCAAGTGAGAAAGTCCATGAAATAACCTGTGAGATTAGGCACTTTTTGCAAAATTCTCCTCCGTTCCCTGGTGCTCTCCATGCTTCTTCCCACTAGATGGCACCGAGCATCTGCTGCATCCTTCCGCAAGGGCTGGCTCACTGGCCCTCCCTCCGGGAGCTGCGTATCAGCACAGCTCCATTTTTACACCTAGCAATAAATCCCACAAATTCAACATTCCTAAATGAATGCCAAACCAATTCACTCGGTTTCCCCCATGCCCAGGCTCGAGCTAAACAGCACGGCCACAACAAGCAGTGGGGATGGTGGCAGAGCATAGAGTCATAGAATTGTTTAGGCTGGAAAAGAACTTTAAGATCATGAAGTGTAACTGTTAACCCAGCACTGTCAAGTCCACTGCAGTCCCTCAGCATCACATCTGTCCATTTTTTAAATACCTCCAGGGGTGGTGACTCCACCACTTCCCTGGGCAGCCTGTTCCAATGCTTGGCAACCCTTCGTTGAAGAAATTTTTCATAATATCCAATCTAAATCTCCCCTGCTGTGATTTGAGGCCCTTGTTTTCTTGTCCTATTGCTTCTTACTTGGGAGGTTTGCTGTTGCCTCTGGAGCTGATCCACAGAGCTCAGTACTTGACTGAGCTGAGCAGGGTCAGAAACAATGCAGCTGCGTCATTACAATGCTCAGAATAATATTTATGTGCTAATTGCTTGCGTGGGTGCAACATCCCATAGAGCTGATGGGATTGCTGGTCCTGACCTAACTCCCAGGGCCCCCAGAGCTCCATGGCTTCCCAAAAGCTCCCAGTGGCAAGTCTCATAGAGCCGTTTGACAGGTTTTCCTTGCAGAGAGATGCCCAGATGCACTGAAGCTATATTCCTTTCCAACAGGAGCCTACGTGCTGAGATTTTCAATTGCACTTCATTTCCCTCACCTGCAAAGGGCAGTTTTTTGCTCTTTTCATCAATAGCAGTGACTGCAAGCCTGTCCCTGCTGTCTAGGTAGCAATGTGGAAATAGCATAGCTTTGAAATTGTTCTCCCTAGTTAGGGAGTACCTGTTTTGCAGTGTAAGACTAGAACTAGTCCAGTAGGATTTTTTTCCTTTTAAGTCCCCTAAGGGATAAAGAGGTGTTACTGATCCTGACCTAGTGAAGGAAATAGGAATTTTACCGTTGAGTATGGACAGGTATAACCATTGCTGGGATGGTGGAAAAGAGGTCACAGCAAGGCAGAACTGCATGGATTCTTTCACCTCCTGGTTTGCAAATCTGGCATTTGAAAACACAAGGTATGCGTACTCTGTGTACAAAACATAGAATTGTAGAAATCATAGAATTGTTTAGGACTGAAAAGACCTTAAGGTCATGAAGTCCAACCATAAACCTAATGATGCCAAATCCCCCACTAAACCATGTCAGTGTTCATGGTGAGAGAAGTCCTAGGATGGGAATAAAGATAGAGACAAAATATTGCAAAAGGAAAAGGAGGTAAAATCATTCTCAGCAAGGGTGGATTTTTCCTCAGCTCAAAGTTTTGTATCGAATGGCCACAGATAATATGCCACAAAAACTCTATTTCCCAGTATTATGCCTGCAAAACACAATGAAAACACATTACTTCAAAATGTGATTGGTCAGTGCTAAAGACAGGTGTCATGTGAGGATCAATGAATAAAATGCATGAATAACAACTCCTTTTTTACAGGAAGGTGGACTCCATTTTTGGGATTTAGCTTATGGCACTAAGTTACATTTGTTTGCTTAGAATCTAGTTTCACTTCCCTTACAACTCCCCAGGTACAACCACTGTAGACTGCTAATTATCACAGAAAATCCTAATTGGGACCAACTTCTGTCATGAAGAAAACTAGGGCTAATTTTGTACTGGATGAGTCCATTTATTTCACAAAAAAACCCCCCTACTCATTATATCTGCCTGGTCATGTGAATCAATATTTCATGCAAAGTATTTAATGAGATTATTTTGATTTCACACAAAAAAAAAAAAGAAGAAAGAAAGACAGAAAAACACCACCAAACAACAACAACAAAAACCCCCACAAATACAAAACTTGATTTCACACATCCCTTTCCCTCATTTTTTTTGAGTGAAACATGCTATTCTGTTCCTCTGAGGCTTTAGACTAGTCTGCTCACAACAATAGCTGGGTTCCTTCCAGCAGTGCATTAAGCAACATGACTGTACTGTCACATATTGTTTCTCTTTCATCGTCTTCCCTGGGGGGAAAGTAGCATATGCAATGGAGAGACTCATTTTGCTCCAGTATTCTGTACTAATTGGCTTTTCCTAAACAGTGAAGGCATCATGCCCAGGAATACCACATTGCTGTAGACCAGCTGAGAAGTGACATGAAATACCTGAGGCCAGATCATTGTTCATCAGGAGGGGACAGCGTGTCCAGACATTTTCAGTTTTTCACCCTTATCTCATGATGAAATTTTACTTTATTATAGCCAAAAAAAGCACAATATTTTTATTACCTTTACATTGTTCTTTTTCCTTTATGGAATTTTTCTGAATACTCAAAGCCAGATCTGAAGTCCTTTCTGAAATGCAATTTCCATGCAACTGAAATTGTTACACATCACTTCAGTGCTATTATAGTTGGCAGATGATCTTTTGCTCACTTTTATCTGTAAATTCCTCAGGAGTTTTATAGACAGTGCTTGAAATGGTAATTCAGACACTCTGAAATAAAGCTGGTAGGCAAATGTAAAGAGCTGGAATGTTGTATCATTGTATATAGACCATTTCAACAACAATTTGTGAGAATAAAAGCACAAAAATGAGGAGTCAAAGGGCTTTTTGAAAAACAGCCAGTGTCTGCCAGACAAGCACAATGATTTTGATCCAGTACTGTACTGTGTTGTATTTCTTTCTGCAATCTGCTCTTTTTAAACATTTCTGAGTGGGTACCAGTGGTATTATGCCCTGATCTATTATGCAGATTTTACTTGTTAAACTGGTGAAATTTAATTCTCTTTTCCTTCCCCCATCCCTTGGACAGTTCTGCCATCTCATGATGAATTTTCTGGGTTATTTGACTCTGATCTTGGTTTGAAAAGCAAAGATTCTTATTCTTTCTTTCCTCTTTTTCAGATCAAAAAACCAAGCCTGCTTATCAACCTGCTCTTTCCAGCCAGGAATTAAATAATTTTTCAGCTCTGTAAGGTGATGGACCTTTCACCCATAATAGCTTGAAATGTCAGAATAAGAATTGAAGTATCTAATGCCAACAGACTGGACTCAGGGCTTCTTAGAAACATAAGTAAAGTGAATTTTACTTGTCCACTTGTCTAGTCTGAGAGTCTGGACAAAACTCTTCCTGTTAAAGGAAGGAGGCAAAAAAAAAAAAAAAAAAAGGCAAAAGAATAGGGTTATAGGGATATAAAGGCAGATAGAAAGCTTGAAGTCCCTTCAACAGCAAGTCTCATTTTCCACAACTCCTTTATAGATAGTGCAGAAAATTGTCCAGTGGTCAATTTTCTGCCCTATGATCTGTTGTCCTGAGCATTATGCCTATGACTCCCAGTTAGAGCTAATCCAGAGGTACCAGAAGTACTGGACCAGTTAGTGTGGCAAGAACAACACATAATGAGAAGTTATAAGGATCACTGCTGGGGTTTGCAGTAAAAGCAGGCATCCTCCAGTTCTGCGACAATAGAAGTTTTACTGGCAAGTTGGTAAGAGAAACACCAATTTCAATATCGATGTCCACACTGAAAAATGCAAAATAACTGTTCTTCTTTCAGGTTTAGCATGTTATTCATATCCTATAAATTTTCCACTTAATTAATTTACATTTTTCATGGACAAAAATATGCCATTCAAACCTTCCATTAAATAAAATATTTTTTAAAAAGTTGACAGAAAGCAGTAGAATTTATACTATAAGAAGTCTGTCAGTTCATACCTCTAAATCTTCTCTCTTAAAAATGGCTTTAGTGTATATTAATTACTAAAGATTGACCAAAACAGGTGGTCAAAAGGTGTTGGACAACATCTGTGTGACAGGAGAGGCCTTTTCACTTTTATGGACTCTGTAAATCCTTTCTCCTCCCTTACAGCATGTGAACATCATGTGCTCAAGGGAGCTTTGGGAAATGTGCCCAAAACTAGCCTATTGGCCATGGCAGTAGCTCATCTGGAAGAGGAACTGAGGACCAATTGGATGCTCTTCTCTTTTTGTCTGCCTTAAACTGCACATAACTTGGATGCGCTCAAGATTTCTACAAAGGCATAGTTCATGTTTTTTCAAAAAAGCTAGGGCTGAGGGTCACCAGACTAAACAGAGACATCTGTATTTGACTTAGTCACGCTACACTCCCAGTTTTAGTGAACGTAAACCTACTCAATATAGTCAATGGGGACTAGATGTGATTCATTTCATTCTAAAGTAAAAGATAAAAATAGGTCAAATGAGTCACTCCCAGAAGCTCCTATTTCTCGACACAGACTAGGAAGGCGTCTTGGGTGACTAACTCAGATTGAGACATATACTTTGTAGTTCTTTAATACTGGATGAGATTGCATTTGCCCTGAATGGTGGTCACTACCCTCAAGGCAAGTAACCATCCTGATTTAACCACCTTTTGTGCATTCAGCCACAGCCTTACACAGCAAGTCCCACACCTTCATCCCTGTAGTCTGCACACAGACAGACACCTGAAGTGGTGGCTCCAGGGAAGGAGGAAATTTGTCTGGATTTCTACCCCCAGGAAATTTTATGTCCTGATTTTGTGTAGGCTTATGGCAATGCCTACAAGACCAAGTCATGGACAGGACTTCTGTCACAGTGCATTGGACACAGGCAAAATAATGATCTGATCTCCAAAGGAACTAGCGTGAAATACGGAAAAGTGCTAGAGGGCCTGTAAGTGCAATGGCTATGGAGTAGAAGCCATACCAGGAATGCTTTTCATTTCCACACCTACAGATGGTCACAGATCAAAATCAGACTGGCTTAGGTCTGTTCAGGGCATATAAATTAACCAAAGCTATCAAATTGAACACATTCACTTGACACATTTTTCATAATGCAGAATTATTTTAGTGATCAGTTAATAGAATATCTTTGCCTTGAAGCAGTGTTCCTCTGTCATTTCACTCCTGTTCCTCCAATGTTCTTCCTTCTTTGCACAAAAAGATATTTCATTCCTCAGGACTGTAAATCTAACAATGTAGACAAAAATTGTCATAGGTTAGAGCACAATAATATTCTGTTAGAGTTTCTTAGAATCTTTACATGTGCATTTGAGTATTACTACTTTTTTTTGTTAATTTTACAAAATTACACTCCTTACATATTTAATGAAATGTTCAAATCGTTATTAAAAAAAATATATAAATGAATTCCCTAAGTTACGAGTCTCAGTAAAGTTCTTTTAATTTTTCAGTTTATTAAAGTACTTTGTTTCTTCTGTAACTTCTTCCCTGAAGTCTCTCATTTTTCATTTGAGGGCAAACAAGTTGTCTCCATCCCAGACAGATTAAAAACTCGTGTTCAAAAAAATTCAGAGAAAATGTCTAAATTGTTGAATAGGTACAAACATAATGGAGTATTTAATTTATTTTTTTCTTATGTCTCAGTTTGACAGGTAGGTTTTACAGAGCTTGAAGCACCATTGTACCTCATGAAACTAATAATTTAATACTTCACAGGTAAGGGGGATTGGTTTGGTTGACATAGTCTGGTTGGATTTTGGAAGAAGTTTTTGTCAGAATTCCTCACAGTGAAAGTCTTAAAGGAAACCAGATTACTATGAGACAGTTAGTACAGTCTTCATTTTGATTAAAAGACAGTTGAAAGATAAGAAGCAGAAAGCAGGAATAAATAATTTTCACAACTGAAGAGTGTCATCTTTGGATTTTTGCAGAGATCTGTGCTAGGAACTGTGGCTCTCAACACATTTATAAATAACGCAGAAAAGTCAATAAATAGCATAGTAACACATTTTGGTAATGGTTCTATAATCTTTACTTGCAAGAAAGATGAAGGCTGACTGGAGAATTACAAGAGCTTATAAGAATCAGTGGCACAATAAGAGAAGAAAAAGTTTGTTTCAAACAAATGTAAAGTGATGCACGTGAGGAAACTAAACCACAATAACCTAATTTTTTTGTTAAAGGCAATGTACTCTGCACATACTGTTACGACTCAGGGATGAGATCTGGAGTTTTTAATAGATATTCCGTGAAAGTAGCAGTTTAATGATTAGCAGTAGTCAAAGACACATGTTAAGAAGAAGAAGAGAAGAAGAAAAGGATCAGCAAATGAAATCTGGAAAATCCTTAAGTCAGTGTATGCTGTGATGTTCTTGCATCCTGAGCAGGTAGGATTCTCAGCAGACAGGTAGCTGAAATAAGTAGGTAATCCAGAGAAGAAATTAGTGAGGGAAGAAAGATGACATGGTATACAAGAAGTAACAAACAAGTGACCTAGGGAGGGCCAATAAGATTCACTTTTGTGTGTTCCAAGGGCATCAGATGAACTTCATAGGCAGGCAATCCAAGATGAAAATAAAGGAGGTGGTAATTCACACAATTCTTATTTGGGTGTGCTGCACCTTCCTACGAGGTGCTCTGTGTGCTAAACATCTGCCTTGGTTCAAAGGCAGGCAGGGCAGATTAATGGAGGAGAAACTCAGTGAGTGCTGCTAACACTACCTCCATCTCTGGAAGTTCCCAAGCCACACATGAAAGAGTATTCAGCAAAATTATTGCTGTATACTTCTCCTGGGCATACTTTTTCCCTAATACTCTCTGCTTTCGTTTGCTTCAGAAACATGGGAGGAAACTGAATCTCTGGCCCAGATGAGTAAGGCCAATCTCACGTTCTTTCTGTGAGCCCTCACCATCTGCTCCTGTATGCACTCTGCATCTCACAGGCAATGGGGCTTACAGACTATACTGTGGCAGCCTGAGATGTAATTACAGAAAAATTTTCTTCAGCAAGAAAACCAGATGGCAGTGGCACAACTGGGAGGGCAGGCAACTGTGGCAGGGGGACTAGAACAAACAACTGGGGTCAGAGGAAGAAAATTTCTTAAAGTGGCTTTGCTGCCAAAACCAATGTTAGTGCGATTGACCTCTTCAGTAACACAGTCTGAAGTGCCGAGCTAAAATAAAATCCTTTGTATTTTATTGTCATACTAGCAAATCAGAGCATTTAAACAAAAAACAACATAAATTCAGAAAAAAATGTTGATTTTGTGGAAATTTCATTTCCTGTTAAAAGTATCTCCTTACCTCCTCCTTCGTCTTTCCTTCCAAATAAACCAAAAATTTTCAGGGGAAAGTTCTCAACAAATACTCCTCTGCAAGGGTGAGGCAGCTGAAGTGAATGAAGAGAACAGGTCCCTGCCTTGGGCTCCTTATGATGCCCTAAGGGATGAAATATAAATAAGGGTCACAATTCCAGTTTCCTGATGTGTGCTGGGTTGCACAAGTAGTAGAGGAAGAGTTCTTACTGCCAACATCTCCTTCATGTGAAAACAGCAGTATTTCACAGGGTAGTTTGCAGGTGTGGGAAAAGATTGCTGTCAAGGAACAATATGATGTCCTGTAGGCACATGAAAGATGGTCAAATGAGAAGGATCACCCCCAGCCCTTGGGCCAACAATTGAATCATGCTGTTTTAACTCATCTACAGAAGTAAAAATATTTTTTATTTTTTTTTACTAGTGCAAACTTTGCAAGAATTAGCCATATAATCTGCATTATAATTCTCAAATTCCAATTAATTTCCCAGACACAATAAATCCCTTTGCACAGCAAATGATTCCTCATAGCGAGCTAGCTAGAAAATAGGTAAAGCCCTTCAAACACTGATATGCAAGTAAATGGCAATTAATATTAAGTAATCTCTTGTGAGAATATTACATCAAACTAGTTTTTTTTTCCATATCCTAAATTTGCCTAAAACTTAATAAGAATTAATTCCAGAGCATTTAAGGAGGATTTACATTTAGAACTAAGTTAGTGTGCAAAACGGTTAGAGATCTTCAGCTAATAAAACGTTACATCAATATAATGAAAAAAACTAAGCAAAAGAGCACCTAGATGTTCCTCAGCCCTTCAAAGTCACCTTTCCAGAATCACAAAAACTTCAGCATGAAAGAGAAAAGCCAATGTCAACATACACAAACAAAAGGCAGAAAAGAAGTTGAGCTTTCTAAGTGTAAGAGAAATTAAAATATAATTACTAGAGGCTGATCTACTGAGGCCAAGGCTGTAAAACTTTGTTCCAATGGAAACGGTTTAATAACAGTAGTACTTAATCTGCCAATAGTGCCAAAAAATGAGCAAGTATGGATCATTCCTTAGAGCTGGAGTTCTGGAGTGTCGCAGAATGAGGATGATATTCCCAAGGCAATACTTTGGTGCCATTTGCAGTTAAAGTGTTGTTCAGAAGGCTTTTACTTCTTCACCAGTAGAGTGAGACACAAAGGAACAGTGAACTTTTAAGTACCATTTAGTAGTTTTTCAGTGCTGTAAAGCTGTTACCTGAGGGAGGGTTGATGTTCAGTGACAGATGGAAGGTCCATCTAGCAGTATTAGCAATCAGACAAGTAGACTAAAGTGCAGAGTTCAGGTGACTAGAGGACACAGAGGTACTGTAGCAAAAGTTTTGTCTCTGATTGCAGAATATTTATCACTTTTAGAAATGAAAAAGATGTTTTTCATTGCTGATTTTAAAACAAATGCAAAAATCTTGTCTGACACTGTTTTAAATTTTCTTGAATAATAAAGTACCCTGGGACCTTTGCTGCATGAAAGATAGTACCTCAATGTGCTTTATTGTTGTAATTTCCATGGAAATTAACATTCACTTGCAC
Organism: Larus michahellis; assembly: GCF_964199755.1. Lineage (NCBI taxonomy): Eukaryota > Metazoa > Chordata > Aves > Charadriiformes > Laridae > Larus > Larus michahellis. Next base: position 5,870,277 of record NC_133930.1, read on the forward strand.
GGTTATCACACTTTCCTTGTAACATAAAGTATAACCATCTAAATCCCTTTGAAATACAGTCACTGAGGTACTATCAGTCTGACTCAAGATTTGATCTACATTTCTGCTTGAGTTTGCTGAATACTTTTGTTTTTCTTCCTGGTGTTGAGCTATACAAGTTAATACTGAACTAAACTTTAAAACTCAGCATCCATTTCCTCCTGTTTACTTTTTTCTCCTCCTCCCCCCACCCCAATCTCTTCTGTTCAGGTTCTTGCCTATTCCTCCTCCTGTGTCCACTGCAGGCACATTATATTTGTATGCTGTTCACAGCACCAGTTAAAACCTATAGAATGCAAATCCATAAGGAAATTCATCCATGTTCCACATGCTGACAAACCTCAGGACAGTGGCATATCTCCACTACAAGCTTCGCAGTATTGAAGATGTTTGCTAACAATTTGGGTGAATCAGGGTTTCCCAGGAGCCAGAGCTCAGCAACAACCTTCTTACTGGTGCAGGTTCACAGAGCTCTGTTCTTTGAGACAGCTGTTGTTGCCCAGTTGACATCATAGTGTCTTAAATTTCCTGTTCACCAAACACTGGCATTCTCCTGCTATTCCAACCTGCTCATCACACACAGCCTCCTGCCAGCGTCTCACCATGTGAGTGTCCAAGTGCTCCAAGAAGCTGCCTGTGGACATTATACCATAGTGTTCGGTCTTCTTGCCTTTATTTTCTAGAGAAGTCTTGATATCTTTTACCAAAACGTATTCCTGTGTCTGTAATAGCATAAACACAGATTTCTGGATGTCTATCATCACAGAAAAAAATGCAGAACACCCTCAGATAATCATGGGAGCTCATGGATGTGATGCTAAATTTTGATCTTACTAGAAAAAGGCTAGAAGGCTTCTCCACAACACAGTCTTTTTATAATGGTAAATAAGAAAGGGATTAGTCGATCTCACAATAGCAAGAGAAGGCGGCGTATATTTGGTATGTGACTCAAGAAGCGTTTTGCAAGTGAAAGGAAGGCACCTCTTCTCTCATATGGTGGATGATCTTTTTCTCCATTGTCCAGTCACTGGGGACAGTGGAAGATATTTCAAGAGGCACACAGGAAAGGAAAGAAAAAAGCTGTTAAATATGTCTCTGGACCTCCTTAGAACACCAAACTAATAGTGAGTGGTCCACACTTGTAAGTTAGCTAAGTGACTGTTCACTGCTCAGTGACTGGCTCAGTGAATAACTTGTACTTAACAACAGAGCCACTGCTGTTAAGCTAAACGCTGCATCCCACTGTTATATCTTTCTATAACTGCTTGCATTTTTGTAAATCTGTACTATTGCTAGATGGAGGTGACTTTCTTTCTTTATCTTACCAGTAACAAAGCCAACCTCCAGTTCCAGTGGCAACACTATATTTCATATGTCTAGAATTACAGTCTAAATGACCTAGCCTTTACAAAAGTCAAGACAGGTCAAGAGTCTGGTTATAAATCAGCAACACAAAATACAACCGAAAACTTCAAAGAACTCATACAACAAAGTGCCTGGTTATTAACTTTCCTGTACCGTTTATATGGGCTCCATCCTGAGTTTTCCTTATAAAAATCACTGTTTTAAGGACATTCACACTTAGTCACCCTATGCTTCCCTGTAAAGACTAAATACCTAATAATGATACTTATGGAATGGCATGTTGTTTCAAAGTATTGTTTTAATTTTCTTTTTTATACACAGCTTCACTGAGGGTTGGAATTAATTTTGGAATTCATTCACTTAACTACTACTTATCTGCTGTGAAGGTGATATGCCTGATACGTAGGCAACCTGTTATTTGGATGCTGATGTTTTGTTACTAAAGTAAAGTCATGGTGAAACAGTACAACATTAACTTTGGACAAGATAATATTAACCAGTAGTATCAGCAGCCTTGTAGAGAGACCAAAGCACAGAGATTTAGGAACTCAAAAGTCTTTACCTTGGAGAAGTCACATCAACCCAGTATGCCTCAGTTTTCTTACCTGTTAACTGGGTGCTAATAATAAAAAGACATAACAAATTGACATATGTTACAAAGTTCTAGAGAGGAGATAGACATCATTAGTGTCCCAGAAAAATAAATGGATAAGAATCCTGTGTCTTAATGACTGTTATTCTGTAAAGTGAAATTCAAAGTTCTCTGACAGGAGATGTTATAAGTGGCCTTACCTAAAGATGCTTTATCCATCTATCAAAACATCAAAGAAAGCAGAGAAAATTATGGTTAAATTTCTGCATATTTTCTCTAGTGTTCTACTTTAAGTTACTGCTAATGTCAATTAGGTATATTCAGCAGATTTGACATTTTGTGCTTAACAAATTGATGAAGATTTGAAGGTAATGCAGTGCAGTTTTCTTTTCTTTTTTTTTTTTTAAAGACTTTTAATTACTACTCATCCTAGCCAACAGGGGTTTTACTTTTGATTAAAGTAGTATTGAGTCCTTGACAATGGTTGACACAATCCATCTGAATTTAATTAATTTTTCTTTCCTTTTTTATTTCCTTTTACTGCTGTAAAGTAAGAGACTTGGGAAGAAAGACATTTCAGTTTTATACATAGTAACAGATGCTTTCGATAGTACATAAAAATTTGACTTTATTAACTCAATCAGGATATCCTAATTAATCAACACGTATTACTGGAGTTAGAATACTTCTTCTGGAGCTGGTGGAATAAGTTGCAAATCAATGTAATTATTCCAGACTTGTCAAAAGGAGAGTGTCATGAAGCTACAAATTGATTCATTTATGTTGAGTTTTTACAAATGGTGAACTTGCTGCTCAATAGCAATAATAATATCCTGATACCTTCGCATTTCAGAAAAGAAAAACAAAAAAATATTCCCTGTAGGAAATAATAGCAAGCAGAGAAATGGAGAATAATGCATATAACAATCCCTCAGTAAATTCTACATCACATGTGCTTAACTTAAAACTAAAGTTAGAAGATTATGTTAGAAGATTACATTATACTATTCAGTGTTGCAAATATCTTAGCAAATGTGGGTTTTGTGATCAGGGATTCAGGAAACTTGTTATGTCCATTTACATCTTCTGGTAGGATAAGTTAGAGTATCAATAAAACCATGGTCCTATGGTATGGCAGCTCCCTCATCACACTAACTGACTACCAATGCTGGATCCACCCTAGTTGAAATTTAAATCACCACTTTTATCCTCTTTCATCGTCAGTCAGACATTCTAGAAATGAAATGTATCTGAAAATTTTGAGATATAGTCATAAACAGAAGTAGAACAGAATTTGTTACTTCTATCAGTCTGTTATTTTTCAGGCTAATATCATAGAATAATTTATGCTGGAAGGGACCTTAGTAGGTTTCTATTCCAACCTTCTGCTTGAGGCAGGGTGCCCCAGAATTCAGACCAGGTTGCTGTGATCTTTCTTGAGTTCAGTCACCTCCTGGGTGAAAGATTTCACAGCCTCCCTGGGCAACTTATTCTAGTGCCTGACTGTCCTCATGCTGAGAAATATTCCTTTACATCAAATTGTAACCATCCCCTTTTCAATTTATGTCCGTTATCTTTTGTCCTTCTGCCATGAACTTCTTTAAAAAGACTCCACCTACTCAGAAATCTCCTTGCAGGCATGGGAAGGATGCTGTCAGGTCCCCCCAAAGCCATCTCTGCTTCTGCCTGAATAAGCTCAGCTCCCTCAGCTTCTCCTCACAGGGGTCATGCTCTGTCCCCAGATATTTTATTGGCCCTTGCCAGGCTCACTGCATCTTATTGATGTCTTTCTTGTATTGAAATGACCAAAATTGGATCACCTTACAAAAAGGATTATCTGTATCTTTTTATGAGGCAGACAATTTAAACTAGTCTTAGATATTTTTCTAAAACTCAGCACTTTGAGGACTTTTAGCAATATTTGATGAATGAAAATATTTTTAACATGAATTTATTTAATGTCGGTATAGCAATTGTTCTCTGACTAAAGTTTCATATTACCCAGTAATTAAATTTCACACAAATCTATACCAAAACCACAGCATATCAACTTTAATAGCAAAAGTCCACTAAGGTATCTCTGGATATTTTAGTGAATCTTATGCATATGTTACATGATTTCTTATTGTTAGAAAGATACATGAAAACAATTTCTTTTTAAATATTCCATTCATATGAAAGGTGAAACCTTGCTTCCTACCAACATCTGTGGGAGATTTTCCATGAACTTCAACAAGAGTCATAATTCATCCAGACTGTACAAACAGTGCCTCTGTCTGAATATGAATCCAAGCACCAAACTATAAATAATAAATGTGGAATTTGAATTGAAAACTAGGCAAATGTTTTACAAAATACGATGCCTGGATTACTTCCTAGACACTGTATCAAACAGCTCAGGGTGACTTAAAAAGCAACGAGTTACTTTAGGATCTTCTTTACTTCTGTAGGAGGTGCTGTATGCCGTGCCCTGAATCAAGCCATCCCATCCGCATCCTCTTGTTTCACATGTTTCCTAACATCACCTATCCTGCAATAAGAAAGCAGGAAGCATATGATTAATACTGCTGACAGTTGCTTCTGATTTACACTCTTATTTCTCTCCCTAATTACTGAGCACTATTCTAAATGCTCAGAGCAAAGGTATTGGAATAAGCCTCTCAGCAAATGAAAATCAGACAGCAGACTTGTTAGAGACCTGAAAATTTTGCAAAATCACATTAAAGTGAAACAAGACTGCTAGAGTTGATAGAAAAAAAAAAGCTAAAATTTTAGATGAAGGGACAAGACCAGCTATTCTCAGTTCTTGTGTCCATCGTCTATACCAGTTCATGAAGAGGTATATGTGCTTTCATTCAGCACTCTCTTATGTGTTGAATTTCCAAGTATCAACTACCAGGACCTATTATTATTATTATTATTTCAGACTATCAGAAGACAAAGCAGAAATCTGATTTTCTGTGGCTATGCAGTGTTCTGTTTGGACAAGACCTCCCCAGCTGTGGATCCCAGGCTCTGGTTTTGCCTGTTCATATCTATGCACTGGATCCCCGCATGTCAGGTGGGTGCCTGTGGTGGAGAGAAAAAGACTTTACTGAGAGGTTCAAATTCACAATTTATTTGGACTTCACTCACAGGTCCAATACACCACTATTGCAAGTTTCTATGGATGCAATGGAAAAATGCATTATTGCAATTTAAGGAAAAAACAAAAAAACAAAAAACCAAAAAAACGAACAAACCAAAAACAATTCACAGAATACACTGTTACCACCTAACAAGTGATCCCGAAAAGTAACAACACAAACCACCAGTGCACTAGATATGTATGAATACCTTAAACGAGTGCACAAATCATGATCTTAGAGCATGTTAAACATCATATATATGTTATTAAATCACTTACCCTCTCTCAGATAAGGCCACTCAATCCCAGGAAGTTACCTTGCACTGTGTCCTTTACAAGGAGGGGAAGAATCTCCTACAGGCCAGCTCTGTCTTTGGAAGAGTCCTCATTTTGCTCCCCAAAACTTTGGACTTAAATATCCTATTTCGATGACTGGGCAGGGTTGTGCCTGAATGGATTGCACTATCTGGGATGGTTATCTCTGGTGGTTTGATGGCCCCTTAGGTAGCAATGTTTATTTGGTGATGTCTGGTCTCACACTCACTGGATAGTGGTGGGATGTGACTCAGGGCATTTTGTTTGTTAAAGGCACCATTCAGGTTTTGGTTCTTATTGTAATGCAGTGTTGAGACCACCCCGGGCTGAGCCATTTCCACAGCTCCCCCCAAGTTACCTCTTGGTAGATAGGGATCAATAAGCATCTGCTAAGGCAAGAGTTGAGTAACAACTCCCTGCATCTTACCTTTTGTGTTCTGCAACCGGTTTGGACAGGTGATCACATTCAGTGTCTGCTGGACTTCATTCTTTTTTTCTGGGATTTTACAGTCTGTATTTTTTCCCAAGGCATCATGTCAAAGATGACAGTTGTTTACCCAGTAGCACATCTTCCATTGCACTTGGCCATTCTTGAAATCAGTGAGTCTGAGTGAAAATAAAACATTGGCAGTGCGGTGTTATCAACAGAAGGCACACTGCTAGCGCTGAAAAAAAATAATGGGCTCGTTCTTATAACAATACAGTAATGAGAATATTCAATAAAAACTTTCTAGTTAACTCTAGACTTCCTAAGGGGACCCATGTGAACCTCTCAGCTCACTTCCCAAATATCAAAAGCCACAGAGGTGCACAATTATCTCTGCCATAGAGGGCATGACAAAGCACTGGTCTCTGCAACTCCCTGATGATTTGAGACTCATCCTACCTCATCCAGGCAGAGCAGAATTTTTCATCATCACCACTGCTGGTCTGTAGTTCAAATGCAAAGCTCAGGCTCAAACTTACACAGAGACAGTCTCTCATACACATCTGTACTCCTTCCAGTACACAAAGGGGATTGTCTCTTGCTAGGCAGACACACCTTTAACAGCAGCTGAACAACAAAAGAAAGAAGCTGCATCTTTCTTGATAATCTAGTGTATGCATCCCCCTTGTTCCAGGCTGCTTCCCAGAAGCCCCATAAAACGTCTTTCTTGTAGGAGCAAGATAACTTGTTCCATTTAAAGGCACAGAATGTGAGAAGTTGTAACCGGTAAGTGTGATATACTTTTCGCAAGCGTGATGGAGTAGAGACAAAGAATAATGGGTAATAATGAAAAGCAAAATCAGCAAGCAAGTCTCTATAGTCACATAGACTAAACTGACTGTGTGACATTTCAATTTTGAGTGAATGCCATAAAATGTAGAAAATACAGGTTTAATGAATATGTCTACATAAAAGCATAAACAAGACAAACCTTTTCAGTGCAGTGTTTATATTTACAGCACATAAGTTACAAATTAAATTTACTCTGAGATGTGCTTCTGATACGAATGACTTTTCTTTAGAGAAATATTATCCATAATCATCAGATCACTGAGAGCAAAAAGGATCCATTAGTGATGTTGGGGATGATGAACTGAAGTAGTGTTTAGTGGGTTTTAATTATGCTAAAAGATAAAGTGCTTGGGGAAGGGTGTAAGTCATACCTAAAGGAAGGAAAATGAACTGACTTTATTTAAGCAAGTAGACATGTTTATTTCAAACAATTTTGAGCTGATTGCTTAGTACATTAATATGTTTTCCGGAGCTGATATATTCCAGTACTCAGCAGTTATATTGTTTAATATCACCAGTCAAAACATTGAAAAACTATGAGTCTTGGCTATAAAGATTTTAAGTTATGAGATTTAAAAATATGTATAAGATTTTTTCATCTTTTTGCTCCAAAGATATGCAAAATTCTCTCTGCAATCAGAATATTGCGACTATCATTATTTAAAAAAGCAGGATTCCTCAAGTGCTCACAAGCTGAGACTTTAAAAAGGGTACCAGGAGTGAAATACTGACTTCACTGAAGTCAACAGAAAACATATCGTTGATTTCAAGAGGACAGGATTTCAATATAGCGAAATTCATAATTAAATTGTAACATGTGGCACCTCTGCTGCTTGTAAATTAACAGAATCTCTCTGGAAATGCATTGTAGCCAGGAGTTTAATTTAAAACTGCTTAGGACAGAGGGAATTTACAAAGCGCCAGGGCCTTGTTTCATTACCCTGTACTCCTTTAAACTGGTAGTCATTCTATTAAAATGACAGCGCTTTACCAGTGCCAGAGGAAATGACCTCATGTTCTTTGTCAGGCTACTGTGATTCAGTATATTCTTCCACTCCTCTGACTGAGGTGGAGACACAATGGTTGTTTGTCACAGTGACAATAATGTTCCTTGACCATCCTAGTTACAAAACAGCATCTAATTATTGTGAGGAGGGAGAAGAGAGGTGATATACGTCCTGTTGCTGCTTCAAAATGTTCTTCACTCCCCAAGACAGAGGGTGCATGTGCTGGTGCAGACATATAAGAGCATACACACACCAAGTTCAACTTCAAGATATAGCAACTATCCTAAAATGCTGTGTTAGTGCCCCAAAATGGGAAGATACATTTCGTTATGTTTATGCCTGGAGGTAGTGACACAGACAAAACAGTAACACTGTCTTGTTGTCTCCCACTTGAAAGGGCCTGGGGATATCCAGTTCTTTACCAAAAGCAAAATGACAATTTACATATCCTTTAGTCCAGACCACGAAGTCTATTATAATTACTGATACCTTCACAAACAAAGTGTCTTTTCCTGCTGTTATTACACAAGCTTTTTTCTGGATAGGAATGTGCAATTCCCTGTTGAAATCAGCACTGTGCCTAGAGAAAAAGTAATTCATTGCTACTTTCTGCATTGGCTGATGCTGTAGCTATAAGGTTTCTCCTTCCAAGATGTCTCAGGGTGCTTACTTGAAGCAGATAGAGCAATAAATCGGATATGGCAATAAAAAAGGGACTTGTAGCCATTATTTGGTTGATAAGCTTTGGTTGATAATGTGCTTTGGAGTTCTTATGTCACTATGAGGGTGGTGAGACACTGGCCCAGGTTGCCCAGAGAAGCTGTGGCTGCCCCAGTCCTGGAGGTGTTTAAGGCCGGGTTGGACGGGGCTTTGAGTGACCTGGTCTAGTGGGAGGTGTCCCTGCCCAATTGTTGGTTCCTGTTCCTGTTTCGTAACTTTACTCTCTGTTAAACAAACTCCAGCCCTCTACTATCACCCTAATCAATCATCTTCCATGTTTCAGGGCCTAAACTCCCTCAGAAATGGAAATTACATAGCAATGTTGGCATGAAACATGACTTAGAGAAAACCAAACCTTTTGCTTGCAGAACATAGGAGATCATCCCACTCTATTACCTTTATTCATATGAATTGATAATATGCAGCCAGGAACTTGCACTTTCATTAGGTTAACAGTTGTTCTGGTATGTTCTGGTACTAGTTTGGTTCAGCTCTTCTCTAAAGCCTCCATTCAAATATTCTAGGGCATTGTCCCAATATGGTTCCAACACATTAATAGGTGTTTTATTGAGGGTTGTATAAACAAGGATTCTTGCTAGGCCATCCATACTAATGTATGCCTAGATATTATCAAGTAACACACAGAATAAAAATTTGGTGTCTGAGATATCTGCAAAACACACTATCCACCCCTGGGCTGCAGAGTCATCATGGCTCTAATAAGACAATTTCCTAATTGAACATTAGGCATAATTTACCAGTCATGCACTAACTAAATCTCATTTAAGGCTTTTCATTTGGGGAAAAAAAACATATTTTTTTCACAGAAAAATCTCACCCTGCTTTCCACCTACTTTTCAGCTTAACACTTCAGTAGGCTTTGTTGTCTGTAACATTGAATTTCTGATTACGAATAAGATGTTTACAACACCAATGATAGTTATGAGGAGTACATCTCAGAGCAAATTTAATTTGTTTCCGCTGTGCTGTAAAAATACCAAAGTATAAACCCAATCTCGTTTATGATTTTAGAAAGTCATATTCATTAAATCCATATGCTTGGCATTTCATGTAATTTGCTCCATAAAAAATAAAAATGTTATTTTTGTTTAAGCCTATTTGACTGCAGGGATTTGCCTCCCAGTTGTTGCTCTTCATTAGGAACAGTTACCCAGGACAGGTCCTAATATTCAGAGCTATGTCCTGCTCAAATCCCTGCTGAATGTAAGAAAAAGGTATTTAGCTGGAATAATACCAGGATGGCACTAGGGCTACGGAAAGTATCTGGTTTAATAGGACTGACGTACATGGTTTAATATTAAGACCTAATCTAATCCTGCTAATGGAAAAATTTAATATTCTGATAGGGTCACTTAGTGAAATAGAATATTATAGCCTGTGTTAAGAAGACAGGAAAAAAATAACTTAATTTGCACATGCTTGTTAGCTCAGTATGTATTTTTCATTAGCAATCATATGATTCTAATCCTTCACCCAATACCAGTGGGTTTTTTTTATGTGGTGGTTTCAGATAAAGCCCCAGTAAAGCTTTTTGTAAAATAAAGTCATATTCGCTTCAACATGGTAAATTAAATGTGGTATTATTTTCTTCCTGATGGCTTTGCTGGTTAAAATGGTGCTGCAGCCTCTTGTGCTGTGGGGATCAAACATACCTGCCATGTCACAGTGTGGTGGGTTAAGTGTTATTGGATCGTAGAATGCATTTATGGTAGGTTAGTCCTGCTATGGACACTACTCTGACTGCCTCCCAATAGCCCTAAAGGAGCTGATAAGTCCTTGATGCATAGAAATACAAATATATAAATGCCAACTCTTGAAGTGTTGACTTGAGTATAAACATGCAGGAGCTGAGAGGTATTAGAAATGAATGAGGGACTTTGCTGACTTCACTTTGAGTCACACGTACACACAGAAGAGACAACAGTCACATCTTCAGTGAATATCAGCCAGGGTCAAGACCATACCTCCTCGTTTCTCTAGGTCACAGCTGGGGAGGGTTGTGGATATGTCTGTACAACGGAAGGCAACAGTTATTCTCATTTCCAAAGTCCAGGGACAACTCTCAGATATGGATTACCTTAATTTGGAGATGAGACTAGGGAAAGCACAGTGCTCCTGAACCTCCTGGTAAATGAAAGGCAAATTCAGTTTAGTATAGGCATAGGCAAATTCAGCCTATGGTCAGCACAAAATGGAAATCAAAATCCCAAGGATTTCAGATGGTTCTGTGACAATCTTCTGCAAAACTGCTCAGAACAAATGAAGACCTTTAAAATTAAATTGAGTTAAAGACACAAAACCTTTAACCAATTTCCAAACCTCAGTTTGTGGCCAAAGAAATACTGTTAAATTAGCACTTTTTCTCTGCTCTAAACTGTTTCTTTGACTGTGTCTATAACAATAATTAAGTCCAAACTTGAAATCATCCTCAAGCCTATTCCTCCTGAACATCTAATACTGCAATCATATAATTTAAATTCATCAGCAGTCTAGACAACTTGGGAAGGTCTCTTACATTTCTGTTAGGTTTTCCTCCAGGCAGTTCCATCAGATAATACCAAGATATTCAGGTCTCAAGCTCAGAAAGTCAGACAAAAACCATCCTTTGATCCCGGCAGTTGGTGCTTCCATGTCTCCTTTTCTCTCCTCTATTGCAACACAGAGACAAGCTTGTCAGGTGTCCCAGGATACTGCAGATTGCATAATAGATGGTCATATTGGCAGTTGGGGAAATCTGTGATAGACTTGAATGCCATCAATGGTAGCTAAAAAGCAGTACAAGTGAACAGTTTCAGCAGTTTAAGAGATATGTTATAGGTAGAAACAGTGAGAGCAGTTTGGTGGAAGCATGCATGTTGACAGCACTGGTGATTTTTAGCTGGTAGAGATCTCACAGGCAGGTGCAGGATATAGCTCCAGTGTATTCTTCTGTTTGTGTGTTGTTGTGCGCTGGGGCATGACAGTTTGTGCTTAGCACAAAAAAAGAATTTACCTATGGTTAAAGTTTTTTGTGGGAATGGACCTACTACCACCAAGGTAAGAATTACCTGTGAGAACAGCCATAATGCATTGGGGTGGGAGCTTCCATTAATCTGTTCCCTTCCTAATGGGACTTGTTTACTCCCTTGTGTGGATCTTGAGAAAGGAAGGGGTTTACATTTCTTCTCTTTAATGATGCTGTGATGTTAGTGTGAATGCTGCTGGATCTAATAATTACTGGACAGAAGTAATTGCCATCTGTCAGCATAACATGAAAAAAAAAAAAACCAGGATAGAATGATCACTGCAGTGTTTTTCAGATATGTCAAAATGTTCTGATTAATTTACGCTTAAAAACCCCTAACTTACTGAATAGTAAGTCTTAAATTCCCAAGTGGCTTTTTTTCTAGATGACATGATCATGAAAATTCTATTATCCTACTTCATGTATACAGTTGAATGAATATTTCCTACCAAAATGCCATGAAATTCAGTTTTCAAGGGCCTTACATCCCATTTCACTCCTAGCCTAATCTATCTTGATCAAGTCTTTCACATACACATCTATTTTGAAAGTTCTGAGTCATACATATTCATAGGCCAGTTATTACAGATACAGTAATTGCTGCTTTATATGCTCCACAAGGTTTTATAAAATATTAATTACTTATTATTCCTGTTGCAGGTGGAAACACTGGAAAGATGGTTCCCTCCTGCGATATAACAAACTAAATTTCAAGTTATTTTCTTGTTCTCTGAAACAGAGATATGTGCACTGAAACTTGGCATTGTCTCAAGCTACACGATACCATTCTGGATTTCAGTTGCCTCAGAGTTTAGATTTTGACACCTTTAAAGATAAGATTCTTGTAACAGTGAGTTTTCATTCCTTAGGTGTGTCTAGACTGTGAAACGGGCGCATGACACCAGATTCCTCAGGGCTGGCACACAGATTTTCGAGGGAAGATACGAGGATTTTGTGCATGCATTTTCTTCTCATGGCAATAAGTCCATAAAAGAACTCATAGTACATTCAAGGACTTCTTCTGGCATACAACTAAGACATGTCCAGGGCATACACCTTCTGAATTGGGTTCACTTAAAAAACTACGCAGATAAAGACAGTCAGAGAATCCCTGTACTAAAGGACTCCATCCATATGGACTATATACAGTACAGTGACTTATCAGACGTGTCGGAGGAGAAGATGGAGCTCATTCTGAAGAAGACAAACTAGTAGAAAAGAAAAGAAGTGGTTGTATCCCTGCTTGATGGTAAGTGTAAAGACTTGAAAGAATAGTTGGGAGGGTGAAAAATCTGGGAAGATACACTGGCATTATAGATTAATGAAGTGCTTGATTTATTTTGAATTTCTTTGGCTTGGGTGTGATAGGAAGTAATTTAACCTATGAAAAAAATATACCTACTTAACTAATTTCTGCTGCATGTGGGCATTCAGTCCCTTGGACTACTAGTTCCAACCCCCCTGCCATGGCGGGGTGTCAACCTTCCACTAGACCAGGTTGCTCAAAGCCCCATTCAACCTGGCCTTGAACACCTCCAGGGATGGGGCAGCCACAGCTTCTCTGGGCAACCTGAGCCAGTGTCTCACCACCCTCACAAGAAAGAATTTCTTCCTAATATCTAAGCTAAATGTAACCTCTTTCAGTTTAAATCCATTATCCCTTGTCCTGTCATTACACTCCCCGATAAAGTCCCTCCACATCCCTCCTGTAGGCTCCCTTTAGGTACTGGAAGTCCATTGTTACGTCTCTCTGGAGCCTCCTCTTCTCCAGGCTGAACAACCTCAATTCTCTCTGCCTGTCTTCATAGGAGAAGTGCTACAGGCCTCTGATCATCTTTGTGGCCATCCCCTGACCCGCTCCAACAGGCCCATGTCCTTCCACGTGCTGAGGACTCCAAAGCTGGACACAGTACTCCAAGTAGGGTCTCACCAGAGCAGAGTGGAGGGGTAGAATCACCTCCTTCAACACACTGGCCACGCTTCTTTTGATGCAGCCCAAGATGTAGTTGGCTTTCTGGGCTGGGAGCACATGTTGCTGGCTCATGTTGAACTTCTCATCCACCAACATCCCCAGGTCCTTTTTGTCAGGGTTGCTCTCAAGCCATTCTCCACCCAACCTGTATTTGTTCTTGGGATTGCCGTCACCCAGGTGCAGGACCTTGCACTTGGCCTGGTTGAACTTCATGCGGTTTGCACAGGCCCACCTCTCAAGCCTGTCCAGATACCTCTGGATGGTATCCCTTCCCTCCAGCTTGTTAACTGTACCACACAGCTTGGTGTCGTCAGCAGACTTGCTGAGGGTGCACTCAATCTCACTGTCTATGTCACCAACAAAGATGTTTAATAGCACTGGTCCCAGTACTGAGGAATACCACTCATCAATAGTTTCCACTTGGACATTGAGCCATTGACAGCAACTCTTTGAGTATGGCCATCATCCCCCCATTGAATGCTTAACTTGCAGTGTGTTTCAGTGAGGTGTAGAGGTATAGAGATTTATAATTACCTAGTCTGGCTCCTGGAAACAGTATGATCACAGTGAAATATGGATTATGTGGGATCCTTCAGCAAGCAAGCTCTCTCTTCTTCCGCAGTCACAGAAAATTACATTGTATTTTAGTGTGCAGTATGCCAGTGGGGATCTTGAGCAGTCCAAAAATAGACAGTCTATTATTTCGGCATTACAACCATGATTATGAACAACACCAAGAAAGCAATACCAGAAATAACCTTCTATTCTTAACATGTATTTTATTTATTCTCTGAAATGAATTCTACTGAAGCAGAAACAACCAGACAAAATTCTGACTTTAACTCAAATTCATCGAGAAAGATAAAATGTATCCTTATATAGGTTACAAGTATGAAAACTTCTTTAGTTTTCTCACTTTTGGTTGTAGGTCTGATCTAAAATGAAACAAATGTTTAATTCTGCAAAACTTTTGAAAGCAATGTATAAGTAATCTATTGAATCATTATTGACCCACTAGTCAATAATATTTACGAAAAATCAAAAGCTAAAGATGTAGCCAGAAAAGTGTAGTTGCATTTGGGACTTACTAAGTGCTCTCATGTACCCAAGGTTGCTGTAGTCCAGAAAAACATATCAGCACAGCTGTCCTTTCAGCTATTGCAGCTTTCAGGTGTTGCAGCCTTGAATCTTCATGCAGGCCTTGGTGCAGATGTCAGTCGCTGTAATCTAGCAGAAGCTGACTTTGTCCGTGCAACAGAGATCAAAATCTTATTGGTACTTTTACTGGCTTTGAATATGTTTAGCTTGTAGAGCTGTTAAATTTCTTTAGGGATAACATCATACACTTTTCCTGTTAATGTGGAAGCACGCTACATGTTTGGCAAAGAGGGAAATTTATAGATCTTAATTTATTTCTCTTCCACATACCTGATTGAATCTATTGGAAAGTCCTTTATACTTACATAAAATAAACTTGCCTGAGTTTCTTTTAAGATTTTTTAGGCTATTCATCCTTCTATTAATTCAGGAAATTTCAATGGATAGATTGTGCCCAGCACATAGAAGCTGCCTCAACAAAAGGGTAGATTTTGTGAGGTCTTTTTATAGTACAAATTTTACATTACTGTGATATACCTAATCAGCTGCATTGATCTAGCACTTTGGTAAAATAGCTGTGGTGCATTAAGTGCTCTAACATGGTCTTAAATGGTATTCAAATTTAAGGCAATTTGCATCACTGATGTACTCTTAACGGTAAAGAAATAATTCAACATGGTGTTACAAAGGCTTGAAGATTTAGCATTAAAAAGAGCTTTCCTGAAAATATGTTCTGGGAACATCATGAAAATCTCGGACAACATGAGAAATTCTGTCCAAATTTGTGCCAAATGAACCTGTCAAATTACTTACCACGTATTTGAAAGTTAAATGAGATGGTTTTCTCACAGGGAATATGCTCATTGATTATCCCTATGAATACAGCTCACTTCTGTTAGCAAGAAGTCTGTTAATAGGTTTTCTCACTCTCATCAAGCAGCAGAATTCTCAGTGCATAAGAGTTAACAAAACTGTGTATATTATGAACTAAAGAGATGCATAAAATAAAGGAAGAAAACCCTGAATACTGTGATGAAGAACTCAAGCACTCAGAAATTCCCCCAGCATGTATTTCCTCCATAACCACAGTCATTGCCCAATTCTATCTTCCCTGAACACTTTAAATTACAGAATTGCTTCTTCAGTCATGAAGACTAAACTGTGGTTAAAAAAAAAGTCCAAGAAAGCTTTGGGACACATTTTACAGTGACTTTTTAATTAATTTTTTTCCAAAGTCTTTTTTGTAGTTTTTTATTTATTTGTTGGCGGTTTTCGTGGTTGATGGTTTTGCGTTTTTTGGGGGGTTTTTGTTTTTGTTGCTTTGGGGTTTTTTTGTTTTTGTTTTTGGCTTTTTTTTTCCATTTCTTTGGAATATGAGGTTTTTGTATTTTGGTTTTTTGCAAGAACAAAATATGAAATGACTTCTAAGTTCTGTCATGACATTTTCTTGTGACCACATAAAATACGGACTTCTGAAATTTTTGTTTTGCAATGTTCTATTTTTTAAAACTTAGAGAGAAACTCCTTCTCCGTTGGAAAAAAGGTAAGCATTACTGTCTTTCTAAGGTTATTTTATTGGATTTATAATCTTACGGAGAAAAGTTTTGTCTGCCTCAGTGAGAGGCTTAAGGGCTGGTGAAAAGCAATATAGTAGATATTCTAATTTCTGCTTCTTAGAAAATCTGGATTTTAGATTTGATTATAGGTAGGGATTTTATTTATTTATTAAAAATAAATTACAATAAACATGAATATTGCCACTTCATCCCCACTATATTGATTCTTTTGGGTCCCTTTTGAGAAAACAACAACTCCAAGAAACAATGCTCAAACAGCTCACCAGTCCTGAAATTTTAATACATGGCTTATATTTTCTTGCTAGCCTCATTTCCTTGAGAGAAACTTGGGTTACACTTTCTCAGATGATGTTTCTCTTGATCCAAGAACTCTTACCTGTGTCATTGTTTTCAAGAAAGCATATTACAGGGAGATACCCCGTGGTTTTTTTTTTCTGCAGAGTTCAGACCAGGAAGGCAATGCCATTTTGCAGTGTATTAGAAGACCCTTTTCCCTATTCAGGTAAATGAGCACATTATGATCATTCATCACTCTCCTGCCCTCTTAGAAGTGTTTCTCATGCTCTGTATGAGCTGTCTCCAGCTGACCTACTGAACCTCTCTCCCCTTTTATTCTACAAGAGCTAACATTCTTCGTGCAATCATTATTGGTTCAAGGTCTTTCCTTTCCTACCTGCTCAAATATCACCCAGCCTTTCCACTTACCTCTTCTTTTTATCTTTCTTTCTCTTTCTGAAATTACCCATACCTAATTGCCATTTAACCCAGCAATGCACTCTGGATTCAAAACCAAAGAACAATTCTTGTACATTTTATCTTATGCCTCAATTGTTGCTTCTTAACATTGTTCCTTTTTTCCCATTCCCATCTATGGTAAAAAAATATGCTCCTGTTTAATGTTTAACCATTTTGGTATCCCTCCTAACCAATTTTTTTTTAAATTTAGTTTTCCTTTCCTAAAAAAAACCACAATATAGGATAAAGGGGAGGATGTTGTTAATAAAAAACACAACCAATAAAACCAACACAAAATACTTCCCCATTCACTTACTAATTTCCTTCTTAATATTCCAAAGCATATAAAGAAAAATAGATAGGAAATTAATGTATTAAGATTCTGATCCTGTGTGTTAATCTATTTTTTTTTAATACTGGATAATTCCCAGATGCTTCTCATAATTGCCTATCATCATTTAGTGGTAGCAGAGGAGAAAGGCTTGCAAATTTTCTTGTATTCAGATCCAATTGGAACAAGGTCACTAGCTAGACCCAAGGACAATGGCTGACAGCAAAATCTTTCTTCATTCCACTTATCTATTTCTACCAAAAAATAATACTAGCATTTTTGTCTTTGTGAGAAAGAAATGAAAAGTATTCTATTACATTAGGCTTCCAACAGGGTATTTAAAACCTAGGGGTTTGCTTTTATTCTTTTTTTTTTTTTCCAAAGTCTGAGTGTAGTATTTTCATAGCCTTAATGGCAGATGTAATTCTCTAAATCATTAGAGACTTGAACTCTACAAAATAGGCCAAGTATGCAGAAAGTGAAATGCATCAAGACAGAAAATAAAGCTAGATAATAAACCTTAAAATGCACATAGATAACCAGAGTTGCTATGATTCTAAAAAAAAAGAAAGGTAAATATCTTAAGGACTGTATCCCTGACCTAGTTTCTGCAAGATATTCCATTTTATCCCAGTAAAGAATTGGCCAGCAAACTCCTAAACCTTAAATAAGTCACAGAAACGTAACAAGATTTTTTTTTCTCATCGTTTTAACTTTACAACCTTTAAACAAAGAAGCTATGCAGTTCATTAATTCTTGCAAATGGTCATTCATATGATTTATTAGTATAGATTGCAGGATATATGCTCTTCTTAATATTTAGAGTTGTACAAGAATCAGCCTCATCAGGAATAATGGCAATTATAAAGACATATATTCTACACCCCCTGTTTTAACCTGGGTGAGAATAATAGCCTATTAATATTAGGATATCAAAGACAAGACCTGTGCAAATTAGTCAAGTCAATTAATATGGAAAAAATGTGTCTGCCTTTTGACCTTAAAACAATACTTATCTTTAATGTACTTAGTAGTTTAAATACTTTATATGGTCAGAATTCTATATAAACTCTTAGTTTAAATTTGTAAGTCCTCTTTATTGTAATCAATGAGATTCTACTCGTCTGAATTTTTCTTTGGAGAATAAAATATTTTGAGGTCAGGAGAGGGAAGTGGTGGGGAGAATTCTTGAACAACCAGATAGGATCAAAGGAACATTAAGGAGAAAATGCACAGAAAAAATAAGATCCAAAAGTGAGAATGAGTTGTTGATTGTCCATAGAAGGGGAGAAAATAAAAGGAGTGATGTCATGTATAGGAGGAAGATATGAAATAATGTGGTATGAAAAGGCCGAGTGCCAGGTCCTGCACTTGGGTCAAAATAACCCCATGCAGTGCTACAGGCGTGGAGGAGAAGACCTTAGGATGTTGGTCAACAGCCAGCTGAATATGAGCCGGCAGTGTGGACAAGAAGGCCAACAGCATCTTGGCTGTATTAGGAACAGTGTGGCCAGCAGGACTCTGGAAGTGATTGTCCCCCTGTACTCGGCACTGTGTTCAACTTTGAACACAGTTCAAATACTGTGTTCACGAAAGACATTGAGCTGCTGGAGTGTGTCCAGAGAAGGGCAACAGAGGTGGTGAGGGGCTGGCACACAAGTTTTGTGAGGAGCGGCTGAGGGAGCTGGCATTAAGCGCGAGAAAAGGAGGCTGACAGGAGACCTTATCACTCTCTACAACAACCTGAAAGGAGGGTGTAGACAGGTGGGCATCAGTTTCTTCTCTCAAGTAACAAGTGATAGGACAATCAGGCTCAATTTGTGCCAGGGGAGGTTTAGATTGGGTATTAGAAAAAATTTCTTCACCAAAAGGGTTGTCAAGCATTGCAACAGGCTGCCCAGGGAAGTGATTGAATCACCGTCCTGGAGGTATTTAAAAGATGTATAGATGCGGTACTGAGGGACATGGTTTAGTGGTGGACTTGGCAGTGCTAGGTTAATGGTTGGACTTGGTGATCTTAGGGTCTAGGATCTAAGATCTAAGGGTCTTTTTCAATCAAAACTATTCTATGAACATCTATGAACTTCTATGAACTACAAAAAATTCAGAATTAGAAAAACTATTTTGAAGTAAAATAAATGTTTTGAGAATTATGCATTTGCTTAACAGGTAAACTAGTCAATGTCTCATTAATCTTTTTTTTCACTCATGACCTGTCTTCTCCTGAGTTTTCTTTGCCAAGTCAACTGATGATGGAAGAATTTTCAAAGTCTTTACCATTTAGTGTTGCCTCTGTATGCCTGGGTGTGCCATTTCTCTGTTATTATTGTACACTTGCACTTACTTTACTCCTGTGTCTGATTGTCAGCTGCCTTGTGAGACCCATGCCATTGTTGGAGAGAATTTTGCCATTTAATTATGTGATTTTTTGATAGTCTCAGCTACATCTGCTCACCTGAACATCATAAACTGATGCCTTTGCTTCCTTCATTGCATCTTCTTTTTCATCCTTTATTGAGAGTCTTCTGCTAAGGCTGAAGTTCTCAAATCTGTTTTTACACTGTTCATTCACTGGCAGGCATGTTGAGACAAAAGGGACAGCCTAATAACAAGGGACTACCTGAACCCAGATTGAAACATGAAATAGTTTAAAATAAAATTCAAGCCTTTAAGAAGTGATGATGGGAAGATGAAGAACAGACCTGAGACAGCCAGATAAAGAAACAAAACACAGTGGGATAACCCTAATGACCTGCATAAGTGTGACAGGGTGGAGAGATAAAATGTCACACTCTCTGTCAGCTTCCTAAGGACATAAAATGCACACCCAAAATAGGCAGGTGCATGCTAACCAAAGAATAACCTAGGAGATGTGAAAAAATATGTTGTGTCCCTTGTTTTCTGTGCCATTGCAATGAATTTAGACCAGATCATCTTAGTCCTTGGGGTATGTGGCTACAAGAAATTGAGAGCAAAATTGTTTTAATTAAGAAAAAATAATAAAATCACCTCTCCATTCTATAGGTTTGCATTTATCATTTCTATATTGTTGCCACAGTGCTGAAGCTTTATTTCCTATGTTTCATCCTATTGTTAATCAAATTATTTTCATAGGCTTTTCCAGGTATACGTAATAAATATGTCATGTTGCACAAAGAAAGTCGAGGCAGGTTTGCAGGGTCCACAGCTGATGACACACCTTGACTTCAAAATTACGTTGAGAGGGAGAAGAACAAAAAAAACAAGGAAAAAACGAGTGAGAGAAAAGGGAAAACCTTTTCTCTTCTTCATTTGGGAAGAACAGTGAAAGGATCCTCAGATAAGTATCATCCTCTGGTTGTCCTCTCCAGGGTGGTGGTGGGTCAGACCAAACATTTTTCTTGCAGTACCTGGTGGAAACTATCCACCAGGACCTGCTTATTAGCTGTTCCTGCTTAAGGTGGTATTAGGACTAACAGGATCACACTAGGTGTTGCATAGTTATTGGTTGTTGAGCTTTGTGCTTGTGTATTATTCAATGGGGATGTATATGATTCTATGATTCTACATGACATCTATCATGTCATCTAGTAGGCTTTAATATTATTAACTAGAAACCATAAGGAAGACAGTCAAGAGACTTTAATATTCTGTTGTAAAATGCTACAAGGCAAAGCATGAGGAGATAGAAAGAAGAGGGCAAAGAGCTAAGTGGAAACCTCTTTCATATTAGTGCTTCAGTGCAAGACAATGAGGATTATGGCACTTGGGACACCACACTAAAGGCAGCCACAGGGGGTGTAGATAAAAGATTAACAGGTTGTAAGTGAAAGGTAGGTTACAGAATTTCAGACAGAGGGCCATTAGCAAAGGCAGTTAGCATTGCAGTGGTTATGGAACCTAAGGCACTGCTCACCAGCACTGTAAATCCTGAGCTGTCTCACAATTGTGTTCATTAGCTGGCTGGATGGGTGTGGATTGCCTCTCTGTACCCTGATCTACCTTACTGCGGATGGCATGTTATCCACATGTTCCCCTGACCCTTACACAGCTACAGAAATATTACAACATGTCGAGAGGAATCCCTCTCCTGCTCCAAACAGCTGTCTGTGCTGTATACTGGAAAATACCCGTTGCTCAGCCTACCCATCAATGGTAATGTCCCGTCTGGACAGTTTTTTACTCTAGCATCATAGCATTAGAGCATCAGCAGCACATGTTGCTGGCCATTTGGGTGCACTTAGCATGTTCAGTGTCTTCTTTAGCATCCTTTCTGAAGCTGATGCTCAGATTACTTCAATACTTAAAGGGTGGGTGTCAGGAGGATGGGGCCAGGCTCTTCTCAGTGGTGCCCGGGGACAGGACAAGAGGCAATGGGCACAAACTTGAGCATAGGAAGTTCCACCTAAACATGAGGAGGAACTTCTTTACTCTGAGGGTGGCAGAGCACTGGAACAGGCTGCCCAGAGAGGTGGTGGAGTCTCCAACTCTGGAGACATTCAAAACCCACCTGGACATGTTCCTGTGTAACCTGCTCTAGGTGACCCTGCTCTGGCAGGGGGGTTGGACTAGATGATCTCCAGAGGTCCCTTCCAACCCTATGATTCTATGATTCTATGATTGCACATCTACTTTCGGTCTAAAGGTCAAGTGATTTGTTCTTTTTCAAAGTCCCCAATGTTACCTTAACTTTGCATAGATCTCTGTTATGTTTGTCAGGGCTCTATGAAAAAAAAAACAAACACCAGACACCTGTGTCTGCTGTTTAGATTTTAGAGGCCTGCAGAAGCCACAGCTGATCTGCAGGACAAGAATTATTTAGAGGTTTATGTTTTCTTTGCATCCTGGAAAGTTCTCAAGTTTCTATTCATATGCTGTAGCACTGTGTACCAAATGTCTCTGGGATTAACAAGCTTCAGAGCGGGTGAGCATTCATATACAATGTGAGACTCTTTTCACGTTTGTGATACTGGCAAGTCCACAATGGATCTTAAGAATATTTGAGAAATCAAGAGACACTAGATATAGTGTGCCCTGTTCCTGACCATTCTCATCACATGCCTGACTTCCATTTTTCTTGTTCTCGTCTTCTTCTTCTGAAATCAAATTAAATGTTTGAAATTCATGTGTTACAGACTTAATTTACATGAGAATAGGCAGCATACAGCAGAGGCTGTATTCCTGTGTTCTTGTGCATATGAATCATATACATATGATATTATATTTCATATTTCATATGAATAATATGCATATGAAAGAGCTGTGTTCTCATCCATATGAATTGACTGCTCCTCTGGTGCCCCATTCTGAGCAGAAACCAAACAAGAAAAGATATCTACCATCATTTTGGGCTGTTGCTTCTCTTCGATTCCCTTACCTCAAGTTCATGCAAATTCCTGAATTATGTTCCCAAACTGGTTTTTCTGTTGTCATTTCACCACTAATCTCTGAGAAACTTGCAGTAAATATAGGAATACCTCTTCCTTGCAGGATTTATTAATTTCTTCTTCTACTGACCCATAAGGATTAAACGGAATTGGTGTAATATAGTCCAGTAGTCTACACATGAGAGTTCTCTGAACTTCAGTTTCTCCTTGACACACTGAAATAGTACCTTCTGCGCTGTTTCAGTGCTTGTTAGTACTCATACTGCTTTCTTCTCTTTCTCTCACCTCCCCAGCACAGGTTATCGACACAACTTTCTTATCAATAGTCCTAATTTGCCTACTCAGCTCAGAACATGTTAATGTGTAGCCACAATGTACGTGGAATACCTACAGTGCATAACACAGTGACGCAGTGATGCTGAGCTGGGTTGTTTCCTGTAACCACGCATTGTTCTTAGTAACTGCATATTTTTGTTACTGCCTATGGTGTTACTTGTAGGCTAAAATTATTCCAGTGGGGTTCCTGTTAATCTACCTTTCTTGCTCCTATAGTTAATGTCACTCCACTAGTCATCCATAACAAGGTTATCTTCTCTTTCTTCCTTTCCAGGACAAATCGGTTTCTTTTAGGATTTGGATCCATTTTTTCCTGGGTTTGATTAATTTCCTTAGTCATTATCTCCCATAAGCTAAACTTAGGGGAAGACCTTTTCATAAGTTATTTTGCCTTTCATTTAGGAGTTTTCAATGTTTCCCAACTACAAGTGCAGGCCAACGTTCATGGCATGTCTTGAAATGCTCATCTCGTCTTTTAATAGGACCCATGTTAATAGGAACTCCATCCAAGGAGGATGCCTTTCTCAAGTCCAGTGCCTTGCTTTTAACTGCTAAGTCTCTCTGTTCTCATCTGAGTTTTCCCAGTGAGAACTGATAAAGAATTCATTCTTTTTTTTATTTCTCCTAAATGGAAATTTAGGACAGCTCTAAATATAATTTACATTCTTTCTTCTGTTTACATGTGCTTGGTTTACTTTAGGAATCCCATTTTCCATATTATCTTAATCTGACATGATGTCTTTGTTTCTATGCACAATCTTTTTGGCTCATAATCACACTGCCTGCTCTACTAAAAGTCTTATGTAAATGATTAGTTTTCACCACATTACGTGCACCTGCCAATGGGTAGCAACAGAAGATAACTCCATTATGTCTAAATTACATTGTTTCTTTGGTGAGAGAACTATTCCCGGAGAGGCTGCAACCATAGCTAGCAATTTTGGTATGCAGTTAGTGATTCATCTCTTACTGCTGCCACTAGAAGCTCTTCTTTCCTATATCATGTATTCCCTCCTCGAACTGAGTGCTGGCTGTTGCCCCACAGGTTTTACCTCTCCTCTACTCATTCCTTCTGCATTTCCATCAAAAAACAGACTTCAGATAAACAGGATCTGGTCTCTCCAATGATAGAGTTTTATCAAAGAAGTAAATGGGAGTATAGATCATGGCTCCTACTTACCATTTATGCTTTTGACATTCCATCTCCCATTCATGATCTTGCTAATTAATTTATCTGAACAGACTGCTGTATCAATGCAGATATCAGCAGAAGGTCATGTATGGGTAGAAACTGCCTGCAGAGATAATTCAAGATTAAGAACGTATATGAGACCTTTGTGTTGCAGGTTGTATTTTACAACAGGTTTATTTTTTGGTTTTTTTTTTAACACAAAAATCACCTGCGACATGTCTGGTGCCGGGTGCTATAATCTAATACAAAGCATCACTTACTGAAAGGACAAGGTTATACTAAGCCTAAGTCACAATCATACAGACAGGGACTATGCCTCATGTGTTTTCACTGACAGACTTGCTACCTTTGAGATAGTATTTACCCTAGTATAAGAAATGGCCAGTTTCCATTACAGACATAATCTCATTTTCACATTTTCATCATAAGATTTCATCAGTTTTCTTTCTTCCCCCAATAAGAAAATATTTTTTTACCTGTATGACAAAAAAAAAAAAAAACAACAAAAAACCAAACAAACCCAACCCAATCAAAAAAACCCCTACTAACAGATGAAGATGATTGCTTGTTTTCCAGACATTGACCATAGTAAACTGAGCAGTGAAAATTAAGCACATAGCAATTGCTGGTAATAACTGAATTGTTTCTATACTCCCTACATTACTCTTTAAAATGAACAGAAAATGTGATTGTAATGGATATATTCTTGCTCCAATGAGCTAGGTAACAATATCAAACATAGTTTGCCTAATGCAAGTAGTCCCTGGATCCTAGAAATGCTGTAAATTGTTGGAATAATTTCTTCTGCTGAAAAGCTCAGACTTGCTGATACAGGCAGACTAACGTGGAAGTTTAGGAGGTGCATGAGGCTAAGTGCACAGGAAATTTTTTGAAAGGTGCTATCAATACGGTGAGAAAAAAGAGGACAATCAGTCAGAGTTTAATATTACCTGCTTGCAAGCATGAGCACGGAGTACCTAAACGTATTTTTCCTGTGTGATTTGAGATGCTTAGGGTAACATAAAGATCTGCTTGGATTAAGAACATCTACTAAAAGTCTCCCAGAGTCCCCCAGCTTTTTGCACAACCATCTGAAGGTGCAATACCCTATAACTCTCTGTATATACTATATGCTGTTGATAGGCAGTCCAACCTAACACATAGACGATGCCGTCAAGAGTCTAGAGAGCCATCAAGCTCTCCTTAGAGTAGATACCTGGATTTGCTCAGCTGAATAGCTTTCTGTACCCTACTGATCTAAACTTAGATATTTTAATCCCTAGCTCAGTCTTATTCTAGGATCCCATCCCCAGGCCTGGCACACTGGTCTACAGTGGCAGAATTTCAAAATAGTGATGTCTGCTCAGAGATATGTGGCAACTGCATCAGTGGGCATACTAGATGGAGCAACACTTGAAAGAAGTGGAATTTCAGAGATGATGCCAAGGAACTCAAAAAGCTTAAACTAATATTTATGAGAAGAATCTCTAGTAGCTGGTAATACGAAAAGCAACCCATCTACCCTTACCGGAGTTCACAAATACCAGTAGCTGAGCAAAAACAGTGAGACGCTTAATGTCAGGAATAGATCTTACATGAATCACTATCCCTTTGCTCTGCTACCATCACCTCTACCACCCTCTGTCAACTGTAAAGTCTTAGGAGGTGAACTGTCCATTAATGTATATTTTCACAGAAACTCTTACGTATCTTCTGGGACCTTTTGTGCCAGTGGACTGGAAACTATGTATAAAGTGGCATGCATTAGCAAATCTCAGTGATGTTTTTCACACAGAGGAAGATACTACATAAAAAACTAGAGTTATAAAGGCCTGAGTGTAAGGACATAAATGTATTAAGGTGTTTCATAGACCTGACTGTCCATCACAAACATGGAAGATTTCTCTTATCTATTGTGGAAAAAGAGATGCAGGATCTAATAAATAACATTTACAGGATTTAGTCCCATGTTCACAGACTCTTTCTTTGATGCATTTTGCTGATCTTCCACTGCCTGTCACTGTGTTCTTGTGCCAGGCTATTAGTTTTTCTGAAGAATGCTAAGCCTGTATTATGCAGAGCGCCTTTTTAAGATTTCCTCCTTGTTTTTTGCATTCAAATGGATCATGCAAATTGAAGAAGAATGAGAATCTATATCACATAACTGCCAAAGACTTGAGAAAACAAGAATTGCTTAAATAAGAGCTTGAAATATGATCATTAAACTAATTTTGGTGGTGGTGGTGCTGTTTTTAAAAAAAAAAATCTGCAGGCAGGCTAAATAAAATGCATTTTGATGTCATTCAACAGAGATCAGCTGAAAAGATTATTTAAATTATCCAGGTTATTAAATCACCTGGAAGAGACTTGAATCCTACCTGAATGCCAGGCAGAATACCTGGAACATCTCAAATATTCTTGCGCAGATACATTTCACCCAATGACTCTCATTCTTAAATTAAACACACAGTTATTTATGCTATGTTGAGGAGACTGTGGGTGTTCACAGATATTTGACAACAGAAAGATGCTGATCCTTCTCACATATGTACGGTACTGCTATCCCATCAATTCAGTACTTTTTCAGTAACCTGATTTATCTGGCTACCAGGACAAATATCTAATTTTCTGTTTACACGAGTACTTGCAGAAGACTTTGAAGAAAGAACTAAGAATTTCTGTAAGTAAATTTCCATTATGCTGTACCATTTCCTGATCCTTTCCTGCCCAACTCTATTACACCTAAAGGCACCTACAATACTGTATTCTGACTGAAATTTTACTAACTACTGCGTTTTGACACTGGTTATTTTTATGGCATTCTGTTTAAGCTCAGAGCTTTATTTGTGGTTCAATAAGTATTCTCAAAGCAAATCTTACCCAAAACATAGCAGAGAGCTGCTCGCTTTTTATTCGATATCTACATTAAGAACACTCCAAATAGCAACACACAGGCAAATGCAGAATGCATGTGTCTTTGTTGGTGTGTATGTGTGTGTGTCCTATCCAGCCCTACTACGGTTGCAACATGTAACAGTCCAGTTTGCCATCAGTTTAAGTAAATATAAATGTAGAGCACTACAGAAAAGGTCTTTCGTCTCCTTGCACTCTGTCTCTCCACATGTTCATACAGAGGTCCCTTGGATGATGTGACTGTGCATGTGGTTAGCCACACCAGTTCCTTGCTTTAACTGAAAATTAACTCACTGAACTCACTTTCTGCCTGAAAATTAATCTGGATAACAATGCAGTTGCATAGTGGCAAATGCAAACTTAAAGGAAAAAAATAAAGAAGCAAAATGTTTTTAATTATCTTAATCAGCAGCTGCAAAGGCAATAAGCCATCTTTTCAGCTCTATCCTCTGATCTTTTCTCAGACTTTACAATCAGTTCCATATTCTTTTTTGTCTTAATTCACATATTTGGAAAATAAAATAAAAAAAATAATAATTATAATAAAAAACCGAACAAAAACTGCAGTCAGAAAAGCAAAATTTAGCAATTTACTCATATTTGAACATTTACCTATTCTCTACATTTTCTTCAGATCGAAACAGCTATGTTTTTAAAGACCTACTCTACATTTTTAAAGACCTATTCTGCAGGCACTGAACACTGAAGTGGTCCTTCATTTGTTTTTTTTTTTTTACCCATCAAATGAAGAGCCTAAGGATTATTTTATACCTCTTCCTGAATTCTGGTTAGCAACTTTATCAGTTTGGTATCTCTGAGCAGTGATAGACGTGGGCGGTTATTTGCTTTATGGATTCTGGTTTGATTAATGGGTCTTTCTTCTGCTTAAAAACACTTCTTTTATAATCTGCAAACAAGAAGTCCTGAATGACCATCTGCATTTGGTTTTCATCAACATTCTCAGTAGTTAGTTAAATTTCCCATGACGTAGTCTGTCTGTGTGTGTTTTTATGGAGACGCACAGAAAGGCCACACCTAACGTGAGTGGAAGACAAAATCTCAGGCATGAAGCCTTCTCTATATTTCAGATAGATAGAATTCAGATAGAATAAAATACTTTTATTGGGGACTGTCTGATGAATACATACTGGTGATTAAATGTAATTTTAAGATAAGATACCTTAAGTGAAGGCGAACAGATCCCTTAACTGCACATTTCCATGCAGCAATACAAAAAGTTGTTTCATGGTTCAATAAAGACATGTAGAAAACAGCATTTAGCTCTGTCCAGAACAGTGGTGATGTCTCACATACCTGCCAGCACAGGGATCATAACATCAACGAGGATGATCAGAGGTCTGGAGCACCTCTCCTATGAGGACAGACTGAGAGAGTTGGGGTTGTTCAGTCTGGAGAAAAGAAGGCTCCGAGGAGACCTTCTAGTGGCCTACCAGGATCTTAAGGGGGCCCACAAGAAAGCTGGTGAGGGACTTTTTAGGATGTCGGGTAATGGTAGGACTAGAGGGAATGGATTAAAACTAGAGATGGGAAGATTCAGACTAGACGTTAGGAAGAAGTTCTTCACCACGAGGGTGGTGAGACACTGGAACAGGATGCCCAGAGAGGTGGTGGAAGCCCCATGCCTGGAAGTTTTTAAGGCCAGGCTGGATGGGGCTCTGAGCAACCTGATCTAGTGGGAGGTGTCCCTGCCCATGGCAGGGGGTTTGGAACTAGATGATCTTTAAGGTCCCTTCCAACCCTGACAATTCTATGATTCTATGATCTGCTGTCCAGTAGCATTGCACTGAGCACCCAAGGCTCCACCTGCAAGAAAACACAAAAGGTTAGCTGAATCTTGAACCTTAGGGTTCAAGACCTCTTTTTGCTCCAGGGACTTAGAAGAATATGGACAGTCCCAGCAGCAAGAAGTGACTTTTCCATAAGTATTGTTTTCATTACACCTCACTGACTTGAATAATAATTAGAAAAGTTAAAACATGCTGTTTCTTCCATCCCAGTCCCATAAAAACATCACAAGTTCACAAAGGCAATAAAAAATGCAGGAACTGCTTTTTTATATTGGGGTTTAGGGAAATGTGAATAACGTGGGTTTTGTTTTAATTTATAGATCAGGGAAGAAAGGAAAATACACAAATAAACATAGCTAAAGTTAGCAAAGGTTATTAAAAATTTACACCCTGTGACAATGCTTTTAATACTGTAGCCATCTGTGCTTGTCAGCCTAAGAGTTTAGGTAGACTTCAGCATTTTTAAGAAATAGAGCTACTTTTACGTAGCCCCATAAAAGCCCCAACCAAAACCCACGAAAAAGAAATACAAACCCACGCATAAGAAATTTAGAATTAACATTACTGAAATAATTAATGTAGCTTTCACATGAGATACACGTCAAAAGCATTATCATAATAAAGACTTATAAGCTCTGAAAAGATTGGAGATATCTAGTTAAGATAATTTACATAAATATTCCATTATCTCTGGTCTTCATTAATTCACGTAATGGCAATATTGACATGTGGAAATTCTGACAAAATCTCTGATTAATAAAGATGTACATGCAGGCTCTTTTCACATTGTGGGACATATCTTCTAATAAAAGCTATTGCTGTCATGTAAGAAGTATAAAGTAATTTTTCGGATGCATTTGGAGTTAGGTTTTGTAGTATACTGTTTTTACATAGTTTTTCAAAAATAGAAAACCATGCAGCAAATTGGTTGTTGGCTTTCCAGAACCCTACTAAGCTTCTAAAAGAAACAGAATGTTTTAGGCACTGCATTGAAATGCCTTTTAAATATTTAAATCATTTCGCAACTCCTCTCTTTCCAGTCCTAAGGTAGGCCAGTGTATAACTGACCTCTATAAAAACATCCTGAGCCATACTGAGTCCTATCTGCAATTATATTAATAAAGATTCAAAGAGAAAGAGAATAGGTAGGTGGGTCCCTTGCTGTCCAACAGATATGTGTCACCTTTGTTTCTGGGTAAGAGTTTCACTGCAATCTCTCTCCTCTAAGACATATGTTCCTTTTCTGTGAGCATCGCAGCAGAGCACATCACCGCCCATCACTTTATAGAATCATAGAATCACCTAGGTTGGAAGGGAGCTATCAGATCATCTAGTCCAACCATCAACCTAACTCTGACAAAAAACCACCACTAAACTATATCCCTAAGCAGCGCATCTACATATCTTTTATATAGCTCCAGCGACGAGAATTTCACCACTTCCCTGGGCAGCCTGTTCTAATGCTTGACAAACCTTTCAGTGTAAAAATTTTTTCTAATGTCTAATCTAAAACCTCCCCTGGCACAACTTGAGGCCATTTCCTCAAGTTACTTGGGAGTAACTTTTAAAAGTTACAATTTCCACCTGTTACTTGGGAGAACAGACCGAGCCCCACCTGGCTACAACCCCCTTTCAGGTAGTTGTAGAGAGCGAGAAGGTCTCCCCTCAGCCTCCTTTTCTCCAGACTAAAGAACCCCAGCTCCCTCAGACACTCCTCATAAGACTTTTTCTTCAGACCCCTCACCAGTTTTGTTGCCCTTCTCTGGACATGCTGCAGGACCTCAATGTCTTTTTTTGTGGTGAGGGGACCAAAACTGGACATAGTACTCGAGGTGGGGCCTCACCAGTGCCGAGTACAGTGGGACAATTACTTCCCTAGTCCTACTCACCACACTGTTCCTGATACAGACCAGGATGCTATTGGCCTTCTTGGCCACCTGGGCACACTACTGGCTCATATTCAGCTGACAATTGACCAAGACTCCCACGTCCTCTTCTGTCAGGCAGCTCTCCAGCCACTCTGCCCCAAGCCTGTAGCGCTGCATGGGGTTGTTGTGACCCAAGTGCAGGACCCAGAACTTGGCCTTGTTGAACCTCGTACCATTGGCCTCAGCCTGTTGATCCATCCTTTCCAGATCCCTCTGCAAAGCCTTCCTACCCTCAAGCAGGTTGACACTCCCACCCGACTTGGTGTTACCTGCAAACTTACTGAGGATGCAGTCAATCTCCTCCTCCAGAGCATTGATAAAGATATTAAAGAGAACTGGCCCCAATGCTGACCCCTGGGGAACACCACTCGTGACTGGCCGCCAGGTGGATTTAACTCCATTTACCACCACTCTCCGGGTCTGGCCCTCCAGACAGTTTTTTTACCCCATGAAGGGTACTCCCATACAAGCCATTTGTCAGAGCTCCTGCTTACAGTGAGATATGAAGACCTCAATTTTTCTGAGGTGGATGTTTTTTTTAATATATGCCTGGCCCACAAAAATCCCTCTCATTTAGTTTTGCTTTTTGTGAGGCTTTCCCAGCAACAAAGTCTCAGTGTGGCTTTTTGATTTGAGCGGTTTTCGGTCTTTGGATTTGCGATACATCTAATGGCACCTAAAAAGCTAGCAGCAGGCCATTAACATGTTGCTGGTTTAGACCTAGATACATAAGAAGATGTTAGGAACCTAGATGCCTCCGTAGAGGTTTAACATTAAGGTCCCACAGGTACACACAGCAACCACCGCGAGCAGTTTAAATTCCCACTGCTGGGTATTCACAGGGCCATTTACTGCTCACTGGCAGTGCTGAGCAAATAAACCCTGGCTCACACTCAAGTCCCATCAGGAGCCACTATACAGTGAATTCCTGCTTTCTGCAGTTGCTGGAGTCTGGTGCCATCAACATACCTAGAGAATACCTACACCATGCAGTGAAGGAGGTGGGGTCCTCCTTTTTCCCCCTTTCCTTACAATTAACCTCATAGTCATAGGTCTCACACAGCATTTGTAACACCAAAAGCCAAATCTGCCTCACACCCCTGAGAACCCAAGTCTATGTTTCCTGCTTTGCAGCTGTTTGCTTTAACCTATGGGGAGAGTGGGCTGGAAAAGAGCAGAGTTTTGCTCAATTTGTAACTGAAATTTGGGTGGGAGTCAGCATTTTTATAGCATAGAATGTTAACTTACCAGGTTGAAAACTCACATGTCGACTGCCTTCATGCAGATCTTTTATATGCCTTCTGCTCCTCTTCCTGGAAATAGCAGAACATCTTTCTTTTACTTCATCATCATAAGGGGGCAGAGATGCCTCCACTTCTTTTCCCACCGTTCTCACAAAGATGCTTACAGATGATGCAGCATTGCTCTGCTCATCATTTTCCCTGATGTTTCCATAGCACTTTTTAAAAATTAGGAATAAATTTATCGTCTTAACTGTCACTTGATACGCAGTAGCCTGCAGTTGCCTGGTGATTCTTTTGTGTTGTCACTAGGTTGTTTGCTTTTTACAAACTTTTCTGCCCTTCTACAAGTCAATTTTGTCCCCATGTGTTACCCGTTTGCTCCGCAAAGATGCCTCCTTTGGTTGTCTATGTATACTAGTAAAGTAAAAATAATTAAAAAAAATAGTTAAAAATGGAAAGAGATGTAAAGACTCAATAAATTAAGATGGAAAGAGAAGAAATTCATCAGGAGTGAGCCATGTAAGCTAGAATGGGAAGCACTCTTAAGAAAATAGCAAACCATAACTGAAACCATTCACAGATGATGTTTGAGTGATACCCCACAGCTGCTGCAAAGGCACCTCCCAAGCCCTGCAGTGAGTGTCTTGTACAAGATCCCAGAGTTCTATATACCTTGTGTTCCATTTGCAGGACAGATGATACTTTTCCTCTTGAGGCTTGCTTCACCTTTCAGTACCCTGTGTCTGTTTTCCCATGCCACACACTACTGTGGCCCCTGTTGCACAAGGTTCATAGAATCATAGAATCATAGAATTGCTGAGGTTGGAAGGGACCTTTAAGATCATCAAGTCCAACCTTTAACCTACCCTGACAAAAGC
Organism: Larus michahellis; assembly: GCF_964199755.1. NCBI lineage: Eukaryota > Metazoa > Chordata > Aves > Charadriiformes > Laridae > Larus > Larus michahellis. The sequence continues at coordinate 5,903,124 of NC_133930.1, forward strand.
CACTTCTAAACCATGTCCCTAAGTACCACATCTATCCTTTTTTTAAACCTCCAGGGATGGTGAATCCACCACCTCCCTGGGCAGCCTATTCCAATGTTTAATAACCCTTTCAGTGAAAAAATGTTTCCTAATATCCAATCTAAACCTCCCCTGACGTAACTTGAACCCGTTTCCTCTTGTCCTATCACTTGTGACCCGGGAGAAGAGGTCAGCCCCCATCTCTCTACAACCTCCTTTCAGGTAGTTGTAGAGGGTGATAAGGTCTCCCCTCAGCCTCCCCTTCTCCAAGCTAAACAACCCCAGCTCCCTCAGTCGTTCTTCAGAAGGTTTGTCCTCCAGACCCCTCACCAGCTTTGTAGCCCTTCTCTGGACACGCTCCAACACCTCAATGTCCCTCTTGTAGTGAGGGGCCCAAAACTGAACGCAGTACTTGAGGTGGGGCCTCACCAGTGCCGAGTACAGGGGAATGATCACTGCCCTAGTCCGGCTCACCACACTGTTCAGTTCAGTTTGGTTTCTCTCAAAAGAAAACCACTGCTATATGCCAGGATAGTGTAAAGTGCGGCCTAACAAGCATGAAGTGCAGATCTTAAAGATTTGTGTCAAAAAATTGTTTGTGTTGCATACTGAGCCACTAATATGTATGCACACTCAGGGGACCGGGTGTCAGAGTTAAGCACTGGAGCGACTACATTTTATTGAATTTGTTTCTTAGCCTCCATCAGTCCAATGGACAGAGTATGGGAACAGAGTCTATGAGAAAAGTAGAAAGCTTTTGTACCAGTAGCAGCAGCCTGCAAAATTATGCAGCTTTCTTTGAGTCCTATTTTTCGTGACTCAGTATTGTTTAGGGGAGCTTAGCTACTTAATTCAGGATTGTGAAATGAAGCAGACAGTAAAAAGCACTGGGGCTTAAAAAGGAGAATCTGTCCCTGCAACTATTGCTGATCCAAGAAGCTATCCAGGCTCATACCGCACAGAATTTGGTAGCTGAACTAATGTCTAGAGGAGAAAGCAGCAATACATCTGTGACATACATTAAATCCTCTTACAATATACAAGTCACATTGTATTTTTTCTTCCCTGAAAGCACTTTCTCATCTAACAGGGAATAATAGTATACTGTTAGTATATAGTATGGTTACTGTTTTAGAGAGAACAGACGCAATCCTCTAAATTCATTTAATTTGCTTGAGATTTACAGAGCATCAGAGGATTTTATTACTATTGACTTCTTTTTCAACCTGACTTAATTCAGGACCTATAATATTCAGGTATGATTGTACTGATGAGATCCTGTTAAGTACCTCCTTAAGGACATACAGATAATTTTTTTTGATATCTTAACATAGCTATACTACTTGTACTCTTGTGCAGACACCTTATATAGCTCTAAACACATTGATTTGAGTAAAGACCTGGTATAGCTTACCTCAGCAGATTGAGCCGACTGGCAGTTCAGGAGAAGCATGGGTGACAACTCAACTCCACCTCCTTACTCAGAGTGGGAAGGGAGTGTCATTTACAACTCAGGCATTGCCTATAAAAGAATCCCTAATGGGATCGAAGTCCTTCGTCCTCTTCCTCTACGTTCCCTTTTCAGTTACTCATAATAGAACAGGTGTATTGATTAGGATGAATCTTTACTGTGGCCGTATTAAAGACAACATGTGATTCTTTGTCATGTAAGAGGCACATCAATCGTTCATTACCCTGCATTCAAAATATGCATGAATTAAGAAAATAATGAAAATATTAGTTTTGTGTGAGAAGGCAGGAAACAAACACGTTTGCTGGCTTTGTCTCTTCCTCCTATCCACCAATAGATGGTGGCAAAACTCCTTCCTTATAATTGTCGTAGGCTTGTGATTGCATCAAGACCTTGTGTCATATCACTGCTTCCTCGAGCAGTTTTCACCCTTATTCTGTTTTCTGAACATCATCAAAATCTTTTCCTCCATAACACTAGTCTCACTTCTTTTCAGTTTTTCTTAGCAAAAGCTGTGGGAAGTTTCAACTTCATTTTAATCTTCTTTGCACATAATGCTCTGCCTCATCTCCTTCTCAAGCAAAGCAGGGAAAAGGGTGCAGTGATTAATCCCTTTATAGAGTTCCCCACTTCTGAAGCCTGTGAGGGATTAATCATTTTAAGAACTGATGTAGGTATGTGGCGGACATTTTGTGTCTTTAAAGCAAATCTAGAAGATAAACTGCAGCTCAGCCAGACAACACAGCCATGCCTCAGGGATTCCACAAATTCCTTGGGCTAAATATGCAAGGAGTCTGGATGGATCATCTGAATACCTGTAGGTCTCTTAAAAAGATCTTGGACAAGAGCTGCTGGCCTTTAAAAAGAAAGCATTTTCAATATGTTGAGTGAGTAGAAGTCCATGTAAGAGTACATCAGCATCATACGGCTCTTTCATTTTTTTTCCAATTAAAGTGTTTACATTACAGTATGGACAGGGATTCAAAGGATGGCATTACCAAGTAGTATCTTATATTGTGCTTCAGCTGTATCAAGCTTTTGTAACTGTCATCTGTGAAAGTTTATTATGGAAAATTTTGATATATAAACATACTGGCATCTTTCACAAAAAGACCAAAACAACAAATCTTCAGAAAGAAAAGTTGCTCTATAGACCATATATGTAACTGCTTTTCCCTTAAACTGGCTCATTTTTCTGGTAGAAACTGTTCAAGGAACACTGTGCAAGGTTTTACAGCCATCTGTTTGGAATATACCAATTTTAATTTTTTTTACTTAGTCCTTGTAATCTGTTTTCCTTTACCTCTAATCATAGATTCATAGAATCATAGAATTGCCTAGGTTGGAAAGGACCTTTCAGATGATCTAGTCCAACCACCAACCTAACTCTGACAAAAAACATCACTAAACCATATCTCTAAGCACTATGTCTAACCATCTACCTGATTTTCTACATTTTGTCAAACCAAGAAAGAACAGTAGTGAAAACATGGGAATAAATATTTGAAATACTTAGTCAAACACAACAATTGGAATGGGATGGAGAATAACAAAAACAACAGCAATGGCTTGATGGCAAAATTATTATGTATTTGTTTTAGCTAGTAAAGAAAAGTCAGTTGGAGTTGTATGGAAATGAGACAGGTGGAGGTTTATAGCCTTGGTAAAAAACAGAGATTTTAGACTAAAAGTTCATTCAAAATTTGGCCCTGCTGCTAACAAATAGGAAAGAAGTGCGGAAGAATGCTTACAGAAGTGGGATATACTCAGACCTGGACTGATGGGAATTAACTCAGTGCACCAGTGTGATTGCAAGATCACCATCTCCTATCTTCAAAAATTATTCTTATTAGGGGCAGGCCCTGATGGCAGGGAGAAAGCTGAAAGTATGTCTGTCCTTATAAAAAGTAAGGAGAGGATTTGAGGAACTGTAGACTGGTTTACAAACAGAGAGGGTATATCTGAGGACACTGAGAAATCTGGCTGATGTCCCTATGAGGCCACTCCACGTAATCGTTTAAAGTTCATAGAGATCAAAGGAAGTCCCTGAAGACTGGAGAAAGGCAAGTGTTGAACCCGCCTTCAAAGGAGGCAAGCGTGATGATTTGAGGAACTATAGGTATGACAGCCTCACCTTGGTCTCCAAGAAACTCATGGAGCAAGTTCTCCAAGGAGAAGGAGGACTAAGAAGGAGACAAAAGACTGCCTACAATTTACTTCATGGGTGAGTGTTGTGAAAGGAGTGATGCACTTCACTCATAAGAGAGAAGCAGCAATATATTTATTGATATAAAACTGTGATTTAACAAAATTTTATAGTAATTGCAACAGTGGTTTAACAAGATTTGATGGCAAGGTACACTTAGTTGTTTACTGCATAGAGGACAGGGTCAGATAAAGCTGTCAGGGAGACTTTCCTATTGAGTCAAAGTTCAGAGAGGACCCCCTTCTTTCTGACCTCCTTCTCAGAGAGCAGTCTGGATGCAGCTTGATCCAGTCCTAGTCTCAGACTTGGTCAACAGTTTATGTCTAAAGGATTATATGTGCACAATCACTCTAACTTACAATCTTAGCGAAGCTCCAAAGTTTAGCATGCTATTATCACTTATCAAGGATATTCTGCAGCTAAGAATTTCTGACCTTGAGGAGTAACCTTGAGAGGTATCCCTACTCAGATGGAGATCCTGGCTTGCAAACCCCGTCATGCAGGAAAGCTCAAAGGGCTCTTGGGCTGTTCTTGGGCTATTTATGGGGGTAAGATTATTGACTTATAGTCATATTTGCATATCAATCATAGTTCCACTATCGTGGTTAGGTGGGCGCATTGCTCACGTAGCCCTTGGCTGCTGTGTTGTTATCTGTCTCCCTGAAACCACTTTGACCTGGATGCAGCCATCATGACCAGGTGCACCTATTATAATCACACGGGTGGTTATCATTTGAGCAGAGTTATGGGAAATAATGGTAAGATTGGGAGTAGAGGGAGGAGCACACCATTACAATGAGAGGAAAGCAGAGGGATGATGAGAGGGAAAGCAGAGGATATATCTTTGCTTTCCTAAAACTTTACATAAAACTCTTCCACCACAGCCTCATTGATAAGCTGAAGAAGTACACATTGGCCAGACTCTCAGATGAGCTGGCAATTGTCCATACTGCTGGTCTCACTGAGTAGTGATCAATGACTCGATGTCTGTTTGGCAGCTGGTAACAAGTGGAGCATGACAGACATCAATACTTGGGCCAATACTGTTCAATATCTTCATCAAGATATTGAAGAAGACGCTTTCAAGACTCTGAGAAAGTGTGATTCCTCAGCAGATTTCTGAATTATTTGAAACTAGGGGAGAAGGAGATGGTAAATGAACAGTAAACTCATTTGAGTGAGACCTTGCTAAAATTAAAGAGTAGATTGTCAGGAAACCCTTGATGTTCCACAAGGACAGATCAGACCTGCTTATGTGTTGGCAAAGGCCAGGAGCAAACTGGCAGCTCTCATGAGAAGGTCCTGGAATAACAGCGAGTGCCAACACACCTATGAGCCAAAAGAATGTTTTCACTGTGAATGAGGCAAACTGCAGCCTGGGCTGCAGTAGGAAAATCACAGCCATCGGTTTAAGGGGAGCTACAATCCTTCCTTGCTCAGTACTGTTGACACTACTCTGGGAATACTGTGTCTGTTTTGGGCCTCCCATTTCAAGTGGGATGTTGAGAAACTGAAGATAGTTCATTAACACCGAGGACCTATTCCAGGGAGATGCAGAGGAGAATTTTTCCATCCTGGCTTATGCCTGTCTGATCAGCAAATACTCTTTGGATGCCTTGTCAGAACAGTAAGCACACTAATGCCTAGCCTAATAGCTTGTTAAATCCTTACTATTCTGCTTATGTTAGCTACTAAATGAGTGCTTTATACTTATAAGCTGTGTATATCCTTCTTGCAGAGTGCCTTTGAGTCTAATTAATGATGTCTGAACACAAAGACTCAAATGAAAGGCTGTACCAAAGTACAGAAATTATTTGAGAGACTACGGCTTGTGACAAACCATGTCCCTCTTTGTGAGAGGACCAAGAGGAACAGGTGAGTAATAAACTATGAACCCTATTTGAGAAAGGACAAAACTAAATTCATGTTGTCCCACCTGACTTTTTTCAGTCAATTTGATCCTAGCTGTATGTATAACTCTTTGCTACAAGTAAAACCAGTTACTCTTTCCATTACAACTACTGAAATGAAGGAACATTTCAAATTTTTTTATAAAGGTCACAGAAATCAAATTCATCAGATTCCCCAGTGGAGTGAAGGCTAAAAGACATCCAAAGGACCACAATTTTCCCTCTCCCAGGACAGACAAAATTGAGTCACAAAGCTCTTTAGCTGACAAGCTTTGATAGTGTCCATCAATACCTTGATATTTATAGGACAGAAAAGCAAGGACAGGGACCAAAAGAATTGAAGGGTTCTGTTTTGCTCTTGGCAGTGTCACCACAGGGCTTGGACTGGGTTTGGTGGGACATGTTTAATGAGCCAAATAGGTTCCCTGTATGGGTTCATTAGTAGAAGGGATTGATAAGTAGTAAAGCGTTAGACGTTTTTGAAAAGAAATGTGGCATCGATCTAAATCCAGCAATGGCATTGAGCCTAATAATTTCTGTACCTAACCCATATATACTGGTAACTATAATATCATTATTTAATTACAGTTATTGCCCATCACTGTACTATCACAAAATCTACATCACTTCCCATCGCATTAAAAGGACTGTAGTTTCGATATTTGTCTGTCAGAGTCCCAGGACTTTCACTGATTTATTATCAGAGTCCCACCAAAGGACTTTCACTGAATCCGATTCACAAATAATCGAAATTAGTTACTTTATTGAGAGCGACAGTTGCAGATTCGAGATTGCCGTTGATAAATTCACTGACTACAATAGCGCTAATTGCTTAAGGTTAATATTGCTAGCAAAAATAACAATAGTACAACAACCCAGGGTAACATTCACCAGAGGGTGAAAGGCGCAGCGCTTACCCGGAAAGGCGTCCCTGCCTGGGGTGGAGGAAGAGAACGCAGCCTGTCGACTGGTCTGTCAGGTATCAAGTTTCTTCTCTCTCAATTTAACAGTCATTTTCTCCATCCTTTTATCCCCAAAATTATGAGGTTTCCCTCCCCTAGGTGATGTGTAGTATGATTTGGGTGGAGAGACGAGTGCTATAGTCATATATGTTTAGCATGATCTCTAAAATCTTCATTAGCATATACAGGGGTGTCAACTTTAATATGCATTTCACAGGTAATGAGGCAAAGGTCAATTAACAGGCATGGGAGACTCTCAAGGAAACAAAGAGCTACACAAAGTCTCTGTTATCTTGATTTTACTGTCTCTGCTGATGAAAAGCAGGGCTGTCCTGGCTCCCCAAGACTACCCTGTCATTTATGTATCCTGTGATAGCCAGACAAGCCTTCACTCCCCTGGGTTGCACAAGAGATAGCAAAGCCAGTCTTCATTGCTCTTTGAGCACAGAGACTTCACCTCATTATCCAAATTCCACACTTCCCAAGAAAAATGCATACGTGTTTCAGTAGTCTTCTAAATAAGTTCCTGATTACAGATTGCAACCATATCAGTCTAATAAAAAGAAAAAAAAAAGTGATATTTAATATACCTTATGAGAGAGCTAATGAAATTGGAACAGAACTATTTTATTTCTTTTTTTTTTTTCTTTGCTTTTCTTTGTAATTCAGCATTCAGCTTACTGAATCACATTACTAGGGAAAATCTGTTAATGTTCTAAGGTCTGAAATCTCTGGGCCTGCTCCACTTACTCTGGGCCTGCTCCACGTAGAGTAAGATCCTGTTATTTAACATTATACATGCGTTTTTCCCCCTTACATCTTCTAGATCTGTCTTTCTGCTTCTGATTTTATGTGGACTTATTATGAGTTGTGGTTATCTGGACACTTTCCTCAAAGAGCTATACTTACTTTCATAAGGCTACATGTTCTTCATGTTTTCCCTTGTATAAGCTATACCAAATAATATGATTGCTTTTGATCACTATTTCTTTATCTCGCTAGGTCTAACTCCTCTATTATAACAAGATATAAATAAAGGATGTTGTCTCTTGCCTGTAGTATTTACTGTAACATTTATGTAAGAATATCTCATTGGAAGTCAGCACTTGGAAGGAGAATAAAGCCTATATGGGAGTAAGGTCAGAGGTAGAAAAGAAAGGAGGATTGAGAGCAGCTAAAAGCTTATCCTCTTCTTTAACTTTATCTGAACAAAACTGAATTAACAAAAATAGGGTGCTGTATATTTGTATGGGTAGGAAAACATACATGATTCAAAGAGCCATTGGCCATTTCACATAATCTGTCACAATAAGAAAATTTAAAAAGCATCAAAATTATACAGCAGCAGATGTGCCACATGAAATCACTGCCTTTAGGTATCTTGAAATGTTTTGCAGCTTTCTTCCCCAAATTCTGATGTGAACTACTTAACCCAAGGTTCACAGGATTTAACTACTGCTCTCACCTCAAGTAGCTCTAAAAGCAGTGCTCTGAGAGCTCTACCTGCCCATTAGAAACAAGAAAGAAAACATAAACAATTTACATTTCAAATGAGGATCAAGCTGTCCCACATCAGTTTTGCAATCACCTTTTTTCTTGCTTCCCTCAATAATTTAAAAAAAGCTTCAGGTATGAAATAGTTTTTCTGTAAGCAAATAATTTCAAGGTCCAATTCTGATCAATTAAAGAAAGTTGAAAAAAGCAGCACTAAGTTCATGTAGAAAGGTGTAAATTTTAATAGGTATTGGTACATGTGATCACAATCATATTTTCATTAGACATCAAAGAACAAGCACTATTAAGTTAGAGAACTGAAGAAATAAGATATTCTGTGACTGTATTTTCTTTTTGGTTTCAATTAAGCACTATGAAACAAATACCAGGACAAATCTGAATATTTATCAATTGCACACTTAATTTCTGTTTCAGAATCATCTTTATAATATGTCTCTATAGAAAAGACAGATAAGGGTCTTAAACTCAATTTCTCAATTCTTATCTGTGATGCGCATGACAACAATAGAACAGGCAGAGTCAAAGATGGGAGTCAGTGAGACTTCATAGTTTATTTTACAGAGCACCTGAATTTCTCTCATATACTTAGTAAAAAATCCAGGATGAATCCCATGGAAAGAAGAAGCATAAGATTAAAGTCCTGGGTCACTGGCCCTAAGTCATTCATTCCAGTACCTTGATATGAGAAGAACTTTATTACATAATCATGTTCAGATTTTTTTTTGTGTGTGTTTTAGTTCAACTCTTCAATCTGAAAGCTGTTTGAAAACCTCAGTGCTTTGATGTTTATAAACTTTTAAAATTTCCAGCCTACCTATATTTGAAGTCATCTTGTCCAAGTTCTCACTCAAATCAGAGTTAACCTTAATGTTATATCCAATTTCAATGCTAGTTCAGGATTCTCGGGATCATAGTGCAACAATGTTTGAATATCTGGGTAGCCTGTTCCAGTGCTTGACCACCTTCAATGAGAAGAATATTTTTCCTTAATATCTAACCAGAATTTTATTTTATTGCAACTTCTGTCGATTGCCTCTTATCATAGAATCACAGAACCATAAAATCACAGAATCATAAAATCATAGAATGGTTTGGGTTGGAAGGGACATTGGTTGGAATAGTTCTAACCCTCCTGCCATGGGTTACTCAAAGCCCCATCCGACCTGGCCTTGAACACCTCCAGGGATAGGGCAGCCACAGCTTCTCTGGGCAACCTGAGCCAGTGTCTCACCACCCTCACAAGAAAGAATTTCTTCCTAATATCTAAGCTAAATGTAACCTCTTTCAGTTTAAATCCATTATCCCTTGTCCTGTCATTACACTCCCCGATAAAGTCCCTCCACATCCCTCCTGTAGGCTCCCTTTAGGTACTGGAAGTCCATTGTTAAGTCTCTCTGGAGCCTCCTCTTCTCCAGGCTGAACAACCTCAATTCTCTCTGCCTGTCTTCATAGGAGAAGTGCTACAGGCCTCTGATCATCTTTGTGGCCATCCCCTGACCCGCTCCAACAGGCCCATGTCCTTCCACGTGCTGAGGACTCCAAAGCTGGACACAGTACTCCAAGTAGGGTCTCACCAGAGCAGAGTGGAGGGGTAGGATCACCTCCTTCAACACACTGGCCACGCTTCTTTTGATGCAGCCCAAGATGTAGTTGGCTTTCTGGGCTGGGTGCACATGTTGCTGGCTCATGTTGAACTTCTCGTCCACCAACATCCCCAGGTCCTTTTTGTCAGGGTTGCTCTCAAGCCATTCTCCACCCAGCCTGTATTTGTTCTTGGGATTGCCGTCACCCAGGTGCAGGACCTTGCACTTGGCCTGGTTGAACTTCATGAGGTTTGCACAGGCCCACCTCTCAAGCCTGTCCAGATATCTCTGGATGGTATCCCTTCCCTCCAGCTTGTTAACTGTACCACACAGCTTGGTGTCGTCAGCAGACTTGCTGAGGGTGCACTCAATCCCACTCTCCACATCATGACCAAAGATGTTAAACAGCACCAGTCCCAGTACTGAGCCCTGAGGAATGCCACTTATTGTCATTTAGACATTGAGCCATTTACCGCAACCCTCTGAGTGCGACCTTCCAGCCAATTCCTTGTCCACTGAGTGGTCCGTCTGTTAAATCCACATCTTGTCAATTTAGAGACAAGGATGTCGTGCAGGACAGTGCCAAACGCTTTGCACAAATCCAGGTAAATGATGTCAGTCACTCTTCCCTTGTCTACCAACACTGTAACCCTGTCATAGAAGGGCACCAGATTTTTTTGGGCACAATTTGCCCTTAGTCAAACCATTCTGGCTATCACTGATCAACTTCTTATTTTTGATGTGCCTTAGCATAGTTTCCAGGAGGATCTGCTCCATGATCTTGCTGGGCACAGAGACGAGACTGACCTGCCTGTAGTTTCCCGGGTCTTCCTTTTTTTTCCCTTTTTAAAAATGGAGGTTATATTTCCCCCTTCCAGTCAGTGGGAACTTCACTGGGCTGCCATGACTTCTCAAATATGATGGATATTGGCTTAGCAACTTCATCCGCTAGTTGCCTCAGGACCTACCAATGCCTCTCATCAAGTCCCACGGATTTGTGCACCTTCAGGTTGCTTATATGGTCTTAAACCTTATCTCCCACAGTGGGCAACTCCTTATTCTCCCAGTGCCTGCCTTTGCCTTCTGCAACTTGGGCAGCGTGGCTAGAGCACTTGCTGGTGAAGACCGAGGCAAAAAAGTCATTGAATACCTCAGTTTTCTCTATATCCCACGTAGCCAAGGTTTTCCATTTCCTTCCGGAGAGGGCTCACATTTTCCCTGGTCTTCCTTATACCACCAATGTACCTGTAGAAGATTTTCTTGTTGTTGTCCCTGTCCAGACTTAACTCTACCTGGACTTCAGCTTTCCTAACATGATCCCTGGCTGCTCAGATAATTTCTCTACCTGTAAGGCTACCGGTAGAGAACCTGTAGCCTTTCTTAACCTGTAAGGCTAAGAAACAAGGCTACCTGTCCTTGCTTCTATCTTCTGTAAGCCTCCTTTTTCTGCTTGAGGTTGTCCAGGAGCTCCTTGTTCATCCATGCAAGCATCCTGATGTTTTTGCCTGACTTTCTCTTTGTTAGGATACATCACCCTTGAGCTTGGAGGAGTTGATCCTTGAATAATAAGCAGATTTCTTGGTCCCCTCTTCCCTCCAGGGCTTTACCTTATGGTACTCTGCCAAGGAGATCTCAGACGAGGCCAAAGTCTGCTCCCCTGAAGTCCAGGGTAGTGAGCTTACTGTGCACCCTCCTCAATGCCCTAAGGATCTTGAACTCCATCGTCTCATGGTCACTGCAGCCAAGGCTGACCTTGAGGTTCATATTATGCACCAGCCCCTCCTTGTTGGTGACAACAGGGTCCAACATAGCATCTCTCCTTGCTAGCTCCTCTATCACTTGCAGAAGAAACCTTCTGGATTCCTTATGCCCTGCTGTGTTGTCCCTCTAAGAGGTATTGGAGTGGTTTAAGTCCCTGAGGATGGTCCTCATATGAGGACTAGAGCTTGTGAATGTAAGGCTGCTCCAACCTGCCTACAGAGGATCTCGTCCACTTGCTCTTCCTGGTTGGGTAGCCTGTAGCAGACTCCCACTCTAATATCACCTATCCCTGCCCTCCGCTTAATCCTGACCCATAAGCTCTCAGTTGGTTCCTCACCCATCCCCAGGTGGAGCTCCATGCATTTCAGGTGGTCATTGACATAGAGGACGACACCCCCTCCTTGTTTTCCCTGCCTGTTCCTTAAGAGCCAGTATCTAGCACTGCAGTCACAGGAGCCATCCCACCATGTCTCTGTGACACCAGTAAGATCACAGTCTTGCAGGAATACACACATTTCTAACTCTTCTTGTTTATTCCTCATATTACTTTTTTTTCCATAGACACATTTCATTTGGGCCCCTGATGAAGCTGACTTACTGGCTTATAGTTATCTTACTTATTTTATGGTCTACAACTATGAGATGCCTACTATAATAATTATAATGATGAATCTTGTCTACATTTCTAACTTCTCTCATTATTAAAGTTAATACATAATGTTACAGCATGAAACACATGTTCATTCTTCCATGATGATAAAATAAGAGATATTACGTGGTTTTTGTGATGTCAGCCATTGTGTTTGCTAATACCTGTAAAGATGCTTGGTACATTGAGCCCCTCTGCTGGGGATAATCCATTGGAGTTTAAGTAGTTGAGAGTCACAAACTTGTTAGTAAATAAAATAAGTCAAGGTTACAAACAGTAGCTTGCAGTAACAAGAGTTTTAGAAGTACTGAATATTCATGGGAGAGAAGATAAGTGCTCAGCATGTTCTAAAAATCAAATATATGTATGCCTAAATAAAGAGGTAGGTACCCTGCAAAAACCTCGTTTGAATTTTTAGCCATTGTGTTTTCAAGTTAGCTGCACTTTTTGTTTTAATAACGTCTACAGGACAAGTGGATGGGTATCTTTCTGGCTTGTCTCAGTGTCTTGCTACTGAAAGTTTGTGCAGCAGGAAAAGGTCAATGTATTCATCTCTGAATCACAGCAGTGGAAAGGAAAAAAAAACAAACAAAAAACCAGGGATTTTCTTGCATTGCTGGATTTACGTATGTCCTTGGGGAACAGACACCCATGTGCCAGCTGCAGACTTGTATGCTGAAACCAGCTAGCTTTGGCTGTTAATACACAGCTTGCTTAGAAGAAAAGGTCAAGGCAACTTGTATTAATTACGACTTGTATTAATTACATACTTGAAGTTGCACAATAGCCATTCAAAAGAATCTGTCCATAGCAAAGGCTCTGGCTTGTAAAAGTGAAACAGTATTCCAGGCAACTGCAATTATAATAAATAACTTTTAAATTAATGGTGATGTGACAGTAATGAGATACACTGTTAGTATTGCTACTACTTTTGGTTTGTTTAGCCTTCTTAGTAGAGTTTATCTGAGAATCTCTAAGAGATTAAGTCCATTAATCACTTAGACTTCACAGAAGCTCTTATAATTTTCTTTTGTTTAAAATGCAGATGATTGAAACTTGATGAAGGTTGAATCATAGAATCACAGAATTAATTAGGTTTGAAGGGACCTTTCAGATCGTCTAGTCCAACCATCAACCTAACTCTGACAAAAAAACATCACTAAACCGTATCCCTAAGCAGCACATCTGCACATCTTTTATATAGCTCCAGCGATGATGATTCCACCACTTCCCTGGGCAGCCTGTTCTAATGCTTGACAAACCTTTCAGTGTAAAAATTTTTCCTAATATCTAACCTAAAACCTCCCCTGGCACAACTTCAGGCCATTTCCTCTTGTCCTATCACCTGTTACTTGGGAGAAGAGACCGGCCCACACCTGGCTACAACCTCCTTTCAGGTAGTTGTAGAGAGCGAGAAGGTCTCCCCTCAGCCTCCTTTTCTCCAGACTGAACAACCACAGCTCCCTCAGCTGCTCCTCATAAGACTTGTGCTCCAGACCCCTCACCAGCTTTGTTGCCCTTTTCTGGACACGCTCCAGAAAGCCACTAGTGGCAGAGCTAGAAAAATCAACTATAATCCTTACTTCAGTATTTCCCATGGGTCAGTAGTACATACTCTTGCATTCAGTATTGGTACTCTTTTTCATTTCTCTGAGTCCCAGCTGTTTTTTCAGTCACCATGGACAAAGGGAGAGGATCCAGTGGAACAGATGTAGTCAGCAAGTTAGCCAGAAATATGCAAAATAGATCACTGGGGAAAAAACAAAACAAAGCAAACCAAACCGAACCAAAACACACACACAAAAAACCCAAATGAAAATAAGACATTTGAGTATTATTTACTTCACACTGTTTTTTATAATTAATATGCAACTTAAATTAAAAAAAAACAAAAATATTTCCTTGGGGTTTGTTGTGTCTTATTTTTGTCAAGAAAGAGTTTCTTCTAGACTCTGATGAAGAAAACTAATATACTAAGGAGTATGTATTAATACAAGGCACTCAGTTAGGCTAAAAACATTCTCTCTAACATGATTACATTGATTTCTTCCTGTTTGTCCTTTACAACTGCACTGAAACTATTTTTCAACCATGTTGTATAAATATTTTTGTAGTACAGAAAGCTTTACAAATATAAAGTTTTAAATATATAATTAAAGGTCATTATTTTCATCATAGGTAAAAAGGACTTTACAAATAAGCTAAAAACACAACAGAGAATGACTGAAAGCTTAATTAATTAATCTGAATTTTATACAAGTGCATATATTTAATTTCCAAAATGAAGTATGGTATTACCTCTGATACACCATAGGCCACAGGATTTTGTTCTGGACCTGAGCACAGAAATCAGGAACTGGTCTTTGGCTGGGGAACGCTTGATGTGAAGACAAACAATCACTCCACCTTCATATTTTGTTTTGCCAGATAATCTGACTGTAAAATCTTATGTTTTAATTTTAACTCAAAATTATTCTGCTTTTTTTCTCCCAGTGTGATTGGCTGGAATATTTTCAGCAAGACAGTTTAAACCAGCAGTTCTGTCAACACAGAAGTATGTCACAAGCTTTGATGGAACACATCCTGAAATCCTGCTTTCTCATTTGTTTTTCCAATATAGGCAAATGCAACTTAAAAAGCCCTTGGCCTTTTAATAGGAATACAATATTTCAATAACTTCCTGCTTAGGAAAGTGTTCTAATGTCTATCCATTCCTACAGAATTTGATAACAGTGACAACTCTTGCTCTGCATAACTGAGGTCAACTCAACATGTCTACTTTCAACTATGGTGTTTTAATGTTTTATCACCTACGGAAACTCCACCCTAGAACAGTGGAGCTCAAATTTTATTCACATAAAGGAATTTACATTAGTGGGAATCATTTCTCTAGTGATTGAAAAGTCAACCATTTATTTTAAAGCCATCATTTTGGCTTCTACTGTAGTAAGTAGAAAAAAGCAAGAGACTCTAATGGGTGATTTTTCTTACCTCTTTCTTTCTTCTAACTGTGAGAGCTGGGACAAGCAGTTTAGGAAAACCACCTAAATTTAGTTGGCTTTAGCTACATGAACTGAGCCAGATATCAAGTCAGCACTGCGTATTTTCTGATAACAGATAGAAGAAATCTCTTAGTCTCTTAGAATGTCATATCGCAGGGTTTTGCTTTTTTTCCCCTCAAGATTTTCCCTTTGAAGAGCTGTATAATTGAATTTAGGCTTCATAGACAAAGCCAGCGGCACAGAAAAAGGGCAGCATCTATATCTGTAGGATCAATGTATTATACAATAAATGCAACCCTGTTATTTTACCCAGGTACTTTACTTCTCAAGCTGAATTAGAGAAGTACACACTGATGGAAGTTAATAAACCAATGGCAGGCTACAATTAAAGCTGATAAATATTGTTTGCTCTGCCCAGTTTACCACATGATCACTTTAATCCACATAAAAATATCAAGAATTACCAAGCCCTTGACAAGCTGTGTTTTTTCCTTCATCTAATACACTTTCCGTATTATCACATTTTGATTAAGCATGAGATGTTCTCCCAACCTGCATAAATGTGTTTCCACATACAATTGGACTAACCAATCATAGGAGAAGCAAGAAAACCAGATAAAGTTAGCAAATGCCAGATTACCTCATTACAATCAATTGTCTGAAAAGGTTGGAGCAGGCAAAGCCTTTCTTTGCCCCAGTACCAGCAAACTTGTGCACTGGCTGGTGACTGTGAAGAAGCCAGAATCTTTCCCTGTTTGCTTAGTTCCTTTATTTGGATGAGGGACAAGAAAGCAGTTTGTCCCATGGCATTGCTCAGTCAGTAGAATGGACAAGTTCAAACAACAGTTTTACACCAAAATTACTAGACTATTTTATGAACCCTTACTCCCCTCCCTGCATCCACTTGGCTCACTAATAAACTGTCATTCCTAGTATGAAAGACGCTAGAAGGCAGTAAGAGAAGCAAAAAAGTCTAGACTCAAGGAATAGGTTAACATTTGTTGTTTTAAGTAGTTTCGTCTGTCATTTTCTCCCCATCATTCTGACACAAGAGAATGATGTAACTGCAGGCCAAGGAGCAGAATCCAGCATCACTGAGATCAAATTCTAGACAGAGAAATACTGTAATGCACTTAAGCATATTCTGCACTAAGATGAGCTGAGGAGAGGACCAGGAGGCGTGAGTAACATGACCTAAATCTATAATGAAAACCTGCACATCTACAATGCTAAAAACTTTCAGTGAGTATGACACGAATTCCAGGGCAACTGAATTACATCATCTCTCCATATTGTTTTTTAGTAAGACTTGATAAGCTCCCATTAAATGGAAGAAAACTACTGCGTCATGTTACATCCCAGCAATTACTGATGTAACATAGCAGCCTGACAAACAGTCAAAATGTTGTCAAAAAGAGTACATGAGTAAATTCTATAATGAAGAACATAAAGTGTGATTTGGGAGGTTTGAAATCCTACTTTTTAAGTACAAGAAGATAATATAATCACTTTTGTGTTTATGTGATTTGTTATATTATGGACAGCAGTAGAAGTCACATAAGACATTCATTGTCTTAAACTGCCCTTTAATTCTATGCCAGTTTGCAACAGCTATAGATTATCAAGAAGACCAAAGGGGATTTTTTTTCTCCTCTTTGTTAGCAAGAGCTGTCTGGTTTGTATTTCTCATGTCATTTGAGTCTGGTGGAGCAGTACAGTTCCTCTATCCGTTATTTGAGACAGGATACTGCAACTTTCGCACTGGTTCTGCACGTCTGGGAACTGAAAGGAAGGATTTTAGTCTGCATTTGCATCAGGACGAATTGCAGAAATTGCATGTTTTTGCATCAGGCATTTGGCTTCAAATTAGAGCCAGTCCATCTCCCTCGGGTTTGTGTATCAGGAACGCTAATACTTCCACCTTGAGCCAGTTTCTTTAAAGTATCAGTGAATGAGGAATAGAGTACATATAGGTATTGGAAAAGGATTTGGGAAACAATTAATTTTCTTGAGGCTGCGCTGGAATGAACACAAAACATTTACAGAGCTGCAGATAAGCCTGAGGAGTCAGATAAAGCTAGAAACAAACACAGAGAACAAGATTCAATTAGCAGTAATTTGGAGTAGAAACTAATCTTCAGTTGTTACCATTAAACAAGTCTTGAATATAGCAAGAATCCATTTAGCTTTTCTGAATTACTACCTGCTAAGTCAATAGGTGTTTATTATCCTAGCAAGAGCAGCCTTGTTATCAGTCCCCTTTCTTAATTCCTAATGGAGCCAGCTGTTTATTTTGGATAATGGTGCACTTCACAGCACATACCAAACTGTCATGCTGCGTTGCAGTTACACAGATCACTTGTTCCCTTGTTCAACCAAAAGCTGAGTTTGTTTAGGTGCGGTGAATGATTTCACAGTCAGTCTCAGGAATGAGAAGTCAGTAGGTGATAAATCAGTTCTTTCTCAAACTTTACAACTGTCAACATATCAAGTTGTGAGGATTGTTTTTAGCTTAGTTTTGGGGTTTTTTTTTTGTTTGTTTATTTTGGGTTGGTTTTTTGTTTGTGTTTTGTTTGTTTTTGGTTTTGTTTTGTTTTTTAATCTTGGAGAGCAAAACGGTACCTAAGTCATGCATGGGGATACTGAACATAAAGAGATAAGCTGTTCAGCAAGGGAATTCTCTAATTAGTTGTCATACATTCCACTAATATTACAAGGGATATGCAAAATAGCCTATCAGGTTACCCTCTAACCAACTTTCTTACATGATACCCTAGGAACTCCAGAGACCCCATTAAAGAATAGGGTAAATTTTTGACACTTCGTTTAAAGACAGACACTTACAGCTTCCCAGAGGGGAACCTAACCTGAAAGCCTCTGTGAAGGATCCCTTGATGGTCAGAAGAGCACGTCTGGTGTTGCAGCAGTACCCAAGTTATTCTGTCCCAGTTCCCACTTATGTGGCTTCAGTACTCTCCTGCAGCAAATGGGGACAAGTGGGGATGAACTGAGTCTGACGAGATTTTCTTTATTCAACAAGCAGCGCATTTCATAAACAAAGATTTTTCCAAAGTTATAACAGGCACACATGTTATTGCTGTTACACATCTCTAATGGTGGAAAAGAAAATAGTGTTTTCCCAATACTTCTACCTTTATTTTTTTGGTGAGGTAAAGTACACAGAATGCATGTTATGGGTGTAGTTTCAACCTTTTCTTTTTTCTTCCTGGTTGATTTATTAATCTCCAGAAAAAAGGTTAATCTGGACACTCTTTTTCATAGGCCTTAATTTGGAAACTGCCAGTGCACAAAAGGCAGTAACAGTTGGAGAAAGAAGAAATGACTTCATATTAAGACTATCATGGCAGGAGAAGGAAGCCTGAGTCCAGGTTCCTTCCTCCCACCTCTTTTTGCATTTTACGTGATTCAGACAGCAGAGACAATGATGTAAACAGGAGCCAGTGATGTTAGTTAATTCCCTACTGAAAGCTGTGGACTGTTTCAAACCCCACCTAAACTAAAACAAGTCTCAAATAGAGCTTGAAAGACTCCTTTGTTTCCATCCTGGATGATTATACGAAATTTTTAATTCAACACAGTTAAGCAAATAGAATTGTGTATGCAGATTAGTTGGCTCGCTCATATTGCTAATTATATTCCTGCAAAATATAATAAGGCAGCCAAGATAAATACTGGGGCTTAAATGAAAGAGAAAAATACATAAACAAATTCGGGTTATACAACTGACGTATCTATGTTATTAAATTTTGTTAAATAACAAACCAAATTCAAACCAAGCAAAAGCAAGAGTCACTCCAGCAACAGAAAAAGTTCTGAAATGACAGATACTACCACTTCTAATTAGGGTAAAGAAAGTCGTGTAAAACATGATAATTTAATTGCAACCACCTCTATCCAAGTGTATAAATTACAGCACGTACAAACCTTCAAACACATTTAAAAATAGAAATTCACTTCTATATAACCTTTCTAAAGCAACTAAAGTACCCAGAATACTTCCATGCTTGTGTAGTGCCTACTTCAAATTTATGTTTTGTGCAGATGAAAACATTCAGCATTGTTTGGCTCACATTCACCAGAAGTTAGTTCTCACTGTGAGAATCCTTGATGTAGGTCCTTGCTGTCTGTTAGCAAAGTTTCAAATACTTTATAAAAATATGCTTGTGTGATTGTATTTCACGATGAGGGGACAATCTTCATCTCTTCTAACCATTCTGGCATCTTGAATCCTCCACGAGGCAACTGGAGAGATCAGGAAGTTTGAAAATTTCCCTGAGTGAGATATCTAGCATGGGAACACCTTATGTGAAGCTGATCTGAAGATCTTGAAGTTTACCTAAAAATCTGCATGTTATTCTATAACAGAAGCTGTTGTTCCTCTTGTATCTCAGATAAGAGACAAGATTCTCTTGTAGCTTATCTAGTTAGGTTCATCACTGATACATTTGGATTCACCTCAGCTTTACCATCCTCACTTGCACACAGGCTATGAACATTAGTAAGGGAAGCTTCATGCAGTTCCTTGCAGTCAAAGGTTTCAACAGGTTGCAGGTTTCACCTTCCTCATGGCTTCTTCTCAAGCCACACAATCCAGAATTAAAGTCCTTGTAAGAAGCACAACTGGGAGATGGTGTAGACTGTTATCCCCAGAGCATTGCTATCTAGTTGGACAAATGAGAAGTTTGGAGAAACTATATGGTGTCACACTTGATCCACCTGAAGATGCTGTTGCAAGGATCCTTGCAATGGAAACTCCTGTCACTGTCTGGACAGGGATTGACCACCCAGTTGGAAAGACTGGATACCGCAAGTCAGCATTGCCATATGCCAAGATCCCAGTATTTTTTTTTTATTATTTAAATAAAGCAAACCTCCTGTCCATGAATGTCTGTGCAGCATCTGTACCTTCATAATGAGGCTTCACTCTGTATTTGCAGCACATGTGCAGATACACTGACTGGTGGACAAACAGGAGATCCAACTGGCTTCACAACGAACCTACTGTGTACTGGTGCTTCCTCCACTTCCCAGCCTGAAATCAATATGTGAGTACAGGGTGTCCTATTTTAACATGTCTTTGAACTTTATTACAGGTTTCAGCATAGCAGAATGAGATTTTTAAAACATCTGCATGCTTACTAGTTTACTTGGCATGCATTTTCACAAATACCTTCTCACCAGCCATTTCTCATGGTGAAAACAGATTTTAGGGGTTATTACATGAAGTTTTCTACCATTAAAGACACATCTCCACTTAAACTTACTGTTCTCATTTTCTGATAGGCTGTACTCAAAAAGTTGTGTTGATGAGCTTTTGCCAATGAAAACCGTATTCCTAATAGCAATCACTTGAGCAATATAATATTTACATTATAATAAATGAAATGCAAGCTCTCATGGCAAAGTCTCAAAGTATGATTTTTCATGAGGATAGAGGATTGATGAAACCTCGTTTCTATTTCATTCTGACTGTAGTATCTGACTTGATGTGATATCATCACATCAACTTAGCAATGTTTTTCCAAGACCTCAGCCATTGCAAGGGAAAGCTAAGCTGCACACCTTAAACATAAAAAACCCCACACATTTTTCTGTTGCCTCTCCACAATAAAATACATTCACAAATTACCTAGATTGCTGGCTATAGCATGACAACTCATATTAGAATTCACTGTGTGAAAAAGAGACTGCTTTGGAAATATGCTCTATCAAATCCCTGCTTTCTGAAATGTGTGTAACATCTACAGGGATTTCACATCATGTTTAATGACTGTTATCTGCTGGTATCAAACACCTTGTTTTGGACAGGTGGCTCTGAACTCCATATGCAAATGAATTTCCATCTCATGCCATTATTGAAGTACTGGCTAAACATTGTGAAGGGAATCAAAATAAAGAATAAAAACATACTGGCTATGCAGTAATCATGATTTTTTTGAAATAGTCTGTAGAAGTGGATTCTTCGGCTAAATCATATTGCAAGGACTTATGCAGAAAAAAGCTGCAGAGCATTTGGTGTCATTCTACCCTTAAGTCTTAAAGAAAGGTTGTCAAAAGTGTGCGGGTACTCCTCGACATCAAAGCCATGACATACACATACTAGGAGCGATCTCTGTATGTTCAAAGCATTTTGGCTAACTGTTGACAATAAAATAAGCAAGTTTTTCCCCTAACTTTGCTGTAAATCCAAAATTTCTTGCCTAAAGTCAAACCGTATTCATTGTGTAGCACTGAAATTTACAAGTTATCAAAAACCTTGAAAAAACATCTTCAAAATAACCTCTCATGTTTTAGAAAGGAAAATCACTCTGAGAGTTATTAACATCTTACAATATGAACTGCCTTTAAAAATGCATGTCATCAAGTCTGCATTCATACATGTACTTATTTTTTTCAGAAACAGGAGTCTATGGGAAGCACTAAGATTTCCACCCTTGGCCAGATGAAAAGCTGCTTAAGCAATGAGGCTGGCAGCTAACGAGCTGATCACTAGCCAGAAAGCAAACCATAAAACAGTATTTGGAAATTTATGTTCTAACAACTTTCGCTTTGATTGTACATATCCACTGACACATTTGAGTGTATTTATCAGATGCTACAGACAAGTAGAGAATAAATAGACCTACAATATTTCTTTGAAAGAGCACGTATGGGTATAGCTATGGTGCAGTGCCATAGACACGTCTCTTGCAATCCTCCCTGTTGAAGATAATTTTTCAGAGACAATTCCATATTTGGAAGAAACCTCACAGTGTCTTTCTCCTCTCATTTCTTGCTCTAAGAACTTGGCTAACTTCATGGGAAGGGCCTTTTGTCTCTCTTTCTGAAACAAACACACACTTTCATGTTTGTAGGTCACATCTTCTCTAGACTACACAATCTGCTGATCTGGTTTATCTGTGTAAATTCAGTATGTCACCAGAGAACACACAAACAGATGTATAGGACAAAAAAATAAATCCTCTGTGCATCTACCTGAACTTTATAAAAGAAACTGTCTGCTTAGATATCAGGAGCAAAACCTCTCAAAAAACTCAGAGTCTAGACTTCACCCTGCTCCTGCATGTGGCACAAAGAGCTCCACTGGGGCTCCCGTAGTGTTGTGACTTTCCTTTCTGGTGTTTTGCCGTGACTCCTGTCAGCCCGCCCTGTGCTGGTGACACAACAGGCCCCATTTCTTCTCCCCTACCACACCTGCAATTTTGAGAGCTTTTTCTCCTTCAACCTGATGACATGGTCAGCCTTATTTTCCCTTTGCTAACAGGCCTGCACATGTGCCACCTCAAACTCTGCTGCAGGGTGTGCACAGGCTGTGACTGGTCATTCAAGGCAGATAAAGTACTGCTGGGGGGATTTTCTCTAAAGTAAAATGCATATATTTTTATAAAATTGTGGAAACAGATGGGTCAGAAATAACTATCAAGTTTATTTCTCAGTGTGATTTCTTAATTGTAAGCAAGTAGATATTTGTGGGCTGTATTAACCCTTCTCCATCATTGTTAATATGAGGTGCTTTTTTCCCTCAAAAAATAAAATTCATCTGTTCTAAAATGTGGGATTTTATTATGTATGAACAACACAAACTCAGCACAGCTTCTTAAACAAAGAATCACAAAAATGGGAATATATAACCAGAGCATTAATAATTGTTTCTTTAGTATTTGCATATTTTCCCCAAAGCAGTGTACTATATTTACTTCTTATAAATTCAAATTTTAAAATGCTCATGAATATGTATTTACTTTTTCTATCTGTTGTCACAATTTATTTGAGTTATTTTTTTCTGCCAACAGATAACTTGGCATTTCATTTTAGATTATAACACTATCTTAAAACAAGCTAAAACATCTAGGCAATATACTATGATATCATAAAAAGAAAAGAAAACTCATAGAATTAAATAGAAAAAAAAATCATTAAGGTGCTGGCAGGGGGTGGAATACAAAGATCAACCAGTTTTGGATGGTTTTAATTTCAGATTCGTCCATTTGCTTGACACAGGTAGTACAAACTTGAGAAACTGAAAGAATTGGCCTATGTATGGGAAACTAGTCTGGTCTGCTTGGTGCTACTGACAGATTCTACTTCCTGAGACCATTCAAAGCACTTGGAAAGAAAAGCATTGGGACTGAATGAGAGTTCAGTACTAGCTTTGTCTGGTAGGGCATATTACACTCAACTGTACTCAGTAGCTCCTACAGTATCCTATAAGCGTGCCATATTTATTTAGCCACTTAATGAAAAGAATATAGCTATGCTGAAAAGAACTAGAAAGAAGCGTGGAGAGTCAGAGATCTGCACAGCTTTTTTTTCCTTTTGAAAGCTAGGGAGAGGTTTTCCATGCTCGCATAGCTCCGAAAACACCCTCTCACCATGCTCTGCAAGCACATGTCCCCTCATAAACCCAAGGATGTTTTCTCTGTTTTTAAAGTTGTTCTTCATTTGTGTGAAGCCACATGTAAAAATGAAGCCAAGATGAAAAATCTTGGTTCTCTTGAGTCTTCAGTCCTATTACAGAAGCCCAGACCATCTTTAGGCTTGGAAAAGGAGGCAACAATTTATGACAGCTACTGTTAAGCTAAGTAAGGAATTTTTTACTCCTATACAGAGAAGTCGGAAACCAACCATGCCAGTTGTCCAGACAGCTAGCTGTGTATTAAGGAAACCTCTCCTGAAGTCAGGGCAGAACAGCTTTGGTAGGGAGGAACAGAGATGTATCAGTTGGCTTTGTTCAGCCTTTGGGATCTGAGGTTCTTCTTGTGCCTGGAGTTTCTGTAGATTTTGTAAGCCTGTGTGTACCCTCATGACATAGTCTGGTATAGTTTCTTGCCTGTAATAAACAAACAGGAACAAAGATAAGGTATAAATAAAGGAGACAGTATGATGACAAAGTGAGACTATATACAGTTTTATAGCTATCTAAAATTAATATAAGTAAAACAATTGTTCTTAAGATGGGGCATGTCCCTTTGGTAGAAGACAATTTGGAGAGAGTAGATATTCAATCCGAGCAAAGGGAGGAAAATATATGAAGCTGCTAGGAAAATCTCTCTTTCCCTTTTCCATCCTCTTGCATACCTTTATCCTTCTCCCTCTTTCCCTCTTCTTCCCCTGGAAAATGAGCTCTCTTTTCAGTCAGCCATATGAAGTGGAACATGGATTTTGAGCTAAGAGGAATAGAAAAACAGGAAAATGGAAAGAGAAGAGGTGAAAGAAACAAGAGCTGTGATTTGAGGTGAAGCACTGATTGACTTTTAGAGCTCCTTATTTCTCACTCATCTATAATTAACTAAGACGACTGGCTCAAACATAGACCTATACAACACAGAGGTCTATGTTTAATCAAGTGAATCCTCTCATGGTAAACCATAGTGCTTAAATGTCAACAAAAAGTAACATCTAAAAAGGAAAATATATAGTTTACTGACATTTACTGTCTTGTTTTTTTAAAATCCTAACGATCCTTTTCAATTATGAGGAATCTCATTTTTATTTGCCAGCTGTAACAAAGTTGCATTGCATAAATCTTGCCTGAGCTGTTTGGACAGCTTCACTGACAGTTTGAGAAGGTTCAGTTTGGTTTTTGAATGGAAAAGTGAAACAAATTATTCAGATCAGTGGTAGGAACCTGAATACAACTTGAAGGATCCTGAGTGGTCAGACATCTTCATATCTGATCCTTCCATTTCCTATTCAGAAACTATTAAAGTATAAAAATGAATAAAAAATAAATCTGTATTACTCAAATAACTCAGATGTTAGAGGTGACTTTTAGCTGTAGCTCTCCTTTGGCCTGCTTCAAATTTCTAAGTTAGAGAGTTATCTAAGTTATCTAATAGTAAATCAATCCCATCTCATTCCAAGTGCTATCTGTACTAATAAGAGCATCCACTAAAGGGCATAGGAATTCATAACCATAATATTTAAAATCCTTTTCAGCTATGACCTCAGAACTTCAAGCACATAAGGTTTTTCTTTAAGTTTTTTCCTAGTGTTTGTTTCAGAGTTGAAATTCAGATCTCTCAACTATGCCAAAGAAGGTAGAAGAGGTAAAGTTATGGCTTGAGCACTAGCTCCAGCCATGCATATCACTTAACAATTAGCACATTATGTAGTAAAATTTTGACCTGTTCCAATCAGCATTCTTCTGGACAATCCCAAACATGACTCAGGGACTAGAGTGAGACATGCTCCATTTCCAGTAAGTAGCAGGAATGATTATTGTGCCATATTTGTCTTGTGTTCTCTGTTGGTTTTGCACCACCTGAGCACGTTTCTTTAGATAAGTCACCTACTAAAATCAAACCACTTTTTTTCTGATAAAATGTTCAAGAGGGAATGCATATTAAGGCTGAAGGTGAAGCTCAGGAGGTCCCCAAATATCTTGTGAGGTTATAGCTCTGGATACTGCATCCAAGAGGCAACCAGCAGGTGGCTTTTAACCTAGAACCTTCTATTTTTCTATGATTCTTATCCATCTTATTAAACAATGACAATTTCATTTGTTGTTCTTGTTCTTAGACATTCCCTGTTTAATTTTCAAGTCTCCTACATTGATGATTAATGTCCTGTTTTCCAAGCTGCTGACAACTGAATATATCTTATCAGCTCTCTAACAAATTTTGAACTGTTCATCTTTGCAGATTTAACTGGTCATCCTGACTAAGAAGTTTTCATTTTATGGATTGAACAAGCTGCTTTCTCTGTGTCACTTTAGTAAGCCAACATCATCATCTCTTCCTTAATTTGTCTTGATGATACCATGTGGAGGAAGTTTTCTTTTGTGTGTTTTGTTTTGGTTTGTTTTTTTTAATAAGACATTTATTATTCCTTTGTCCAACTCAAATTGCTGGGCAATAGTTGCCATGCAATGTAGCATTCAAGCATTAAAGAATAAGAAAAACCCTATACCTCTTTATTGATTGACTGATCGATCACATGGAAGGCATAGCAGAAGGCTGAGTGTTTCAGCATGATCAAAGAGTAAACAGTTGGGCATATAGGCCAATCAGGCTAACAAAGTAAATATTTGAGCACAATAAAAGCACCTTTTATGCAGCTGCAACAAATAGTAATAACGAGGTGAATAAAATAAATCACATATGATAGCTGCTGAATGCTTAGAAATACACGTAGCTATCTAGTGAATTAAAAAAGCCATATTCACAATGAATAGCAATACAATACGCAGCACAACACTTAAACTAGATGAAGCCGTGCTATTACCCGGTTCCTGCCTTTAACAGGTGGGGGCATTTAATGACTTCTAGCAAACAGAATCATGGTAGATATTAATAGGCTCTGATTACCTTTTGGAGAGAAGGCACCGTTTCTCACTAGGAGAAGTATTTAATGTGCATGGAAAATACTGAAGACGGCATATATCATCATCAAAGGAAACCTAAATGCTAGCAATTTGTTTTATTAAGTAATAAAGCTAACATTATTTTTTTTTTTAATTTCTTAAGTAATGGGCAGTCCTTTGGTGTTCTTTAAGCAGAGTCTCCCATTTCACTACTGTTCCAGATAACAACATAAAATTAGATTTACAATTTAAAGCCATATTTGAACTTTTTAATTCTTATTCAGCTGCACAAACTTATTTATACTGATTGTTTATACTGAATGCTTGAAAAAGTGGATGGACTTTAGTCACTGCTACAGCCCCTAGTTCCAGTAAATCAATAGTCTAGGCTCCACACAGGAACTTTCCAGACTTAGAATTTGAGAGTTATAAGGAAGGTAGGAATGTCAAGGGCCTCTTCAGTCAAATCTATTCTGGTCTTTCTTCCACGTCTTTAAATCTTCTTCAGACTCGCAGTTCATTATTGCTAATACCATGACTTAACAATGCTTCATAACCCCTTGTCCTGGTTTCAGCTGGGATAGAGTAAATTTTTGTTCTAGTGGCTGCTCTCTTTCAGATTTGATATGAAAGGAATGTTGATAATGCATATCATTCTCATTGTTGCCAGGTGATGTTTATATTAGTCAAGGACTTTTTTCAGCTTCCCATAGAAGCTGAGAAGGAACACAGACAGA
Source organism: Larus michahellis (assembly GCF_964199755.1). Classification (NCBI taxonomy): domain Eukaryota; kingdom Metazoa; phylum Chordata; class Aves; order Charadriiformes; family Laridae; genus Larus; species Larus michahellis. Next base: position 5,930,264 of record NC_133930.1, read on the forward strand.
AGCAGCTGGCCAACGGAATATTCCATACCACAGACGGCATGGTCAGCATATAAATGAGTGCTGGTGGGAGGGGAGGAATCTGAGACCACTGCTCAGGATGGGCTAGGCAACAAATTCACTGGGTGGTGAGGGTGACTTGCACAGTATTACTTTACCTTGTGTATTCTTTTACCATTATTATTGTTATTTTCCTTTTTGGTTATTGTCCTATTAAACTGTCTTTATCGCAACCCACAAGGTTTTTGTGGGTTTTTTGTTTTGGTTTGGTTTGGATTTTTTTCCTTTACGCTCATTTTCTCCTTTTTCTCCCTATCCTTCTAGGGGAGGAGGGGGAGAATTGAGTGACCAGCTGTGTGGTCCTAGCTGCCAGCTGCAGTTAAACCACAACAGTGCTCTATGTTTCATTGAATAGTGGTCTCGAAAATTGTGCTCAAGTGATTTGGGATTTTTGCTTGCACATCACAGACATGTATTTGATTGTTCAGGGCTTAATCCGTTGTACTGATATTAATAGACTCCTGATAGCATTTGCATTTCTAAATGGGGTCTTACTATGCAGCCTCCAGACAATAGAAATACCCTATAAGCTAGAAAAGACAAGCTCACATAAAGACATCAGCATCACAAGACTCAGGAGCAGCTTCCTTCAATCTATATTAAATGGAGTTGTAAGCACAGGGACATTTTGAAGATGTAAATGTGGAGCTCAGTGTCTAATACAAAAGTCAGATGTCTTGATGTGGTGTAATACTTCTGTGCCTGTAGCCTAGATGTCTATTCTTTGTACCATTCCAGTTTGAGACTCCTCAGACTAAGGAACGCAACAGAGAATCAAGAATAACTCCTATAACTTAGACTAGTGCTGTAGACCATAGAAATGCCATTCTTACCCATGTCTTTCAAAATTAAGGATGAGGTCATTTCATATATTTATTTACTTTATTTCCCAAATCCAATAACTTAGTGTGAAGGGCTTCAAAGCACAAGATAAATGTGGCTGGGCCACAGAACTAATCATGTCAACTGGAAAATAACTGTAACTGCATCATTACCACTTAATGTGTTGGGTAACTCCAAATGTACCTGAAAGATAATAAAGAGGTGTCAGTATTATTCATATCTTTTAATTGTTTCCATTAGCATTTCTCTCTTTTTATCCTGAGGGCAAAATAGTATCACTTCATTGATTATACAGTGGATACAGGAGAAATAATAGTACAGAATCAAATATACTTTTAACCACCCGTTGCCATCTTATAGCTATAAGCAAAAGCATAACTTGGCAATAAAACCTATTTACTGTTAAAATTAAAATTGCTTTTAACAGTTTTATAGCCTGCAAACAATTAAAAGAATTATATCAGGCAGCAGCTGTTCTTTCACACTTGTGGAAAAGGAAAGAAGAGGAAAAGACTGCAGGAAAATTTAAAGTCCGGTAACTTCTTCCTCCAATAGGTAGGATGACAATGCCAAGAAATGGGTAGGTTCTCTGTAAAGGGCAGATACAATAATAATGGAGCTAAATAATTGAATCACTTTTGTAATGTACGTATTTCTATTCTAGGCAAATAAGTCTTGTGGTACCACCAAGAATATGGCTTCCTGGGATTAAGTTATTAAATAAAATGATTCTCAGCTGTGATGGTACCATGAAACCAAGGTCCTACCTCTTGAGTCCAATTCAGTGTCTTATGGTATTATTGTTCTTATAACATAAAGCAGGCTCCTAAGAACTCCAGCATGGGCACAGGATCAGACCAAAGCTCCATTTCCTCATATATCTTGTCTGACAGGATAAATGCACAATAAAATACCTACAGGAACAGGATAAGCATTAGCAATGTACAACCACCATGCTGCTATAACAAAAACACAGATCATACTAGGTGGTTCAAGTAGCCTTTTCCCACTGAAGGACAACTGTGAACATTTATCCAGACTGAGATAATTCAATCCAAGCAGAATAAGCATGAATGGGGAAATGAAATACTGCAACTCTATAGTTTTTAGAGGAATGCCAAATGATTTTACTTGTTACTGGAAAACACTCAAGTTAATGAACAAATGTGACAAATACCTTTAGAGTAAGAGTGATAGTGCAATTCTGGATCCTTCTAGCCCTCTCTTTGCTGAAAGTTGATGGCTGAAAAGTTAGTTGGGTCTTTCAGTCCCAACCCTGGTATAGAGTTTCAGTATTTTACCTGACAGAGCTTGTATTAGGAAGATGGCATCTTCTGAAGTTATAGAAAGTCAATACATTGGTTTTTCATTTTCTTCCTCTGACTCATTCTGGAGAGGTTAGGGTCTGTAGACACTGTATGGCCCTGCAGCAGGGAGTTGCAATCATTTGGATTTTAGTACCATTATTGCTACAAGTCCCCAGTTGCTAAGGGAGCCCCTCAGCTTAATGCACAACAAAGGGAGAAACTTCCATCCTACTGCAAATGCGATGGGAATGGGCTGAGAGATGTTGCTCCTTGGCAGAATCTCAGGAAAGCTTTAAATGGGCTAGTCTGACTCAAAACTATAACAAACAACCAATTTCTTCTGCCTTTAGTCAGCTGTCCTTGAGACAATGCTTTAGATATGCTCTGGGAAACTGGGCAAAAACAACCTCCTTAGAAAGGTACAGTTTCATTGGTTTTACTGGTGTAATATGTACTTACAGTAATTCTGGTTCACTGCTCTCTGGTTTTATTGATTATCCATAGTAAGAAAGACTGAAATTCAGGATCAGTTTCAATATGAGTCTGCATAAAATAACCTTTTTTGCTTTCAGCCAAAGCACACCCCAAACATTATTTGCATTAACACATCCACTCAGTCTGTCCTAACTGTTGACCTATTAAACACAAGCAAAGTCATATTTCTTTGTTGTTTTTTTTTTGTTAAACTGATTATCTGCACCTGATTCTATCTTAAAATTAATATCTACATATTAGGGTTTTTTTTCTTACACACAGTAGAATGAAACATTTTGAATTATGTTAAATAAATGTATAGCTATAAAACATAATAATCCATCACAAAACACTTTCATTTTTCGTTTTATTACCATGTTCAAATAATTATCGACTTTTTTGCTAACATGAACAAATAGATATTCATTGAATTATTGTATTCCCTTTTTATTATGATTACAATAATGAAGAAGGGTAAATCATCTTCCTTATATTGTATTTGCATTAAATATTGCATTTTCAGAAGATTAAAAATGCAACCAGAAATCCCATTTTTGATACCTCTATTTTATGAATTATTGTACTCATCAACATGGAACTTCAGTTGTAGGGAGCATAGACTACATTGTTCATTGTTATTTTTGTATGTGACCAACAGAAAAACACCACAATAAATAAATGTGTGCTTCTTTCAGAGACACTTTGAGAAGCGTGGACATCTGTTAAGCACCTCAAAACCAACATTTTCTGACTATAAACTGTGTAACTATGGGTCCGTGATTGATTTATGTATCAAAATGAGTTTCTTCATATAGCTTCTGCCTTTACCTTTTCTTTTATTTTCATTGCATTAGTTGGTTGCACATCATTTCAACCCAAATTTTCAGGGAAAAGTATTATCCTCTTTAGTCTAGTATCCTGGGAAAGAGAGCATTTTATTGCACTGCAATTACATAGGTGTAACTACTTCTCTTTCCAAAAACTTCTGAACCGTGTGTTTTCAAATCAAGCCAATTTAATAAGCAAAGGTTTCTAAACAAATGGAATTTCTACCTTTTCAATGAAAATTGCAAAATCTAATAAAGAAAAGATTAAAGCTTGACAATCAGTGTTAGTTATCAGTGTATCGATGCGCAGGAGACAACAGCAATGTCTTTTTCGGTTCTGTTATGCAAGAAAGTGCTGTCTTGCATGCCTCAGTGATGTCTTAGCCACCAGCTGTGATAACACTTTAAAAATTACATAAACAGGTATTGTTCAAGTTGCTATCAGATTAAGTAAGAATTAGAACAAAATAGCTCTACTGTCAGACCAAATATCTGTCTACCTCAAAATCTGATGATAACCAATAACAGGTAATTAGAAAAAGGAAGAATATAGTAACTTTGTAACAGCGTTCCAATCAATACAGCCTCCTAAATTTTAAAAACTGCATTTGCTTTCATTCAATATTGTCTTTAAACAATCATTTTCGCTTACCTGTAAGATTACATAGAAACACATGACATGGACTGGAAGGTTCCTCTAGAGTCAAGTCTAATTTCCTGCTGCTATAAACAGAATTTTTTTTTAAGCTTATCTATCTTAGTTCATTTTATTTTCTAGTTTATGAAGTACTTAGAAAAATCTTCAAACTTCTATCCTAAGTTTATTTATGGTTACTACTGAGCTATTTTGTTTTACACTGCTCTTCCATCATAAAGCTGAGCTCCCACCTGAGCTTTACCCTGGCTATCCGCATTCAGCTTCAGCTTCCGTTAGCTAAACAAACCACATTATTTTAGTCTACTTCAGCAAGATGGACTTTTCACTCCTCTGACCTTCTGTTCCTGTCTTACCTGAAGAGGGATGTACAGAATGCATCAGAGCAGGACTTACCAGTCCTTTCTGCAAAGGAAGTAACACTTTCCTCTTTCATGGGAAAGGTATCCCTGGCACAGAGACACGGATCAACACTGCACAAGATTAACTGTTTTATTGAATTAGGGTAAAAATACTCTCTGTCAAAATTAATAAAAAAATAACTAGTTCCCTTAATACTAATACATGTGCATATTGATCATGCCAGCTAGAATTACAGGCATAAAACTAACAATAAAAGGATCAGCATCAAACTGAGGGCAGGTGCCCAGCATATTCCCCTCCTACAGGGATCTATTTCTAGAAATGTAAATACTTAAATAATATTTTTTGCATTATATTAAAATGTAAATCATTGGCAGTGAGAAACAAAAAGAAATAATGTAATACATAAGAGAAATTACAGGTAGAGGAATAATATAACGAAGTTCATATTGAAAAAAATTATGTCAACAGATATAGGAACTGGAAAGAGGAAATGTGCGAAATGAAAGTTGTGATGTAGAACATATATCTTAGTTGAATGTAAGAGGTTTTTTCCCCATATGCAGCTGTAATTGTGTATATGCCTTGCAATATCCCAGCCCAAGTATTTCAACTCCCCAAATCCAATTTGAGATAAAATCCATAAGCACACTGATTCCTCTCAATATACACATATATGTTTTAATAATTAATCAGGGAGAATCTTTGCACTAAACCCTGTCAAAGTACCCGTATTGCAAGCCTACAGCAACAGTATCTTTTTTGTATAGAAGCTCATAAGGTCTTTATATAAAGAGAAGTATGGGCTCATCAAGAGGAAAAGAAATTACTATCAAACCTAAAAATTATGAACTTTCTAAAGAACTGAGAGTTAACTAAAACTGATTTCCTATACTACCAGAATCTCCTCTGTCAGTAGCTACATAGATATATACCATTCATAGAGCGGAAAGAAGACTCTTCACGAGGGACACCTGCCCAGCTACCATCAATGAAGGTGATGCGCCAACAGAAAACACTCAAGCCTTGAAATTCCCGCAGAGTTTACTCTGATAACTCTACTTCTCTCTTTAGACTAAATAATATAATTGTACAATAATACAAAGTAGCCAGGAATGCAAGGGCTGGTTTATACAGCTGCTGCAAACCTCTTCTTACATGTTGGCAGCTGCAGTTCATTTGATGCTTGTGGATAAGATAGAAGGATAAAAATTCAAGTCACTAATCGTTTGTTCTTTCTCTCTTTTATCATGAAAGGCTGAACAGTATTTATGCTTTACTATTTATCATTGTCTGTCTTTAGGGGGTTGGTTTTCCTACTGACCACTACTTCTGGTAAATAACATTGGGACCTATGTAAGGAGGAGTGGGATTCTTACAACTGGTGAAATCTTGGTTGCTGTCTTTTAACTGCTTTCTGTGATAGTAGGTTTTCTGTGATAGTGGGCGTAACACTAATGAATCAACACACAGTGGCTTTTTGGTTTTTGTTTTTTGGTTTCGGTTTCGGTTGTTTTTTTGGATTTTTTTTTTTTTTTCTCTGTCTGTGTTTTGCTTTTTTTTTTTGCTTTTTTCTTTCCCCCCAGTTATTAATCTGAAAGAGTTGTGGGAAGGTACTCAAAAGAAATTAATCCACTCAGATGATAAAGAAATTTTAAAAGAATAAGGATTGATTAAAGCGTACTAATGAGGTTCAGTATGTCTTTCAATCCCACTAAATTACCTGTCCTTACACTAGCCCTTTCTCTGCCTTAACAAAGGAGAAATATGCCCATTTCTCTTTATCTTCTTTGTTTTATCATCCATTGCTGACAGGAATCATAAAATTACTGAGGTGATAGCAGTAGCAGAGTGGTGCTTGCACATCACTCAAAATTAGTGTTCATACCACTTTAATACAATTAATTACTTATCATTTTGCTCTAGTATTAATTAGAGGTTTTCTATCAAACTATGTCAAACCTAAAAAAAAAAAAAAGTGAAGGAAGCTCTTCTACTGTCCTTTGAGAGGAAATTATGGCCTCATGGAAGGAAATAGGAGTGTTGTCGTTCTTGTCCACTAGTACTCTGTATTTTTTGTATTTTCATCTGACCTTTCTGTATTCAGAATAAAATGGATATTTGCTTTCCATACAACAGCTTTTAGGAATGTAAACAGTTTATATTAGTGATGCACAAGAAAAGGCTTACAGGCTGAGTAAAGGAACCTTACAAAGGAAAGACAACACCTTAACTTATTAGAAAATTATTTAAAGGCCTTAACCTGTTCTGTTATAAAAAACCGTTATTAGATGTCTTTTAATACCAGGCTCTTCAGAAGAAGGACTACTATATATTGCCTTCTCTCAGAAGAATTACAAGGATTTCTTAGACTTTTTTAGTATTTCTAATTTCAGCCTTAACAATAAGTGTCAAGAACATTTCTTGACCTCTGCTACCCTCTTCTCTCTAATAGAAAACAGTCGATGAGCTGTCATTTGTTAAATTCATTCCAGATATTTCTAGTCTTCTCTTAATCTACAACCTTACATTTAAACCATTGCATACATTTGAAAGATATAAAAAAATTGGCTAGTTCAGAGGTTTGAAATAATAGGTGACCAAATTCGACTAAGGATGGGTCTTTTTCCTGGACACTTAAGATTCACTTTTCCAGGTGCTTTTATGTTTAAAAGACCTGAATCCTTCTATATTGCTGTATGGTTTTTGTTTGTTTATTTATTTTTTTCCTCCTGTAACCTGTTTGCTTCTTTCTTGCTACATTAAATTTTAGAAGTTAAAATCTCTCTTTGAGCTGTATTTGCGTATTAATATAAGCTGAGAAACGCTAATCTGTTAGCTGTCAGTTTAGGTCCATTAGCCATGTTATGCTTCATCTGTTGTAGATAGATTAATGCTTCATACATTATTGAAAACTTAATATTTTATTGTTGGAAAAAAATAGAAGCTTTTTTTCCCTGACCCAACTTACTTTGTAAACACAGGGGGTTTTTTTGTTTTTTTTCTTTTTTTAAAAAATTAACCAGTTTCTATGGATTGGATTTTATATGGAAAAACTGGCAGAAGATATATTAGAAAAATTGTTTAAGGTCCCTTGAGAAGAGCCTATATTGCAACACATTTTAAGATCTAAAAGTTTAACCAAAAATGTTTTCATAATTTCTTAATGTTTTGAGCCCTGAAAGTGGAGAACTGAAATAACTGAATATTGTGATGAATACTTCAAAACTTCCCTCATTTTTCTGGAAGCCAGAATACAAAGAAGGATTTTGACAACCATAATGACTAAAACATAGCCTTATTTTCATGATAGTGGCCATTGATTCTTTTGTGACTCTGATTTAATTTGTCACCCATATCTTATTTCATATGAAATATAGTGCAAAGGCTTATAGATTTGATATATTCAATAAAAATCTCCTGACATATGTATATAATTAAATTAAAATGTGGCACTTTGGCATTTGTAAATCATCTTAGTTCTAATGTAAATACAGATCACTCATTCATGGAAGTTCTTTCGGATAACCATAGCCATTACTCTTTATATTTATCAGCCCATAACTCAAAATGTTTATGGTGTCAGATCTTTCAATCTGAGTTGTGAGTTCTGCAGTTCCAACAGTTGTGAAGCAGTTAATGCCTTCCTGAATTAGTTACAGTATAGTTTAGATATTTAGGCTGATTTTTTTTTCCATCTTTTCAACTGACCTACATATGTCTTCTAAAAATAGTTAGATATTGACATCTTCAACCTACTGAAGCTATAGCCTCAATTACATTTAATTTAAAAGTAACAGAGATTAAAAAGTCTTAGAGATTTAAAAGTAAATGAGATTAAGACTTCCTGATTTATCACCTAAATTGGGATTAATTCAAAATCCAGTCTGAGAAGCATCCTACTGAGAAGCATATATCTGTATTTTGCCCCCATCTGATTAATAAAATGTCTGGTCTTCTAGGCAGTTAAGCACGTGTAAATGGCTAAGTAATGTGAGCATGCAGAGAAGAAGGAGTGATGACTCTTATCAGAAAGAAAAAGGGCAATTTCAATTAGAGGGTGGTTAAATATCCCAGCAGGGATTCAGCGAGGCTGTGGGATCTCGGTCCTTGAAGATGTTCAAAATCAGACCAAACAAAGCCCTGAACAGTCCACTGTAATTGGACCAGGTCTGGGCAGCAGGTTAGAACAGATGACTTCTGTAGGTCCTTCCAGCCTTCCAGATGGTGTGATGTTGTGGGAAATTTCTGTACCAGTGACTGCAAGATGCGGAGAAGGCACGCCAGAGAAAAGATCAGCCTAGAATAGTCATGTTCATACACTTGTTAACAATGTATTTTCCTGCTAGCCACTTGAAAGAAGTTTATTTTGGCCTAAGCCTTCATGTCTTTATCTATCATGTCCTGTATTATTTTTGATCTAGCAGAATTCATGTTTACTCCCCATATATGCCTGTGTTTATTCTTTTGCCTTTAATTTCTATGAAAAGAGTATACAGCCTGACAGAAAAGGAGGCTATTCAAGGAGTTACAACTTAAGTTTAAAACCATTTTACAAACAACTAAATGTGATGATGAATACTTTTTGTGCCAAAACCAAGAAACTACAGTGACTTTAATTATTTTAATTCTGAGATCTTTCTCTGGACCTCTGTTTTACTGTATCTAAATAGGGTTTCAATCTGTGACATATAACACCAATTTTCTAAGCACCTTCATTCATTTTGTATTATATGAATAAAAAGAGATGCACTTTAATAGCTCAAGGGATTTCAAAGGCATGCTTGACTTAACAAAGGAACTGTCTTATTCCCATTTGTTTATCTGGAGTCTTCCCATGGCAGTCAATGCAGTTACAGCTATGGAAAAAATGTGTATATATTCCACCTAAATTTCTTCAGCTGATTATGTTTCAGAATAGAGAAAAAACTTACATGCTAAACTGCAGGAAATAGAGGGGAAGGGCAGGGGGGAATTGTAGCAAATTATGACACTTTCTGCTTGATAGCCAAATGAATAAGGAACTTAGTCAGGAACACAGGATATGTATGTTAAACTCTCCCACCTTCTTAAGAATAACCTCCAAAGGCTAAGAGAAATACTTTTGATATGTGGCTATTCCCATGCCTCTTAAACCACTACAAAAAGATGCAGAAAAAATCATGGGGCAGGAGGAAAACCTTGGAGGATACCTGTTTCTAATTCCATGAACACAGCACCATTCCAAGATATGGTAATTCTGGTTATGGTCATTTCATCTCCTGATTCTAATAAAAAGTCATAAGTAATATCTAGAACACAAAACAGAACTTAAAACTGAGACATACAAAAATACTGATTAAATGACCTGGATTGTGGTTATTTTTGGTCTGCTTTTCTCTTGTACGCAACTAGAAGAGAGGATTCCCATCACCTTCCAGCTAGAAGTAATGACAGATTCGTAAGGGTTTTGCTGTATTTTCCTGTTGTGGGCTCAGTGTTCACAGTATGCAGTTATTTACAGTATTAATGCATCTTTTCCTCATTTGCACTTGGACTTATATTTCTGCCTTTCCCTACATTTTTATTGGATATCTGGAGGTCTCATTAAAAATGACAGGAGATTAATAAGGCAAGATAATGTTATTTTCCATCACTACCTAGGGAAACATGCATTGATTATAGTTTTCTTGCTTTTTCCAGTTGCAATAATAATTACAAAGACCATTCACAGAACCCATTGTTTTTTAATAAACTTCTTGAAATTTTGCAGCTAATTGCTACAGAGGCAGAGGCATTCACTAAGGTATCTAATAACTCAGGTTGAGAATTAAATACTATAGGCCTGGTTCCTAACAATGCCTGATTTTCTGCTACAATCAGTGAGTATCAGGAATCTGAACACCTTTATAAATCAAATGTACTTTGGCCACACAGGATAATAACTTCTGACCAAAGACTACACAGGATTGGGTAAACTTTTGTGTTCTCCTCACTCTAGCACACAGTGGCACTCCCTTTCCATCATCTCTACAACTCTCCCCACTAGAGCGGCACAACTAATTTTGTGCACTGATGTACTGAAATTTGTTACATAGGGGATGTTGCTTGTTTAAGCAAAAGAAAAAATTATGAAATTATGACTCTGGGTGACTGGATTGTGGACTCTAGGCAAATCTGTTAGCCAGAAGGGCAGCACATTGAGGAAAGGGATATGCAGTGACACATGATAGTCCTTGGACCTGTTGTCCATTTGGTAGGTGTCCAGAGCCATGCATTTCTACCACACCTGCATTGTATCAATGTGTCCCTTTGCATGATTTTCCCAGAAAGTTTCACCGAGTGGTGGGTAAGCTGACATTTTGTTGTGGTTTGAGTCCAAACTGACAGTGCAGAGACTTAATGGATAACAAAATGCTGTAGTTACAGATGCGTGCAGTTTTTATAAGCTATACAACTTCCCTATCTGCAGGACAGATGGCATAGTCCAGAAGTCAGGTGGGTCAGCACAAAAAGTCCAGATGTGTAGTGCATCATCCAGGTGTAGCTTCACAGGGTCTCTCTCTCTTCAGTTCTCTTTTCTTGAGTTCCCTGGAGTCTCTCCTGGGGTTCTTCTGGACCTCCTCCCCCATGTATCCCCAGAGTCTTTTTTCAGTCCCTGATGTCTATCCCTAAGTGACTCTGGACACCATCTGACTCTACCCAGTTACAGGACTGGGCAATGCATATACAATTTCTCTTTATTCAAATTCCATCATTGGCTAACAACTACCTGTCACCATCACTGGTGTTTGTGATCTGCACCTCTGGAAGGCTCTCCACAGTTAGCAACTCTCACAATGATTAACAGGTTGTTTTTGCAGGCAGTATTCCTCTATTCTTAAGAAAGCACTGCTCCCTTAACTAAAGTTGATATGGTAACACTATTGTGAGTGAGGTCAAATCCATGCCGACTACCAGGCTTTTTGAAGAAGGCCTCTGAAAAGTGTGCTGCTCTAACTTTGTTCATGAATTGTTCGTATCTTTGCAGCAAAACTGAACCCTTGCTATGATAAAAGAAATGTTATTTTACAATAATATTTTTCTATTGTGTTCATTTCCCCACTCTTCAGCTAAACTTCCTTGATTCCTGACCCACATCATATACCATATACAGCCTTTATGGTAATTCTGTGCTGCTTCTAACTGAGGCATAGGCATCAAGATCTCTATATGCTTTATTTCAAGACTTCATCATCTCTTGATGACACTGTGTTTGGATGTCTGGCCCCAAGGACACATATTTAAATACAAAAGTGGTTGCCTGGTAGAGAACAGCAAACATATGTAATGGAAGAGGCTCTTTGTCCCTACAAGTACAGCATGGAAAACCAGATTTTGCTGAAGAGGTAATTGTGATAGCCACTAAAAGATAAGGAACGAATACATGACTGTCCACACTGCCCTCAGTCATGCCATTAAATTAAAAAACCCTCACCAAACCACAACACCGACAGGAACCAGCCACCACATTTTAGCACATCATAGGATTAAGCAGCATTTTGTCATTAAAATTACCTTTGTGTTCTGATCCTTTCCAAGAGAAAAGGTTTTCTGACTACATTTTGAATGTCCCTCCTCACCCTGAGCATAGTAATAAAGCTCTAAACACAGCTTTGCATCAACACCTTTATACAGCACCATTAACACATGCTCTAAGACCATTTATGAAGATGCCGATAAGGTGACTTCCCGTCTCACTGGGAACAAAGGGCACACAACTACATGGTAGCACTCACTTTGATGCAGGAGATCAGTAAATAATTTGCAAGATAATTCTCTAATATCTTTTCAGCTGCTTTTAATTCTATTTGAGTATTAATTGGTATCAGTAACAATTGGTTAATGATGAAGACAAGTCATAAAATCAAAGAGCAGTAAATGATGTTACTAGGTGCTTACAAACAAACATTTCCATATGGACAGTAGTTTTTGCAGGGCAGTTGGGAGTAGTTGGATACATACATTTCCACTGTGACTGACTGCAGAGTGGAATGAGCAAAGTTCAGTTCCTAAGGGTGTGGTCCTTCCAAAAGAAATGGACATTAGTACAGATAATTGAATGGTGAGATTCAAAGAGTGTTGTTTAGAAGGTTGTGGACCAACACGATAAGGAATGGAGGAGCTCTTCTGGAAACTGGCTCGTTAGGAGGGGAGAAAAACTTCTATGGACAGAAGGCAGTAGAGAAAGCACTGTGTTACCCAAAAACAGGAGACCCTCTGGGGTGTGGGCATGATATCATTGTAAGCAGTATTCCTGCTTTGTTTTCCATCTCCTCTGAGTAGCAAATGTATTAGGGAGCAGCAACAGGTTCAAGTGCTTCCACTGGTTTGTGGATGCTGGTTCTGCCAGATTAGGGCAGCACTGTGTTTGGTAACTGGGAACCTGCTCTGTGATGTGTGCAGAAACACAAAATGGGGGAGTAGTCTGCAATAGGGGTTGTATGGCTCATATGCTTACCATCTTGGTTATTATAAACTTTTGGGATACTTATACATAAATTTACATACAACCCAGTGAGCTGGACTGGCAGCTTTCAACTCCTTGTTCAAGCAGTTTAACCCTTGCATTCCCACCTCAACGAGTCTCTCTCCATTACCTTCTGTATGCCAGGGAAAGGCAGCCAGAGATCACCAATATGTCCACCTCCAACTCCCCACCTTTTTGCAAAGCGCTGTTCTTTTTTTAATTAACAGAATAAAATCCTCCTTGTTAAACACACTTCTAATGGCCTTTTGGAGACAAGTAGGGGAAAACTGCATCTGTGATACTTTAAACTGAGCTCTTTGCTATATCAAAGCAAAAAATGCTGTAGGTGGTGCAAGAGTGGCATTTGCATAAGTGTCTGCAAAGGACAGTGCAAGCACAAAACTTTGCATACAGTAATTTTGTGGGTCCTACACAGAAAGGAGAGAACAGGTCTGATCATAGAGGTCTGTAAACCCATCAGTTGCTATGCAGAAGACAGCTTCCGCAAACCATGGTTTCAAATCCAATGCCTTAATTAGTGCTACCATGCTATATTGCAAGCCCAGGTTGTTGTTTATTTCCTACTCCATAAAAAAAAATAAAAATAAAGCCATCTGACAAGTCACACTATGGTCATGCCAACAAGCATGAGTTGGTCAAAGTTTTGGTGTACTGAAGGTCTGTTGCACTAGACTGGAGAAAAAGTTCCCCTGATAGGACAGTGACCAGCCATAGAGCATGTCTGTACTGTAGTCCTTCTTAGGCTATTCCACTGTCTGATGATCTAGAGGGGTGCCAAAGTATTTTTCAGGTTCTTCTGTGAAAACCTTCCCAGGAAAGCCAAGAATCTCCTCCAGATCTGCCACAGGGACAGATCCTGTGTGCTGCTGAAGGACTCATTTCCATTCTCTTTTCAGAAGCGTAACTTTAATTTTCTTAAATCTGATGCAGCACTGGTCCCCACACCTTTCATAACCACCTATAATCACCTGCCTGGCAATTTTGGCATACTGCCAGAGAGTTACTCTAAGTTCTTTTCCCCTAAAAGTTAGCTAACACAGCTGTGTCTGAGATTGTTCAGGTGGTGCATCTAAGCTACATATCCTGTATTCTGTCTCCTTCTTTTATGGTTGATCATTACTGTGCAAAGTCAAACGAAATCAATTGAAAATTAAACAAAAGGTTTTGTGATACTCAGAGAGTTAAAAGAATTTGTAAATTTCCAGAGAAGACCTTTGTGAAACATACATGCTATGACCTGTAATAGTTAAAAGAATAGCAAGAAAACAAAAGAAAACCCAAAGACAGTAGCATAAACATTGTTAAATCCATGGCCTTTGCTAAACTTTGAGAAATCTGGTGGCAAGGAAGGACTCATGTATATTTCCAGAATCCTATACTTGTACGTGTGCTCCCACACAGTGCTGGAAAACCTCACCATTGGCATGATCCACTCCATGCTTCATGACATCACCATGAGAAACTGCCAGCTTCAATACAATAGCGGGAAAAAAAGGTGGGCGTACAAGTGGTGTGCGTAATTGCAATTTAGAGCACAACAATTGTGATTACAAAGATGGTTATGAACCTAGAAAGAACTAATGTTGTATGCTAAACTATAAATATAGATGCATTTGTCATGCACTACCTCCTGAGTCTGCAGCTCAGTCTTACATCTATAGGACCACTGAGATCTAGGATATGGTAATGAGATAAATGGCACATAAAACCAGTGTAGTATTGACACCTTTTTACCTAGATATTTGTGGTGGGTTGACCCTGGCTGCACACCAGGTGCCCACCAAAGCTTCTTTATCACTCCCCTCCTTGGCTGGACAGTGGACACAAAATATAATGAAAGGCTCATGGGTCAAGATATGGTCAGGGAGATCACTCAACAATTGCTATCAAGGGGAAAATCACTGTCAAAACAGACTCCACTTGGGGAAATTAACTTAGTTTGTTGCAACCAAATCAGAATAGGGTAATGAGAAATAAACCCAAATCTTAAAACACCTTCCCCTCACCCCTCCCTTCTTCCTAGGCTTAACTTTTCTCCTGAATACTCTAGCACCTTCTCCCAAGCAGCACAGGGGGACAGGGAATGGGGCATGAGGTCAGTTCATCACACATTGTCTCTACCACTCCTTCCTCCTCAGGAGGAGAATTCCTCACACACTTCCCCTGCTCCAGCATGGGGTCCTCCATGAAGTTCTCCAAAGTGAGCTGTTCCCACAGGCTACAGTTCTTCATGAACTGCTCCCTCATGGGTCCTTTCCATGAGATTGAGTCCTTCAGGAGCAGACTGCTCCAGCGTGAGTAGTCCCCCATGGGATCACAAGTCCTGCCAGCAAACCTGCTCCAGTGTAGGCTCCTCTTCCCATGAGTTCACAGGTCCTGCCAGGAGCCTGCTCCAGTGTAGGCTTCCCACAGGGTCACATCCTCCTTCAGGCTTTCACCTGCTCCGATGTGGGTCCTCCATGGGCTGCAGGTGTATATCTGCTCCAGTGTTAACCTCCATGTGCTGCAAGGGGACAGCCTGCCACACCATGGTCTTCACCACAGGCTGCAGGGGAATCTCTGGTCTAGCACCTGAAGCTCAGGAGTTCCCGCTCCATCTTCACTGACCTTGGTGTCTGCAGAGTTGTTTCTTTTACATGTTCTCATTCCTCTCTCCGGTTGCAGCTGCTGTTCCATTGCAGGGCTTTTTTTTCCCTCTCTTCTTAAATATGTTATAGCAGAGAAGCTACCGCTGTTGTTGGTGGGCTTGTCATTGGCCAGTCCATCTTGGAGCCATCTGGCATTGGATCTATTGGACATAGGGCAAGCTTCTAGCAGCTCCTCACAGAAGCCACCCTTGTAGACTCTCTGCTACCAAACCCTTGCCAAGCAAACCCAATACAATATTGCAAGTGAACTCTTGAAGACCTAACAGGCATCTTTTCTTGTTTTTGAGTGAGAATACAACTTTTCCAAGGATTCTCTCATGTGCAAAAGTGTTGCACCTACTACCCAAGTGCATTCCATAAAATGTGGATAGCACACTATCTTTGGAATTTCCACTCCCCAGCAAATATGACTGCATTGCCAAAAGTAATCTGAGGAAATTTCTAGGCCGCACATGGAGACAAGTAATCACACACATGCAACCGGGTTGCAGAAGACTTATTTTGCTACAAAAACTTCAAAGTAACTCAGAACTCTTATAGGCAAAAGTCCGCAATTCCAGATTTAATGTTCTACATGAAAATGCAGTTTAGAGTGTGTGGGTGGTGTGACTGAAGCAAGTACCAAAACTCCATTGTTTTTTGAGATCTAGCTAGCTAACCTTTATACACTTTTTCATAAACACTAGATGATTGCCTGGATTTCTGGGACTCCTAAATCCAAATGTAGATTTTGCCTAGAAGACCTATACAGAGACATAAGTGTTATACAATGCTGTCTTAATTTTTGCAGTTTCTATCTTCATGTGTTTTTAGCTTTTCAAAAAGTTATGCATCTCTAACATACAAACATCACATTTTCTTTCCCTCAGCTCCCATCCTCCCAAATGCAGTAGTGAACACTTTTGACATACAAATTAGAGCACTGTAATTATATTTTTGCTGAACAAATGACAGCTGATGAACTCCAAGCAACTGTACATTAGAAGATGCAGAAAATAAATCCCCACTGTGCTGTTGTTATTTTTAGTTGCATAAATTGTAGAAGCGTGTGCAGAGGATAAGAAAAAATGAATAATAATAATATAAAAAAATAGTGATGGGTCCTTCTGGGCCCCTATTTTGTAAGTTAACGAATAACCTTAGTTTCGATTAATGTTAAAGTGAGTGTCCCTCAAGGATTGGTACTGGGATCAGTACCGTTCAATATTTTCATCAATGACACTGACAGTAGGATTGAGTGCACCCTCGGCAAGGTTGCAGATGACACCAAGCTGAGTGGTGAGGTTGACATGCCTGAGGGATAGGATGCCATCCAGAGGAACCTGGACAAGGATGAGAAGTGGGCCCATGTGAATCTCATGAGGTTCAACAAGTCCAAGTTCAGGGTCCTGCACCGAGGTCAGTACAACCCCCGGTATCAGTACAGGCTGGGGGATGAAGGGATTGAGAGCAGCCCTGCAGAGAAGGACTTAGGGTACTGGTGTATGAAAAGCTAGACATAAGCCAACAATGTGCACTCACAGCCTAGAAGGCCCAGAAGGCCAACCATATTCTGGGCTGCATCAAAAGAAGTGTGGCCAGCAGGTTGAGGGACATGATTCTGTCCCTCTGCTCCACTCTTGTGAGATTCCACCTGCAGTATTGTGTCCAGCTCTGGGGCCCTTAGCACAGGAAAGACATGGCCACACTGGACTGAGTCCAGAGGAGGGCCACAAAAATGATCAGAGGGCAGGAGCACCTCTCCTGCACATGGTAGGCTGGCTGGTA
Source organism: Larus michahellis (assembly GCF_964199755.1). Classification (NCBI taxonomy): domain Eukaryota; kingdom Metazoa; phylum Chordata; class Aves; order Charadriiformes; family Laridae; genus Larus; species Larus michahellis. The sequence continues at coordinate 5,947,714 of NC_133930.1, forward strand.
GGAGGAGGACAGGTTGAGAGAATTGGAGTTTTTCAGCCTGGAGAAGAAGAAGGGTCTGGGGAGACCTCATTGTGGCTTTTCAGTTCTTAAAGAAAGAAACTACTTAAGAAAGATGGGGACAAACTTTTTAGCAGGGCCTGTTGCAATAGGACAAGGGGTAATGGTTTTAAACTAAAAAAAGGGTAGATTTAGACTAGATGTAAGGAAGAATTTTTTTATGCTAAGGGTGGTGAGACACTGACCCAGGTTGCCCAGAGAGGTGGTAGATGCCCCATTCCTGGAAACATTCAAGGTCAGGCTGGACAGGGCTCTGAGCAACCTGGTCTAATTGAAGATGTTCCTGCTCATGGCAGGGGAGTTGGACTAGATGGTCTTTTAAGGTCCCTTTGAACCCAAACTATTCTATGATTCTAAGAGAATGCTTTGCACTTCATAGGACTTAAAGGTGTAAATTGGGAGAGATTGCTTTGAATTTACAAATTGTCCTCCAGAATCAAGTTACGTTCTAAATCCTTCATCTGTTTGGCTTTCCTACATACTTGTTACGGTGCGAGATCGACAGATATGCAGATGTTCTGGAACCCCAAAATTCCAGATCAAATAATGAAAATTATGTTTCATAGTTCTTATTTGCTTTGTAATTTGGAGAAGCTGCATATTTTTTTCCCCCCTGGTTTTCAGAATAAGCAGAAATTTCAGTAAACTTATAACAGTGTCATAAACTTCACTGAAAATATTCTAAAGATTCCATTGCTGAATATGCCTGTAAACATGTGTCTGTATTTTTAAGATAGTGAGGAGTTGGCAGTGCATGCTGGCTTAATTAGTCATGTGGGAATATATCTTCTTTCGTAGAATTTTAGTCCAAAGTAGCTTTATGGAGTTAAAAAATAGAAGAGCACATATGCCATAAATCACAGGAAGCAGTAGTGTGTAGACATTATATGGGGAATAAATTAAGGCATTCAGTCATAAAGGTAATAACTTATGGAGAGAGAAATTAAGAAACAGTCAATAGGTTTCAAAATGAGAAAAGGAAGTCAATGAGGCAGGATGCTCAATAAAGCCTCCTTTAGGTGATGACAGCAGAGGAGAAGACTTCTACATCAATAGCCTGCAGAAGGGTAAAGAAGAGACCCATGTTAAACAAAGAGAATGAAGGCAAAGAAGGAGAAAAAGAAGTCAGAGCTCTTGTGTTTCCTGAAACTCTTAAAATTCTTTGGGACCAAAACCTTTTATGGTACTTGCCTTCTGGTGTATGTCTGATGTAGAAACACTGAGTAACTGTACTCTGAAGTGATACACAGTTTATTTAGGGCAAATTGACATACTGGGAACAATCTAGACTTTTCAGTATGTCTCTGCCTGGACAGATTTATTCTATTAGTTTGCAAAATGCCTCTTGATGTGACAAAACTTCTATATATTTGAGGGGAGTAAAAAGAAAAGAATGAAAAACTTTCAACAGCATGCTGTTGTGACCCTACCAAAAGGAAGGGATGCCATGGGAGAAAGTATACAACAGTTCAAAAAATTAGAACAAGTCACTCCTTATCAAGAACTTGCATGTACTAACCTGAACAAACCTGTACAGCTAGGCCTTACATTTCACCTCCAGTCTGAGTGAAGTTCTCCCTATCAGCATGTCTCATTTATAGAGAACTTGCCTACACGTCAACTGAGCTGTGTTGCATTATACATTGATAGGGGACTAGGCAAGTTGGTTATTTGGACAATTTTCCCTTGAAACATATTAAAGGGCAGAGTGATTCCCCAGTAAAAATACATTCAGTTGCATGAAGCAGGTGTCTGAGAGACTTGGGTTCCATTACTTTTTCTGTTGTGCTGCTTTAGCCAAGTTGATTGGTTAATCAGATTTTTTTTTAATTTTCCTTTTTCTGCAAAATGAATTATTGTAATTATCTTCCTGAAGTATTCTTTTGAGAATATACACAGAAATGCTCAGGTAATACATTACAGAGGTTCAACCGGGATCTGAAAGATTTTAGCTCTGTTCTATCACTGCAAGTGTGAAATAAGTGTCACTAAGTCCACTGATATTGTGGATTTACATTAACTTGTAATTGTTCAAATCTTCTTCTGAAACATTCTCATCTAATGTACTATTTTTGTCATCATTTTCATCAAAGGACAATGTGTACCACTTCTACAGCATTACTGAATTAACCATTCAAGACCATGTCTGGGTTATGAAGAATCAAGTAATTGCCTATTAAAAATTATGCATTACGCCTAAAAGACACAATGTCACCAGCAACGAAATTACTGGCAACCCATTTACAAGTGCATGTTGATTTAATTAGGAAATTAGCTGATTTTTTTTTTTTTCTCATACTTGTTTCTTAATTAAAGTCTTCACGGTATTTGAGTGCTTATTAAGTCCATTTGGAATGGATGTACTAGCGACATTTTGGGATACATTTAAAATTGACTGAAGACACCCCCCCCATGCTTTCATTCATATTCATTACATAAATATAGAAAACTCATTCCATTTATTTCAGACTCCTATTTCAACAAAAGGAAAATTAAGTGAAGAGATGTATGTCTTCTACAATAAGACATAGAGAAAGAAGAAAAAAGATCTTTGCTGGCAATTGGTTTATGATAATACATATTTATCATCACTTTGCAAAGGTGTAACCTGAACTCATTTTCGATAAATGGTATTTCCATTATTGCACAGTTTCATGACTAAAACATATAGCAACTCTTTCATTGATTTGATCTGACTTCCTTTGGCTTTGACTGAATATTCCTGTTCCCTGAGTAAGGTCTTATTTGAACCAGGGTAATATTTAGCCAAACACCTAATTTTGAATTTCAGATCAAGGCCAAAACTACCAAATAAACATAATGTCTATTTAAAAATAAGTGTGCCGAGTTCCAAAACTTTGGGTGATCATCTGAAAATACACACTTACCAAGAGAAAAGAGCTGTTACAGCTAAATGTAGGTAGCATACTCCCTAAAAAAGATTGGTAGCATGACTTTAGTAACCTTAGACAGACCTCTAAGATTGACTTTTAAGATACCCATGTGTAACAAAAATATGTCTACTAGGAAGACTATATAACGTAGAGAATAAGAAGTATGATATTTCTGACTTCTGCATCCTAGTAGATTAAAATCTGTGACCTGAACCTCTTTGTCCTAATAGCTATGTAAAGTGTATGGTTAGGACAAATCCCTAATTATAAAATTATCTTCCCCACCTAGGGTTGCAATCAGGTCAATTTTTTGTTTATTAGGCCAATAGTGACTGAATTAAAGTGTTGGTGATAAATTACTGGTATTACACTGTGATAATGATAAAGTAAATTATTTTGGAAAACTAATTTAGTATTTTAATAGTAACATAACTGAGATTTATATGAACAATTTTTACACTCTTGACTAGTAACCCTTTTATTGATGAGTTAATGGCCAGCTAGATAAATTAAGCTCTGTCAGCTTCACCCAATGCCTTATAAAAACTCACATTGGTCATTAACTGGTTGATTGGTAAAGTGTTTTATTATTGCTTTGGAAATATTACCTAAAATGAAGCACAGCAATTTCTGATCCTTTATCACTTTTATTTTGATGGCTTGACTTTTTTTAATCAAAAAATGTGATGCACACTGAGAACCCAAAATCTAAGCAGTTAATGTGGTTTAAACTGAAACCATCTAAGTTACTTTTCAAATACAGACATTTGCACTTGAAATAGTAGTCCATTTATGCCCTGCAAAAACATCAGGGTCTTTAGAGAGATTAAATCTGTTCTAAAGAATTCCACAAGCACTCAGTTATCAAAAGGCTGATAAGGTAGCGATTCTATGCAATATTTTCTAATTAAAATCTATGAAACTTTTTTTCTGTAGCATCCACACAAGTTTAGGTAGTTGTTTGTTTTTTGTTTTGTTTTGTTTTGTTTTTTTTCATTACTCCAGTTCAAAATGTGCTTATCCAAGATACATGATGGGTATACAGAGTCTTCAAACATTTGTGTTTGTGTTACCTCCTCAAACATTTTGATTTTTTTGAAGTAGTATTTTACTTTCCATGGGTGTTCCCACATGCACACTTTATCGTAGCCAAATTCATGAGTCAGAATGTATTACTGTTCTTTGAATTAAGTTAATAATTTACAGAGAACAGCATACTTTTTTAATTAAGAGAGTTGCAGTGTGAGTTTTCATGATGCATCGTATGTTAATCACTTGTCAACAGCTTTTTCTTGATTTTGGGGGTTGTCAGCTTCTCTTACTGAGTACTAAAACCAGTACTTCTCTAAAAACAAGTACTGTTTTCGTCTGTAATTTTTTAAAGTCATCTCTGCTATGTTGTTTAATTGTGAATGTTAAGATTCACAACCTCTTGTTGCGGTTGGATAGAATCAAATGAAGGGGGGAAAGGGTTATAAGAAACAGCAAGAATTTGGAATTCTCTAATTAATAACTTAAAATGATGTAAAAGAATAACAATGACAAAGGGTCTACTAACATTTTTAAATGTTTTTGTCTGTGTGATGCAGATATCCCATAATGAAACATAATGAAGAAACATCAAATATAATATCAGACTGACTAGAGAAAGTCAAGCTCAGTAGTATTTTCCCAGTCATAAACTTGTGCAGTTGTGTGTCTGATCCCTCTTGCAGGGTTCAGAAGAATCATTGTAGAACTCATTAAGTTATGACTGTAGGAATTCTGCCCTCCCTCTTACATTAAATAGTGCCCATCCCTAATTAAATATTTTTCATGCATCGTATGGGGTGATTTACAGCTCTTTATATGCTTTCCCTAAGGACCTCTACAGCTCTCATCACCATTCTGTTTGATCACTTCAAGCTTTAATACATCCACTCCCAGTACAATTCATACCAACTGTAACTGAATATAGGTGATGGGCTGATACTGCTCAGGGAGCATCCATTAGGGATTTGATTTTTCCTTTATCAGGAATTTGACAGGAGAATAGTATGTTGCTCTGATTTCTCATCTTGCCAGTTTGTGTTCAATCTCTTGAAAAGCCTTCAAGCATGAATGCACTTCTATAAAAGATCAGATCTAGTTTTCCAAGGGTTCTCAGGAATGAGATTATTTTGCTATCTGCAAGCACACATGCAAAGAAATTTGGTTGCTCAAATATCTTGGGGTGAGAAAACAAGGACAATTTGAAAATAATTTTTTTTTTTTTTAATTGAGAAAAAAACCAACACAACAACAAAAAATAGGCTGAGCCTGATTGGTATCAGTCTAAGTCTATTAGTCTATGGATAGCTTCCTCTTTGATTCCACAATGAAAATACTAGAAAGGGGTTCATGAAAGCCTGTAGATTTGAAGGAACTAAGGAAGGTCACCTAATCCAACCACATGCACAAAGCATATGTGAGTAAAACGGGTTGCTCTCAGGGGCTTGACCAACTAAATTTTTAATGTTTTCAAGGCTAGATATCCCACAGCATCTCTGGGTCCTTGTTACAATATTTAACCACCATTGTATTAAATATTGGCTTGGACTCCAGGATAGTTATGGTCTCTGCAAAGACATTGTTGATCTCCTTTTGATCCTTCTTGATGGCATACAGTCTACTTACTAATTCTGTTAGTTATTTACATGGCAACTCATCACCTCAGCCAAAGCATACCTCCCACAGGAGAGACCACCACCATTTCCAACTCGTGGGAGGAGCACCAGGCACTCCTGACAGCCTGCATGGCACCATTCTCCCTCAGGACCTCTCTCTTGGAAAAGGTCTCTGATGTGCTACGGTAGTTGTTTCAGTTGATGCTATTTAATGCACTGTGATGCATCACCACCTTCATTGCACAGGATTAAGCAGAGATCCTGGTCCCCCTTGTCCTCTTGTTGCAACCACTGGTGCACTTCTGTGAGCTCCCTCTTGTCCTCCAGTCATAGACTGCTCTCTGACCACAGTTGAATAGCTGCTTGACACTTCCTGATCTTCAGTCAATTGAAGACAAAATGTGTAGACGCTATTCCTAATCAGGAAACAGCCAACAGAAGCTGATTGTGAAAGCTGGCAGAAACGAAAGCCTACAGAAGCTTTCAGAATGCAGGCCTCACCAGAAGCAGCAAACATCACAACTCCCCAGAAAATGATCCCCAAAGAAATCCCCAGAATTTTCCTGCTCTCTGAAAAAACTGTTGAAGTCTTTTGAGACAGATAAGTTAGCAAAGGAAGCTACAGGCATCTGATCTATCGCACTGTATGTCAAAGAGTTCATATTCACAGTTAGGGTGGAGCCAATGCTTAGCTCAAAACCAGTGACATTTAATTAATGGAGTAAAATGGATTCATTTTCCTTAACTCTGTCCATCTCCACTGGTTTATTTGAATTAGTTTCCTTATACAAGCTACACACATGAACATCATTACTCACATTTCCTCTCTTGGTTCAAAGTCTAAAGAAGTTCTTTGAATGTCAAGCTTAGACTAGATGGCTTAGTGATATCTAAAGATGGTGGAGACAAGCCTGTCTTATATGGAACATCAGTACCCCAACAGAATCCAGCCCTTGCCTCTGAACATGTATTAACGTTCTTCTGTCCCAGGACCGTTTGCAGCAAGAGAGAATATAAATGTGCTATCTCTATACAGATCTAAATGGTTTTATTCAGGTTAATGAAAGAGACCCCAAGAAATCCACATGGCTTATTGAGTGGGCTACAAGATATGTTTATATGTAAATAGGTTCTGTCAGGATTTTCTTTTTTTTTTCCTTCTTTTTTTTTTTCTTTTTTCTACACTCATTAACTTAGAAAAATTGTATTCAGTGTTAGCTGACCTAAGGAGCACATTTATATTTGCTCAGGCAGCAAAAATGTAGACAAGAAAATGTCTTTTTCAGCAACATAAAGACAGATGAGGCATACAAGGAGAGTCTTTAGAATAATAATTATATAACTAACTTAATTAGTCTCTGCTTCAATCAAAAGACAGTATGATAACACCAGCAAGCTGGTTTATATCCATAGAGACTAAAACATTAAAAATATACACAAAGGGTTCTCCAGGGTGTTGTGTTGTGTTATGTTTATGGTCCTTGGAACAGAGAAGAATTTATCTAACTGGATGAAATAGAAAAAAATGGGCAAATGTAAGGCAGATTTTTATAAAGCAGTTCAGAAAAGGAATAGCACTGACCTCCCAAAAATCCAGTCAAACACAACAATCAAGGAAGGCACCATGTTGTTTCTATTGTAGCAGTACTTAGACTGATACAGGGTCCCTAATATATGAAGTGTTTTCGAAGCCTTAAGTCAGTGTGTTGCAACACACTGAGACAAAGTAAAGGGGAGTAGAAAATAATGTCCTTATGTTACAAGTAGAGAAATGAAGCTTCCCCAAAGTGACACACAGAATCTATGAAAGCAGCCAACTGAAACTTGAGTCTGTCGCTTTGCAATTCATTAAAAATAAGATGTGAACGTAGGACAGATTTAATTTAAATGAGGATGTAAAGCTACTCTGGTGTCCACAACGTCTGGAAACCTCAGAGAAATGCAGGCAAAGATTCACAGCTGGCCATATAAATTGGTTAGTTCCTGTGACTATTGATTCACTCACATTAGTCTCAAAGGGTTCCCAGAAGCTACGGGATTTTTCCTGCATTTCTTTTCATGGTATGTGTGTCACTGAAATTATTTCAAACTCACTCTAACTGGTCAGGATATAGAATGTCTATAGCTGCTTTTGTGAATTCTGACAAAAATATAACTCCATATATTCTGGGATATCTTATTGCAAAACACTCTGAAAAATAAAGGGACAGTGAATACAAGTGATCATAGAACGTAGTGCCTTTTTTTTATCCCCGCTAAGTGAAGACGAAGACTGATGTTCATCAGAAAACTATTAAACACAATGTGGTTGACTTTGTCTGAAATATCAGCAGAGGAGTCTAAGGTATCTGTTACATTAATTGTACCAAAATTTGCTCACCAAGGAGGAATATCAGAGAGCAAAGAATTCTTAATGGCAATATTGTATGATAAATAACACTGTACTCATGAACTCCCTGTTAATCTGAAAGAATATTCATCTTCAGGAAATAACATATAGGTAACCAGCAATGTTAGAGGTTAATATGGACAGATATATCAACCGTTTGGGAAGAAAAAAATATGTATGTATGTATTTATCTATTTATTTATTTATTTATTTGGCTTTGACGTGCCTTTCTTCTGTCTCTTTTTTTCCTTTACCATCTATAACACTACTAAAATAACCTTAAAAAGAAAATAAATTTTCATTTTTTTTTTCTCCTAAATATTTTAATGTAGCTATTCTCTCCCTGAGAACAACTGTGATCTTTTTTTTCCCCTTGACAACTCAAGATGTTCCACCCACACAGAACTTAAAGGGTAATGAAATTAAAATTATATTGCATTTTCTTCTATTTCTTGCATTATGGAAGAGTGAAAATGGGAGCAGAAAGGAAAAAATTTACATCAGAATTTAGTCTTAACTGGTGATTAACTCATAAATGTGATTGTCTTCATTTAAAAAAGAAATTCAATATTACAACAGTAGTATTAGAAAAGTGTCTGTGAAAACAGGTGAACAAATAACATATTTCTTGACCTGCTTCAATAATCAATGTATTGCAAAAAAGGATCCGAAGAGTGTATGATAAAACAGGTCTTTTGCCCATCTCTCTTCCTCCCTCTTTCTTACACACACCTTCACACACCACTACAGTTAACAGACATTAACTGTCTTGGAAGAAGAAGAAAAGTTATATTTAAATTTTATTTGGATGGTTTGTATCTTTTCTTTAGAGAAAATATAGGAAAAGAAAGGATGCAAGGTGTTATATTCATGCATTTCCTTACACATTCCCCCTACCTTTCCCAGGAAAAATAGTGAAAATGAGCTTTTCAGTGAAAGGAATTTTTTAAAACATATATACATCCATGTGAAAATCCATACCTAAATTGCTTCTGTTAAAAAATTAGGAAAATAAATATTTGCTTTTTTTTTTTTTAATGGGGAAATATTTTTTTAATTATGATTGAAGATTATTATTTTTTTTTTTTTCATTTAGATAGATATATTGTCATCAGCTGATTTTTTAACGTTGACTTGTCGGCATGCTGGTGAATACTGAAGGGTAGAAGAACTGTCCCCTGAAGTGTGTCCCCTGTCCTCTGAACACGAATGTGCCCCATTAGTGCCTTTTGAAGTGTACCCTAGACTGTTATCTTAGAACCATCTTCTGCCATAGGATTCACCTGTTGTTAGCTGGTTAAAAAATCTGAAGGTTACATCTGTATTTTCTCTGCACTTACACTGATCAATTGGTAAAAAACCACTCATCTTAACACATTGCCTTTTTAAGGCTTCTGGTATATCAATGTCTTTCCCTGACTTCAGTAGGACCTGTTGCAAATAAATTCCCACACAGAGACACACAGTAGATGTTGCTTGGATGTTAGCAAGGAAGTCAAGTAAATCATCCATGCCAGTGGTATTCTTTACTTCAGATTTGAAGCTGAACCAGTGGAGAAAATTCATCTCCATTGGATATTCTAATCAATAGAGGTGTCTGAGAAATGAATGTGGCTCAATATATTTAGCAAGTTAATTAGTATACATCTCAATTTTGGATTTAATTAGTAATCTCAGAATAGCTGCAACCTCTGTATTTCATAAGGCCATAAACCGATAAAGTTTACTTGTTACTACTTAAATTAATTTGCTAACAAAATATTAGCTGACATCAATAAAGACGTGTTTCATAATGAAAAATAAATAGTAAGTGAAGGTGATTAAAGAATACGACATTGTGTAGAACTACGAGCAAGTGAAAAGTAAATTTTCAATAGCCAGTAAGTGTAGCGTTGAATAGGATCAGACTGAGGATTTCCCATATGTTTGGGGACCTTTTTAATTATTGAAAATGAGGATTTTATGGGAAAATACTTTGTTTGTTTGTTTGTTTGTTTTCCCATAAGTTTCTTCATGTGAAAGAACCTGAGGAGAAATATCAAGTTTTCAGAATTTCTACATGGAGGAAAAAAATGCCTAACTGCAGGCACTTCACTGTGTCAATTGCTTCAGTATTCCTTATTTGCAGTGTCACATAACCCATTCATGAACAGAATTTCCTGTATAAAGGAGAAAGGTCAGTTGAGGAAAGTTATTCCTCAACTTAATCATCTTATTGCTAAAATGCTAAAGATCCTTTTAATGCTAGAAACGAGAGAGTTGCTGTGTCTCTGGCTATTCTGCCCCTATTAAATGCATGTTTTATTTATAGACCATATCTTTAAGTTGCTGGAAGCACATTATCATTACATGCCTGAAGTTGCCAATATGGAAAACATTAATTGCTCTTTTAGCTTCATGTAAAGTTTTTCAGTCAGTGTAATAATATATGAGTTCACCATTTATTTAAATAGAATTAAGAACTAGGAAATTATATTGTTATCATCACTCAGAGTACCTGTGAAAGAAATAGATATGACTCTGGAAGTGACAAGCTTCAGTGTTCAGTAAGAGCTCAAGTCATGTCATTGTTTTCTCATAGTATATTTAATTAGTGCACAATTACATGGTTAACATGTTAATCTTTACAGTCTGTAATTCAGAAACGGCTTCAGAAATATTAAGTTCAGTCCCTATTTAAGACTTGGATACACAGCAACTAAGTTGACTCTAGTTAAAGATTCTGTTTAGAAAGTCAATTAGAAGCTGCCATTCCCCAAATTGTACAATAGATCACTTGCACTTTCACACAATTCTCAAATAATGTCCAGATGAATCTTAACAAAACTGTTGAGAGAAAATTCGTTCCAAAATGAATTTAAATTATTCATAAATCTACATTATGAAGTTCTCAAAATAACAGTTTTCCCACCTTTTCCTTCATTTTCACATAACTGCTCATGTTTTTATTGAAGTGTTTGACTTTATGACATGGAATAACATTTTAAAAAAGAAAAAGGTTTGTTTTTTTGTCTTATATCTGAAAAGTTTATTTTCAGTTTTGCTAATTCTACCAACAGTAGTGGAAAATGAGAAATATAAGAATTCCATATATGCTCACAAAGAGCTTTAATGTGGCCAAGGGGCACTCCATAGTGGATAGGATTGTGGGTAAAATGAGGGCAGCCCTGTCGAAGGAGATCTCGGGATTTTGTTTGATGGCAGGTTGAATATGAGTCAACAGTGTGCCCTGGCAGCTCAAAGGGCCAGCTGTGTCCTGGAGTGCATCAAGCATAGCATAGAGCAAGGAGGGTGATCATCCCACTCAATACTGCGCTGATGTGGCCCCACCTTGAGCACTGTGTGCAGCTTTGGGTGCCTCAATATAAGGACATCAAACTACTAGGGTGTGTCCAGAAGAAACCGACAAAGATGGTCAACAGTCATGAGGGCAAGACATATAAGCAGTGGACGAATTCACTTGGCTTGTTCAGCTTGGAGAAGAGAAGGCTGAGGGATGCCTTCATTGCAGTCTACAACTTCCTCAAGGCAGGCAGTGGAGGTAGAGGTGCTGATCTCTCTCTCTGGAGACCCGTGATAGGACTTGAGGAAATGGAATGAAGCTGCATCAGGGGAAGTTCAGACTGGACATTAGGAAAAGGTTCTTTACTGACAGGGTGGTAAGTTCCTGGAATAAGTTCCCCAGAGAAGTGGTCATGGCAAAAGCCTGTCGGAGTTCAAGAAGCACCTGTACGACGCTCTCAGTCATATGCTTTAGTTTCAAGTAGTTCTTCAAGGCCAGGGACTTGTACGCGATGATCCAACTTGAGATATTCTGTGATTCTATGATAAGAAATCCCTCCAACACAGCAATTTAAACAGTTTTTCTGTAGAGGCATTGCAGTCTGCCCTTAAGGCATTCTAGTCCAGCTGGATATAACATTACTTTTGTGAATTTCACCAATATTACTAATTTGTGCGAACCCAACATTGGAAAATATATAATAAAACAATTAATAAATTAAGAGCTACTTTACAAGCAGGAATGGTCTGTGTCCTGGCATCCATAATAATGCTTCAAGTGGAGGTAGAAAATTATTCAGAAACATCCTAGGTGGACAGCAACTTCATTGTACTCTTGTGAGTAAAATTGCATAATGAATCTTTCTTCAATTAGCGAAACAAGACTCTTAAACCACAATGTTCCGATTTATATGGTGTTGAAAAATTTAATGTGCTTAAGAGATAATGGGTTAATGGAGTTCTCTGTATCAAAACACCATCAACTATGCATTCTTTGTATTTAATATTTCAGCTTGCACAGTATATCAAATACAAACTGGAGTATAGTGCATGCTCTTCCATTCGTTTGCTCCAGATAAACGTTTTATCATCCTCATGTTCATCATTTAATCATACGAAGACCAAATATTTGCTGGAAATAAGAATAGTCGGGGAAGTAGGTCAAGATCAGACAATAAGCAGTGAGCTTTGGATTATACTGACATTTATAGGTGGCCTGATGTGTGAGTAGTAGACAACAATATAGTTGTAATTTCTTCATGTAGGTTGTTATGGTTTCAGACCATCTGTCTTGCTAAGCCATTTCTGCATGCAAGGAGCTAATTAGACGTAAGATAGGGCTCTATACAGGGGTAATTGAGTTAAATAGTTAGCATCCACTGACATTCAAGCAGTAAAATAAAGAAATTTGTGGTGACACCAAACATAAGATCAAAACATAAAGAATGGCTGCTTCTTTTCTCTATCTGAGCATCTACTAAGAATATTGAAGGTGGCAGTGATGATTTTTTTTTTCTTTAAACACTAAATGATTAATTTTTATAGAATTATACCATAAAATACCAAGCTTGAAAGTGATCTTTGCAAGCTGGTTCCAAATACTCCACTCCCAAGATCCAAATCATTCCAGATGTTTGTAAAACTACTTAAACATCCTGTGTGCTCTTGCCAGCTCCATAATTGGATGATTGAGACCTTAGAGACAAATTAAAACACCATTTTTCATCACTATTCTACTAACTTTACTTTTCAGAAGTCAGGACACTTATTCGACTTCATATAGCAAGGTACAACTGTGACAAATAATTTCCTGCAATGGGTCAGTAAAGTAAAGACCATAGAGATTCTCACCTAAGGAGGAAATATTAACTGTTCTTACAAAAAGGAAAAAAGACCCAAAACAAACTAATTCTGGGTATCATCCTACACAAAAGGACACAGAAGAGAAGGCTTTAAATACAAAATTTGACAATTTGTAATTATGGTCTAAATGCTATGCATAAGGCTGCAGGGACATCAGCATAAGATGCACTGAAATGGCTGTCTCTTGTGAAATAAATATTGCCTAGGGATGTTGTTGGAATGGATATGATCGCAGAGAGTGAAACCCAATAACACGCAAAGGTCTGAAGAATTGTTATGAACTAAAAGTAGGAGTATAGTAGGAAATAAAAGTACGCTTTCTTGTACATTTTCCAAACTTCTAACAATTTCAAGCCTGCCTCATTATCTGCCTTACCAAGTGCTCTTTTTCTTCTTTGTGTCTCTGTGTTTACACAAGGTGTGGTCAAATGTATTCAAAATGCTCAGATTTTAAGAAAGTCGGATATCCCCATTCTTTAAAAATTATGTAGACTTATAGCTAGAGTATTAACTAGGGTATATCAGAGGAAGCACAGGGTGGAGGAATGTGTGAATGGTACATCCAGCACTACCTAGTTATTCTTAAAGAAGCAGTATGATAGTGGCTACAGTATATTAAAGAGACAAGAAGAGAACTGAAGAGAACAGTAGATAAATAAGTGAAGACAGGTCATGTAGGAGAGCTTATGCCTTCCTCCATCACAGCATGCTTGAGCTGTGCCCTGCACTGCTAAACTCCACTTCTGCAACACATGGAGGGGAATATAGTCCTTCCTCTGACATAAAAGCATGAGTGTGATAGTAGCTTCATTATTTTTGATGTATTGATTCCTAACCAGATAACAAGTAACAAATAAGGGACAACTGAGGACAACTGTGGATGGAATAGATTTCATGTAGGTAATTCCAGTATCTAGTAGATCGGTGGCCAGATTTGAATTTGTGTAAAACATCTTGAGCCAGTTGCGCAGTTGAACATCTCGATCTGAGTTGCCTGGACAAATTTCTATAGGGTAAGAAGCCTTTCAACATGACTGTGCTATACCTTGCACATATAAGAATTTCTTCCCCTTCAAGAGACTTAAAAGCAGTGAACATTTTCTCTTTTCATTGAATTATAGGCTTTTTTCCTCTTTCAAGTGAACCACTCTGAAAATACTGGCTTTTGAACTGTGCCTAATCCATACTGTTTCTTCTGTTGTTCGGTTACCATCTGGACAATTGTTCTGTTTCGAATCTTAGCCCTTGTCATCCACCTACATTTATCTTGTGTGCCTGCTCCCTCACGTTCTGCATTAGTGCGGGTGGTGACAATTCTGTGGTGTGGTGTGAGTTCTGAGTTTGTAGGAGGTCTGTACTAACAGCTTTTCAAGCTCTGCCTTTCAGGTCAGCAGTCTGTGAACTTCCCCCTACAGTTCGACTGAAGAATTTGATTTCTCCGTTGAATTGACAGAAGATATTGATGGTTTGTGTGTATGCTATTTCACTGTCTTTTTGAAGGAGAGCTTGAAGTTGAAGGAAATAACTGGTGGTGCTTTGTGTAACACACTTTTTTTGGGTTTCCTTCACAGCTGAAAATAGTAGATAGGCAAATGATTACAGTAGCAGATGTGACTTGTGACGTCAATGCTATTTCTGGCCCACTTAATGGAATAATCCATCACAGCGAGAGCATAATGACAGGCAAGTGATGCATAATCAAACAACCCTTGTGATGTCAATCCAACTTCTCTTGTTTTGTACCAGGTAAAGGTTACTGTGGCAATGAATGGGTCACTTCTGTCCTGTCATTAGACTGTTCAATAGTAATGGCTTGTTGCATAGCTTCAACCAAAGTATCTAGTCTTGGCTGTCTTCTCAGATCTTATACTTCATGCTTCATGGCAATTTCATTATATGTATCATGAGAGGGACATATATACTCTGCCTGCAGTTCCTCTAGGATAAGAAGTCAATGGGTATCTTGCATGATAGATCCCTCCTGTAGGAAAAGTTTATGTTGTGGTCCAAAATTTGTCTGTAATGGTAGAACAAGATTTTTTTTTTAAATTTTGGGGTCAAGTTGTTTTCAAGGAGCCATGTATGGATTTGGATTGTTTTTCTTAATTAAAAGTTGAAAGAAACAGCTTTAACTTGTTCTCCTGTTACTATAAGGTGTTGTACTCCATGCAATTACTTCTACATCAGCATCTATTTGGATGTCTAGTGAGGACAAGAGCTTCTCTATTTTCAGCTTCTGGTCTGTAACTCGCATATATAAATTATTGCAATACAGGTAACCACCACACAACTGCATTTTTTTTGTGCAAGTCTTCCATTTTTGCCAACAGTGTTGCACAAAGTACTAATTCAAGTCAGAACAGCATGTATTTGAAGCAGAAAAGTCCACTGTATAGAAGAAATACTGGGATATCTTTGCATTCAAAAATTGTTTATTCTTTTGGATGGCAGTTATAAATAATAAAAGAGTCCAGACTCATGCATTAAACATTTTGTCTTGATCTGACAGAAGCAGGAACATCTCATCTTTTTATTGACCTTATCTGGCCTCATTACTTGATATTAAATGCTGAAGATGCAAAGTATTTTTAAGGTTCCCCGTGTGACCCAATGACTGTATTGTGTGTTTGCCTGCAAGACAGAGCAAGCTCCTGATCACTGTCATCTGCACTGGCCACTACCTTTTGGGTGTACTGTGCTTAATTTATGGGTACATGCCTTCATTTCTTTTGTGTGTAGTAGTGAATGGGGAAAGGGGCTAGTATGCACCCAGAATTTCCCCAACACACAGCTGAGGTGTAGACAATACATGCAACCAACTGGAAAATTCAAAATCAGTCTGCTAATCCTGATTTAAGCATTAGTTTTATGATGCTATAACGAGTAAATAACTCCTCTGCAGTTACACACTGATTTTGACAACATGTTTGTATGCCAGTTATCCTTAATTAAAATGATGTTGTTCATCATAGGAATCTATACTGTTTAGACAACCCTGGTCAGGTTACTGCCAATTTTGAAATAAATGTCTAGAAAAAAAGAGCACAGAAGTTTTGTGCATGTCTTTTAATTGACACAACTTCAAATACTGAAAAAAGATGAAAAGCAATAGCGTTGAAACTGCTCTGAAATACTGAAGTGATAGGTGCAACCGGCATCTCTCAAAAATGCTCTTTTGTAATGCTTCTCCTCCCAGATGAATGATGTGGAGATCAGATGAATAGATAAGCATTCACCAGACATCTACTTGTACTGCTCCATCAGGACTCAGAAGCAATGTCTTTGCAAGTAAATTCAATCTGCCCAGAGATGTCCCCAGGCATAAAGCCAATGGAATGGCCTGAAATCACATTTGTAAAACACTTCAGCCTTGGAAAGATAGTGGCTGCGTGCAAGTTTTGCAGCATTCACTGGGCTCCCTGGCCTGGCTAAATCTCAAACACATCAGGAAATTGTTCAGGATGATGCCCGTCAACATAAGCCAAAACCCTGCCAGGGACTGCACTAAGAATTTTTTTTAATAACACACATAGGATTGCTCTCCCCGTTAATGCCTGTACAACTTTAAGGACTAGTTGTTGCGAATGGGTGATTTAGACCACTTGAAGAATCACTGTCAAAGGTATCAGCAGAAGTGGTTTTATTGAAATATGATGTTGCAAAAATGTGATTTAGCAAAGTTTGAAGGCAAGGTTCACTCTATTACTTACTACACAAAGGATAAAACAATTATTCAAAAATACCAAGACACAATCATAGGTACTAAGACACAAATCATAATTATCATAATACAATGTTATATGCGATATGGTTTGCTTTCCAAAGGTCTGCCATTTGTGAAAGGTCTCTCTGCCTTGAGGAGCAATGTTGAGAGTTGTCCCATCTCCAGGGGAGATCATCACCATGCAGCCAAATGCTTACCAGGGAGAGTTCAAAGAAGGCTCATTTGGGATGTCATATTTATGGAATAAAGTTGTTGGTTTGTAGTCAAATTACACGTGATGGAAAAGAAATGCATGAGACATCTTGTACCCACAACTTCCCTTGTTCCTTGAAATATAAATCTTGGAAAAAACACCTGCTATTCATGTGCTAATCACATGATCGGTATTCCAAGCTCACATGCACGGATGTTCACTGTGTCTTTCTGATCCTTTGTGGGTTTTCAGAGAACAGATTGGAACTAGAGAAGTTCTTAACCTGGTTACAATTTAGGCATTTACCTCCTTTGGCACCCATACCAAACTACCTCTAGTTTAGTTAACAAGTCAAGTGCATCCATCACAGTGGTAATTAATACTAACATATTAATCTCTTATCAGAAGATCATAACCTATTCTCTTGGTGCCTCTGATTCATAAGAGGGAAATGATAATGCCCCTCTTTCTCAGATTATGCAGTCATTGGCCAGAGAGTCTACAGGCAGGAAATTCTTAGTCCTGCTATAGGCCTTTAGATCATATTTATTTCTGTTATGTAAGGAGAGTTATTTTTCCCTCTCATAAAATCTTCAGAGTTCTCTCCTCCAAAAAGAGTCCATGACATAGAAATTACTGATATCAAATTGAAAGTCTGGAGAATATTGCAGTTGGTTAAGCTAACTCTAACAATTTATTTGAATTTCTACTTTTTTACCATTCACTTCCTTGCTTCCAAACTTTAAACCCTGAATATTTCTGAAAGTACTAAATGGGACATTTTAAAATTTTCAGAATACTCTTTTTTTCAAAAGAGAGTGAAAAGGGTATTTAGAATTAAATGCAACACATCTTCCTGAGATCAATAGGTAGTAACAAACCTACATGGAATGCAAATGTTTTGGCCGCATTGAGTCATTTGTGAAATCTTTTTACAGACCACAATGAATATTCATGCTAGCTAAAATTTCTCTTTGACTTTTTGGAAAAAGAAGGGCTTGTTACTATGAAAAATTGCATTTGATTTATTCAAATTCTGGTGATTTTTTTTCCCCTTTATCCTTCCTCAGTACATTCAATGTTACTCTTTCTAGATGCTGAAGTGAGTGGGCATTGGTTGTCTATTGAGAAAATGGCATCCTTTCTCTAAGATGATGAGTTTTTTTTTGTTTAAACCTTCCTTCATCTGCTCTAATACCAGTTACTGCACAAGTTTGGAATTAATTGCCACAGAACATCAGTGAAAATGTGGTATCAGTCTCTGCTTCATTGCTCCATTTTCCTATCATTCTGATATTTTGTGAAATGAAAATATTGCATAATAATACATTTATGTTTACAGGCATCCTAAAAAATGTCAGGAAATTGCAAGTAAGTTTCCATGTGAATAGTCAGGGAAAAAAAATCAAGAAAGATCTTTGCATTACATGCGCCATTCAATTATGTTGTTCATTGACTTTAAATGGATTACTGCCATGATGTGGTAAATAGAAACTGCATAAAGTATTTATATTTTATTTAAACGTCAGTTACTTAATTTACTTTCTCATTATACATTAAAGTAATGATCATCCTGTTTATTAGTGTTAAATATTTCATGGCCTTCACAACACTGTATAACTTACAATAAATGAATAGAGGTCATTACATTACCCATTGTGTAAGATTGTATGAGCAACAGTACACATGCAGAGAAAGCGGGAGAAAAATCATCATTGAAAAAAGAGGCCTGGATGATATAATCTCTTTGAGGAATCAGTGTGATATATCTCAGTTGTCCAATACAAAAAAAAAAAAAAAAAAAAAAAGTGCTAAGATAAAATAGGAATTGCACCATAATTATTGTGATCTATATTTAGAGAACTTGCATCTGGAAATACCCTAAAGCAATTTAGAAATGGATTTGCAACCTATATGCAGACTAAAGAAACCATTAAAATCAGTAGCAAAATAGAGATAACTGTGTGAATGAAATGTGATTGCAGTTTAAACTGAAGACACCAATATTATGCAGTACTTTAGGAAAACTACAATGTCATGTCACAAAGAAATATAGTCACAAATTTACAAATCCAGATCAAATTAAAATTAAGATTGAAAAGAATCAATCAGTAAGGGGATCTAAGATACAAGATAACTTTGGCATACTGAATTGTAAAGACCTACATTTTCCAAATCAGTTCTTTCCACTAGTCCAAGCTGGAGATTAAAAAAACTATCAAACTCATAAAAAAACCCCACAAACAAACCAAAACAAACCCCAGATCCTTTAAAAAATGGTGTTAATTCTCATCTTGAAGGACAAATATGTGAATACCAGCGATGACCCCACTTCCCTTCTCCCCTAGCATCAAAATCAGCTTTTGAATACTCTTGTGAAGCACTTGCTGAAGTGGTAATGGTCACTAGCATTGCTGTAACAGAGTACATTTTGCACACAATTGAGGGTTAAACAAGTCTTAGTGACATTAGTGGGTATTTATACATATTGAATTAGGAAAAGATATTGAGGTGTATATGCCTATTTCCTGGAATGCTTTGCTTTGCCTGAGTACACTAGAGAACTTGCCAATTCATTGTGAGCATTTAAACTAAAAGGGATCTCATAGGTCATTGAATCTAATTTCTTATTGCTGCATGATATCTCAGTGTATGCCTTTTTTTGTAGGCTCGTTCCAAGGCTGTTTTTAAAATAGACATATTTTCTGGGTGGTTAGTTTTGGTTTTTTTTCCTCCAGCTTTTCAGTCACTCACACAGGGAAGCTACTATCATGGAGAAACAGGAATGAATAAAGTCTCAAACACTACTGTTTCAGTCACCATGAAAATTTGGGATGACACCTAAATATGAAATATTGCTTATTGTCTCTCCCTTATAGAGAGTACTTTCGATGACAGAAGTGAAAACAAATAACAAGCTCTATGTCTGATGGCAAGCCTACTGGCCTCTTGGAAAGGAGGAGAAAGGGATGAGTTAAAGACTAATAGTTCGGTGGTCATCTCCATAAACTGAAAGCAACGTATGCCAGATCATTTTTCACAAGATATGAGCTGTACACAGTATCTCTGGAAGCTCTCTCCCCTCATCTGTTTGTTTTTTTCCAAGCTCTTAACAGTCAGGAGTGATAATCACTTTATCTGCTTGCTCTCTACACTTGGTTCCACATAGCTATCACCCATCTCCTCATCTTCTCCACCCGTCTGTCAAGGAAAAGCTCCAAAACTGTGATAGCCATCAAACTAGAAATTAACTATATCCTCTCAAATTCATTGTGGTATGTCAAAAAGGCCAAATAAAGGGGCTTTCTGAAGAATTCCTTAGCAGAGCAGCAGCAAAAGAGGACCAATCTGAATGAATATTAGAAATGCAAAGCAAATTGGCTTCCAAGTTGCTGAAATGTTTTCTTTTTTCAGTGTTGTACAGGTGAAGCACAGCGGTAAGCAATAGCAGAGCCTCTTGGTATCATGTGCCCAAACCTACATTTAGGTCTGAGCCCGTGAGACCTTGGAAGCAACAAAGTTGTACACCTCAGCTTGTTTTTACTTTGTGTATCCGTCAGATGCATGTGAGAAAATAAACAAAACGAAGTTTTAGAATAAGAGAATCTCAGAAAGAGCCATGCTACACTAAACATACCATGTTTGTAGCCAGCTGTGCAACAAAAATATGTACCATAACTCTGGACAGAGGCTTAGACTGTTATTGTATCCAAGGTGAGTTAATTGTGGCATAGCTGCTTGAAACAGAAAAGAACTGGCTTCTAATATTTAACAATCTATAGTAAACATTTTCTTCATGGAAAATATTACACGTGTAAATGAATATTTGCAAATGGTAGCAGGAATTTGCGTAGGCCTGCATGGGCTATTTAGTGTGGATTATGGTGCGCAGAGTGCAAATTCATTTGTACTCCAGTTCTTTTTCAAAACCATTTAACTGATAAGATTTTCAGTCGTGGTTACCCTTAACACAAATCTGCTGAATGACAAGGTAAAATGGCAGGAATATCTTCAACAGGCTGTTTGCATTCTCCCCATCTCAGTATATTTCTGGAAATTAAATTTTGTCTTGATTTTTAAAATACTCTTACAAAAAAAATAAAATAAAAAATTGTATTTGTTCCTATTTTGAGCGCAGATTAACAGTCTTTTGTACAAAACCCCAAGCTGAGAACTCAGGGTTCGATCCCAAGCAATGCCCTTGGCCTCCTGCAAGGATGTGGTGATGTTTAAGTGGGATTCTGCTGGACAAAGCCTGTCGTATAAGCACTTGATAAGTTTTAGCTATCTTCTGTAGGAGATGAGATGAATCATACTTTAGATTACAAAGGGAGTCTGGATGACTACCCCAGTGTTTGATACCTGTGCTGTGGTCACGGGAGTTAGCCATCTGTGAATTTACTCGATTTCACATACATATTTCATCTCGCACACCATGGTCTTTGTGCTGCTGCACAGCCAGGGAAGCACAGCGAGCTTGTTTCAGATTATTTGGAACATGAGTTTCATGGGCTACTTGAGCTGTGTTTGCTGCACAGAATTTGCTCCTTGTCTGTAAAACAGGGGCACGCTCATCTCTTTAGATAGCAGTTCTTTTCCCATGGGCCAAGGTCACTTGATAGCATATTAAATATCAACTACCTTTTCTGCAGCACAAATAAATTAAATAAAAAGTACTGTAAGAGATGTTTTTAATTCCAAATTTTACAGTACTCTCTTGTCAGTTAAAGTAGATGTTTTTTTATTGCAGGCACTGCTGGCTTTATCCATATTCTAGCTATCTTCACCCCAATAAACTAAACTAATGGATATTACCAGATTTCATCTCCTGCTAACTCTGTTTCTTATACAACTTAGGACAGATCTTTACCCTAAAAAAGTCTCACAGGTACCTTAAGTTATCTTTCTTCGAAATTCAGGGGCAAGTAAATTTTGCTTAGTTGAAGACTAGCAGCTTGAAAAAGCTGATAATTTCACAACAAGAAAACTTTTCAGCTCAGTGTTTAGATGTCATTGGACATTTGTAGCTGTCACTATTGATGTTTTTTCCACTGATATGTTTAATGCACTGGAATATCAGGGCTTTGCAAAACAATTAAGGTTAGCAAACAGTATCAGAAACACCTGTTGTGCAGATGCCGAATATTCATGGTTGTCCGCTTTATCTCCATTTCCAATTTTAATGTAAGGATGAGTCAGTGAAAAAATAAAGGTAACAGCAAAGACAAGAAAGGCTATTAAAGAAAAAGAGATTTTATTTGGTTCACTTGTAAACGGAACAACGACAGGTTATAAATAGTATGGTGTTATACTTTGACACTGCTAACAAGGTAAACAAATCACATTGGGTTCCCCCTGATTCCAGCCGCGTTGAATGGCTAACTACAAGAGTGCATAAAATAGGCATAACTGTTAAAAATAGAGAGAAGCTCACTATTCACTGTCATCAGGAAGGCAGACACCTGGCTTCCCCTCTCCGCCAGCACATCCCTGCCAGAAGTTATGAATGACTGTTTGCAACTACCTGCTGTAAACAGCCTGGAACAAATTAACTCTTAATTAGTTTTCACTTACACTCTAATATTAGAAAAAAAGAAAAACAAATTTTACCTGACTAGCTAGCATGTTTCTTCTTTTCAAGTTTGCTATCAGTCTGAAACCAACATTGCTACTCTAAAAGCAGCTATTTTCTGTCTTTGTAGTTTTCTTTTGATGCAGTACTTTCCTTCCTTCCCACAGATTATATAGGCATGACCAGAAAAGACAGCAATTCCTTTGCCAAAAATGGCCTATTTCAATTAGTCCTGTCTTTGCTTGCCTTTTAAAAGATTCAAAGCTGCTCAGTATGACTTTAGGAAACTGGAGTCACCTTCAACCTGCCAGGCATAAGCAAGTTCTTTCTGGTTGTTTGTCTGGCCTTTACCGGGAGCTCGCAACGCTGAATGTGTACTACATGCTCATATTTACACACTGCTGTGGAAGACTGTCTCTTTTAAATTTTCACAGGACTTAAGAGCTGGGACCCATCTGCAGTGCTGTCAGCACAGCCAATTCATCCCACTGCCAGATCGCATCCGCTTGATGCTGGCCAGGTGCCTCTTCATTGTCATCTGAAACCTCTTCTTCTCACATTTCACAGGGTATGTTTCAGAGTCTGATTTGCAGTGCAGAGGAGAAAGCTCTCTGGTGCAGACTGCCTCCCAGGAAACGGCCCGCCTGGTCTTAAAAGGAGTGGCTGAAGGCTTTATGCACTCAACTGTCTGTTGAAGGTTGCTGAAAGGGCTGGATGAGTTCCTTACAAGACACATGGTCTTCTTCCTTTGGGACAAGAGGATTTTAAGCTCTTCAGAGTCATGTTGAAAAAAGAGAGACTCTTTCCTCCTGGTATTGGGACTCTCACCCAGTGTGAGAAACCCATACGGGGTGGTAATTTTGGAGAGATGGGGCAAAGAGAGGGCAGCTCTGGTTGCTGGGTCAGAATGATGTGCAGCTCTCTCCAAGTCTCCAGGGAAAATTATTCGGTCTGTAAAGCACAGGGTTCCTCTTCTGTCCAGATTCTCTTCTTTGCGCAACGCATCTTTCCTGATGTAGGATTCAGATTTACTTCTAGTTGTTCTGCGCTTTTGAACAACTTCATCAGAGATTCCTCTCTCAGGAGAATTCTCCACAGTGTTTTCCTCTGGCTCCCGTTGAAAGGAAACATGCTCTATGTCCAGAGAAGGGATGAAAAATTTAGGGATGCGATCAGGAGTCATGACAATGTTGAAAATGTCCTTGTTTTTCTGAGCACCTTTATCTTCAGGAGGTGGCTTGCTGATTTTAAAACTTGTCCAAGTTAGCAAGCTTTCTATAGCACTTTTTATGGAGAGCTGCGATGTACCACCAGGCACCATTATTTCAGACAGCAGTGCTTTCTTAAAAAAACACAATGCTGCCTGCTGATTGAATTCTTACAGGACTGATTGCAGATGGGGGACTCATTCCTGCTTATAAAACAAAGCAAATGACGTCATCTGATAGCTAGATGTCATTGGCATGGTAACCAAAGATAAGAAGGCTTTTACGCTCCTACTTATATACTTACAGTCTGATTCATGCTGCACCATTACCCTAAATAAGCTTAAATATTTGATTTAATTATTTTTAAATGTCAGTTTTGGTGCTAGTGCCCTAGCTATTTTCAGAACAGTAATGGCTAAAAACACACTTGTAACTTTCACACTATTTGGATTGTGTTACCTGTGCTACTACACAAAATATAATTAAGCTTTTCTTTTTTTTTGAAGGGTTATGTCACTGACTGACTGATGTGCAAGTAGGTGTAAAAAGCATAGTTCACTTACAATTCCTTAGTTTGTCTTTCAGCAAATCATACTACTTGGTGTATTTCATGTTGAAGATTGTGAGAGGAAAGGGTAGGAAATGAATGGTCAAACAATTATTGAACTAGTATATAGAAATGCATCCCAAGGGGGCTCAAATTACTTTTCATGGATGCTGTATGTATATAGCACATAATGAGGAAAAAATGAGCAGCTCTTCAGAGGATACTCAAATTAGATATCTGAGTATCTGAGGACTACATCAAAAGAAGCAAGGCCAGCAGGTCCAGGGAGGTGATTCTGTTGCCCTACTCTACTCGATCCCACCTCCAGTACTGCATCCAGCCCTGGGGCCTCAACATAAGAAGGATATGGATTGTTGGAAAGGATCCATAGGAGACCCTGAAGAAGATCAGAGGGCTGGAGCACTTCTCCTATGAAGACAGGCTGAGAGAGTTGGGGGGGTTCAGCCTGGAGAAGAGAAGGCTCCGGGGAGACCTTACTGCAGCCTTTCAGTACCTAAAGGGGCCCTACAGGAAAGATGGTGAGGGACTCTTTATCAGGGGCAAGTAGTGATAGGAAGAGGGGTAATGGTTTTAAACTGAAAGAGGGGAGATTTAGATCAGATATTAGGAAGAAATTTTTTACTGTGAGGGTGGTGAGGCAGTGGAACAGGTTGCCCAGGGAAGTTGTGGATGCCCCATCCATGGAAGAGTTCAAGGCCAGGTTGGATGGGTCTTTGGTG
The DNA here is from genome assembly GCF_964199755.1 of Larus michahellis. NCBI lineage: Eukaryota > Metazoa > Chordata > Aves > Charadriiformes > Laridae > Larus > Larus michahellis. The sequence goes on from NC_133930.1 coordinate 5,972,828, forward strand.
CTTACCTCCCTTTCAACCCTATATCCAAACTATACTTATGCAAAGTCTTTCTTCAGATCTCCAAGGAAAACAGAAATCAGGACAGTTTTATATATCCCACAATGCAATACAGAATTTAATTCACTATTATTTTGACCAAATTTGATCCAGGATAAGCCTAATTTTGATTTACAAAATTAGTAAAAAGAAGTACATTAGAAGATGTTATCCTAACCCCCCAAAATTCTAATTCTTCCTGTTGATTTTGACCACAATGCAGTCTGTCATCAAAAAACTGAATAGTTATTCTTCTATTCACTAGGAAACTTTTCTTACTGTTATATAGAATGGGAACTTTGAGAACAGTGACTTACCTGGGCTCCCCACTCCCGTGAAGCTGGAACAGCTCTTTCTCCAAGCAATTTCAATGACAACCAAGCCAAAAACCTCTGTAAAATTGGTATTGGAACTGGCTTTACATTATGAGATAGAACAAGGATTTGAGGCTATGTCCCTTGTACCTAGCACAAGGATTATCTTTTGCTTTATACACTTTGTCCCTAGGGAGTGGGATTTAAGTTTAGAATTTTTTCCTCAAGTTTCTCCTCTCTTAAGAAGCTTGCTTCCCAAAGACACCCAGGTACATCTTCTAATTTCCTTCACATTTTTTAAGCACAATGGACTTAAGTTTTGATAGCTCATACATACACACATACATACAAACATAAACATATATTAACCTAAGACTCATATACATCTATAGTTCTATCACATATACCCACATACACATATATATATATGTAAGTGTATTCATCTATGTATGTGAATCTTAGGTTTATATATATGTACATGTGTGTATGTACATATGAGCCATATAAATATATGCATGCAGTGGTATACATATTGATTTATGTGCACATATATGTAATCTTGTGACTCTTTCCTGATAATAAGCCAAATAACCACACCAGAATGACTTATGAAACAGTAAATATTGGAAGAGGGATTCCTAAACCATTTGTTTTAAGGCTATCAAAAACACAGTTGATGGCATTACAGTGCAAAATAAGCTTGATCATTTCACACAGTAATATAGTTTAACATTTATTTTTACTTCTCTGTTATTTCCCTTCAGTCTGAGAAAAATGTCAAAATGTTCTCTTTTTGCTTCAGGCAAAACAGAGTTTTAACCATGAACAACTGCAACCGGTAGAAAGTTGTGCATTTACTAAGGTTTAGATCAAGACCTACCATACAAAATGAACAGTATGAAATGAGATAAGTGGCAGTATTTGGGGGGAAAATTTAAGATATAAACATCTTAAATATTCTTTGCATTATAAACTCCAAGTACAACATTTTCTTTCCCTCATTTCCATTATAATCTCACTAACCAACATAACTTACCTTTTCTTTCTTTTCTCCTAATGGAATCAGCAGCCTTTCAATGTTTTCTTCACCCAGGTTCAAAAGCAAAAATAGACATTTGGATGTTTTATACAATATTTTCTTTAAATAGCTCAACTATTAAAATGTAATTTTGTAGGCTTTGTATAGAATAAGAGTTTCACCTCTGAAAATTGGACACATCTAGAAAACCGTTCTACCTTTCATCTTTCCTGTAGAGAATGCATATTTCTGGTGTCTATGAATACTCAAATGCTTAGTACTTACACTGAGCTTTTCATCTTTGACACGCATCGAGAACATTAACTAATTAATCTTCACAACCCCCCTGAGGGGTAAGTAAGCATTATCCCTGTGATATTTGCTGTGCGCACAATAAGGAGAGAAGAATGGAAATTGCTAGTGCTCATGCTGAAGAAAAGAGTCGTGCAGACAAAGAAATAGTGTTTTTCTAGTGTGCAAAATTACCCAGTTTCAAGGAACTTTTGTCTTTGGCTGGCCTTCCATTAAGTTTTGGCTCATAACTGCACTTCATTCCCATGCATGCCATAAAAAAAAAGTCCTGCAATGGCAATGTAAGTGTATATTTTTCACTAGATGCAGTAGGGAAACAGAATATGTAGCAATCTTTGGCAATGGATTTTAGCTGGGTACCAAATGCTAGAGCCATGAACAGCTCAGATGCTGGTTTTCTTCTTTTAATATTAATGCTTGTGGTCCATTGGAGGTTATCCCCATTTTTCAGAACATTGCTGGGGTTTAGACTCTTTCAGTTGTCTCCTGTTCTTTCCACTCATTCATATAAAGGTGTCCAGGTTACAGCCATGACACAATCTTAATGACCAGAATTGTTTGCTTTGAGATCGAGTAAGTGTAGCACTATTTATTGATTGTTCTTGCTTTGCCTAACAAGACTTCAGTCGTTTCTCTTCAGCTAATGACTGTTCTTGCTCATTGTATGTTTTTGGTGTGGATTCACTTGCCTAGTTTTAGGAATTTAACTGGGGTTAAGGTCATTGTCTTGTCATTTGGAGACTTGGCATTGCTATCAGCTTTGAAGGTAGTTACCTCCTTCTACAAACTCTAGAGAGTCTGTTTGCGAGAAGATCCCCAGCCTGAGTCACAGGGTCTAGCATCAAAGTAGGTGGGAAAGAACTAGAGCCTTTAACTAAAATTTCTAAGCTTTATGTTGCATTTGCATATGTCTCACAGCTTCCTACTGAGAAGTGGAAGCTGGGGTTACTAGCTATTGTAAATGTTACATAAATATTACATAAGAAATTAGGAAGTATTACATAAGACCTTCTTTGGTAAAACTTAATTATACAATTGTAACCAAAGGCTATCAGCTCAGCTCATCTTACAGAATTAGTCTTTGTTTCCTGGCAGAAATGGCTGTAGCAAAAAAACTATCGTATCCCATACTGTGTGGATACCCAGTGAAGAAATATGGCTGATAGCAATTTTTTATAGCAAATTCATGTGTACTTGAAATCTATCTTATACAGAGTACCAATGCAGAGCAATGCAAATAAATTAGGTTCCTTTATTTTCTAGCAGGTAAATCTGAAAACTAGAGAAAAAAACAAACCCAAAAAAACAAACAACAAAACTATAACTGAATTTAGAGATTGAAGTCCAGATCCCTATAACTGAAAACATTGGCTCTAGGCTTGTGCTATTACAACAATAAACATCATCAGCATATCAGCTTGTATAACAAACTTTTAGATCTGCTATCTGACGAGGATAATTGTAACAATATGGATAGATACGTATCCATCCAAGCACTCAGATTAAGTGCTAGAGAAATTGTTTTCTCCTGTAGTTAAATATAACAGCACAGCCCAGATGAAGCAAAGAAGCTGAAAGCTGTGCGAAGGTGCTATTTCAACAGCCTTTGCTTTGTTGCTCTCAGTCATTTTCAGTCATTTCCAATTGCCTATTTAATAACAAGGAGACAGCAGAGAGTATCTTTCCTAAATTATTCATTTCAGCCGTACAAAGCGACTCTCAAGATTTCATTGCTTCTGTTTTGTGGTGTTAATAATTCAGAGCTGTTAGAGAAGCAAGTCTTGGTAGTTTAGTGCTTATCTTTTGTTTCCTTAACAATATTACACTTCTCAGTCTTCTCCTGATAGCTTATACGGTCTGAACTTCAGCTTTCTCACGTACATATCAATAGAGGTATGCTGGAATAGACTACATTTCACAGAGAGGAATTTAAGTGTTCACTTACATCCTTCTGGATTCAGCAGCCAGAGTGCTCTAGTGTTTCCAAATATCTTGGAAAATAAATAAATACTACCCTCTGGTGTTTTCTATTTGTAAATATTGTTATGGTTTCCACCCTTTTGCAAAAAAAGAGGGTGTTTATTTATAGTCTTCATTTCTAAGTGCTAAAGGATTCACATATTGCTGAAGAGCATTGATTTTCATTCAGTCTTGGAATGGTTAATATAGCAAAGAAACATAAAAGGGAAAACTGAGCTGCAGTCTACTGAACACAAAGCATCTGAAACTGACACCAAAAATTTCTAAACACTACTTTTAAAAGTTCTGTGTGAATAATATGTATTCAGTAAGTATTTTGCGACTTCCACTGATCACATATATTAAGGGAATATGTTATATGTTCATAATCTCTGATATGTCATATACAACATATATGGGAGTCTAATGCACTATTAAAAAAAAGACAATCTCAACTCCCTTAGCACTACCCCGTATAACAGTTCCACCAATTACTGAAAACAGTCATTCAAACAGTGGTTAACCAAGGGCTAGGTAATAAAACTTGTATGTCAACCCACACCCTGATGCATTCCTCTAAACAGAAAGAGTGCTTTTTACATCTGTAAAGATGGATCCACACATGTCTATGTCTAGAGTACACAGTCATGTTTACATGATGACATTTAGTGGACTTACTGTGCAGATAGTCTTGAACTCAACTTGAACTGATGTAGTGAAGTCGGACCCTGTCTTGTCCATCCAGTCCCACTTCCCACACACAAGATTACCCCAAGGTCAGTGACGTCTGTCTGATCTAAAGAACATCTTTCCAAAAGGTATGTTGAGTCTTAAACTAAAGACTCTGAGTGATAGAAATGTGTCCTGAATTCCATAAACAGTTCCAGTGTTATTTTGCCATCATGATGAGGAAGATTTTTGTTTTTTCCTTTTTGATTCATGTGGTCTTAACCTTCCAGCTTTTGAACTACTCCTTTGTGTGAGCATAATAATCAACAAAGACTCTGTCCTCCTGACAATCTCTTGTCATTTGTCAGGGTAGATATTTAACAGAATTAACATGTGACTTTGATTTTTGATCATCACAGTGGGCTCACAGGGGTAGACAAATGAAATAAGGAATGTAAAATAAAACTAATTCGAGCAGAGTCTTTCTTGCTTGGGGTAGAATTTGATCAACATGTCAAAAATTTCTCATGTCTACAAACTTTTTTTTCTTCCTCCCAATAGAAAAGTTGGACTTTGTATTCTATTGATGTGCAATTACCACTCTTTGTTCTGAAACAGGGAACTGAGCTTTATTAACATCATCTCCAACATGAAACATCAAAAATTCAGTCAGATTCCTTACAAAGTCTTGAGATTAATGAAAAAAACATAGCTGTAATAAACTAAGTTGCATTTACTTACCTTTGAATTTGCATACCTTCATGTCCTGCTCTTGACTGTTTCCTGGCTTTGCTATGCACTCAGAAGGTTTATAAAATCTGTATTTGTAAATGCCATTAAAAATGCTGAATCTTGATTCTGAGTTTTTAAAGAAAAAATACAGAATGACATAAGACACAAGAAAGCTATCAACATAAGAGCATTTTACAAGCTTTCTCGTCAAGGCTTGTGTTGAAGACAGATAGATTCAAAATGATTTGAACCTGAAAAAAAAGGAAACATAATAAAAGGACATAGCCTCCTTCCCGCAACTTAGATTGTTATTCCAAACTCTGATTTTAAAATTTTTTATGCCTAAAACTGTATCTGAAATCAAATTAGTTAAATGTGTACACACTATAGTTTTCTCACTGACTACATATGTGCACAAAACTGCTTACATACAGCATATAGCATCATACAATAACAGAATGGTTCGGTTTGGAAGTGACCTTAAAGATGATCTACTTCCAGCCCCCCTGCCACGGGCAGGGACACCTCCTTCTAGACCAGGTTGCTCAAAGTCCCATCCAACCTGGCCTTGAACTCTTCCACGGATGGGGCATCCACAACTTCCCTGGGCAACCTGTTCCACTGCCTCACCACCCTTACAGAAAAAAATTTCTTCCTAATATCTGATCTAAATCTCCCCTCTTTCAGTTTAAAACCATTACCCCTCACCCTGTCATTACACTCCCTGATAAATAGTCCTTTCCCATCTCTCCTGTAGGCCCCCTTTAGATACTAGAAGGCTGATAGAAGGTCTCCTCAGAGCCTTCTCTTCTCCAGGCTGAACAATGCCAACTCTCTCAGCCTGTCCTCACAGGAGAGGTGCTCCAGCCCTCTGATCATCTTCATGGCCTTCTGCTGGACCTATTCCAACAGATCTATATCCGTCTTGTGCTGAGGACTCCAGAGCTGCATGCAGTACTCCAGGTAGGGCCTCACGAGAGTGGAATAGAGGGGTAGCATCACCTCCCTCGACCTGCTGGCCATGGTTCTTTTGATGCAGTCCAGGATGTAGTTGGCTTTCTGGGCTGCAAGCGCTGTCGGCTCATGTTGAGTTTCTTGTCCACCAGCAGCCCCAAGTCCTTCTCAGGGCTGCTCTCAAGCCATTCTCCACCCAACCTGTATTTGTGCCTAGGACTGGCATGACCCAGGTCCAGGACCTTTCGCTTGCCCTGGTTGAAATTCATGAGATTCGCATGGGCCCACCTCTCAAGCCTGACCATGTGCCTCTGGATGGCATCCCTTCCCTCCAGCATGTCAACCGTGCCACACAGCTTGGTGTCACTGGCAAACTTGCTGAGGGTGCACTCAATCCCACTGTCCATGTCGCCAACAAAGATGTTGAACAGCACGGGTCCCAGTACTGACCCCTAAGGAATGCCACTTGTCACTGGCTTTCACTTCGACATTGAGCCTTGACCACAACCCTTTGAGTGCAGCCATCTAGCCAGTTCCTTATCCACCCAGTGGACCATTCATCAAATCCATGCCTTTCCAATTTCGAGACCACAGTGACCTGCAGGACAGTGTTAAACACTTTGCATAAGTCCAGGTAGATGACGTCAGTTGCTCTCCCTTTATTTACCAATGCTGTGGCAACATCACAGAAGACCACCAAATTTGTCAGGCATGACTTGCCTTTAGTGAAGCCATGTTGGCTATCATCAATCACCTCCTTATTTTCAATGTGCCTTAGCAGAGATTCCAGGAGGATCTGCTCCATGATCTTGCCAGGCACAGAGGTGAGACTGACCGGATCTTCCTTTTTTCCCTTTTTGAAAATGGGAATTACGTTTCCCCTTTTCTAGTCAGCAGAAACATCATCAGGCTGCCACAACTTTTCAAATACAATGGAAAGTGGCTTAGCTTCATCCGCCAGTTCCCTCAGGACCCGTGGATGGATTTCATCAGGTTCCATGGACTTATAAACTTCAGGTTGCTCAGATGGTCTTGAACCTGATCCTCTCCTACAGTGGGTGGCTCTTCATTCTCATAGCCCCTGCCTTTGCCTTCTGCAACTTGGCTGGTGTGGTTAGAGCCCTTGCCAGTGAAGACCGAGGTGAAAAAGTCATTCTGTACCTCAGCCTTCTCCATATCCTAGGTGACCAGGTCTCCTGTTTCCTTCTAGAGAGGGCCCATAATGTCTCACCTACACATAAACACCAAAGATAGGAAAGGGGAATCACCAATTTTCTCTCTCCCTTGATGTACCTTGGGAACCATTTTACATTGATAAATATATTTTGGAAAGATAAAATAAAGTGAGATGGATGACACTTTATATGTCTTGCCAAAGACAGTGTGCCGGAAGAAGTGCCAGAGAAGGGCCTGGGTGTCCCCAGCACTTTTCCTCTTATCCTCCCAGCTCACATCCAAGCCAGTAACATCTTCTGTCTGGTAAACACTTACTGTGGAGATGACTGCTTAGTTAGGTTTCAAACCGAGTCACTTAGGGAGAATGCAAATTTTGACAAAATGAAGAAAAAAGACCTGTGGAGAGGTAAATTCAGCACTAACCTTTAAGCTACAACTGTTCAGTCAATCTAACTTAGGAACAGTTTCCTCCCTCAGCTGTGCATCTGATCTGATGCCTCTAATTCGTGCTCCTTATGCTGCCCTAGCACTCACTCAGAATTATGGAGCACAGTCCCAATAAGCTTCATTGCTGGGGCACCGCTGGTATCAACGGGGCTGTGGCACTCTGCGTCTGACAGGGTTTTGTTTTAATGTCAGAGTACGCATCTTTAAGCAGCACAATGCAAATGGCCAGTTCATCTGTTGTCTTCTTTCTCCTGTTAAAATCATCTGCCATATCGGGTTATTACATTGTATGATGTACAAGATTAGCTGCATTATAAAGACTCCAGCAATACACATGAGGAAGGGAGTTTCCACTTTCACTCTGAATTTCTTTGCTGCCTTTGTGTTTTGCTTTTGTGGTAAAAAGCTTTGATGTATGTTTTCAAAGAGGGTACAAGACATTTCAATCCTGAAGCTGATGGGAGCTGTGTGATTAAATCCCTAGGAGACATGGAAGCTGCAGCCATTAATGTTTTTCTCATTCATTGAGTTACTTCAAAATGGAACTGTTTCCTCCTGGTTTTGCTACAGGACTTGTATAGAGTGACAAGAGTGAGGTAATTTAATTCTCTGCAAAGTAGGAGGACCACATTCTGAGTGAAGTGTCCAGAACTGTGGTATCCATTTATAGAAGGATTTTGGACAGGGCAGTGTCCTTAAGTTAGTCGGGATGCTCAGAATATTCAGAAGCATGAAGTTTGATTTTGTCACAGTCTGTATGTCATTATTATTCAGAACGTACCAGCATCCAGCATCACTTTCACTATCTCTCTCCATACAGACGTCCCAGGTATGTCACCCACATTGTCCACCTTCCTTTACGGATTTAAGCTTTATGACAGTTTTAAGATTTGTGGGTAAATTAACCAGAGGAAGGTTTATAACTGCCAGGTGTCCAGCAATTCTCCAAGCAAAGCAATTCCCTTACTTTCTGCTCCAAATGAAAATGGCCTCATACTAGGTGAAGACACATATATCTCAGACTAGGTGAACACACAGCCCCCTTTGCTTCCCAACACGGGAATTTAATATAAACTCTGTGTAGACAAAGTTTTATTCCTAGCCTTATAACCAAAATAAATGTCACACAGGTTGTACTAAATTGCAAACCCTGCAACCATAGTAAAAATAATGTAAGCTAGCGGCATCACTAAGGTTAATACCATAAAAAGAAGTGGTTTGATTATGAGACTGAAGGTAAAGAAACAGAGGAAGTCTCTGTGTTTGTCTTTTAGTACCCGTTTTGGTAGTGATGAGTGAGGATTGAAACCAGTGGTACACACTGGAGTTGACTATATCTGGAGGCAAACTTTGACCTGTTCAGAAGACTGCTGGACAAAATCCCTTGGGAGGCTGCCCTGAAGGATATAGGAGCCCAGGAAGGCTGGATATACTTCAAGAGAGAAGTCTTAAAGGCACAGCAGCAGGCTGTACCCCTGTGCTGAAAAACAAGTAGGCAGGCAAGGAGACCAGCCTGGCTAAATAGGGACCTTTGGCTGGACCTCAAGAACAAAAAGAGAGTCTATGACGTCTGGAAGAGGGGGCAGGTCTCTCATGAAGACTATAAGGATACAGCGAAGGTATGCAGGGAGAAAATTAGGAGAGCCAAAGCGCAGTTAGAGCTCAACCTAGCTACAGCTGTTAAGGATAACAAAAAACGTTTCTATAAATTAATTAACAACAAAAGGAGGATTAGGGAAAATCTCCCTCCCTTATTGGATGCAGAGGGAAACATAGTCACAAAGGATGAGGAAAAGGCTGAGGTGCTCAATGCCTGCTTTGCCTCAGTCTTTAGCAGTGGAACTAACTGTTCCCTGGGCACCTGGCCTTCTGAGCTAGGAGACAGGGAGGGGAAGCTGGATGAGGTCATCACAATTAAAGAGGAAGTGATCAGTGACCTGCTACACTGCTTGGATGTGCACAAGTCTATGGGACCGGATGGGTTACATCCAAGAGTGCTGAAAGAGTTGGCAGACGTGCTCGCCAAGACACTTTGCATTATCTGCCTGAAGTCATGGCTAACTGGGGAGGTCCCAATGGACTGGAGGGTAGCAAATGTAGCACCCATCTACAAAAAAGGCAGAAAGGAGGATCCGGGAAACTATAGGCCTGTCAGTCTGACCTTGGTAGCAGGGAAGGTCATAGAGCAGATCTTGAGTGCCATTACAAGTCATATAATGGACAAGCAGGGGATCAGGCCTAGTCAGCATGGGTTTATGAAAGGCAGGTCCTGCCTGACAAAACTGATCTCCTTCTATGGCAAGATGACCCAATTATTGGACGAGGGAAAGGCTGTGGACATTGTCTACCTAGACTTTCGAAAAGCATTTGACACTGTCCCCCATAGAATTCTCATGGAAAAATTGGCGGCTCATGGCCTGGATGAGGATATGAGCTGCTGGATCAAGCACTGGCTGGATGGGCAGTCCCAAAGAGTGGTGGTCAATGGAGTTAAATCCAGCTGGTGGCCGGTCACAAGTGGTGTCCCTCAGGGCTCAGTGTTGGGACCATTTCTGTTTAACATCTTTATTGATGCCCTTGATAAGGACATAGAGTGCAACATCAGCAAGTTTGCAGATGACACGAAGCTAAGCGGGAGTGTCAATCTGCATGAGGATAGGGAGGCTCTACAGAGAGACTTGGACAGATTGGATCGATGGGCCAATGCTAATGGAATGTGCTTCAACAAGGCCAAGTGCCAGGTCCTGCACTTGGGCCACAACAACCCCATGCATCGCTACAGGCTTGGGGAAGTGTGGCTAGAGAGCTGCCTGGCAGAAAAGGACCTGGGGGTTCTAATTGACAAGCGGCTGAACATGAGCCAGCAGTGTGCCCAGGTGGCCAAGAAGGCCAATGCCATCCTGGCTTGTATTAGAAATGGTGTGACCAGCAGAAAAAGGGAGGTAATTGTCCCCCTGTACTCAACACTGGTGAGGCCACACCTTGAGTATTGTGTCCAGTTCTGGGCACCTCAATACGAGAGAGATCTCGAGGTGCTGGAGTGAGTGCAGAGGAGGGCAACGAAGCTGGTGAAGGGCCCCGAGAATAAATCTGATGAGGAGCGATTGAAGGAGCTGGGACTGTTTAGTTTGAGGAAGAGGAGGCTGAGGGGAGACCTCATCACTCTCTACAACAACTTGAAAGGACACTGTAGAGAGGTTGGTGCTGGTCTCTTCTCACAGGTAATTAACGATAGAACAAGAGGGAATGGTTTCAAGCTGGAACAGGGTAGGTTTAGGCTGGACATAGGAAAAAATTCTTCACAGAAAGAGTGGTGAGACACTGGAATAGGCTGCCCAGGGAGGTGGTGGAGTCACCATCCCTGAACTTGTTTAAGACTTGTTTAGATGTGGTGTTAAGGGATATGGTGTAAGGGAGAACTTTGTAGAGTGGCGTTGATGGTTGGACTCGATGATCCCAAGGGTCTTTTCCAACCTAAGTGATTTTATGATTCTATGATTCTATGATTCTATTCAGTGCTGGCAAAGCTACCACATTCAAATATTGTCAGATCATACACAAGAGTGAATTTTAAGCCATGTAAAAGTGGAGGTGGTGACAAGAAGGTCAATATAGAAAGAGGGGTGATAACATAAGCCAAATTATAGCTGAAACAAGCAGTACTTCACAAGTATTGAAGCATAATTGTATAATAGCACAATTAACCTGTGGAACTCCCCACCAAAGAGTAGAAATAGGATTAATTATGTCCATATAGTAATAGCCTGCATAATTTCACAGAAGAACAAACACGTAGATGAAAATCACAAATAGATTGAAACACTCAGTAGTCACTAGACGGGATAATGAAAGAATTTCTCTCTTAATATGACAGAGGAACTGGCTAGATGCTAATACGAGAGAGACTGTTATAAAGAATTTAACAGAAGTAAAGAAATTAATGTGACCTTTATTACAGCAAGATAAACTACTTCCAAAGGGCTTTGTAGACCTCACTGAAACAGCTGGGCTTTACAGAAAAACAGGGCATATTTGGGTCTAAGAACTTTGTGGTAATAAAGCTGTCCTGTAGATATACTGAGATATAAAATTCACTGTGGTGAGGACTGTGTTTGTTGAGGTTAACAAGAAAAATGAAGGCATGCCATTTTTTTATAAATTGTAACACTAGACTGTTTGTAAGACCTAGTTTTGGTTAAGTGTGAAATGCACAATGAAGTTGTAACAACAGTATAACTATGGTTACATACTAAGTGCTGGAACAAGTATGAAAAAAGATATTTTAATCACTCAGGAGAATGGTATTCTAATGTATTGACCAGAGGTTCTTAGAAAATTAATATGTAAAGTAGATTAAATAAGATAGCCATGTTTATAGGATTTTTCCCCAGTTTGGACAATGACTCATCCTGCTCCTACAAGTTTATGATAAACTATGTTGCTATAGTCACAGCAGCATAACTTTGTCTCTTTATTTCTCCTAAGTGCAGCCTAGGAATCTAACTCTTTAGTGTGAATGATTATGTCTAGAAAGTGTTAATTGGGCCTTACCTAATCTGCTGATCGAGAGCAGATTGTTTTAGAAAAATACCTGATTGCCATTTAAGTACTCCAAACAAAGAAGAATTTGCTGACTTGTTTGACATGAAAAATTAGCGAGATCCTTTACAGGAAGACATGGGAAGGGCAAGGAACAATGACAGTGCTCTGCAGCACAGCCTGATGTTCACATCATAGAAAATAGATATTTTCATGAAATAGGGGAAATGCTATATTTCATAATTTTGAAACCCGTTATTTCTCAGGAAAGCGGGGTGGGTTTTTAAAAGAAGAAGAAAAAAAAAAAAAGAAATCGTTCTCAGTTTAGAGCCTTAGCAGAAAAAGTGGAACTTGAGGAAAGATGGCAGACCTCTTCCTATTTCTTTCCCAAACTACTGGCAGACAATTCCTGCATACACAGAAGTACAGCAATACCAGCTTATGTCTTTGGATGGCAGCAGCATTCTAAGGACATGATTCAACCCAAAATGCCCTCGTTTATACCAATTTCACACTGCCAGATGCCACTGGCCCTGATACTGAGCTCAAATCTAGTGCTGTAAGTTTAGAACTGATGCAGTGGACCTTTACTGTGTTGTTTGGGAGGCAGGGCAGGGACGTGTGGTCTGTGTTACCTGAGACGCGGACGAGGAATCAGGTCTCGCCCAGTTATCCATCCTATTCCCAAAGCCAGAAAAAGTTGTGTAGTGATTATCTGCAGCATCAACCTGCCAAACGTATTCAGTCAAAAGCAATCAAAATATTCTTGCCACCTTCTGTTCTGCCTGCAGCATGAAATAAGTGTTAATAATAAGATTTTAAAAGAAGATATGTTCAAAGCACTAAAGAAACTGTTAAAGAAACAGAAAATATTACTGAAAATGTTACCAAAAAGATGTTTTGTACTGCTTTTTTTCTTATTCCCTTGCTGAAAAAATTGTTTTTGTAGCTTGTCTCCCTCAGCTTCAATTATCATATTTTCTCCACTTCCACTTCACTTCTTACCTGGGGTGTTACAGTATCAGAAGTTTAAAAGGTCTTCTCAAAATTAGCTCTGACCCGAATCTAACAGGGAAATAATAGTAAGCTTTTAACATGCTTCAAGGAAACCTTGAAGAGATTTGTCCACTTGTATTTGAACCCCTAGGGTTTACAAGCTAGCTGCAGATCTGATAAAGAGCTCATTGTAAAATAAGCTCTAATAAAATAGGCTTACCCCAGCAGCTAGAAAATCTCAAAGTAAAAACAAAGTCTGAAAGGTCTGTTTGCTTCAAAAAGAGATTTTATATGTGTGTGTGTGTGTGTGTGTGTGTGTAATTTAATATTTAATTGGGAGTTTTATGAGAAATACATGATAGCAATGGTCCTAAAATCTACATTTTTCAGACGCTATTTTTTGAAGAAAGTATTCCAATGTATCATTTTTATATAGCCAGAGTGTGTTATGTCTCGTTATGGCAGAATGGAGCTTTGCTTTCATACATTTTTAAAAGAGCTTATAGTAAGCATAAAGAAGGTACAATAATATTTGTATTGGCTCTCTAAATCAAAACAAGGTCCGTAAAATGAAGTCAATTCTCTGCAGCCTTTAAATCTCCTCCAGTCTCTGAGCTATAGCATCACAGCAAATAAATGTGGGTGTCAAGCCACTTGAGCAATTTCAAGTGAGCAATTTATTTCAGTTAGCTTAGATCTTCTTAACTAAACAACTGCAAATACTTACTATATACTACCATGGGTTAACTTGGCCAAGCAAACACATATGCTGTAATCTCTAGGAGGGCTTATTTTATTCCTGGTAGGAATAAAATCATAGACCCTGAGACCAAAATTCCCTCCACTAAGTTAATACGGATCAAAAACAAGAACGTCAAGATTTTAGTCTTTTAAACTCCCAGAAAACTAGGCTAGTAGCTGAAGGAAAAGCTTTCACATAATTACAGAATCATAAAATCTTCATGGTTGGAAAGGACCTTTGAGATCATTGAGTCCAACCATACACACACACACACACAAAAACCCCAAACATCAGCAACAAAAACCCCAACAACCTACAATCTCTGCCATAAGAGCATGCCCTGAAGTGCCAAATCTAGACGTTTCTTAAACATCTCTAGGGATGGTGACTCAACCACCTCCCTGGGCACCCTGTTCCAGTGCCTGACCATTCTTTCAGTAAAGTAATTCTTCCTAATATCTAATTTAAACCTCCCCTGCCACAACTTCAGACCATTTCCTCTGGTCCTGTCATTATTCACCTGGGAGAAGAGGCCAACACCCACCTCTCTACACCCTCCTTTCAGGTAGTTGTAGAGGGCAATGAGGTCTCCCCTCAGTCTCCTCTTCTCCAAGCTAAACATGCCCAGCTCCCTCAGCCTCTCCTCAGATAACCTGGTCTCCAGACCCCTCACCAGCCTGGTAGCTCTCCTCCGGACACGCTCCAGAACCTCAGTGTCCCTCTTGTACAGAGGGGCCCAGAACTGAACACAGTACTCGAGGTGAGGTCTCACCAGTGCTGAGTACAGAGGCACGATCACTTCCCTACTCCTGCTGGCCACGCTATTCCTAATACAAGCCAGAATGCTGTTGGCCTTCTTGACCACCTGGGCACACTGCTGGCTCATGTTAAGCTGGCCGTCCACCATCACCCCCAGGTCCTTTTCTGCTGGGCAGCTTTACAGCCACTCTTCCCCAAGCCTGTAGCGTTGCTTGGGATTGTTGTGACTGAAATGCAGGACCCGGCACTTGGCCTTAGGAAACCTCATACAGTCGGCCTTGGCCCATCCATCCAGCCTGTCCAGGTCCCTCTGTAGAGCCTTCCTACCCTCAAGCAGATCAACACTCCCACCTAGTTTGGTGTCATCTGCAAACTTACTGAGGGTGCAGTCAATCCCCTCATCCAGATCATTGATAGAGATATTAAACAAAACTGGCCCCAAAACTGAGCCCTGAGGGACACCACTGGTGACCGGATGCCAAGAGGATTTCACCCCATTAATCACAACTCTCTGGGCACGGCCATCCAGCCAGTTTTTAACCCAGCGAAGAGTACGCTTGTCTATGCCATGATTCGCCAGCTTCTCCAGGAGAATGCTGTGGGGGACGGTGTCAAAGGCCTTACCAAAGTCCAGGCAGAGAACGTCCACAGCCTTCCCCGCATCCAGAAGGCGGGTCACATGGTCATAGAAAGAGATCAGGTTCGTTAAGCAGGACCTCCCTTTCCAAAACCCATGCTGGCTGGCCCTGATCCACTGGCTGCCCTGCACTTGCCGTGAGAGCTCACTCAAGATGATCCTCTCCATGATTTTTCCTGGTATCGAGGTCAGGCTGAGAGGCCTGTAGTTCCCCACATCCTCCTTACGACCATTCTTGTAGATGGGAGTCACATTAGCCTCCCTCCAGTCATCTGGTACCTCCCCTGTTGACCAAGATTGTTGATAAATGATGGAGAGAGGCTCGGTGAGCTCTCCCGCCAGCTCCCTGAGTACTCTTGGGTGAATCCCATCCGGTCCCATAGACTTGTGTGCGTCTAGGTGCAGAAGCAGATCACTGACTACTTCTTCCTGGATTATGGGTGGGTTGTTCTGCTCTCCATCCTTATCTTCCAGCTCAGGAAGCTGAACACTCTGGGGATAGCTGGTGTGACTATTAAAGACGGAGGCAAAGAAGGCATGAAGTATCTCAGCCTTCTCCTCGTCCTTGGTTGCAACTTTCCCCCCTGCATCCAGTAAGGCATGGAGATTCTCCCTGGCTCTCTTTTTGTTCATGTATTTATAAAAACTTTTTTTGTTGTCCTTAATGTTAGTGGCCAAGTTGAGCTCCAGCTGGGCTTTTGCCTTCCTAATTTTCTCTCTGTAGAACCTAACGAGATCTCTCTACTCCTCCTGAGTTGCCTGTCCCTTCTTCCAAAGGTGGTAAACCCTTCTTTTATTCCTAAATCCCACCAGAAGTTCCTTCTTCATCCTGGCCAGATGGCCATCCCATCCAAATGGCCAGACTGGCCATTTTCCCCGCCCTTTAGACTTGCGACATTTGGGGACAGCCTGCTCCTGGGCCTTCAAGATTTCCTTCTTGAAGAGCATCCAGCCTTCCTGGACCCCTTTGCCCTTCAGGTCTATCTCCCAAGGGACTCACTCAACCAGTGTCCTGAACAAGCCAAAGTCCACCCTCCGGAAGTCCAAGGTGGACGTTTTGCTAACCCGCCTCCTTACATCACGACAAATTGAAAACTTGACCATTTCATGATCACTAAACCCAACATGACCTTCGACCACCACATGTCCCACTAGCCCTTCTCTCTTTGTCAACAGTAGGTCTAGAAAGGCACTTCCCCTGGAAGGCTCACCTACCAGCTGTGTCAGGAAGTTATCTTCCAGGCACTCAAGGAACCTCCTAGCCCGCCTGCTCTCTGCTGTGTTGCACTAGATGACTTTTAAAGGTCCCTTCCAACCCAAATTATTCTATGATTCTATATGTCCATGCTCTAAAATGGTACGCAAGTTTTGCCTAACCAAAATTTGCAGCATTATCTGATGGATACTGTAGTGCCCTACAAACCTACTCTTCAAGAAAAGAGTTATATTTCAGTAGAATGACTTCTTTGAGAAAACGCAACAGACATTTTGATTACTGGCACCAATATGACAATAAATAACACAGTCATCAAAAGCTGATGCTATTACACATATATTGAAGATTATGCATCGGTACAGATATACCTTGGCCTTCCAGCCTCATCTTATTTGCATGCCTCTTTCACGGAAAGCTTCACTTTCAAATTAAAGTAATGTAAGTGTGATGCCTGTCTAATTGGCCACATGTACATACCTAGCTTGGCATGTTTTCCTTAAGGAAATCCAACAGAACCTGAATCATCTCCATCTTTCTGGAAAACAAGGTGGCACAAAACGTGTATTTTTTGCTTCTAATAATGGAAGCCTTTCCCTTTGCCATCTTCTCTATCCAATGGCAATCAAGAACAGCTAAATAAATTGAAAAAAAAAGCATGAATACGGTAAGTCTCTCAATACCTATGATTGTCTAATGTATATTTTGCTTTAGAAGAGGGATGAGAAAACAGCATGTACTGGGTGCACACATACAGAAAACTTGTAAAAAGAAATATTCTGAGAATAATTTCAATGTAAGCATGTGCCCCGCGATTATTACCCCTAGTCAGCTTATTGGTAGTAACAGCACAGAACGAACTCTGTGTAGCTCATGGGAGTGAAAAGTACGAAGGGAGCATGAGGAAGACACAGGACTGGGACTGCATTTATGATTTGAACTGTTATAGGCTGTGGTAAGAACTGGGAGGATATAATCACGAGTTTTTAGACCAGCAGATAGCCAAAACCTCCTGCTGCTACTGTCATGACTGACCTTGACACTATTGCCACCACACTGGTGCCACCAGTCCCACCACCAAACTACACTGGAGCACCCTTGTTCTAGGGTATGGTTTTCTTCAAGGACTGATTGCCTATTTTGCCTTCAGGAATCGCTGGAAATTGAAAAGGAAAAAAAAAATATGATTAGAACCTTCAAATTCTTACTGTCTTACTAAAGACTCCAGTTTCACTCGGGTAGCAAGTAGTAGAAAGCTAGTAAGAAAGTAGTAAGCATAGTTTTTCAGAACTGTTTTCCTAAACTTCAGCTTCTAAATTTCACCCAACTGTTTTCTTAAAAGCCGGTCAGAAAATTGCAGGCCATGAGTCTGCCCTAATTCAGTGTCCCACACCAGTCCCACAGGACCCATGTTTTCAGAGTTCTTAGCATTATACAGTAGTTTATTTTTTTTTTTAAAGCACAACCCCTAGTTATTGCAGCTCTAGTTGACGTAGCTCAACTCCACTGCATTTCATATTTGAAGTCACACTTAGATGATTGAACTGATGTGCCCACCATCATGTAAGAAAGCCGTGGCAGATTCAGTGAGGCAATTCTCCAGGGCAGCAATCAAATTTCTTAATATTGAAAGCATCCCACATTTTAGTCCGATTTCCTAAGGGGACAAACCTGATGTGATGGCATCACTTTTATCTCTGTGACTGAGTTTTTCTGTCAGCCCTCTTTCTCACAATAACTTTTGATCCCTTTGGCTAATATCAGCCAAACTGGACAGGGAAGTAGAAGTCTTAAAAGATATTAAAGTACAACCGAGCTGTACAAAAATGCAGCCTAAGGGTTACATGTGCCTGCTAAAAAGTAACATGTTCTGCCTGGGCGATTCAGATGCTGAGAGGCAGATGACCAGTCACCACATTCACAGCATTACCTGTGGCGCCTCTTGCCCAATAGGCAGGCCCAAAAGAAATAGGAATATGGAAATTTGTAGGGAAGGGTGTGGGGAAGAAGTAGATGGTCTTTGACACTTAGGAAGCATGGGGCAGAAAGGTCTTGCACTCACCAGTGCTGAGTACAGAGGCACGATCACTTCCCCACTCCTGCTGGCCATGCTATTCCAGCCACTTTTCCCCAAGCCCCCAAGCCTGTAGCCCCCAAGCTCTCTCCCTCTGGCTCAGGCTAATGTCTTTTAGAAATGATTAAACTAGCAGCAAGAGGAAGACTATGAGGAAAGGGACACAAATGCTACTTTGAATCATGGTGAAGTATAATTGGAAAACTTGTACTCACATAGAAATTAGGTTGGCTACAGACCTTACTGTTTCTATGATGTAAGGCAACCCTCATTTCCTCACCCTAGAGAACACAGCAAGGACAACAGATGCATTTATACTTCAGAGAACTGATGTACAGTAATTTCCCAGTTGCCATGGTGAGGAACAGATGACCTAAGCAGAAGAACAAGCAATGTCAGGCCACAACTCTCAAGCAAAAAAGTTGAAAATTGCTAAAAGGATGCTAATGGCATTATCAGAAATGTTTGTGTTCCGGTATTCATCACTGAAACTAGAATGATTTCATGGGAAGTTCTGATTTCTTTAAAGACTTCCTTAAAAAACATGATTTTTATTTATTTATTTTTGATCAGACTTTGCAGAAAACATTTGTTTGCCCTTTGATCTTTCTTTTCAAGAGGACTGGTAGCCTGCCCTTTTCAAAGCTGTTTGAATGCAATGCATGTCCATCGCTTTTGCAATCTTAAATTCATCATTAAACTGACATGTTTAAGATACATCAGGCTAGGATTGAGAGCTAGATTAGGAGGTAAATGTAGTCATCTTCTTACAAGTCAGTCTTAGCTCCACTGAGTTAGTGGAGATATTGTTAATATATACATAAATGTGTTGTAATTCCAATATTCATCTCACCCACTGGAGCTTGGTTCAGCAGACCCTGCATAGACCTCCGGTGTGCTTTGAGAATACACGCAGAAAATTTCTGCATTTCCTCCAGGAGATAAGTAGGTTCTGTGTTAGACATCTCAGTTCTATGGGAATGTCTTAGACACCTGGGTAATTTAAAAAAAAAAACCTTAGAAGTCTCTTCGTGGTCTGGTAGCCAGATGCTGTCTGGCTGTCTATAGGCTGTGGTGTATGAAGAAGAGATGCAGAGGTCATTGCCACTGGCTGTGTTTGGCTGTGTTTTGGCTGTTGTTTTGCTATTTGTTCGGGGTGGGGGTGTTGTTTTATTTGGGTTTAATTTGTTTGTTTGTTTGTTTTTTTGTTTGTTCTTTTAACAGCACCTGTTTCCCTGCATGTTTTATTTTTCAGAACGCCATGTGGCAAGGCCCAAACCAAATTAGACCAACAGGAAAACAATATAACTGAGTCTGTATAAAACAATGTTAAATATGTGGGAAACAACCTGAACAAACAGATTTTTGAAAATATGTTTTGCTCCTTGGGAGAAATCCATAATCCTTGCAGCTCCTTTAAGCAGTGAGGTAGCATGTAGTTCTATGCTGCTTTCTGTTATAATAAAATTTACCACACAATGATATTTAGTATACTTTCTTTTTCCCCTAAAGAGAAACTACTGTTAATTTGACAACATCCATGCAAATTAAAAAAAAAAAAAAAAAAAGAACAAAATCCCACTTTTGAAAGCTTTCTTTTCATTTACACGCATCCATTTAGCAGCATAACTTACAAAGTCATTCAACAGGTGAGAGCTAAGGTGGATAAGGTCTAATGAGATAATAATATTTCTGTGCAATGTAAGTGTAAATGTGCATCGTTAAGTGGGGGGACAACAAATTATGTCCTTAACAATTCATAACTCTCTGTAACTTAAACATACCTAGCAAAATCCTGATGTTAGAAACAGAGAATACTCATGGTTACCTATCTCCATTTATTTTTAGTAACAGTCCTTTTCCTTGCTGAAATCAGCCACAAGAGGGAGAGGTGATCACAAAATAAGCCATCCAATTGATTTTACAAATTTGAGGTCTCTAAAATAAATATCGTGATAGACTTAAGTATAGGACACTGGTGACGGTTGGAAAGACTACCTTTAAAAAGAAAATAAAAAGAGCAGCATTTTGGCTTTGCAATGTAGTAATTTAAACCATCCCATGAGGAGGATATTAAACATCATCCTAACTTGCTGTGTCCCTCCAAAAAATGAAGTGCTTTTTCTGAGCGCATGATAATTACACACTCAAAGGGTGCAGGATTTAACTCAATGTCCTACTGGCAGTGTTGTGGATTATGCTGCAGGAAACACAGGGACACATACATTTCTTTCTCTCTGTCTTCCTCTGGCAAACAAAGAAGGGACAGCACAACATTTAAAAGAATGGGGAAAAAGCTTTAATTGATTGCATCTTTGAAAGCAGAAGGGATTTGCTTCTGCTTAAATATAGGTACACTTAAATCATCAGTCTCTGTCAGTAGACAGAAATTGGAATAAAATGCTGTAGAACGATAGGGTTTCAGACTTTCTGAGGTGGAAATCTAGATACTGTGAAAGAAACTATTGCTTTTGTCCAACAAAAATGAAAGAATAAAAAAAAAAAGTGAGAAGATGCAAAACTGTTCTGCGCTTGCCCTCATAGACTTATTTCATATTCTGTTTCTCTCTAAGACCTTCTCTGGGGCTCAGTGACTGAAAGGGGACAAGTAGACCACTCTAGAGAAATAGGAGTAGTCTTTTAGAAAAAAACTAAAATGAACTCAGGACAGTGAGAAAATATCAGATGGAGACAACAGGAGAACTTGACAGAGAGGGTTGCCAGGAAGGGACATGGTTTACGACCAGGCTCACATTATTTGTCCATTATAAAGCACTACTATTCACATTTATTCAGTTATGATCCCTGAATCAAGATTCTCACTCTGTCTCTGTAAATCGAAGGTAATCTTTCCATCAGCTTTAGAAGATACTGGATTCAGGACCAAAAGATGGGCATTAATTGTTATTTTTTGTTATTAATTCTACGTAGTGAGACATTCAGAATACATCCTGTTACAGGCTAAGCACAGTGCAAATATAAAAAGGGAAGACTTGCCAGTCTTTTTATTGAGGTCTAGTCAGCCATATAATTTGTCCAGAAGTAGTTGCACGCCCTCCAATGCTCACTTTTTGACCACAGCTGTTGGTGAGCCCTTAGAGGTCTGCAGTAGCAGTGGCCTAATGGGACAAACAGTTTGAGAATAAAACCAGCTTTAAGTGCTCTCTTTCTAGCAAACACTGAAATAGTCCTGCTCTTCAGGTATAGCTAGAGAGGTCTGGACTCATTTCTGCTGTCATCTCCAAAACCATAGGTGCTCCTTGGGTAGATCAAAGTTTGGTAGCAGCAAGGGTGTTGTCCTGCTATACTAGTCCATCTGTGACAGAGTAAACTGGGAGATGGACACAAAAATGTTGTGATTTAGCCTCTTTTGCAGCTGCCACCATTAGAAGTTCCACTTTCTGTAGGAAAAAATATATTTTTAAAATTTTCCTAATATCCTGATACAATGACAGATACTTGACCCACCACAGGTTCTCCTTTCATATTTTCTAGTCACAGCAACACCACCTTCCATGGACACTAATCCTTCCCTACAGAAACAGTCTTTATTATTTTCATAATTGCAGAAAATAATTCATTTTTTTTTCTACTGAAATCCTTTCTGTTGGTGCTTTGCTAAACTATTTGTTTTGGTTATTTTGAAAGCAAATCATTGAACAACTCACACACACATTGTTAAATTCTTGACTGTATTTTATTTCTTCAAATAAACATTCTGTCATTAGCAGGTTTCCTCAAACCCTGTTATACAACCATCAGGCTGAGCCTTTCTTTCCTTTGCTATAATGTTTGTTTCTGTAGTAAAACTTTCCCATAATTGGCAACAAAACTTCAATAATCCTCAACTAAGAGCCTATTCCTCCACTCTCAATCAGTTCAAATGATCTTTAGTTTGCTACAATATGCCTTTGTTTAAATGGACTCAGCAAACAATACATAATAGGAATTGGTATTCTTGCAAAAATCAGCATTGCTTGAAATACTACATGCTTTTTATCTCTATTCACTGCAGAAATACAGTCAGTCCAAGACCTTCAGAAACTTCGAATTGTACTGATAATTACCATTCAATACCTAATTTTAAATGTCTGTGCATTGTCCATTTTAATACTAGAAGAGTTTTGGTAAATTCTGGTGAACAAGGATGCAAGTATTGACTAAGTGTACCAAGCTGCTTCTTTTCAAAGCCCAATTAAGGTAGTTAAATATATTGTCTGTTAGTACAGTATATAGGTTTTATCACAATAGAGAAAGACACTCCTGGTTTTTTGTTTCACTGGAACTTGTTTCCTCCGTCGAGTTTAAACTTGTGTTACAAAATGTTGTGTGTGATATCTTTTGATTATACTTTACTTCAAATCAAAAGTTATTAGCATTATTTCTGCTCTTATGCAGTCTATGTATAGACATACATGAAACAAGTAAGAAATTACCTAATATGGCTGTTGGGATTAGAAGTTCTTATTAAACTAAATACATTTTATGTTGTTGTTTACCCGTGGGATTGTTTTAATAAAGCATAGATAGTTTTTAAATCAGCAAAGGACTGTGTTTTCTCTCTGGGTGTCTATATGTTTACTTCAAACTATATGTAATTTCTAGAAATATTGAGGAATTTTATAGTTACAGGAAGATTTTTTTTATAATTATCTAATACAGAAAATTTAAATGGAGTACAAATAAAGTAAAATATTTCTTCTAACTTTCCCTTGCTAAAAGTAAAGACGACAGAGGAAAAACCCTGAAGTTAATAATTTTTTTGATGAAGGAAATATAATTTTAGGAAATAATTTATTTTAATTCATTGAACTAAATTCTGCAGAAAATTACACTGTAGAGGTGTAAGGGCATAGGAAAGGATGAAGTAGGATGGACTATATCAACTGAACTTAATATCTTGCAAAATTTCATATAATACCACCATTTGCTCCAGTTATCACTTATGGTACTAGAGGAATGTAGAATTTGGTCCATGACTGCAGCCAAGCAGATTCTGCTTTCCCACAAAGGGTAGAAGCTGAAGGTCCATGGTGTATGCTGTCTTACCACAGAGTTTACTCATTGGTCCAAGATATCACAAAGAGCTCTGCTTTGATGTTATTTTAGACACCCTGGTGTTGTGGTTTGGGCCAGGTTGGCCAATGACAAGATGACTAATGCTCTCCCCCACCGCTGGCTCCAAGGAGAGGAAGAAGAGAAATAAAGACATTTGTGAGGTTAGAAAAAACTAAACTACTTTAATGAAACATTAATAATAAAATTAAAAAAAGGAAAATACATACAAAACCAGATCAAGTTCCTAGGAAGATGCCACTGGCAGGCATTGGGAAAGTTCCAGACTGGACTCAGTGACAAATGGGAACTGGAACACACTGACCGGGATCAAAAGCAGATGAGCTGACAAGGTTCTCCTCAGACATCAGTCATTGAAGAAGCAGCCTATTGAAGAAGATCCAAAGAAGATCTAAAGTTCCAAAGAAGACAACACCCCGAAAACAGCCCTTGGAGGGTAGGCAACCTGACCCCTTTGATCCCTCAGCTTTTATACTCAGCATGGCAGATGACATGGAATACCCTACTGGTCAGTTTAGGTCACCTGATGTGTCCACAGGAGTAACGTTTCCACAGGGTAAACAACCAAGTCAGCTGATGCTGGTGGCCGCAGCAACAAGTATAAGCAAGAGCCTCTCTCACTGAACAGAAAATTGGATGTGCTTCACCCCAAACCAGGACTCCTGGTTTAGACCACTTAAAATTTCCTTGAGGATAAAAAATAATATTAAAAATATAAAAAAGCAGCATTGAGCTGTAAAATGTTCACTTTCAAGCAACGTTTCTTATCTCTGCCAAATCTAAACGTCTAACTCCAGAAAGGCAAAGTAGGGATAAAGGGCAGCAGGGAAGGAGAAAATATTTCTGTAGAGAATAACACTGCACTGAAGGAAATTAAATGGATGATGGAATGGCACGAGGCAGTGTGGCCCTGGAGGAGATTGCAGGCCAATGTTTCAGATTTAAACCAGAAAGTTTTAAACTATAGTTTTGAGAATTATTTTCTATTAATTTTTTAAATTTGAGCAATTGTGTGAAAAGTATACCATGCTTTGAAATAAAATACCTGTATGAAGTAAATTTCAGCTTTACCATTTGCATAATGGCTACTTTATACATATTAGTATGCAATAGAAATCAAACTGTCAAGTGAGAGAAACAGTAGCATACAGGTTACATAAAACAGTGAACATGGAGTGAAGAGGAAGGTAAAGATACTGAGTTTTTTACAACAAATTAATATTTAATAAGCTATTTAAATTGATAATGAGTTGAAAAATTTGCAATTTGTAAACTAACTTTTGTTTTGCAAATGAGGAAAGAAAAAATTAAAGTGTTCGTTGTGTGGTGACACAATGACATATAAGAAAAAGAAGTAGCTTAATAAGAATAAAAATAATATCTATAACTTCAGCACACTAGTTTTTGCCAAAATGCTCATATTCCTGTATTTTCTTTGGTACAGATTATGTACAAGTCTGAAGGAAATTCTTGCTGAAAGAGAAGTATGATTGTAATTGAGGTATCTGGGCCTATTACATTTGTTACAAGAGCTGTGAAAGACTCACATAATTAGTGTTTGTAAATCATGTTGGTGTAATCAGAGTGCAATTACAGAATTGCAAGATGTTATTATTATTATTACTATTATTATTATTATCATCACATCAACACATCCATTGTAGACACGTGAACTCAACTTGTAATTCGTTATCAAGGTTTCTGACATATAAGAAAAAAAATACAACTTTTGCTCTTTCAGTTTATGATGAGACCAGAGATGGACAATGAAATGACAAGCATATTGCTATGGAACCTTCTCTCATATTGCGTGAAATAGTGGTTATAGTTTATTCGCATACTCTACTGACAGAAAAATGGACTTGGCATCACAGTTTATGAAAAAACTCTTATCTACACCTATTTTATATGGGAAAATGCACTATTACCATCTTACCAGCCCCACTTTGTTTGTCTACATCCAATTGTGTAAACAGTTTTTAGTAGACTATTTAACTTTGGGTAGTTATATATACTTTTTTAAGAATGTACAAATCCAATGTGTGCACCATATGACTGAAAGAGAAAAAAATAAGTTTTCTCTAGAACCTGGGTCTAATTCTGCATTTTTCAGTCCTTGATCTTGAAAGAGTGAACTCTTTTAAGAGATTATGTCTTTGTCCAGATTAGATTTACTGCAACAGCAATATTTCAGCCACCTCTGTTTATGGTCCATCAGCAGTAGAAGTCAACACAATCAGATATACGTGAAAGTATCAGTGCTTGAAGCACAGAATTTATTGGTATCATAAGTGTTTTCAACGTATTTACCTTCACTAAGGCAAGATCAGCTATTTCCATGTCATTTCTGAGGGATGTTTGCCTAATTCGTTCTTAAAGACCTCTCATGTTGGAGGAACCATAGCCACCTTGTGCAATCTATTTCAATACTTCATGACCTCTTTAATTTAAAAGGTTGTACCTAATATTGAGGCAGACTCGTCCTTGCTGTAATTTAAGTCTGCTACTACTTCTCTTCACTAGGGATACTCTGACCTCTAGAATATTTTCTACAAAATTGCTGTCTCTAGTCAATCACGATCCATCTATCTATTGCATGTAGTGTCTTCTTCCCACCACTCTTTATTGAAAAACATCCTGGGTTTTGCCTCAGTTTGATAGCTAAATTCTGATCTTATCCTCTGATATACTAACTTTTTAGCTCAGTGTGGTCATTATTTTTAATATGCAAACTCTCTCAGATCCATCAACTATTTAGGCTTTCTGGGTCCATAGAGAATCTTGAAAAAATTCTCTGAAGTAATGTGCTTTGACTTGCTTGTTTTTGGCAAATTCTTGATGGATACTGATCATTTCCTTATTCCTTTATGTTTTTATATGTCACTGGTTATGTGGTCCATCATTTTTCTAAGAATCGAAATCAGGGTGACTGACCCATAATGCCCAGCTTACCCATTTTTTTTTCTTTTTTATATATATGTGTATATATATATACACACACACATATATATGTGAAAAAATATTTTCTTAAATAAATAAAGATATATGTATTTATATTTCCAATCATTCTCAAACCTAATGACAGAAAGATTTCTTATATAATGGCTTAGACACATTTCATTTGATTGAGTAGTCTAACTTTTTGTGTCACTTGGATATTATTCCATTGATGCTCTTATGAAATGTAACTGCTTCCTACCATTTAATCAAATGACTGAATTTTTTTTTTTGTGAAGCCTTTTTCAGTGAAGCTTTTTTAAAAAATAGCATTATGTATCCTGGATGTTTATATCTTTCAATAGTTCCTTTCCCTCTTTGACAGAAGAATTCTCCTTGATATAGTCTTTTTAGTTCAGTAATGATAAACTAATTTATTTTTCTTTTGTGATCTTCATTTGTTTGTGCTTTGAGTTTCTCTACATATGGTCATGAAATAATTTGTCTTGACCTAGTTTCTATTTCCTACATATTTTGTTTATTCTTACACTTAAGATTACCAATGAGCCAAATGTAGCTTCATTTTTCTGAATTAGTCCTCAATTACACAATAATTTATGTGTCCATCTTTATTATTGTTCTTCACAGAATTGTTTTTTTGGTAGTTTTTTTGTTTGTTTGATTGTTTGTTTGTTTGTTTTTTAATTATTATTTTGCTGTTATTTGACTTCCCTATCTTAGCTCATCTCCAGTTGTAATCTTTCCCAGTAGGTCTAAACATTTTAAATCTCCTATTACCAGTAAGTTTTTCAATGTACATACCATTTGCCTACCAAAAATCTATGGATTGTCCTCACTTTCTTATCAAATGGTGTTAAGCATGAGAAAAAAATTTGTTCTCTCTCCCCTTCAGTCACTAGCAATAAACCTTCAGCAGTTTATCTCTGTCTGTAGGATGAACCTCAGGAAAAAGACATTCATTTCCCATAGATAAAGCAATACCTTTAAAGATATGATGGAAATAAGTGGATCTGGTGGGTCCAGCTTCTTAAGATGAACATGCCATGATGTTTCTGAATGTGTAAACCTAAGTTTTAGTGTGATAGATCAGAAAGACAAACTTCAAATAGGAAAACTCAGGTACACTGTGTAAGGCAAAATAAAAAGAAAATCACCAAGCTCCCTTTTGTGGGACAGATTACTTCCTGTTACCTTACCCTCAGTCCACCAACTTGCAGTGATGCTCAGAGTTACAATGAACTAACGTTCCTCCGTACAATGCGTCGTTCTGCAGGTACTGATCTCTCTCACAGACAGATCATCTTCAGCACTCATATTCTAGAAGGTGATCCCAATCTGCAGTGTTCCTGTCTGCACAGTCTCAGATGTTGTCAGGAAAACAAGTATTTTCTTTCCTTCCAAAGAGCTCCAATCACAAAATGCAGTAGTAAGGGCAAGGCAAAATTTCACAGCCCCTCTATCAAAACAGAACATACAGTAACATATGCTAGAAAAGGTAAAGCCCGAACCTTGATCCAAGACCAACATTTTATTGAAGAAATCAGTTAAACTGCTGACTCTATTAGTCCCTCTTCTCTAGAGTTACTGGCACTTTTGAGCTGGTCATTACTAATATTGCCATCGAATCACAGAAAGGTTGATTTGATGGGATTCCTCTTGATAGGATCTCAGCCTCGAACTTAAAACAGACTATCACCAACGGTAGACAAGGCCAGCTGTGACACTGGCTAGCTGAATCTCAAAAACCTCAGAGGATGGAAATTCAGCAAGTTCTCTGAGAAATGCTAGTGAGGATGATTTTATTCATATCCAGCCTGAACATACTAAGCCACACTTTGTTGTTGTTTGATGTTGTTTTACCATCTGCCCTAAAACAGAAGAGCTTGGCTCTGTAGTCTCTATAATTGCCTTTCAGGTGTCTGTAGTGTCCTGTACATGTTCGTTGTGACTGTGGAATGCACAACTTTTTGTTGTTTCGCTGGTGCTGGATCCTTACAGGCAACCAGGACAATACTGCTGATTTTGATCTCAAATCCCGCCGGATGAATCATCTTTGTTGAACATGCAGGCACTTGGGAATTAGCATACATTAAATCACTTTGAATGGAGAGAAATGTTGCCAGACCAAATTCTCACAATGCACATGTGCTCCGTATGAGATGCTTCTGTCAATCTGCTGATATTTAAAGCTAATCAGGCATTAAAACTATGTCAGTATCAATTACAAAACTCCGGAATCATTAATGGCTACTACTCTCCAGATGCACATGCAGCAACTATTTAAGACATTTCCCGTGCTTAGATAGACACACTAAAAATAACAAGGCATGATCCAGTGAAACTCCTCAGTATACACTAAGTGATAAAATTATTAATTAAACAATATGCATAGCTGACTTGTGGTCAACTTTTTTTGGCTATGGGTGCAAGATGAGCCAAAAGTACAACTTAACCATCAGTAATTATCAAGTCACATGTTCATTTTCTTCTGTATGTACCAAAGACTTTTCTTTCATAGTTATCAGAAAATCTAGTCATAAGAAAATCAGACATCCCTTTATAATAAATGAAATAATGAATCCCTTTACAGGCAAATGTTCGTGATTAAATCACTGAAACACACTAATGACTAAACATTTAAGGCAAAGAAGTCTTTCATTTTCTCTTCACAAAATCATATTCCTATGAATTTAGTAAGGACAAAATTCAAAGACGAAGATAATACTACTGATATAGTCACTGATGCAGACACACACAATTGGACAAGATGATGTGGAACAGAAATAATAATTTGCTTACTGGTTTCTGCATCAACTGTAACTACTGAGGAAAAAAATTGAAAAAAAATTACCACTCAGAAAAACTATGGTACTCACAAAATATTACATAGGTTGATAATACACACTGCTGCAGAGGAGTGTTGACTACATTTCATTAAGCAAGAACAAGAGCTTTTCAAAAAAGCTGATCTTTAAATGTAGTTCAAAACAGATATCTTCATATTCTTAAGATTGTGTTTATCACCTCTTTGTGAAGTTCCTTACTTAGTTCCATTGGAGATGAAATCAAGAGTTTTCAAAATTCTATCAAGCAAAAAGTGGTGCAGTTAAGATGTACATTTAGAATTGCAACCAACTCACTTTGGTCACATTCAGAGAAGCTAATGATTTAGATGACACCAGGTTTGATCTAGCAGAAGCATTTCTCTCTGTTTAGAAAGTCTGGATATATGGGTAAACACCAAAATAAATACATAGAAATGCAAGTTTTGTCCTTAACTAAGTCATATCCTTGTAGTACACTTTGGAAAATAACTACCAAATAACTTTTGGGCAAAGGCCAGTGTAAAATAGAGTAACTATAATCTACTGACTAAGAAATATGGAAACAAAATGCTTTTTTAGTATTTT
Source organism: Larus michahellis (assembly GCF_964199755.1). Classification (NCBI taxonomy): domain Eukaryota; kingdom Metazoa; phylum Chordata; class Aves; order Charadriiformes; family Laridae; genus Larus; species Larus michahellis. The sequence continues at coordinate 6,002,849 of NC_133930.1, forward strand.
CAAACTAAATAAAAATGTTTCAGTGAAGTAGTTATTGAAATAAAAGTAACATTCCATATTAAACATTCTACCATATTTTTTTTCTTTAATGTTAATCAGTTTGCCAGTGTTGTACGTGGAAACATTTAAATGAAGAATTTTGTTTTATTTTGTTTTTTTAACAAATTCACTTAAAAAAAGGAGGAAAGGAGAATGATAGAACATTAGTAGAGCTGGGGAATATGAAAATATGTGCAAAAAATCAAATTACTTAAGTTATTTTTTATATTAATACTGTTAAATTGGCATCAACCTGTGTTTAGTCCTGCCATTTGATTTAGAAGTGTTTTATTTGGTTTATCTGTTTCTAATTGGAACAGAGAAACAAATGAAAAACTGGTTCTGCCAAAATGAGTAGAAGAGTTTGGATCAATATAGCTATATTGGTTTATAATCAGATCCTACATCACATTCGTGCAAATTTCCTGTATAAAGGAGTTCTTTTTATGGATTTATGGAAATATGAGTTAGAGGCTGCAATATTTCTGCTGTTGTGACATGAATTCTTTGAACAATCTGATTTGTGATCTGCCAAAGTAGTGTGAGCAAAGCACCCAGGGCTCTTAAGAGGACCAGAGATTATTAGTAATCTTCTAACACTCCCCCTCCCCCTTATTTCCAACAGAATACAAAGAAACTTGTTTTCATATGAGACACTAAGTTTCGTAGCAAGTAAATAACTTCCAAAAAATGCTCCAGTTCTGTCAAAAGGGGTATTACAAACTGGCTACATTTGTTAGTTAACTAATAAACACAATATCCGGAGTAGACATATAGTGCTTGAAGCCCTCCAGCTGATTTTAAAGTACAGTGCAACTTCATAAAGTGTTTCTATTATATTATATCTTGTAACTACTTTTATTTATTTATTTATTTATTTATTTATTTATTTATTTATTTAAATTGCACAGACATGAACACTCATGAAAGATGCCAGACTGACAGTACTGGAAAAGAGAAGCATTCCGTTTAATCCAGGGAAGATCTGGAGTGAAGGAAGAGGCAAAAGCAATACTGTCTTCCCAGACGGTTGTGTCTGTACTTCTTACTCTTGGCTCTGGTGGGACCACATCAGCTCTGGGGCAATCTCCCCACCACTGCTTTCAGTGACGGCAGCAGATTGAATTATTTTGGATTTTTCAGCTATGAGAAGAATGGTCATGTGCACTTACTTTTTACTCTCTTTTTAAAAATAGCCAAAGCTAGAAAATGCGGTAAATTGCATATATTTGCTGAACTTTCTCCAGATTTTTTCATCAACATTCTACTAATTTGTGGTTGTTCCAGTCCGCTGTCTAAATCAATGTAGTAATACTGACTCCGTCCCTTGAACAATTATCTTCAATTATAGTCACCTCTCAGAAAAAAATCCAAAGATCATTTCAGAGAGAAATAACAAAGATAAGCAGACATTTAACTACAAAAAAAAAGAGAAGTATTTATAAAGCACACATGGTAGAAAAATGTAAAATAAGTAAGAAGAGAAAACAGAAAATACATAATCAGAAATCTCATAACCTATTTTCAGCTAATTCTTCACTCACCATCTTAAATTAGCATCTTTGTCTAGGGATAAAAATATCATACTAGGCTAAACTCAGAAAAGATATTTAAGGGCTTTAAGTCATTACAAACTCTTATGCAGAGCATAACCAACACTGGAAAAGGTAACAGTGATATGACTCATAACAAAGTTTATTTTCAATATCCCATGGTATTGGTGAGTGTCTGAGTCAGAATTTACAATCTTCAGTTGGCTGACATTAGCCCGACAATCTAAAAAGATGGTACAGATTATACCACTTTTCTCGTTTGTTTAGATTGCTGTTTCAGTTTGTCCCAATGAGATTATCCACGTAAGGATGAAAGTGATTATGAGAAACAGAACAGTGTCAACAAATGACCATAGATGTCAAGGTTAGAAACTTTAATTTTTAATCCCATTCCTAAGAATTTCTCTGCTCATTCTTTTCTTGTTTCATATGAAAATGTATTTCTGAAAACACCCGCATAGGCTAGTGACAACTGGGCTAGCGACTGAGTTGGGAGCTAGAGTGGAGTTACAAGGAGTTCCTTTTTCTCTGTGTTCATGCATCATGGTGAAACTTTGAACCATGACTTCAACATTTCCTTTCATTTCTCTGTTCGTCTGTCAAAAAGATACCAGATTTGAAGAGATGCTCACTTTACACTATGGATGTGTATTTGAAAAGGAAAGAGAAGACAATAATTGTTGAAGGGGAAAATAGAAGTTTGTTGTATGGTCTCCTTACATGTGAAATACTGTAAATCCAGCGCTGGAGCCAGCAGAGTACATGGTCTCTGCAGGGCCGGAGTGTCAGTAAGTATTAGTGCTTCTGATATTGAACGAACAAGCACTCACCTCTCAGCATCACAACATGCAAACTGTTCACTGGAAAGACCCCCATCAAAGGTAGCAAGGCTGGCAGCGAGAGCTATACAATTATTGGGTAGTTACTCTCTTGAGTACTGACTACAGCTCTCCTTTCGGCACTATCAAGCAGTGACATCCTCAGTTTGACAGGACAGATGGATGTTCTTTTGCAGATGGAGCTTCTGTGTATGCCATTCTGGAGGAGAAACTTCCCACAGTGCCATGTGTACTGCACTGTAATCAGGCTGGAAGTCAATTATGCGAGACTGCAAATCACCTGGATTCTTTAGCATATATACAAGCTTTATTTCCAGAAGGTATTATATTGTCTCCCAGATTACATGTTTGCACCAGTAAATATGACACCAAGAAAAAACTCTTCTTTATTAATCTCTCTATAGAGATAACAGCAGGCAGTATAGCTGGAGAGAGAAATCTCAGTTGCTTAAAAATAAAAAAAAAATCAATGTTCAGTAACTGAATTTAAAGAAATAAAACAATATGTAGACTATTGTGATTAGATCACATAGCATTTCGGTGCTTTAAGATGTGTACTGCAGTATTCCTTTGGTTTCTTCCTTGGAGTTTTTTCCCTTCAGATGTTTAAATTATACCTGAATCTTTTCATATTAGGTCCTCACAGCATAAATGTAAGATAACAACACCTCTATTGTGCAGGGAAGTATCAGTCACATCAATTTTGTCCCAAGGCAAGCAGGAGAGCCTTCAAAGGAATTGTCCAAGGCCTGCCAGCAAATTAACTAAATTCTTACTAAATTAAGAATTATTACTGGCCAGAGTAACTACTCCTCTTTATCCAACGTTCTGAAACAGAAGGTATACGATGATGGTATAGGTGGAATTGTGTGATGTCTAAGTTGTAAAAATTTTTCAATAGTTTATCAGGAGGACTCTAGATTGTAGAAGCCTACAAATGTTACTCTTTGTATGAATATATGCCTATATGTAATGGATAATTTAATTTATTCATGTATATATATATAAAATTAATAATTTAAAATAAGGAATTAAAAATTTAGACAAGCCCTGTGGAATAAAAATTCTAAGTTAAATATTTTGTAGTGGAAACAGCAATAATTTCACTATATAAGTCACCTTGTCATTTTTACCACAATGTCTGTTTCCAATGATTCATTTTGAAGTATTCTGGATCCTTTGTATTCTATTTAAATTCTATATCATGCTTAAAATGAGATCTGGAGGGAAGGTGTCAGAGAAGAGCCTTTAAATAGCCATATGGAAATACATATGTACCCAGCTGCAAACAGAGGTACAAGATGATACAGACTGTCTGGAGCTCAGGAACAAATGTGAGTCTGGGGAACAGAGCAGCCCAAGTGTCTGATATCATTAAGCAGACATCTTTCTATACATGTATTCCTTGCAGTGGACCTGTAGTTGAACAGAATTGTTCAGAAACAGAGAGACTGTGACATTAGATTTCTTGGGAGTAGACAAAGAGCAGTACAGGACTGGTGACAGATGAATACCCTTCTTATCTCTATGTATAGCTTAAATGGCATCAAAATTGTTGTGGAGTTAAGAAACTGTATATGGTAGCAGTGGCATGGAATTAAAAGAGAGGAAAGAGAAAATGATGCAGATTCATAGAATGCATCTCATAATGTTGATTCCTTCCTGGTTAACCAAGCGAGTAAAAGATAAAGAGAGCATAGCGTTAATCTTTCTTTTCACTTCAACCTTTTTTATTTTGGTTAATTATTGCTTCAGTGTCTATGTTGTATACCATTTTTATTGCATTGGTTTTCTGTATTGTGGTCTTGGAATGGTACAATTCTACAAAGATATGTTGTACAGTGCTAAAATGCAATGTGTAAATCACTGTCCCTGTGAGACCAGATTTCAAATGCAGCTCTTCAGAGACAACCATTCCAATGTTACTGGAGCAGCAGGAGTTGCAATATTGTGAACATGTTTTTAGCATTTCCTCTTAAGGAACGAAGACACTTGGTGTTCCAATGTCCTGAGCATCATCTTTGTGTGCAACCAGTGGTGCAGGTCAGTAAAGGTTAATTGTTCTCCAAACCCTATGCAGAAGCAACCAGACCAGATCTGAAACTGACATTATTTGCTGTAGTTCCTTCAATAAAAAAAATAAATCAGTGAAGCCACACCACTTTTAAGCTATCTGAAGATCAGGTTTAATCTGCTCATAGACACTATAGAATCTACCTTCAATGTTAGTTAAATACAGCCCTTAATAAAGACCAGAAGGAATTTTATTCATAACCTCTTCTGAGCTGTATTGGCTATAATTTTAAGTAAAGCTAAATACAAGGATGATTTTTATCTCCTGCATTCATTTAATTAAACATGGTTCATAAACTACCATCATTAATACTAAATCACCATTAAAAATCTCTGTAACATTAAATTACCTTTGATTCTACTTTTTTTCTTTTATGTCATATTTGATAAATCTTGCAAGGCGATTAATGGATATGATTTAACTAGAGACAAACAGCCGTATGCCAAGTACAACAAGAAGTACAATTCCTTGCTATATGATTCAGAAAAGAGTCAATATTACGAGTACATTGAAGTTGCTAGAGGCATGCTGATTTTTAGACGTATGCTGAGCTTCTTAGAGCATGCTATTTCTTTGATGTTCAAATAATGGAATGCTATGACAGATTCTAGTTCAAATTAAGCCAAATTTCTCAATATTTAACTATGGATCATTTCATCTTACTTTCTATATATCTCTGACCTATTCATTCTGTATCAATCACGTTATAGAATCATAGAATCATAGAATCATGGAACCATGGAACCATAGAATGTTTTGGTTTGGAAGGGACCTTAAAGATTATCTAGTTCAAAGCCCCCTTCCGTAGGCAGAGACAGCTTCCACTACACCAGGTTGCTCAAAGTCCTGTCCAACCTGGCCTTGAACACTTCCATGGACGGGGCATCCACAACTTCCCTTGGCAACCTGTTCCACTGCCTCACCACCCTTACAGAAAAAAAATTCTTCCTGATATCCAATCTAAATCTACCCTCTTTCAGTTTGAAGCTGTTATCCCATGTCCTGTCATTACACTCCCTGTTAAATAGTCCCTCCCCATCTCTCCTGTAGGCCCCCTTTAGGTACTAGAAGGCTGACAGAAGGTCTCCTCAGAGCCTTCTCTTCTCCAGGCTGAACAACGCCAACTCTCTCAGCCTGTCCTCACAGGAGAGGTGCTCCAGCCCTCTGGTCATCTTCATGGCCATCCTCTGGACACGCTCCAACAGGTCTGTGTCCTTCCTGAGGATTCCAGAACGGCACACAGTACTCCAGGTAGGGTCTCACAAGAGCAGAGGGGTAGCATCACCTCCCTTATCACACTGGCCATGGTTCTTTTGATGCAGGCCAGGATGCAGGGCGCTTTCTGGGCTGTGAGCGCACATTGCCAGCTCACGTTGAGCTTCTTATCCACTAACACTCCCAAGTCCTTCTCCTCAGGGCTTCTCTCATTCCGTTCTCTTCCCAGCCCACATTTGTGCTTGGGATTACCCTGACCCAAGTGCAGGACCTTGCACTTGGCCTGGTTGATCTTCATGAGGTTCGCACAGGCCCACCTCTCAAGCTTGTCCAGGTCGCTCTGGATAGCATTCCTTTCCCCTAGCATGTCAACCACACCACACATCTTGGTGTCATCAGCAAACTTGCACTCAACCACACCGTCCACGTCACCGACAAAGATGTTAAACAGCACGGGTCCCAGTACTGACCCCTAAGGAATGCCACTCATCACTGGTTTTCACTTCGACATTGAGCCTTGACCACAACCCTTTGAGTGCAGCCATCTAGCCAGTTCCTTATCCACCCAGTGGTTCATACGTCAAATCAATGCCTTTCCAATTTAGAGACCATGATGTCCTGTGGGACAGTGTTAAACGGTTTACATAAGTCCAGGTAAATGATTATCTTTCATCATTGGTCACTAATGCTCATTGATCATCATTACCCTTCAAGACAGAAATTACTCACAATTTTTAAAGTTAAATTCCCCATTTTTTTCTTCTAGACACTGTTTCTTGCTATGATTCTGACGAAGCATTTTCTTCTAGCCATTGTTTCTTGCTATGGCTCTGACTAAGCAAAGGAATCTCCTGTTATGCACTGTGTTTTCTTGACAAATGACTATGCTTTCTTGTTTACAAATTGTAAATATCACCTTTCTCCATCTTATTTTGATAAAATAGGTCATCTAAAATCTTACACTTTCCACTGTAAGGCACATTTTGTAGATCAGCACATTTTGTAGATCTCGAAGTGGTTTGTTCCTTTTTTATTTCATCACCCTTTTATATCTTCCTTTGTAAGATATAAGCACAAGAACTTCATGCGGTATTCTATCACCTGTTTTAATACGGTCACATGCAGAGGTCATATAATTACCATTTATCTGCGTATTAGTCACTTCATTATTGTTAGGAATTTTTGCAACAAGCTGGCAGGTGAAGCTAGAGAGAGGAGTCTGGTTTTGAGTATTTCTAGCGGTGTCTAAATCAAATGCACCTCATTAATTAACCAACTCTGCTTACTCTGCTGGCTATCCTGGTTTTATGTGCCATTCCACCTTTACTAGGAATTTTTCCTGTGGCAATTCCATTTTCAAGCAATGAACATGAAATAAGTATATTGACTGTTGGCCCATCCGGTGATGATTTTCCATTAACAAACACTTAAAGGTTTTTGATTAGTAAATTCACAATCCATTTAACATGTGACCTATAGATATTTGTAATTTTTTTAAAAAACATCTCCTCATCTGACATAAGTCAAACGCCGCACTAAAGTCTACGTGTCTACATACACACAGCTACCTTTATCAACCAAATTTGTAATTTTATCAAACAATGAAATCTAAACTATTTGACAAAACCTATTTTCCATAAAACCACATTGACTGGCATGAATTACAGTCCCTTATTTCTGATTCTCTATTAATGGAAAATCATATTGACTTTTCCGTTATATTGTCTGAGTTTGATGTCCGGATAACTGGCCTATAATTACTAGGACTATGCAGCTCATCCTTTATGAATATACCTACCACACTAGCACTCTTTGAGAACTATAGGTTTTCCTAGAATTAAAAGTTTTCTTAAAAGTGATCATTTATTTCATTATTATTTGTTTGAGTCAAATACTCAAATATTCCTGGTTGCAATTTATCTTAGTATGCAGATTTTAAATGTTTTTATTTCAGATAGATTATGAAGCTAGTAATCAGCCTCACATGATACAGGCATCTCATTCTCTGCAGTGATGATATTGAACAAGCTAATATTTATTTTGTCATTTCTTTGTATTTGTTAATTTTTTATTTCATGTTTTTGAGTTCTATTTCCCACCATCACTGAATCAGAATGGTTCTGTAACCAGGTTTATAATTTTTCTGGATAGTGAACTCTGTGTTTTCTAAATAACTATCACTTTAATAAATACTTTTCTTTATATACCTTTTCTTGGCATCAATTTCATGTGGAATCTTCATGTTTATGCTTGTGTGTATATTCATTCAATGGTAAATAACATAATAATCACAAAGTTTTGATTTTGCAATGGAATATTCCCATTGCTGAATATTTTTGCCAGGTCTTGCAAATGCTTAACTGGGAAATGACATTACTGTGAACAATTTGAGATCACTACTTTTTCCTTTCATCATTGTTCTATGCTACTTCTTCACAGGGAGAGAAACTATTTGTAGAAGTAATCAGGCAGCAATAACATCAGCAATGCTATGAGACCTAGGAAGGGCATGCCATGTGACTTGTGACTGTTTCTTCCATTTCTGTGTAATTTTAGTTAGCGAACTTGTGTATATTATGATGAGGAAATACAGATGTAAAATTTCAACACATTAGATTACATCTAAACTCAGGAACTATAAATGCACAGATCATCTCTAAAAGCTCTTTTAATTGTCTGCTCCTCTTGAAAGAAGATAATTGATCTCACGTTTGTTAAATGGAAACACTGCATAAACATTAAGTTACTATAACAACAGCTGCATCACAAATTCATACCCTGATTTACCCCAGTAAGGTGCTTATTAACCACCTTTTGTTATAGTAGACTGGGGAGCATGATTGTGTTTTCAAATACCTCAAATGCATAGCTATTCACAGACCATGCATGAGACTATGCAAGGACACTGTTTCAGCATATGAAAGAAGATAAGTAAGATTCTTTCTCCACTCTCCTTCACTGTTTGCTGTAAATAGCGCTTCCCTCCTCAACATCCTCCTTTTTTTCATATAATTAATCCCATTGCCATGTTCGACTCCATTAAACAAAGTTGTGTTTTTTAGTGTATTTGACAGCTGTTTTTTTTGCACTCATATACAACTTGCTTCAGCTGGTTGAGTGAGTTCCCTTTTATGAAGTTTGGTTTTCTGCATGGAGCACCTGCAACAATCCTGTACTCCTTTCCCACCGGCACAGCTGGGTTGCATTGCCTTGTTTTACCCAGGCCATTCTGATTGAATCCTTCTTGCTGCATGTTGTCTCCTTCATGTTGCTGCTGTTTTCTTTTTCACCTCTCGGACTTTTCGTGAACCTGCTTTCCATCACCCTAAGTCGTGGTAGTTTACATAAGAGAAATGATGGCTGATTGGTGCAGAGAGAAGGAAGCTGTCCTGGCAAGTGAAAGGGCTTTAACTAGAGAAGGCTATTGCTATCCACCATAAAATATCCTATCTCAGGTACTTGCAGTTTTTGGAGTAGCAGCTCTGGCTTTTCTTTTCCTCCATGACTCTGTTCTAGATCCAGCCTATCTTTGTGGATGACAGATCAGGCTCAACAGCTGCATCTGATGCACAGAGACACTTCCTGGAGTCTAGGGAGAAAAGTTTAGTCTTCTTTATTTTAAAAGGATCTTGGCTCACTGGGGTACTAGGTGCAGTGACTCAGATATTCCAAGGAACAATGATACCCAATGTGGATCCAAGCATACTAAGCAGAGAAAAGAATGTGGTCCAGAAAGCCCTTCCAAATTTTCACTCAATCTGTCATCTGTACCCAAATGCTGTCCCCAGGGCCCAACCTTGTTTCTCAGTTTCTTGTACCTGTTCTCGCCCACATGCTGTGATACACCTTCCCTTTTGAGTCTCTTCACAGTCCACCCTCTCATTTTCTACTATTTGGTGTCCCATCCTTCTCCTAAGCATTCTTACCTGTATATATTTTTGTCTTTTAATACTCCAGTTGTGTTGATTTCCTAATGTGCTCTATTACAGTTCCCCAAAATAGGAGTCCTCTGACAGAGGTGAATTGTAGTATGCCACAAACAAATGATACAGCCTTTCAAGAGCCAAAGATGATCTGGCTTGAGCTAAGCATTGAAGGCTACTACACAAACCGTCTGTTTGTCTTGGGTAGAATTACATATCCTCAGAACCTACACACTCCTTGTATACAACACAACTCCTTTTTTTTTTTTTAAATTATTATTTTTTCTTCCCCCAAAGGATAGGAAATACACAAGTAAGATGTACTAGCAATAATGATCAGTAATAATGATCAAGATAACATTTTGAAATGTAATTGGGAGCTGGGCAAACAGAAGTAGTTGGAATTTGTCAATTTTTTTAGACACTTTTTCTGGGGGAGGATAAAATCTTGGTACCTGCAGTATTACCCATACTCTGTCCCCTTTTTATAACAACTCAAACAGACATTTTGATTTTGGTGTATTTAGTAGAAAGAAGTTCTGTTTCCACTATAGTTAAAAATTAGAATTGTCCTTGTCTGCCTAAGATCACTAGTCATGTGACAAACACAATTTTGGAAGGCAGGAATTATTTCAGCACACATCAAAACCAGGACAAATACCCATTACTTTTAAAAAGTTGAAGTTGTTATAAGATGGATTAGATCACTAAACACTTTAACATGGCATGCTAATGTTGTAGAGCAGTTACCATCAGCATGGTAGCTTCCTCCTAAGTTCTCACTTCAGGCTGCTGTTTAACTCAGAATTGTTTAACTCAATGGAATTACAGTATCTTATATATAAACATACAAGGTTCCTCAGTTGTGTCAGTTATGTGTTTAAGCATAAGGCTGAGGTGAGAAATGGGTAAGATTCTTCCCCATAACCGTTTCTGCTAGTACTGGCATTCGTTCTAGTGCCCTTGTCCATTAACTGGGTCAACTCTGGGAAATAAAATGAGCCAAGGACTTTATGAAGTGTCACAGATTGCATTCACATGTCTAAACTCTTCTCCAAATGTCCTATCCCCAAAAAGAAAAGCCTCATCCATGAAAACTGCTGGGAAGAATGCCTGTCCCTTTCTATTTTGCAAACTGTGCTTGAGCGCTGGCTGGAAAAGCACTAACTGGCACAGGCTAAAACCATGCTGGCATGTCAGTAATTTTTAGTTTACATCATTGAAGCATAAACACAGGGATTTTCACCAATAGATCCACGGGTACAGAAATGTTCATTTGGAAAAACAAGAATTAAAGAGATTTTTCTGTAAAACTTAGCTACTATCTCATCTGTCACCCAGGTGTCAGTTAGCGGCACTGCCCTTACTTGGTATCAGTAGGGCTTCACAGTTTCTAAAAATGTTTAGCATTTTCAGGTAATGTTAACCAGACCTGGGTGAGCACCTCATCCCTATTCTTCCCACTCTTGACAGAGATTGTCCCCCTAAGAGTTGTACATTTAAATACCCTTTATCCAACACAGAGGGTATTTTTCTTTCTCCCTGTTTAATTTGAGCATCCTTGGAAAGTAATTTGAGAAGCTGCTTGAATACCTTCAGTGTTGTGGGGTGTTCGTGTTTTCCAGTTTTCCTGAGCAGCTGAACTCCAGCAAATCCCATAGTTTTGGTCACTTATACATTTTTCTTAGCCTGCTTTTGCATTTCCAGATCCTTTCATAGTGCCATGATTTGACAATATGCAATTATTTTATTTGCTTTGTATGCATAATAACCTGCAGGCAGCAGCTTTGCATCTAATAAATGGTTCTGTCAAAGAGAGACTTGGACAAAACAGACTTTTCTGGTGATATTCATTGCCTGTAAAAAAGAATTACACAACAAACAGACATTTATTCCAGATCTAACTGCCTATTCATACAGTTCAACAGACTGTCAGATTAACTGTAATGGTGCCTTCTGGTGACTTTGAATAATACAACAGTCTGTGCCCTCTCAGATTTTTTTCCCTGTTTCTGTTTAAAGTAGATATATTGGGTGTCCATGTTCAGGTTTTGGAAGTGGGGGGCTGCAAGGGTGGCCTATGTGAGAAATTGTTGAGGTTTATGCCTACGCAAATCTATTTTAATTGTCAATAAATTAAATTAATTTTCCCCAAGCAGGGTCTGTTTTGCCTGTGATGGTTAGCAGTAAGTAGTCTCCCAGCATTTTTCTCAACCCCTGAGCTTTCCTATTTTTTTTCCCTGTGTTCTGCTGAGGAGAGGGAGGGAGTGAGCAGCTGGTTGGGCTCCTGGCTGTTTGCCAAGGCTAATCCACCACAGTGGAATTAAGGGATAGCACTTGAAAGAAGAATGCATGCCTTTACCTGATACAGAGATGTAAATTTAGTCCAGTTCAGTTTAAATTTAAACTTCTGCAGGTAAGCTCTAAGACCCCCTGAAACTCAAATCCCCTGAACATTCAAGTGGAAAAGCAAGCAAAGAAATACTTTGTTTAAAGATACATATAACCGCACACTATGTACACACTTGAATAATACATATGCATTTTGTATATGATGCTGTTCAAGCACAGGAGAATTTATCTTCAAATAACTTTTAGACAGGAAAGAGAATTTTGACTCTGTCATTAAACAATTTAAAAGCAAAAGTACCAGTCTACACAGGCAAAAAAAAGGTTACACAACCCTCTACTGAATAAGACGAAAGAATACAGACAAGTGAGCAACAAATCCAACCAACCCAACTGTTCTCTGGATTGTTCCACTGTGAACAACTTGCCCTCTGGCTTCTAGCAATTACATTGCATATAATTTGGCAAGTTGCATTTTTTCTTTAACTGAAAGCCAGGGAAAGGAAGCGCAAAAGTCTTAGCAAAACCAAATCCCTGGGAGTAAGTGATTAATAGTACAAGAGAAATCTTATCTGTTGTACATAATCAAAATGTGGATACATTATTAGATTGAAAAGAAACAAGTTTCAGAAGGAAACAAATTATTTAGGAACTGAAGCTCCTATAGGCTTTAAATGAGATTTGATTTCTAAGTAAAGCTGTGTCTCAGTTGAAAAATATTTTATCAATCTTTACATTCATATTAACTGAAATAATCTGTTAATTCAAAAATCAAAAGGGAAAAAAACACCTGAAAAGTTCTTCATTGAAATTTCCCAATGGAAAAAGTGATCTTTTTCAACTTAGAATTCTGTATAATTACAAATGTAACTCAAAATAAAAAAAAAGATTCTCAAAGATTCAGAAGAAAATTAGCAACAGTTTTTAGGGTTTCTGCACTTGCTTTCTCTTCCTAACTGAGGAGTGTTGGAAAACCTGTATTTGATTGCAAAAGTTTTTTCCAGATGTTTTATTTTGCTTTCAATTTTCATACTGTTTATATAAACCATATATAGTCACACAAATGTAATTTTAATCTTACCTAATGCAAAACTTCCTGTTTTGAAGTGTACTGGACTTTTTTTTCCCACCTTTTAGTGCATTTATGAAAACACATATAAATTGAAAATAAAAAATAAATGGATGTCTATTTCTCAATCATATGTAAGAATACTTAGTTCAATTAAAAGTCAGTCATCACTTCCTTTCTTTTGGAAAAATGTTGATAACATAATCATTGGGAACGTTTATTCTAGTGGTGTAAATCAGTGAGGCTCCTCTGATTCCAATAGAATAATGCTGATTAACTGCAAAGAAGACTCCAGCATTTGGTTTCCAAATCCACGAGTGACAGGCTCTTGTAGGAAAAGATAGTTTTCCTGCCTGCTGCCGATACAGAGTCTTATACATACATAAAACATAAAAACACACACCAGTGTGCCAACAGGTTTTTAATTATTTATCACACTACAAACAAAGAGTGTGATAACATTCCTGAAGACTTTTTTTCATTTGTTACTAATGAATGTTCTGCATTTATTTGCTAAGCATGAATGTAAAATGGAACAAAATAAGATCCTTGTCAAAGACCATTTAAATGGTAATGCCTGTGTTGCAAAAGGTCTGATAGTCTGTGTCCCTTGTAAACGATTTATTCCTACTTTCTCTGCGTAGCCTGCTTGCAAAGCTGACTGATTTAGCACCTGCTGTTTTGGACTAACTAAGATTTTTCTAGATGTCTGTATATTATAAGAGATACTTATACTACAGGTGTGCTTGCACCAGGGTGTGCACACAGGGAGGGTTTTTTTTATAATTTAGGAGCTCTGTGGAGTTTTGTTTCCTTCCTTTCAGAAAAAATTACTTCAATTTTATTTTTTTTTAATTTTTTTTTTTACATGGTATAGGACACAAGAGTTTTCAAACACCAGGTATCTTGTGTGTGGCACTCAGAAAACTACATGGAAGCAAATTTCTTTTGACACTGAATGTCTGTGCTATCACCCAAAGTTACAGGTCTCTTCTGCAAATTAGATATATAAATTTTTCTGGTTCAATACAGATACAAAATGAGATCCAAAATCCACGTGTTCCTGTTGCCTGCTTAGGCTATAAAAATACATCTACAAAAGAGTTAATACGTTGGCAACATTTTAGGTGTCTAAATATAAAAATGACCTTATTAAACTCATATTCGGTTGAAATCCCAGATTACCCGAGGGTATAACTCTATGGATACACATTTTGGCAATCACTTTTCCAATGCCTCTCAGCTTTCGGTCCCTTAGGTATTCACTGTTGGGCACAGATGTACCAACTGTGGTGCCTGTTGGGTAGTTTATATTAACTCAGAAATTATCAGCGGAGGGGGGAATAAATCTCTTTTTGCAGGGTTTTGGGATATGAAATAGTTCTTTTTAAACAGTGATTGTCACTTAAGCAAGAGTATCCTGAAAATACGTACTAACCATTAACACAGCTCCTTGGAGAACTATTACACAGTTTTGAATTATTCTCCCTCAACGAAGACCCTTCTGTCTTTCCTCTTTTGTGACAGAGGAGAGATTTTGTAACAGGATCTCTGTATCAGACCTTTTGGGTTTGTCTTCTGTTGTCTCTTTGCTATCTCTGTTAGTCTTTTCAAGTCTGCTAGTTATTTAAGCAGCTAAGTAAAGTATTTTATTTTTTTTTAAAAAGTTTCTGGGGTTAAAACCAGGTGACCATCTAGCTTGCCAAAGGAAACAATGAGGATCTAAATGTTCATCCCTGGTTATGCACAGAATTATTTTTTAGTAATGATCGATTTGCTTATGTGTGATTCCTCTTGTTTAATTTTAGCTGTCTGAAAGGAGGGTGTTTAGTGTAAATTAATTATTGAAGCTCCTACCACAGCAGGCAGAGAAAGGGATTCTCTTGCAGAGGGCAAAGTATTCATCCCAGGGGTCTCCAACCAACAGCACGATATAACTTCTAGAATTATTTCTCTAGGCATTAGACAGCTTAGGTGAAATGATCCCTTAACTTCAGTGCCTTTTTTTAGACTCTAGTACCTTTCTGGATCAAAGGGTACTAACACCCATGTCTGAACACATCCACCACTACCAAAAATGTTTTTCAAACCAGCTGTCTCAATCTCATGCCTCTTGGTCAGAAATTTGTGTCCCTACCATTCCACCCTTCTTTGGTCCCCTGGCCTTTTACTGCTGCTAAAAGTTCTTCCCACACTTCAACATCAGTCAAATGGGTGATGGTTCATTTAATAAAGCTTTTAGCCTGTTTTCTTTAAGTACAAGGTGTAACCTGGAGCTTGCAGTCAGAACTCCAAACCAGATGTTTTAAAACAAAAAGCATTTCAATGGGGAGTGTAAAGTTTTCACAGCAAAGTATGTTATAGTTTTAAGAAGAAAGGTTCTCAAATCCAGGATAAAACTTCAGTGTATTGAGAGACAGATCCATCTATCCCGGGAAAGTTTTTGATTTTGGTTATAGGATATTTCCGTCCTCAGAATTCCGTTTTGGGTCAACGCTGATTCTCAGTTTAGTTACAGCTTTATTCCCTTGACTTCACCACTGAGCTTTCTTTGCTGGTTGCAGTTGCCCTTTTCCCCCCTGCATTCAGTAAGTTCTTCGTCAGTGAACACACTGGCACTACTTTAGCTCTGTATTTCAAAGCCAGTGCCAAACTTATGGCTGGCCCAGGTACAGACAAGGTCACTGAATCTTCCATCTAATCACAAGGTGACCAGCACCACTACAGTAACTGTTCCCCATTAACTCTGTTTTTAAGAATACTTGTACATACAGCTTTCTCTTTAAAGGTTAATCTTCATGAAGTATGTTCTCGTACTCTGTTTGAATGTTGAAGAGTCCAAAATGACACCTCTCTCCTCTCTTCTGTTGAGGATAATCGGGTACTGTCAATATCAAATGAAAAACTGAGCAGTAGTAGACCTTTCACTGATGTACAGCAATGCCATTCAAAGCACAAGAGGAAAAAACAGGATCTCAGGAAAAACACATTTTTTGGGGCATTTTGCCATTCTAATACAGTTGCTTTACAGTGTTGCTGGTACTGTACTGTG
The DNA here is from genome assembly GCF_964199755.1 of Larus michahellis. Classification (NCBI taxonomy): domain Eukaryota; kingdom Metazoa; phylum Chordata; class Aves; order Charadriiformes; family Laridae; genus Larus; species Larus michahellis. Next base: position 6,018,962 of record NC_133930.1, read on the forward strand.
TCTGGCAACACAATTCAGCTGGAGTAGAAAGGGATGTTGGCCCCATGGAGCACATAGAAATTGCTGAGTGACTGGCAGCTTTCTTTTGCAGGAGATGCATAAGGAGAATCTCTGTATCTACCAAGATTATGCTGCAACTACCGTTCCTTCCCTCAGAGCTTTTGCTTTTCTGGTAACTGCATGTACTACATGCTTTTTCACTTTTTCAGGGCACAAACAGGGCACAAATGTAACAACAGTTCCTAAATTTTCATCTCTCACCACATTTTAGAGTCATGACTCTATTCCTATTCCTACTTTGTGGCTTTATATTTGGAAATGGGTGAACTGTACATATTTTGAGCATCCTTTTCCTTTCTGCTTTTATGCAGTCTTTCACTTGGTGTAATATTTGCTTTTCCGTCTTTGCCTTAGGTACTTACAAGAGAGAAGGAACAGATCTTAATTTATTATCTAGCTTACCATTTTTCTGCACAAGCAAGATCATCAGTATTTGTGTTGTTCCTCATTGTTTTTTGTGTAATCTATTTTCAGAGGTCTCTAGTGAGGAAGGTATCACTGACTCCTAGGTAATCTTTGCCAAGATTTAAAAATTATTACCTCATTATGGTCTCTGACACCATGAATAAATAATTTCTTTCACTTTTTCAGCACTCTCTACATAGTTGAAGGCTGTTATCAGCTCTTTCTGCTGTTAGTTTTCCAGCAAAACAACTGCAAGCTGTTCTTTCTTTCCTCCTAGCAAATGTTTTATGAAATTGTGATTGTTTTAATTTTGAGTCCCTTCAGCTGTTCAACATGTTTTTTGAAATCCAGTGTCTCAAAGTGGATGTGCTTTCCCTCCCTTGTTAACTACTCTGCCTTTGTTCCCAGTCTTGGATATCTCCAAACTATTGAGATAAAAGCATTGGGGTATTGAGATAAAAAGTATTGAGGTAAACTAACTCTGCTGGGGCTGAAGCTGAAAAACTATTTTTAAAGGTTGTCTAGTCTCTGATCTTTACAATAGGAAAGACAGCTCATATACCTTTGAAATTTTGTGTTATTTTATGGGGGCAAAGGAAAATTTTTGGTTCAGTTTTTGCAGTTACTTGAGCAAGAAGTTCCTAAGATAGCCCTCCCCTCTCTGAATAAAGCATTTCTTGTTATTTTAGTAACTTGTGAGATTTATTCTAATTAACTTGGAGCTAAAAACAATGCTCTGATTGTTTTACATACCCAACTTTTAACCAAGCCAGAGTGCTTAAACAAGCATTCAATTCTGGAGGGAATCTTGGTAGAGTTGTTTAAAAGAAAAGGTGGGTTTTTGTAGATTTGTCTCAGATATTCAGTATACTGAATGGAATGAAGTTCACAAAAGCAGGATTTCTGACTAAGAGTCGCTCAGTTTCAGTTTGACATTTATGGCTTGAGAGGACCTGGCTTGGTCATTTGTCATTGCTGCATGCTCATGGGTGATAATTTTAATGTTTACTTCTAGCATAAAAGCTAGAAGAATGACTTGCGTAACTGTTTCTGAGTAGTGTGTATATCTGTGGTGAAAATATATTAGGAGTATTGCAGATAGTTCTATAGAAACTCATCACATTGCTATGGAAATGTGCCATATAAGCAGGAGTATAAGAGAAGAAAGGATCTGGGAGAAATGGATTTGCAGTCTCAGGTTGGAGGAAGGAGAGGGAATAGGAAAGAGAAAAAGGAAGGGTGATAATGAGCTCTAAATTAAGCATTTTAGGGGCATTAATGTAAATCTGTCACTGTCTGCATGATCCTTGTTGGTTTCAATTCTTGCATGAACCATGAGTTTGGGAATTCCTCCTTCTCCAAAGGCATCTAATTTCTCCAGTTTCCCCACTCCCACCCAGGACTGAATTCCAACTGGCTTTGAGGCTTCTTTCACCTCTGAAAGGGGTCTAAGCCCTCCTGTTTTCTGCATAGACCATCTCCCAGGTAGAAGAGAAAACCCACTCCAGTGGCCTGAAACTTCATCCATCAAGGATAAGCCAGGGGCAGGGTGAAGGGCGCATATGCAAGGTGCGCATAATACGAACAGAAGCATTGATGCTTCTGAGGCAGCAATAATAGAACCAGCTCAGGTGACTGAAGCAGTTCACACATTTAAAAGCTGCTGCTTCAGATTAAATTCGTCTCCATGCAGTTTTCTCATTCATCTAGGAACATGACCCCATGTGCCGGAAGACAAGCCATCGGGGAAAAAGACTGGCCTGGCTAAACAGGGAGCTAGCGTTGCAACTTAGGGAAAAAAAAGAGGATTTATGGCCTTTGGAAGGAAGGGCAGGCCACTCAAGAGGACTACAAAGAGGTAGTGAAGCTATGTAGGGAAAAAATCACGAGGGCCAAAGCCCAGCTGGAACTAAACCTGGCTTCTGTTGTCAAGGACAACAAAAAAAGTTTCTATAAATATATTAGCAATAAAAAGAGGACTAAGGATAATCTCTGTCCTCTAGTAGATGGGGCTGGTAACATAGTGACCAAGGATGAGGAAAAGGCTGAGGTACTTAATGCCGTCTTTGCCTCAGTCTTCAGCGTAGGACCAGTTGTTCCCTGAGTACCCAGACCCCTGAGCTAGAAGACAGGGATGGGGAGCAGAATGAAGCCCCTGTAATCCAAAGGGAAATGGTGAGGGACCTGCTTCAGCACCTGGAGGTGCACAAATCTATGGGGCCAGATGGGATCCACCCAAGGGTACTGAAGGAGCTGGTGGAAGTGCTCACCATGCCACTTTGCATCATTTATGAGCAGTCCTGGATAACCAGGGAGGTCCCAGATGACTGGAGGTTGGCAAATGTGACACCCACCTACAAGAAGGGCCAGAAGGGGGATCCAGGAAACTACAGGCCAGTCAGTCTGACCTCAGTGCCTGGGAAGGTCATGGAACTGATCATCCTCTGTGCCATTACACGGCACACGCAGGAAAACAGGGTGATCAGGCCCAGTCAGCATGGGTTTGTGAAAGGCAGGTCATGCCTGTCAAAGCTGATCTCCTTCTATGATAAGGTTGATCTGCTTGAGGGTAGGTTGGCTCTGCAGAGGGATCTGGACAGGCTGGACCGATGGGCTGCGGCCAATGGTATGAGGTTCAACAAGGCCAAGTTCCGGGTCCTGCACTTGGGTCACAACAACCCCATGCAGCGCTACAGGATTGGGGAAGAGTGGCTGGAAAGCTGCCCAGCAGAAAAGGACCTGGGGGTGCTGGTGGACAGCCGGCTGAATATGAGCCAGCAGTGTGCCCAGGTGGCCAAGAGGGCCAACAGCATTCTGGCTTGTATCAGGAATAGCGTGGCCAGCAGGAGTAAGGAAGTGATCGTGCCTCTGTACTCAGCACTGGTGAGGCCCCACCTCGAGTACTGCGTTCAGTTTTGGGCCCCTCACTACAAGAAGGACATTGAGGTGTTGGACTGTGTCCAGAGAAGGGCTACAAAGCTGGTGAGGGGCCTGGAGGACAAACCTTATAAGGAACAACTGAGGGAGCTGGGCGTGTTTAGCCTGGAGAAGAGGAGGCTGAGGGGAGACCTCATTGCCCTCTACAACTACCTGAAAGGAGGTTGTAGAGAGATGGGGGCTGACCTCTTCTCCCGGGTCACAAGTGATAGGACAAGAGGAAATGGGTTCAAGTTATGTCAGGGGAGGTTTAGATTGGATATTAGGAAATATTTTTTCACTGAAAGGGTTATTAAACATTGGAATACGCTGCCCAGGGAGGTGGTGGATTCACCATCCCTGGAGGTGTTTAAAAAAAGGGTAGATGTGGTACTTAGGGATATGGTTTAGAAGTGGTTTTTGTCAGGGTAGGTTAAAGGTTGGACTTGATGATCTTAAAGGTCCCTTCCAACCTCAGCAATTCTATGATTCTATGATTCTATGATTTTATGGAGATGAATTGGCCACTGCACACTTCTGTGAACCTCCTAAACTACAGATGGATGTGGAGTGCCCTTTGTTTTCATCCTTCCTTTTAAAAGTCCCTTTTCCAATACTGGCAAAGTCACTATGGCAAAAGCAATGTTTTGTGATTAATTCTGTATAGTAGTACACTGAAGAACTAGACTTCCTATAGCTAGGCTGAAGAAGAATTTCTGTCTTCTGGGAACCTTTGGAGGTATTTTTCAGTCTGGATGACTGACAAGGTCGTCTTAAAACTTGATAGAGATGCAAGCAGAATAAAGAGTTTAGAAAAAGGGTCCCTGAAACAAAGTCCTATTAAAAGTGTTGGGTTGATGGTTGGACTAGATGATTTGAAAGGTCCCTCAAACCTAGGCAATTCTACGATTCTATGACATATACTGTAAAGTATATGCATATTTATTTTCTGTATATTTATACATATGAATATGTGTATGTAAGTTAATATATATAATATAGGATTTTAATATGTGTGTCTGTGTATATGTTAAATAGTTAATAATAATGTTTTTAGTCTTTTTAACAGCCCAAAGGCTCTGCCTGCCTAGTTCCTAACGTAACCCAGTTCATACAGTCCTTTAGAAAGACAGTTTGGAAACAGTTTGGATATTTTAAAAACTGTTTTGGATAATGAATTATTATTACTTTGGGTGGGAAGAAGAAGAAAGTCTAATCAGTCTGTTCTGCTGTGTTCCAGGTAGTTCAATAAGACATGGAATCTGGGCTTTACTTCACATGGACAGCACATGTTTTGACTACATATTTCACACGTCTTTGAGGAAAAAGGGAAAACATTATCAGAGAGCAACTGTTGGTGCCTTGCTGAAATCCATTCTGCATTTTATTTCTGGAAAATACAACCAGAGAGAAATGTAGAATTAAGGAAAGGAAACAAAAAAAATGTGTACAAAAGATTGATTTGACATGGTGGAAGTGAGGCAATTAAGGCTACACTAATGTATTGGTTTACAGGTACGACACTAAGTAGAAATGGCTGTGAAGGGAGAGAAGACTGTAAAGGTGTCAAATAGAGGAATTGGAATGGGTAAGACTAGTTAATCACAGAAGAGAGACAATAGATTACATGTCATGAATCATAGAAAGTCAGGGAAGCTTCCCAGCACCGCTTTCCTTCCACTTTGGGGATCTTCAGCAATGTAAGAATGAAGTACAGCTAGATGGGGTATCTAGAACTTCATAAGTGAGTTCCGAAACCCCAAAGATACATCTCAGATCTTTACGCTCTCAAAGCAATGGAGAGCAAGATCTTGAGCCAAGGCTGAATTTCAAGTTGGGGCGAAGGTCCCAAGAGATACAACTGTTGAGCATGCAGGTGCAGAGAGTATCATCTTCATGAACTCAAAAAGCAATGGGAGAATTTTCTGGTGAACAAGCTGACTTTATATAAGAAAAATAAAAAGAAGAAAAACAAAAAGAAGAAAAACAAAACTTAAGTACATCTAATTTGTATCTGCTGTGTCACAGCTTAAAGTAAAAAGCCAACGCTGGAGACATGGATGTTGGTTGGCTGGGAAATTTTTTTACATAAGATACACTATTTGCTTATATCCTAATACCAGAAGGAGCTGGTTTTAATTATTTGGAGCAGTGTAATCTGGCCACAGTGAAAATTATTGTCTGACCCAGGATGATTTTTAAATAAAACAATGTTTCCAATAAAGTGTATTGTAGTGATTATATACATTGTTTTATCTCGGTCAACTTCTGGAAAGTGTATTTTCCAAATCAAGGCATTTAACAGCATTCAGATAATAACCTGCCTATTCTAGAAAAAAATAGTTGTCAAAACCTTCATATATGGAAGCAGCATGAGTACAGATTAAAATTTTAATTCACTGCTTAAAAATTAAGTCAGTTTTATTCATGGAATGTTACATAAGCGATCCAATAGCTTGTTCATATCACTACAGGAAATAGCATAATATAATATCACTCACTGATGTTTTCTTGCAGGAAAGAACCCAAAGTTTACTAACTTGTTGACTAAGAGGGTTGTTGTTTGTTGAGGTTTTTTTTTTGTTTGTTTTGTTTTGTTTTTAATGTGTTAGATATTGTTTGGTACGTTTCTTTTGAGTTGGCATAGACAGTAAAATGTGCAGAATATGGGAAACTCAGTTGTCTTACACCTTTAATACAAAATAAAAGTCACACAAACTGCATTTCCCAATATGCATTTCTCCATCTTTCATGTGTGGTCAGGCATAAGTTTTTTCTTTCTCTCCTCTCAACCCAGAAGTATCAGCAGTTTTGTCCCTAGATCTATCCTTAAGATATTTATGTGAAATAACCCTTCTTTGCTCCCTGCAGCCCTCACACACATACACAACACAGAGCACTGTGAAGCACAGGATTGCTCAATTAGAAAGATGTCTTACATCTTAGAGAAGTAGCATTGTTTGGTAGTTATGAGTGTTATGATTTTAGTGTATGCAGTTTTTTGTACTAAATATTGAAGAAAAGAATTTATTCTCAAACATTCATCTCTCTGCCATCTTTAACTTCTTTCCAAAATCTATGTATCTTTAGCATCCTGTAGACATCTGCTTGTCAATTTTCCTGGACAACATCCTCATCTGTCACAGCACTGCTTTACCACCAAAATCATCAGAGCCACACCTCTTTATCATGACTAAAGCGTGGTCTTTTCCTTTCTCTCATCCTCCTGTTAGTCATTAAAATATGAGACAAATCTTATTCTGGTTTATAACCCATACAGAGGCGCAGGACACCTCAGTTTTGTAGTGGCCACCCAAAGCAGTGACACTGAGAATTGTGTCTCTCTTACAGGGAGAAAAACCCCACTGCTGATGAGGATGCCATCATGTATATGGGCCCTTTAGAGTGTGTGATACCCCTTCTGAGTGATGTCACTTCAGCTTCTCTCTTCATTCCCCCACAGGAGCGGAAAGAAGTGTGCTCAGACTGAGAATACTTCTTTCATTTGTGTTTCCCTTGGCAAAGCAGAACAACAATAAAACCCAAGAACTTTGGTTCCAGCAGTAACAGTATATATTTTGAGTCAGACTAATATTTTCTTTTTAGCTCTGACTGCAAGTCAGTGCCAGTCTGTGAGTCGTGATTCCTTACCTGTTTCTATCTTGTTTACTGGTGGAAATAATCATATGTCACTCCTTACTTTCTCTGCACTCCTACCCAAAGTAATAATAAGTCTCTGCTCAGTCTCTGCTTTTCCTTCCTCCCTGCTTGCCTACAAAGCAAAGTAATATAGAATAAAAGTTTCTGAAAGCCTGACCTCTGAGCCAGTGTTAAGTGAGATTAAGAAGGCCGTTTAATAAAACCAGCATAGGTGGCAGTATGTCTCAATGTGTATGAGAGAGAAGAAATACTCTTGTCTAAGCCTTATCTCTAGGGTTTGTCTAGTTTTACCACCCACTTCAAACCCTTGCCTAGACACTCAGGATAATTCTTTTGTGATAAAAATTCTTATATGATGAGTGTTTCTCTATAATGCAGACTCATGGTTGGAAGCTAGACTGTCCTTGAAAGACATAGCAGATTTTTATAAAGTACTTCTTAGCATTTGTAGAAAAACGCATCATTTATTATCCTGGTTCTAATGGTTTTTTTGACCTGTGGTCCATGAATCCCCAAGGTCTACTTCTAAGAGCTATTCAAAATATAACAGGAAGAGTCAGCTTCTTGTCAAGAAGCTATTCACTGTCAAGGGGTTTGTGCCTCCCTAAGAATATTTTAAGGATTGATAAACCCTCACAAAAAGTTGATAATCACTTCTTTAATGTATTAGTTTCTATCCAATATAGATGAATTATATCTGTATTTAATGATTTGAAACTTTCTGGTTTCATGACATTTTCAAAAAAATGAGGCTTTTTTTTTTTTTCAGGTTATTCACTGGTAAGAGGGAATGTAACCCTGTGGATCATAGGAAATTTGGCTATGATGCAAATGCTTCATTTGAGAGGTTCTTTTTTGTTTCAGTAAGTACAGAATCAAGCCCTTATTTTGTAGTATTTGTCAAGTTTCACTTAGAAGTTCATACTTGGCATTTACCAGAACAAACTTGTGTTTTTATTCCCTGACTTTGAGACTTGAATACCAATATATAATTCAAATTTTAGCATTCACAAGACAGAGCATACATGAAAACAGAGAAGTACTTAGGAATAATTTTCTCATTCTGATTACATTAAGAAAACAGCTGACCAACTATACTCCTGTGCAGCATCTGTTCTACACATAGATGTATAAACCTAGCAGGACTTATAAAATCACAGACAGCTTCCAAAGGGTTGTTTAGAAACCAAAATCTGAATTCATACATTGCAAGAAATCAATCAGTGAAGCATTGCTTTGGTTCCAAAGGAGACTCTGAATAAGGGCTAGGCTATGAAATTATTCCTGCCACCAGATGCTGTTTGTCTGCTTCTGTGCTCTAATTGCTATCAATAATTAAACACAGGTCTCTGATTCATATGCACAGAGGCAGAGATTCTTAAATTAAACATTTTAAAGTCATTATAGTACATTTTATATGTTCAGCTAAACACTGCACTCAGGCTGATTATGATTAAATATACTGATACTAAATTACATATTGATTCCATAAATATCAACGGATACCCAGAACAAATAAGAAGATTCCTGGTAAATAGAAGGAACATTTTAATTTCAGATGACTAACAGAAAGCAGCTTATATTTATTTATATACGTTACATTATGTTGCACACTGTGAAAAGAGATGGTATCTCCCAGTTGACTTGCAGAAAACACAAAATAATTTCCATCCGTTTGGAAAACAACAAATACGACAATGTGATATACCCAAGTTTGTGTGACAGCGACTTGAAAAGTCAAGTTTGAATGCAAGTGAAGCTTGCACTTGTTAATCAGTCTGTGACAGGCATGATCTTTTCCAAAACTATGTCCCCAAGGTGATTCTCACTCTCTTTAGAGAGTACAGTCTGCAATATGTCTGGAGAAAAAAAAAAACAAAACAAACAAAACTCTTTAAAACTGCCCATGTTTACCCTTTGGCAAGCAGTACAATTTGATGACATACTTTTCTTACGATGATTGCTATTAGTTATACTACTGTCCTGCACAAAGATTTGGCAGACTTTCAAACAGAGGTATGATGATGAACCATCTCTGGTGATTTATTTTTTCCACTATAGCCAGAGAGGTCAGTGCAACATGACCTCTATATCAAGTTTGAAGAGTATAGATTATCTGAAGTTTGATGCCACAATTCAGATATCCTTCATTTGCTTGTCCCAGACCGTTGGGATTGTGGTCCTCTGTTTCCAGAATCCCACGAGCTGCTTTCTCTGACTTCTGCTCAATATGAGAAAGCTTCAAACTGCTCGTATGCCTCTTGGTTAGGGCGGTTTGGAGGTACAAATTACTATCCAAGACAAATTCTCATTTGCAAGCTGCAGCTAAACGTGAGTCCTATTCAAAGTTGTATTTACTCCCCTTGTTTCCTTTGGTAAGTTGCCACTGAACAGCTCTGGCAATATAAAGATCAGGGGAATAGACAGTCTGTTGGACAAAGGTTACTGAGAGACAATGAGTTCAGTCAGACTTTGAAAGGCTCCATTCTTTTTTGCAACAGTTCCTGATTTTATAGAAGCTTTAGGTTCAGGTTGCCCAGGGAATTTGTGGATGCCCCTTCCCTGGAAGTGTTCAAGGCCACCCCTCAAGGGTGAAAACTACACACAAAACTCCCTCTCTGAAATGCTTATACACCAATGCATGCAGCATGGGGAACAAAAAGAAGAGATGGAGATGGAGATCTCTGTGTGGTTGCAGAGCCATGATCTCATTGCAATTACTGAAACATGGTGGCACGTCTCACATGACTGGAACGCTGTCATGGATGGCTATGTCCTTTTCAGGAAAGACAGGCCAGTGAGGCGAGGTGGTGGAGTTGCTCTTTATGTGAGAGAGCAATTGGAATGTGTCAAGCTATCCCTGGGGGCGGATGAAGAGAGAGTTGAGAGCTTGTGGTTAAGGATTAAGGGGCAGGTGAATATAAGAGACACTGTTGTGGGTGTTTATTACAGGCCGCCTGATCAGGATGGGGAAGCTGATGAGGCCTTCTACAGACAGCTGAAAGTAGCCTTGCAATCACAGGCCTTGGTTCTTATGGGGGACTTCAAGCACTGGGAAGACCACACAGCCAGGCATGCACAGTCCAGGAGGTTCCTCCAGTGCATTGATGACAACTTTTTGACACAGGTGGTGCAGGAGCCAGCAAGGAGAGGTGTACTACTGGACCTAGTACTGACAAACACAGAGGGACTGATGGAGGTCATCAATGTTTGGGACACCCTTGGCTGTAGTGATCATGAGAGAGAGAGTTCAGGATCATGGGTAGTATGGACAAAACAACAAGCAGGATTGAGACCTTGGACTTCAGGAGGGCTAACTTTGACCTCTTCAAGAAGCTGCTTGAAGAGATCCTGTGGACTGGGGCTCTGGAAGGTAGGGGGGATCAAGAAAGCTGGTTGGTATTCATATACCACTTTCTCCAAGCTCAGGATTAGTGCATCCCTAAGAGCAAGAAATCAGGCAAGGGACGCAGAAGACCTGCATGGTTGAGCAGGGAGCTTCTGAAAAATCTCAAGTGGAAGAAGGAAGTTTACAGCACGTGGAAGAAGGGACTGACCACTTGGGGAGATTACAAGAATGCCATCACAGTATGCAGGGATGAAATGAGGAAAGCCAAGGCCTCCTTGGAATTAAACCTGGCAAGGGATATCAAGGTCAACAGGAAGGGTTTCTTCAAGTATATTGGAGGCAAAAAGAAAACTAGAGAAAATGTGGGCCTGCTGTTAAATGAGACAGGATGTGAAGAAGGTGGAGTTACTGAATGCTGCCCTTGCTTTGGTCTTTACTGCTCAGCCCAGACATCAGGAGTCACAGACTTTGGAGGTAACAGGGAAAGTTTTGACGAAGGAAGATTCCCCTTGGTTGAGGAGGATCAAGTGAGAGATCAATTAAGTAAACTGGATATCCACAAGTCCATGGGTCCCGAAGGCATGCACCCAAAGGGGCAGAGGGAGCTGGCAGAAGTCAGTACTGGACCGCTCTCCATCATCTTTGAAAGGTCCTGGAGAACAGGTGAGGTGCTTGAGGGCTGGAGGAAAGCCAACATCACACCAGTCTTCAAAAAGGGCAAGAAGGAGGACCCAGGGAACTACAGGCTGGTCAGCCTCACCTCCATCCCTGGAAAGATGATGGAACAGCTCATTCTGGGCGTCATCTCAAAGCATGTGGAGGAAGGGAAAGCTTTCAGAAGTAGTCAACATAGATTCACCAAGGGGAAATCATGTCCGACTAATCTGATAGCCTTCTATGATGGCATGACTGGATGGATAGACGAGGGGAGGGCAGTGGATGTGGTCTACCTTGACTTCAGCAAGGCGTTCGACACGGTCTCCCACAGCATCCTCATAAGGAAGCTTAGGAAGAGTAGGTTAGATGAATGGACAGTGGTGTGGATAGAAAAGTGGTTGAAAGACAGAGCTCAGAGGGTCATGATTAGGGGCACAGAGTCTAGCTGGAGGTCAGTGTCGAGTGATGTTCCCCAGAGGTCAGTACTGGGTCCAGTCCTGTTCAGTATATTCATCAATGACCAGGATGAAGGGATAGGGTGCACCTGCAGCAAGTTTGCTGATGATACAAAACTGGGAGGGGTGGCTGACACAGCAGAAGGCTGTGCCTCCATACAGAGAGACCTGGACAGTCTGGAGAGTTGGGCGGAGAGAAACCTTATGAAATTCAATAAGGGCAAGTGTCGGGTGCTGCACCTGGCGAGGAAAACACCCATGCACCAGTACAGGTTGGGGGCTGACCTGCTGGAGAGCAGCTCTGTGGAAAGAGACCTGGGAGTCCTGGTGGACAAGAGGATGAGCATGAGCCAGCAATGTGCCCTTGTGGCCAAGAAGGCCAATGGCATCCTGGGGTGCATCAAGAAGAGTGTGGCCAGCAGGTCAAGGGAGGTCATCCTCCCCCTCTGCTCTGCCCTGGTGAGGCCGCACCTGGAGTACTGTGTCCAGTTCTGGGCTCCCTGGCTCAAGAGGGACAGGGAACTGCTGGAGAGGGTACAGCAAAGGTCTATGAAGATGATTAGGGGACTCGAACACCTCTCTTATGAAGAAAGGCTGAGGGATTTGGGTCTTTTGAGTCTGGAAAAAAGACGACTGAGGGGGGATCTTATCAATAATTATAAGTGGAAGGTGTCCCTGCCCATGGCAGGGGGATAGGAAGTAGATGATCTTTAAGGTCCCTTCCAACCTGAACCATTCTATGATTCTGTGATTCAGTATTGTATACTGTGGGGTGAAGATCAGTAGGTTACTTTCATTCTGAGATATTGGCAAAAAATCTTTATAAAAATTATATCAATTAAAGTTCTCTTCCTTAATTTACACTCCCTTGTAATCCTTTGTCTGTCTTCCGTAGGTTTTGTTATCAGAAGGGAAAATCCCATGCTCTGAAAAATGAGAACCGAAAATGACCAATGCAAATCAGCAGTTGTCTCTACAGTTAACTACATTCTGAAAGGAGCAGTTGTTGATCAGGATATGAGATAATTTAACTTTATTGCTTGACATGATATGGGTACTTAAACATCATTGTCTAATGTAATTTGTCATTTTAGATGCACTAAGGTTTTATGTACATGCCTCCAGCTGCACTCTGAAAGGGTATAGGTCTCTCCTAGGTCCTGTGTCATACTGACAAGCCCAACTGAATGTCTCAGTTTTCTAGGGTGTTGAAAATGACATTTATGTTTTAACAAGCTGACTCATTGGTACATGTCACTTCTAGTTTATCTGTTGCTAGTAGCTTTCCATAAGCGTTAATGTTCATGAAATATTTGGAACAATGATGTGCCCAAAGTGTAGCATGTGTCATAACATAGTTAATAAACTAGAAATCTTCAATTGGCTGTTGTGCCTTTTTGTATTGTAGTTAGACATTTTTGTTAGGCACTTTAAGAGAAGGAACCAGCAAAATATGATGAAATATGGATAAAATCCTAACACAAGAAAGTTTCTGAATTGCTTTAAAGTTGCGAAGTTGAAGTACTGTGTATTATGTTTGAACTAAGATATATTAAATGCTGGAATGCTTTCTAATGACAAACCCAGTGCTCTATTTCTTTGCAGTAGTTCTACCATACAAAAAAAAAAGAAAAAAAAATCCTCCCCCCAGAATTGCCAGATTTTCTGACAAGCTGATATTATTAGTCAGAACAGCTTAGTTACCTGATACAAACTTCAACTGGCATTGCTCATTTTAAGACCTTGTTTACAACTGCTCACAACTTTACAATCCCATAACTCTGTGGACTGAAAAACTTATGTACATGTAGTATTTTGTGGATGGACTGTACACATAACCAAACCATACTAAAATATTGTTGAAACGTTCTAGCCAAAACTTCTTAAATATCCCCTATAGTAGGCAAGCTAGAGAAACAGATATTCTGTTTTGTTCACAGAAACTTCATAGTTAAACCATAAAATGAAAGCATTTTGTTTTCATAGCTGTATGTTCTGAAGTCTGGAGACCTGAGGACTGGAGGAAAGCCAACATCACACCAGTCTTCAAAAAGGGCAAGAAGGAGGACCCAGGGAACTACAGGCTGGTCAGCCTCACCTCCATCCCTGGAAAGATGATGGAACAGCTCATTCTGGGCGTCATCTCAAAGCATGTGGAGGAAGGGAAAGCTTTCAGAAGTAGTCAGCATGGATTCACCAAGGGGAAATCATGTCTGACTAATCTGATAGCCTTCTATGATGGCATGACTGGATGGATAGACGAGGGGAGGGCAGTGGATGTGGTCTACCTTGACTTCAGCAAGGCGTTCGACACGGTCTCCCACAGCATCCTCATAAGGAAGCTTAGGAAGAGTAGGTTAGATGAATGGACAGTGGTGTGGATAGAAAAGTGGTTGAAAGACAGAGCTCAGAGGGTCATGATTAGGGGCACAGAGTCTAGCTGGAGGTCAGTGTCGAGTGATGTTCCCCAGAGGTCAGTACTGGGTCCAGTCCTGTTCAGTATATTCATCAATGACCAGGATGAAGGGATAGGGTGCACCTGCAGCAAGTTTGCTGATGATACAAAACTGGGAGGGGTGGCTGACACAGCAGAAGGCTGTGCCTCCATACAGAGAGACCTGGACAGTCTGGAGAGTTGGGCGGAGAGAAACCTTATGAAATTCAATAAGGGCAAGTGTCGGGTGCTGCACCTGGCGAGGAAAACACCCATGCACCAGTACAGGTTGGGGGCTGACCTGCTGGAGAGCAGCTCTGTGGAAAGAGACCTGGGAGTCCTGGTGGACAAGAGGATGAGCATGAGCCAGCAATGTGCCCTTGTGGCCAAGAAGGCCAATGGCATCCTGGGGTGCATCAAGAAGAGTGTGGCCAGCAGGTCAAGGGAGGTCATCCTCCCCCTCTGCTCTGCCCTGGTGAGGCCGCACCTGGAGTACTGTGTCCAGTTCTGGGCTCCCTGGCTCAAGAGGGACAGGGAACTGCTGGAGAGGGTACAGCAAAGGTCTATGAAGATGATTAGGGGACTCGAACACCTCTCTTATGAAGAAAGGCTGAGGGATTTGGGTCTTTTGAGTCTGGAAAAAAGACGACTGAGGGGGGATCTTATCAATAATTATAAATACTTCAAGGGTGGGTGTCAGAAGGATGGGCTAGGCTCTTTTCAGTGGTGCCCAGGGACAGGAGAAGGGGTAATGGGCATGAACTTGAACATAGGAACTTTCACCTAAACATGAGAAGGAACTTCTTTACTTTGAGTGTGGCAGAGCCCTGGCACAGGCTGCCCAGAGAGGTGGTGGAGTCTCGGTCTCTGGAGACATTCAAAACCCGCCTGGATGCGTTCCTGTGCAAGCTGCTCTAGATGAACCTGCTCTGGCAGTGGGGTTGGACTAGATGATCTCCAGAGATCCCTTCCAACCCCTACCATTCTGTGATTCTGTGATTCTAATACAGGCTATGCATTTGGCAGGGATCTGGACTTACCAAACTGTCTGTCACCTGAATTCAAACCCTCCCTGGGAATTACCTAATGAAGGGATTATTTACCATTGGTTCCCTATCTGTTTCAGAATACCGATGCATCCTAGGGATCAGGCTTATGGAATAATGCAGGCTGGTGCTTGTGGGACTCCATATCAAAAGTTGAAATGTGAATAGTAAACAAAGTTGGAGACCGGAAAGAGAAAAATTATAATCTGAAAACTTAATCCTATTTTCAGTGGATTGGTGACTAATGACCATTTAAACAGAATTAATTGAAGTTTGGAAAGTGATCTCACCCTTTTGAAGACCTCCAAAAAGAATCATGGAAGAAAGGGATACCATGTAGGCTTCGATCAACAGATTTCAAATATATTGGACATGGTCAAAAAACTCTTGAGACAAATCCTGTTTGAGGTGTAAATTCCCTGATGTGTAATGAAACACAAAATCTGCCCCCTTCCCCCTCCTGAGTTTAGAACATCCATAGTGGTAGTAGATGAATTTTGTATTTTCTGGAAGGAGACGAGTTTACCATCCAGTTTTTTTTCTTTACTGAGATCAACCATCCACCCTATTATCTCTATCTGGCTACTCATACTAGAATTGCACTCTTAGCACGTAAAAGGTATGACGAACTACTAAAGACTTCTCCTTACCAAGCTAAGGCCACAATTTCACCTCACCACCAACCCTGCAAGACCTTTCTGCCCCATGCTTCCTAAGTGTCAAAGACCATCTACTTCTTCCCCACACCCTTCCCTACAAATTTCCATATTCCTATTTCTTTTGGGCCTGCCTATTGGGCAAGAGGCGCCACAGGTAATGCTGTGAATGTGGTGACTGGTCATCTGCCTCTCAGCATCTGAATCGCCCAGGCAGAACATGTTACTTTTTAGCAGGCACATGTAACCCTTAGGCTGCATTTTTGTACAGCTCGGTTGTACTTTAATATCTTTTAAGACTTCTACTTCCCTGTCCAGTTTGGCTGATATTAGCCAAAGGGATCAAAAGTTATTGTGAGAAAGAGGGCTGACAGAAAAACTCAGTCACAGAGATAAAAGTGATGCCATCACATCAGGTTTGTCCCCTTAGGAAATCGGACTAAAATGTGGGATGCTTTCAATATTAAGAAATTTGATTGCTGCCCTGGAGAATTGCCTCACTGAATCTGCCACGGCTTTCTTACATGATGGTGGGCACATCAGTTCAATCATCTAAGTGTGACTTCAAATATGAAATGCAGTGGAGTTGAGCTACGTCAACTAGAGCTGCAATAACTAGGGGTTGTGCTTTAAAAAAAAAAATAAACTACTGTATAATGCTAAGAACTCTGAAAACATGGGTCCTGTGGGACTGGTGTGGGACACTGAATTAGGGCAGACTCATGGCCTGCAATTTTCTGACCGGCTTTTAAGAAAACAGTTGGGTGAAATTTAGAAGCTGAAGTTTAGGAAAACAGTTCTGAAAAACTATGCTTACTACTTTCTTACTAGCTTTCTACTACTTGCTACCCGAGTGAAACTGGAGTCTTTAGTAAGACAGTAAGAATTTGAAGGTTCTAATCATATTTTTTTTTTCCTTTTCAATTTCCAGCGATTCCTGAAGGCAAAATAGGCAATCAGTCCTTGAAGAAAACCATACCCTAGAACAAGGGTGCTCCAGTGTAGTTTGGTGGTGGGACTGGTGGCACCAGTGTGGTGGCAATAGTGTCAAGGTCAGTCATGACAGTAGCAGCAGGAGGTTTTGGCTATCTGCTGGTCTAAAAACTCGTGATTATATCCTCCCAGTTCTTACCACAGCCTATAACAGTTCAAATCATAAATGCAGTCCCAGTCCTGTGTCTTCCTCATGCTCCCTTCGTACTTTTCACTCCCATGAGCTACACAGAGTTCGTTCTGTGCTGTTACTACCAATAAGCTGACTAGGGGTAATAATCGCGGGGCACATGCTTACATTGAAATTATTCTCAGAATATTTCTTTTTACAAGTTTTCTGTATGTGTGCACCCAGTACATGCTGTTTTCTCATCCCTCTTCTAAAGCAAAATATACATTAGACAATCATAGGTATTGAGAGACTTACCGTATTCATGCTTTTTTTTTCAATTTATTTAGCTGTTCTTGATTGCCATTGGATAGAGAAGATGGCAAAGGGAAAGGCTTCCATTATTAGAAGCAAAAAATACACGTTTTGTGCCACCTTGTTTTCCAGAAAGATGGAGATGATTCAGGTTCTGTTGGATTTCCTTAAGGAAAACATGCCAAGCTAGGTATGTACATGTGGCCAATTAGACAGGCATCACACTTACATTACTTTAATTTGAAAGTGAAGCTTTCCGTGAAAGAGGCATGCAAATAAGATGAGGCTGGAAGGCCAAGGTATATCTGTACCGATGCATAATCTTCAATATATGTGTAATAGCATCAGCTTTTGATGACTGTGTTATTTATTGTCATATTGGTGCCAGTAATCAAAATGTCTGTTGCGTTTTCTCAAAGAAGTCATTCTACTGAAATATAACTCTTTTCTTGAAGAGTAGGTTTGTAGGGCACTACAGTATCCATCAGATAATGCTGCAAATTTTGGTTAGGCAAAACTTGCGTACCATTTTAGAGCATGGACATATAGAATCATAGAATAATTTGGGTTGGAAGGGACCTTTAAAAGTCATCTAGTGCAACACAGCAGAGAGCAGGCGGGCTAGGAGGTTCCTTGAGTGCCTGGAAGATAACTTCCTGACACAGCTGGTAGGTGAGCCTTCCAGGGGAAGTGCCTTTCTAGACCTACTGTTGACAAAGAGAGAAGGGCTAGTGGGACATGTGGTGGTCGAAGGTCATGTTGGGTTTAGTGATCATGAAATGGTCAAGTTTTCAATTTGTCGTGATGTAAGGAGGCGGGTTAGCAAAACGTCCACCTTGGACTTCCG
Organism: Larus michahellis; assembly: GCF_964199755.1. Classification (NCBI taxonomy): domain Eukaryota; kingdom Metazoa; phylum Chordata; class Aves; order Charadriiformes; family Laridae; genus Larus; species Larus michahellis. The sequence continues at coordinate 6,036,864 of NC_133930.1, forward strand.
GAGGGTGGACTTTGGCTTGTTCAGGACACTGGTTGAGTGAGTCCCTTGGGAGATAGACCTGAAGGGCAAAGGGGTCCAGGAAGGCTGGATGCTCTTCAAGAAGGAAATCTTGAAGGCCCAGGAGCAGGCTGTCCCCAAATGTCGCAAGTCTAAAGGGCGGGGAAAATGGCCAGTCTGGCCATTTGGATGGGATGGCCATCTGGCCAGGATGAAGAAGGAACTTCTGGTGGGATTTAGGAATAAAAGAAGGGTTTACCACCTTTGGAAGAAGGGACAGGCAACTCAGGAGGAGTAGAGAGATCTCGTTAGGTTCTACAGAGAGAAAATTAGGAAGGCAAAAGCCCAGCTGGAGCTCAACTTGGCCACTAACATTAAGGACAACAAAAAAAGTTTTTATAAATACATGAACAAAAAGAGAGCCAGGGAGAATCTCCATGCCTTACTGGATGCAGGGGGGAAAGTTGCAACCAAGGACGAGGAGAAGGCTGAGATACTTCATGCCTTCTTTGCCTCCGTCTTTAATAGTCACACCAGCTATCCCCAGAGTGTTCAGCTTCCTGAGCTGGAAGATAAGGATGGAGAGCAGAACAACCCACCCATAATCCAGGAAGAAGTAGTCAGTGATCTGCTTCTGCACCTAGACGCACACAAGTCTATGGGACCGGATGGGATTCACCCAAGAGTACTCAGGGAGCTGGCGGGAGAGCTCACCGAGCCTCTCTCCATCATTTATCAACAATCTTGGTCAACAGGGGAGGTACCAGATGACTGGAGGGAGGCTAATGTGACTCCCATCTACAAGAATGGTCGTAAGGAGGATGTGGGGAACTACAGGCCTCTCAGCCTGACCTCGATACCAGGAAAAATCATGGAGAGGATCATCTTGAGTGAGCTCTCACGGCAAGTGCAGGGCAGCCAGTGGATCAGGGCCAGCCAGCATGGGTTTTGGAAAGGGAGGTCCTGCTTAACGAACCTGATCTCTTTCTATGACCATGTGACCCACCTTCTGGATGCGGGGAAGGCTGTGGACGTTCTCCCCAGACCCTTCTTCTTCTCCAGGCTGAATAATCCCAACTCTCTCAGACTGTCTTCATAGGTGAAGTGCTCCAGCCCTCTGATCATCTTTGTGGCCCTCCTCTGGAGCCGTTACAACAGGTCCATGTCTTTCCTATGTTGAGGGCCCCAGAGCTGGATACAGCACTACAGGTGGGAATTAAGAGTTTTTCTCATTAGCTTTGTCCTGGTTTGAGTGACACAGGATTAATTTCTCGTTCAGAGTTTTACTTTTCGGTAAGGTCACTTCTAATGCTTGAGAAAACTGCACTTTTAGAAGACTCTGGTGTCTGAATTTGTGAAAATATTTACTTTATAGACATGTGTGGTATGCAGGTTTCAAGGTCTCAGTATTTTCAAGCTGGTCAGGTGTGGGTATGAGGAGGAGTGAGACCCGGGCACTTGACACAAGCTGGCCAATAGAATTTTTCCATACCATGAACGTCACATTCAATATAATTTAAAAAGTTTGCTGAGGAATTTTTCTCTTTTATTATGGCAGGAATCCTGAGAACTTCTTGCCCTAGCAGCACACCCCTGAGGCCTTCCCTTCCTTCCGAAGCTGCAGCGCTCACAGTGTCCGACATTTGCTGTCCACTGCCAGGAGCACACAGCTTCCTGCTGGTAGAATTGGTTGAGTATAATCCTTTTGTATTTTGTATTGGTATCAGGGTCAACACTGATTCTTTAGTATTATTAATGTTAGTTATTTACTCTTATGCTATTAAACCTGTTTATATTTCAACCCTCGGGTTTCCTTGTTTTTTCACGGTTCCCCTTCACAGGTGATAATGGGTCATCAGCTGATTGAATAACTGCCTAAAAGACAATAAATTGTTGGTTATTCAAACGATAACAAGCTTCCATTAGCATGGGATCTCATTCTAAGAATTTGGTTGAGAATGATTTGGGCAACCTGGGTAAATTAATGGATATTTCCAATTCTTAGAATCTAATGAGAAAATTCAAAATTGTTGTGTACTGGTATCTTAACACTACAGAGTTCAGGAGAACTCAAATCTCCCTATTCAGGAGGTTAGTAGGTATCAGAGATGTAATGTAGATGGCAAACTCAGGTATTGGGCATTATTTGATGATGGATTAGAAAATATAGTGTGCTGAAAATGGAAAACAGAAAAAACCTTATTTTCTGCTATTTCTTATTGAATGAAATAAAATTTATTGTTCCTCTTTTCTAACAATATGTCTCTGCATCTGAGATTACTACCTTCTTACTTCAAAATCTTGTGAGAGAACACAGAAAAACTATGTTTATCCTTTTTAGCAATACAAATATTCTCTTGACTACGCCATAAATGTCTGTACTGTTCTTTCCTTTTTTTTTCTTTTTTTAATATTACAGTAGTTGGCTGTTTTAAAGTTATCTGCATGAAGCAAAAGCTGTAGCAAGCATTCTTCATATGCTGAAGAATCTCTAACAAAACCAGCTCCTGTGAAGTGATGCATACCATATTAAGCAGAAATTCAGTGGAGCAGAATGGTATTCGTAGTTATCCCTTTTGGCATGTCAGCCACTGCTTGCATCACTACGTTATTAATTTTTTTGTCCTTGCTGTCCTACAGTGCAGAGCAACCTCTTTTCCTCCCTTCTTTCATTCTCCCTCCTTGTGCTCTGCTTTTGAATTAGATTGCAATAAAATTTATCCAAACTCAGGCTGCAGGTTTTATCCAAACCACATTTCAGAAAACTTTACAGATGTAATGAAGAGTAAATCTTCATTTCTACCTATTGCTAGTTAATATGTGAATTATTTGGATGCATGGATGAACAGGAAGTTAATTAATACATTATAGTGGGAAGAAATAAGCATAGAAATAAGGGGGGAAATTACCCAGATTATGACAGGACTGAAGAATAGAACTCTTCACCATTTGGCAGATTCATACAGAATAAAAAAAAAAAAAGCGGGGGGGGGGGGGGGGGGAGGGGCGGGGCTCCAGACTGCTCTCTTAAGGGCATCTGCTTTACTCTTCATAGTACTGACGTAGAAATAATTTGGCTTAGAATTCCTAATGCTATATTTAGTTAATTGAAAGCACTTCTGATAAATGCTTTTATCTGGATGGATTGTCTGTTTCTCATCTAGAGTTTTCATTTACTTTTCTGGTGGCACAAGAAGCTCCACCCCACCTTAAAAAAATCAGATTTTACTGACACTGTATTTCAGTTTTTTACTTGATGTCTTTCTCTTTCCCAAAGAGCATTTGCTGTGTTGCGGAAACATCACTCAGAATAGACCGTGATATATAACAGTACGATATCAGATTTTCAATGAGTTTTGGGAGTACTTGATCTTTAAAAACAAAGCTCCACGCATTGTAATATTAATTTGTATGCTTAAATTGAGGCATGTTAGCCTTAAGAACTTCAGTCAGAGCTTTCACATGGCATGAAGACACCCACTAATTGCAGAATATTTGAGATCAAGTAGATATCTCTACATTTGGATATTTATACAGTGGTTTTTTTCTTAAAATAAATCCTCTTTGGAATCTCTCGCTTTCCCTTCCTCTCTCATTTACTGTGACTACAGTTTCACAAGTATTATGTGTGTCCCAGTGCATGTGCATGCATAACAGTAAATGTTGTAGCATTTCTACAACTAAACTCTACAAATGTTAACAGTAATGCCGTTGCTTAATTATACCATGTAATACTCGTCCAAAAAGTCCAAAAAGCAGACTTAAGAAAGAACGGGGTATATAACACATTAGTTGCCCTTGGTAAATCCCTCTATACTTCAGAGTCTTTAGCCTGAGCTTTAGAGAGTTTCTCCACTGTTTGAGCCTCAAAATATTGAACTTCCCACTGGAGTGAAGCCCTTGTACATGTGATTTTCAGCTGCTGTAAATACTATACTAAAACACTGTTTGGAAGGCAGATGAGAAAGTAGGCCTCCATCCTTAGTGGATTGCTCTAAGTGCTGCACTCAGGTTGCATATTTATTTTCTGACTCAGTACATCATTACATTCGGAAAATGTCAATGGTCTCAAAGGTCCCTTCCAAACATGAAGATTCTATGAATGATGCTTAGGATATTCCTGCAAGAAATAACAGCATGGGAAAGACTTGAACCTGGTTATGAACTTTCTGGTGGAATGCTCCAATCTCTGGTGTTCTAGAAGGAAATAAAACTTCCTAGATGTTTTTGTCTGGCACCTGCTCCATCAGGCATGTCTAGAGAATGGATACAAAACAGGTGAGCAAAGTGAAGAAATGAACTAGGTATTTGACTTCTTCACATACCAGGGCAAGTTTTCTCGAGTATGGCCAGAAAAGAAAACATTCTACAGGAAGTGGTCCTTATTGTTCTAAGGTTTCTTAATATATTTCCAGTCTTAAACATAAGTTCAACAGGGATTTGAAGGTTTGAATTTTAGATTAAAGCTCATAAAACTGGAGTTAGGTGTGGCTTAAGCACCTAAATTCCTGTTTTGTCATATTTCTCAGTCCTTATATTTATTAATTAAATAAAAAACACAAAAGCCCTGTCTGTTAATTAAGGCTGAGATTTCTAAAGAAGTCTGAACGAATTAGGTAAGAAATTCAAATTAATTTGAGCCTTCTAATACCATAATACTGCTCAAAAATCTCAGCCTAATTCCCTAATGGTACCTTTTTTCTTTATTTGAGTTATACTTTAACTGCTAATGCTAAGTAAAAGGCAAAAAGGATTCCTGACATAAATAAGGTTCTGATTCTTTTTCCTATTTTCAACATGGTTGGTATCAAAACGTATACTTGAAGAGGAAATAAAATTGTCTTTTCCTCAACAGGCAAATGCAACCAGGGTGAGAGAGTATTCCATCTCATGAGGTATCTACAGCCCTGGCTGAAAGTGTAAGAGTTGTTCTGACTAACGTGGATTGCAGAGTCTGTAAAACATATACAGACATGGTAATTTTAGCAGCTGATACACATTACCATTTGTGAACCTTAGCACATTAAAACCAGTAGAATCTAGCTGTTATTGAAATAAAATTGTCTCCTGAAGTGATATATTGCCTGAAAAAATTATCGAAAAACAAAGAAAAAAGGTAAGAGATGTCACAGGAATTATTAGTAGCTGCTGCCTCCAAAATCAAAGTCTGTTTCTTCATATCTTATTAGGTAAATGTGCCTGTAGACCCCAGAGAGCTGATCTGCAAACACTTTGGAAAGACCGTGCATACCAGTACACATGGACTGAAATCACTCTGGAGCCTTTGCTGCAAAAAATTAATTGCATGTCCTGGTTTGAGGTAAAACAGAACCAATTTTCTGTTCAGTAATTTTACTTCTTAGCTAGGCCTCTTCTAACTCTCTGAAATTAATAACATGTTGTGCAGAAAACTGTTCGTTTTCAGAGTGATAAGACCAATGTTTATGGTTCATGCTAAGGAATGGTATGAAGATAGACTTTTGCTTATACGTATTGCTATAACAAGCAAGGTCAGCTAAGTTCATTATTTTCCCCATTGGAGGGTCAGAAACAGAAGAGCGGTCCCACCTGCAGGAAGAAGTGGACAGGAAGGTGACCCAAAATTGTCCAACAGGATATTTCATCCCATCTGCCCCATGTTCAGTATAAAAGCTGAGGGATCAAAGGGTCAGCATCTTTCTTTAATGGCCGATGTCTGAGGAGGACCCTGTCTGTTCATCTGTCTTTGATCCTGATCCATGGGTTCCTGACTCCAGATTTGGAATACAGTTCCCACTTATCTCAGAGTCCACTCTGGGACTTCCCCTGTGCCTGCCAGTGATGTCATCCTGGGAGCTTAATACAGTTTTTTATATACTGTATCTATTTTTATTATTTCCTTGTTATTTTATCAGTAATATTTTCATTAAAGTAGTTTAGTTCCTTCTAAACTTGTAAATCTTTTTCTCTCCTCCTCCTCTCTTTAGAGCAAGAGGTGGGGGAGAGTATCTGTCGCTGCTCATTGGCCAATTCGGACAAAACCACGACATTGCAACAGTGAGAGTGTTTCTTTTTCATCTCTTCATCCACCATGTGAAATTGCAGGGAGGTCTTACAATGAAAAAAAGAAAAACAAAATATATGTCATTGTGTACTTAGCAAAATATTGTGCAAGCTGCACAAAATTCTGAAGGGACAGTGATATTTTTCATTCTTAGAAGAACCTTGTCATCAGTCAAACAAGCAATAATGCTTCCTTAGTATAAAAATCACCACTAAACTACTGAAATTTTATGCTTCACCCAATCTTACAGTCTCTTCAAGACACTGATCTACACAGTGTCACTATAGAGAAGAAAACCCCTTGATTTTAATTTTTTTTTTTTTTTAAATGAGTAAATGCAACAGTAACTTTAGACACCTCACCTAAGCCTAGGAATGGAGGTCAACCCTTTAGACTAGCATACCAAATTTCATGTCCGTACGTGCAATAGGAGTTTTAAATTCCCACTTAGAATTTAGACCAGGACCAGGAAACAAGTGTCTGATCAATACAGTGGAGTCAAGACAAAGGTTCTGCTCAGCCTATAGCTGATCCCTGGGGCATCACTGAATTTTATGTTTAAAATATCAATTTGACTACTACATATCTGTAGGTGAGCTAGGGAATTTATTCAGTTGCACAAATGAAGCTGTATAATGACATTTGAAGCAGTTTACCTAGCCCAAACACAAGGCAGGCACCTCTGCCTCACCTTCAGCTGCAGCTCCAGGTCTTCTGTTCATCCTGTCTTGTATCCACTAGTTCCGCATGGAAGTTTAGGGCTTTTCAGTGACTCTGGACACATGTTCAGAGGCAATTTAAATGAGCCCCAGAGTGAGAGGAATTATCCTCTAGATTTGTAGGCCTGAAATTAGAAACTGAGATGTGGTGTATGAGCTAGAGGATGATTCGGTAACCTAAATCTATATATCTTGTGCCTTTTCAGGAGCTCTGTGGTATCTGATGTATCCACATGGGACTGCTAAATACAATTCAGAAAATGTATACCCTTCTGCAACAGAAACTGGAGGTCATGCTGAAGTATTTCACATAACACTGGACATTAAAACGTGTGAAGCTGAATTCAGTCACAACCTAAGGAGGAACAGTAAGTCTGTCAGGCCAAATAGGCAGCAGACTGAGTCTTCAGGTGACAAGTTCAGGCTTGTGGGTGTTTGTGGCACCCAGGGACATGTCTTAAGGCATTTAATGAGTATCAAAGGCTGAAGATGAGACAGGGAGGGATGCTAGCCCCTTCCCACTGTCTAATTGCAGAGGTAACTGAAGTGGAAATTAAGCAGAATGTAACTACCTAAATCCATTTGTAGATCCCTTTGAAGTTTGACTTTCAGAAGTATTGAATGCTCTGTACTTCACAAAATCATGGACCTATACTGGTGTTCTCGTTGAGGTTTTTTTTTGTAAGCATGGCTGGAAGGCTTGATTTTCGTAGGTGCTGAATAGTATTAATTAATGACTGTAGTTTAGCACATGGCAAGCACAGAACTCAAAATTAGATGCTATTTTTGAAAATGTGAAACTCTGTCTTTAAGATCCAGGGAAACATTTCACAGAGATGGAAAGGGGTTCTTTCACCAGCTTCACCTCACACATATAAATCACCAAGTTTTGTTTTTAAATGTTTGTTGACTTTTGAGGCGGGGTGCGTGTGTGTATGTGTAAGGGATGAACGGTAAATTCCCTGACGAGAGGCAGAAGGCCCTCCAAGCCTTCAATGGAATGCCTCAAACACTCACAAGGAAATAATGCAGGCCTGACCTTCAAAGAACTGATAAGGCTAACATTTCTGGCACCTGAAAGTGTGGGAAAACTGTCTTGTGAAGACAGAATAGTTCTGCCACTTGTGTGGTGAGCTTGCTAGTTCTCAGTACTCAAGGTCATTGTGTCTGATGAGTGACCTTTGGTTCATTATCCATGAAATTCATATGAAAGCACACATGCCTGCATATGCTAATGAAGATTATAGAGATCATACTAAACATGTATGACTATGGCACTCGTCTCTCCACCCAAATCATGTTACATGTCACCTGGGAGAAGGAAGAAACCTGAGACAAGGCTGTCCTCAGCAAGGGGGGTGGACAATGCTAATTGAACAAACATAAAATAGGAAAATAAGTGCCCCTACGTGGAACAAAGAAGAAACAATAGAAAAAGATAGTGCCTGGGAAGATTCTTCCCAAGAAAGAAGATTGTGCCTGGGAAGATTTTTCCAAGAAAGAAGAAGATTATGCCTGGGAAGATTCCCTGGAAAAGATGCTGGAACCAGGACCGGTGATCTCTTTATCTCTGTCTTTTTCTCCGTCTTTTCCTTTCTCTATCCCTCAGTTTCTCTTTTCTCTTAGGATTGTTAAGTAACAGTTAGAGTTGTTAAGTAACGACCTTAAGTACGACCTTAAGTACCGCTTGCCATAAGTTGTTCTATACCTGTTGTTAAGTAACACAATGCGTACCTCACCACTTGCCATAATTTGTTATATACCTAACCAATTATCGTGGACTTGTTAAGACCTATACTAACCATTTGGGTAAGCTAATAAATGTTTCTATATGGACTTTGAGATTTATCTCACCTTAGTTCGCACTGTTGAGAATTTACGAATCTGAAGTCACTTACCCTCCCTCTTTACTGGGAGTAGGATGTGACAGTGTGTGAAGGATCTTGTTTGGAATAACTATGTTTGGTTTGTTTTGTTTTTTTTTTTTTCTAAAGGGAGAGGATTAGGTTTTCTTCATACACAGGCTTTGGGATCTGAAGAACTGGGACAGTTCATTTGCAGGTGCACCTTTTCAGCCCCATAGGCTGATTTGAAGACTATCTGCTTTGGGAAGTGTATGAACTCTGTCGCTTAGCAACCACCCTCCCTCTTCTCCGGGTAACAGGAGGATGCTCTGCGCATGCATGTGCACTGGTAATCTGGTTTTCAGACCGCAGAAGGCCTTGTTGTGATAGTCAGCCAGATCATACACAGAGATATTTCGCAGACAATCAGTTTGTTTGAACTCAGCACAGGCAAAATCTGAACCAGCTCCTTTTAATATTCAGTCTCCGATCTGGAAATATTTGAGATCATTTTCTTTTTTGCTGGGAAATCTAAGGGAATATTACCTGGGCAGTGAATTCCTAGTCCAAGTTTTTACTGAAGAGTCAGTTCCAAACTGTGGGAAGTCTTGCTAAGGTATCTAGGATGTTTTTTGACAACAGAGGGAACTGTGAAGAACATGTAGCCACAAAACCAGAGTTATTACTGTTGCACGGGACTGAACTGAAAGATGGCCACTTAATTGTTTAAGAAACACACAGGGTTCACATGATGATTTTTTTTTCCCTCTGGCCACTTGTCAGAAGTGTAATGAAGCAGTAGTGAATTGGTTATGTATCTTTGTGTTTGTACTACCTACATGGCTGCATGCTAGTCATCTGTTGCTGATAGGTATAAGATGTACACTAGATGGTGCTTGCACAACACAAGGAGCAAAAAGTGCATCTGTCTCAAGATGTGTCAGCAACTCAATGCTCCACCTCCTCCCTGAGTATTTTCTGTGACGTGCACTCTGTTCCATTAAGTGGAGTCATGCAATTAAATATAGAAGATTCATGAATGATGTAAAAAAATAGTTATTTTCTATTTCATTGATCAATGCAATAAAAAGATAAAAGCACTCATTTGCATATCTGTTTACATGTTCACACATGCTCATACACAGTCTTGGTATCTCCAAGTTTCTAAAGACAGAAAGCTGGTATGATGAAGCATTTTCTATATTGTTTTAAAGAGCTACATATACACAGAACTGAGATGAAAGAAAAGGCTCTTTTCTGTATGCTTGTACAGTGCTTAGCACAATACAGGTCTTAACTAGTGTCTAAAATCTAGCATGAACTACCAGAAATTTTGGAAAAGAAGAAGAAGAAAAGAAAAAAAAAAAGAAAAAAGAAAAAAGAAAACCCTGAATGCTGAAAGAAATAATCTCTGTGCACTATATAAAGACATATACGTTGCGTAAAAGCTTTTTATATAACCTTGGGACATTTGAAAAATCAAAGGGAAGAAAATCTGAATCAATCATTATTAAATTTCCATGTGCTCCATAAATCTTCTATATACCAACAAAGAATGTCTTGGATTTCATTCAAAAATACAAATAAAAAATTTCAAAAATTATTGAAAATAATTCAAGTGTCATCAATATAATAAGTATGCTCACCGTACCCCAACTAAAATAGCATAAACACACTACCAAAACATACCATATATTGATTCTTGGTCCATTGTTTTTGAAGTTCAGACACAGTAACAGCTTACAATAGTTTAACATCCCAGTTAAACATGTTTAACTCTAAATTTGTTTAAGGATCTTGCTTATTTCAGTTATGTCTGGAGGCTCATATACCTGGAATGTGGTCTAAAATCAAATGTAATTACTTTCAATGGATGCACATTTTGAGCAAGTCTAGCTTTTGGACAGTGCAACAGAAGTGGATAGCAGAGCTGGGAGGAAGGAACCAGAAAGAAGAGAGAAGTTGAGACAGATTGGCTTGGATTGGTGCCAACATGTGAACCCAAACATCCCAAATCAAACTGTGCTGCCAAAACACAAACAAGAGCTAAACAACAGTTTCTGCAGTCTTCTAATACCTGAGACCATGGTAATCCAGGTATTTGTAAGAGGAACAGTGGTGGCAAGCTATTCTCTGTGTTTCATTACATGGGATAGGATATAATGAAGACTGGGGTAGTGGATACGGCTGTTCCAGGAAGGCTTGTGCAGGTGCATGCCAAGGCCAAGTTACTGAAGGTGTAACAGAAGCAGATAAGCGAAACCAATATTAACGAATAGGTTTTCAACTCTCAGGATAAGACAGGCATTTCATTCGGCTGTGTTTTGATACTAGCTTGCCACGATTCCTTGGCTGTCCTGTTTTATTTTTTTTCTAAAATCCAAGGAGCTTCAACGGCTTCACTGTAAAGCAAGAAGATGGTTTAAAATGGGCCAAGACACACTAGCTTCCAAGTAGCCCATCGTGGAGCAGGGACATGCCAGACTGTGCCTGTACGTGGATTTTGTTATTTAGAAGAGCAATAACACCTGTTTTCCATTTATGCAGCAGAATTAGCAGTTGAGCTCCAAACTTGGCTTCTATGATTCTTTCTGAATCCAGGAGGGGTCAGATGCCAGGTGCTGGCTTTTGCAGCTGTGTTGCACAGGATTTAGCTCAGGTTATTATATGCTGTATCAGTTCTAGTTACAGGCAGTCCTGCTTTCTTGTTCTGTTTCCCCCCATTCCTTCTGCTTGCCAGCCTTCCCCTGCCTCCCCCCATGTTCTTGGTCCAAACTGGGAATCAGACATCTAAACCTGGTAAAATCCAGAAGTATCTAGGTAGATCCAGATCTTTCCAAGACATACAGGAAGGTCAAGAAGATTTCCAGAGTGGGGCCTGAGTGTTTTTGTGGGGGTGGATGGTGAGAAGCAGCAGGGAGGAGGGACAGGGAGAAGGCGTACTGTGAGTTTTCATGATTCAAATCCAGTAAGTGTATCACATCAGTCATAGGAGAAATAAGTGCCTTGCAGCTGGAGCCAGGGTGTCTGGACCATCTGACTTGGCATCTCCCTCATGTTGTTGTAGCCTGTTCAGTTGATAGATAAATAAGGAAATAAGTAAATCTTACCCAAGCAAAACAGACACACCCGTGTATTACACAAGGTACACTGAATCATAGACATCAGCATTTCACTGTCTGTGTCCATTGGAGGGTGGGAGCTCATATCCTGCAGCAGGGCAGTTAAAATAATCAATGAGTGCGTGTTGAGTCCCCAGAAAGAGGATCGGGGGGAGAGGAAGGGAGGGAGAGAGGAAGAGAGGGAGGGTGTGGTGACTGGGGAGGGGGGATGGGAGGTGGGAAAGGTGCTGATTTCAGCCCTGTAGCGTCAGGATTGCGTCAATTTGGGTTTCAACCACGTCTTCAGTCCTCGGAGCGGAGCTACTCAGAAGAGCCAAAACAGGAAGGGGGTTGCAAATCAGTGTGCAAAGGGGAGGACCGCGGCTTCCCCTCCCCCCTCTCCTCCAGCCCCTTGCAGCCTTCTCCTCCACCTTCCCCACCGCTCGTGTCTCGGGGTTGGTTTTTTTGTTGGTTTTGTTTGTTTGTTTGTTTTGGTTTTTTTGTTTTTTAAATCACGCTCGAAAAGACGGTTGCCCGGGCGCTGTGAGAGCGGAGAGCCGGAGGGAAAAGGAGCGCAGCGCATTCGGGGCTCCGGGCAGGTCTCTCGGTACCCGGGGAGGTGGCTCCTGCTTCCCGGACGGCGGCTCCAGTACCGCGGACAGAAGCTCCAGCACCGCGGACAGCTGCTACAACACCGCGGACAGCGCACGCCGCCAACATGGCTCCGATCGCGGCCAGCCGGCAGCAGTTCGGTAAGCACGTCCTGGCCCCAACTCCCCGCCCGCCGGGCTGGGGGCTGCTCCCCTCCCCAGGCGAAGTGCACGCAGGCAGCCTCCGCTGAGCCACCCTGCGCCTCCCAGCACGCAGCTTGTTGGGAGAAACCTGATTTCCCCCAGTTCTCTTCAGTCTTGGAAGTTCTGTGAATTTGCTTTCTTTCCCTTATCTGTCTCATTCGTCCTTCCTCCCTACCCGGTCCCCCTTGGTAAAGCACCAGGAGAGATGAAGATGTTTGTGTAGGTGTGTTTTCAGATCACATATGTTTTGAGACTGTTTTCTCTGTCTTGGTTAAAGTACTGTGGCTTCAGATTCTAATGATGTAAATGCAGCCTGTGCAAAACAGAAAATCTTTGTTCAAGTCATTCTTGGAATAATTGTCATTTTTTTTTTCTTGTTGTAGAGAAAGACTTGTCAACCATTAGTTAAAGTGAAAGGTGGTCTTGTAAAGGGCATTGGTAGGAAGATGAAAATACAGGATCCCAGTGTTTATGGCTAAACAGCTGCATCTTGATCAACGTGGGTTCAATCAGAATAGCAATAATAACAAGGACTTTACAGTTGTGTTATTTCTATACACTAGATATATGGTGATTAACTTTGATACTAGAAGTTTCAGAAATAGTCATATATGTGCACTTACAGGATAGGTACATAAATAGCTTTACTCAGAAAACCAGTAAGTAGAAGTGTTTCTGAACTCTGCTTTACAAATATTGACTCTAGCCTAGATTATAGTTGTTTTAGCAGTGGTTTAATTCAAGGATCATTCAACTGACTTAAGTGAAGTGACTCCAGATTTATATCACTTAACTGAAATAATAACTTCACCCAGAATCAAATGGTAATGTTTCCTACTAATACACTGCCTTGAATGTTAACCAATTGACTTACGTTATGACAACGGCAAGAAATTCAGATTGCAACATAGTAAGTTGTAAATATAAAACCATTTTTGCTACCATTACATCTTCTTTCCTACCCCACCCACTTGATGTTTCTAACCCCACTTGTGACATCATGCTTATCTAATTACTTATTTAAGGAAGATAATTAATATTTTAAACACCAAATGGATTCTACCACTGCCTTCAGTAGCTGTAGAATTAAAATATGGCATAATTTCCATTACTGTAAAAAGTCTGTCATTTAATGAAAAAGTATTGTAAATGTGTAAATCATTCTTAAAAGCTATTAAACTATTCTGATTCCCCCCCCCCCCCAATTAATCCTTGCTTTGTACCTGTATACCATGTATATTTAAATTTCTGCAGCCCAGGGAATTCTTGAAACTCAGAGGCATGTACTTAACTTTGAAAAAATACTTTTTGCTTATGTATATAATTTTCAGTCATTTCATTAAGTTCTTACAATTAAGTATGTAGACTGATACAGCTTGTAGGCAAAGTGAAAGTGAGATTAATATTATCAGAAGAAATTAATAGCCAGGCCTGATCCTTTCTGTGCTGGAACATTATGTCCTACTTTGCTCTGACGGTATTGTATTTTTTTTTTTTTTTAGTTATCCCACTAAAAAGCAAAGGTATAGTGGCTATCTGACCAGCTTTTACCTGGATGAAACTGATTTAGTAATACATAGAGGGGGATAGTTTTATTTTTCTCATCCAGAACGATCTGCTAATCATTTGTGTGAGAAACAGAACTGTTACACAATTGCCTTTATGTATAAACAATGTCATCCATTAACAGGCTACTGGTCTTCCACTGTTGCAGGGAGTAAAGATTAAGCTTTGATTGTTACATTGTGGGAGGTTTAAACTCACTAAGTCATGTTACTTATGGGCAAAATTGGATTTCCAATTAGTTGTGCTCATTTGCCCCTTCGATGCATGCTTTGAAGGGCTAATGATACTCTATATGTAACTAATGTATCCACATGACAATTCAGGTTATAACACTTGCTCAGTTTTCTCTTTGTTCAGTTTAAGCCTAGGATTCATATTAAAGTAGAAGAGAATTATGTTTTAATGTTTTTCTTATACTCCTAAAAAGTAGTAACCTTTCTCATAAACTCCGCGTAGTTTTGATTCATAGTGTCTTAAATGTAAAGCTTAGTGGTTGTCAAGGATATGCTTAATCATTTTTGGCTTCGGACTCACATGTGACTGCCCAAAGTCACTCACATCCATCTGAAAAAGACACTTGGTATATAATTATTCTAAATTTTCTTTATAGACTTCACCCTGCAAAGTGTTGAAAATCCCATTGAAACTGTTGAGTGTTATAGCCTCCAATTAAACTCAGTTCTTTCAAGACATACCTCCAGGCAATTATGGGATCAGACCATAAAAAATGAGTTAATTGAGTGTACAAAGTATGCTAAGAAGCAGTATGAAAAGCAGACAATGTATCTATAAGTAATGCGTATTTCAGAATCTGTTTTATCTAACCAACAGAGCTTCATAAACTCAAAGCTGAAACCTTCTGAGATCTGGTATTACTCACAGACATATAAACTCAAAAACTACACACAGAGGGATGAGATAGTCGAGCAATTACTAATGGTTATTACTCTTAGGATGGGAATAGTATTTTCCTCCCAAACACTCTATGTATGGAAAAATACTAACATAACAAGCATGCCTTTGTATGGGACTACACACTCATGCCTGCAGGTGGCGAGCAATATGTACAATGCAAAGCACTTTCAGTCTGTCGATTCTGCTGCTATTACCGTCTCGTATCAGTTTGTTTTAGTAAATTATTACTTTATTAAATATCACAAAGAGACCAAGGCATTGCTTCTTATGTACTTGTTGCTATTTATTTGATTTGCAGATGAAATTCCTACAGTGGTTGGGATCTTTAGTGCATTTGGCCTTGTCTTCTCTGTCTCCCTCTTTGCTTGGATCTGCTGTCAACGTAAATCTTCCAAATCCAATAAGACCCCTCCATATAAGTTTGTCCATGTTCTGAAGGGGGTTGATATTTACCCTGAGAATCTCAACAGTAAGAAGAAGTTTGGAGCAGATGATAAAAATGAAGCAAAGAACAAATCAGCAATGCCAAAGAATTCTCTCCATCTTGATCTGGAGAAGAGAGATCTAAATGGCAACTTCCCCAAAACAACCCCTAAAATCCAGAGTTCTCCAGGTCTTGAAAATTTGTCTCCTAAGCACTTTGCAGAAAGGAAGAAAGACTCAGTATCCCCTGATAGTTTAAAATCCATCACTTCCCTGTCATCTGAAGATAAACAAGACAAGTTAGGAACTCTCTTTTTCTCCTTAGAGTACAACTTTGAGAAAAAGGCATTTGTAGTGAACATCAAAGAAGCACGTGGGTTGCCAGCAATGGATGAACAGTCAATGACTTCTGATCCCTACATCAAAATGACAATCCTGCCTGAGAAAAAGCACAAGGTGAAAACCAGAGTGCTGAGAAAAACCTTAGATCCAGCTTTTGATGAGACCTTCACGTTTTATGGAATCCCCTATAGCCAAATTCAAGACTTAACACTGCACTTTATGATCCTGAGCTTTGACAGGTTTTCCAGAGATGATGTCATTGGAGAAGTCCTCATTCCCCTCGCAGGAATTGAATTGTCGGAAGGAAGGCTGCTAATGGACAGAGAGATCATCAAAAGAAATGTTAGGGTAACATATTTTTTATTTAAACTTTAAAAGTGTTGTGCTAGTGTTAGCTATGATTCTTATGTAAAGCTGCTAGCATCTTGGAAAGAAAAGGGAACAAGTTCATCATGCAAGTCATTGAGATATTTTCATAATGGCAGTATGAGGATGCAATTACACAAATGTAATAAAAGAACATTACAATGAGCATGTTGCAACAAATTGCTAATGTCCTAAAATCTACTTCCTTATTCAGCTGGTCCAGCAGGTTTGAGTAGACCCATTTACATTAGCTCAAGTGGCCTCAGTCCACATTAATTTGCTTTAAAAGGAAATAATGCAAAGATTTATATATTATTACCCTTCTCCCCCCCGGCCCCTTTCTGTTTGAAATCACTCTTTCTTAAATTTTATTGAAGTCAATGTAAATCTTGCACTTCGAGTACATGGTTTTTATAGCAGATTCTTAAAGAATGCAGAGTAGTTTTAGTTAAGGAATTGTAACCTGTTAGAGACCATGTTGTTGATGCAGTAGTATGTTCCTGCACTTCAGTGCTGTTATTACCTTGTCTCTCAAGAATTGTTCCGCAGCCCTACTAAGGTTAGCAAGACATGAGGAAGAAGGCAAAGCCTTACTGAAGTCAATGGCAAAATATTGACTTCACTGGGCTACAAATATTTTATATCATTTTGTCTCATTTCAGAACGTAAAGATCATTTACAACCATCACAGCTGAACCACAGAAATGCACATGCATCACACACACGTCTCTTAATCTCTACTAAGGAAGTGGAATGTGTATTGACTTTC
This sequence comes from Larus michahellis, assembly GCF_964199755.1. Classification (NCBI taxonomy): domain Eukaryota; kingdom Metazoa; phylum Chordata; class Aves; order Charadriiformes; family Laridae; genus Larus; species Larus michahellis. The sequence continues at coordinate 6,053,743 of NC_133930.1, forward strand.
AATTTGATTGTTTTCAAAGAGCAAGCATGCTGCCAAATCAAATAAATGTCTACCAGACAACATACCTATAACTAATACTGTTATTTTGCAATTCTATTGCTATATTACACCAACTATAACTATGTCACCGATATTTTGTTGATAACTCATTGGGTTTTCTGGCATATGAGGTATTATTTTTGGTTGTTTCCCTTGCCTTCCTCCTTTATGTGAAATAAACTACTCCTGCAAATTCAAATCTAATAATCATAGAGAAAGTCCTTGATCTCATCTTTATATCATGTATATTATGTTACTTTAGAAAGTGTCAGAGATAAGATTTCACCAACTGTTCGAATTCTTCCTGTTTAAAAACATTTTACTGAAGATTTTTTTAATTTACCTTTATTCAATTATTTTTTTTTCAATATATCTGTAGAGAATTTTTGTTTTGCTTGATATCTCTTTCACTGAGATTTTTTTCTCAGGATGTAGGATTTCATTTCTACTCTCTGAAGCTAATGATGTCATGTCAACCTATACGTTCACTTATTTATTATTTATTTTTGTCCAGTCTAATAACCAACCATAAGAAGATATATATAACTACAGTAGAGGGAAATGATATTTGCTATGTAACGCAGTATAACTCCATAAGTTATATCCTTTTGCACCATTTCAGAACATACAGTTATGTGGCATTTTATAAATCTTCTTCTGGTTTAAAGCTTGGTCAATGTAATTGCTTATAAATAGTCTTATTTCTTTTTTCTTTCATTTCCTTAGAAATCATCTGGGCGTGGAGAATTACTGATCTCTCTCTGTTATCAGTCTACAACAAACACGCTCACTGTGGTTGTTTTAAAAGCCAGGCATCTACCTAAATCTGATGTCTCAGGATTATCAGGTAATGGTTTTACTAATGAATATGCTCTAAGAATATAAAACAAACAGACAGAAGACAGCTGAAATGTGGCATTTCAAAGACTAAAAATAGTCCTTTATTATTTGCAGCCTATTCATTTTATTCATATCTAGGTTCATATCATTGCTTTATTTTCCAGGGTATGTATTTTACAAATTTGTTTTTCAATCACATGTTAAAAAACCATGACATCTATTAGCAGTGGAAACCAATGAGTTTTGTGATTTTCTTGATCGCATCTGCCATATATATGGGATGTTGTTTGCAGACAATAAAAGCTTTTATTTGTGACAAAAAAACCCAGTTTATTTATAGAAGATCAGTATTGAGTGAGATCATCATATGGTTTATTTCAGCTGAGCAGCAAGAAAAGCAACCAGTTACATCTGTGCCGAATTTGGCCCACTGAGCACTAATATTTATTTGGCAAGGTGAAAAGGTGAACTATGTCAGTGCTGGAAGCAGGTTGTAACATAACACACATGCTTTGTCATGAGCTGTACTTGGAATGCACTAAGAAGGAGCAGTTTTTGTATTCCCTTCTCCTGGCCTTGTTCTGTTTTGCATTCTGTGGAACCTCCTTTGAAACCAACACTAGAATTGCACTTAGATGCACATTAATGCCAGATAACATAATAACAGAATAAAATTTAATGTACAATATACAAACAATAAGATGACACAAAAAGAACAGTACACCACAAAAACTGTACAAACAAAAGACTATACAACCTATACAAAAAAGAACAGTACACAGCAAAAGACTGTACTGCTGTTGATTATAGGACTACCACTCTTTCATTTCACAGGATTTTTTAAAAGGAACAGAAGAGGAAGTAGTTTTGGGAACCACTGAATCATAATTAGTACAGCCAATAATACAGTCTTTCTACTTATCATGCCAAGAAATACTGCAATTTACCTAGAAAGTTAACTCATCCTGTATCCAACACAACAAAGCTATAGATAACTCCTATTTATAGGGTGGAGTTCCATTGAAATCCTCCTACATACTGTACTCACAACAGTCTTTATTTCCTCTATGATGTTCCCCACAGCCCAACATAAATCTTGGACAAGAAGGAGGGTGAAATGATGTTTCTATGGGATCAGCTAAACAATTGCATAACTCCTTAGGAAACAATTGCATAATCTCCTTAGGAAGACGGGAACTTTATTACTCAGAAGTTGTTCCATTCCCACAAACTCCTTGGTTTCCTTGATCACTGGTGTTGAGGTCTCCTAACAGATCTAATAAAATCAAGAGGAACATTCTAGCCTTATCTAGTAGATGGCCAGAAGTAACAGTAAGAAAATGTCCTTTAAAGAGAAATGAGCATCAATGTGAATCCACTGATGGATATTGATGCTGGTATTTTTAATGCTTGTGTGGCATATAGTCATTCCAAAGCAAATGACCATTTTAATAACATTAAACCCTATTTTTAAAATGTGTATTATGGTGATCGGGTATGGAAATGAAGATGTATTCTATCATGCCTTAGTGCTCTTAAATTAATGTCAGCTCAAGGAAACAAAAACCTTTTCATCATCTGACCATTTCAGTCTCATAAGTTTGGTATAGCGTTTCTAAATACGGTTCAGTTTTAATTTTAATTTTAAAAAAAGTAGTCAGCTGTTCTTGATGTTTATTAGCTGATTGTTTACATAGACTCTCTTGCTTGACTGGGTTCAGTAGAAAGGATTATGAGGAACACAAACACTCAAAGCTGGTTGGCAGCTAAAAATATGGACATTTTCCCTTAACTTCTTCAATAGCAGTACAGTACAGACATAAAATCAAGCACAAATCCTAACAACAAACACACCCTTACGTTTAAAGTTTAGTGTTAAATTTGTTCAATGAATATTGGTGGGAGCAATTTAATCAAGCTAATTGACTTTGCTAAAACCACAACAGAAATGAATCATGTCCATTCATCCATTGTCTCAGCATGAGCTTATTCTTTCCTTTCTGAGGCTTTTCTTTGCGTAAGTCTTATTAACACTAATGATTATCCCCTACTGGTAGAAGACGTGAAAAGCAGATTTCTGTTGCACATAAATATGTAATGATACATATTTGTCAGAGTCCATTAGAATTTTGTAAAGATATTGCTAGGGTTAATGGACCACAGGGCAGGATTTATCTCATGAAGGAGAGACGTCTGTTTGGTCAGATGAATCATGCCTTAAATTTCACTGTCTATCTTGATTACATCTTTCATTATCATAAAGGACCTTAAAGGGAGCAATTCAGGCGTAAACACGAACATTGGATGAGATGAATCATCTTTAATAAATTGAAACATCTCCTTATTGTGATGTAATTATGTTGCTAACTTATAAAATTTACCATTAACTAGATCAAGGAATTTCTAAATGATGCTGCTCAATAACTAATCTGTGCTCTTTCTTTTCTTTGCAGACCCTTACGTCAAAGTGAACCTGTACCATGCTAAGAAGAGAATTTCTAAAAAGAAAACCCATGTGAAGAAATGCACCCCCAATGCCGTGTTCAATGAATTGTTTGTCTTTGACATTCCTTGTGAGGGCCTTGATGATATCAGCATTGAATTTTTGGTTTTAGATTCAGATAGGGGGTCAAGGAATGAGGTCATTGGCCGGCTAACCTTGGGATCTTCGGCAGAAGGAACAGGTGGAGAGCACTGGAAAGAAATTTGTGAATATCCTAGGAGACAAATTGCCAAATGGCATATGTTGTGTGACGGTTAGCAGCTCAGAGAGGGTCAGAACTTGAAAACTACATATATTTCCATAGGCAAGGAGCAGGTTTTTTTTCTTTGCTATGTATAATTACAGGCTTGTAACTACAGGACTTTTTTTTGGGGGGTGGGGGAATAAAAGCTGGATTGAATTATCAGAACAGAAGGTAACTAAATTTTCACAGTAAATAAAGGAACTTCTATTTCATTGGAATTTAACATAATTGGATGAGATTCATATTCTTCTGGAGTTTAAATAGCCTAAAACTTCTGAAGGAGTATAAACTTCAATAAGAACACACTATGTTTTATGAAAAAGTCACTGGAAAACTTATTATTACTGTTATACAGAAGAAGATAACCTCATTAAAATATATTGGTAGATCTAAAAAAAACACCTCTGGCATATTGGAGGAAGGGGCTGAGTCTGTAAAAGCCATGGGCGATGAGGGTGAGTAGGAGGGGAAATCCTTCTGCCCCTCCATCAAAAACCTTCTTTTATGAAAATTCAATCATTATTTATAAGTTTTGGTTACTTATACTTTGATCATCCCAAAGACTGAAGAGATTTTCAGCAATTTGCTTCACATATCATATCATGCGCAACTAGTTGTTTTATGTGTGGAAATACTGTATAATTATTTACACTTGGATTTTTTAATATGTATATTAAAAACTTGTTTTATTACAGTGACCGAAATAGACACATTCCACAAATCGTTGAGTAAGTTAACATACATTGTTTTGTTAAAAGGGCTCCTTTACGGGTGACTGCACATGTTATAGTATAGCTAGAATTTGGAATTAGATATGGCTTGCGTGTTTTTCCTCTAGCAAGGATTACACTTCAAGCATTTCAAGCTATGGGAAAGCATTTCTTTTGAGATGAGGTGACAAACATGACATTACAGTCAATGACCTCTCACCACTTATATTTTAAGCCATGCAGTACTACCTAAAGAAAAGTTGTTTCTTCTTGTGTTTCATTAAAGAGGAAACAAAATAGTGAGACAGAAAACAAGACCTTATTCTGCTGTTTAACTTCCTGAACTACATGAGTAATGCCATTACAGTCAGTAAGACTACACCCAACATACAAAGTTTAATGCATTTTAAACTTTTGCAGGAGAAGAAACCAAGCTCGTATAATTTATCCAATATTATGTTAGACAAACTACTTGAAAAGTGCATTTCACTTAGATTATATGCATTATTGTCCATTACTGATTGTGCTGAAAATTTGTGGTGGTAAAGGAAAATAACATTCTGATTTCATGTTACTGTGATATATGTATGTTTAAACTGTGCCAGGCTAGGTCAGTATCAAGTGTAACATAAACAAATATATAAATAAAGCATTTAGACCAGTGAAATTTACTCTTGGTCACACCAGATAGATTTTTTAGGCTGTCAGAACTATAGCACAACTATAAGCAGATTATTTCCTAAAGTTTGTACACTGGTTTCTGATACAGAATTGTTTGCAAATATTACTCATATCATTTTCAATTGCAATACATATAAAGAAGAATATGATGATGTTAGTTGTTGACATAAGAAGGATTTTAAAAGTGGAAAACCATTTTCAGTATTTTTGCAAACGTCATTTTGTCATGTGTAATGCTACTGAAGTGAATGAGACTACTTGGGAATTACGGTATTGCTCAATGCGAATAAAGGTAACAGAATGGGCATGCCAGGTAAAAAAAAACAACCATACATTGGATGTCAAATTACTCTCATTAAGTAACAGATCCAGGTCTTATTCAAAACTATTGGGGATTTATTGTCGACTTTACTTGTTCTCATATAGCTAAATTATGTTTGCAGTAAAGGACACTGAAATATGAAATATGCAAGTAGACAAATAGTACTGGAAGAATTCTGTTGAGACTCTTCCAGGTTTTGTGTCAGTATTTTCTCCAGTTTTTTGAGAATGTGTTTGATATAACAGTGTTTATAAAGTTCTGTAAAAATACATTTTCAAAATACATAAACATGCTTTTTATGATAATGCTCAATGTAAAAAACCTGCGTATTGTATGTATAAAGGAGAGGAATCTTTTTTTGATTATTTCTTTAGAAAGCTGATTAACTGCTTAAGGGCTAGAGTTTGCCAGCCACATTCAAGCAGAGCTAATCCAAAGCCACCATGCTAAAGGAAAGATGCCCACAGGCTTCAGTGGGGTTTGAAGTGCAATCACAGAGTAAAACTCTTCCTGTAAGTCAACCCAGCAATATCAATGGGACCATGGATAAGGGGAGACACAGTTTGATCTGATGGAGGCTGGGAGAATTTAAGTGATTACCACACAATCAGGGTTGTTACAGTTTCTAGTGAGGAAAGAACTTTACACTGAAAGTGATTGCATGAAAGAGAGTAGGACAGCTTGTAATTAAAAGAAAATGAGGTTTTGTATATTGGCCCATAAGTAGTACATTAACTCTACAAATGAGATGACAGGAGTCATCTGTCTCCAACGGACAAAAATTCTGACATCAGGAGAAAAAAATACACCTATTTGAATTAATGATGGGCTGTGATCATCTTTCATTTTGCATCTAACAAGTCGTTATCAATTTTTTTTTTTTCAAGTTTCGATAACAGCTTCAGAGTTAATATTTCTACCAGCTAAATGGCAGTTGTTGGTGGGGGTAGGGGGTAGGAATGGGAAAGGGAAGAAAAAGCATTTTTATTAAATCTAAAAAAACCCTGTAAATAGAATTTCATTTTTCATTTAAAGTGATGTTCAGCTTGGAAAGTTGAGTAAAGACGACTTGTAACACATCTGTAAACTAGACAAGGCAGGAGCGAATGTAGACCTGTACTGAGATGAGAAAATTCTGCTGTTTTATAAAGTATTCAGTTCTCATTGTGAATATCTTGAACTCTGTTAAGGATACCGTACTGTATTAAACATGTAAAAAAAATGATGTTTGTCTAAGTAGCTTACAAAAATAGTAACTCCTTGAATGGGAGACTATCCACTTCTGGGGATCTGTCGTAACTAAATACCTGATTTGTTATGGTGTTGTAACTTAATAGACGTTATTTGAGAGGAAGCATGGTGTATGAGATTTTGTAAGTTATTTGTGCTGGTTCTGTATGTTGTGCCATGTGTGTAAGACAAGAATAAACTGCTGCTTTTGTTCATCCCATCCCAAAACAATTATCCCACCAATGTATCTTTTCCAGAGATTTCTGCTCTTGTTCGTATTCATGGTCTACTTTCTCATGCTTCTATCAAAAAACATTTGCCTTGCAAAGTCTTCCTTTTCTTACAGATGTGGACTAGACTTCTTCTGCCAAATACTACTTAGGCATACCACATATTCTTTATTTGTATCTTCTTGCTGTATACTTGTCTTTAATTGTACTGTACACTCAGGTGTACCTGAGACAAGGACCACGACAGAAAATCTGAGTCCTATGTAGGCCCTACAGGGACTGATATACAGAAGTAAAAAGGAAAGGATTCTAGCAAATAAGCCAGAAGTAGTAATATGCAAGTCACATTACTATTGGAATCCCGGTGACATTCCATTTGTTTTCCAGAAGGAAAAAATTTCCTTTGGACAATCACATTGTACCACTCTTACTTTCTTTGATGTAAGGAATTCATGTCAGGCACCAGCTTGTCAGATCAGTCTGGAAGCTAAGGTAGAGAAAGAAACCCCTCAAATGCTATACAGAAATGCAAACTCTGCTTCTGTGATCTCTAAGGTTATTGGACTTTTTTACCAGCACAGAACCTAAAGCTAGTAAAGGAAGAACGCAGTTGCAGCTGAGATACACATTGCCATTTAACGAGTCCCATTGTGAGTCTACATCAGGGATCCTTGATCCTTGTCACAGAAATCAATGTATAACCATGACAGGATCCAGTAGCCAAATGCATGACATGGAACGTCTTCCATGGGTATAAATTGGTATCTTCTCCCTGGCAAATGTGTCCCTGAGACAGGTATCAAGTGTGAAAGACTGCTCTTTTCCATCCTATGCAGTCACATCTTTTTTCTTCCCTACATTGTACGGTTCTCATAAAACAATGGTGATGCACATGTGTCACATTTCAGACCTTCTTCTTCAGAACAGAGATCAAGAATGTCTGTAGGTTTTCCAACTATAATGCAACTGAGCCTCAGGGGAAGTCTCAAGGCTACTGTCCTGATTGCTATTTGTATCTTAAATTGCTGCAACAGACAAGTCTTGTGAGACTTCACAGAAACCCTTACAGATGTCCTTCTATTTGCAGGAGACGTGCAACATGCTGTGCACGCAGTAATAACAGATAACCACAGATGATTATAAGCAATATTTCTTTTCCTCAAACAACATTCAAATATGTTCCATGTAAGCTACTACCTTCTCCCTGTGCTCTCTGCTTCATGAGGTCTCATGAAGCTGCTGAACCACCCGTGGCACTCTTACAGCTGCTGTGGTGGTTACTGGCACTTTGCTCTTCTGATGACTGCTGAGCAATTACTTTCATTAATAAAGTTCTACCCAGTTCTCATAGGCTTCTCTATAATATCTTTTACTTTCCATGACTAAAAAGCTGTTGCAACATGACTTTGGGTCTAAAGGTTTTGAGGCAGCTTTGGACCACTGATTACAGTTGCAGCATGGCAGCACCTTTTAGTTCAGAAAAAAGAATCAAAGTCAACAAGAAGAGAAAAGGGAAGAGTTAATTTCTTTGCTATATTATTGTTATGCTTGTATTCTTATGCTAGTTTTGCTATTGAACCTCTGAAGTACTTTGCGCATGACCAGAGAATGTCCTGTGGTCACAGAAGTGAATGTTCTGATAATACTGCCAGCAACACAATCAGCCATTGTCCTATCAGATGAGTTGATTTCTGCTTGAGCCTTTCAACCTCAGTAGCAGGACTGAGGAGACACCACCTAGGGCCCCATGTCTTACCCCTGTCCCCGGAACTTAGCAGTCACTCTTGACATGCGTTGGGTTACCCAGCAATACTATTGGTGCCCACATAGAAAAGCTGTAATAGTTCAAGGCCTGGACCAGCCTTGGCAATGTTCTGGGTCTATCCTGACCTCATGGGAAACACCAGACCTCCCAACATATCATCAGGGCAGGTCAGAAGATCTGCCTCCATCCCCAGGTGGAGGGTGTCTCCAGTAAGTTTCACCCTCCTTTTCTCCTCTGTGAAGACACAAGGTTTGAACTCAGCTGTTCTTCTCAGTGATCAAGGCAAGGTACTTGTTCCAAAGTTGCACCTGCTCTTGTAGCTGTTGCCAGAAGTCATAAGCTTCCAGTTTTCCCCACTCTGAAAGCCATATTCCAACAAATGCCAGCTAATTAGTACCATTTGGTGCTGCAAAGCATGCTCTGGTGTACTGAGCCCACTGCTGCGTGACCTCCCAGGAGCCCTACCCAGACCTGCAGAAAAAGGCTGGGCCTCAGTATCCTGTACTATGCTAAATGCTGCTGTGACTCCCATGTCCCCCTCTGCTGCTTGAACTCTCTAAGGTACCAAAATTCCCCAGCAGCCCAACCCCAAAGGCAACTTCCAGCATTGGGAGCATAGCCCAGAACTACCGCTGCATGCTCAGAGACCACTGGCTGTCAGCAGCCACCCACCCAATTGAAATGTGCCACTAATGGCGGCACCTCTGTTCACAGTCCCCAGGCCACAGGGCACCTTGAGGATCCCCTCCAGAGGGGCTCCTCCACAGCCACCCCCAAGTGCCATTGCTCCAAGTTGAGGCTCCTGCCCCCCAAGCCTATCAGCGTCCTGTCTCAGGAGTCAGCAAACCTGGCCAGAAGTGCACAACTGCCCACCCTCACTGTGCCTGAAGCTGCAGCAGTCACAACCATGGAGCTCCCAGGTATTGTAAAGTTTCTGGAACTCTTAACCTGCTTCTCTTTAGAGAGCAGGATGTCACTCACCCTGAAGATCCAGTGGGATTTCTCATTATGAACCTTTCTGACAGTAAGATGCTCTTAAACCATTAAAGAACAGATTGAGCCTGACTGGAAAATGCTCAGCTTCCTTTTGTCCTGATGAAGAAGGTTTTATTCATTATAGAATATTATTCTTTCCCTTTGGGCAGTCTCTCAAGTGTTTTTTTTTAGGTGACTGAGATGTAAGAAGGCATGTAGTTTTGCATTTTTGTAAGTGGACAATGCAGCATTGAGTTGGGTTTAAGTGAAACATGCAGGAATCTAAGGTCCCACTGGGTGACAGGTAAGTGCTGTGTTATTGCAAGCAAGTTTCTCTAGGGCTGTTGTTGCACATAGGGCTAAGGTAGCAGTTGTGTGTAGCAGTACTGAGTTATAGCTTTCTGGATTATGAGTTAATCACAAATATAAATTAGAATAGAGTGTTTGCAATATAAGTTAATGTTGCAAAAAGATCCCTGTCTTTCCTCCGCGTAAGAAATACTGCATTATGAAAGGCTTTAGTTTTTTAAAAAATAGAATACAGAAAAATCCACAAAATCCAAAATGCACAAAGAAGACGCTAAGATTATTTTCTTTTGAAATCACTAGAGAACAAGTACCATTTTAAAACAATATCATTGCTGTTACAATTCTTTTTTTCTAACCAGCCAAGGGTGCTGTATGGTGGTTGCAAGATTTAATTTAGTCTTGAAGACAATCACAGGGATAACCATGAATGTTCTCTGGCAGATCCTGTAAATATTTTACATTGTTTTAAAAACACAACTGATTTTATGGAAACAAGTAAGAAGTATTTCACAGTATCACTAGCAATATTGATTACATTTCAGTAATACTCTCCAAATTAGATTGCCTTTAGGATTGTGTGAATGAAAGTTTTCAGTTGGACACTAATGGATAGACAGGGAAACCTGTGTATGGCTGCTTCTTAGGTGCTGTGTACATTGATTTGTGGGGCAAATAAACGGTATTCTAGCCTCAATTTTCCTTTCAGTAGCATGGGATAAAGCTTAACGACATCAATAGTAGCTAGTAACTTTTGTTATGAATTATTATTTTCACCGTTCTCCAGGGTCGTAATACTGCTCTGGAGACTGCGTTTTCTTGAGACAAATCCCTCAGAGCTGTATGCTGCAATGGGTATATACGCAGAAGAAAATAGCTGTGAATCACAAATAGGCATATAACAATAGAGAACTATCCCAGGCTAAAATCAGAAGGGATATTAAGCAGCAGTAAAAGTTAGAGATAAGTAAATCAATGTGAAGAAAGTGAACGAGTAAAATATTGTCAGCAAAGGAAAGGAGGTAGAAGTCTGAGACTTCTTCAGAAAAAGAAAAAAGCAAGTGTAGTTGGCCTCTGATACACTTTTGTGTTGGTTGCTTTGTCCCTTATTCCCTCAATTAAATCAATACACCCTTATTTTAGCCTGCTCTGATTCACATTAGTTATTGGGCATTTGTTCTAACTTTTAAGTTCACTATGTGTAACCGGTCTTGAATTCAAACAAGGGCTGCAAGGATTGAGTATCACATTTCTTTATATGTACAAAAATTGCCTGAAGGACTACCAAGGCTTTGCTGTTAGGAAGTGCTTGGGACAAGGCTGATGTCAATTCTGGACTGATATGGACCAGGAAGCTCTGTCTCAGGTGTTCCCCTACTATCCAGGGAAAGCACTTTGCTTTAATTCATGATCAGGAGGACCAAAGAGGGGAATTTTGACCTGGAGTACGGTCAGAACAAGAGGTTTGGTTTATTGCTGTGCTCCAGGCTTTGTGAATAAGTACATGCATACCTTTATTATTCTTTTTCCTGTTTGTCAATCCTTGTTTTTGCTGTCCTGGTATATCCTTTTCTTTGACTAAGTCTTCACCCAAATAGACAACCTACTTCTGTTACTCCTTCCACCCCCATTTTCAATAGTCCCAGTTTTGCTACATCCATATCTAAATTTGGAATTTCTGATGAAGTTACCTAGGTAACCTCATCCTCACATGCCTTTACTGATACCTTTTCTTGGACATAGCTGGCTCTTCAAGAGCACAGAAAAGTGCCTAAGTACATGATACAAGATTCTCTTACCCCCTTCTTTTAACCTAATTATAATTGATAACTGTTACCAGAAGACAAATATTTTAATACAGAAAAATAATACAGTCTGAAGACACTGTGGGCTAAGAAAACAGTTCAATTCCACAAGTAAAAAAAAAAAAAAACACACAAAACCAAAAACCAAAACAAACAAAATGACCAAAACCAAAAAAAAAACCACCAAACCCAGACCTTTCTTAGAGTGTTTAGTTCAGAATGTAGAGCAAAATCGGATTATATTGAAGTTTGTCACTACAATCTTTAGCAACCAGAATAACAAAAGCAACAATACGGTCTCAGAGTTTCTACTTTATAAAATTGAATACCTGATATTCTGAAGTCAGTGGTGGCATAAAGGGGTTGTTATGGATATTTTAGTGTAAATTAACAAGTCACCAGGCTCAAGAAAAATATTGACCCTAAGTATTCTAGTATATTATTCTTGGTTACATCTGGGTGTGTGCAGAATCCTCAAGGCAAAGAGCACAAAGAAATGGTGGAGAATTAACCCCAGTGTTCATACATGAGCAGTATGCACGTATCTGATGATCTCTGTTTTATTTTGACAATAACTGACTGTTTTCATAGAGGATGATGGGTCAATCTGCTCTCAGTGGGAAGAAGGCATCAATGCTATATACTTCTTGGAATGATTGTAAAGGTCAATGATAGGACACTTGCAAGCCATATGTAGATGAGCATTGCTAAGAATTGCTATGAAAGTGATCAGGATGGAACTGGTGCTTGCTTGGCATTTTTTGCCCTCTCAATGGTAATTTGCAACATAGAAATATAAGAGAGTTATGATACCCAGAGCTAAAAAATATCTGCAAAAAGATTAAACTGTCATCCAGCATCAATTATTGTGATTAAAACCTGATGCAAAAATAATGCCTGTCCTAGAATCCCCTTGCTGATATCTTTGTTATATATACATGGCACTGCAAAATATCATTCATCCACAGACACTTAACTGAATTAGCCTTTTGCCTAAATCTACAATATATGGTACCTATATAAAGCAGAAAATGCTTGATATGAATCCACTCTGAAATATGGTCCATAATATTGATACAAAACAGGAACAAAGACAATGCAATTAAGAAATTTACAGTAAGTAATTTAGGCCTATAATACCAATTTTCTATTATTTTTTCCTTGTACTTCTGTATTAAATGTCAAAACTGGCCTATAGTAGTGAATGAATGAGAGAATTATGATATGGTATATAGTGTTCATGCCACTTTTATTCTGTGCAATAAATTTAAATGAAATAAATACACATTATCTCAATTGGTATCTGCTGTCTGAGCTGAAAACAAACATGTTCTCCTATAATCTTCATGCTATATTACCCCAATTGTGCTTCATACATTTTTTCCTCCCTTATGATTAAAAGTGTCTAAAAAAGGTATCTTGCACAGTGTCTTCTGGAACCACATTAACTAGCCTGAATTCCTAATTCCTGATTCCATGAGCATGCAGGAATTGCTCTAAACCCAAGAAAACCTGGTGGAAGTTAATTTCCTCTAAAGCAGCCATGTAGATATCTGACTGTGAATGGGGAAGTTAACTTCTGGCCATTGCAACCAGCCCACTATAGCGTCCAATCTGGCTTCTTGCCTGCTTGGGAAGATATGCTGCTACCTGGGTTCATTTCCTAAACATACGTAGGAAGAGTTGTGCTCACTCAGACCACGCAGTCAGCTAGTTTAATAAATGGCAGAAGGTGAAGGATCTAGAGCACAATCTTATAAGGAGTGGCTGAGGGAACTGGGGTTGTTTAGCCTGGAGAAAAGGAGGCTGAGGGGAGACCTTATTGCTTTATATAACTACCTGAAAGGAGGTTGTAGCCAGGTGGGAGTGGGTCTCTTCTCCCAAGTAGCAGGCGCTAGGACAAGAGGAAATGGCATCAAGTAGTGACAGAGGAAGTTTAGATTAGATATTAGGAAAAAAATTGCACTGAAAGGGTTATGAAGCATTGGAACAGGCTGTCGAAGGAAATGGTTGAGTCACCATCCCTGGGGGTATTTAAAGATGTGTAGATGTGGCACTTAGGGATATGATTTGGCAGTGGACTTTGCAGTGTCACGTTAAAGGTTGGACTCCATGATCTTAAAGGTCTTTTCCAATCTGAATGATTCTATGATTCTAAGGAAGTGGGTGTTTATGTAAAAAAGAGATACGGGTTTTGAGAGCAAACACTTCCAGCACTATAAAGACACAGGTGCTATTGATTAAGTGGATGTACTTCCTGCTACCAGTAAATTTTCTTTAAGAAAATTTATAACACATGGTTCTCACTTACCTAGATATCAGACAAATACGTGACTTCACCAGTAAGAACTAGAAGGCACACACTAGAGTGTCATGATGATTAAGTATCTTCTCTGATACATGGAACAGTACAGTAATACAAGTAACAGGGAACACATGACAGAGGAGGTCCTGTGATGCATGGTCCACACCTTCTGCAATGTTTTGGATGTGATCTGTATTCGGAGATTTGTTAAGCAGCTCTGTGTAAGGCCAGAGAATGGAGAAGATCTCTCTACCTAGCATTGTGCTGTGTGACAGAGTGGGAGGTAGGACCCCCCTAAAAGGGTCTTCCTTGAAAAGCTGAATTACACCAGAATCCATATAGTGATACATGGTATTTATCACAAATAGTGATAAAATATTCTCTCAGGGGGAAAAAAATCTAAAAAAAAGAGAGAGAGAGAGAAACAGGTTTTGGGAAACGTAGTTCATTCCACTGACATTTTAAGAAGAGGAAACCTTTTTTTTCTTTTTAAAATAATGTTGAAGATATTTTATTTGCCAAGATGAGAACAAAGTTTGAGGAACTATTTGTGTTTGACTCCATCTTCATTGTTTTGATTCATTTAATTTTTTACACCATTTTTGCAACATTATCAAATTTTCAATATTGTATTTATATACCAATATTAGCAGGAAATATACTTTGTCATTCTGACACTATATAAACAAATTGTTTCAATGTTTCTGAATAAAGTGACTTTTCTATTTATTTGTCTTAACAATGGTGTAGATGCAAAGATTTGAAAATTTGGATTGTTTTCTAGTTTCAGATGATAACAGTTTTGGAATATTATTTTTCTTGTAAAACAGTAGTTATATTTTCTGAACATCTTTGTTGCTAGAAATTAGATTCTGCAACTTTAACATGCTTAAAGCAGAATTGAATAACGCCAGCCTATAGATGTGAACAAGCCTCAAAGAACTACTTGGTTTCCAGGCCTTTGCCAAGAGCATTTTTCCATATTAGTGCACTATGGTCTGGAAGGGAGGAGAATGGCATGTAAGTTAAAAGCCTTCTTATCTGTTGTCCTGTAGTAGAAAAAACAGGAATAGAGAAATTTTGGGGAAAGCTATCCTTTATAGACCACTCTTGTGATGGTTGTGTTTCCTAGGGGCAACACAAAGATTTCTTGCAGAGTTCAGGGCTGGAACACTGCTATTTATTTGTGTCTTTGAACTCAGGATTGTTTTGCTGTTGTGGTTAAGAAACATAACTGTTCTCTTATCTTCTGCTTAAGGGCAAAGAGGACTGAGACATAAAGTATTCTGCAAAATTTTCAGGGATTCTTGAACATAGGCTCTTGAGTTTTTGAAGCCCTGTGGCCTAACAAAGAGATGTTATGGTGTCCCTGTGTTCAGCCCTGCAACTCATTGATGAAACAGGACTCGGAGCCTCTGGGGATGCAAGATAGGAGTGCAACACGATGGTAGACACAACATGAAATTGTTATGCAACTTTCCTTCATACAATAGAGCAGTAATACACATACATTTCTAGTACTATATCATGAAGTAGATGAAGCCAGCAGAGCTATACCAGATGGATATCTGAAAACATAACTGCAAACCACTTACAGGTGGTGCTTTTGGATTGTTGGGATTGTTCTACATTTTAGAGTTCAAAATGAAGGACTACTATTTCTTTCCTCAGGTGTTTCACTTTAGCAATATAGTATATGCTATCAACACATTGCCAGAGAGAAACATTATTTACATGGGGGTATACTGTTACTTCTGATAAAACACTAGGCTCCTGAATTACTGAATGAATGATTTTTTTTTTTTTATTTTTATACAATATACAAAAAAAAATACAAGGAGGAAAATGTTCATGTTCTTGATTGCTACAGCTACGGATTTGATAACTTAAGCTGAATAGAAGAAAGGAAGTGCACTGCAGAGAAAAACAAGCAACATAAACAATGGTTTCTCTTAGTCTTTCTGTCTGGCTATTCAAAACTTTATTAGCCCTCATTCATTAAAAGGCAGCAGCATTGAAGTTTACCACAGATATATGAACACTACTCTCCTTTAATATCATCAGAGCAGATCCTTAGAAAGAATAACACACTAGGAAATGCTGAGCCTGAAAGCTATTGGTCATTAGAGACAAAGAGTGTAGGAAACCTCTTATTCTTATGAATTTTAAAAGGGAAAGCATTCATGATCCTAATACACTTCCTCACTCTCTGTAGCTTATTATCACTTAAACGCAAGTACAACATTAAAATTAACTTACAAACTACTCAACTTCCTCTGCTGGCTTTCTGCCTGAATTTATAGGAGTCTTTGTACATTTGAAGTGTTCCCTGTGATCACAGGGGACTAAGCCAATGCCAATTTGGAAATGAAGTTCTCTTTATAAGCTCATTCATGCTTCACCCCCTGCTCAGAGAAGGAATTCGGCTATGATGAGTGATGCCACTCATCAACATCAGACAGAATAGCTAGGGTAGTTGTCTACATAATGCATCAGAAAAGTAAGACAAAATGTTTTTGGTTTTGCATCTTCGATGAATCGACTTTCTCATTTGCTGGACAGGTAACAGATACACTGTGTGCCATTCAGTATGAGAAATAAGACTTGATATTTTAATCAAATAGAAAAACACAGTTTCCTGGCTTTAAAAAATATCTATTGATCATATTTAACAAAAATACTACAATTTTTTCAGAGTAATATGTTTGAAAGGGAATTAGGGACAGCATTTAAAAATACACTTGGAAAAATAATAAAAGGATGATATTGAAAGCTATCATTGTTTTTAAGAACAGTTCCATTTTTTTCACCCCAAAAATTAATAACCTAGAAAATTAACTCCATTTAGAGGGGGACCGTGACTGAAAAGATGGCTGAAAAGATAAAAATGACATTTAAAGTTATTGTAATCATGGCACATGAGTCCTTCATAAAGATGACCAAGCCATGCAATTGTTAATTCAGTGGAAAAACAGGAAACATAGCAGTTATTTTTGGAAAAGATATAATAAGCAATACAGGAATATTATAAAATGATTATAGAATAATATATAGTGAGAATTTGATTCTTAAAATTAATATACTGGATTAATGATATTAAAAGTGTTAAATATTTAATTGCAACAGTTGTATTCATTTGGAAATATATTTTGATCAAAGCTGTTGCAGAAGAATCTTAAGAACCTTATTTAGAGGTTTTTCCACTTCCTTTAATGAGTGTGTGAACTGGATCCCCTTTAGTGATCCCCTTTATCTAGATTCCTTTTTTATAGAAGAGTCATGTAGATTTACAAGGTCATGCTTAACCGCCTTCCTCATAAAGGGGAAGTGACATTTCAGTCATGACTGAAATAGAGACGTTGATTTCCTTGGGCTTTTTCTTTCAGTGGGATTGTGGAATGAACAAATAACTAATACTAGAAGACAAAAATATTGAGGATAATTTAATAAAGAAAGCTTTTGTTCAAATGATACTAACTAATCTTTTAATGAGAAAGGCATGTATTTCAGTGTTTTTATGAATTCTTGTGGAGTAGACAAGATGCTGCTTTTTCGGGTCAGGTGTGTCCAACATTTATGCCATTACTTGGATGAACTGGTTGAATCAATGTTAAGAAGTGCCTTGTTTTGCACTCTAGTTATCCACAAGGAAACAGAATACTGCAGCAAGGACAGCTGAGAGGTATAAAGCTGTCTGCCTCTTATTAACTAAAAAGCAAGTTAGTTTAGAACAGTCTACACTATCCTAAGGATAAGTAGATCCTCTCTGTGAGTATAGTTGATATCACAAAGGACAAAATGTTGTTCAAACTTCCCTCTAATACAAGTGTCAAGTTTTCCACTCGACAGGATGGACCACAACTCTAGCCTTATGTCGCTCCCCTCCCGAGTTGCACAAGGTAGATGAAATAACAGTGAAGAATTCTGCAGAGGTTGAAGTTTTTCAGGTTTAAAAGGAGGGGTATTTAGAAACTAAATAACAACATATTTAGTAGTGATAAACAAAATAAAAGGCAACAAGCTGAAGAAACAGGAGAAGCCATATCCAGTATGTGATGCCTTTGATGAGAAGTGACATTCAGTGACCCCAGAAAGGCTTTCCAGTGCTTAGTTCCAGAGACCAAAGGAGAGTATAATTTGACGGGAGAAATTATTCTCCAAAATGACACAGAAAAGTTATTAACAATTGAAATTTCTGTTAATTTTACCAATGAATTTGCACAAAAAAGTCATGTCAGTAATCAAATAATTTGAATTTTCTGAGCTTATATAGGTTCATTAAAAACAGTAGGTTCATAGTGGCTTTATTGTAGCAGCAATTTGATATGCAAGAGACTTACTACAGAAGGTGATGGACAAGGTGGATTTCTGTAACTAAATTGGGATTGTATGTCTTGACTTTACTTATGGGCCTCCAGAAAAAATCTTCCCTTTACTTGTAATTATTAGACTGCAAGAAAAGACATAAGAGTAATCTTAAAAAAATATATCTCTGTGATTTCTAGAGAGAAACAAAATTGGTACTAGGGTGACCTTTAGAGGGAAATCTAGAAGGCTGTATAATCTGATTGTCAGACTTTACTGCAAGAACAGAGACTCGTATTTATATGCTCAGGCAGGTGTTCATGCAATGATCTGATTTATTCATCCATGCTAATATTGAGAATTATTTGTTAAAATAAAAAACTGGCAGTGTACAAAAGGAAAATACAGAACTGGAAAAGTATGTGTTGTTTAAAACCCCATTCTAACTTGCAGAGAGAAAATACTTCCGTAATTCTCTGCATTGTTCCTGATTTGTTTGTGATTTTAATAGTTTCCCATTATTTTATATTCCAAGGCTAAAAAGCCACACGAATAACAAAAATCCCATTCTAGCTTTCTACTTGAAACAAACATCATAATTTTGCATCTTAAGGGCTGAGGTGAGCCTCAAAATTGCAAAGGGTGTAGAGAGAAGTATTTCCTCTCTTAATTAACTATATTAAGATTAACATTTTTGGTTTTAACAGTCATGGAGCTATAATGTTCCTCTGCATAACAGCCAAGCAAATCATTGGAAAGGCAAAGAGTAGCTATGTTTGTGTTAAATTCAAATGGAACCAAACTGTAAAATGGCTTAAATTGTGCCTGGCATTAAACTAACAGATTATGGATAATGTGTTTGGCCTAATGCCATCCTCTCTACTTGGATAGATGAACAAACACAAAAAGAGTTTCACAAGAGGATGTTTTTGAGTGGTTTTAATGTTTGCAAATAAAGAAGTCTGAAAGCTACATAACTGATTGGGAAAAAGGATAAACAAGTATGTCCCTTGTAGCTAGATAGGCACTGTGCTGTTACTGTATGAATTCTCAACAATTCCACTGTTATTTTCTGAAGAAATAAACGGTCACAAACACAGCATTGTGGCTGAGAAGTTCCTTTGTTGCTCTTCGCAGCTAGACTTCTTGCTGACTCAACAAAGATCTCAGGAAAGTCATATAGATGTTCTCAGCGCACTGGCTCAGATATTGGCTAAGTAAGGTAGTACTGTTTTCCTGGTTTAGTGCAGCTTCATTAAAATGCTTGATGTTGTGTCTAATTGTGAGTTGAACCACAGAGTATAAATAAATCTTCAGAGAAAACAATGAATCAGAGCTTCTAGAAGTTTCCTAGTCAAATCCTTGTCTACTCTATAAAATCAATCAATAGACCAAGTACATTCAATTTAGTCATAGTGAAATAATTTTTCAGTAGAAAGAAAGTATATTGAATTATTTCTTAGGGGCCTTCTATTCTCTTAATTAACTACTCCTCTAAGTGTAGTCTGATTTTTTCTCCTCTGGCTTTTATTTTGAGACAGTAAATGAAGGCTAAGTATTCACAATCTAGCATTCTTAAGGGGACTCCCACTGCAGCCTTGCCTACCTCACTGCAATAATAATTTTTGTTTACCACAAAAACAATTGGTGTTCCAAAAGTGGCTATGGAATTCTTCTATTTTCTGTACAAGGAAGTAGGTCATAGTCTTCCTTTTTTCTCTTTGTTTCACATCAGCTCTAGTAGAGGTACTCATGTAGAGGAGACATGTCCGTTTCCATCCTGTGCCCAAGAATTATCCTTCACTTTTTTAAATTCTCTTGCTTTCCATGTTATTCCCTATCTGGCTAACATACCCAGTTCACCAATCTCAAGTCTCTTCCTAATGGACAAGAATTTATACAGACACGTATCTTTTCTCACTGAATGCTATCTAGGCTTTTTGGTTTATGTGCATTGTTTCTTGGTGGGATTTTTGATTTTTTTTTTTTTTTTTTTTTTTTTTTTTTTTTTTAGTGCTCAGGAAGAGCATCCTAGGCAGAGCAAAAGCAATCCTACATATGCCATAAATGTGTAAGTCTTTAATGGTCTGGAAATCATCTGATTTATGAAATTCCCTACAGAACAGATATTGTGCTGCAAACCTAATTGTTTCATTTGGTGGAGCTTTTCAGTGCATTCTGGAATACACAGTGTTGAAAAAGCATTTAAATATATCAAGTCCAGATCTGCTCTATCTTTTTTTAGTTTTGATTTAAATTAAGAGACAGTGGTGGTAGTGAGAAAATAATATTGAAGTACCATATAGCCTCAAAGGATTCCATTGTCTAGACTGTATAAAAAGTAGGAGAAGCGAAGGTTGTCTTGACAAGCTTATTTTTTAGAAATCAAAGGAAAGAAGGCACAAAGAAATGACTGAAAGCCACTGGTCGCAGGCTATAGGCTTTAACAGGGGAAAAAACAGTGTCAAATTTAGCAGTTCAGTGGTTTTCAACATGTAACCCATAGGTATTTGGGAGAAAGGACAATATTAAACATGAAGGATGGGTAGGTGGCAAGTCTGTTTCCCAGAAGCTCAGATTTTCTATAAAGCATTTGCCCCTTCCCTGGAAAGATTTTAAACTCTGCAATTCAAAAACCAGCAAATATTTTCATTGTAGCCTTTAATTTTAAGCTCTTTCAATAAAATTTTAAACTGGCTAGACCTAGCGTAATAGATTATTCCAGTTCTGATTTTCAATACAGAGTATGGGATCCTCCTCAGAGTCCATTTAGAGGTCTTCATACGTTCCAAGAGACTAAGCTTTCATGAAATCTACTGAGGGTGGTTAGTTGAGTCTGTGAAGATAGAGGGGTTCTTGGATGTTAATGGTTGCTTCAGAATGAGCTGAAATACCTCTGGAGGACTTGAGCTGCTGCTACTGGATAGTCTGGGCCTAATCTAAGTTACATTGTTATTTCTTATGGTATTTCAGGTACAACTTCTCAATTTCATTTACTTTGGGTTTGCTTGATGCCATTGTATTGATCTTTACATGTACTATGATTGCATCCGTCAACACACCTGACATTTGGAAAGATTTAACTCATCTGTTCATTTGAAATTAGTCCACCAGTCTGCCTTCTTAAGCAACAGGGAAATGCACTGAGTTTATCTTGGAAATGTACTTTAAGATAGCATTAGACCCTTTAATGTCTGTCTTAATTTTGACTCTAAAGGAAGTAAAACCCACTATCATACACTGAGCAGTGAGGTTCAAGTGGGACAAATCCCAACCATAACTTTTTTTTTTTTTTTCCTCAGAGAAAGAAAGATGGCTAGATATGTTGGAAGACAATCTTAACTAAACTCCATGGCTTTGCTCTTGATTTCTCAGAGAAATTTTCAGGATGGGCTTTATGACGGGGGGTGGGGGGATGACGGGAGGAAATTCCACTCAGCTTTCCAGCTTTTTCTGAATAAACAGTAATTTGATAGTAAACTGATATAAAATTAATTTGCTATTAACATTATTACATAGAAATATAAATAGTAAATATAGTATTGATAATTACATAGCTTTAGTTATAATTCAAGTCTATTCTTATTTTCGTGTTGTGCTTCTGAACTTAGTTTGGTTTTCTGTGTGTATTTTTAAATCTGTAACTTTCCTATGTCTTCTTAGTACCTGCAATAACTTTCAAAAAGGAAGAAATACAAATCATATTGTCCCATGTAAGCATTGCAGCTGGAGAGCTAGCAAGAGCTATGCTTACAGTCTGCAGACATTTCTGTTACACCTTTGTCTACTCAGTTGTTCATAACTTTCCGACATTCTCAGGCTTCAGGCTACAATTTTATAGTCTTGGCACCACCCTGATTTTTTTTTTTTTTGTTTTTTTCTAAGGCTAAACATAGTAAACAAAGTCTTTTCCTTTAATATTAAGCGGAGCTGCAGCACACTGTGAACACTTTCATCGTTAGAAGGAGAGTTATGTTATTGGATCACATAACAGATGTGCATCATACCTTGTCCTCCAATAACAAGTATCCACTGTTGTGCCTGTGCATACATATCACATGACAGATACAGCCACATAGCTACAGACTACAGCTGCATGAAAAAAGGCTGAATTCTTTTGTTCTACAAACAGCGGATTTGCCAACAGAATTAAATAACTTCTTCTTTATAGTATCTTTCTTGCAGAACTTAGTGCTCCTGTGTGTTTTAGAAGCATCGTTCACAATGTGGGAATACTAATAAATGGGACCATTACAGAACTTGTCAAAGTAGAACTGGGGTCAAAAGTCACCCCATAGATAGAACATTTCCTCATGAACATCTAATACTCTTAAATTGCAGCTCCCTTAATAGTTCATTTCCACATCCAAATTTATGAATCTGAAACTACAGATTCAAATCAGAGGATACACTGTGCTATCAGGGGCTCTCCATGGTGGGCCCATCGTACTATTTGCATTCCTGTTTTTTATCCAGTTTGCTCTGGGATGATGTGAAAGTGGAAAGTGAGATAGAGAAGAGGATAAAGAGGGTATTTCATTGAGGGTATTGATTAAAGCAGAATATATGTAGGCTTCTTGTGGGTGACCTTGTCTCTGTTGTTACCAGCCACACAGGGTCAAGACTCTGTACAGAATCTGAGGCATAAGTCATATTATCTAAGCTTGACAAGCCCTGACAATATAAATTGAACTAATCTTTTTCAAAAAGATGTATTTCTTTGTGTCTCCCTTTGAGGCTTTGAGGTAACTTTCTCTCTGAAAGGATTTCAGTGCCCTAAGTTTTAAACATAAAATTGTAACTGAAAAGGTTAAATAAACGTAAACCTATGGCCTATTAAACTTTTGGCCCAGAAACAACTTAGTATACGCTTTTTAACTTCCCAGATTTTTTTCCATAGTGTGTATACACCTACTTATCACCACTAAAATGGGCTATGCACGGTGATTACTACTTCAAAGAGGTATATTGACACTTTTCTACAGAACTGAAACAGAATAATTTAACAGAAGCATTTTTTTACCCAAGTATATGAGGATTTATAAGGTGTATATTGTACTGAACCAGAAATTCTTTACTGTAGGAGCTATAAAAACCTGTGATCTGCTGACACACCTTGTAACCTGTTTAGATATAAATTAGTGTATTCATGTACAGTGGTTAGAAATAAATTTTAAATTTCATTAGCAGGTCATTATTAGTGATCATTTTAATACCAAGACAAGGAAGTGTAAGTACAGAATCCAAGACCTACTAAATGTTGACTGATCAAATGAACGAAATGGAATGAATTTGTGTTTTCATTTAAATAATGACTTGACAGCTCTATCCCTTTCTTTACAAGTGTCTGATAGGAAGTACAACCTTCATCTATTCACTTAAATACTGTTAGAACCTGAACAATTTTTTTTTATTTGTTTAAGCTGAGATCCCACTTCTTTTCTGTAGAAAATTAGCTCAGCAGGCTCACAGTCAACAGAATGCCATGATCTACAGTCATAAATGTATCTGTGATTCCTCTCTAATGATAGAGCTTAGGAATGTGGAATACCTAGTGACAGCTGCTATATGAAAATAATCAGCCTTCAATCAGTGGGAATGATCTCACAGCAGGCTTCTATTGTTCAATAGCAAATGTTTAGAATAAAAATTTTATTGGTGCAGAAAGGAAATAAAAAAAAAAAAAGCAATAAATAGCTTGTCAGAAACCCCATAGCAAGTTTAATTAGGGTTGAACTATTACAAACATACTCTAGAGACAGAGAGTAATGTTTGGGATTTTTTCATCCAAGACTGGAGCACGTTGCCATCCCTGTTGATTTCATTTTTCTTTCTTTTTTCATAAATGCTCAATAATAGGAAATGAATTATTTATGAAAATACAGACTTGAAATGCTGACCTGCAACTTCAATATAACATTAAAAATCAGCAATTTTACCACCAACAACTAACAAGCTCTTGCGGTTTCACTGAAAGTCACAGAGTTGTGCTACTGACAGTTGTTGGTGCCTCTATATCAACCCTTAGCTACTGCAATGGGTTCAGCAGAGGCCATAATAATAAGCACAACAAAACAACTGCTGATATAGAACCGGACATTTACAACACATGCTTTTGCGATAGGATTACAGGATAGTCATCCTAAACTAAAATCATCATAAGAATGCATTTTAAGTGCCTGAAAAAAAACCCAACAAAACAAAAAAGTTAGTTTCTGTGGTACTGCTCTCTGAGCTTGCAACATATTTTTGGATTAATTAACCTTTTTACAACTAGAAAGGATTAAGACATGACCTAAAAGACATAATGAAATTAGTATCTTGTATTGGATGTAAAATATCTTCTATTGTCCTTTTACTCAAGTAGGTAGCATGGCAAGAGTGAGTGTGTAGGGACAAACTAATTGCATCCCATACTACTATTTCATGCTGTGATTGGATTAACAACAGTGGTGAATAATGAATGAATTAATTAAAAATAAGATTTTTCCCACCTTCTTTCAGTTCTCTTTAGAAGTGTTAATTTAGACACACCTCCTTAATTATTATGGTCCCAGAACACATGGAGGCCTCCTTTTTGTGCACTGAAGAGACTTACCACACAAAAACACTAAGATACATTTTGGAAAAACAAGTCATTGGTTGAGATGTCCTGTCTGGGGAACCCCACTGAACTGTTTGGTAGAACTGAGATACAACAGTTTTTTCTACAAAACATATAACGCTCATATGGCACACCTATGAATATATATTCAAATATTATTAGACTAAAGATACAGTGGCTTTAATTGATTTTTTTTTTTCAGAAAGAAAGCAAATTCTTCACAAAGGGACATTTATTACAGTACACACTATTTAAGAGTTTGTTCTCTGTCTCATTAACTTTGTGTTATGTCAGCAAAAACCCCCATGCTATGAAAAACTGCATGGAAAGATTTTGTCACAATGCTGTCTGACCAGTTGACTCTAGGCAAACAACTTATGCTCAAACCCAGGGACTGCTTTTGAAGTAAGATAGCATTTACTGAATAGTCTTATTGCGGCTATTAAATTAAACAAAAAAGGAGTGGAAAAAGAGAGCTGGCTCCCTCACAAATTCTATGAAGTCCCTTTCATAAAATCTGTCCAAACATATCTTTATTTCAGATGACAACATAATTACTATCACTGTATCTGCAGTACTTTTACAAACTGTTTCTTTTTATTTATTCTTTTTTTTTTTTAATTTAACTCTGCTAATTTTTTTGTCTATAGCAATTGTGTTCAAGTTGAGGGTATTTGGATGCCACTCAGGAAAGACATGTCCCAGAGCATTTGGTTACAAAACACATTAGTACATGATTCTGTTCCTTATTTCAGATGATGAGTTGCCTGAAGGAGTATAAATGGCTCATAAAGTTCTCAATGGCCTAAAAGCAAGACCATCTGTTGAAGTCATCAGTGACTTTGTGGCTGAGCTTAGCAGCTGGGAAGCCTTCAACTCATCTTCTCTTCTTTAATCAGGTAGGCATCTCTGAAGTCAGTGGGAATTATTGTAATAGATTCTCGAAGAGCTGGAACAATGATAAGAGCTTTCCCCATTTTGAGATTATATCCATATTTCAACTCATTTCCACACACAGATTTTTAGTTGCTCAGGTACCTGGCACTGTCATACTAAAACTACTCCACATCTGTTTGCATTGTTGAGAGATTTGTGAAAACACTAGACAGTGATAAAGATCCACTGGACACTTAGTTCTGGTAGTGCTGGTAAATTTGAATACTCAGATTCATATATGTGCATCTAATGAATTATTGCTTGTGCATTTGTGCATGAATACCTCTAATGCATAAATCATAGGAAATTATAAAAAAAAAAAAAAATCTTCTACTTAGTATTTTCTTCCTGAAGTTCCACAGCTTGAGGATAAAGGTTTTATTGGGGATCACAACAATGTTCTCTTTTGTATTATTATTTCAATGGAAATTTATAACCTCTCAGATTATAGAGAAGAACTTGAAAGACATCATAAATGCACTCTCTTCTGATTAACACCCAATGGGGAAAAAAAAATAATATTTAGATATTGTTTAAAATTATCTCAATAATTTAAGTAGGTTGGAATTACAGCTTCTACATCCTTCATCTGTCAATACTGGATAAATATCTTAAAGACCAGAATGGATTGTTGGGTGCCTTCTGGAATATGAGGAAGATTTGATTTTTCAGTGTTGTGTTGTGCTTTGGATATTAAATTATACCATCACAATGAGAAGATTTGTGTCATTTTCTTTAAAGAAATACAGATAACCTTTTTAGCTTCTCCATGAAGCAAAATAAATATAACTAACGTGTTGGTGAGCAAAAAGTATGTGATCTGTTCAGCAGCAGCAATTATGTTAGAAACTGCAGCATGCTGCAAACCCATCGTGGGATTTCTTGGTTTGAAATAGCCATCCCTCACAGAGTGAGACTAGAAAGTCACAATACAACTCACAGATGGCTAACAGATCTCACTGCCTAACTGGTAGGAATATCCTGGGAAATAAAATGAGTTATAGAGGACCTCAAAGATCACTTTTGTGCTTTTTTCTTTTCCCCTTTTTTTTTTTTTTTTCCTTTACAGCTGAGAATCTTAGAAATTATTGGTCACTTTCTTGTTGATTGCTGGTTTTGTGATTGGTGGAAACAAGCCTCGAGGCAAAAACGCTTGCAGAATTGGAAACCCATTCCCTTGCAGTCAGCCTTTTCTCCTATAAACCTTCTTGGGAGGGTTAACTGACTGTTGTATGGTGTATCTATCAGGGGTGAGTGTATCTTAAAAAGGGGTGAGTCACTGGTGATTTCAGCTTTCTTTCTCTTCTCACTCTCCAGGAGCTGGGAATACCGAAGTACTAATTCAGAATATTGTTCTGTATTTTCTTTCCATGTGGAAGTATTTTCTTTCCATGTGGTTGGGTTAACAACAGCTTCTGTTAAAGACTTGATCAGCATTTCTTTTAGCCTTTTGATGCAAAGTACAGGGCAGCTGGGGGAAGATTCTGGTTCCCTAATCATCCAGACAATCTCCTGTAAAGGACATGATAACACTGTGGTTTGTGAACAAGAAAAATGACGTAGGCCAGGAAAAAAGGATTGGGATAGTCGTAGTTCACAGGGATACAGAGGTGCATAGCCAGTCCTTGGAATAGGGAAGCACTCCACACTGTACTGTTAAAGAGGCCACTATCTTATATAAAAATCACAGCTCATTGCACTTTTGCAGGGTACTAGCTCCTGCTGTCACTGAGTTTTGAGATGCCTATGCAGTTGCGTAAGGCAGAGATACCCCTCAGAGATAAATCGACCTCCTGTAACCAATACAGCAACAGCAAAGCACATGATTTCAAGCAATTTTATCTGATATGCATGAATACCTCACCCACTCATTGTAGGGCTCTTATATTATAACTTCAGGGGAAGAATGGTGAGATTTAGCCAAAAGAATCATGTTTAATACCCTTGTCTCTCTTAAAGCTTTCTTGCCACCAGTAATCCTCTGGTGTCCTTCCTATTCAGCACTCTCCACATTACCTGACAGACCTCCAACTCCTGCTTTCTCTTTCATTCTATAGTATTTCTTCCTCCCCAAGACATATTTCCTCTTCCGGCTGCAGTAACCACACTTTCTTCTTCATACTTTCAACTCTTAAATAAATCCCATGAATCGCTCTAAATAGTTTGCCAGTCAAGTGGAGAGCCAAAAAGACAGGCTCTCTCGTTAGTCAGTGTTGTATGGTCCTATTCCCTGCTGAATGACTGTGCAAATACCAGTCCTGATAGCTGTGATCCTTGGCTGCTAAATGTTTGACTGAGAAAGGGAAGTGAGGGTACAGTTGGGAGCAACCTAGTGTGGTCCGATTCCCTGCTGAATGACTGTGCAACTACTAGCTCTGATAGCTGTGACCCTTAGCTGCTAAATGTTTGACCAAGATGGAGGAGCAGGGGCACAGTTGAGAGCTGTCCAGTCTGATAGGGCCGATACATTATTTGGTGGAAGTTAGACGGCACAGTTAAACTCGTCTGTTAAAATCAGTCTCCATACAGAGGGCATTGAATCATCAGAGTGATCTCAGTGGGTTGCCTACAAGACAGACTAGCATATCAGGGACCAAAAGAATATGATGACCTTAAGAAAGAAAACTGTGATCCTGGCTTGTACTTTAAAAAAAAAAAAAAAAAAAAAAAAAATCAAGAATGACTTTTGATGATCTTGCAATTGAAAGGTTGTTGTGCGGCTGAGAAAACATTGCAGAGCTGAGGCAATCAATATGCCTGAGGCAAAGCTTTGCAGGGCCACTCTAGATTTGGTAAACATTTTCCAGGAACTGAACTTTTTGTTATTAGGTCCATGTATAAACACCACGTGAGTGCTTCTGAGGGGAAAAAAAAGAGAGTATCCTGTGGATCTTTTTGAAGTCTCATCTCTGCGTAGGAAACTTGTTTCACAGGAAGTAAAAGGTGACAGTAAGTATCAGGGCAGTTAGAAGGGCCTGAGTGTGAACTGGGGCATGAAGCCTTTGAGTAGCTCTACTAAAGACAGAAGTAAAGAGGTAGAAAAATATAACACTCCCACTGGCACAGTTTAGAGGATAGGCTAGAAGCTATACAGATTGTATAACACACGTAATTGTTCAAGGATTTATTTGGTGTTTCAGAACTGTTGGTTTATGTGAATAAACTGGATTTGTTTCATATGATTTGGGTGTATTCCAAATGATGAAGCTCTGTAGCTGGTTGAAATGAGTGATATTCTATTTTGCTACATTTTTGAAGAGCCAGCTCCCCATAAAAAGGGTAAAAATCAATATTATTGCATGGCTTGGAAAATACATTGTTTTTTCTTTATTGCAGAAGGGGACGTCAGGGTGATTTCATAAAGTGAGATGATATCTTGAGTTACCAAGCCGTGTGCTTGCTTGCTTGTTTATAGCTTTTTTCCTCTCTCTTCCAAGCAACCAAGGAACACAAATATTATCAGGCTAAGTGAAGTAGTCTCTACTCAATAAGAATTAATTGCCCTTTGCAATACAGAAAAATGTTTTTTGAAATCCCTGTGCCTCTTAGGTCCACTTATACCCACACAGACACCTACAAGCCTCAGGGCACAAAAAGTTGTGGATAAGGCTTTTTTAAGTATTCCATTTTAAAATCAAGCTCTTGGGTATGATTCTCACGCATATTACTGTAAACCTGGAGTAAGTCCAGAAAAAAGATGGTGCAAAATTCCTTTTTAGAATTCTATGCTTTTTTCCCCAAGCCACACACCTTTCTTTCTCCCTGATATTTTTTTCTCTTTCCTGGCTTCTTGAATTGAGCATCGTTTTCTCTTGAAGTTTAGACACTTAAGGAAATACTAGCTTGTGGCATTATAATCCAGGAGGCTGTGACAGCAACTGCTGTTTCTGCATTTTCTTTCTTAATACCTATTTAAAATCCCTCTGAAAATAAACAGGCATTTTCTCAGATACCACACTAGGATGGTGCTTTCTTAGTTGTATTCTGAAACTTAGGATTTATCTTTCCTTGGTAAATTCAATCTTACATATTATAATGAAAATATGTATTTACAAATGGAAATTGTGTCCACTCCACATTAATATCAAACAGTACATCTGCTCTTGCATATTCACATAAATGGTATCACACCAGGAACTCTTTGTTGGTTTTGATAAATTTTATATGTATTATTCTTAGCAAGAAACTATTAATTATTCTGTAGAGCACAAGACAGACTTCTTGTGTCTCTTGGGTTGAGGTCAGTTGTCACATTGTACATTGTATTTCTATCAGTCTGAAAAACAATCATTCTTCAGGCGATCATAGAATCATAGAATTGTCTAGGTTGGATGGGACTTTTCAGATCATCTAGTCCAACCATCAACCTAACTCTGACAAAACCCATCACCAAACCATATCTCTAAGCACCACATCTACCCATCTTTTAAATATCTCCAGGGATGACGACTCCACCACTTCCCTGGGCAGCCTGTTCCAATGGTTAATAACCCTTTCAGTGTAAAAGTTTTTTCTACTGTCTAATCTAAACCTCCCTTGGCACAACTTGAGGCCGTTTCCTCTTGTCCTATTGCCTGTTACTTGGGAGAACAGACCGAGCCCCACCTGGCTACAACCTCCTTTCAGGTAGTTGTAGAGAGTAAGAAGGTCTCCCCTCAGCCTCCTTTTCTCCAGACCGAACAACCCCAGCTCCCTCAGACACTCCTCATAAGACTTTTTCTTCAGACCCCTCACCAGATTTGTTGCCCTTATCTGGACATGCTCCAGCACCTCAGTCTTTACTGCAGTGAGGGGCCCAAAACTGGACACAGTACTCGAGGTGGGGCTGCACCGGTGCTGAATACAGGAGAACGATCACTTCCCTAGTTCTACTCACCACACTGTTCCTGATACAGACCAGGATGCTGTTGGCCTTCTTGGTCACCTGGGCACACTACTGGCTCATATTCAGCTCACAGTTGACCAAGACTCCCACGTCCTCTTCTGCCAGGCAGCTCTCAAACCACTCTGACCCAAGCCTGTAGCACTGCATGGGGTTGTTGTGACCCAAGTGCAAGACGTGGCACTCGGCCTTGTTGAACTTCATACCATTGGCCTCAGCCCATTGATCGAGCCTGTCCACATCCCTCTGCAGAGCCAACCTACCCTCAAGCAGGTCGACACTCCCACCTAACTTGGTGTCATCTGCAAACTTGCAGAGGGTGCAGTCAAATCGCTTGTCCAGATCATTGATAAAAATATTAAAGAGAAATGGCCCCAATACCGAGCCCTGGGCAGCAACACTTATGACTGGCCACCACGTGGATTTAACTCCATTCATCACCACTCTCTGGGCCCAGCCCTCCAGCCAGTTTTTAACTCTGCAAAGAGTACTCCCATCCAAGCCATGGGCAGTCAGTTTCTCCAGGAGGATGCTGTGGGAAACTGTATCAAAGGCCTTACTAAAGTCCAGGTAAACAACATCCACAGTCTTTCACTCATCCATCAAGTGGGTCACTTTGTCATAGAAGGAGATCAAATTTGTGAAGCAGGACCTGCCTTTCATGAACCCATGCTGACTGGGCCTGATAGCTTGTTTGTCTGTCATGTGCTGCACAATGGCACTCAGGATGGTTTGTTCCATAACCTTCCCCAGCACCGAGGTCAGACTGACAGGCCTGTAGTTCCCTGGATCCTCCGTCCAGCCCTTCTTGTGGGTGGCCGTCACACTTGCTGGCCGCCAGTCAACTGGGACCTCCATGGGTTGCCAGGACTGCTGGTAAATGACGGAAAGAGACTCACTGAGCACTTCTGCCATATCCCTCAGTACCCTTGGGTGGATCTCATCCATCCTCATAGACTTATGTATGTCTAGGTGCTGTAGCAGGTCCCTCACCATCTCCCTTTGGATTACAGGGGCTTCATTCTACTCCCCACCCCCATCTATTAGCTCAGAGTTCTAGCTACTGAGGGAACAAACGATTCTACTACTAAATACTGAGACAAAGAAGGCATTAAGTACCTCAGCCTTCCCCTCATCCTTTGTCACCATGTTATCACCCCTATCTAATAAAGGTTGAGATTCTCCTCAGTCCTCCTTTTATTACTAATGTATTTATAGACACTTTTTTATTGTTTTTAACATCCAAAGACAGATTAAGTTCCAGTTGGGCTTTGGCCCTTCTCATTTTCTCCCTACATAGCCTCACAAAACCTATGTTGTCTTCCTGAGTGGCCTGGCCCTTCTTCCAAAGGCATAAACTCTCCTTTTTTCCCTGAGTTGTAACTATATGTCTCTATTCAGCCAGGCGTTTTTTTTCCCGAAGGGCTGTTTTTTGGTACACGGATGTGGCCTGCTCCTGTGCCTTTAAGACTTCCTTCTTGAAAAACGTCCAGCCTTTCTGGACTCCTTTGCCCTCCAGAACTGCCTCCCAAGGGACTCTGTTAAACAGGGTCCTGAAAATACCAAAGTCCACCCTCCAGAAGTCCATGGTGGCAGTTCTGCTGACCCCAGTCCTTGGTTCTCTAAGAATCAAAAACTCATTTCATGATCACTTTGCCCAAGATGGCCTCCAACTTTCACATCCCCCACAAGTCCTCTGTTCACAAACAGCAGGTCCAGCAGGGCTCCTTCCCTAGTTGGCTCCCTCACCAGATGTGTCAGGAAGTTATCCTCAACATGCTCCAGGAACATCCCAGACTGTTCTCTTTCAGCTGTATTGTATTCCCGGCAGATATCTGGTAGGTTGAAGTCTTCCAAGAGGACAAGGGCCAGTGATCTTGAGAATTCTCTCACTTGCTTGTAGTATATTTCTTCTACCTGCATTTTGATTCATTTGCAATTAATTATTATCTAGATGTTTCCCATTCTGGATTTTCAATGAGTCTTAGTACCAAGATTTTTGGAGGGAACTTTACCTATCTATGCTGATTAGACAGTGGAGCTCAGCTGCCCCTTTTTTTTTTAAAAAAAAAAAAAAAAAAAAAGGAAAGCCTTTCAGTAGAGGATCAGCCACTCTAAATGTACTAAAATGGGTTTTCTGTCTTCCTCTGTCACTGCAAGAACTATCATGACTTATTCACCAGGATAAGTTCTAACTTTAGCCATGCAAGATCAAAGGACTGAAAATGCCATTTTTAGGCCCTTGTATTCAGTGGAGAAAACAAATAAAGCTACCAAATGTTCCCAGACTTCAGCTGTATTTAAAGTTCATTAAAGTTAGAAGATGGAAGAACTGTTCATACTGAGAATTTCCAAAAGCTAAAAAGTAGTGCTGGCATACAAAATAAGCAGGAAAACAAACACCACTTTCTGTCCCTCTCACAAAATTGTCTTGCTTATTGCCCTTAATGCAGTGAATATTTTCATCCTACCTTGCTCCATTATGAGTAATTTGGGAAACATTGGGAACTGTATTTCACTTCAGAAAGGAATGTCAGAGAGAAAAACATCCAGAAAAATAGATATTTTTTAAATCAAGAGGAAGAAGCTGTGCTTCTGAGATCAAAAAACACATACAAGTCTTACTTTATATATCATATATTACTTTGAACGTCACATTGTGTCCTGTTGAACATGTGAGAAGTGATGATGTCACTGCTGCCAAAAGATGTGTAGTATCATAACATTATGAGTCAGTAGAAACATTTTCAAAATATATCCTCCAAAATTTTTAACCCTTCCCTTGCTTTACAACAATTTAGAGTACAACCTACCCTTTAAGAAATTTTTGTGTTCTGCATTAGTTATTATGGGTAAATTCCAAGGAATTATTTGTACATTACCACAGACTAGTAAGTTCCTCCTGTCAAGAATATATGGCGATGTTTTGACACCTCGCTTCTAGTGCAGCAATACCACTGTCAGGATTCATATCTTTGTCTTCTGCTAATTAGTAACAGCTTCAAGATAGGAAAGACTAGAGTCAGCCATAAAGAGCAAAGCATTCAGAGTGTCAAGAGCCAAGAAATTGAGTTTTTGTTTATCTTACCAACAAGGTTAGAATTTCAAAAAATGCTTTTTTGCATAAACAGAATTTAAACATAACACAGAACAAACCAATCTAAAAGGATGTAAATTCACTGAGTCTGTGTGCTGATAAGTCACTAGTGCAGTTTAAATGATAGCAAAGGGCATGATAATGAAACAGGTAAAAAA
Source organism: Larus michahellis (assembly GCF_964199755.1). NCBI lineage: Eukaryota > Metazoa > Chordata > Aves > Charadriiformes > Laridae > Larus > Larus michahellis. The sequence continues at coordinate 6,087,680 of NC_133930.1, forward strand.
TAACTATTATAGAAACTGCTGTACCTGAATAGAACAGCACAGAGCCACAATGATGACTGCAGAAAAAAACCTTGGAGGATCTTGTGAATTTTGAAGCCATTCATTTGAGATTGCCAGCAGAAAAGAACTGGAGTAGTTTAGCCAAAATGTTAATTGTGTCAGTATACAAATAGGAACCGTTATCTTAGAAGTTTATAAAACTTAAGTTAGTCTTGACCATAAAACCGAGTATGCCCAAGAGGATTTGTACACATTTTAAAGTGCACACCAAAACAATCTGTATTACATCTTGGATGTAATGTAGAAGAGAAGTCTCAATAGACCGTGAGGTTAAAAGTATAGGAATTGTGTGATGACAGTGATAGCATCAATCTGTAAGCACAGAGATAAAACTGAGGACTGATGAAATACTGGATACAGGTGTACAAGCAATTTTAATCAGGGTACAATTACGTTTGCCCAAATTCTCATCTTTTTCCGGAAGTGTGGAAGCCCGCTGAAAGTCAAGTTCTAGCCTGTTTATAAGACATATGTCAAGCATTAGGAAAAACTTTGAGATGACTAGTAGAAAGTCTGCCTCAGAGGCTGAGGTTCCAGTGTAACACCTGGAATTCAGCTTGCCTAAATATAGTTGTCTAAATAGTGATCATCTTGCTCCCCCTGTGATCAGTGAGGACAGGTGGATATCTCACCTATCTATCTGATTCATTCAGTCTTGAGGTAGGAGAGATGAGATGTCAGGACTTTTCCATTGACCTGACAAAGCAGGACAAGACTATCTTTTCTGATAGGCTTGTTAACCTAATGAGGAAAGTTTTAAACCATGACATTGGAGGATGGAGACGAAAGCACACATAACAATGGGATAATGAAAGATAAGGCAGAAATATGTAGAGGACAAGAAACAGGGGACCTTTCACATGAAGTAGACTGACACAGGCCTATCTCGTGTGCCTGAATGCAGCTGGCAAAGCACAAAAAGAATTAAAAAAATAATATGCAAATGAAACCTTTTGCATAGTCACTGAGCTGTGGGAATACAGAGATGTTGTAGGATAGTTTATATTAAGGAAAAGCTACTGAAGTGATGGATACAGGGTCATTTAGGAAAGACAGGCAGAGAACATGAGCCGAGGGGGATGTACTTCGTTTGCCAAGAAACAGATGGGACACAATCAGGCTCTATTGTTGAAGGGAAAATAGGCATGTCAGAGAGATTATAAGTTAGGATCTGAGATGAGGTCAGCCAAAGGGCAACAGACTCTCTGGTCAAGAAGTTGGATGAAGACTTCTTCCTACAGGTTGCAGAAGTTTCCTGGTTGCAGTCCCTGGTTCTAATGGGTGACTTTAGCTACCTCAACCTCTCCTGAAAGGGTCATATGGTGGGGAGACTGGGTGACCTGGACATTTCTGGATTGTCAGGAGCATTGTCAGTAATGCAGGAGCTAGAAGGGCTAGAAGGACTTGCTGTGCTGGATTTGCTATTCATAAATAAGGACCAAGTGACCAAAGAAGAGAAGCGTTTAAGAACCCGAGGGAGAAGAGGAAGACACGTAGTTGACTGAAGACTGAGGAATTGAGGGAAGTAAAATTTGGCTTGCAGAGTCAATGTTTAGACAGATTCCTTAGGGATGCTGCTGTGAAGGACTGCAGGACCCAGAAGAGTCCTGATTGGCAAGGGCAACTACTTCAAAGTCCAAGAACTATGTGTTTTGGTTTGCAGGCAAACTGGAATGACAAGAGGCCAGCTTGTTTGAACCGGGGAATTCCAGAATGAAGTCAGCCACAAAAGAGGAAGCATATAGGAAGTGGAACTAGGGAAAAACAACTAAAGGGGAGTACAAAAGTGTCACCTAGATGTGTTGGGATGGAATTAAGGAAAATCAAAGCAACGTGGGACCTGACATGGGAGAGATTTAAAGAGTCAAGGTAATCTTGGTGATAGAAAAAGGCAAATGTTTCAGCCATATCCCAAAATGGCAAAAAATAATTCAGGGAACCAGAGGTTGATCAGTTTCATCTCTGTCTCTAAGAACAAATTTCCAGGCACATGAATGACAGGAAAGTGACTGAGAACAGCCAACATGGATTTATCAAGGTGAAATTATGCTTGATGAAGCTGATTGCCTTTTTATTTTGAAGTAGCTATCTCTGTGGACAAGAGAAAGTGGCTTACCTTGACACTAGCAAGGCTTCCTACAGTCTGACACAATATCTTTCCTGTTGGTGTGAGGAGATATGGACTGCACAGGTGAATTACGAGGTGGGTGAAAAATTGTCTGGACTGTCAGTCTTAAAAGGCAGGTGTCACTGATTGAAAGCCTAACTGGCTGTCAGGTGTGAGTAACATTCCTCAGGGCTACTGGTCAGAGGGAGTTCAACAAACTGGAGGGGAAGGCTGACAGCAAGTTTAGAAATTTCAACAGTCAAATGTGTAGTCGTGTGCTGGGGACAGAAATAAGCCCATGCCTTAAGATGTGCTAGGGACTGACTGGCTAGAAGGTAGCCTCATATCTCCTTATATCTTGAAGTAAGTTTTGACAAGAGGTTCTTGTTAAGACAGGTGAGGAGGAGGGAAGAAGAGACAGCTAATCTTTCTGTAGTGTTAAAAAAAAAAAAAAAAAAAAAAAAGCAAAGCAGAGGATCAATATCCGAGACTATTTTTTTTTCTTTTGAGAAGCCAGTGACTTCTGAAATCTTTGATTCTCAGCTACTGCTATTCTAAGCAAAAATACAGTACATTTCCAAATTATTATTTGTCATCCACAAGCATATAGATGACAAAGCGATTCCTGAAAAAAGTTTGCAGGTCTAGAAGGTCAATCAAATTTGAGGTTATTTGCTGCTCCAGCGGTTGATGTCAGGAGTGCTTTAATACCACAGTCAGAATTTTGTGATCTTTAGCAGGATTGTTACCCATGCGAGCAAAGAATAGTCCATTCATGAACTTTGTCAATAAAGCCTAGAAAAGGATTGTTTCTAGGGTTTAAATTACTGGCAAGAACCTTTGACTGTTAGAAATCTAACTGTGCTATCAGTGTGGAGCATATTTTACTTCAGATTATAAACAAAACAGAAAGTCATCCTAACCCATTATAAGAAAGCATTACAGGACTCCATGGAAGTGAAACCATGGTCTGTTAAATCTGCTGTGGTATTTTAAGAGTTACAGTAAGAATCTTGCCTCTATCACTAAGGCAGTAAAGTTATATAAATATTTTAACAGCTATTTCTGTTGTGGTGCCTGGAGAAATCACTCATTGAAATGTTTGAAATGAACATGGACAGAGTCCACCAAACTGAATGTAAATACACAGTGGTTTGAATCACAAGAACAAGAAACAAAAGTTTGGTGGAGCTTTTCTGAGGGGTGGTAAAACAGCTTTAAATAGCTTTTCATTGGCTTGCTGTAGAGCTACTCAGTGAAGAAATGTTTATCAGAATTTTATGCATAGGAATGTAATGTGAAAGGCATTATAAGGCTCTAAGGGTCTTATGGGAACTGTATGGAACCATAGCGTCACATAACTAAGTGTACTCTCATGTTATAATTGGACATGAGAGTTATTTTTATGCAGAAAGTTTCTGACAAAATTTTCCTTTTTTAGTTAAATAAGTGTTTAATCTTATTTTTATTTAAAAATTGAAAACTAACAGATGCCTTCCCTTCTTGTGGCATTTTCTGGTTTTAGTATTTGCCAGGAGAAAAACACTCAGACCAACTGACCTCTTTTGGTTTGATAAGCACAAAGCAAAGCAGAGAGCATTAATACTTATAATTCTTTAAACTTTGTAGTTTTCTGCCTTGTGCTTTCAAATCATATAAACTACTCATTGTACAATTAATAGAATAAGTAACCTTTATCACCAGATAGAACACGTAATCATTATCACTTTGTTTTCTATTATTCCACCTTTTTCCTTGTGTCTCCCAAACGGTCCTCAAAAAACTTCTAGTGCATTTCTGGCTCTTTTCTCCATATTAACACTACTATAAGAACAGAATTCCATAAAAATACTTTTAAGGTCCTCATTTTGATAATTCAGCCACATGGAATGATTTAAGTGAGCATAGTTACACTACCATGTCAATACTGAGACTTAAAACCTCAGGTAACCATATAACAAACATCAAGTGATTCTGGGCTTGATAAAGACAAATAAAGATTTGGAAAAGGCCATAATTTTTGTTTTGTGAATGTGACATCTAATAGTGCTACATTTACTGTTGGAGGGAAGAAGCAGTGACATTAAAATGCTACACAGGAAGTCTGTGATGGATTCTGAGTGTCAGGTCAGTACTTTAAACATTCTTAAGTAAGTACCATAAATACTGTTCAATTTGCTGATATTGAAGGTTCACAGGTCTATCAACTTTAGTTTGACATTTCTCATTTTAAATACCCACAAGGACTGTTAAAGTACAAAACACTTTATTTCCTTTTAATGCAATTTGATTGTGGTTTGTGCTTGAATTATACAATACTGTTGTTATCATAGTTGTCATTAAGGGATGATAGAAAATGAAATAGTTAAAGTTATAAAAAAGACATAATTATCAGGCCTGGTAGAACTTTAAAAGGAGAAGATCTTTCTCAGAAATGCCTAAAGACAACCAAGTTAGAAAAAAAAAATAATAATGAAAGAGGAATGGCACTTAACACCCATATTGTCACAGAAACCCTACTTTATCTCTGAAAGTAAAGGCATAATAGGAAAAATAGGAAAAACCTTCAGTATGTTGATAACAAACTGGGAAGCCAGTATAGAAAATTGATTTTCTGTTTAATATCTTCATAAATGATCTGGATGATGGGATCAAATGTTCCTTGATGAAGTTTGCTGATGACATCAAACTGAATGGGGAAATGGACACCTTGGAAGGGAGAGCCACCCTGCAGGAAGACCTCTGGCTGGAAGAGTGAGTGAACAAGAACCTTATGAAGTTCAATAAGGAAAAGAGCAAACTCTTGCACCGTGGAAAACATAATCCAGGAGTGCAACACAGGCTGGGATCTACTTGGCTGAGGAGCAGCTCTGTGGAAAGGGAGTTGGGGGTCCTGGTGGACAACAAGCTCCATATTAGTGAAGAGTGTGCTGCAGTGGCAAAGAAAGCCAACAGGATGCTGGGTTGCATGCACAAGGGCACCAGTAGAGATAAAGTCATTAATCCACTCTCCTCAGCATTTGTCAGGCCATACCTGGAATACCGTGTTCAGTTTTGGTCCCTGCTATACAAAAAAGATGTGGACAGGCTGGAGAGGGTCCAGAGAAGGGCCACCAAGCTGATCAAAGGACAGGGAAGCCTGGCATATGAGGAAAGGCTGAGAAAACTAGGTTTGTTCAGCCTTGAGAAAAGAAGGCTCAGGGGCGACCTTATCATCATGTTCCAGTGTTAAGGTCTGGTGATAAGGGTTGCTCCACAGAACGTGGAGACTGCCTTTTTACAAGGAGTCACATGGAAAAGACAAGGGGTAATGGGTATAAGTTACTCCTGGTGAGATTCTGACAGAACACAAGGGGAAAATTTTTCACTATGAGAACAATCAGCCGGTGGAATAATCTCCCCAGGGAAGTGGTGCATTCCCCATCATTGGACGCTTTAAAATTCAGCTGGACAGTGTGATGGGCCATCTTGTCTAGACTGTGCTTTTGCCAAGAAAGGCTGGAACAGGTGATCCTTGAGGTCTTGGTGTTCTATGATTCTATGATTTCTGCAATATTTTAATAATTCCCCCCTCCGCCTAATTTTTCTTCTTTTTTGGATGGATTTGTCACCTCAGACTTATGACTGTTCAGTTTTTTAACTACTCTCTTTAAATAGTAAAGTCTATTTGGGAGAGAAGTATCTTTTCCCTTAGAAAACAAAACAAACAAAAAAAATAAACAAAGCAAAACACTAAACCCGACTTGTTTAAAAGCCAATTTTTATTTAAAAAAATAAATAAACAAACACAAACAAAACAAAAAAGAACAAACCAAACAAAAACACTAAAAAAACCCACCCAAACAAAGAAAAAGAAAACCCAGAAAAACCCCAAAGGAAAAACTCTACAAGTTTTGAAGTAAAGTTAACTCTCTATTTGGACCGTGTGTTTTTGTATTCAGGCTTTGTATTTGTATTGTAATAAATGTCATTGTTTACTAAGGTGTTACTCCTTTTTTAGGTATGGAAATATACATCTTCCCAAACGATTGTATTGCTTAGGCACAAATAATTTTTAAGATGCAGACAGATCAGTGTTGCATTAATTACATACACGGAACTTGCTCAATAAATAGGGAACATTCTCAGAATTAAGTTTATAGTAGGGAAGGAACCATGCAAAAAACATAGCTGTGTGTCAGTAGACAACAAATGCTGCAATAAAACATGAGTTTAATTTCATCTTGCGCCTTGGCAAGGCTAGTTCATGAGTGTTTACACAGTTTTATGGAAAAGCTATTCAAAATAGTTGTGTGTGTGCATATAATTTAGAAAAGCCAGTAAAAGTCAAGGGCTAAGCAGGTAGAAATAAACATTAGAATAAAATAAGTCAAATCAAATTTGGTTAATTGAAATTTATTTTAGAAAAGTTATATGACGATGAAATAATGTGGAACCATCTCAGGGCTCCAGGCTTTATTGCCTGTGGCAAATCATTGAATCCTCTGGAGAAATTCAAATTCAACTCCAAGTTGTCAGCATTGTACAGAACTCAAGATAAAACTGATAAAGGGCAGTTTGAAAGCTTCAGTGGTATTTCAGGACTTAAATGTAAGGTATAAGGTTTTTTTGTGGTTACTTTTACAACTTGTGTTCAGAATCTGATTAACATGATACATAGAATATGCAAGTTGAATAGTTTAATAAACATGGTATTTTTTAAGAAAGGCTGTATAAGAATTATTTAAAAAATGTGATTGTCATTGCTTCTTATCAAAATACAGTTAGACCTCTACTATCTTAACTTAATCTATTTAAAATAAATGTCAGAACAATCCACCAATATCCTATTTGGTGAAAATTTTTAGCATAAAATACAGTAGAATAAAATTAGGAAGTAGTTATTGGAGTTCAGCAAAGATAGACTGAGTTTACCACCACAGAAAGGAAGAGATCAATCTGTGCTTAAGAGAAAAAACTTGACAAGTAAAGGGGGTAGCATTATCAGTGTAAAGAAGGGTAGACATTCCATGATTTGCCATGAACCACTGAACAGGAGATTAATCTATGTCCATCTATCAGGAAGACTGATGGTGCTCTGCTACTCATTAATACCAGGTCCTTTTTTATCCAAAGAGTTGTCTTTGTGATGTGCATTTTATGTCTCTACAACTTTCCAAGGTTACTGTATTTATGATAGATAATAATTTGCCAATTCTGTTTCTGTTACTTGAAGTAATGGCCATTCTACCCTAAAATTACAAATTAATAGCTATCAGTATCTACTGGGGATACTTCTAGCTCATAGAAATAGACTGAGAGCAGGGGGTACTTCCAAAGGTAACCGTAATTTGCTAATTTGGTAGCAGTGGACTCATCCATCTGGCAAATACAAATGTGAAAAAATGCTTTTCAGAGAACCAATTTCTAAATGGTTACAAAAGTTAAACAGAAAAAATGAAAACAAAAAACACCAAGCAAAAGTCAAGCCTTGTTCTTCTTGTTATTGTATTCAAACTGTTGTAACAATATGGTCTGTATTCTTGTCATTGGCCAGCTACATTATAAATTGTATCTAAATCTAGTTTTGACAGTTGCATAATCATGAACCACTGAAGTCAGTAAAAAAATGTTTATTAACCTCACCTATTTTTCCAGGTAGAAAGATTAGAAGATCATCTGAATAAAATGTCTTGATAGCAGTGTTGGTGAGTTTATGGTTTCATTTCTCTTTTTCTGGAGGTAAACTTTATACAGTCCATGGAAGATCAGGGCTTTGAAGACTGGAAGTCAGCCATTTTCACTATTTTTCAGACTCCAGCTTTCTGCTCTATAACTACCCAGGTAGACTTGTTTTCCCTAGAATTCTTTTATCTTATGATTTATTTCCAGCAATGCCATACCAGAACCCATCACAAAGTTTTCCAACTGCAGTGTAAAATACTGTAAATCAATTCGACATCCAAATTATTAATTTATTTTTATTTTTAGACAGATGATAATAACTGCATTTTTGGTTCAAGTAGTGCCAATGGCTTTTGTGCGTCTGGATTTTCAGTCTAGGACAGAATTATGTTATGACCAGGGCTCTTAGTTACAAGATCTAGACCCAGAGATTGCTTTATCTTTCCAACGTTAAATAATGTAGTTATTAAAAAAAAAAAACAAACTCTTAAAGTACTAACTTAATATAGGATATTAAGAAATTATGTTCTGTAAATGTTCCACTATCCAAAATAATATCTTTCTATACAAGTCTTAAGAACATATTGCAAATGCTAGTTGGCTTCTGAGCAAGAATGTTTTTTGGAAGGGGAGAGCAGTTTGTTTATCTGTGTTCAATCAATATAATTCTAATTTCTGATTCTGAAGTATCATACAAAAATATTAGGTGTTTGCATTGATGTTATAAAAGTTAATACAGTTAAGATTTTCATCAGTGATGACCTGAAGTAAAATAAGACCTTTTTCTCCAATTTGTACTAGTAGTATTGTTCAGGTTTTGACACCTAGTTCACTTTGAATTGATCCTTTAAGTCCCCTTTTAAAAAAAAAAAATCTCATCAAAACTTGAAAAAACTCACAGAAGTTTGGAATAAACGTATACTTGTTAGACCTTACATTATTTATAGTAGCTTGATGGAAAATGAATGAATTCAAGGAAAATAACATAAGGTTAAAATCACTGCTTTTGGTACTTATTCTTTTCATAGTCTTCCTCCTTGGGGATTTTTGTATACTTTTTTAAGAAACTGAAAACAGAGCATGACCTGTGATTTGTCCACCATATTATGCTTAGAATATCTTTATACATAAATCGTGTTTGTCAATGTTATCAATGATGCACTTCAGCATTTTGTTAGCATTTTGCTTCCATCTCCAGCAGTTACCAAAAGTAATCCATACTTCAGCTTAGCCAAATGTGTATTTTAAAGCCTCTGTAACAAAAAGCTAAAAAAAATACAGTAAAATCCATAATACCACATGCACCAATTATGGGTTGAAGTCATATAATATTATGAAGGTGCTACCTAAGTCTGAATACATGGCTTTTGGACATATTTTGTTTCTGGATGGCTAATAATCATAGAATCATAGAATCATAGAATAGTTTGGGTTGGAAGGGACCTTAAAGATGAATTTGTTCCAACCCCCCTGCCATGGGCAGGGACACCTCCCACTAGAGCAGGTTGACCAATGTCCCATCCAGCCTGGCCTTGAACACTTCCAGGGATGGAGCAGCCACAACTACTTCTTCTTAATGTTTATGACCGTGACATTTATCATAGATAAAAATAGTTTCAGCCAGTCTGAAGATACTTATAGTTTTAAACAAAGATCAACTATTCTTACATGAGTACTTTTTTTTTAAGTGCTACTTTTCAAATGGTTTGTAGATTTGGCAAGCAAACTAAAACATCAATTATTCATGTAGACCTATTTTTTTGGCATTGCTGAGCGTACATGTCTTAACCTAGGGAAGTACTGGAAACCCATATAGTCTTTTCCAAATTTGTTCTTCAGTTACTGGTAGCTTTGTATTTAATGTAAATTTGTCTATGATAGAACACAACTTTCCCTTGGTGTCACAGTTTTCAGTGTTGTAACCTTTGGGATGGATGGACTATGTTTCTTTTGCAGTATTCACTGCAACTAGAATAAGTTGCTCCTTTGTTATTCAGGTATGGGATTACTCTTCTCTCAGTTTACATCATTATTAGCATCTCTGTGCAATAAGGATCCTTTCCTAGAATATCATACTCAAATATGCCAAGTGTTCTAAATTCAAAATATCCCAGTTTTCAGAGTTTTTAATGAACTGAACATAGGTGAAATTGAGGCTTTTTTGTCATACTATAGGTTATCTAGAGAAACAGATAAAAAAGAAATAAAAATAAAACTACTGTTCATTTCAAATTATAATATTTCTTACACAGTTGAGAGGAAATAGACTGTTTTCTGTCTGCTTTCCAGAACAAACTAAAACCACTTGGCGTTTCTTAAGTGCAGTTTACAGATGATTCTGGACTGAGGTTCAGCAAATACAGGTGCTTTGTCTGTGCAAAAGTTATCTTGCCTAAGCTCATCTCTTCAGACCAAAGGAGATTGTGAACATTTTTAGGAAAATCTATAGCAAGATAAAGTCCATGAGGGAATCATAGCTTTAATTTGAGGCAGCTGGGTAGCATGAAAAATCTATTTGATTTAACAAAGGACAGAAAAATATGCTAATACTAAGGCATAAGGCGTGACATGGGGTGCTGACACCCTACAGCACTTTATAAACCAAGGCTGTAAAAAAAATCAATGACTTAGCCCTAAGTGTTCAAATCAGTGTATATGGGTCTTAGTCATATGAATGCTAACAGTCAATAGGATTTCCAAATATCCCCAAACCATGCTTTGAAAATGTGCTTCTTATCCAGAGCTGTCTGAAGCTGATGGGGGAAAAAAATACAAACCCTCTTGATTTCTTTGTGCAATGAATAGGTAACTTATGAAGAGCATGTCTTTTTCAGGCAGCATCCCTAAAAAATCCATTATTGCACTGCCACACAGATATTTTAATAGGGTAAGAAGGAGTAGAGAGCTTAAAAGCAAAAGTGGCAGGTGCTTTCCCTTGACATAGAAGGAAGGATTTTCTTAATGAAAGGGTGTTTCCTATGCCAATGCAAAAGTTGTAATGAGTATTTAAGAGTAGCAAGTACTGTACATACAGCAACTAAATCATAGATTAATTACTAGGTTATAAGAAACTTTTAGTTTTCCATCAGACAAGAAAGGGAACTAATGATACCCATTTATGAGGATGCAGGATTCCTTTATGAAAGAGAGAAATTCTATTCTGACAATTTATATCCTGCCAGTGTTTTTTATTATTGCTGGCTTTTTTTTTTTTTTTTTTAACGTGAGTTTTGTGTTAAAAAACACTAACACAAACCAAAAACAAACTTAGGTGGAAATACTCTGTTCTTGCAGATGTGTAAAGGGTTTTGATTCTTATTACAGTGTGCCAGTTCTTCCACAGTTCATGGGAAGATTCCTTTGGAGAGTTAATAGGAAGGTAGTGTGAAGGACATCTGTATAAACATTGCTCAGAAAGCTCGCATGGCTCAAGAGTTGTCAGGCTTCTGTGCTTGTCCTGTGTATATCGTGATTGCATCCAACCCCAATTCTGTAGCTTCATAATTTGAAAGTCAGTGAGTGTTAAAAAAAATCACCTGCTCCATCACTAAACACCTGATTATATGATTTAGCGCGTCTGACTGATAGATTTTTCATTGATCAATCATTGCCCTGCTAAATGACACCAGATTTGTTTGTCAAATTGAATGTAACATTATGACTATATAGTTTATCGTTTTCTCCCCCAGCATTTGTAACCCTTGCAGATTTATTCCTTCTGCCTAAAACAGCTACAGGCTCAACTAAAATAGCAAAAAACAATTTTTTTTTGAAAAAAAAAAAATTGAAAGTTAGGGATATTCCCAGTGAGTGCCTGTGGTTAACATTCAATGAATTCTCAGATAAGCTTAAGACTTAACCACTGCAGATGTATTGGGCTCCATCTGGAAAAACTGCATTCACAGTCACTGGGAAAACAAAAATGATGAAGAATCTTAAAATAAGGCATAGGCGTGTGTTCGCTTTTATTAACTGTAAATATCTACATGTGATTTCATCTCCTGATCTCCTTTTATAATCTAAAATTAGGCAAGAGGAATCCTACCTTATGTTCCTGTTTCTAAAATTGGCACTACCACCCATGTGGCACCCAACCAAGTCACAGCTGAAAACATAAGACATCACCCTAAAACCTGCTCTGGGACTCTGTTTAACCACAGGTAAACAACTGCTTTCTCTCCCCACCCATCATGCATAATGCAGAATTGCACTTGTATATGGCAGAGGGGGCTCCTTCCCAAATTTTCTGTACTATTCTGTAGTTTGAGGGATCAGGATTCAAACTGCAGTTTTCCGGCTCCTACAGGAGTTCTAGATTCTGTTGTAGAGTCTAGTACAAAAAAGTAAGTAGCTGCAGTGTCCTCTATTACTTCTCAACCTTGCTTCATCTGCTTCCTCTTTTCTAAAAGGAAAGGCCGTGAAACTGTCTCACCTCCAGATGAAATTAGGCCTCTAAATTTGTGCAGTTATTGTTTATAATGGAAGCTGCTCTAAAGAAAATAAGCTTGTTTGTCAGGGACTGAAAGGTGTTGCCACAATGGTTTACAAGTGCAAACTCAAGATTCTGTTAGGCTTTTAGTTTGTATTAATTAGGGATACAGATTTACAGGAGAAAATAAAGATCCATTTCCACTAACATTTAGTACCAGTCAACTCTCTTGGGCAATAACAGTCATTACTTGCTTTATGTACACATTGTTCTGCTTTGCTATGGAATATTTTTCTTCATTTGTACGTTTTGAATGTAATTCTCTCTACAATTCCCATAGTAAACTCTCAGCTTTCCACCTATACAAGGAACAGTATTTTAGTCTTATCTTTTAAGTGGTTGTTTTCTTTATACATTCTGCATTTCCTTAAGATGTACTTCTCTACGGAAATTAGTCAAGTGTGTATTAGTAGTAACAATAATAGTGAGTATCCTTTTATAGATCCTGCAAATTATTTTGTCTTCCATTTCTGTTTTTTAGATTTTTGGGTGGATAATCTGAAGGTACCAGAATACCTTGCATGGCACTGAACTGAGTATTTTGTAGCGATCATTTCCCTATATGCATTCTTTAGCATTTTCAATTCTTTAAACATAATGATACAGCTAAAATGAGATTTTCCCTTTGAAGGATGGGGGGCAATTTATATACCTGCAGCCTTAATATAGTTTTATAGGCTATTTGCATCTTAGTTTAAGACACAATGGAATGAACATGCATAAAAGGACAAGGTAAGAGCATGCAAGTGGAAACGGGAAGACAAAGATGGGAGTTACCCTTCCTGTAAGTCCTTCTGCATGTTCCAGTTTAGATTGTGATGATTGTGTCGTGTGGACACCCATGCAAGACTCTGATATACTGAAATACTAATTCACTAGCAGAGTGAATTTGGATCTGAGTAGGAGACAGGAGAAGAGCACACCATGTTACTGATTCTGTTGATTGCTCAGAGCTGCAGCAAGAACTTACTGACAAAGTATCTGCTGAACTGCATGTTGTCTTGTCTTGTTGTTGCTTCATACTACTAAAAATTATATATAGGGAGAACTGGAAGTCACAAGGTTGAAAGCTGACCCAGACTTCCGTGGCTACTAATAATTTGGCATGTCATTATTTTCGATGTTTTCAACCTGAGCTGAGACCTGAGTTTCTGAAAATCTTTCTGTACCAAAACCACAAACTGTCAGATGAGGAGTAGTTAGCCACTGAATATTCACTTTATATTTGTCATTATGCACAACGAAAGGGAGGAAGGGAGGAATGCAACTTCCTGGGAACTCATTTTATTGTAAAACTACAGATATTTAAGAGTCATTTGATGCCTGTTTCCTTTGTGATAGGGGTGGGGAATGCTTGCTTTCAGCTGGTTAAGTGCAATCCATTTATTTTTGTTTAAATGCCAATCACCAAAGGATTTTTGCTACAAGTGTACATTGCATTTTTCATCTTCTATCATCATGCTATTTAATGCATGTTCTCTACTCAAGGAAATGATGCTGAACGTGATGTCCAGTTTATCACATCAGTATCATTTATATCCATGTCACCAGTGATAATAAAAATCTAGATTTCCTGACAACTCTATGCTATCTCAGGAAAATGGAGAATGAGGAGTGGGAGCCTAGTACACAGAACAGTTAAAAAGTGCAGTATCTTTATGATTATCTGAAATGGTTACAGTGACTGTGAATGTGCTTTTTGATGCAATGCAGGTAGAAAGGCATAAGTCTGTAGCTAGAGCTGTGTAAACCCAGTAGAATACTGTGTCAGGAGTGGTGATTATTTCTGCAGAAGTTAAGGAAATATTCTGTATAAATGGACTATAAATGCTGGGTGAAGATTTGCTGAAGTGAGAATGAATTTAGATACTGACAAGGTTAGGTGGCAGCTGGCTGAAGTATAATCGCTTTCTGAAAGCAGGCACATTCTCTTTCTGGCTCTGACAGTTCACAGCAAGATACCACTACTTCTAATATTACTAACAATACATGAATCCGTCAGAAAACACCAGCTGGAATCCAGGGATGATCCTTAGCTGACTGACCTAACAAGTAGGTTGGAGCTGTGTTCTTACAATACTGTCCTATCAATCCTATTTGTCTGCATAGTGGCAAAGTTGCAATAGGGCTAATGGAATCTGTCCTTGCAGACAATATTCAGTGGTTTGGTACGTTCCCCTGCAAGACGTGAGTTACATGATAAAGTTCCTAAACTCTTTAAAGAGAGCTGTGGAGCTGGAATGACACTTCTGGTTCTTTTTCTGTTGCATTTTTGATGGTGTAGAGTACTGTCACCGTAAGTGGCAGTGTCCTGTATCTCGCTTTTCCCCGAATTGCATATGGACTGAAAGTAAAGGGCTTCTATGGTATAGGAAATGTGGTTTCAAAAAGGTTCAGAACTGTAATGGAAAAAAGGCTCTTTGAACAAAATGAGTTGTAGCTATAATGACATTTTTAAAAGAAATGGCTTTTTCTGGTGTGTTATAGGCCGACTAAGCATGCTGATTGGATGGAGAAACTGAAGAGAAATACCTGGAGTGAAACAAAAATGTGGAGTTTTGAGATTGCCTTGTTGTCCAGACCACTGTGGTTGTGTGTTTGATAAGCACCATGGGAAACTTCTGAACAGGCCACAGAAGCCATTACTTTTCAGTTGCCCTGGGAACTTGTTGGGTACTGATTTCCTGGCATATATGCAACTATGGCATTTAGACAATCTGGATTTTCAGCTCTGAAGGATCTAAATCAACCCTCTCTCCCTTCTTCTCCCTGTCTTTTTCTGTTTTTTCCATCTTCCCTTCCTTTGCCTTTTTCTTCCTGCCTCCTTTGCTCCCTTTCTCTCTCTTTCTTACTTTCTTCTGTCTCCATCTATGTCTTTTTCTAAATAAGCCAAACTGCCTGTTCTTTCAACTAAAGTTGGAATTGTGGTATTTCTGAAATATTATTTGCCATTCACACTGCAGCAAGTGAAGAAACACAGTACTAACTCTAATTTTATTTTACCACAGTGTTTCTTCTGCAAGTAGCTCTCAAATTCCTTTTCAAATTCTAGTTGTTCTTGCTACTTATTCTTATGTTGATTAATACACCTAAACATAGACTTGTACGGCCAACTAGAGTGGCAGTGAAGCATTATAGGAGTGTTGCTATAGGGCACTCTTTTCAGCCCTCAAGGGATGTTATTTAAAATCAGGGCTTGTCATACATTATGTTAGGCCATATGCTCTGACTGCTCTGTGGATACTGTTCAGCACTGGTGCATAGCCTCCAGTGTCAGATGTAAAATGAAGCACGAGTTTGAAATCTATACCTGTCATGTTCTCCTGTTTTTGAGTCCCTGAGCACTTCAGGTAATTCCAGAGACACCTGTTTGTTGCAAATCCTTAAAAACTTAAAAGTTTCAGACTTTGAAAGTACTGTATTGGTTTATGATTTATGGACACGTAGGACTCTTGTCTTTATTAGTTTTTAAATACTTGAGGTAAAAACACTGTAAATTTGGAACTAACTGTTAACGGACACTGAGATGTATTTTCTTAAGAAGGACGTGATTGTCAAATGTTAATATGTTTCTCTTGTGGTTTGTATCGGTTTGGCTGGTTTTATCCCAGAATAAGATTAATGGAAAATGAGGGTATAAATGGTTTCAGGCTAGGTTAAAAGCTATCTGGATTTCTCAGAGCTTTTCTGAAAAGTTTCCTGAAGTAGATTTCTCCAGTCTGAGGGTTTTACTGAAATACAATACTTCTCAAATACCCCTGACAGAATGTTGGGCAGCCATGAATCAAGGAGAGAGTTAAGAAAAACCTATATGATTTTTCCTCTTCTAGAGACCAAAATGCTGTAGGTATTACTACAGGACTTACTACCAGTTTCTTCCCATTGGTAAAAGATTTTCAACTGGGTTGATTTACTGAGGTTTGGGCAGCTTTGCATGAGCTGTCCAGATCCAAAAAGCTGCATATCAGGTTTAATCTTAAAGCACATTTCAAATGCTATTACTGAAATAGGCCATGCAATATTTTTGTGAAGTGGAAAGGGTCTCTCCCTTTGCACTCAACAAGGAATATGGTAAACCTGGTGCTAAAGCTTTAACTGGATGAAAGATGTAACAAAAATGTTTTTTTTCATGTTGCATTTGATAACACCAGACACCTTGCAGCTCTCTGCCCTTTTTTTTCAGGAAGAATTTTTTTTTCTTAAAACTCCATGCTTTAATCCAACATTACATAAAGACTTTTCAAAATTACGGTATTTTTTTTTTATTTTTCTGAAGAATATTAAAAAGTTATTGTTCTGGTGGTGAAATTATACCTTTATCATCACTTTGTAAAGCACTGGTGAAGCTATTGTACCCAAAACTGCCATCCCTACACATAGATTTATATTCACTTTTTTTCAGCTTTGATGAGTATTTGCATCTGCTAGGTCTTTGAAATTTATGAAATTCGACAACCCAAAGGTTGTGGTGAGAGGAAAAAAAAACCAAGCAATTATTACCTCCAGAAAACTTATTAAAGTTCCCTGTCCTTCCCTGCTCTCTTTGTTTCTTAGCTCTTAGAAGTGACACTAGGCAGCAACATCACTAGTGAATATGTAGCCCAAAACAGTGGATTTGTAAAGTGAATCACCTGGTGCTATGGACCAAACATCCTCACTAAACACATTATTGAAGGCAGTGAACTAATTTTCTTCAAAAGCGCACTCCAAGCCCAAACTAACATGCTAGTCTGGATTCACCTTTAAAGACTTTCGTTGTTGGACCCTATTATGTCTATGATGAAAAACAAAGCAAAACACTGATCTAGTTCAGATGGAATCAGAATCAACACAGTATCATTTTTATCATGAACTTCATAAGCAAATTAAGACCAGAATATAAAAATCCCAGATGTTTCTTCCTAGTCTGTCTGCTGTGTTCTAGTATGGTGAAAAAGAGAAACAACTGAATTGGGTGCCAAGAACAAGAGAAGAAGATGAAGTTATTATAAAATACAGAGGAGCTGGTTGGAAGGGAAGCAAAAAAGCACATGACAAACACCTCACAATGCTAAAAGAAGTTGAAAAAATCATGTAAGTGATCTGTGGTAAATTCATATGGGTATCAATGTCCATTTTTTGACCATTGGCCAATGGAAAAATTGTCACCTTCATATTATTTTTTTGTCCAAACTGAATGGCCTAATGTTTATGAAAACAAAATCTGCATTTGGGTTAGGGATTGACTCTCAACAAAACCTTTTTCTCGTGCAGGTCTCAGCTGTTGTTGGTTCTGCACAATAAATTGCACAGATTTTTGACTGTACTAGCTTACAGAGGAATAGCCTGCCTTTCTGTCTTCAGCCTTCTGTCACTTAGGATGACTTATGAAATGAATACTTTTTTAATAAGGAATTTTTTAAGGCCCTCATCCTAGAAACACCTACACCAACCATTAGCATATCTCATCATCAGTAAATGAATCATGTTAATGAAGGTATGCAGAATCATAACAAATGAAGGCCTGTCACTTCATTTCTCAAAACATTTCAACTTAGTAAAGTAAAATAGTAAACAAGTAAAATAGTTCTTCCTTGTTCTCCTGTAAAGTCCTCTCTAAGCATTTTGTTGGAACATGAGATCAAGACATGCTTTTGCTTTGGGTTAAAAAAGCCCTGAGTGTTGATCTGAAGCACATCACCTTTCAGACTTCTCCAAGATCTGGGATTCTGAAAGTCTAGGAGTGTAGTGATACACTGCATCTGCAAGGAGTCACAACAATGTGAAACTTCAATGTGAACAACGTTTGTGCCCCATTTGACAGCAAAATGGGAAATTAGGCGGGGGCTCATTGGAAGGATTCCTGGACTTATAAATTGCTTTTGTAGTTTGAAAGGACCTTTTTGGATTGAACCTTTGAGCACCTTTACCTGTCTCTTCATTCCAATAAGAGCGTTAAAGGGAAAAATAGCAGAAATCCAGAGCAGTGTGATTCTCATAATAAGGTCTCATTCAAACCTGACCATTGTAGGTACAGACTTACTTTAGTTTGAATAAAAATAAAAATAAACATTCTGACAAATTACCATTGTCAGATGTACAATGCCTTCAGAAAACCTGTCTAGCTTCAGTAAATACCTTGAATGCCCACAATCGTCTTGTTTCACACTAGGGGTATGCACATTACGTGTGCACTCATGCACAAGCACACAAGCAAAACGTCTCACATAATAATTCATTGAGACAACATCAGTGCAAAAGTCTCCTGTAATTATGAATGTTTTTTTAGGAAGTAATATGAGGCCAGTGATTGTTCTGGAGGATATTAATTCATCAGAGAGATCTCTTTTATTATTCATCAGTTTGAAGAAAAGTAGGTAGTCAGGAGAAGCTGACTGCACGACTCCACCTCCAGTTTTCCCAGTTTATGATTATTCTTACTTCACGTAAAATGAAATTCAAAGTCCAGGAAAAAGAAAGAAAACCTTGTTTTTTATTACTGAAATCTATGTGACTGACTAATTCTGCACAAAGATTGGGGGAAATTATAAGCAGCAGGCAAACTAGATATCCTTTTACTACATGTTTCAGTGAATTCTGTGCAAACAAATAAGAGGGTACTAGATGAAATAAAGGTGTAATTTCAGCCATGAACTGGATAAGATTCTGTGGATAGAACATTAGAATAATTTGTGAAAGAAATTTTGTAATGATTATATATGATATCCACATAAAGTATATTAAAGAAAAAGGAAAATATTCATGGCTAAAGATTTGCACACAAATGAAAAAGAACAGCAAGTTGTAAGTAACTACTCATATTTACAATGATTTAGGAAAGAAAATGAAAGCCCATCTAAAAAATAAAATGTAGTAAGGAAGCATCTATTTGACTTTATTGGCTTAGGTACAATTCGATGTGAGGCAACCACCATCTTGTAAAGTGCATTGGTAAACAAATTGTGATTAATTGGACAGTCTTTGACAGTATCAATCTTAATTGCCTGCCTTTAATTTAAGGTTTCCCAAGATTCAGAACTCTAGAAAATAAAATCTCCTTCAGTTCCAGTGGGCTGTCAATTAAATTTGACTGATTACACTCACCGTTATCCTATAAAGATAATCCATAATTAATTGCTATACTGTGCAAATTGCAGCAGGACAAGAATAGTTTACAGGCTTAGGGAAATGTATGGTAATGTGCACCCAGGCCCTCCAGAAACCTGAATCTCAATTTTAATATTCCCAATGTCCTTCCAATGTCAGACTTAGTGATTTTTATGGGACTCATTATAGTGCATTTCTGCTGCAACTGGAAGATTCTTTAGCATGGTTCATGGCCCATACCTGCGAGATGAATCACTATTACATATACATGAGAAGAAAAAAAAATGCAGGCTGGCAAATTCAGTATTCCAGATTTGCTTTGGGAATATTTTCTTTGGGATTCTGAGGGCCGCGGGAAAGAACTTTCTCCAGAAGGCTTTCTCAACTCTGTATGTGAGCTTGGCCATTAAAACTTCCTTTATTTAAAATAAAGTTGTGTAGCACCTGATTGTATGAATAGGATTTATAGAAAGCTTTAGATGAGATAATCCCGTCATTTTTTCATAGAAATGAATGCTGACATTGAGCACAAATAGAAAAAAAGGTAGCTGGAAAGGTGAATATTCAGCATTCAGCAGGTGTAATTGACATGCTGCAGTAGTAGGGTTAGACGAAGATCCACTGGGGGTAGCTACAGATTCTAGAGAAATGGGCCAGAGAAGTCTTTTTTTGTTGTTGTTTTTTTAGAAATCATTGAGAAACATGAAAAAGCTGGGAGAGGGAAGACTGTTAAAAAATAAGACCAAAATTTTGGCGATTCTCTTTTGCAACATAAAAAGACAAAGTTTGTGTTGAAAAAATTGTAGTGATGCTTCTGCGTTAGTGTGAGAGGAGATGAATACAATAAAAAAAAAATTGTAATAAAACTTATTTTACCTCGTTAGTGTGTTTATGTAATATGGTTCTTGTCAGTGGCACTTTCTACATGATCAATTAAATTTATGTTACTCATAGCCAAATGAAAAAGTTGTCAAAGATACTTAAGGAATTACTAAGCTATGTCACTAATTATATAGCAATGACCACAACTGCAAAGGAGTAATATACTTCTTACTTACCTATATTTACAGTATCTTAAATCTGTCTTTACAGTCAATGAATTCTTATCATGGCATTTTGCTTTCCCTTTCTACTTCTTTTTTGTTAACTTGTAACATTTTTCTAAGTCAGTATTTCACAAAGAAATATCACTTAATTCATGGAAGAATTTAACTGTATTTAATGAGGTGGTTGATAAATCTAGACACAATTTACTTCAAGCAAACTTGGAACTAGACTGACTTCTAAAAGAGCAGAACATCTATTCCTTTATTAAAAAAAAGTAAGACATAGCTATCGTCTTTATCTTAAAAGATATAAAGGTGAATCCATATAAAGAGTATGAGAATGTTCTCTATAGGGTAGAGGATAATCTGGTTTTAGGGTAATCAAAAGCAGTGCTGTGTCATGGAAGAAGGTGTCTTTTCTACTTCTCTGTAAAAAAAGAAAAAAAAAAGGAAAAAGAAGTAAACCTTTAATTTTAAATTTACATAATTTTACAGATTCTCCTACTAAAGCCAGTGTATCTCACAGTCTTTATGGAGCATGAGGGGCTTAAATGATGTGAAGAACATTGATGACTGACAGGTAACAGTTACATCAAAGCCATAGTCTGCTTCTTATCTGGTTGTTAAGACGCTGAGAGAGATTTTTTGGCAGTACTGATCTAAGAATGGGCCTTCAGATGAGAGCATGGCTGGACTGTTATTGAGACATATATGCTTTACTAAAACCTTAAGCAATGTGATTACAACAATAGTTGTTGCTCAAGGGAAAAGAAAGGATCAGAATGCTTTTGAGGAATCTACAGAAACACAGAAGGCATGTTACAACACAGAAAGAGAAAGACCTTTCTAGGTAAGGTAGGAGAGAAGAGGTAGTTCATTCTAGTACCATTAGAAAGTACAAGTCTTTAAAGTCATTCAAGTGTGAATGAAAATGCAAACTTGAGGACCTGAAAGGTATTTCCATCAGGAAAAAAGGTGTTTGAATTTATTTGAAATAGACCTTAAATTCTAAACTGAAACCACATGGAAGTGAAGGATGCTGTGAAAAATAACCTCAGTAAGAATCAGGGTCTGGTTTTCAAATTAAATTTTGTAAACTTCATGTCACAAAGATTGCAGGATATTCATAAAAAATAGAAATGCAACGCAGACTAGACAACTTAAAATTTGTAAAATGGTGATATTATATGGATTGTCCTGAGATTGCACTCAGCTACTAAAGGATTACTGAAGTTCCGTCAAGGTCCTGGAGGGGGTAAGGTTTTCATCTGACATTCATCAGGGGCTTGACAGGTTGCCAGTATTCAAGGATCCTTTATGGTCTATAGTTAATATGAAGAACATAAATTCCTCTGATCTTTTTGTTGGCCTCTGTCTAACATGGTACTTGTGTACTCCAGCCTATTAAAGATCCATTATTGTCTCAGACTTTTCCTTTTGTTATATTGTCAAGGTCCTCCACAGCAAACAGCTACAGAAAAAT
Organism: Larus michahellis; assembly: GCF_964199755.1. NCBI lineage: Eukaryota > Metazoa > Chordata > Aves > Charadriiformes > Laridae > Larus > Larus michahellis. The sequence continues at coordinate 6,109,615 of NC_133930.1, forward strand.
TAAGGAGGATAAATTTTTCAGTGTAGACCTCTTCATGAATAACTGTGGATATGTCTTCCAGGCACATCAGTATCCACAGACAGCAAAAAGTACCAGAAACTGTCACATGGGCACATACAAAATTCTCTGTTTCTCTCCAAACTTCAGTTTAATACAGTTGTTCTGAGCCCCAGGGCTTTTGTGTCAGAAGTCTGAACTTGATCTTATGGAAGGAAAAATTATCTGAAACATGAAACCTGACCAGATACACTTCCCATTCAAGAATTTTTCGTGAGAAAATTTGGCAGGACATTTGTTTTTACTACTTCGTTCTCTCGGGCAGCAAATTAACTGGCTTCTCAATACCACTCTCACCTCTTGGAGCCCTGGAACAACATCGCCAGCAAGAAAATGGTACAAATTTATGTCAGTTGAATGAATGCTTGGAAATAATGTATAGGGTAGCTTTTTCAGTCTTGTTTTAAAATACTCCGTGATGGATGGGGCTTTGAGCAACCTGGTCTAGTGGGAGGTGTCCCTGCCCATGGCAGGGGGGTTGGAACTCTATGATCTTTTAAGGTCCCTTTCAACCCAAGCCATTCTAGGATTCTAGGATTCTTATGTATAAGTTTGTATATGTATGTATGCATACATTTGATTCAAAATTAAAAAAAAACAAACAAACAAAACAAAACAAAACAAAACACCAGAAGGAAATGTCTTAGTAGAGATTTCTGGATACAAAAGGGTGCAATTTGGGAGGTGGATGTATTTGTTAGCATTTCAATTTCACTTGTCATCAAGATTAATGTATAAGATATATTTATTTTGGACAGAGACATATGGTTCTTTATCTCAAAACTCTGAGCTCAGTTGCTTAAAGGAACTTGGGTATGGGCATAGGCATGAGACACTTCCCCATCACTGAGTAAAGATGAATCAGGGAAAGCATTACCATCAAGGCTTTTTTTTTTTTTTTCTTTCATAATGTGATTATACTGTCGGATAGCTATAGCTGAAAGTACAAACAGCTTCTGTGAAGTTCCAGACTGTTTAGAGTCAGACTGGGTGCTTCTGGAAAAGAAACATAAATTAACTTGGGTAAACCCAGAGAAATAGTGGGACTTAATTTGAATGTAAAATAAGCTTGTGTTAGCAACATGCCTATATGGACACTTGTTGATTATATGGTTTCAGTAACCAATTTAGCTAACTTCTCAAACTTAATAGGACTTGGCCCATTTACGAGCTTTCTAAGTTGAAGTAAGACAAATATAAGGGATCCAGCTTTCTTTATACCCTTAAAAATATGTTTTCTTTGTCAATAGAAAGTTATCCTAAGAGAAGAAAATATTTGATTATACAGCCTTTGTTGAAAGCGCTTCACAGAAATATGAAAGATATCATCTAGCTAACCACTGTTTACTGTTTTATCTCTTTATTGGCTTTTCTTTGTCATTTCCGAGAGGTTTGGTAATGATGACATGTCACTGAAGCAGGGCTAATTTGGACATTCTTTTACCAACCTTCAAGCTACATTTATTTTTACTATTTTATAGGAACAACAGTGAATACTTACTTGAAATATTGTCTTTACTGAGCAGATAGAAGGATATCTGTGAGTACATGAAGAGTCTACTTTTGGTTATTTCAGTATGTTGCTGATAGCTGCAAGAAAGTCATCACTTGGTGAATTTAACCTCTCAATCCGTTCATAATTTTAATTTTCAGAGGTATCTTATGTCTTTATCCTTCTTCTTCCAGATTGCAAAGAGTTTTCTTGTCTTTATAGAGCAATGAAAATCACACTTAATATGAAAAATGACATTAAAGCTTGGAAATAGAAGGTTAATAGGTCACCTAATACACAATATTCTCTTGCACTGGTCCTTAACAAATTTGACTCCAGTAAGGGATATTAACTGTTTCCAATGCAAAGAACTGGGGTTCTGTTTTTGCACCAGTTTTCTGAATTGATTTGTTTTGCCAAAACTGAGCTTTTGAAAGTTAGACAGTGATACAATGAAGCCTAAAGTGGTGGATTTTTTCCACTCATAGTTAATTAACATTATAAAATTACTGCACCACTTTGCTTTTCGTGCCATACAGAGGTTAGATTAGCTCTTTTGCTAACACATAAGCCTATTGATCTTACAATATTTTGTAAGAATAACATCTTTAAACTGGTTAACGGACTAACTAGTAACAGACTGCAGTGTCTGTTAGAAGTAGAAGCAGATCTTGAAATGCAGTGGAAGTCACAAGTGGAATATTTGTAATCTTTTACAACACAACTCTGTAGGAAATTTTTAAATAAATGAATTTGTTTACTTATATCTAGTTCATAATCCACTTGCTAGAGCTTAAATGCAAGAGTTTACTCAAACATAGTGATATTTTTCATGCAGTATTCCTAGTGTTTTCAGTGATAGTTTTACATATGAAACCGGTCCCTTTAAACAGACTGGAAGCTATCAAAATAGTTATGAGAATCAGAATTCAAGCTCAGGTATGAACAGAATGATAACAGAAACTTTTCGTCAAGAGACTGCACTACCAGCTCTGAAAACAAGTATATATATATTCATTTTTGTATAATTTCTTGTAATCCATTATTCAGCCCACTAATTAGTGAGTCCGAGCCTCTGTTACTCTAAACTCACTAACTCTTCCTCTCTTCAACATACGAACCAATATGTTCAGTGAGAGATTTAGCTAACGAAAAAGTCTGAGTTTTCTTGAAGAAACCTTTCACTGGTGTTTTGAAGGAACTGACTCTGTTTTTCTTCTTGTTGGTACAGTTGTTCAGCTTAATTATGCACTTAGAAGATTATTGTTAATTGCAACAGATTTAAGAACTGCAGAAGTACTCACTTCTGTTCAGCCAAACTTCTGTTCAGCCAACAGAATGCCAATAAATAATTTGATTTATAGAATAAAACTATCTCAACATGGAAAATAATCCACGATGCTAGGGAAGTCTAGGTCAGAAAAATTCAGAGTTATCCTGTTTAGTGTTTTCTTGATGAAGCTGAGGCTTGTCTCTGTACGTTTGCTTGTTATGGACAGCAAAGTGGGAAGCATCTGAATGACTGACAGCAAATCAAATTCAAGAGTTTGTCTACTGCTATTTTATTTTATTTTATTTTATTTTATTTTATTTTATTTTATATTTTATTTATCTTCATTTTATTTTTACTGATACACCATTTGACATAGTTCAGTGTTAAAATTCTCATGCTTGAAGTGAAGTTCAGGGAACTGTTTTCAGGTGCAAGGACTTTTGGGATGCAGATATTACCATCATCTATAAACAACTTCAAGGTAACAGTCAAAATGAGAAAACATTTTTTTTTATAACAATCAAAATGGAAAGAATCCTATTTTTCCAGAAACTAATTTGACAAGTATGAATTGAAAAAAGAAAAGCGGCAAAAGACTAAAAGTCAGAAACTGACACAATCCCAGTAGATTGTTATTTGTCACTGACGGCATCCAAACACAGATTAGAAAATACCAAAAAATTTTAACATCTGTCACTGTTGATTGTCTGTGTTTTCTGTAACTATTCTAAGCTTGAAGTACACTGGTAGTAGGTTTAAATCCATAATATATGAAGTCCTGAAACAATAGTGTGGCCAGATTTTGAGATTTGGGAAGCACACTTCAAAACAGGCAGTGTGAACAAAAGAAGCATAAAAGGTTAATAAATGACCTGTGAAGGAGGATTGATAAAGGCATGAAAGAATAAGAAGAGACAGGAATGCTGAGGAGAACAACATTCTCCGTGTTTATCTTGTTCATTTGTTTCATTAGCTCACTATTTAAATACATTTGGTGTGTTCACTATGCCTTTTCATAATAGCTGTAGCAGGTAGGATGAGAAATGATCGTGTTATTGTGTAATAAAGGACATTCAGGTTTCAAAGAAATTTCTAATAGGATAGGGAGGCAGTTTATTTCAGAGTTTGGGAAACTGGGTAATTTCTCTCTCTGGAAGCCTGAAGTTAGGTTAGGCAAATATTGTTCAAATTATTTAAACAAATCTGTGAAGTGGGGCAAGGAAGAAAAAGATTTCTTCTTCTAACCCTATTTTTATAGTATTTCTTACTATATCTGTGCTTATAATTTTCCTTCCTAGCAAAAGCACTGGAAGGCTAATTAATTTAGAATAAACATATGTTTGTGTTCACAGAGAACATGTTTATGTGGAGTTAAGGCTTTGAGATCTTTAAGATTTTTACATTGTGTGTATCAGTATTGCATTTGAAAGCATAAAAGTCTTATGTATAAATGTAATTAAAATTCAACAGAAATCCATAAATGACCTGCAATCATTAGTACTTCTTGACAATAAGATCACAAATCATTTGTGAAACCTTATTGGAAACCCAGAGAAAATAGCTTTTCCCTTTGACATACTCTAGGACATGACCTTCAGCATTCCTGTTCTACAAGAAGTTAGTAGTCAATTGGAAGAACTTTTAAAGTTAACAGTACTTGAGCGTTCTCAAGAATATGATAAACTGCTCCCATTTCTCAAACCTTTGTACAACTAGAACAATATTAGTTGCATTGTTTGACCTGTTTGATAAGCAAAGGGAAGATATTGCTCATGGCAAACCGCCCTTCTTTGACAAGACCAAAACCACAATTCTCTTTCACTCTATGGATTCTGAAGTTGTTTCATGTTTACTGTTAATAGTCTCGCATCTTTTCTCCTTTCATTTGCTTTTACCGCTCAACATACTAATAAGGCTTAGATTAAAATGCATTGCAGCAGAGGCAGGGGACAGTATGTTTTCTGACACTAGGGACAGAAACAAGAACTTCAAAACAAAAGGCATATGTCTTAACAGCTTGAGCTGAAGAGCCAGCTTCAAGGTGGGAGGTTGTCAAGTGTCCCATCAAGTATACTATGTGTGACACACTGAGTCAACCTACAGATGAGTAATTTGGAGAGTAGAAAAAGGATGGGGATTACCTAAGCCAATCAGGGGACCTGTGGCAGATGGGTGATTGAACCATTGTGTATTTGTAGTAGGAATCTGAATTCCAAAAATGCAGAGCTGCCTCTGTAGTGTGTTGTGTGTCCCTTAGCAATATGACTCAGAGGTGCTCAGCATATTCAAGAATGAATATGTTAAATCTGTTAATGTAAAATTTGAGTTTAAAATTTTTTGAAGTCCCCTAGCAATTACTTTATTGTGCTAGCTTTACTCAGAATTGATCAAGTTAAGCTAGTGTGCCAAATGCATTTTTTTTCTCAGGAGCAGATTGGATCTGTTCTTGAGTGCTGTGCAATGATTTCTGCATTAGCACTCTTTCTTGTCATAGCAGCACTTCAGCAATTCAGCAAGGTAGGTTTATATGCCTTTTTATGAGGGATGCTTTTTACATTTCCTCTCTGTGCTGTGCCTAATATGTAAACATGAGGGACAAAAGAGTGGTCAGTGTTTCCATAATGGCATGGCCCCCAGTGCGCTCATGCATATTCGCTTATTATTAAATGGTTCACTTGCCTTTAAACCCATCACTTACTGGAGCACAAATCAGTCAAGATTTGCATTTTGCTTGCTATTCAAGTTTTTAAACTCAAGAGCTCCCTGCCTAATGACAAGAATATTTATCCAGGTTAATTGATAAAATCTCCTCAACATAAAGTGCTCTAGGAAATAATTTCTGAACATTTACATGTTGTATTAACATCTCATTATTTTATTCAACACCCCTGGAGCAAGTGGGGATGTAGCATGAATAGAATGTGTTTTCTAATGGCTTTTTCTCTAGAAAAAGCTCATCTACTTCTCTTCTAACATACCTATCTCTACGTTGCCTTTTGCTTAAGACCTAAGCATCCTTAAAGATCTAATCATACAGCTATTTCAATATTAATATTAACCATCAAAATATGAATTTAAACAAAGCAGTTGATATATTTTGAATATTGAATGCTTTCAGTTGATTGTTGTGTTTTAGAGTGAGTTTGAATAGCAAATTAAAAAAATAAAAATCAGATTTGCAGTATGGTCATAAGCAATATGTAAACAGCAAGAGAATCCAAATCTGTAAATAAATTATTCTTTATAGGCTAGTACCCCAAGCTTTTTTTCCACCGTTGCAGTTGCTCTTGTTTGCCTGAGGACAGTTTTCTATGAATTTGCATCATGGTAAATGTGTCCTTAAAGCAGGGAAACAAAGAGATAAAATAGACGGTTGGAAATTATTGTGAAGTCACTCATTGTAAAAACTCTAGTATCTCAAGTTCACTCATTGTATTTTGTACTGTTTCTTCCTGTTCACCATTTACCCTGGTGATTTTTTTGCTATAGCAAGTGTTTCAAACTGGGTCATTTCAAATCATCTCAGTATTAATTTTGTTGGCAGCACGCTGAAAGCAAAACCTTGTACTTTTCTGCTTAGGTAGGAGAAGGAAGACTAATTGATGTTATCATAAATGGGAATAAAGCTAAATACTTGTCCTCCACTACTGAATTGAATGAAATTAGGGTGGAGTAAGCCACTGTCAATGTTAAGTTATGGTGAAAACCAATTAGAACAAGTCCTGCATTATAAATGGGAATTCAGTATCACCTTTGCAGGCTCTGGACAAGTCATTGTGAAAGTAGGAGGATATGTTTGTCCAAGTGTTTATATAGTATGATAGTACTTACTAAACTGTTGAAGTTTAATAAACATGAATCTGTCCTTAAAGCAGATATGTTAAGTGGTTAATCTTCAATGAACAGATAAAGATATAAAAATAAAAAAAAAAACAAAAACCCCTCTTACAGATATAATAATGCTGTTCTCTTTTTTTCTAGATTTTCTTAGAAGATGAGGAAGTAGCTTTCCATTTAGTTCTGTCTTATTCTGCCTCCTGCTCTAATATAATTCCCTTTTGTAGCCTCTTCCATTTCTTATCTTCCTTCCCCACTTTCCAGCTCTGAGCAAAAAAAAATAAAAAAATGACTTGCCACATTTCTCTGGCAAACAGCAACCGCTGGGGAAAAAATCTGACTAATTCTTATCAATTACACATACATAATTTTCACTATTTTTTTTTTTAATATTTTGTTTAGCTTGTCTTTTGAGTCATGACCACAACCACTCACTTTCTTGATGTTTTAATGTCAGCCAAATTTAACTGACAGCTGTGGGGTTAAAAGCTCCTGAGGAGGACGTTGCTGTGTTGATGGGAAATCACCAGGAAAACCCACCTGTTCTAAGCAGTGGTTTTGGTATCATTATTAGTTTTATCTAACATGTCAATACTGAGCACTTGAGAATGATTTTAATGAAAATGGAATTCTAATCACAACAGGGATTTTCTGACCTACCTGTCACTTTCTGCTGAACTTCAATATTTAGACGTCACATTATTACATTCAGAATTTCCTGTTTAAGTCCTGTTTTATGCTCTAAAGACCAAATCCTTCTGAATTCTGAAGTTTGCATCCAGGCATCAATACAGCCACCCAGCCCTGACAGTACAAAGCTGCTCACAGCATAGTTATTACAGAAATCCTGCATGACAACAGTAGCAGATCCTTATTTTGAAGTTCTCAGAACACAGTGGCTCTCCTTCTGCTTTTTCTATGTAGTTGAAAACAGACCATCATACTTTGATTCTTCAGTGTTTTCCCGGGATCTGTTGGTGTGAGCCTTAAGTATTTCTTAATCAGTTTAATAGTCCACAATGGATTTTGTATTACTTTGTATTTAAATTCTCTTTCATTACAAGTTCATTTTTACTGCCCAATACATCAAGTGGAGAGAAGTTCCTTAAGTCAGCGTGACTCTTGTAAGTACTTTGGTTTTGAACCCAGCTCCTGTCTGTTTCATCTGAGGTTTCATAATTTTTGTGTTAAGAGGCAAAATGAATATTCATGTCCTGTTCACCTTCTCCATTCTAATTATAGTTCTATTATCATACCTATGTGTCTCTTCTCTTTAATCATGTATTTTCTTAGTCCATTAAATTATCTTGCATACATATACCCTTGCATACTTTTTCGCCTCCTTCCTAACTTTCTTTAAATCATGTCCTTAATCAGGCTATGATTTTTTTTTTTTTCCTTTTGATTTCAACTTTTAATTCTATATTCCTGTGTAATGTTGAACATTTACTCACTGTGAAATAATTGGAGATACTTTACTAGTTGCTTCCCCTGCTTCTATTTCCCTGTCTCAATAATTTCATCTGGTTTTGGTCCTCAAAAATTTTGTATAACAGTTAAAGCTGGGAAAGTGTCTTATTACTTATCACATTCTTTATATATACTAGATCTATTAAGGATATCATCAGAAATGAAGAGCTGCAGGGTTTTTTTATAAGTTTTCACTGAATAATTCTAATGGGAGATTTTCAGGCTGGATGTCATTCACAAAGGTTTTGCTTTCTTCTTTTCTTATTTATTTGATCTGAACAGATAAACCACTTGAAGTTAGTATGAAATGCTTATAACAGTTTGGTTTTATTCTTTGCTTACATGGATATGTTCTGGATCTTTCCCCCTCCCTTCAGTCCCAATCTTTTTCTGAAATTTTGTGGGGGAAAAAAGAAAAATACAAACCTTTTTTCAAAAAGTTTATTCCTGTAAATAATTGATGCAAACTGAACTAAAAGAGAATTGATCTGTGGGCAAACCTAACCTTAGAAAACTTCTGTCCTTTGCAATAAGCATCATGAAGAACAAAGACTTAAAAGTTGTTGCTTGTTTCACTTTTAATAGTATTAAATGTAAATCAAGCAAACTTGGTGAACGTAGGATTAGTATTTAACTCCAAGGTGGCAAGGAGGTTCTCTGATCTGTTTTATTATTGTTTAAGATTCAAGCAAGTGCTACATAGAATAACAAGGATCATAATTAAGAAATGTGATCCATTTTCTTTTTCTGGAGGCTCTGCTTAATTTGATTCCAACAACACAGCAACACCCAGAGGTACCAGGGCTCTTGAGTCTCACAAAACTGCTTCTGTCCAGGAAAAGAAACACAGAGAATGATACCGAGCTGGGAGGGGGCAGAGAAAGATTTTTATTGGAAGCTGTTAAAGTGGTTGCTATGAGACCTTCTCCAGCTAACACAGGCACAGCAGCGAGTGTGAGGCTGATAAATCGTACCTCTTGCATTATACCTTTCCTTTCTGCTTTTTTTTTTTCTTTTCCTAACACAGCTTTTATAGTTGTTTAAGATCAGGGAAAGCACCTGTCAGTTGCTTTTTCTTCCCTTTTGCTCCCTTTTTCTGCCTCGTGCAAGATGGAGCTAGAAAATGAAATGATCAGCACCTCCAGCAATTCTTCAGCAGGCTCCAGAGAGTACAAGGTGGTGATGCTAGGAGCAGGGGGAGTTGGCAAAAGCGGTAAGTTTGAGCAATAGCATTTTTGGGGAGAAGGGGTGAACGGGGAGTGTAAAGTTTACAGAACAAGAATGTTGTTTAATGAGGGCTTTCATTCCTCTTTCTCTTGCATAAAAGACTATAATTCATGATTGGGGCAATGAGTCAGCTTAATTTATTACAGACAGAAATACTGTAAGACTTTATAATTGGATATTTTTGTAAAACCGATCTTGGCTCCGTTGTATATGAGGAGAGAGTGGTGAGCTTGCTGCTGTGAGTTTAAGAGCAAGTGGTCATGTCACTCTAACACTTGGTGGGGGGTGATGTTTTGCTGGTTAGTGTGGACATAACTTGCGGGCCTGCCAGTCCTTGCGCCCAAGCAGAAATGAAACTAGCTGCAAAGTCATCTGTACAGTGCAAAGTGAGGAGGATGCCTACAGTGACTCTGTTTTCTTCACCACATCTTCTTTTGACTTTTTTTTCTGAGTGTCTTTATGGCTCAGCTGGTCTTAGTCTTCTCTCCTGTCCGGACAGTTACAGAATGTGTGTCTGAGTCTCACTCCAGGCGATAAGGTAGATTTGAAGCATATTTTAATATCACTGTCCAGTGCTGGCAACATATGCTAGTGTCTGACAATAGTATCTATTCAGAGGAGTCATTATTTTCTCCAGACAGTGTTTTCTTTTTCCCAGATATTATCATCTTTGATTTATTCTCACTGACACATTCTCTTTTCTTAAAAAGACTTTGCTGAACGTGCAGTGTTTGCCTCAGAAGCCAGTGTTTTGAGCTAGCCGTACAACAAGAATTTGATTACATCTTCTGTAAATTCAAAAGAAACAGAGAAGAAGAAAACAAACAACAAAAAATAGGATAATATAACATATCCAGGCTAAATTCGAAAGAAATTTCAGGATATAAAAGCTGTCACACTAAACTGTAATAATTGTTTAGACCAAAGAAGTTTTATTTTACATTCAAACAAGACAAGGTACAGATGCAAAAAATTAAATATTGGGAGTGGATATAATTTCCTCTCTGTGTCCACAATCTCTGTTTTCTTGTTATGTTTGACTTCAACTTCAGTGGCACATCTTTCAGTGAAAGCTATTTCTCGTCAGTATTGCTTAACCAAGCAAACAATTCTTGCACAGATGTTATGTGATGATCACTATATAAAATTGAAAAGAAGAAAATATTGGTTATCTCGGAGTAACTTTCCAGTATGTCAGGTATCCAGGATGTGTCAGCTGGAACTTTCAGTAAAATGTCATTTTTTTTTCCTTTCTTTTTTTTTTTTTTTTCCTCTTAGTGCATCCAAAAGATGGCAGCAATTTTGTCCAAACATATTATTGAAAGAACCATGTCATTTTGAAGACTCATTCACCAAAGCAAAAGATATTACAGATATACAAAAGATATACAATCTATACAATATATATTAATAGTATAACTGAATCAAAAAAGCCAAATTTTATATACATATTGAGGAAATTTTAGAGTTACCATTTACTATTAGATAAGTGTTGTGAAGCACAAATTAAGTTTATTCAAATCTCCTTGTTCAAAAAAATATTAGGTGTTGATTTAATGAAAATAAAACCTTGAAACCTTCAAAGGTAAAGATAGATCTCCAAAGCTGAGGGCCACGTAATTATTCAAGAAGAATTGGGTATATGTGTGATCTAGAGAAATAAAAATAGGATGAAATGGATAGCCATGACATCCAATGGCAATTAATGAAAACCTTCAGTTGTTTTCACAAAAGTGAAACTTCTGGGGGAAAAAAACGGCAACTGAGAATTGAGAGTCTAGAAGACAGGAGGTGGGCTGTTCATCATTTACTGACTATGAACTTCCAGTGTGGACTGGGCATGAAATAATTCAGTAGAATCCTGAAAGATAGTGCAGCTGATAGAATTCTGATAGAGATAAGAGAAAACTGATGTAATTCCATAAATTATGAACTCATTCTAACTGATGTATAGTCAGGATTAATTTACATTGGATTAAATGCAGAAAAAGGCCTGAATGACTACTTTCATTCTCGAAGATGAGCTCTGCTTTTCTCTAATGACCTAGATTCAGCTGTCCAGGAAATCATGAATTTAGCCACAAAACAGTGTCAGAGTAGAATAAGGATGGGAGATTCAAAAAAGCTTGATCTTCAATTTAGAGTTTGATAGATAAGTGATATATGGGATGATGTATTAACAATAACCTGTGTTTTTTCCCCTTCTTCTCCCTCCTCATTCTCTTTTTAAGTCATAGTAACATAGTAACAGCTGGAATTAAGTTTCTGAGTGGGAAACCTCTTTTGGATTAAAGCCTTAAGATTCCTCATCTTGTTCAATATTAAATAATTCAAGTTTGGAAAAATTCCTAAAGAACCAAGCTACAGAAATGTTATAAGATTTCTTTTTGCCCTTGACATATTCACTTCTGGAGATCCCCTGGGCATTTTGACCTTGTTTCCCACCCTCTTCTGCTCTCTTACTGTGCCACTTCATACTGTGTGTATGAAGGTCTTTGCATTGAAAATTGCATGCTCATTACAGGGGGCTGAGGGTGGTGATTGCATGTGTAGGCAAGAAGGAATGAGGAAGAAGACACCAACAGTGGATGTTCTTTTGATGCTCATGTTTATAGAATATTTGCTTTGGGTTGCCAGGCTTGTTGCTGCAGTTCTGTGTTCCAAGATGGCAGACCATTCAGGAGGACAGCCAACATCCTGTTATTTGGACTATTCAGTGTAGCAGAAATTTCACAAGAATTGGTAATAGAAGATAAACTCAGCACATCCAAGTCTGATACCCACCACATTCAGAGTAATGACATGTACACGAAAAATGGTTTAAGAATTGTTAATTAAGGGTCCTCGCATTTCAAGATCAGTCCCAGAAAAATAAATAAATAAAAAAAAATCTCTGACACTATTTTATAGGGGCATAACCCACCACTATTACCTGTTCAGAAAAAACAGGTAATAGTGGTGATTACTTAAAATGTACAAAGCTATATGTAAATCTTGCTGGGAATTTCTGTGCTATAAGTATAGCTTATAGATTCCCTAGAATGAGGTATCTTTTCTAAGGCTTCTGAAAATAGAACTATTTTTGTTTTCAGAGTAATATGCTAATTTATTACTTTGTGTAGGTTGTGTCTGACATCAAGAACAGCTATACACTCTGCTGTAAGTTCAGCCCCAAATTAGGCTAGAACCAGGAATTAAACCCAACTGAACTGAACTGAAATAAAACAAAATAAAATTAATGACTCTCATTTGATTATACTTCGTACTGAAATTACACATTTCTAATGACAGGTAAATTTAAATTTAAAAAAAAATATATTTTTACACTTGGTCTTATCTCGTTTGATGACAAATCTCAGGTGAGCTCAGTACTGTTCAAACCTACCTCAAGTTACGTAATGTAGGGTTTAAACCCTAAGAATCTTATTGGTTTTGAAACTGGTTTTCCTTACAACTGCCTTCAGAGATCTGCATCTGGACAGTGAATCTTGTACTCACATGGTCCCTAGTCTGATGGAGCTCAGACCTCTGGGTTTAACTCTATTTTTCAGTGTTACAAAAAATATACACAAATAGAAGTTAAATGCTGAGACCATGCATTGTTGGCTTATATTTAGCAAACTAATTACACTAATAACAATAATTACTGTAGTACACTCTGCAAAACATTAGCAACAATTAACCGAGGGGTTGCACAGTGGCTACCAAAAGGAACAGAAAAATTGATGTACCTGTGCAACTGAATAAAATAGAAAACCTCTGTCTAATGAAAAATTGTTATTATCTAGGCATCCTTTAACTGTTGATCAGATTGCAGCATAATCTATCTTGCCTGAAGGAAAATGTTTCTAGTTTTTTTGTTTGTTTGTTTCGTTTTGTCGTGTTTTTTTTTTTCTTTCCCCCTAATGCTATTTAAAGTTGCTTTATTTAAAGGTGAAGATAATCTACTGTTTTTCCTGGTAAATGAATTACATGTTTCTCCATAGAATGAGTGTATCACAGATGCAAAGTGAATTTCATGCTATCTGTCCTGCGAAAGTTGCACTTTAGATGAGAAGAGGAATTTTTTAAACATTCAAAAACTAATGAATATTTGTTGCTTATAAGTTGGGTTTTTTTTATCTTAGAGAAAATATGCATTTTTCAAGATTTATTTCTCAGACTGATTGCCAGTTTATTTGTTGCCACTGCAAAAAAAAAAAAAAAAAGGAATTGTCAAATAATTACCCCAAGATTTTTGTAAGACTAATATATTTTTAGTTTTAATATACAGGTTTGGAAAACATTTAGGTACATATTTCTAGACTTCAATCTTAAAGAAAATAAAAAAGAGGGGAAGAGAAAGAATTAAGAAAAGATTCTTCTAGGATTGTTAGAGGAAAAGTATGAAGAAATGTGTTTCTCAACCTGAACTAGTTAGGGGATTCATGCTTACCCCATTGATTTCCTTGTTTTGTTTTGTTTTGTTTTTTGCCACTGTTGCACAAATGCCGTATTTCTACAAGTACAGGTGATGCATCCAATTCATTTCAGGATTGTGTGTACAAAAAAAGTTCCAAAATGTGTGAAAACAAAAATGTTTTTTGTGATGTGGGAACTTTTGTACTATGATTCAAACTAAATCCCCAAGTTTCTTTTATTTATGTGATCAACCTCTTATTCTGCCTAGATAAAGTGAACTCTGTGGTTATTCTTTTCAAGCATGTCCTCATAACAAGAGTCCCCAGTAAACAGAGGTAGCACCAGGGAGTGTGTACTGGAGAAGTGTCTCACTCCAGCTGTTTGTTAATGCTTTGGAGATAAATTAGCATATGATCCAGGCTACAGTGGAAAGGGATGAGGAGCAAAGATAGAGATTCCGCTGGCATCAAAAGAGCTAAAGTTGAAAAGTACCATTTGGGTCTGCTGATGGTGTTCTTACACCATCACAAGGCTCAGTATTGTAGCAAACACTTCATACATTGATCAAACGCCTTCTCGGCAGTTTTTGTTTTTTTTTTTTTTTCTGGTGGGGAGTTTGATTTGGTTTGGTTTTTGTTTTTCCTCAATCCATTCTCAGATACAGCTATGCTTCCCTAAATGCCTAGCGAATGGATCAAAGGAAAGAATCTGGCCTTCTATTGTTTTCTGAGCCAAACCGATAGCCAAAATGAAAGTGGATTAAGTTGCTGCTCAGTATGAGTTAAGGTGAAAAAAGTAGCCTTTCAAGTGTCTGGATATGCTGTGGATTACAATTAAGGCAAACCAAATTGCTTTTTTTCCCAAAAAAATTAAACATAAGTATAGTTTTTGGTGTCTAATGTGGTGCTCCTTCTCCTGTGACTGAACAAATAACCATGTTTTTTTTTTTTTTTTAACTGGAGTAGAAATTGAGATACCCAATTAATAAAGACACATATCTGCATCCCTTTGAAAAGAAATGCTTGTTTCCTTATCATCCTCTGTTTGAAAAAAGGTAACATGAATTTTTACGGCCAAGTATAAGACCCTAGTAATTTCAGGAAAATAATTAATGATACTAGTTCAAATGAAGCAAAAATATTTAAAAAAAGGATATCTGTTTATTTACTAGAGAAAAATGTCCTTGCTTGGTAATAGTTTTGAAAGCATTAGGGTATTGATCAGTCAAAATGACATATAAATTCCTTTGATCACTTCATAGTACTGACTGTAACCTGTGATCAGCTGTGAGCTGATGTCAAAGTGTCAGTGCAAGGCTGGGGAAGGAGGAGGAAAGAATAGAATACTAACAGTGGTAAAACCCCAAAGATATAGTAATACTTCTTGACAATTATGTATCTATGGAGAAAAAATCCCAAATGAACACTGGAAGCTGCCAGCAAAGTTTGTCATGTCTGAGATACTGTAAACTGAATTACAGTCATAGTTTTAATGAAGAATTACAAATGTTATATGCAGATTGATGGTTGTGTAGGTTGTATTTTCTCCATGAAAAAAAAAGATTGTAGAGAAGGCCCATAAATGACAGACAACCACATTCCTGGCTATGGGCAGCTTCCAGTTTTTCCCATAAACCAGATTAAGCACTGGAGACTTTATGAATACAGAGTTCTGATATATTTGTGATCTTTGATAACAAAACTGCTCTTGTGTTTTAATTACCTTTACAGATAGGTTATTGAATTCATGCCAAGCTTGATTTTGTGTAATTCCAATCTCTAGCCATTTTAAGTTCTTTATTAACAACTTTAAAAAACTCCCTATTTTCTTATTTTCCTATGTGTTAATACCTATAGACAATGATCGGTCCACATCTTGATCTTCTTGCTTTTCAAATACATTAAGCATGTGAAACCTCACTTCTAGAAGCTTATTTTTCTGCTTATTTTGTATCCTTAATTTGAGTGCCTAAGTATTTCCACATCACTTTCTGAATATGAATTTCAAAACTTGCCATGCTGTTCTTCTAGTGCTCTTACTAGAAGAAATATTGCTTACTGGTTTCCTCTTGACAGTCCTTTTTTGTTCCTCTGAGAATAATGAATTCTTTTGTTCAGGTATAGTTCACAGAGATCACATACAGAGAAATATCTGCAGTAACCCTTATGTTACTTGGTCTTTCCCCCAGCGTAGTCACCTGTGCTATCACATCTCTAATGATGACCCGAATTCTGCATT
Organism: Larus michahellis; assembly: GCF_964199755.1. Classification (NCBI taxonomy): domain Eukaryota; kingdom Metazoa; phylum Chordata; class Aves; order Charadriiformes; family Laridae; genus Larus; species Larus michahellis. Next base: position 6,125,610 of record NC_133930.1, read on the forward strand.
TCCATATGTGTTATCCTATTTTGGAAGTATTTTACTGGGTTGTTACTACTGAAGCTGATGATTCAAATAATTCTGGACTCGTTTCCAATATTTGTCATTTATCTTTAGTGCGTTTGTTATCCACTTGAAAGGATTAAAAACATTGCTTATTCATTAATTTCCTTGACTATAGGCAGATCTGGTGGCCAGAATTATTTGCCCCAGGGAAATGAGTTAAAGATGTTTTCATTATTTTGCCAGTTCACATAATTCAATGGCTGGAAGGGTGGAGGATTCCATTATGTCTCCTGCATTTAATAGGATGGTTTCTGCATATGAGATACCACTGGGCTACTGAGAAAGCTGTCTGCAGTTCTGGTTTCTTTGATAGCAGAAGCCATCTAATAAATAGGTGACAGTTCAGAGAAGACCAACAGAGATGATAAAAGGGCAGACACAATATGATTTATAATGACAAATTAGTATGACTATATTCAAATAACTCTCTCAACCAGTAGTCCATGATTCTTTGTTGTGCAACTTGCATATGTATACAGTGATTTAATGTAAATGGGTCTGGATGCAGCTGTAATGTGAATGGGCTGATCTGTCCAGCTTCTCCCATCATAACACCCAGATGATCAATATCCATTTGGATGAGGCTAGCAAGTGGGCTGGTCACTGTCTGTGCCCCTTTGGCACAGGGGACAGAGAATGTATGATATTTGAAGGAAATAAATATCAATAGAAGAAGACATTTTCCAAAATTTGAGGAGGAAAGGGACAAGAATTGCTTAATGGAGAGTAATCAGTTAAGTGGTAAAATTAGAATTAGAACATGTATAATTAGAGATGTATGAGACCTTCATGCCTGAATTCCTTTGGTTAATAAAAGCAGTATGTATCCTTAACCATTTGCTTAAAAGCAAATGGAGGAGATTGTGGAATAGTCTTTGAAAGAAACAGGTAGGTAAAAGTTGTATTAGTGTACTTGGTTTTGCTAATTTAAGATAGAATAATACATTACAGAGATTGAGCATTAATGAGCAAATATACCTGACTGGGAAAAGCGCTTAGAGTCTTCAAACCCTTTTATAGAGGAAAAGGACTACTGTCATCCTCAAAGTTATGAAATGTGTTAAAAATTATCTGGACTTGTGGTTGATCTGGCATTATTGATGTGTATAAGCAGCATCTTTCTTTATGTTCAGACTGCTTAAGAGAGATGCTAAGGCTCGTCTCAAGACTGGACTTGTTTGTTGTGTACAAAACAAGTGCTTTATGTTGCCTCACACAGAGCTAAAGTGTATCCTTTAGAGTATAAGGGCTCCTGTATAACTGGAAACATGCTGAGGTGGTACCCTAACAGTAATGGCCACCTAATGTATATGTTGGGAAGCTGCGCAGGTGCAAGGTACGTAGATCTTTTAGCTCACCACTTGCAAAATAACTGTTCTCTGTTCTGCTGATGGAAGTGGGATATACTGATGCGGGACCTTCATCTAAACCTCTTCTAAGTGAACAATGATGTGAAGTGATTAGAACTCATGGAAGGTTATATTAATGAATCTGCTTTTCCTGGTGTGATTTACTGAAAGAAAGCTTCACTTACACAGTGAGAATTTCAGTGAGATGCATACTGCTTGGCTTTTCTCATTCGTACTGCTTGCTCTTAAGAAATAGGAAACCTTCTGGGCTGTTTCTCAACAACAGGAATTGAACTATCAAGGACCCTCCTGGTTTCCAACACACACAAGTCTGTCATTTGAAATGCCCAGATTGAGGTCTCAAATAAGGGAACAAGCATTGTTTCATGACAATGACTGGGCACTGTCGGTATCTTTGCTGTAAACAGTCTGGTGGGGCAGCCACAGGAATTGTTTCCCTTCCAAGCCATCCCTGCTGCTGAGCTGAGCCATCTGCAGCATTTTCAACACATGCTCTCTGCTAGAATTTGGATGAGATTAAATCCATTAGGGACATTCTTGAAAGCAAAATTAGGAAAGATTTATTCTTTTCCTTCTCTTGCTGCTTTCATTTTCTTTTCTTCCACACTTTCCATTTTATTTCTTTCCATTCCTCTGGTAATCCTTTTCCACTTTCAATTTGTTCATTGACTTTAATTAGTCTCCCTTTATGCGTGCAAGTCTCTCCATTTTTTTTTTCCTAGAAGCTAGAAGAATCATCATGCTCACAAGCTCCACTGACAGGTATCGAGTTTTACCAAAGCATTGTGCAGGGTCCCAGTTTCACAGGTCTTTCTATCTTGGGAAGACAGCTTGCTGCAAGCTATAGTGATTTGCTAATGCATTACCCACCCGCTAACCAGATCCCAGTGGAGACTCTGTCTAAAACCACTTTATTTCAAGTTGTGTGGAGAATATCCAAAAAGAACAGTGTGTGTATGTGTGTGTGTGTGTGCATAACAGACTGTATCAGCAGTTGCCAAGTTGGGCTATTGTGATTCTGGTCTCCAAACGAGGTATGTTTTCAACTCAGTTAACATGTTGTAAAGCAGTGTTTCATTTTTTCATTCAGATGAAACCCAAGAACTAAACTAGTTATTTCAGGGGACTCAAAGGTGGACCCACCCAATTTTAAAAATTAATTTCATGAGCTTTTGTAAAGTAAAAGCTGTCAGCAGCTGAGAGACTGATGCATGTAGTACTTTAGCTTACACTGACTACAGTTATGAGAAGAGCCGTTGTTTAACTTCTTTCCTTGCAATCTTGTTGAAGTGCGATGGAGTTTTGTAATTCTGCAATTCTTGTCCATTTTCACATGCACAAAATAAAGGATCCATAGATTAAATTCTTATTCTCTGTCAGATACTATTATTCCTTTAGTAAGTTTACTAGCCTACTACCTGCATGACAGTTGTGTCATGCTGAACTGTTGCCTGCCGAACAGGACTGCAGTGTCTTTACAGAAATGTGTCTTTAGCGGCTTGCAAAAAATATACCGTTGTCTAAGATTTTTACTCAGAATGTTCAAAACCAAAACCAAATATTGACAAATTCTTCATTGTTTCAAATCAGCAGAACTCTATCTTCTTAAATCATGCAGAATGACAGGCAGGCTGTAAAGTTTCCCCTTCTCTAAAATTTTGTCTGGAACTTTAATAAACAGAAATGATGTTCCTTTCTCAATTTAAATAAAAAGTAATTGTTAGACATTTTCTACACAATGAACAATCTTACTTAGGTTGTCTGGTGACAGGGTCGTCTGTTCATTCATCACAAGCACTATACCAGAGGTCTGCTTCATACAGTATGTGCCTCTGCATACACCCAAAGAATGTATTCCCGGGCCTCATGAGTTCTCCTTATGTTTGTAGGTATGCTCTAGAGTCACTTTATTTCTCTACTGCGAATAGAGGAGATGAAAGAGCAATCTAGCGCAGTAATCAAGTATCCTCCCATGAGGTCCAGAAACCTGGTTTCCAATGCCTTTCTTTCACTTACAGTGGTTTCAGTGGATTTTCCAGTGTCTAATAGTAGCTGTGAATTTACATCATAGTCTGTCCTTCAGTGGGTACTCTGTTTTTAGAAAAGTGGAAATTGAAGGACCCATTTCTTACATCTTTCCTCTGTGAAAATTAATTGAGATACTTAAAAGTTATTGAATGTCTGCCATAACAAGAAGTAGTAAATCACATAAAATTCCACTTTTTTTTTTCAGATAACATGCCCAAAATGACAAATGTCTGTGATATTTGAGGTTAGAAAAAAAAAAAACAACACAAAAAACCAAACACATCAAAATATATAAAAGAAACAAACCAAGCAGTGTGAGGGAGAAACGTAACAGAGAGGAACAACTAAGAATAGAGAACAAGAAATTAGAAAAAAAAAAAACCAACCAGAGGTACAGGAAAAAGGTTGAGAAAACAGAAAAGTAGATAAAGATGAGTAAAAATAATTATAAGGGAGTAAACAGATAGAATCAAAGGGCAGTAGTTCATACTTCAAAGTGCAAAGGTTTCAGGTGCTGTCTTTTCATTGTGCTTATCCTACTAGATGCTATTGGTCCACGGTTATACCCCAACATCTTCTGCAGGTATTGGTGTCCAAAAAGTGTACAGAGGTCATGTTACTGCATTTTTATGCTGCTTGTGTGACTTCTTATCCCATGTTTCTACCCTGCTGGCTTTCTAGAACAGGCAGCTGGAGAGGAAGCAACACAAATTTTCTTGGCATGGCGCTTTTTTTTCCAGTCCTTCAGGTGCTGTAGAAGCTTGCCTCAGCTATGGACAAGGCTGTGTAAATCTAACATTAATATAAATTCTTCTCCTGTATAGTTTCTTACAGTCATCCAGAACCGAGAGGAGTCTGTGGACCCCAGCCTTAGTACTTAGCACCTAGTGAAATCAATGAGAGGACCAGCATTTGTCAGCAGACTCTTCTCTGTTCTTTGAAGAATTATTCCCATCCACGCCCCAAAATATCAAATAAAATAATGAATCGCAGTGGTACTAGAGATGTATTTCACTCAGTACCAGGTAATAAAATTAAGTTCCGTTTTTCCCCAAACTGGGAAAAATGTCAAGATGTAAACCAAAAAGATAAGTATTTCTATATATTTTCTCTTATTCTTTGTGTCCCAGCTGTTACCTTTGCTCTCATTCCCTAGCTTTTCTGCTCATCACACTTGCCTGTAAACAAACAGCTACCTCCTTATAATCAAATGTGGACAAATGGTGGCAGGAGGAAAAATCAAAACAAAATGCCAGTGACTATAAACACATTTAAATACACATATCATTGAAACATACTCATGTAAGATTTATTTAAGTGTGAAGTAATGCGCATTTTCATTCTTTAAGGAAAATAGTTAGTGCCAATGTGTTATTCAAAGAATTATAGAAAGCTCTGCAAAATCCAGTGAGATAACCACTTCTGCTGATTGACAGTGACAGTATGTTTAAAGAATAGAATTATTTGGTGAAAGAAAGCCTTTATTCCTCAATGCCATTTTTGAAAAAAGAACTTGGGATCAAACCAATTTGTGAAGCTGTATCATACGTTTCTAAAGCATCACTGTATCTGCTGGATAAGTATTAGTATATTAAGTTTCAAGTATTAGTTAAACCATTTTTGTATGTTGGGATACTTTATGATGGTCTAATTCAAATACATTTATAAGCATGAATGAAGTGTATTTCTCCTTGTTTATTATCAGGAAAAGGGCAGAAATTTAATTTTTTTGTTCCAAGAAATTTTTAACTGTTACCTTCCTGACTCTGAGTATCTCCAATGAAGTTGACAAAAATTGTAGGCAGTGAATACTTCACAGGGTTGGAAGTGATGGGAATATCTTTGACACCACTGATGTTAATTTAGTCACAACAAAAGCAGGATGTGGGTTGGGAACAGATTAGATAGGCTGTAGTAGACGTGATTGCTCAGGAAATGACCTAGGTGGACAGAATACCACCTTGCACCGTGATGAAAGTTTCTGAGGGAATCAAAGATTTCCCTGGCTCACAGTTCAATACAATAGGCAAATGCTACGAATAATTCTTGTCAGGTTTAGTGTATAACGTGTTGCTAAAAAATCATTAAGAAGCTGGCGTTAGAATTACTTGCTTCTGAGTTTTATTTCTTTCCTCTCACTTTTAGCTCTATTTTCTTGCAGGGTCTACCTTCAAGTATATGGTAGAATTTATGAGGATGTGCGAAATGTAAAATACCACTTGCTTGTGTTAGTACAGCATGTGGAGCCCATGCTATCTTTCAAAATTATTTTAATCTTTTTCATAAACTTACTTTAAGTGTCTTTCCTTCTAATAAAATATGTTACCAGGAATACAGCAGTGTTGAAGAGCTTAGATTGGTAATCTCTTGTGAAATAGTTGTTCCATTCCAATTTTAAATTTTTTACATTTCTGATTTATTGCTATATTTATATTAATTTCAGGATGCTTAACATATGACGAGTTTCCCACAATGACCCAATGTTAAAAACTTACTTATCTTCAGAAGCTTCTCTAGCTAAACTGATAACCAAATATATATTTGTTTACTTTAGCACTGGAAAACCAAGATATGATGGGGCTTATTTGTTCCGTCGGTGTCTTCTGTGTCCTGTCTGTTCAGCTCAGTGATTACTGTCAGTATTGTGGCGTTTAAAAGAAGAGCTGAAGGGAGAGAGTGGAAATGCAATTTGTGTTCCGTGCTGCCTCACGTACCACACACAAAACTGGCAGCTTAACGCAGGATCTTTGCTTGACCTTAGCAGTAGAGCAGAAAGAACACAGTTCTTTTCTCTTATGCTGAGATTTCCATACAAATGCATGCCTCTAAATCAGGAAGCCACTCACACCGGAGTAGGTGGGGAGGGAGAGAAACAGGGAAAAATTATGCAGCTGAAGAAAGAAATCCGCCTTTGTTCCTGACTCTCTCTTTGAAATTAACATAGAATGTCTTGTCCCCTGTGTTCTGCCTGCCCACCCAAAAATCTATACTGAAACAGTTAAAACAGTGCATGGTTAAATGCGATGGAACAGAGAGAGGGGAAGATGTAGGAGTTACTCCAGTGATTTCTGTATATTTGGGGAGAAGTATCAAATAATCTTTTGTCCAGCAAATATTATAATAGAATTTATAACAGAATTTCTAGGAAAAAGAACCTCAAGCATGTTTTGTACATTATGGAAGAGAATAGCTAACAGGATATATGTTCCTGGGTTACAAAAAAGTTTCTAGAGTTTAAGACATAAGTTTTTTGGTAAGCACTTATGGTGGATTGACTCCAGCCAACAGCCACCCACCCCATCACTTGCTCGCTCCCCTGTCCTACTACATAAAAGAGAGAAAGGGGAAGGTGAGAAGACTTGTGCCTTGAAATAACAGTTAAATAGCTGAAGTAAAACCTGCAGGCAAGCAGCAAGGAAGATAAAGAATTTATTCACTGCTTCTGCCTACCTTTGGCAGGCAGATTTTTAGCCATTTCCTGAAAAGCAGGGCCTCAGCAGATATAATGGTTACAGCCACAACCACGAAAGTCCCCGTTTCCTCCTGCTTTCCTTGAGCTTTTATTTCTGAGCATGACATCATAAGAAATGGAATAGCTCTTTGGTCAGTTTGGCTTAGCTGTGCCTTTTACCATTTTCTTGCCTACCCCTAGCCAATATGCTGGGTGCAGAGCAGGAAAAAGAAAATGCCTTGTTGCTGCGCAAGCATTGTTCAGCAATAGGCAAAACATGGGGGTATTATCAGCACTGCTTGAGTTACAGATCCTAAACATACCACTATACAGGCTGCCACGAAGAAAATTAACTCCCCCCCAGCCAGACCCAGTACTGCAATTTATAGTCTGAAACGGAGTAAAGGAGGTTTAATTTTTCTTTGTAGTTTGTGTCTGTGACATCATGTTTATATCATATTAATCATATGTTGGTACTGCCATGTTCTTGTGTTTTGATGAGTTGCTGTCGAAGGCCCCAAAACCAGTGGGGGCCATCATTATTTTCCTTCTCTTTTCCCCTTGTTTATAATTTTGCTCTTGCAAAACTATCTGTTGTTTCTTTGTTTCCTCACTTTTCTTAGAAACATCTATGTTGGAATATAACTACAGATGGGCATCTTGGTGGCATGGAGGCAGTTCTGCTGTACAGCTTGCACACGTATGGCTTACTTGTAAGCCATCTCTGCGATACACACAGTGGTTCAGAAATATTTCTAGTCCAGACGCAGTCTCACTTGTTTCTGGGGAGCACCAGCATTGAATCCATCTGAGTCTTGCAGTCAGGTGCCAAGGTACTTGCAGAGTTCTTGTAGCTTTTTCACACAAGAGGAAATTTATGGCATGCTACTTTTTTGTGCAGTTGAAATGAAGAATGCCATATTTATAGCATCATTAAATCATAATTGGTAGAATGTGGGTCAGTATCGCTAACATTTGGTGCCACTGCTAAAGTACCTATAGTTCCAAATCACTTAAATCACTTTGAACTGTTTTTCCTGGAAGGAATCTGTTGAAACCCATAGTGCAGGTCAGCACCGGCCAGTATTTCACTCATCCTCCAAACCAAGTCTTCAATTCTGTCCCGGGATTCTCCATGCTGCACTGTATTTGAAAGTCATTCTGGGAAGCCAAACTGCTTTTGAAGTCTAAGACCATTCAGTTTAGCTGTTCTATTACAGCTCAGTAACTCTGAGCCAATATCAACCACATGGAGAAATCAGACACAGTGCAGCGCAGCTGAGACAGTGGAATGGATCAGCTGCAGTGTCCCAGGCAATTTTGGTGCCATGCAGAATAGACACAAGAGGAGGAAAGCAGTGCTGCCTTCCCACTGCAGTTCTCGTCATCTCTCTGATACTGGCTGCACTTCTCAATGTCCAGGTGGTATTTTTCAAAGTGTGGTAGTTTCTGTGCCTTGTCAGCATTCTCGCCAAATCTTTATATCTGCCCTATGGCAAGGAATGGCCAGTTCTGAATGGTGATTCCCAAAGATCATTACCATGTACTTAACAGCCCCGGTAGTCAGTATCAAAGTATGCAGTGGACAAAACCGACTGAAGTGCCAGTTCTGGAAGGCAGATGAAGTTTTATCCCACTTTCTTTTGATTAAGTTAATTTGATGGACATAATTTTAATAAAAAAATATACAAGTAATTAAAAAATTATTTTCTTCACTATTTCATTTGGTCTAATGTAGTGCTTATGACTGTAGCTTGAGGCTGTGTATTTCTGTGTTGTTTCCCCTGTCACCATCTTGGCTTATACATATTTTTATGAGCTCTGCATTTACTTGTTAGTTTTTGGGCATTGAAAAGAAACAAAAAGGTTGAGTGAACTAGTAGCGCCCAGACAGTCATAAATCTGGGACTGGATTTTAATTTTCAGTTTTTAAATATGTAAATCTGTATGATTGATGACCTCAGCTTTTACTTATAAATAAAAAGAAATGTAAGCTGCATGATGTGTAACAATCACATCACTGGTATTGTTATTGTGGCAGTTGATACTTACACTGGTGGAAGTCAGAAAGATATTGCAAGCATGTTTTTACTGTGTTTTATGATCTGGTGTACACCCCATCTCTCTGCTTCTGTTGCCTATCTGTAAAATGAGACCAGAGATATTTGCCTTCCTTTGTAGGAAACAAGCTTTCTGAACTTCAAATGCAGAATACTTTTAAAAAGCTATTAAATGATGCATCTTAGTAGATACTTAAGCCACAATGGGTCATCACGTGCAGCATAGTTCTGTGACTGGTACCAGGTGACAAGTTCTTTGAACTTCATGCAGCAATTTCTTTAGAGTCCAGGTCATCTCAATAAGCAAATTAAGACAAACGTGATAAACACTAAGATAAATTCTGTAAAAATGTTACAACTAGACATAATGATTCAAGGAAAGAGAGTTTGTAACACATTTTGGTAAACTAGAGTGAAATTAGTGTGTATCTCCTCAAACAGAAAAGGAACCATGAATGCCTACTTGCTACAACTACTGAATTACTGAGCAGATGAGGAGGCACAGCCAGTTTCTTCTTGGCCATGTTTTTGTCAGGATCCAGTGTTATTCCTCTTCTTTGAGAATTCCTCCCAAATTGAAACTCCAAAAGACAATTAATAGTTTATTTTAAATGTTGGTAGACCTAAATATGAAAGAACTAATTAGGTGTTCAAGATTCAGGCAGCTCTGGGATTTCCCAGAAAGAAGCGTGCAGGAAACTCTGTGGGGAGAAATTTAGGTTACAGTGCTTAAATTCATCTTGCCTAATATCAGCTTCTGGAAATGTTATCCAAGTCTAGATAGGTAGGGTCTCTCTATGGTTGACAGAGCAAGTTGCACAATCCTAGAGATATTTAATGTCTTCCATTGTTTGAGAGAAGCCTAGATGACTAGGCAACTAGGATGACTAGTTGCCAAAGGATAGGTGGGAATAGCCAGAATTCAAATGTTGGTAGGGGTGGCTGTAATAGATGTGGAGAGTGCTTGAACATGATAAATTGTTGTATTCAGTATCAGCTCCTATTATTGCAGAATAGGAACTTTTTTATATAATATGTCTATATATGATGGCTTCACTTAAACTTGTTTTGAAGATATTCTTCCTCTGTTAAAACCATCTACAATTTCAGCGACAATAATGCTCCCCTTTAAATTGAAAATATATAGTCTAGTGATCAGTTTTTTGTGTGTCTTCCTCAGACCTTAATCCATTGGGTATGTGAGACTTTTTCAGTTCCCAGTCTAAAAAGCTTGTTTCTTTTAGCTCCCTGTTCTAATACCAGTGATCGCCAATACAGTAGCCTTCAACATGCCCAGAGGTGAAGCTTCCAGTTATTAAATTACTTTTATAAAAGCAAGTTAGATTTATGAGTTTTTTATTTTCAGTGACACAAATAGTAAGCACTTGCTGTCCTCCTGCAATCTTCTTTCCATCCATTTTCCAACTAAAACAATTTAGCTTCTACATGCAACAAAAATGGGATTCAGTTATTATTTAGAGAGTGTTAGTTTTGCTTGTAGTAGGTACCTTAGATTTTTGTAGAACACTACAAAACATATGTTACTACAAATTCATTCAAGGATCCCATAAGGGAGAAATATCGCAGACTACATCTCTGTAAGAAATATTTTTAATCACAGAGTATCTAAGATTTCCAGAAATGTAGGATTGAAGGTAGCTGACAGGATACAAGGCTTTGCTTTGCTTGCATTCAGGCAGAGAAGTCTTACCAGATAGGTACTTGGTATTCATAGTTTCACTGAATCAAGTTAAGTCAACAGTTTCAAAATGGCATCACCATATTTAGAGAGTTTGGTGAAAGATGAGTCAGTGCTTCACCGAGTAGACATATCTTCTGACATCGATATCACTTTATCTGCTGTGCTGCTCACTTTTGCTGGCACTTGTTCTTGATTGATCTCTTGTTCTGTGCCACTAGATTCATCACGGTCAGTGATCCAAGGGCATGAAAAATTCATCCCAAGACAACAAATACTTTGTAGTTTATGATACTTCTTTCCTTTTGGATTCAAGCCAATTAATTCCTCCAGAGAGCAGAAAACTTATGGAGTACCACAATTCTGGCATTTCTGTGGAGAGAGCAAGTACAATTCTGTGTCTCTCATGCAAGAATAAAGATAATGTGTTACAAAGTTGAATTATCTAAATAATGACAAAAAGTAATTCATTTAAGGGAGTGGGTTGTGCAAAGGAATTTATTTCTGCCCTGATGGTAAAAAGCACTTAATTTCCAGAAAGACGTATAGACCTATATCAACAACAATTTTCTTTTTAAGGAAAATTCCAATTTTAAAAAAACTTATCTTACTAAGATAAATAAATTCCAGCCGATTCTGGTGTTGCTGTACCTTTATTTATTATGACACTTACTCATTTACATTAAAATTTAATCTTCCGCAAGCAGAATGGCTCTGTAATGTGTACTTCTCTCTAAACTTGCAGTTGAGATTCAGTTTTTTCACCAGGGTATACAACTGAAAGAACTAGAGTAGTGTCATGACTAGATACTTTGGAGAATCTGAAATGAAACTGTACAATTAGCCATTATTGGGTCCAAGAAATTAATATAGAGCTCCCAAGTTGCAGGACAGAGTCTTATTCACAAGATTATCTTTCCTCTCTCAGAATGGGAGTCCAATTTGCACATCATCGTGATATTTGATAAATGCTGCCCTTTTGTTATCTCCTCTAAGTGGCATCTGAAACAATCAAAGAGACAAATGAAATGAGAACTTTGCATAAGAGACAGATGATACGTAATTTGAACTATCTACTGGATGACTACAGTAATTGAGTTGAACAAATTACTTTCCTGAAAACAAGTGGTGTAGTCATCTGGCGCAATATGAGGAAACAGCTAGTGCACATGTGTCAGAGCTGAACATATGGTGCATAACTGAGGTAAGGGACCCCAAATCATGCACTGCTTGTTCCTAGACTTTCATTCCTTTACCTCTTTGTCCATGCTTCTTTCTCTTTCAATATATTCAGGTTAAACAGAAAAAGCTTTTTTTCTATTGTGCAAAGAAGAGGCATTTCTCTTTACATTTCAAAAGCTGTGTCATATTATGATGCTTGTATCACTGCAGTATAGAACAGCGTCATGTTCTTTTACCTCATACTTTTTGCCTCATTCTACATCTCTAATACTTTCTAAATTTAACATCATCTGCTTCTTTTCTTCATGTTTATGTTTGTCCAGAACTGCTCACTTTTTTTGTTTACAAACACCAAACTTTCTCTAAGTCTTATGACAGTAATTTATTGGAAAATAATTGATCTTTACGTGTGTTTTGCATGTGTTCAGGGAGGAGGAAGCAATGTTCTTAATGTGGCAGCTCTGGAGCGGGCATGAATTTATGCAGTTCCATTAGTGACACTACTTATCAATTCCAGTCCCAGATGACCAATGCTGTGATTAGTACAAGCAGTATCCTGCTAAAATTTCACAGACTTTGACAGACTTGTACAGGAAGCTGTATTTAGTCAGATGTAAATGTATATTTCACTAGGTGGCTAGATTTTCAAAAGCAGAATGATACATCTTCATCCCTGTCACTTCCTTACACATGATAGCCTCCAAAAAGGAATATCTTCAGCCATACCAGTAAAATATGTCATGTAGATTCAGATTTCTATATGATGACCTATATTTGAAGGACTGCTTGTGTCTGAAGATACATTTTCTCTGTTTGAATTTTCAAAGATAGATGAGTACTGTCAATTAATTTATTGACTGTTTGATGCGCCCCAGTTTTTGGTGGTTTGCCCTCTTTGCTGCCAGGGCACGCTGATGACTCGTATTGAGCCTACTGTCAATCAGCATCCCCAGATCCCTTTCTGAAGGTCTGCTCTCCATCCACCCCTTTCCAAGTTTATACTTTTGTCCAGCGTTATTCTGGCCCAGGTGCAAAATCTGGCATATGTTCCTGTTAAATTTCATGCCATTGATGGTTGCTCCATGCTCCAGTCTGTCTGCATCCCTCTGCAAGGCCTCTCACTCTTTGAGAGAGTCAACCAAGAGTAATCTTATAGTATCAAGAATTCAGTCTCGATTCATCCACTAGACCCCAACTTGAAAATAAATAATAAAAATTAAATGGATTTAAGTAGCAATTAGCTGAATTTCTTGCTCTACAGCAGTTATTAGACCAATTACAGGGATTTCCCTGATTTACTTTCTTTATCTGTTCTTGACCAACTGTATCAGACCCTGATATTCAGTGTATAGCCAGAGCTCAGGAAAAAAAAACATGAAAAAGCTGAGGACTTCTAAAATGGGAGTAACATTTTGAAAGGTGTCAGCATTTCTTCTCAACCCTTGTCACCAGGTAAAGCTACTTAGCAAAAAGATAGCCAGAATGAGATCAGGTATGTGTGCTGTTAAGCAGAGTGAATACATGGGCTTCCAGAAGGCTTCAGAGAAGAGAAATGTAAACCACTTAGTCTTTGCAAGCCTCCAGTCACAAAGCAGATGAAGCCTGCTCCAAATCACATTCAATAGCACATTGATACAGCTAAAAATCATGTGGAGAACATCAGGGTCAAGAAGGTCCATTCATGAGACACAGATTACTACTGTCAAGTCTCTTGAAATGTATAAAAATAAACTAAAGCCCAATCTCTGACAAATATTGTACGTTTCAAAACTGGTGCACAGTTGCTCCAAACCATCTCTTTGCAAAAATCAATTCAGTAATTGCAAAATGCATAAAAATACACTTTGCACCTGTCTTGTCATTATCCACTTGAGAATATCAGACTTCCAAAGGAAGGCAAAAATAAATAACCTCTGAAAATAATTATTTTAAAGCACTAATCTAAAGAATCAATAACAGGACATTCCATGTTAAAAAAAAATAAATAAAAAATCTGAAAAGGTGACTGTGTTCTTCTGAATATTCGGTGAGTGCCTGTATCAGTATGACTAAATGTCTGAGAAGGTATTTGTGATTTTCCTTTCTTTTACATAAACTTGTGGTTAAAAGGTTGGTCTTCCAAAGCCAGCAGAAGATAGTACCAAGATTTATGTTGACTTCCCTGGTCTATGAACAAAGATGTAATGTTCACCTTCCCTGTATTTAACTGCACCATAAGTTTTACTAATCTCTTTGAATGTATAATTTCTCTTAATCTTTCCTCAGTTCTCAAGAGTTTTTCCCATGTAGTGATAAATATACAGCAGAAATATTGCAGGAATTTGCTACTCTCCCTTGGTACACTGACATCAGATAAGAAACGAGTTTCAGGAAATTTAGTGATCATCAAAATGCTCATTTCTCTTCTTTCTTTATGAGTTGTACAAAAACATTGAAGAATGTCAGCTTGGTATAAGTACTTTTAAAAAGGGTAGAAAGGAGGATCCTGGGAAATACCAACCTGTCAGCCTCACCTCTGTGCCTGGGAAGATCATCAAACAGATCCTCCTTGAAGCTATGCTAAGATACATGGAGGACAGGGAGGTATTTTGAGACAGGCAGCATGGCTTCACCAAAAGCAAAACCTAATTGACCAACCCAGTGGCCTTCTATGATGGAGTGACTACATCAATAGACAAGGGAAAAACTATGGATGTTGTCTCTCTGGGCTTCTGGTAAGGCTTTGACATGGACCCCCACAATGTCCTTCTTTCTAAATTGGAGAGGTATAGATTTGACGGGTGGACTGTTTGGTGGATCAGGAATTGTGGATGATGAGTTGGTTGGATGATCACATCCAGAGGGTAGTGGAGAATGCCTCAATGTCCGGGTGGAGATCAGCGACAAGTCGTGTCCCTCAGGGGTCTTTATTGGGACTGGTACTGTTTAATACCTTCATCAATGACATAGACAGTGAGATTGAGTGCATCCTCAGCAAGTTTGCAGGTGACACCAAGCTGAGGGGTGTGGCTGATATGCCTGATGGCAAAGGATGCCAACCAGAGGGATCTGGACAGGCTCGACAAATGGGCCCATGTGAACCTCATGAGTTTCAACAAGGCCAAGTGTAAAGTCATTCACATGGGTCAGGGTGACACCTGGTATCAATACAGGCTGAGGGATGAAGGGATTGAGAGCAGCTCTGCAGAAGAAGGAATTGTGGGTACTGGTAAAAGAAAAGCTGGACATGAGCTGACATGACAATGTGCAGTGGCAGCCCAGAATGACAAATCTAGCCTGAGCTGCATCCAAAAAAGCGTGGCCAGCAGGGTGAGGGAGGGGATTCTTCACCTCTGCTCTGCTCTGGTGAGACCCACTTGCAGTGTCGCCTCCAGCTCTGTGACCCCCAAAATAAGAACATGGATCTGTTGGAGCGAGTCCAGAGGAGGCCACGAAGATTCTCACACAGCTGGAGCTCCTCTCCTATTACGACAGGCTGAGAGAGTTGGGGTTGTTGTGAAAATGGAGAAACTGGGGTGAGACTGATAAAAACAGCTAGTATTTCTTAGTATTCACACAGCAAAGAAATCTCTTGCATGTAATACTAGGGGCCAAGGAGGAGGAAGAAATTCCTGCCACGTGTCCATTAGAATGAGAAGATCCTGCACAGGTTTTAGGCACAACAATATGCAGTCTAGTTGAATAAAGCACTTAAGAGACTTCTGTGCAGGTACTGTCTTGGAGGGAAGAGATGACCTATGTCCAATAACTAAATCAATGGTTATGCTTGTATCTGAATAAAGCCCTGGTGAGACATCTCTGTTCTTAACATAACAAAGAAAAGCCAGTAATTACATGGAGAAAAAAAAATAAATGGGGATATTAAGAATATTTCAGTAGACAAGTTGAATTAAATTCTAATATTTGCTCTTTTTCAATCTTTCTAAAGACTAGTTAGCCTCACAGCAGTTCATAGCAGCATTCATAACAGCGTTTAAACAGTTCAGCTACAGAACAGTTTGATGAGCTACTACATTGCCCTGAAAAGGTTATTTAGTATTAAGTAATTTTTTCTCCTTTGTCTTCATACACAGATTTGTTTAATGGAGAATAGAGCTATTTACAAAAGTGCTTGGAAAATATTTAACTTTAGCAGCATATAAATATATAGCAGATCATATATGACATACTCCATGTTAATTCTGATTTTGGCATTCTCCTAATTATCATTACTTAAAAAAAAAAAAAAGTGAAATCAGAGTGCATATTGAAAAGAAAAAGCTGAAGAAGATGCATAGATTACTTAAAAGAAACAAAGAAGACCATCTTCCTGAAAGCTCTGTTTTTCTTTTATATGAACATACTCTTCTAACAACTTGCATTAAAAAACAGGGCCAGAGAGAGGAGAGACTGAACAAAAATGGCAACAGCATGGAACAGCTCATAAAGGATTAACTCCCTTTTCTACTTAAGGTACAATTTACATTTATTTATTTGCAAAATTTAATAATTGATCCCTATACTCTTCATATGTAGGTAAACCCAGCAAGGAGTGAAGAGAAAGGGACTAATCAATTTACCTAAGGTTTCTGCTGAAAAGATGTAACAGCACAGATCTCTTAATTCCAAGTCTACTCCTCTCTGTATGGCACCATGCTTCAGGAGACAGATTCAAATGACTAGGTTCTGACATATGAAATGTATGAAGTTACAATGTGAATACTCGAAGAATTTGCTCTGAATGTACCAGAGTTATTGGGGAATATCAAGATTGTCCTAGCTGTAAAGAATTAAGATAACCAGATTTTATGCATTTCATTCCCTGAATGTTGTTTGAATGGTTCTTCAGTGTACACCAACTGTAAATTGTGTTTCTGTCCCATTTAGAAGTAATGGAGATGTACACAAATGAAGAATCTCAAGAGACATTTTTCTCAGGCAGAAACAGCATCTACTGTAGACTCTCCCACTTAAGAGGTCTGATTCAAGTCATTTGAAATCAGCTGAAAGATTCCTTTGATTTCAAGAGACTTCGTAACTAAGTGGTTAAAAGAGCACTGTTACATTCTTCTTATGAGCATTCAGGGTTGGTAAAGTATGACTTCTGAAATCCTTCCTGAGCATGTCCTTTGCTGAGATAGTCCTGAGTTTATGAATCACCAAGGGACTTAGATGAGAACAAATTTCAGATCCAGTTACTTCTGTGAAGGTCCGGAAACAGGTATGTTTGAACACATATAGTAAAAGGGAAATTAAATGAAGAAACTTCACATATTGGGAATGGATGTTTCTCCAGGCAACTGAGATAGGGTTTTGGAAATTTGTGATTTTGGACACAATCATTTAAAGTGCCACTCAGGCCTAAATTCTCTGAAAATCAAGGTGTTGATTCCTATTTCAGTTTCTACTCAACTCTGCTCTTTATAGGAATAAACATATGAGCTTTCATGCTTATATGTTGTATGCTCTGCATGTGAATACATGTTCACACACAGCTTGTACATCTACTGAGAATCATCAGGCCAAGAACTCAAAAAATCCCACAATTAACATAAGAAATGATTTATAGTACTTTTGATCCCCTGTTCAATAGAATAAATAGGGGTGATCCCATAGGCTTTAACGACTATGGAGAAGATCCAAAAGTAGGGAAGAGCTTCAGATAGTTAAAATAATGGGGCGGTTGAAACCTCCTCTGTTAAATCAGCTCAGCATCTAAACTGAGAAAAAATGCAACTCTGTATTTAAAGACAGTGATAGTCGTCCAAGTCCATACGACAGAAAGCAAAAAGGTACTTACTGTAAGGTACTCAACACAATAAATGAAAATAAAATCAAGCAAGATAAACTTTTGTTTTGCTAGTTGATTATTTCTGTTTTTCAGAGTGTTGTATGAAGGAGTATTTGCCAGCTGATTTTGACATGAATGCTTTGTCTTTATGTTGCAAGGTAAGGGACTCATTAGCTAATCACTGATATATTTAATAAGTAATCATTAAAAACAGAATCATGTTTCTATAAATAAAATGGTCAGTGATAGCTACTACTGTGCTCTCAGGATCAGCTCATCCTTCTTAAAAATAAATCTGCTCCGTGTGAGCCAGGAGCAATCGTTAATTTCAGCTGATTTCAAGCTTTTGTTGGAGAAAAAACCTCTTTAACACTGCATAGAGAGTTAGCAGAAGAGAAGGCTTTGATTAACAAGCAAACCTACAGCTAAACTGAAACTATAGCAATTGACAGTGACCAATGCTTGAAACGAAGGAAAAACAATAATTTGCTTCCTTATTATTTACTCTTGCTTTTCTTCCTATGCAGATATGCCTTGGTTGCTCCCTTTGATTTAGGTTTAGATGAAAATGACTCCTTTGGAAATCAAGGATTTGATAATTGCTATTCCACTAAGCATTTAGCTTTTTGACAAACATTTTACTAGTGTGGCAGAAGCTCTAGACCATCTTTTGATCAGAGCCATTTTAAAACTTAGCTTTTCCATTACGGAAGTGAAGACATTTTTTCTTTGTTTTTTAGGAGGCAAGAGGGTGATATTGCACTTTCCACTTGTTATTTTATCTTCTCATTGATAATTTAGCTTGCTGACAGGAATGTATTAGCTTCTGGCACGGATAACTGGCACAAAGCTCATTAACTCCGTGACTAGTATCTGGGACCTTTTGGCCCAGAGTATAACCGTGGATGGCTGTGAGCTCCTGGTGCTTGAAAGCAGCTTTACAGACAGTGTTGCTTGGTGCTAAAGACTTCAGTGATATGCTTTCAGTATACACATCTATTGAAACAGTGCCTGAGTGCCTTCTGTTGTCTTCAGGTGCCTAAATTATTTATATGTCTTTTAAATTGCACTTTTTTTTTTTTTTTTAATATCCTAACTTCCCATATAGGGATGAAGAGGGATGAAGTGACTGTCTTTAACTCACAACACTTAAGTGTTGTTTTTGCTTTTCCAGAGTCATTATTTCTCTAACTTTATTTTCATTTAAACTCCGTATAACTACAAATTAATTAAGCAGGAATTATCACAGTAATTTTCAAAGCGACACATCTATAAGACTCAAGAACAATTCTTGGGAACAAGACTGCATGATTTGTAATCAATTGTCTACAAAATGAGTATAATCATACAATGGTACTGGTTTCAGCAGGGCTTTAAACTGGATTCCTTCCTGAGATGTCTTCCAAACGGAATCATTATATGATCTTATAATTCTAAATATACCCTGGGTAGGGAAAGCAGTGCCACATATCTAATATACCATGTCCAAAGACTGATAATGAAACTTCAGGAATCTAGTTTGTCCTAGCCAATGTGTTTTGTTGCTAGGTGATCATCTATGTCTTCCCTTTGGATATACCTCTTACAGTGAATATTCCTCACCGACATTAAAAAAAAAAAAGCTACTCATTTACCTTGTGGGAGAGAAAGTAAAGTGAATGTATGAAAACTTGTCTGTGGATTTTACAGCTCTGGAGAAATGTGCTGTGTCTATAGTAGGATCTTAGGAAGGAACTGGGAAATCTCTTATAATGGTCTTTAAATGACCTTTTAAAGCTCACAAGTGCACTAAACACTAAATATATATATATATAAATAAAATGTAGCTTATATAAATTGTTTTAGCTGACTCATTTTTGGAAGATATGTACGTGGTTAAGATTTTCTGATACTGCAGATAAGGCAAAATGACTGTTTTCAGTCATTTAACCTCTTACGATCAGTGATTTCTTTATTTTCCAGAAACTGGCCTTTCTTAGGTATCTTGTAATGTTTTTTAGATACGATGTGGATCCTAAAATGGAGGTATCTGTCTTTTAGTGTTTTCCAGTCTTGGCCATCTACAACTTCGCAATTATCCTCAGCTTGTGTAGTTCAGTGGGCCTCAAGATTTTACCTTTTTTGGTGTTGCATAGTTTGCCTTGTAAAGAAAATGTTCACGTAGTTTTTAATAACAAGATCAAAATCTAGAAGGATCAGACAGGAATCATTTTGTAAAATTACAAACAATTTTACAAATTTACAAAAAAAATTTGTGAAATAGTTGTTCTATAGGCTCATGAATCTTTCACACAATTTTCTTTTTTTTTAAATACTCTGAAGCAGCATCACTAACGCAGACTAGTAATATGCTAAAATAACAACTAACTCAAATTACACAGTGAGGCATACCTGAGGAGAAAATGTGAAGTAGATCAGCTTACAGAGAGTAGAGCACTGAAGGAATGTGTTTGTTTTGCTCACACAGAAAGCGGAAATTCATCCATTCTTGGGGTAGAGGGAGGGAAAAAATCCCAGCTATTTGCAGCACATATATTAACTAATTTATTACTAAAAGAATGCAAATGCTGCCTGCGCAATCTAACAGACAACGATTTTCTCCCTTGTAACCTTTCCCAAACAGATAGCTGATCATGAGGAAACAGTAACTATTGTATATGCTGGTGTGCATTTGGACTATGTAACTCTTATTTCTTAATTTACGTCTTGCGCTTTACTGATTATACTGAGAGAACTCCTCAATGTCATCTTTTCAGCTTGGTCACTTATCCAAGCCACATGTCATCTATCTTTTCATCTGCTGAGCTGCTAATACACAGGGAAAATATTTTCTTAATCTGTTTTTCCATTACTTTGTTTTTCTGCTTTGTCTTCGTCTCAAAGTATAGCGCACTATGTTCACTACAATTCAGATAGCCCCAGGATTCAATCACATCAATAGCACACACAGTAAAACTGACAGTCAGACAAACACTGAGCCATCAGACATAACACAGTCAATGATTCCATATATGCCAATCAATCGGATCAATCTGATCACCTGTAAAATGGTCCTATATATCTTTTCTCCATTGACTGATGTGCAACATCATGACAGGGTAATGATGGACGGTAAAATGAATCAGCACCAGCATATGTCATCTTGTATCGCTATTTTAAATATTGAGGATATTCATCAAAAGCCTTGCCATGTTGTCATATATTTTGTCATTTATTTATCACTGAATTTCTTAAAGGCAAAGCTGAGATTGGAACATAATTTTCACAGAGGTTTATGCCCACAAGGTCTTGCATGAACTCTGATATGTAAAACGGAGACATACCCTCTTCAAAAGTAGCTATCTTACAGATTAGGAGTCATTTTACTTCTTTTCTGGACAGAAAATGTTATCAATAAGAAAGATTTTACAAAGAACACACGCATATTCACATTCATGAAAGTAACAGGCAGAGAAAAATACTTCTCTTACTATATGTTTCATGGAGCCTGCTGGAAAGCCATCACTGGTATCTCCATGAGCACAACCATACATATGTCTGTTCTGTATGTGACCTGATTCACCTACCTCAGAGCATATGAAAATCCCCATATGTTTCTTCAACTGTCAGCAAACGCCAGCCCAGCTGTTCCATTGAAATTCTAAGCTGCAGGACGGTATTGAATAGTTAAATCATCATATTTGCAGAGATCTATGGACTCTGGAAGGTATTTCCTACTAACATTAGGCTAACTCTGCAAGTTTGTTGTCTGATCAAGTGGCCAACAAACAAAAAACATGCCTGGAATTTTCTTTACCTCTGGGTTTGTACTTCACGGTCCCTAATATTTCTGAAGATGTTATAGTATAAAAATTGTTATATACATGTGATTTATTAGTCTTATAAACACCCATAATATGATTATGTTAGAAATAAAACCAAAATAGCATGCAGAAATATAATTTTCTTAATTCAGTGAGTTCTTCATTTTGAAATACATTTCAGCACTGAAGTGAGCATAAATAAACTGAAGTAGGAAAAGCAAGCACTATGAGGATCACGTGCCTATCTTCTATGAATGCTTCAGGAGGCACAGTGCTATCTGATCTGATGGTGCCATGTATTCTTTCTGAAATTATATCTTGTTATTTAATTTGTGTGTTACACTGAGTAAAATGGCATCATTTAGTAATGGGAGATAAGAAGAGATTTTTTTTATCTACATAATAACGCATGTAAGATGAAAATGCTGCAGCAATAGAAAAAATAATAATGTTTACCAAAAAAGACCTTTTTGAATACCTGATTCACCCTGAAAGTGATGAATTATAATTT
This sequence comes from Larus michahellis, assembly GCF_964199755.1. NCBI lineage: Eukaryota > Metazoa > Chordata > Aves > Charadriiformes > Laridae > Larus > Larus michahellis. Next base: position 6,147,541 of record NC_133930.1, read on the forward strand.
TCAGTATATATGTCTTCATATTTTGTCCAGTCCTGTATTTAATATTTGAAAACAATGACCGTAAAACGAAAATCCTTTTATGATCCTGTCTTCAGTGGTTCAAAATTGTCTTAATATTTTCTTATGGGAAACTTTTCCCCTGGAAAAGGGAAATACAACCCCCATTTTCAAAAAAGGAAATAAGGAAGACCTGGGGAAGTACAGACTGGTCAGTCTCACTTCTGTGCCCAGCAAGATCATCGAGCAAATCCTCCTGGAAACTCTGCTAAAGCACATGGAAAATAAGGAGGTGACTGGTGACAGCCAACATGGCTTCACCAAGAGCAAGTTATGCCTGACAAATTTGGTGGCCTTCTATGACAATGTTACAGAGTTTGTAGATAAGGGGAGAGCAAAAGACATCATCTACCTGGACTTCTGCAAGGTGTTTGACACTGGCCCACATGACATCCTCGTCTCTAAAGTGGAAAGACATGGATTTGACAGCTGGACCACTCATCGGACAAGGAATTGGCTGGACGGCCACACTCAAAGGGTTGCGGTCAGCAGCTCAATTTCCAAGTGGAAGACAGTGACCGGTGGCGTTCTTTAGCAGTCAGTACTGGGACCAGTGCTGTTAAACAGCTTTGTTGGTGATACAGACAGTGGAATGGAGTGCACCCTCAGCAAGTTTGCTGATGACACCAAGCTGTGTGGCACAGCTGACATGCTGGAGGGAAGGGATGCCATCCAGAGGGACCTGGACAGGGTTGAGAGGTGGTCCCGTGCAAACCTCATGAAGTTCAACGAGGACAAGTGCAAGGTCCTGCACCTGGGTCATGGCAATCCCAAGCACAAATAAAAGCTGTGCAGAGAATAACTTGAGAGCAGCCCAGAGGAGAAGGACTTGGAGGTGCTGGCAGAAGAGAAGCTCAACATGAGCAGGCAACGTGCACTTGCAGCCCAGAAAGCCAACAGCATCCTGGGCTAATGCAGCCCATGAAAAGAAGCGTGGCCAGCAGGTCGAGGGAGCTGATTGTATCCCTCTACTCTGCTCTAATGAGACCCCCACCTGGAGTACTGCATCCAGCTCTGGAGTCCTCAGCACAAGAAGGACATGGACATGTTGGAATGGGTCCAGAGGAAGACCATGAAGTCGATCAGAGGACTGGAGAACCCCTCCTATGAGGACAGGCTGAGAGAGTTGGGGTTGTTCAGCTTGGTGAAGAGAAGGCTCTGAGGAGACCTTAAAACGGCTTTCCAGTACCTGAACGAGGCCTATAGGAGGGATCAGGAGGGACATTTTACCAGGGACTGTAGCGATAGGATGAGTGGTAATTGTTTTAAACTGGAAGAGGTGAGATTTATATTAGACATTAGGAAAAGATTCTTTCCTGTGAGGGTGGTGAGGCACTGGCCCAGGTTGCCCAGGGAAGCTGTGGATGCTCCATCCCTGGAGGTGTTCAAAGCCCCTGGATGGGGCTTTGAGTAACCTGGTCTAGTCAGAGGTGTCTCTGCCCTTGGAAGGGGAGTTGGAACTCTATGATCTTTAATGCCCCTTCCAACCCAAACTGTTCTATGACTTTGTGAATTCTCCATGCTTCAGAACAGACTCTCTAAAACACTGAAACACACATGAAATTGTAAGTGTATGTCTAAATCCTACTGAAAACAATTTATTAAATACCCGCTTCAATACTTACATAATCCTTTAGCTGTTTTGCTGAATAATCTCTATAGCAAAGATTCTTTGCAAGAATAGGCCTTGCCAAGATCCAAAAACTGGTCCATAATTCAGCAAATTTTACATTTGTACCAGGGTTTAATGCCCATGTTTCTTGGGGTTGAGTGTGTGGAGGATAAATCTTTTAATTCTTTCAGTGAGAATATGGCAGAAAATCACCTAAAATGTAGGGTTTTTTTAAGTTTCAGTTCTGTGTTGACAGCTTTTAATTCATTCGCTCCACCAATGTTCTTTTCAGTTTTAGCTCTTTTTGTCCTTTCCAGCTTAAGTAACTCCATCAGAACAGACAATAGTTGTATCTGTATTTGGCAGCAAATAATGTGATAGAAATAAAAGGAACTATTTGTTACCTCGTTAAACTCTTATTAATGCTATAGTCTTCACCACAATATAGGAACCTGGTAATTCTTCTAAATCCATATTGGTGGTTGCATATTTATACATTTTGTTTCTTTTCCAATTTTCTCTGACAAGAAAAAGCCTCTCTAAAGCTAAATATCTACATTATGTTTATAAGAAATTGTAGCCAGAACAGGCCTACTGTAATCAGCCTACAGTGTGGAAATCAATCATTCTACTTCTTGCAGGTTCATCTGAATCTTTAGTCCCAAGGAATTTCTCTCTTCTTTCTTATCATAGCTGTTGATGATTTTTTTACATTGGAGTAGTTTGCATTGGAGTAATTCCTAGGAAGGATTAGGGCTGTGTTGTGCAAGGAACTCTGTCTGGAAAAAAAAATAAAAATCAAATAAATATTACCTAAATCATAGACAAGGTAGAACTAGCAGATAAAGGAAGAAAAAAGTCAACAAGAAGACTCTAAGGCTAAGCATAATAAGCAGTGGTGATACTCCAGCAGCCGTTTAGCTATTGCTTTCAGGTAATTTCTTAGGTTGATGTTATGGGAATATTTAAAATGTTAAGAACTGAAAGGAACAGGATATGTGGCTCTTTGCACAGGATCTTAGTCATGTGGAATTCACTGAACTTCAAACATGTAAAATGTAGCTGTTTACGACTAGTCTAATCTAATAGCCTTACAGACGATGGAATTCCAGGATGTGATCCATTGGACCTATTTTATCACCTGTTCAGTGAAACTGAGTGGTAACATATATGAATTACTTGTTTCACTTGCCTATATGTGGAATCCATGTGGCAAGCCTTGGGTGCTGTCTAGGATTAGTCAAATAAATCCCCTCGCCCTTGTATCACAGATGGGAGAAGCCCAGAAAGCGGTGGTCAGATACACCTGCAGCAAGATTTTTACTCTTGCATACACTGCCTCAATAAGCACATGTGACTTAAATGTGCCCAAGACTCAGCCTGGGGAGTTTGTACTGAATTCAAGCAAAAGTGACTCAAAAAAGTCAGACTCAGGAAGCTGAAACATGGAGGGTAAGGGAAAGGCACTGTTGAAGTATGGCTTCAGCCTTGCTTTTACACAGAAATCTAACTATGGTTTCTTCTATTTTGTGATGTATACAAAGACTATCATTAGTTATTTTTCCATATGTGTCACTGCAGGAGTATCTCATTCTGGATTCATTAAAAGCAGAAAATAAGTAGATTCAGTAACAAGCAATTCGTAGCTATCATCTCCAGCGTTAATATTGCTTTGCCGAGTGAGCAGTGTGAGCAAGTGAACAGGAGACAAACTGGGTATTATATTCTGAAAAGCATTCAAAAAAAGTTTACAGACCAGCTTCAGGGCAGGTGAGACTGTGCTGGGGAAGGGGTCTGCAGCAAAAAGGGCCGATGAAAAACTCTTTTTGGGGCTTTTTGAAGCCAGTAAAATCCCTCAGCCTGTGCTGAGGGCTGTCAGCTGGTGGGCGGGCTGCTGAGTGAGGTTGGGGGCAGAGACAGCACCTCCCCCGGTTGATCAAGCCACCAAGACAGAAGAAACCTCATGCACAGAGTGAGCAACCAGTGCATGTGCCCCAGTGGGTGCCTCAGCTGAGTGCAGCTTGTACGGCAGGGCGACGAGCCTCTGCTAGTGCACGAGGTAAATTCAGTCCCTCTAAGTGGTCGGAGGACTAGGGTGCTCACTCCTACTGACCCTTGAGTCTCAAGGTGTCACTTGCTTATAGAGATCCAGCCATGGTTGCTACCCGGTCGAAAGCTGCTGTTAAAAAAACTGTGGGCATGCAGACAGAGCCCCCACGCAAACGTGGGCATCCAGGCCTGTGGCTGCAGAGAGTGCCGGAGCCTGGCACTTGCGATGGAGGGCAGCGGAGACAACACCTGTGTCAGATGTGAACAGGTGAATGATCTGCTCGTTCTGGTGGCTGAGCTGAAGGAAGAAGTGGAGAGGTTGAGGAGTATCAGGGAATGTGAGAGGGAGAGTGACTGGTGGACCCACTCCCTGAGAGAGAGGGAACAGGGTGAGGCCCCACACAAGGCAGAGGACCTCCTCCCCTCTCGTCACCAGGCAGCAGGAGGGGACTGCAGAGAAGAGGGGGAATGGAAATAGGTCCCTGCTCGGGGAAGCAGGCGAATCCCTTCCCACCTTCCCAGTTAGCCCTGCAGAACAGGTATGGGGTCCTGCAGGAGGAACTGGCTGTTGGAGAGGAGGATGATACACCCAGGCCAGAAGTGTTAGAAACACGAAGTTGCAATGGACCCAGCATCACAACTGGCTCCAAAAGGAAAAGCAGACGGGTCACTGTTGTGGGTGACTCCCTACCGAGGCGGGCAGAGGGGCCAATATGCCGTCCTGACCCGCTTCGCAGGGAAGCCTGCTGCCTCCCTGGGGCATGGGTCAGGGACGTGTTGGACAAACTTCTGGCCCTAGTAAAATCCTCTGACTATTACCCCCTCTTAGTATTTCAGGTGGGTAGTGATGAAGTGGGTAGAAGGAGCCCAAAATCAATTAAAAGAGATTTTAGAGCCTTGGGGCGGTGGCTTAAGGGATCAGGAATGCAAGTTGTATTCTCCTCTATCTCGTCAGTGGCAATCACAAATGAGGAAATTAACAGGAAGAGGCATCAGGTCAACTCGTGGCTCTGGGACTGGTGTTATTGGCAGGGCTTTGGGTTTTTTGATCATAGGTTGCTATACAAGACACCTGGCCTGCCGGTGGCAGGTAGGATGCACCTGTCCCAGAAGGGGAAAAGAATTTTTGGGCAGGAGTTAGCAAGGCTCATTGACAGGGCTTTAAACTAGATATGAGGGGGGAAGGGGAAATAACTGTGCCTGTGAGGACTAAACCCAAGGGAAGCATGACAGGGCTTGAAGGATGGTGGAGTAGTGAGGACTCTCACTCTGCCATTTCATTTGAGAGAAGGGATAGATGTTTAGAAATCATGGAAGCACCTGAGAGGGGTCTGGTAGGAAATGGGGCCCACATTCACAAAAAGGTGTTGGAATTGTTAGCACGTCTGAAGTGCATCTATACCAATGCACGCAGTATGCGCAACAAATAGGGGGAGCCTGAAGCCATGATGCACCAGGCAAACTATGACATAGTGGCTATCACGGAAATGTGGTGGGGTGCCTCACACAGCTGGAGTGCCACAATTGGTGACTACAAGCTCTTCAGGAGGGACAGACAGGAAAGGAGAGGTGGTGGAGTGTCCCTGTATGTTAAAGAATGCTATGAGAGCTCAGAAATCAAGTATAGTCATGATGGGGTTGAGAGTGTTTGGATTAGGTTAAGGGCCGATAAAGCTGATATCGCTGTGGGAGTCTGCTATAGACCTCCCAACCAAAGCAGTGAGGCGGATGAAGCTTTCTATAAGCAGCTGGGGGAAATCTCGCAGTCACTTGCCGTTGTTCTTGTGGGGGACTTTAACCTCCCGGATACCTGCTGGGAATACAACACAGCAGAGAGGGAACAATCCAGGAGGTTCCTGGAATGTGTGGAGGATAACTTCCTCACACAGCTGGTAAGTGAGCCGACCAGGGAAGGTGCCCTCCTGGACCTGCTTCTTGTTAAGAGGGAAGAACTTGTGGGGGAAGTGAAGGTTGGTGGCCGCCTAGGGCACAGTGATCATGAGATGATCGAATTTCTGATTCTTGGGGAAACAAGGAGAGGGGTTAGTAAAACTGCCACCTTAGACTTCCAGAGGGCAAACTTTGACCTGTTCAGAAGACTGCTGGACAAAATCCCTTGGGAGGCTGCCCTGAAGGATATAGGAGCCCAGGAAGGCTTAACATACTTCAAGAGAGAAGTCTTAAAGGCACAGGAGCAGGCTGTACCCCTGTGCCCAAAAAACAAGTAGGCGGGGAAGTAGACCGGCCTGGCTAAATAGGGACCTTTGGCTGGACCTCAAGAACAAAAGGAGAGTCCATGACCTCTGGAAGAGGGGGCAGGTTTCTCATGAAGACTATAAAGAGGTAGTGAAGCTATGCAGGGATAAAATTAGGAGAACCAAAGCACAGCTACAGCTCAACCTAGCTACAGCTGTTAAGGATAACAAAAAATGTTTCTATAAATTCATTAACAACAAAAGGAGAATTAGGGAAAATCTCCCTCCCTTAACTGGATGCAGAGGGAAACATAGTCACAAAGGATGAGGAAAAGGCTGAGGTGCTCAATGCCTGCTTTGCCTCAGTCTTTAGCAGTGGAACTAACTGTTCCCTGGGCACCCAGCCTCATGAGCTAGGACACAGGGAGGGGAAGCTGGATGAGGTCATCACAATGAAAGAGGAAGTGATCTGTGACCTGCTACGCTGCTTGGATGCGCGCAAGTCTATGGGACCAGATGGGTTACATCCAAGAGTGCTGAAAGAGTTGGCAGATGTGCTCGCCAAGACACTTTGCATTATCTACCTGAAGTCATGGCTAACTGGGGAGGTCCCAATGGACTGGAGAGTAGCAAATGTAGCACCCATCTACAAGAAAGGAAGAAAGGAGGATCCAGGAAACTATAGACCTGTCAGTCTGACCTTGGGAGCAGGGAAGGTCATAGAGCAGATCATCTTGAGTGCCATTACAAGTCATATAATGGACAAGCAGGGGGTCAGGCCTAGTCCACATGGGTTTATGAAAGGCAGGTCCTGCTTGACAAAACTGATCTCCTTCTATGGCAAGATGACCCAATTATTGGACGAGGGAAAGGCTGTGGACATTGTCTACCTAGACTTTCGAAAAGCATTTGACACTGTCCCCCATAGAATTCTCATGGAAAAATTGGCGGCTCATGGTCTGGATGAGTATACGATCTGCTGGATCAAACACTGGCTGGATGGGCAGTCCCAAAGAGTGTGGAGTTAAATCCAGCTGGTGGCCGGTCACAAGTGGTGTCCCTCAGGGCTCGGTGTTGGGACCATTTCTGTTTAACATCTTTATTGATGATCTTGATAAGGACATACAGCGTATCAATAAGTTCGCAGATGACACCAAGTTAAGCAGGAGTGTTGATCTGCATGAGGAGAGGGAGGCTCTACAGAGAGACTTGGATAGATTGGATCGATGGGCCAATGCTAATGGAATGAGCTTCAACAAGGCTAAGTGCCGAGTCCTGCACTTGGGCCACAACAACCCCATGCATCGCTACAGGCTTGGGGAAGTGTGGCTGGAGAGCTGCCTGGCAGAAAAGGACCTGGGGGTTCTAACTGACACGCGGCTGAACATGAGCCAGCAGTGTGCCCAGGTGGCCAAGAAGGCCAATGCCATCCTGGCTTGTATTAGAAATGGTGTGACCAGCAGAAAAAGGGAGGTGATTGTCCCCCTGTACTCAGCACTGGTGAGGCCACACCTTGAGTATTGTGCCCAGTTCTGGGCACCTCAATATGAGAGAGACATTGAGGTGCTGGAGTGCAGAGGAGGGCAATGAAGCTGGTGAAGGGCCTGGAGAATAAATCTTATAAGGAGCAATTAAAGGAGCTGGGACTGTTTAGTTTGAGGAAGAGGAGGCTGAGGGGAGACCTCATCACTCTCTACAACAACTTGAAAGGACACTGTAGAGAGGTTGGTGCTGGTCTCTTCTCACAGGTAATTAGTGATAGAACAAGAGGGAATGGGTTCAAGCTGCAGCAGGGTAGGTTTAGGCTGGACATTAGGAAAAAATTCTTCCCAGAAAGAGTGGTGAGACACTGGAATAGGCTGCCCAGGGAGGTGGTGGAGTCACCATCCCTGTATGTTTTTAAGAGTCATTTAGATGTGGTGTTAGGGGATATGATGTAGAGGAGAATTTTGTAGAGTGGAGTTGGTGGTTGGATCAATGATCCCAAGGGTCTTTTCCAACCTAAATGATTCTATGATTCTCTTCTGGGCAATGTCTTGATAAGTTGTGGTATATGGCAAATCAGAAAGTTTTCTTTGTATTTTTGAACTTTGAGAAAATCTGCCCATCAGTGTTGTATTATAAACTCATCAAAGATTGCCAGAAAGCTTCTGAAAAAAAAAATAATTAGAAAATAATTGCTGATGAATAAACCATGAAAGTTATCAGAGGGCTGGGGCACCTCTCCAATGAAGAAAGGCTGAAGACAGTTATGGGTTTTTAGCCTGGAGAAGAGAAGATTTTGGGGAGACCTTATTGCAACCTTTCAGTACTTAAAGGGGGCTTATAGAAAACATGAAGAGAGACTTTTTTATCAGGGCTGTAGTGATAGGACAAGGGATAGTGGTTTTAAATGGAAAGGGTAGATTGAGATTTGATCTAAGAAAGGATTTTATTTTTTTTTTATTATGGGGCTGGTGAGACACTGGAGCAGGTTGCCCAGAGAAGTCATGGATGCCCCATCAGTGGAGGTGTTCCGGGTCAGGTTGGATTTTGCTTTGAGCAACCTGATCTCGTTAATGCTGTCCCTGCTCATGGCAGGGGGATTGGACAATGATCTGTAAAGGTCCTTTCCAACCCGAACCCTTCTATGATGCTATGATTCTATGAAACTTAGTGGTACACAAACTATGAAATCACTGCACACCTGTCATTGTTTATAGCAGTTACTACCTTGACACAGCACTCCAAGGAAATATATCATGATGACTTAGAGGCCTGTATTATTAACTAGTAACAAGCTACTCTGGCAAATCCTGTAATTTCAGAGTGCAAAAGTGTGATTTACCCTTTAGATGTTGATGTGTATAGGTGTGTTGATTGTTGTGGTGACTGTAGTGACCATTCAAACAAGATAGAATTACAGACAACCTAGATGCACTCTGGCTGTGACTGAAGTATAAATGGTACACCATTGTTTCAAGGCTAGTAAAATGCTAAAAATATGTCTAACTGAAATGCAAAATGTAGTTATCTTGAAGTTTTTTTTTTCTTCTGTTTTATGAAGCACTCATGAAGTATGACTTCAAAACACCTCTTAAGGGTGGGTATTTCATGTCAGTAGATGGTATTTTAACTCCACATTTACTTTCTTTTGTATTGCACAAAATGTTGGTTTTAATCCATATATTCTACCCCAAAATTACACAATTCTCTGAAAGGTGTGTAAAAATTCCAAGAAGCTTGATGTTCATCTTGTGCTCTTTATTTATATTATCCTGCAAATTAAATATTATTCTTTACAGTAACCAACACATTTCCCATATAAACAATGCCATAAGTTAAACTGTAAACTTTACGATTTCCCAGTTGATCAGATAAAGTAACATGTTTTGTTTTCATTTATCATAAAATGAAACTTCATAACTTTTTATTTTTCTAATATTTTTCCTAAAGTCATATCTGTCTTTATCAGGAAATGTAAATGTAGATTTAACTGATCTCATGTGAAATGCATGTCACCATTTTAAGAAAAAAAAGTTTGTGTTATCAAACTACAATGAACTTACTATGGTTGCTTTTAGAGTACAATTTATGTATATTCTACAGAATCCTAAAGGAAGATGTGTTTATTTACCTATGGTGTCTCATAAAGCGTATTTAATATTTAATAGGTTACACTAGCTTTTCAATATCTAGTGGTTCAGATTTATGGCACTGCAGAAATAAACCATCTGTAACTCCGGGATATTAATGTATACATAAGTGTGTGTGTGTGTGTGTACATGTGGATCTATATGCACAAATGCATGCATGAATAAGTATATAATGCAAACATATGAAATGTTGAAAATCTAAAGAATTAAAAGATACCTCAAGATCATGCTAAATATGTCAAATCCACCCTGTAGTTCATATGCAAATGTTGACATGCCGTAGTGCGTTGTCAAGTCCATAACAAAAAGAAATGTATAAGTACATGTACATGTATGTGCAAGTAGAACTACATACATATATATATGTATACACATGTGTGCCCATATTACCATTTGGACCATATTGCCTCTTCGGAGCTACTTTTACAAAGTGACCAGAGCATAGAATTAAATTGTCACTTATGATAAGTGCTGTTTTTCACTGTGTGGCTAACATTTCCATATGCAATGCAAAACTGAGCAAGTAGTATAAGTATGATTTATTGTTGGGTGATGCCACTAGCTACTTATTCAGTATTCATCATTTTAGATTTTTGCAGCATCCAGTGCAAATTCAACCATATGATTAATGCTAAAGAAGAACTTCAGATAACAAATGGAATGTACAGTTTTGTCTGCTTTTCTCAAACATATAAAAAGGGTAGAACCAAGACAAACAGTACTTACTCTCTATGAGTTACTAACATGTAATGTTCCATTCACATAGGTATTTTAACAAGAGTTAAAACAAGTGACATTTTTCCATTTTGATACCAGTAGAAACTCAGAATCTTGTCACTAAAAAATTTCATGAAAACATCTAGGAAGTGTGGAATTATGGTAAGGGGTAGGAAATCAGAGCTGTCTCCTAATAGCTTTCCTCATGTGTCTGGATTTCATGTTTCTTGAGTATTACCTTGGCAACATTGGAATAAAAATAACTCCTATGAAGAATTATGAGGTACTGTTACAGAATCACAGAATGATAGGGGTTGGAAGGGACCTCTGGAGATCATGCAGTCCAACCCCACTGCCAAAGCAGATTCATCTAGAGCAGGTTGCACAAGAATGCCTCCAAGCGGGTTTTGAATGTCTCCAGAGACAGAGACTCCACCACCTCTCTGGGCAGCCTGTGCCAGTGCTCTGCCACCCTCAAAGTAAAGAAGTTCCTCCTCAGGTTGAGGTGGAACTTCCTATGTTAAAGTTTGTGCCCGCTACCTCTTGTCCTCTCACCGAGCACCACTGAAAAGAGCCTGGCCTCATCCTCCTGACACCCAACCTTTAAGTATTTATAAGTGTTGATAAGATCCCCCCTCAGCTGTCTTTTTTCCAGACTGAAGAGACCCAAATCCCTCAGCCTTTCTTCATAAGAGAGATGTTCCAGTCTGTTAATCATCTTGGTAGCCCTTTGCTGCACCTTCTCCAGCAGTTCCCTGTCCCTCTTGAGCCAGGGAGCCCAGAACGGGACACAGTACTCCAAATGTGGCCTCACCAAGGCAGAGTAGAGCGGTAGGATGACATCCCTCGACCTGCTGGCCGCACTCTTTTTGATGCACCCCAGGATGCCATTGGCCTTTTTGGCCACAAGGGCACATTGGTGGCTCATGCTCATCCTCTTGTCCACCAGGACTCCCAGGTCTCTTTCCACAGACCTGCTCTCCAGCAGGTCAGCCCCCAACCTGTACTGGTGCATGGGGGGTTATTCCTTGCCAGGTGCAGCACCCGACACTTGCCCTTATTGAATTTCATAAGGTTTCTCTCTGCCCAACTCTCCAGCCCGTCCAGGTCTCTCTGTATGGCGGCACAGCCTTCCAGTGTGTCAGCCACCCCTCCCAGGATCATCAGCAAACTTGCTGAGGGTGCACTCTGTCCCTTCATCCAGGTCATTGCTGAAAATATTGAACAGGATGGGACCCAGTGTTCCTAGGTAAGTGGTAGAAATTCAGCTCTTTGCAAGTGTCCAGGACACAGTTCCTTTGTGAATTCTTCAAGGCATTAAAGAAGACTTAAGTAATGCTTTTATAAGGGAATATCATTGAACTGAAAGGGAATTGTGCTGAGATCATTGAATAAAATGAGTTACAAAATTTTGAATTAATTTAGTCCACAGAGGAAGCCTGAACAGAATTTTGAGCAATTAGTTTGGGTTAAGGTAAGGGTTAATATTGGAGACACAAAAGGTTAGCACTTCTTAATTGTTTTTGTTTAATTGCTTTTGTTTAATTTTGCTTAATTGTTTGAAAGGTTTCTTTCAGTGAGATACATGAAGTCTATTAGTTGAGCTCAGTCTGTAAATTGTGTCTTCCCAGAAATGATCCAGCCGTTGGTGCTGGGCCAGATGGTGATTATCAGTTATTGGCAGTGTTCTGAACTTCAGGGAGTTGCTGTAACATTTGTTCTGCCCAGAGGTCTTGTGCAACTAAATTTTCTATATTTGATGTAAGCCGCTGCATCTGTTCTAAAGGTGAGGTTATCTGTTGCAGATTCTTCAATCAAAACCTGTCAGCTGAACGTAACTATGACATTTAGGATACTCATTCTGCTTAACTTAGGAACAAACGCATGCCTTCTCAAACATGTGCACCCAAGCTGCTGAAGTGAATGGATATAACCCAATGATCACTTTAAATTGATTTGTTGACTTCAGTGAACAATGGATAGAGACCCAAAGATAGAAATCAAAGCTGAAAGTCATTCAGCTCTAAGACTGAACACAGATGTCTATATAAAGGTAAAGGCTAGAATTGCAGAGTCTCTCCCTAGTATAAACATGAATTTCAGAGTTACCATAAATGTTAAAAAAAAGTCAGAGGAAAGCACCATAAGGATCTCATAGAGCTGAACAAACTCATCCACTGAAATAAGGCCTGAATGTTTGCATTTGAATTTAATAGAGTCTTAATGCCACACGTCATCATAATGTCTTTGAACTTTTGATTCTTTTATGCAACTGGACCTCAAAAATCATCTGAGATTTCCCTCTTACTAAATCAAATGTCAGCTTCAAACTGCAATGCTGTATATATTAGACTGTACTGCATACATGGTTTGGTCAATTTTGCTGTTATTTATAGTTGTTAAATTTGACTCAATCTGTAACTTGAAAAAAAGTTAGGGTGGGAGCAGAGATACACCCATCTAGATAAATCCTCATCTGTAACTTGGAATACAGTTGCTTCAGCGTCCCAATAACCTAAGAGTATTTAGTAAAGATTTTAGTCAGTTCATCCTCAGCTGAATTCAGGAGTTTTATCATTAACACCCAGGAGTGCAAAATCTTACTTTGGCAGAAATAACTCTAAAATTCCTGACAGCTTTGTCTACCCTGCTGTTTATTAAGGACACGTCTTTGCTTGCAGCCCCTAACTGCTTTTGTATCTGACTAATAGCAGCTTCAGTGTTTTAGAAAAAAATTACTGTGGATGATAACAAGAAAGTGTGTAGGTCTATTAGAACGGAAAATCCTGGAGGTAAAGGTGACAGCTTTACGACACTAGCCCTTGCCTTATTTGCAGTAACTCATTTTGTATATAGTGTTTCATATTGGTGAAGCCAAGGGCTAGAGCTGTTTGTTATTTACGTCAACCCATAAGGGGGATGGTAGTATCCAAGAGGGCAGAAAATAGGTCTGTTGATTAGAACAGTAAATTAGAGGAAGACAGAAAGACGGAGAAGAATAACTGGGTTCCATAGACATGCATAAACATTTCATGTTGTTTTCTACTTGTTACTTGGCTTCCCTATAAAATCTGCTCCAGAATTCTTTAAACTAATAATAAAGCTTTCCTCCTCATCCCAGTCCCTGGGTTATTTATCTCTCTTTGATTAATCAGACCTTCTGTTATTCTGACCTCTGTTATGGTAACAAAAGACAAGCTGTTTGGTTCAGAGTGCCCAAACTGCCAAGAAGGCAAAACTATCTTCTGCACAGCTGTGTGAGCATTATATTTCAACACAGTTGAAAAGGGACCCTATATGTGGGGAGATACATTTGTCTTTTCCCTATACATACTGGATTTAGATCTTCAACTAATGCCTTGAAACCTCCACGCACCAATTCAGAGACCATCATACAGCGGTCTTCCTAAGATGTAGCTTCTCAAGTCTTGACTAGGGAATTCACAAAATTATGTTTTATTTCATGCTATATTTTATCTAGTTTGTTCCAGCTACGTTAAATAAGTAAAAAACTTGTCAGTTTTATTTGTGCCACCATATTAACCATTTATCAAGAGGAAATACAAGGTTGGTAGTATATTTCAATATTTAGGTTTTTTTAAAGAAAATAAATATATAAATGTTTCAAAATACAGAGTATATTAAATACATTTTATTCTTTAGTTTCTAAATACACAGTTTTCATAACAGTTTAACTGTCTTATTCTATCAAGAGTAGTTTCTGGCTTGGTTTGATTTGATTTGATTTTCATCAGTGTACATTTTTGCTAATTCAAAATTATAATAACAGATCTCACTGCTGATTGCTGAATTTTGCAGATTAGCAGATTATACCCAATTTTGACAATTCACATGAGCATAATTTTATCTTTAAACATACAAATAACCTCATTGCCTTAAAAGTAAAACAAGTGCTTTAGTTTTGACTTCAAATCATATATTATTAGAGGTAGAAATGAATGTGCATTATAAAATACATAAATTTTGATATACATGTAATAACTAGAATTTTGTTTAATTCACTTCTACTATGTCTTATTTTTGCATTATTTCTGCTTTCTTGATTTTTTCTATCTGTTTTCCAGACACCTTTGTCAACTTTACAGGTGTTAAGACCTTAAATGAATTTATTGTTCAAATGTTGTATTAGAGTAAGGAGAAATTTGTTGCCCAATGCTTCTGAGAAGGGAAGACTATCACATAGAAAATAAGATAAATTCATGTGCATACCCACTGGCCTCAGTGCAACCAGGATTTCCTCCATCGTAATTTCCATAAACACAAATGCAGATTTTATTCTTTTTTTTTGGTAAAGTTTAGTTTTCCTATAGCTGTAGTTTTCATATACTTGTAGAACATAAAACAGGTTGCAAAGTAGAAGAGTATCACTGTATCTATTTTACACTTGAGAAAAATACAGCCTACAGAGTGGAAGCGATAAACCCAGAATCACTCATAGGACCAGTAGCCTCCTCAGCTGTTACCTGATGAAGCGTAGAATCATAGAATGGTTCGCGCTGGACGGGAACTTAAAGATCATCCAGTTCCAGCCCCCTGCCATGGGCAGGGACAGAAAAGGAAGGTCAAAAAAATGGTCAAAATGGTATCAAAAGATACCATGTAGGTATCTTTTACTTCCCCTCCCACCCCCAGCAAATATTGGTCTTTATTTATATCAACATAGTTTCGCCTTATTTTTAAAAAACTTCTGTGAAAAAATGTAAGCTATTGAGTAAAAAAAAAACAACTAGCTGAGATCCAAGGTGTCCTAAATACCATTAATAGATCTTGCTCTAGTTTGCTCATTAAGTGAAATCAGTCAATTTGCAGTTGCCAGCAAGTAATTTTAACTTGATATGCATACTTTATATTTGCTTGGGTTTCACCTATGCACAGATTTTAAGATCTTGTATAACTGTCACTCTTTTTTGTCTTAGCTGAATGTATCTATCGTAGCCTAATTTAGAACTACTGTCATGAAGGATAGACAGATTGGCCGAAGAAACTTCCAGATGCAACTTTATTGCTCAGATGTGAAATCTCAGTGCAACATGCTGGTCCAGATGTGATTGCTAGTTTTGAAAGTGCCTAAACCATTGAATACTAGCAGTAGACAAGTCTGTACTAGAAAAGATCATTTTATACCTGGGTGGGTTTAAACCTGCTGGGTTTCTTACACTCTCCTGTCTACCTACTGTTGGATATAAAGTGCTGAACTACACAGACCTTTAGATTTAACCTACAGAGAAGCTTTTATGAATGTATTTGAGACATAGATTGATTCCAATGTTCAAAAAGGGTTTAAAAACCTATAATAAAGGATGTCATTATATTTAGATGTTGCGCTGTCTTTCTACGGTTCATTCAAATTTTAGATCCTTTCAATAACACAGCTTCCTAGAGATAGCTGTGTTCTAGGTGTGTGCATTTATGAAATCTTTTGTCTTTGCAAGAAAAGACATTTCTCAGTAAATAATAATAATGAAGATCATTAGTTGGTTATTTTTTTTAACTAAAAATGTACAAAAAGAGCATTGTGCTTTGTAGGTATTTATTCTTTTTTTTTTTCCATTTAGAAAATAATTCAAAATTTTGAAGTGAGAAAACATATTTACACCAAAGCAAAATTATAGGCAATGGATGTATTCACTTATACAATGTAAAGGCAAGTAACTGCAAAGTCATAAATTGATATCAGAGAAATTCCAACCCAAATAATGTCAAAGTTGTCAAATGTCAAAATGTTTGACACTCATTTCAGTGGAGTCACAATTTCACCCATTATAATTTCTCCTGCTCAAGAGCATTGTGGGAAAAGCATTGTGGAAATAAAACTCTAATGAAGCACCTACTGATATCAAAGGAGAAGCTCCCATTGATTTCTGTGGATCTTCGTTCATGTCCTTCAAAAGCTTTATGGAAAGATCTCTCAAAGGAAAGCCCTATCATGTATGCCATCTAAAACTGAATTAAAATCTGTATTGAAGGAAAAAACACAGATGAAAAAATTATTTTCATTGGAAATGGACAGATTTTTCACGCTTGCTTAGCTGAGTGCTGCAGCATACTTATATCCTCTGGATCAGGAACAGACAGAAATGCATAAAGCACATTGTACAGGGAGTTGGACTTGGACAGATACTAGCATTAAAATGATGTTTAGGTTTATGGAACTTGGAAGTTATAAAACAGGCTTAACAACCAGATCTTTTTTTGCTTACTTAATTTTGACTGCCTCCTTTTATTTTCCAGTTATAAATACTTGCCATTGAGCCAAAGACTTTGCTGACTAAAACACTGGTGACAAATGAGTCATTCTGTCACATCTACATCACTGCAAGTTCCTTCAAAAAAGACCTGATTCTCCTCTTTTCTGGTAACTGAGCTGACTCATTTCTGAATCAGCATAGCACAGTGTCATCATACTGTTGGGATGTGGAGTACTTCAATACCATCTTCACTGAGCCCCTAAATGTTCTCCCAAATCCTTTTTTGGCATATGTGAAGAAACAGTTAAGGTTGTTATAACCTAGAGCCGTGTATTGCTTTGTCGTCTTGAAATAGTTCCGATGATGATTCCCAGTCAGCTCCCAAATCTTTATCTTCAGAGAACTGAGTGACAATGCCACTGCACCACCAAGACAAAATTTCAGTGTTATAATTACTGCAGGGACTGGTAAAGCATAAATTCCAGTCCTGCCTTGTAACAGATGAAGTACAGGTCCCAGCTCTGGGGCAAAGTTTTTTTCTGTTAAGGAGACCTGATTATGGAACCACTTTTCAGGAAAATCCAGAAATGACTAAATATATCCATGTCTTCTATGGTCTGGATAAGATCTTTTTGGTTTTAAGTATTTTTTTCACAATTCAAAGAACTATTTTTATTCATCAGTCCCATTCCAATACATTGTGTTCCTAATTAACCTCCAGAAATTCTTAGAAGAATTTTGCCTGTAATATGAGGGAAGTTTTTGAGACTCCTGTAAGTCCACTCTGTGGTGTTTGCTGCCTTGTTTGAGAGGTGTTGTGGGGGGGTAGTTTTCAGGGTTTGTTTTGTTTTAACTGATGCTGGTTTTGCATGGAAAGGTCTAGGGTCACCAAATTCGGTTTCTGTCACCCATAAAGCTAAGGTAATATATAGCACCATAAACCCCTGAGACAGCTAGGTTCACACCAGAATAAATGACAAGAGCATCAAGGACAGAAATTGCATTACGAAAAATTTGAAAGTAAGTTTAGCCCAGAAGTATGAAAGACTGAGACTCAGCCTATTCTAGGGCCCAAGTTTTCTGAAGTTCATTCCTGGGTCATGAGCCATTCCCTTCCAGCCACAGGAACAAACAAACAAACAAACAAACAAACAAACAAAAACCCAACATGGAGAACTCTTTGTGTGTTGCAAGTATTGATAGCTTTAATGTTTCTTACTCACACTGAGGGTACAAACCTGAATAGGCTAATGTAGATTTTCTCTGTGAAAATGCAATCAGTCCTCTAGAACTTTTGTATGTGTTTTGTAGCTTTCTGACCTTTTCAGTGTCACACTAATGCTATAATAAATCAACTCTTTTATTGCCTGAAGTGCTACCTTTCACCCCCAAACATGTCGTGTAACTGTGCTCGCTGTCAATATATCATCATAATGTAGAGTGTACATATGTCAAGCGATATAAATGTGCTTTTGGGAGATGTAAACTTCCAGTTGGTTTGTACTGTGAGAGGGGGAAGAGAATGAAAGGATATCTAGCTATTTTACTTTATTATCCTTGTACTTTGTAGTTTTTTCATCTGCACTGTATTAGTAACTCATATATGTTATGTAAGGTAAACAAATTTCACTCTTCTTTCATCCAGATAACTTCATGTTGAAGGGATTGGTTAAGTCTGTTCTTAAAAATTTACTGGTTTTACTAATTTTATTTTAGACAAATAGTTAAAGAATGCATTCACAGACAGATCTTATGCAGCAATCCTATAAATCTCAGAGCTCTTTGTCCATATTGCTGTTGCCATATTTTTTTGCAGGTGTGGAAAGTGAGGCAAAAAAGATGTTGGTGATAATCACAGGATAAAGATCTGATAGCAGAGCCAAAAGCTAGAAACATGTCTCCCAAGATTCACATGGTCACATAAGCTTTCTTCAGTAGTCTTACAGCGGTTAAATCTTTGTTAAAGTAACTGAAAGCCTGGGACTAGTACTGTAGTCTGAGATAGCTCATTATTTCTTATTTTATTTCCAAAGTGCATGTTGTTTTCTAGATCTAGAAGCTCTCTTCCTAGTCAACTCATCCTCTGACACTTCTAGGTGTTTAGTTACTATATTTTTTTCCATGTCTTTAAAATGTTAACACCAATGTTTAGAGCTGTAGGATGTCTATTCTAGGGTTTCTAAAATTTGCAGAGGTCAGATCCTAACAGCTGGATGTTTATGGCCTCTCAGGTGTGTTGCCTCTGAGCAATATTGAGAATCCTCTGTGAAACATGTTACATTAGCTGTCACCTGGAAGAGTCTGGTGTCTCAGAGGAATTAGAAAGGCAGCACGCATGGTTGGGAACCACCTAAAGTCAGCACACAGAGCTTGCAGCCCTTTAGAGTCTGCCAGTGCAAACCAATAGTTTTTCTCTTGCGTGCATTTATGATATTGCAGCTAAAATGCATATTTTAATACTGTAAAAGTACTGACTATAAGTGATAAATCTAGGAGCTGATTTACAATGGAAAAGGATTGCCCCAGAACTTGAGTCTCATTTCAACAATTTCTTTTCAATGTTGTTACTTTTGTGGTTTTCATTTTCCCTGCATAACCGTGTTCTAAGTGGTGCCGGTAGCAAAACAGAACTACTTCTTCCCCATCCAGAAGACCTTGTTATCCTCAATTCCAGGCTTTCTTAGCTGTTTGATTTGCTTTACGAATAACAGTTCATAATTATCATGTTTTTTGATTTATGTGTGTGCTTGTGTGTACGCACAGGGATTAAGCAACTGAAGAGCCTCACCCTTCCCTAATCTTATGGAAATTCTTCTAATACCGTAGAAGACATTAAGAACTGACATTGGTATAAGTGCTAATGTGTCAGATTTGACTTCATTGTGAAGTGTTGCCTAATTAGCTGTGAGAGAAACATCTCTGAGATCTGACAAGGAAAATATGTTCAGTTCAAAGTCATGTCTGTAGTGAAGAACACTTTTAAACTCATATACTGCAAATTATGTGATATTTATCTCCACTGAGATAAATAACTCCACTGAGATAAATATAAATTTAAGTGTAGGAGTAGGAAATGCTGAGTTCAGCATTCTGGAAATAGTCAAATGTATTTCATTAATTCAAATTTTTATTGGGATTTTAGCAATGCCCTCGTGTCAGTTTTCTGGCTTTAGATCTATCTTCAGAAATGCTTCCTTCTTCCTTAGTATGTTTCCTTTAAATATGATTTGAATACCATTGTTATCACTGGAAAAATTGTGTTGGATGTCCGAAGAACGGATCAGAGAATTTCTGAGCAAGATAAAGTATTCTAAATCTTGTTTACGTTTTACATTGAAAGAGAAAGCCAGCATATTAAACTACCCTAGTAAATTGAAATTTGAAAAAGATCATGAAAGTGATGAAAAATTATCTATAAATCATATAATTTATAGGAGAAGTGTAAATATAGGTAATAAGCTATAAAATATTTAACAGTAAAATTAATCAGTCAGTTCTGTACTTTGAATAATTTTGATATCATCAATCTAAAGCAGTAAATTTACCATTATTTCATTTAGTTTTCTCTCCTAAATTTAATCCAAGTCAACTTTATCTCCATAAAGTATTTTACTTTCAATGAAAGTTCATTCAGCAACAGGAAATAAGCTTATCATTCTAATCATCAACACGTTTAAAAAAAAACAGATCTGAATTTGAGAGTGATGCAGGTTATTGTTCAGATCAGCAAGGACAGGTTAACCCCTAAACTCTGTTGGGTTAAAGGGAATTGGGTGCCAACAATATCTGTGAATCTGGATGTTATCCTTTATAAGACTTTAACAGATATATTGAGAAACCGTAGCATTAGCAAGAAAAAACAAAAACAAAACAAAACACCTGGGCCGTATTTTAACCCCAAATGAGACATAGAATCATAGAATCATAGAATCATAGAATCATAGGGTTGGAAGGGCCCTCTGGAGATCATCTAGTCCAACCCCCTGCCAGAGCAGGGTCACCCAGAGCAGGTTGTACAGGAACGCATCCAGGCAGGTTTTGAATGTCTCCAGAGACAGAGACTCCACCACCTCTCTGGGCAGCCTGTGCCAGTGCTCTGCCACCCTCAAAGTAAAGAAGTTCCTCCTCAGGTTGAGGTGGAACTTCCTATGTTCAAGTCTGTGCCCGTTACCCATTGTCCTGTCCCCGGGCACCACTGAAAAGAGCCTGGCCTCATCTTCCTGACACCCAACCTTGAAGTATTTGTAAGTGTTGATAAGGTCACCCCTCAGCCGTCTTTTTTCCAGATTGAAGAGACCCAAATCCCTCAGCCTTTCTTCATAAGAGAGGTGTTCCAGTCTGTTAATCATCTTGGTAGCCCTTTGCTGCACCTTCTCCAGCAGTTCCCTGTCCCTCTTGAGCCAGGGAGCCCAGAACGGGACACAGTACTCCAGGTGCGGCCTCACCAAGGCAGAGTAGAGGGGGAGGATGACCTCCCTCGACCTGCTGGCCACACTCTTCTTGATGCACCCCAGGATGCCATTGGCCTTCTCGGCCACAAGGGCACATTGCTGGCTCATGCTCATCCTCTTGTCCACCAGGACTCCCAGGTCTCTTTCCACAGAGTTGCTCTTCAGCAGGTCAGCCCCCAACCTGTACTGGTGCATGAGCGTTTTCCTTGCCAGGTGCAGCACCCGACACTTGCCCTTGTGGAATTTCATAAGGTTTCTCTCCGCCCAACTCTCCAGCCTGTCCAGGTCTCTCTGTATGGTGGCACAGTCTTCCAGTGTGTCAGCCACCCCCCCAGCTTTGTGTCATCAGCGACCTTGCTGAGGGTTCACTCTATCCCCTCATCCAAGTCATTGATGAATATATTGAAGAGGACTGGACCCAGTACTGACCCCTGAGGAACACCACTCGTCACTGACCTCCAATTAGACTCTGTGCCCCTAATCACTACCCTCTGAGCTCTGTCTTTCAACCAGTTATCTATCCACCTTACTGTCCATTCATCAAGCCCACTCTTCCTAACATCTGCGAGGGGTTAAATGGAAAAGTTGTATCTTCCTCTTTGATGTGTCATCAATTTTCCAGGCAATAGGTTTGAAGTACAGAAAAGTTGGTACGACATTACAGAACAGCAACTATTCTCCCATTTGCAAGAAAATACAGCTGCTGTCACTGCCAATTCATCACTGCCTGATGTATGGGGTATAATTTCACGCAGAAGGTATCATAGGAGCTAACCACTAGTTTATGTTAGGAAACCTGCAAACAATGTCAATTTACCACTACCTGAAACAGCAGTAAACCAAGTCAGAGCATCTCAAGTTGACATTGAAACATGTCAGCAGTGACAAAAAGGGAGAGAAATAAATGTGGTTGCTGAGAGGCTCCTTTCCATGGAATGAAATGACTTTATCCTTCCTTGAAAGTCCTTTTCACAGTGAGCTAATCATATTTGAGACTGCTAGTTGCCAGCCAGGGCCCACTTGTATAAAGAACTACTCTATGTTTTTCTCATTTACTGTAATGCCTTTGTAAAATTAGGAGATTTATCCATTGACTTTAATTGAAACGTGTCTATTTGTAATGGTTCAAGATTGCCTCTATTGTTCTCTGAAATAACATGTGAAAATTGAGTCTTTCTAGCTTTATTCAATATATTCTGTTTTAAAAATCACATTATACTGGAGTCTGGTTTAAAACCTTTTTATGTCATTACATTTTGGATTGCTCACTAATGGAAGGCTTAAGTTACGGTTGGATTTTCTAGATGAAGTACAGTAGAAGACACATTAAGTTTTCTTACTGATTTTAACTTGATGGCAGAAACACAGTGGGAAAATGTGCTAATAGCAGCATTTGCCAGAAGTAATTTCTGTTTATTAATGCATCTTGTCAAGTCACATAAGCTAAGCAGGGTGGGGAATGTTCAGTATTTTTGTAGGAGACCTTTCTGGTAGGTATCAGGGATATACTACGGAGGAAATGATGCGTAAGTGGTAGCAATCTACCTTCTCATTATCGTTAATTTGTATCACATTATGATGATGCCTCTTATATGGGGGATAAATACAACTGTTGTGTGCTTCCCTCTTTCCTTAAACACTGAACAGAATTTTCAACATGAATTTTACAATGCAGTGTATTCTGTTTTTTTATATTGCACCAGGAACTGGGTCTGGATGTAGATATTAATGTTAGTCAGAAATTTTTAGTACAACAATTTTTCACTGAAATGTGCTGATTCAGAAGACATGGAACCTTTCCTTGGTGAGAAAAAAATTGATGAAAGTTTCCTGAAAGTTTCTCAAATCCAGGATGAAATTTTGCACAATTTCTCTTTTTGTCCTTCAGTCGCTGCTGTAAAGCTGTAACCAGTATCTAGTACATGTCTTTGTTCCACTGATCACTCTTTGAAGAGAAATAATGAGAATTCATGTCTTTACATCTATTGCTTGTGACAAAGACCAGCTAGACACATACTCTGAGATTCATGATTTCTATTTATTCATTCAAGGTGGGTCCCAAAACAAAACAAAGTTTTTTTTCTGTCTTTTCTTTCTGAGTGAGCGATTCTCCTCATCTGTTTCCTAATTCTTTGCTTTTGTGCTGGAGACACATGTTGCCACAACATATAAATTTCTGAATCAAGTCCTTTGTTTACTTCTGATGCAAAAGGAGAAATAATAAGACTGTGAATATTTTCTAAAGAAAGCTGTTTTCTGCCTTGCTCTGCCACCACCAACTCCAACATATTTTGACTATAGTCTACTCTTACTTTAGAATGAAAAAGGGTACAAAACTATATGAAGAAGCCTTCCTCTTGTTCTGCAGTCTGAACAAAAATACTAATTCTCCTATTTCAGTCATCATAAAGGTTCATTTTTCTATTTTGGTTCGTTTTCTTTTTGAGACTTGTTTTAACATGTTTCCCTGTTAGTTTTTTGTGTTACGCTTTGTTAACAAGGAAATGAGGGATCTAGCTGGGACTGTTTGCAAGGAAAGACCATGACTTTCCCGGCAAGAAAATGTGGGTTCCCAGACAGGAAACGGGATAGAAGATAGTGAGAGTCAGAACTGACAGGAATAAATAGAAGATGCACAGGCCTTGGAGGAGATGGAAATAATTTTTCAGGGGACCACAGAATCCTGGGCAGTGCTTTCTGCAACTTAGTCTTTAACCAAGACGAACTCAACACAATACATTGTAATACCTAAAAAACTAATAATTGCAACTCACAGGCTTTGCAGCATTCCTTCCTGAAATGATGTGGTAACACTCTTATCCTGTTTTTTACAGTGTATAACAATGTAAAAATGGCTGTACTGGGTCAGAACAAAGGTGCCTTTAGGCTGTTTTCCTATCAGTGAATCTACCCTGTAGTGGTTGTTTTGGGAAGGATATATGAACAAAATAAAATATATTAAAACTTCTGCTTGAAAATATTCACACCCTCCAGTAGTATGAAGATAAGAGTGTCTTATCATGGGGTGGGAACTTTATTAGGACCAGTTTCAAAAAAATTCAAGTTTTCAATCCAGCAATATACTTTGCCATTTACCGTGTCATGGGACAATCATACAATTAGCTAAACTCAATGTGCAAAAATATTTTATTGCTACATAATATTGCCTTGTATCTCTATTTGCCTTCCCTGTACTCTTAAAATTTCAGAAAACTCTGTAATACCCTGCAGTAGACATCAATCTTCCTTCATTCATCTTTTTGACCAAAATAGATACTCCTCAGATGGTGGTCATATACCTTCTAATAAGCATAACCTTCAGCCACTATGGATGTTCAATGCTCAGATCTAGCACAACACATACCTCAACAATGGGAAATGGGTAATCCTATTGATTTCAGTGTGAGGCAGGTGATTCACATACTCTTCCACATAAGGGTTTTGGTCTCCATCTAATCAAGTTATCTACATGTCATCATGGAATACTGCTGATTTGAATGATCTCTCCACTGACATCAAACAACCTCTCCCACCTTTGGCGTTGTAGCTGTTGTTTGGTTCACACTGGTGTGGAGCATTTGAATGTGACAACAGTATTTTGTCATTCTGACTTCTTTTGCTTTGGTTCAGGTGACTACTACTATCAGTTATTTATTCTAAAATGTACTATGATCTAAATGCAGAATGCATAGATAAAATAAATACAAATAAAACAGAGGAAGTATTCTGTATACTCAAATCACATAGTCCTTTTTGACCTGGAAAGCTGTCATCTGAAAGACATGTCTGCTATCCCATAAGATTTCTTTATAAGGGCTAGGAAAAAAGATATAAGTGCAGTACCTGAGAAGTGCAACACATTTTGCTCAAAATAGCAAAGGCTGGCTTTAACTTCATGAACTGTATATGAAGCTCTCTCAGATTCTTGGGGTTTTGTTGTTTTGTTTTTTTTCCTCCCTCCTCTACACAAGTATATGATAAACAAAGGATCATTTAAGTTACCCCTGGTTATTACAAAGCAATATTTTCCATATGGAAGCTTCTCCCTGGAAAGCAAGAGCCTCTTTATAAAATGTTTCAGATCAAATGCATGTAGTTTTTTAGGAAAGCAAGCATTCATTTCATCACAGACATTAGCAGAAGATCTGATTATAGATGCTATCTATATTAAAATATCATAAATTAAATTAACATTTCCCCCACCTGAAAATGAGAATACAGGGGAAAATTCTCCAAAAGAACTTTCTGAGTTATTGATTTGAGGCAATCCTTTCGCTCAGGAAGGACCTTAAAATCAAAGAGGTTTCTTGCCTCTTCCATCCATGTTTGAACTCTGCTTCAGACAATCCCTCATCTGATGGCTAGAAATATTTCTAATTTGTAACCTGAATTTGTTCATAGCTACCGTCTGCCATTTGTTTCACAGCAAAATTTCCCTTTGGCTTTAATAGATTTTATTTTTCTTGTTTGTCTTTTACCTTGAGCTATTTAACTTGCGGAGACTGAACATGCATGAAATCTTCCTTAGATTGTATTTAGAGTTTTTCTAACTTTTAATTTCCCCCCCATCAATATGTTTTAGCATTATTGATGTCTCCAGCAATTCAAAGCTGACATGAAGTGTTAATGCGATTCAGGGAGCAGATAAGATTCTGGAAAAACTACTGTCTTCACCTCTTGATGTTCATCTTATATATGTTTGCACATTGTTATTACAAAGTCTATTTGATAAGATTCGATGGGCAGAAGAATGATTGCAAATGACTTTTTACTTGACAAGTCAATCTAAAAATTCAGGAATGAGCTCCAAAAGAGTTAGTTATAAGGATGTTTGTCATTTTTCCAAGCCAGTGAAACACAAGTCAATATTACAATTTTCAGACACAAAAATTTGAAAAGGTAACACATTTTAGAAGGTGATACCTGGGGTCTTGTGGGTTTGAAACCAGCAGAAAGGCCAGAACTGTTCAAACTATCCAGTACTTCAGAGATAAAACAGTAGTAATAAAATGTTTTTCTAGTTGCTAAAATAGTCTAACTTTGATACTGAACATATTTACATATTTAGTTATATAAAAACACCTTATCAGAAAAATAAAATCAAGTATGTTCAACATGCCCTGGCCATTTTCTTTAGAAAGTAAGTTGTTTAATTTTACAGATTGATAAAGGCAAGGGTATCTCTTAAAATTTAAGCATCTGCCTATGGTGCGTACTTTATTAATATGATCTACTGTTCTGTTTTCAGAAGGTATAACTTTTTTGCCACCTTTACCATATTATATTATTTTTAAGCCCATCTGCTGTGCTGGTATCCTTGAAGCTTCTATGTTTACAAAAACACACGTTAAAGATCCACTGGAATAGTGGATCAAAACTAAAGCGAATAAAGCATAAGGAACCACAGATCTCTGAGTTGCAACTACTGTGATATCTTTGTTAGACTGTTTAAAAAGTAGAATTTTGTGATGAGGGTGAAGATTCTTTTGGAAAGAGATTAATATCTGATCACACACAGCAAGCAGAAAAGTATGAATACGTGGAAGTTCTTGGGTGAATAAAGAGGCATAGGAAGCTCAGAATGAGATGTTCACATCAGGGATATTATTACCATAAAGAATATTGTGTAAGCTGGAAACATACTCTCCAGCCTTCACAAATAGATATAGGACTACTTTCAAAGTTGGCAGTCCAAGTCAAATTTAGAACAAATTAGAAGGACAGTGGGATTCTGCTCTGCCTGCTCTCACAACTGCATGGGTATTGAAGCATTTTTTCTGTGGGCCTGTGGGCCCCCCCAGACATATATATTTTAAAAAACTGATACCTTCTTTATGTGAAAATTAATATTCCTGCACTGATCAAAAGGATACTTTAGAATGAATAATATAACCTCATCCTGTTTCTAAGCATGACATTTCCTACTGGGTGGTAAATAAAATACTATTAGGAAGAGAGTAGGAATTATATTGAAAGTAGCAGACAGGACTAAGTTTATTATTCATAAAAAGCATTTATATTTCAGTGCCAGGATAGGTATCACATATACCTTTCCAGATAGTTAATGAACATTGGATAAACATAATTGGAAACATCTAAAAATTAAATGCAGGGTCTGAACCCCTTTTTTATTCTGAAAACACAAGAGAACTTTAAATCTACATACGGATGCGATGCATATCAGGCTTACATTTATTCGGCTGAGGCAATCTGCACTTGCTTAGCCACAGGTGGATATAAAGAAGATACTATTCATCTGGAACAATGATCCTTTTACTTATCATAGTTGCCAAGTGATGTACATGTCCCATTTAAGTGGAATGATCTTCACAGTGTTATAAAATATTCATTAAAATTTTTCAGGCAACTTGCAATTCAAAATGTTTCACAATATATGCTATGGATTAAAAGGGTTTTGTTTTGGTTTGGTTTGGGATTTTTACCACTTTTTAACTGAGTCTGCTTTTACATGCATACATATTTATTCAAATATCGGTCTTACACATTTATTCTGTTTTAATATCCTGCTTTAAAGGCACATTTTGATACAGTGCTTTGTGTGTGGCATAAATCAAAGTTAAAGGTACCTAATTTATAGATCTGTAAAAATTTGAAGCAGTTTTATTTGGATTTACAAAGCAAAATAGTGAAAAGAATATCTGATGATGGCTTGATTTTGTTATGTGTGAGTGTTAATTTATATGGAAAAAAGGATAATGGATAAGGAAAAAAGGAGAAACCAAGAAGAGTATTTTCATAAAGCAGCATGGAATACCCATACCATTTTTGTATTAGTTTTCAAAATTAAATTGCTCTGGAAAATTACTTTGGAGCTGATGTAAGTATCAGAGAAGTAGCCAGTGTATTCCAGCTGTCCTGCTGGGAAGCCCAGAGAGAGTTGGTTATAAGCAAGTCTAATTCCTGAGGCTCCAGATGAGTTGTGTGGTTTCATGACAATGGTGATTGAGCCTTCATTTCCTCTGGGAAACATTCCACCAACTTCTGACCATCATTCAGAACTAATTTCTACATGTCCGGCAGCCAAGACTGTGGAATATTTATTGTCATACAACAGACCTGAGGTTTTGATACTTCCTTTACCTCCACCCTCATGGAGTAAGGGGTTGCTTATTTGAAGCCAAAAGCTAGTTGTTCTTTTCTTTAGGGGAAGTGGCCTGTTACGCCTGCTTCAAAAATTCTTGTGTCTAATTGTTATTTTAAAGAACACACAGAGTAAGACGGCTTGCAAATTCCATCTGTTATACCCCAGTTTCCTTATTTTACGTTGTAATTCAATGATTAAAAAGATCAGAGAATGTACCTCAACTCCTTCTGTCCGAGAAAACAAACCCACGTAAACTGTTTCTTGGAGTATGTGCCAATTGCCATACAAAAGTTAACAAGCACTAAAGAAGCCAAACAGGTTTGTTAAGTTGGTGATTAGGAGGAGCCCTTGACAGAGGGCTGTCATGGAAGCAGTTGTGGGAGAAAATGCACATAAAAGGAAGCTTTTGTTCCCCATTTCCCTAGCCAGTTGACTGTAAGATCATTTCATGTCATTATGCAGAGAGCTTTTCTGAGCACCTTTCTCAAACTCTGTACCTCTCCTGATTCATTTTATATATAGCCAAATCAGCCCAGGTAGAGCTCTGGGCTAGGATCAGGCATGTACAAGTCAGTATTGTTGCACTTGACATTACAAGTCAGAAGTAGTTCTCCTGATCTTCCTCTGAAACACTTTGTGCAGCCAAGGTTCCTGCGAAGGTTTTGATCACGCATATTCACACACACAGAGTGGTCTGGGAGATACAAATTTTGCCCATCCCAGTGGCTAATATTTTGCACCTTACAGTAGAAAATCAGTAGGATGCTTCCAAATTATTTAGGTCCTCTTACATAGTGTGGATTTAATGAGGATATAAATGATGTATTGATTTAGGGATGTCTCAGGAGACAGGAAAAATGTTTACCATGAGTTCTGGGTGTCCTCAGAGAATTTCTGTTACAGTTGATTTTGTGACGCAGGCATTGTTCCAAAAGGAAACACAATGAGACCAAATACAGGGTAGTTTGGTTTGAAAAAGAAGTTTGGCAAGAAAAAGTAGCAGGTAGCAAAACAAATTGAATATATTTGTGTTACAGGCCCTCAGAAAGCTCAAAGTGTGTATGCATAAACCATATGAAGAGCATCTCTGCTAGCTGCATTTGCTTCTCAGAGAAAACTAGGCAGATCATACTAGGCATCAATTTGTTCTTCATAAACCGCTAACGGTTATCAGATGCAGGTGCCTAAAAATCTGTCGTGATTAAAAAACCAGGTGTCCTGGAAATGAAAGTGTCCAAACATACACAGTACTTAAAAGTAATGCATCTAACAACAGATAATATAGAAAATATGAGTGTCACTGCAGGTAGGTTTATTCCCCGATAACATGTATAGACTGAATGAGCTTTTTTGCACCGTTACCCCCTCTGAGTTACTATGAATTTATAATGCTACTTCTTAACATTTATGTTTGTCTACACTAAAGATGCAATGATTTATTAACATGGCAATAAATGTTTAATACTTCTTGTCTGTATTGTTTTGTAAAACTATCTCCTTAACCCCCTGATTCTTGAAAGTATGAGGACAAACATTAAACTAGAACAGTACTGCTTTAAAAATTGGAGTATTTATATGCAGAATTTTTGAAATGTCACATTTATTGTTCATAACCTCCGATTTTGAAGGTAACTGAGATGTTCAGGACATAAGGCAGAATCTCATGTTTGGTTTAATGTGTTGTGACTAATAGTTATCATTCAGGTGTGATACTTTTTTAAAACAAATGGACACATAGAAACTATAGTGGAATTTTAATGCAGGCATTAAAAAATATGAAAAATTAAAATAATGAAATTGGCTTAAAAATCAATCAATATTTTAAAAACCTCTTGTAGGTGTTTTTGCTCCCCCCCCCCCCCCCCCTTCTGTTCAATTGGAAATCACCTCTTTCACTTTTGAAGGTCTTTTCTTCACAGCTCTCAGTGGTAGGTAAATTCCAATAGTTTTCAAGTGAGCTGAGATTCAAACTGCTGAGGAAAGACAAGAAAGTTAACATAACTTCCCATGTTGTTCTGACAACTAATGGTGTTACTGTCAACACTGAATATCCAAACCTACCTTCATGGTTATTCAAAGTCTATGAACTTTGGAAGGCATGTTGGAAACTTATGGTTGGACAGAATATGAATGCTTCTGGCTTTTTACATAAACTAGAATTTCACTTCCAGAGCACCACCTGTTCCAAATGGAAAACAATTTTCCTGAAGACTAGTGTAACTTTCCTAACATTTCCAAAAGCAGGTAATATTCAACCATAAAACAGTCTGTTCTGAAGAAACCAAACTCTAGTTGGTTAACAGAAGCATTAGTCTGCCAGGTGAAATTGAATGAGTTAGGTATTCCTAAAAGGCACTAGAAATCAAATCAAGTACTGGCATTTTGTAATATCATGAAAACTTTTATGAATCAGCCTTGTAATTTATATTTTATTTTT
Source organism: Larus michahellis (assembly GCF_964199755.1). Lineage (NCBI taxonomy): Eukaryota > Metazoa > Chordata > Aves > Charadriiformes > Laridae > Larus > Larus michahellis. The sequence continues at coordinate 6,178,008 of NC_133930.1, forward strand.
TCTTCATGGGAATTTTTATCTGTAGACAATATCAGGTTAACAGTATTTATCAAGTGTTAAACAGATGTAACATTTTAATACAGCAATTGATAAAATACAGTTTAAAAATGAAGAAATGAAGACATATAAAGAAGTTTAATTCATTTTTTTTCTATGTATCAGTTCTTGGTTATCACTGTAATGCCAATGCATTCTTGCAGCTGTAGACATGACCAACTTTTGACTCACTTTCTAAGCTGATACTTGGATGAATGAATTCTCTACATGTTCTTTTCCCTGTTGTCATTTGAAGACAGTAATACCATTCTTTTTTCTTCCCTCTTTCTTTCTCCTCTCCAGCAATGACAATGCAGTTCATAAGTCATCGGTTCCCTGACTATCATGATCCAACTATAGGTGAGTAGAGACTATTCTGACTTCATCCCTTTCAATCTCTGCTTATTCAAGATTGCCATACAGTGAGAAGCTGATCCTAAACAGCACTTAGATATAAGCAAGATTTGTCAACTTTAGACTAAAATTTAATTCTGTGATGATAATTAAATTGTGTCATGGTAATACCATAGTTATTTTTTCCTGAAATACTTGTACAAAATCTTCCAACAACAGATTTGTGGCTTCATGCTCTTTAACAGTTAGCAGCTGTGCAATTATAATCATAGGAAAAAAAAATATATTACAAGATAGAAAGTAGTCTTTCAAAATACTAGAATAATGTAAAAAGTGTGGTTTGGAGTGTATTTTTAAAAGTTTTGTTATTTCAGTACTGTTTCCCACTTTTAAACTCTTAGTTGACCTTCTTTAGAAAAATCAAGTGCCTACTGAATTTAATATACTGGAGATATGCTCTGGGTTCACACACTTTGCTAAGTCCACTGGATTTACCTGAATTTTAAACCTAAGTAATCAAAAATATTCAGATATGTCTGCAATACACTGAAAGCCGCCGTGTTTAGATGCTGACCATTGCATGACGATATGGCTGGCATACAATGGAACAGTGAGCTGGAAGAGAGATTTGGGATGAATTCTGGTTGACTGAATCGAATTTCTATTTCTGAAACAATTAATTCAAAAAGGTTGTGGCAAAAATTCTGTCTCACTAAAACATTTCAAATATTTTTCCCCCTTCTAAGCTGGGTACAAATTTGGAAGATATTTACAGGGTATAAACCCAAGTAATTTGATGCCTTGAGCAGCTTTGGATTCCTGTTATTGCACTGGGTATCATCTACTGATATCCTGCTAGGCACTTGGTGGACATCAAGTTGAGCATGAGCCAGCAATGTGCCCTTGCAGCAAAGAAGGTTCATGGTATCCTGAGCTGCGTTAGGAGTGTTGACAGGAGGTTGAGGGAGGTGATCCTTCCCCCCTACTCAGTACTATTGAGGACCCACCTGCAATACTGTGTCCTGTTCTAAGCTTCCTAGTACAATAGAGTATTGTCACAGGTTGTCTAGAGAGGTTTTGGAGTCACCATCCTTGGAGATACTCAGAACTGTATAGACATAGTCCTAGGCAGCCTCTTCTAGGTAGCCCTGATAGAGCAGGAATTTGATCCAGGTGACCTCCAGAGGCTCTTTTTTTTTTTCTTTTTTTTTTTTTTTTCTGTGGAGCTTCTTTTGGGCAGTACTATGATTAGTAATATGAATGAATGTAGTAAAAGATGTATGTAATATAGAGGTACAAATCAGCACAATCAAATGTTTATTCATTTAAGGGTTGCTTTATTAGTTAGTTTAACTAAAAAGCTCTTGCATTTATAAGCACTATCCATGTGTAATATTTAGTTATACCTAGAAGAAGACGGCAGAATCTGGGCCTGATGAGTGCGAGGCAGTAAAAATATTAATATTTACAAAGATTGCTTTGTGGAAAAAAAAGAAAAAAAGAAAAAAGAAAAAGGCTTTTCCAGCTCCCTCATCTAAAACATTTTTTTTTTTTCAAATTTTATCTTTAAATTTTCAAATATTTCAAACTCATCTTTAACCTCTACAAAAATACTGCTTTGCTAAGTAAAGCAGTTAATGGCAGTATTTCTTTTGATTTGTTATTTCTATAGTTTTCTACATTTCCTGGATATTAAGTCCTGGTAAGTTGTGGTATTTTAGTGATAAAAAAAAGAAAATATATAAAAAAAAGTGTAAACTCTTCATGCCATTGGTAACTTTATAACCATTAAAAATATTACGAAATAAAAATGAGATATGTCAACTCTAAAGAAGGCAAAACTACTATGGAATTGCTACAAATTATTTTGCTACACTCAGGAAAAAATAATCATTAGATTTAATTGGAAAAGAGGAACATTAATAGTTACTGACACCATCAAGTTATGTACGTATACCCATCTTTATTATTAAACATCCACCTGCCATCTGTATTTATCTATATATTGTATCTTGTCATAATCTTAACTTATTGGTCTCTAGACACTGCCACAATATGAATAATAGATAATCATAAAGAGAAAGAAAGCTTATGATGCATTATAAGTACATACTGCAGGAATGCTTAGCGGAGCTAATAAAGATGAAGGTCTCCTTGAGTAAAAGACAGCTTCTACTCAGTAAAATCAACACTAAACAGGAGAAGAGGGAGGGAGATAGAGAACAGAGAAATGAAATATTGAGTTCAAACTTACAAGGCTGGCTAGAGGCAGAACTGGAAGTACGACTCTGAGTTTTATATGTTCAGCACTTCTGTCTCTCAGAACATGTCAAGGACATCCTGAGAAAGGTTTATTTCTATTCATGCTTTAAAACATGTATTAAACAGCAGAGTATAATTTTGGGCTAAGTACGTATGTTTCCTTTTGGGTAAATATGTGGTACCACCTCTTCTAATTGGACATAAAACCAAAAAAAAAATAAAAATAGAAGGAATCATTTGTTATCTAACATGTAATAGCAAATAAATGCATTGAAAATCTCAGTATACTAAAAAAGTTTATACTGTTAAGATTGCTTGTCCTACTTTGCGACTCTGGTTTCAAATCACAGAATTAATCACAGAGTTTTTTGTACATCCACTGATAGGCATATTTTAACTATTTTCCATCAGTCTAATAAAATAATAGAATCATAGATCATAGAATGGTTTGGGTTAGAAGCGACCTTGAAAATTATCTAGTTTTCACCCACCTCCCACTAGATCAGGCTGCTCAAAGCCTCATCCGGCCTGGTCATGAACACTTCCAGGTATGGGGCATATACAGCTTCTCTGGGCAACCTGGGCCAGTGTCGCACCACCCTCACAGGAAAGAATTTCTTCCTCATATCTAATCTAAATCTCTCCTCTTTCAGTTTAAAACTGTTACCTCTCTTCCTAACGTTACAATCCCTGATAAAGAGTCCCTCCCCATCTTTTCTGTAGGCCCCCTTAACGTACTGGAAGGCTGTTAGAAGGTCTCCCCGGAGCCTTCTCTTCTCCAGGCTGGACAACGCCAACTCTCTCAACCTGTCCTCACAGCAGAGGGGCTCCAGTCCTCTGATCATCTTCATGGCCTTCCTCTGGACCCATTCCAACAGGTCCATGTCCTTCCTGTTCTGAGGGTTACAGACCTGGACACAGTACTCAAAGTGGGGTCTCATGAGAGCGTAGGAGAGGGGTAGAATCACTTTTCTTGATCTGCTGGCCACACTTCTTTTGATGCAGCTCAGGATGCGGTTGGCTTTCTGGTCTGTGAGCACATATTGCCAGCTCACGTTGAGCTTCTCATCCACCAACACTCCCAAGTCCTTCTCCTCAGGGCTGCTCTCATTCCATTCTCTTCCCAGCCTATAAAACAATTATGTGCTTGGAATTGTGTCGACCCAGGTGCAGGACCTTGCACTTGTCCTAGTTGAACTTCATTAGGTTTGCAAACGCCCACATCTCACAGCTGTCCAGGTCCCTCTGGATGGCATCCCTTCCCTCCAGTGTGTCAGCCATGCCACACAGCTTGGTGTCATCGGCAAACTTGCTGAGGGTGCACTCCATCCCACTGTCTGTATCACCAACAAAGCTGTTTAACAGCACTGGTCCCAGTACCGACCCCTAAGGAATACCACTCATCACTGGTTTCCACTTGGATATTGAGCTGTTGACCACAACCCTTTGAGTGTGGCCATCTAACCAGTTCCTCATCCACCAAGTGGTCCATCCATCAAATCCATGTCTTTCCACTTTAAAGACCAGGATGTCATGTGGGACAGTGTGAAACGCTTTAATTAATTAATAAAAAAATATTACAGTTCTAGAGAATCTTCTGGGCTATCAGAAGGAAAGGTGATTCAGAATGAGCATATCCAGGACCAAGGCTGTGCTGATATGAGGAGCTGCCAGAGGGGAGGTTATTCCTTGAAAGTTGCAAGGAGTGAGCCACAAACAGATGTGTTGTGTCATGGGGAAGTTATCACTTTGGGGCAGAGCAGTGATCTATCTAGCCAGAGTTTTGTTTTCACAGTAACTCAGCAGCAGATGATGAGGAAAGAAAATAAAACAAAACAAAACAAGCCACATATGAAAGGTATCTTCACTCCGGCAGAGTGGCAAAGCAGGAAATTGAACATAGCTTTTCAGCTATATCTGAGATCACTGATCTCTCTGCATCTCAATATGTATCTTTCTTTTGTGTCATACAGTTTAGGCCACTTTCATTCCTCAGCAATTTGTATCCTGTTTATGAGACTCATGAGCTGTCCTGAGCTTCTCTGGGCACACTCACCTCATATTTTAGTGTACTTCTTTGGAAATAATGTATTCTGCCTAGCTGTGGTTTTATTTGTCTTTGAACATTTAAGGGAACAGCAGCTTCTATATGTGTTACTGAGAAGGTTATATTCTCTGGAAATAATAACAAAAGTTCTATGATGTGTTTGAAAGATAACTCACGGATTTCCAATATTATACAACCTGCTAAGTCTACTGTGTTCCAGATGAGCTTTAAGATAAGGTCTATTGTTTCTTTTGCTTTACATGGACATAAGAACCTAATAAATATCTAGATTTTCCTAATGTTCTTGCACTAGCTTCTCCATTGGCTATGGTTTCTATGGTGTGAGATTGTCCACTTTGTCCATTTTAACTTTTCATTGTCCACCTTAAACATTGACATGGGAGTAGAATAACAATTTCAGTTGTTTTTCATTTCTGTAGATTCTTACGAAATATATTTGCATCTAAGTGAAGAAGACGGGGACAATAAACCATTGCCAAAGCACAAGAGCATAGGACTGATATAACCTGGTTAATATTCTAGTTGAAAAGCAAACCAAACAACATTAAATCCGTACAAAGGATCCACAAAACCATCTTGTATGATCAGTTAGGAACACATAAAGAACCTGAAACAAGGGATCTACAATACTTTTTGCTTTGATTTAAAAATAAATGGCTGCCAACTTGTTTTCATGTTTTGTTTCATAAAAACTTAAATCCTTTCAATCCTAAGAAATGTTCTGAAGTTTGATTTTTTTGGTGTAATGAATACATTTTATGTCCTGACCTATTCTTTGCTACATAGAAGCACACCCATGGGCAATTGACTTTTGAAGATTTTTAGAAGATTTTTGTTTTCTCATTATTTTATTTTTATTTTACACTTAATCTGTAAATTGATAAAGCAGTGAGCTTTAAAATGATTCAAAAGATGAGAATATATTCCTTTTGTCTAGTCTATGTTTTCACCATATGAGCCTATGGTGAAAATTGCTTACTGTTACTGACCAGAGAACACAGAGGAGTCCTTTCACTTAAATATGCCGTCAAATGTGTTTCCACTTCCCAATTCTCCTTCCCTCCAAACACACAGTTAGGAATTTAACCTAAACATTGTGCAGTAATAATCATGTAACTTTAAAAATCCAGAGGAGCTATTTTTCCCTTTTTTGTGACAGTCCCTAGGAATATGGATTTTCCCTATCATTCCTTTTCATTGTGGTTCAACATTATTTTACCAGTGCGTTAGAGTTTCTACAGTGACTCATACCTCTAGCAACATAGTAGAAATATACAATTCAAATATAATGGTGTTTTGTACTTGCAACTTTTTTTTTCTGTTATCCACTGATATTTTTGAAATATTACAGGGGATCTTGATCACAGAAAGCTGCTGCTACTGTGAGATGATGCAGATATTTCAGGTAGGTGGTGATGAGGTAGGTACCAGAAGTCTAAGGGCAATGAAGAATGACTTCAGGGCCCTGGGACGGCTGGTTAAGGGATCGGGAGCACAAATAGTGTTCTCCTCTGTCCCACCATTTGTAGGGGTTGAGATGTAATAAATAGGAGGAGCCAGCAAATTACTCCTGGCTCCGAGACTGGTGCATACGGCAGGACTTCGGCTTTTTTGATCATGGGCTGATCTACAGGAAACCAGGCATGCTGGCAACAGGTGGGGGAAGCCTAACCTGAAGGGGAAGATAGATCCTGGGACAAGAATTAGCAGGGCGCATTCATAGGGCTTTAAACTAGGTTTGAAGGGGGATGGGGATGAAACCAGGACTACAAAAGTGGTGCCCAGGAGCAGCACACCAGTGCTTCTGGGTAAAAGTGTTAGCATTAGGGCTTGTCCCCCCAAGGAAGTAGCAGGACAGTTAGCCCAGCTGAAGTGCATCTACACTAATGCATGCAGCATGGGGAATAAACAGGAGGAGCTGGAGGCCATTGTTCAGCAAGGAAACTATGATATAGTTGCCATCACAGAAACGTGGTGGGAAGACACACACAAGTGGAGTGCGGTAATCGATGGCTACCAACTTTTCAGAAGGGATAGGCAAGGAAAGAGAGGTGGCGGGGTGGGCCTCTTTGTTAGGGACAGTTTTGAATGTCTGGAACTTAACAGTGTGAATAACAGTGTTGAGTGTGTATGGATAAGAATTAAGGGGAAGGCCAACAAGGCAGACATCGTGATGGGAGTTTGTTATAGACCCCCTAATCAGGATGTAGAATCTGATGAAGTATTCTATAAGCAGCTGGCAGAGGTCTCACGATCATTTCCCCTTGTTCTTGTGGGGGACTTCAACTTCCCAGAGGTCTGCTGGAAATATAACACAGCAGAGAGGGAGCAGTCCCGGAGGTTCCTGGAGTGTGTGGAAGACAACTTCCTAACACAGCTGGTGAAGGAACCAACTAGGGGAAGTGCCCTACTGGACCTACTGTTTGTTAACAGAGAAGGTCTTGTGGGGGATGTAAAGGTTGGAGGTCGTCTTGGGCACAATGACCATGAAATGGTAGAATTTTCAATTCTTGGCGAGGCAAGGCGGGGAGCCAGCAGAACTGACACCTTGGATTTCCAAAGGGCAGACTTTAGCCTGTTTAGGAGCATGGTCAAGAGTGTCCCTTGGGAGGCAGTGTTGAAGAGCAAAGGTGCCCAGGAAGGCTTGTCATACTTCAAGCAGGTGCTCTTAGAAGCACAGGAGAAGGCCATCCCCATGTCTCGAAAAACGAGCCGACAGGGAAGAAGACCAGCCTGGCTAAATAGAGAGCTTTGGATGGACCTCAGGAAAAAAAGGAAAGCTTACATTCTCTGGAAAAAGGGATTGGCAACTTATGAGGATTATCAAGATATAACAAAGCTATGTAGGGGGAAAATTAGAAGGGCCAAAGATCAATCAGAACTCAGCTTAGCCACTGCAGTTAAAGACAATAAGAAGAGATTCTTTCAGTATATCAATAGAAAAAGGAAGACTAGGGAAAATGTAGGCCCACTGATGAATGAGACAGGTGCCCTAGTGGTGGAAGACACAGAGAAGGCAGAGCTACTGAATGCCTTCTTTTCTTCAGTCTTCACTGCTAAAGCTGCCTCTTATGAATCCCATACCCTGGAGGCAAGGGGGAAGGTCTGGAGAGAGGAAGATTTTCCTTCAGTTGAGGAGGACCAGGTCAGAGACCACTTGGCCAATGTGGACATTCATAAGTCCATGGGCCCTGATGGAATGCACCCGCGAGTGCTGAGAGAGCTGGCAGATGTTATTGCTAGACCACTCTCCATCGTCTTTGAAAGGTCATGGGGAACAGGAGAGGTGCCTGAGGACTGGAGGAAGGCTGACATCACTCCAATCTTTAAAAAAGGCAAGAAGGAGGACCCAGGGAACTACAGACCAGTTAGTCTCACCTCTGTCCCTGGGAAGGTAATGGAGCGACTCATTCTGGATGTCATCTCCAAACACGTTGAGGAACAGGAAATCATTGGAAGTGGTCAACATGGATTTACCAAGGGTAAATCATGCTTGACCAATCTGATAGCTTTCTATGATGTTATAACTGGTTGGCTGGATGAGGGGAGAGCCGTAGATGTCATCTACCTTGACTTTAGCAAGGCTTTTGACACTGTCTCCCATAACATCCTCATTAGGAAGCTGAGGAAGTATGGGCTAGATGAGGTGACGGTGAGGTGGATCGAGAGCTGGCTGAGTGACAGAACTCAGAGGGTTGTGATCAGCGGCATAGAGTCTAGTTGGAGGCCTGTAACCAGTGGTGTCCCCCAGGGGTCAATACTCTGTCCAATTTTGTTCAGTATATTCATTAATGACTTGGATGATGGGAGAGAGTGTATCCTCAGCAAGTTCGCTGATGATACCAAACGGGGAGGGGTGGCTGACACTCCGGAGGGCCGTGCTGCCATCCAGCGTGACCTGGACAGGCTGGAGAGCTGGGCAGAGAAGAACCTAATGAGGTTCAACAAAAGCAAGTGCAAGGTCCTCCACCTGGGGAGGAAGAATGCTAAGCACCAGTATAGGTTAGGGGTGGACCTGCTGGGAAGTAGTTCTGAGGAGAAGGATCTGGGGGTCCTGCTAGACAGTAAATTATCCATGAGCCAACAATGTGCCCTTGTTGCCAAAAAGGCCAATGGAATTCTGGGCTGCATAGGGGAGAGTGTGGCCAGTAGGTCGAAGGAGGTCATTCTCCCCCTCTACTCTGTGCTGGTGAGGCCACAACTGGAATACTGCATCCAGTTCTGGGCTCCCCAGTTCAAGAGGGACAGGGAACTACTGGAGTGGGTCCAGCGTAGGGCAACTAAGATGATTGAGGGACTGGAGCACCTCCCTTATGAGGAAAGGCTGGGAGAGCTGGGACTCTTTAACCTGCAGAAGAGAAGGCTGAGGGGAGACCTTATCATGGCATACAAGTATCTAAAGGGTGGGTTGAAGGAGGATGGTGCCAGACTCTTTTCATTGGTTCCCAGTGACAGGACGAAGGGCAATGGGCACAAGTTAGAACATAGGAAGTTCCGTTCAAATACACAGAAAAACTTCTTTACGGTGAGGGCGACAGAGCACTGGAACAGGCTGCCCAGGGAGGTTGTGGAGTCCCCTTCTCTGGAGATTTTCAAGACTCGCGTGGATGCAGTCCTGAGTAATGTGCTCTAGGCAATCCTGCTCTAGCAGGGGAGTTGGACTAGATGATCTCTAGAGGTCCCTTCCAACTCTGAAGTTTCTGTGATTCTGTGATCCTGTGATATTTCAGTCGCTACATTACGTGATACATGTGCTCATAGATTTGTATGTCATGCATACATATATTTCAAATATGCTAATTTTGATCCTAAAAATGCTATGCAAATAGATTTAGAATTATTTATGTGTTTTCCTTCCTGTGTTTATAATTTATAGAAGGAGTACCTGTACTTTTGAAGAATTTACTGGATGTTGTGATGGATAGTCCAATACTTTTTTAAGTCCAAGACTTTTTAAAAGACTGATATGGATTTCTTTGAGGGAAGAGGCTGCTTTTTGTTCTGGGGTTTTGGGTTTGGTTTTTTTTCTTTTTTTTTTTTTTTTTTTTTTTGTAAATAAGTGGTGCATTTTTGTTCCAATAGGAATTTATTCAGAGAAGTCCTCTGTACAGTATGGATCAGAGATATGGTGTCAAAATAAATAATCACAATGAATTGTCCATTCTGATGTATGAAACTGTCTTTTATTTTAGTTATTTTTCTTAGTTTGGAAAAAATCATAAGATCTTAAGAAATTCAAACTGCAGACTTTATATGCAGATATGAATAAATGTGCATACACATAAATACACAAATAGATGTGTCAGTATTTGTTTAAAAAACAGAGTAAACATTGATTAAAAAGTTAAATGCTACCTGAAGTGCTAATTTTAATGCTGTCAGTCTGAGTTTAATGCCACTTCAAGATAAAGTGTGAATAATGACTGTATTTTAGGCTTGCTTCAAACGTCGCAGTTCAGAATTTTGAGACAGAAACATATTATTTTTGTAAGTAAATGGGGAGGGGAAGGACAAAATTCTTTTACTATTAGACCGTAAGTGGGCAAAATTTTAGACCTTAGCACTTCATGAAAATGAAATTATTTCAGTGTGCATTTAATATTTAATTTTAGTCAACAATGGGAACAATTTCCAAGTGGCAGTGGAAGTGATCATTTTCTGGAACAAATGGATAAGAGCAATTTACACTCTGTACAGTCATTGGCAATATCACAGAGAGTTAATGCAAGTAGAGTGGCAGGAAAGGAAGCATGACATAGTGTAGCAAACTGGACAGCCTCCAAGATGCTCATTAGCCATGTGACTAATCCTAAAATGAATACATAATGCAAACGAGATGCGAAAGCACCTTCCTGTTTTGGTGAGATATCGCTGCATGAGATTGTGTCAAATGAGCAGTTGAGGGCATTAAGGCTGTGTCAATGTCACACTTTAATTGAAATGGGTGTGGGATGGGAGGCACTTTAGCATTAAGCACATGAATTTCCATGAGGTTCCCTAATGAAGTAATGCATTCAATGCATCAAATAAAAAACATTTAAACTCATCTTTAATAAGATAGTGGAAATGTGTGGGTGAATTTAAGAAAAAAGATAAAATGTGACTGAAAACATCCTAAGGTTATGGAATGCGTACCAAAAAATACCTGTGTGATAAAGAATATTATATCTGTTTTCAAGGTACAAAAATGAAAAAGGATAAAGCAAGGGAAATACAAGCTCATTAGTAATGGCAGAGTGAAAGAAGACAAAGATGGGACACATCTACTAGATCAGGAGAAGGAGATCTTTACACAAAAGTACTATTTAAATTAATTTTTAGCTTACAAAAATTTTCTAGATAATTTCTACTAACATCTAAGATGTGTATATGTGTATACTCTGCCCCCAATGTCACTCTCATTCTTATTTTTCCATAGAAGGTAAAATATTCTAATTGGACTGAACAGGCCACAACTGCATTTGAACTCCAAAATTATTGGTTTTTATGATGTGATTGATAGCTAAATAGTCACCACTGCCTTTCATTCATGATTCTTCATACATTTAGTAGCCCTATCTGAGACTGGATAAATAACATATAAAATGATCTGGAACCAGTACAATTTGTCTCCAAAAGACTGTTTCCAAGAGTATTCAGATTAATTGTGTAGACATAGTTAAATTGCCCATGTTTGTGTTCCATATTCATCATAATTTAAAATGAGAAATGGAGAATATATAAGAATACTGCTGCATGCGTTTGAACCATAATCTTAAACCTGTGTTTTATTATTATTTTTCATTTTTCTGTTGGTATTATCTGCATCATACATCACATTAAGAGGCTAATCCTCACTTTCAGTATAAAGTATTTTAACTTATGTACGTGAAGAAGAGCAAACAGAGATAATGTCTAGAGCTAAGCTTTACATTCAGACACCTACATGCAATCTAGGTTCCAGTTTTGTGGGATTCAAGGAGATATAGGAGTGGAGATATAGGTCTTTGCTCATTTCCTTTATCACAGGTTTTGAGAGCCGTTTGAGATGCCCTACAGTATCCTGCTTGGGTTCATGTTCCTGATCTAGAATGCTGTGGATCTCCCACAGGTCTTGTGTTGTTGTCATCTGACCCCCTGTGGATATGACATAGGACCTATGGGGCAGCTGAACCCTTCTAGTCCAGTGAAGGAAAGCCAGACGAGATTCCCAAGAGCGTATCAAATAGCAAGAGTCATACGTCATATGTGGGCAACTGAATACAGTCTATACTTCCATTAAGTGTACAGGGATTTTAGATACGTACCTTGCATGTAGACACATATTTTGTAGCGCTCTAAATGTACATTCCTGAATCTGCATTGCAGTGCCTTCCCTGACAGCTCATCAGAACGAGGGCCTTCACAGATCATGATGATATCTCTCAGAGTGCCTTGATAGATGTCCTGCAGTGAAGGGAGGAAAATGCAGGGTGGGACTCACCATGCAGACTCCTTCTTAATGTGGCAAAAGAAAGGAGAGCATTGGCATATGTCTGGCAGTGTAGGTGCTCCCACTGTAAGATTAAAAAAACCAAACCATTAATAGAAATAGAAGGAGCAGTATTAAGAAATTAAAAATAAAAGAAGTGCCTAAACTGCTTAGTTAGTTTAGATTTCAATGAGGCAACAAAATACCTTCTGCTTACTGTTGCTATTATTCTGCCATGAAGGGAAACAGAAATTATTTGCAGCCATAGAGAATGGAGACTGGAAAATTATAGCAGATATTTCTCTCTGTGATGCAAAAAAAAATGATTTTTAAAAAAATAATCCTATTTCTCTTGGAAATAATTTTTCGAAAAGGTGATAGTTTCCCTCTAAAGAGCAGATTAATAACAGTTGGATCATGTCTCAACATTTCAGTCTGAGATATATCCTCTAACTTAGATGTATTTTCAGCTCAAGATGAGCTTTGATTCTTTGCTTCTTCCTCTGTTGAGAACATCAGTATTTTCCTTACTAATGACACAGTCTGGCCCCATTCTAATCAGAGTCATGATCTCTATCTCTACTATCAAACTTTTTTTCTTGGGGACTTTGCTTTGATAAGCCAATTATTCAGCCCTGAGCATTTTGCAGACTTCATGTAAGAAATATCCAAAGCAACCAATTACATTTCCCTGTCCAAGCTCAAGATGAATCGCATCTAAAATCCTGGACACACACTTAGTGTCTGCTACTACTTTGTCACATTCATATTTTCTTACAAATGCAACTCATCATGCAGTTATTTGAGGGCTGTTTACACCAGGTGACAGCTCGCTGTCACTTAACTTTTTCACAGATTCATAAAACAGTGTTTAATCTAGTAATTTTCCTTTGCTAATGCCTCTCATACAAAGCAATAGCAGACTAGCAAAAGCAGTCTATGCTTTTCTAGGGAGTAGACGGCCCAGACAGCTGTTCCTACAGTTTTCATTTTCTCCCTATCATTTCACCAAACACCTGCTCAAAGGTTGGAGGTTAATCAGAACACCCCGATGATCATTTAGGCCTGCAGTTTAGTCTTGGAAATGCACTTGTCTGTCTGTGTCTCTTGCTCATGGCCTTAGAAAATGTAACAGAATCTGCTGTGTTAGCAGATTCACTTCAGCCACAGTGGTTCCAGACAGTAGCTCCAGCTCTGAGCCTCTGCAGCACACTGAGAGGTCTCAGGGAAGGAAACAGTGTATAGAGGAGACCTGATGTAGAGATATCTAACTTCTTTACCCTAAATCACGAACAAGGAATGATGCATGAACTATCACCTGCTAGGAACAGACTTTGGAAGCTCTGCAACAGACTGTAGTTTTGTGAGATCAGCCAAATCTAACAATGCATTTGTGTGGAAAAGTAGGAAGCTCCGCTTTTCATCTCTGCCCTTCTCCCAGCCTTATTGGCTCCCTGGCACCCAGTGGACAATTTTTGAAGCTGATTCAACAGCAGTCCAGAAGAAAACTAAGCCACTCCAACACAGAAGAGTTGTCTACCATGTTAATGAGTTTAATCACGTTAGTAAAAACAATTCAGCAGGCTCAAAAATTGACAAAAAGGGTAGTGTAGAAGCACATATGGGGAAATGAGAGTACAAGTGGGGATGAAGGAGAAGAAGAGAGATTCTTTTATTTCTGGGACAGGCAAGATGTGAAAACCATCTGAGTTAACCATCTCATGGAAAGTCACTCTCAGACACCGACCTGTGAGCTAAAATTCCTTCCTAAATTGATCTCTGTTCTTAAAGACAATAGGGACAATTACCGAGCCAAAAATGTAGATGGGTTCAAAAACCATTGTGGTAAACTTGGAGAGAAAAAAATCCATCAAGGTCTGTTAAAGACAGAGATTCTACTCCCAGTTCAGAAGGTCCCTTGAGGTGCAAATAACTGGAAATTGAGAAAATATTCCAAGCAGAAATCATTGTGTGGAATTCCCTGGGCTATCGGTCACTCTCCGAAATGGATTAGATGGATTGTTGACCTTCTATAGCTCTATTTCTTATGTTCTCATTTGGAACATTTACCTAATCTGAATGAACTTAACTGACAGTCTGGCCAGTGATCTGACTTCCCTTTCTCCCCTGTTTCAGAAAGCAGACAAACAGATGAACTCTATTTCTCAAGGATCACTGCCCAACATCTGCCTACCATGGCTGGAACAGGAAACAAAAGTCTCTTGCATGTTGCCATGAAAGACCTATGCTACATGTTCACATGCAAAAAGGCACCAATGTCCCTTAACTGTGAATGGTTCATACTTATTATTTTCTATCCTCCATTAACTTTTTGTGTTAGAACTAAGGTACGTTCCTGCCTTGGCCATCTTCTCTTCTCCATTGAATACAGTGTTAATGGAGGACCAAAGCACGCTATATAACCCTTCTATTCCTCCCAGAAACACCTGAGTTTAATTGTATATCTGCTAAACAGAGAGACAAGAAACATAACCAAAAATTGTGACATTGCGGTTGCTATTCTGAAGCAGTGATTAGCCAGATTAACATTAGGAAAGGAAAAAAGTGCCTTTTCTCATAACTGTAACAATCTCAAAACATTTCCGTGGTATATTTTAAAATAATAGTGGTATTACCAATAATGATAATAATGAAACAAATTCATTATAATTATTTCATAATGATATCTAACATATTAATAATCTAGAAAGAATCAGTCAAGAATAGAAAATATTATTAAAATATTTTTGTCTGTTCTACACAAAATAGGCTATTTATTTATTTTCTTAGCACCTTCATACAGGTAGAAGACCTCTGTCCCAGGAACTGTGGTTTTGATTTGACTCAATCCAACAATCCTCACCTTCCCCTGCTTAGAGTCAGTAAGTCTTTAATTGAACCACCTAATAATCTGAAGTAGCAAAGTGTTGAAGAGTGTTTCTTCTTATTACAGAAGAACTTATTCTCAGAGCTGAGCTCTTCATGTGGAGGCCTACAGTGATACTCCAAACATTGACCTATCACAGAAAATTGAGACATTTCTGTCTTAGGTTCCTAGCTACTGTAGGGCTTTTAGTAGCGTTTCGTATACACTCTTTCATTGGATTGAGCCACTGATACAACCTGGGGAATTCAGCTCCTAGTCTGTAGATCCTGACTGGGTAAAGCGTGAGCAAAGTGTCCATCTGGCTGATGACATTAAGGCAGGAGAGTTTATATGTTTATGCAGAACTATAAACCACAATGCTGTCACATGCTGGCTCTGGTCTCTAATTCATAACATAAATATACTGAAGTTGTAAGGCATGATTCATCTCATGCTAACATCTACTGTAATAGGTATCGCAACCCACATACAGTGAGGGTGATTATGATCAGGATCATGAACATAGAAGGAACTGAAGTAAGACTTGCAACCCCGTGAATAGCCACCAGTGGAAAATTTACTTACCTATTCCCTGTATATCATGACTTTTAAGAAAATATCCCTTAAATGATTTTTGAAATTGGAAGCGGCATTCATGCTATGGTTTCCTAGAGGTGGATGCTTTATCACTCTACATTCAAAATTCTTCATCATAGGACAAATGTCTCCATTAACCTTTCTTTCACGGAAGCCGTCAGCCATCTACACCTTACTAAATCCAAGGCACTGTCCAGGCTAATAGCCACGCAGATGTAGTCAACTTGTTAATTACTCCCCCTGAAATGACAAGTAGTGAATTCGTAGCTGTCAGATCCTCCCACTCAGTAACACAATCATAGACTTTAAAGACTAGTGAAATTGCTACCTGCTATTCTTGTTCCACAAGATAAGGGTAGTTGGACTCCTGTTAATTATCATGTTTTGATTAAACAGGAGTACTTTGTTCACTTTGTTCATGTACATCTTTGAAGTAAACGACATTTCTCTGGAAGCAGAGAAAGTAATGATATGCCTTTATTAAATATTAGTAGCATTATCTATATTGCAAGTGGTTTCTAGCAGAAAAGCAAGTGCTATAGCAAAGTTTTGCCTGGTTATCTTTAGCCCTGATTTGCAAAAATGCTAACATTTGTAAGAAATTGAATTTTCTCTTCAGGAGCTGCTTCTGAGAAAAATATATGTCACTCAAATAGTCTTAGTCACATGGGTGGGACACTTTACCAGCAAAATTTAGCTTGTTTGAAGGACTGTAGCACAATGTCCAAAGAAGAGCTGGGCAGCAAGTCATATCCTTTATAATTGTTTGTATAAATTTAGCCACATCTGTACATGCCTGCAGATTAAAAGCATAAATAGTGGCTTTGTTGATAACAGTGTTTTTGTCATGACTGACAGTTACTGCACTGGGCCAAATTATTTACATAGACTTTGTCAGACTTTTATCCAAATCTCTGCTTCATCCCAGCCTCTCTGCAGAAGCCCATCTTTTATAGGGGGTGACTGTTCTACATCCAGGGGAATCCTACATTTCACAATATGTTGTTACATAAGAATGCAATCAGCTTCTCCACCCATACGTCTTTGGGACAGAAGGAAAAGGGCACATCAGTTTCTAGATTTCTTTTTGTTTATATCAACTGTAGTCAGAACTTGATCAGAACTCTTAAGAATTCTGTTTTTCAAGGGCTTTTGTGAACATGCATTTTGCTTTTATTAATAATTGATTTTTAAGAGGGAAAATACATATGTTCAACTAGAAAATATAATGTTGCAAATATTAAAAAGTTAACATAGTATGGTATTAAAAAGTTAATATAGTATTCATATAAAAATAGCCTTCATATAAAAAAAAAAAAGCCTTAAAAATGCTTTTTCATAGCAAAAGACTTTTTGTATGGGATTTTTTTGTATTTAATTTTCACTCGGCTCCTGGTCCTGAATTTTTTCAGGACTAGGTAAATAGTTTTACACATTGCAGGTACTCCACATAGGGATTCATTTATGATAGTCTCTTCTTGCACATTCAGATACTCTCAGTCTTATGTGTCTCTCTGTGTTTGTATATGTAGGTACATACATACCAATGCACAAACATGTAAATCCACAGACAGGTTAACATATATATGTGTATATGTCTAATCTCCCTATGATGAAGCACATCATGGGAATGAATAAGTATCAGTGCTCAGTGTAGAAGGATTTGTTAATTTGTTGCTTCAGAATATTGAGTGGGAACTAAAGTAAAAGCACTGTGATTCATCCAAGCCAACAGTGTTGTCATGGTTTAACCCCAGCCGGCAACTAAGCACCACACAGCTGCTCACGCACTCCCCACCCCAGTGGGATGGGGGAGAGAATCGGAAAGGTAAAAGTGAGAAAACTGTTGGGTTGACATAAAAAAAGTTTAATACATAATAATAAGAACAATAATAATAACAACAACAACAACAGTAGTAGTAGTAGTAGTAGTACTAGTAAGGGAAAGAAAAAAATAAAAAAGAGAGAGAAAAATAAAAAACAAGAAAGACAAGTGATGCAAATGAAAACTATTACTCACCACCAACTGACTGATGCCCAGCCAGTCCCTAAGCAGCAGCCTCCCGCCAACCTACCCCCTAGTTTTGTTCCTGATCATGACATCATATGGTATGGAATATCCCTTTGGTCAGTTGGGATCAGCTGTCCCAGCTGTGTCCCCTCCCAACTTCTTGAGCACCCCAGCCTACTTGCTGGTGAGGTGGTGTGAGGAGCAGAAAAAACCTTTAACGCTGCGTAAGTACTGCTCAGCAACAGCTAAAACATCCCTTTATTACCAACAGCCTTTCCAGCACTTGATGAATACATGTAGATGAAAACCTCTCCCATGCAAATCTTTGTGCAAAAAAATCACTCTTCATTTTGGTCCTTCTTGGAAGCCACCCAGGCAGCTGTCTCCTTTTCCAACTGTTGTTTTAGTAAACATCAAGATAACGAGGACCCAATGCAAAGAGACAAAACAGATTTAACTGACATATCTATAGGTACAACTTGGGGCCGGGGCCGGGGCCGGGGCCGGGGCTGGGGGGGGGGGGCAGGGAGGCAGGGACGACGGAAAAGAAGACAGAAAGTGCAATGGATAACCCACTTTCAAATTTGGAAGGCACTGAGTGCATTTCAGGTCACTGAGAAAGCTGCCGTGTAAGTACACAATGCTGAAAATCAATCAGGCTCCTTCAGCAGCTGTGTGTTATCAGTCTTGCCCTGCAGAGCACAGATCTGAAACATTAGGCAGCCCAACAAGAGGGAGAAACTTAATTTGAGAGCAGCTGTTTTAAGACAGATATATAATGGCATCGAAAGAGGAGCACTATGGTGAGGTGAGAACCAAGCAGAATACTCATTAGGCTGAGGATGCTTTTAGTTTTGTTATTGTAACCAGACACAGACAGAGTATGGTCAATGGCAGCCAGAGCCTAAGTTAAAGGAGTGAGATGAGGTAAAAATGAAGCTGGCTCAGTTAAATAAAGGTGGCTCAGTTAAAAACTACTAATAAGAAATAGTCAGACTGCATGGGATTTACTGGTTCTACACTCCTGTCTTTGTTACACTGCAACAATTCTGGACATTCAACGGGTAATTTAAGCCCTGTCCTTCCTCCAGGTATTTGGGCACCACTTTTCATTGACGGTTGCAGGATTAAGTGCAGGTTTATCTGAAGATCCGTGCACAGTCTAGTTATGCTTCTGCCTTCCACTGAAAATATTAGTGCTGCTTATTTCAGGACGACAAAATCAACTAAAAGTTGTGAGGTGTTCTGCTCTTTTGTTTTCAGGCTTGCAGAATAGAAGTTCCTTGTATTATTATTTGCATCTTTACTCCTTGAAATCATGAATTATCTTCTAAACACTCAAGATTTGTTTTTATGTTCCACTGGAAATGCAGGAACCTCTAAAACTGAACATGGCAGTTAGTTAAGAATATGTCATAATGCTGAACAAAGACTACGTAAAGGAAACTAAAAGAATTGCATCTTCAATTGAAATTAATAAGGAAACTTGGAATGTACAACAGTAATATGCATTTGAATTTAGCAAGGCCATTTGAAAACAACATTACAGAATCTTTTCTGAAGACATACGTGGGCAAGACCTTGCTTTAATATCTTATCTGAAAATATGTTTATGGTAATTTGAATGCTAAAATGAAAACTGAAAGATAGAAAGTGCTGTGTTTCTCATCATGCAACTGAATGTATAATGAATAAATGTATGAATTCCTTTTACAATAAGCAATTAACATGACTAATGCTTTGTTTTTTCTCAGATTATTTTAATTTTCTCAAGGCCTACACTATAGTCTTTTTATAAGAATAAGGCTAGCAAGAGAAGTACTATCATCTGCATTAAATGCTGCATTACTTACCTGCTTCTCTTTCATAGAAACAGTAGAGAGGTTCTAAGTGTGTGGTTACTGAAGAAAGACTATCTGTGGGTTTGGAAAGGCAGTCATTTTGTCTCTGTTCTGCAAACCACCATCAAGATTCTTCTTCCTGGAATGATGTTGCCTGTTACCATCACTTGTGCAGGTAACTCGTGCTATTAACACAGAACTGAAAAAAACCTGGAAGATCTGACAAAGACATGCAGAAGCTAAACAAATTACAGTATAATGGCAGATGGAGTTCTATGCTGAGAAAGAAAAAGCAGCAGTACTGGAAAGAATAATCTGAACTATCGTTAATTGCTAGTATAATGTAGAATTATGTAACAATAGGCAGAACTGGATATTTAAGTTTCCTGGCTACTAGTCGAGTACTAATTTTCCTACTTGCCTTATTTTCAAGGATATTTCTATCTACGTGAGTATTCATAGAATACAAGGTAAACAAATCTGTCAGCTCTACTATTCTAAGCCATTCATTGCTTATCATGTGTGCATAGCTCGTAGGAAGGCAGCCTCTGTGACTTGGTGTCCTTGTCTGCAAAATGCTGATAGCAATGCTCACCCAAATTATAAAACACTCGTACTTCAGGAAAATAATTAAATGCTAAGGCAAAATGTAAAACCAATGTATTTTAATGGGCAATTCCGATGACATGCGTATTTTATCTCAGATGATAGAAATTTACATGTAGCAGTTAGTGCAGTGATTTAAGTCCCCGTTCATCCACTGTCTTTTTACTTAAAAATTCTTTATTGTAAATAAAATCCATCCAGCCAAGGACTCATGATTATCCTAACTTCAGGAGCATCTCTCGATTAAAATGCGTATGTAGCAGATAATCTAAGCACACCAAAAGCTGGGTATCCTGCTGTCTCTTTGGCACACAGGGAGAATGACAAGAGGCAGAATTCCAGGTGTGGATGACTGAGCTTGGACTTCCTTCTGCTGGTTTGGCACTTCCTTAGCCAAATAAAATATATTTTGGCTCATCTGTATATGTGAGAATCTGATCGGCTTTAACTGCAATTGATAATATATAAGACAGAGAAGAAGAGAGACTATTTATTTAGAAGGAATATAAGCAGAATTAACGAATGGAAGAAAGAAGCAGCTGACCTATATTTCAGGGACTGGAACATGTCTGTAATGCAGATGAAAAGTCCATTCCAATTCCCCTTTAAATTGTACACCATCCAAATCTACATGTCATGAAGCAGTTACCTGCTCATAGTTGAAAAAAGAGCTTTGATATATTTTTTATGAATCTAGCTTCTCCACTGCTAAGATAACTGATTGCAATGCAACCTTGCATTAATTATTGTGCTTCTGTATGCAGAATGATGTCCTAGAAAAAAGGAAAGCTGAAAAAAGAGGATGTATTTATTTTATAAACAAAAAAAGCAAGGTAACAAAAGGCCTAAGGAAGAACTTTTTTTTTTTTTCTTTCATAATACTTCAAGGGACAACCAAACAATTTAGGAAAAAAAGGTTAAAAAGTGCCTTTTGATATTTTTTTTTGTTCTTGTTGTTTTAAATGAGATATTCAGTAAAGGTGGAAAGAATTAATACCAAAAAAGAATAGATGCCATTCAGAAAACAGTTGGGGCTCTATTTGTTTGGGTTTTTTTGTTTGTTTTTTTTTTCCCCACCCTGGAAAACAATAAACAGTCAGTAATAACTCAAGCCAAGAAGTATAATTTTCTAAGCTGAGATTTTTATCTATTTTCATATTTATTTTTAATTTTTGTAGGAAATAACATTGTTAAAGGAGAAAACCAGGAAAAAAAAAGAGAGAATAATTCTCTTTAAAAGTTTTTAAAACATTTTAACTATTCAGTTCATATATTCATGTATTTTACGGATTGTAAGAATGCAGGAGTTTTTATTTAATTTTTCTCTTTCGTATCTACAAAATGTTCATTCTTGCATACTGTGTTGGCATCATGACTATATCTTACAGCAATATCAATAAACTCCATGCACAATTTTTTCTTAAGATGCCCTATCTTTATGCTGCATTTTACCAAAAGAAAAATCTAGGACCTTACAGTTAGACTCACAGAAAAAGATTAATACTGAACTTAATATATGATCTATATTTATTGTCTGATTTATTGCCTGATGTCTGATTATTATTCTCATCTCTTTTTTGTACCTTATCTTAATGCTTTACTGAAATAGCAGCCAGAGTTTGGCCTTTTAATAAATATCAGTCTTTAGAGCTGCAGGATGTAAAATCCAGATACACGTGGCTTAGCAGCTCCCAATTAACTTTCAAGGGAGCATTATATTAGTATTATAAATTAATTAGGTGAAAGACAATTTAATGTGCTCAAACATTGTAAATAGTGTAAATATACAAGACAACATTTGTAATAATGTGAATAATTTTTAAAGAGAAGAGATTAGACAGTGAGTCTGCTAGTGCTCCTAATGAAGGCTTAGTTTTACATACACTCAGATGCCATTTCAGTGGGACATCTTAACTTCTGTTCTTCTCTGTCCATATGTAAACAGCACGTTTCTCTCAGATCTCAGGGTTTCTGTTTCCTTAATGTGACCACAATGTATATTATGTTGCCTGGACTAAAAAAGGCTAGCCACATAGTAGTCCCTTTTAAAATCCTTTAGGAAACATTTGAAGACTCCGGAGTTTCTGCTTAACATTATAGCTACTAATAAAGCAAAAATATGTTACCTGGGTCAAACATACAGACATATCCAGCTCTTGATCTCCAGGAGGATGTTTCTTTCCAGGTTAATGCCCTTGCCCCACTGAGTGTGACTGAGTGGGACTCAGTCCAACTGAGTAAAACAAAGATGTTTCTCTGTGTAACCCCTCACTCTGCTCTATTTCCATTACTTCCTGAGATGAAATCCCAGTTTAAAAGCATTAATTATAGACCCGAACTAAATGGTACAGCACTTTCACTCTTAGCTTGTCTTCCTAGTCCATACAACATGGAGAATCATGTTTTTCAGTTTATGCAACTTTCTTCTGCCTCCTTAACTGGAAAAATTCATGGCCCGGTAGCCCAGAAGACTAGTGAATAAGTAGGGTAAATGTAAAGATAGGGTCTCTCAACAGGCTGGTTGTGTTTGAGCATTAAGAAGCTGGTAAGTCATAAGTGGGTGCTATGATCTGGTCTCCGTTATGAGGGTCTTGGCTCAAGATAGTAATTCCCTTGATATGTGTGGGCTTTAGGACTTCCTTTTAAATGAGGTTCAACAAAAGCAAGTGTAGGGTCCTGCACCTGGGAAGGAAGAATGCCAAACACCAGTATATGTTAGGGGCAGACATGCTGGGAAGCAGCTCTGAAGAGAAGGACCTGGGGGTCCTGGTAGACAGCAAATTATCCATGAGCCAGCAGTGTGCCCTTGTCGCCAAGAAGGCCAGTGGCATCCTGGGCTGCATAGGGAAGACTGTGGCCAGTAGGTCGAGGGAGGTCATTCTCCCCCTCTACTCTGCACTGGTGAGGCCACAACTGGAGTACTGTGTCCAGTTTTGGGCTCCCCAGTTCAAGACGGACAGGGAACTACTGGAGCGAGTCCAGCGTAGGGCAACCAAGATGATTATGGGACTGGAGCACCTCCCTTATGAGGAAAGGCTGAAAGAGCTGGGAGTCTTTAGCCTGGAGAAGAGAAGGTTGAGGGGGGACCTGATTAATGTTTACAAGTATCTAAAGGGTGGGTTGAAGGAGGATGGTGCCAGGCTCTTTTCAATGGTTCCCAGCGACAGGACAAGGGGCAATGGGCACAAGTTAGAACATAGGAAGTTCCGTTCAAATACACGGAAAAACTTCTTTACAGTGAGGGCGACAGAGCACTGGAACAGGCTGCCCAGGGAGGGTGTGGAGTCCCCTTCTCTGGAGATTTTCAAGACCCGCCTGGATGCAGCCCTGAAGGATGTGCTTTAGGCAATCCTGCTCTAGCAGGGGAGTTGGACTAGATGATCTCTAGAGGTCCCTTCCAACTCTGAAGATTCCGTGATTCCATGATTCCGAGTGCCTTAAGAAAAATAGACGTTAAATCTCCCATCTATTTTCCATTCAAATACATGTTGAAAGTACCTCTGCAGACAGAGAATACTGCATGCAGACAGAGAGTGTTACAAATGAAAGTCCTATCTCCTTCCTGTTTCATGTCTACATTTCTTGGGGCAAAGGCAAATCCTACAAGTAAAGAGCATGTTCCATATACATGCTTTGCCTAGAAAAACATTTAGATTCATGTGTTTGGTCAATGTTTAATATGCTGTACTAACACTAACAAAAGAAGCTAGCGTATACTGAGAATGAAAACAGCACAGTGACTCTGGTACATCTTTGTGAAGTATTTTATGGTCACTGGTTTGGGAAAACAAAAAAAATGAAAATAGGTTTGTACATTCAGTGTTGTCTTTGAAAAATAAAAGGGTTATAAACATAGCCTTGCTCCAGCTTTTAACAGTTAAAACTTTACTTATTACAGTGGCATGATACTGGGGTCCACTTGGCATAACTCGACAGGGTATTAGACCTAGATATCTTACATACTTACTGAAAGTTATGACGTATTCAGAGGCCAGTGGGTGTTTTACTTACAACTAACTCTGAACTCATAATTAATTTCCTTAGCAAATAAGACAGCATTTGTCTAGGTTCGAACTTCATTTTTATCCAAGCTGAATTTAAGTATACAAAGATCTATTTTAAAGCTCCTGCATTAAAGTGAAGAGAGAAATAGGACTGTGGCATATTGGGTTTAGACTATCCAGCTGCGGAGCCAAGAGTGCAAGCTAAATTTATGCAAGTCATATGTTATTTCTGCATGCATGAATGTAATGCAAATGGGCACTCACCTGCATGGAAATATATTAATAATAATTTATAGTATATGAATTCATATGAAGGGAATACCATATTTAATTTTACGTATTTTTGTGTTTTGTTTTTAATATTTTTGTTAAAAAAAAAAGAAAAAAAAATCTGCTGCGCACACAATTTTCATGTCATAATAGATTATTGAAAGTGTAAGTAGCCTAATTCACTCTACATGGTCCTTTTTTGGCATGGAGTTTCTTAGTCAACAATCCCTAAGAAGAGATCTGTTGACTCAAACATATGCTGGTTGGAGTACTCTGGCTTTCTCAGCAAGGGAATGTATCATACAGTTAATTAAGCCTCTGAGTCATGCTAATGTCAATGGGTTTAGGCATTTGTTTAAAGCAAGGCATGCAATTTGCTGAACTAAGGCCTAAATGAAGCAGGAGAGTCACGGAAATAACTGTATGTGATGATGTCATTAAAGATAACCTGCCACTGACTGCTCAAGAGTGGCTGAGTTAAGTCCATCCAGGATCCTTCATATCTGAATGCTTTAGTTTTTCCTTTGTGTAGGTGAAAACCAGATTTTCACATGCTTTTATAAAGGGTCACATGGTGCAAGTTATAAAGGGTACAAATTGGACTGTCCTGAGAATTCCAGCTACCTGCAATACAATCCCATATTATAATCCCAATATTATCTCAATAATCATTGAAAGCCTAGTACAGAGGGCCTCTGGCAGCCAGGGTTTGCAGGACTGAGTCTTTGTACGGGGCCAGCCATGTGCTCATTATGATTAATGACACTTCTCAAATGCATTAAATGCACTTGTCTTGTCTTCACGCCTCAATGCACAGCTGAAGCATAACAACAGTCACCAAAACCACTCAGGCTGCAATGCATTATTGTTTAATTAAACAACACAGATAATTTTTCAAGACCTTTTCAAATATAAACATGGCGTTGTATCTAAGCTCTGTTTAACTTTAGGAAGAAGGTATGAATTTTGAGAGGAGAATTAAATCAAAACATGAGGAAAACAATTTATGCAAATAGTAGTTCATAATTTTTATTTTTCTCCTTCCAAATTTAGGTTGACAAAATCATAAGCTAAGGGAACGGTCCACCAAGCACAGTTTTTTCCTTCTCAACCCCCAGCCATGATGAGAGTGAGGACACTGATTACAGAATTTATTTTAAAAAATCCATTTGCATTCTCTCCAGAGATATACAGAGGCCTAATTAATTGCTCTGACATATCTGAGCCAGAAGCCCTCTTCAGCCACAGGGAGACTTGCCCAGTAATTTAGACAATCTTTAGCTTGAAACTATTTGCTGGAAAAGCTCTGTGGAAGTGTGATCGCGGTAAGTAAAAACCACTCTGCTGCATAGTACCAGCACAACGCCTCTGAAGATTTGTGACTTAAACACCACCTGTGGTCTGTGCCATCCTCTTAAAGAGATTTCACTTTTTTAATATTTTGAGGTAATGTAATAGAAAAAGACTAGATAGCTTCCTTTTGCTAATACTGTGCAGTGACGATAGGTTTTCAGAAAGTGCCTTTTTGACTCAAAATAAAGCAAAGTTAGGTCAGACTGGACAGCTTTTGAAAAGCCTGGTTCAAACTAGTAAAGTTATTTTGTTTTCCATTCTCTGAGCTGCTCCTATGCTTAGCTGTACTGCACTGTGTTTTTCAGAGGATGCTTATAAAACTCAAGTCCGAATTGATGACGAACCAGCCTATTTGGACATTCTAGACACTGCTGGACAGGTGAGTAGTTTCCCAATGTGAACTATTCAATCAGAGATAAAACCAAATGTTTTAACCTCAGATATGTGGGTCACAGAGCTAGGAGCAAGCTTCCCTATTCAAACATAAAGGCAGCAGTGGCAGAATAGCATGGAGGAATTAACAAAGGAGAAGATTAAAGGAATGCTTCAGTGGAATAGTATAACTTCAAAATCTGACCAGAAGAGACAGACAAATTTAATTGTGTAGAAGATAAAAAGCTGTTTGCTTCTTTTTCTCTTGTGTGCAGAAACATCTATCACAATCATGGAATGAATAAATGATGTTGGTTTTTCTTATGTGCTTATCATTCCTGCTTTTCTTTATATTACAGGAATCTTCTGATGTATTTGTAGATCAAGTGTTTTGTTACCATTCTTCTCCTTCCCACATTATATTTAAACAATAAATACTCACCTATAAGGAAAAGATCTTAATGCCAAAAGTAACAGACTGTGTACATAAATGTGTATATGCATGTGTGAGCTTCAGTCAGGCAATTGTTTCACATAAAATAAGCCAAAAGAAGGAGTTAAATGCAAGAATTTCTTCTACCTGACTCAGTTAACCTCCTTTCCATCTCAAAACATTTTTATTGTTTAATCAAAATGTTGCAGTTGGTTGATCTTTTCCTGAGGTATGGTGTCAGGTTCTGTTTGAAGGCTTTGATAGTTTCATGAGTTTCCATAGTGTGTGTGCACCTTGTACAGGAATGAATCAGTCAACAAGGATGACAGATCCTTAAAACAAACAAGCTAAAAAAGATTTAGATAGTATAAGCCTGGAAACCTTGATCTCAGCATCTCAAACAACTAAATGCACCTAAGCTAGGCACTGCAAATGGTGGAAAAAGCAGTCTGCTGCCAGGAATTAGAATGGCATCAAGTTATACAATTTGAATGTAGTTCAGGGGGATTGTGGCATGAGTTTTGCAAGTGAATTAAATCTAGGCCAATTTCAAAGTGAACTCAACCAGTTTCAGGGAATCAAAAGATGCCCTGAATTATTCTTCCTTGACCCAAAATTATACAGTCTCAGTAGTTAACCAGTGACTTGCTGCTGAGTCTCCTGTGAAAGTGTTTGATTCTCCAGAAAATTTAAGCTAAATTTCAAGGCATGTTTCCAAAGCCATGAATTCAATTGACCTAGAATTTATTATTATAATAGGCCCAAGAATTTCCTTATGCATAATAGTCCTAGCATAACTTCAGCAATGATTTGGCCAGGGGAAAGAAAGGACATCATAGTTGCCACTCAATATATCTGAAAATGCCTGTACTTCTGTTGGAGGCAGCAACATCTTTGCTCACTCAGGAAGTCTGATCCTAGTAATTCAGCCCTATGCTGTCATTAGTACACAATCACTAGAGGAATTATATCTCCAGCTGTCTAGTCTCATAAGGCTTTAGTGTTAGGGACCACCTGTCTTATTCCATAATATTTTTCACTGTTTACATCTACTTCATTCTACTCCTAAATTCACTTTAGTCTTATTTTGTAGAGTTAAAATGCTAAAAAGTGAAATAATTTCTTACCCAGACATGAAGAGATATGATAAATCACAGTTTATGTGTACAGCTTTTGGCTAATGGAAAGAGGAGCAAAATATTATACAGGATTTCTTCATCTTCATAGGTGTGTTCTTAATTTTCTGTGAAGACTCTGAGAGAGTACAGGAGTTGAGTTAAACTTTGCAAACCATAGAAGAGGGTACAGTAGGTGTAGAGCTCTTTGTGTTGTGCTTCCACTTACAAATCTTTGCACAGAAGATGAGCTAACTGATCCTAAATATGCATCAGTATTGCATATAATAAAAATATTATTTGTACAAAGAAAATAAAGCAGCTTAAAATCAAAGCAAAGAATGGATGATGAATGAACCAAAAATGGATAGTGTGCTTTTATTTTGAGTCAGGGACTAATACATTGGAAAACCCAAGAGGAATAATTTCTTCTACTTCGATTTCTTTCCATTTGTTTTGCTACTACAAACATAAAAGTTTGTGTTGTTGATAACAAAAAAAACAGAATCAGATATTGTTTCCTTGTCTTCCTAAACCCCACGAAATTTGAAGCCTCTGTTTTTCCTTTTTTCTTTTATTTTTTTTTAATCAAGACAAGTATTTTTAAATGGTATTTCATTTTCTGTCTGCTTCTTTTAAATTGAAGAAAAAAAACAAAACTGGAGCACAATCTTCAATCCCTTTGAAATTATTTTAGATTCAGAAAAAAGGAAAAAGTATCCCCACGCACTGGCGTTTTAAGTAGCTGAAAATATGATGTCTTCCAATTTAAGCAAAGCTCATCTTTTGCCAGTCATGTTCAGTTCTTAGGAAAAATTCCATACGAAACTGTATGACTTTTAAAGGATTTTTGATTTTTAATAATGTAAAAAAGCTAGAACAAAACATCACTTTTAAGGGAAGAGGGTGATTGTCGTAAGTTAAGAAAAGAAATCAGAATAATGCAAACTGTGAAAGCTGGTGAGAATGATAGCAAAGGAAGCCTGAAAAGTTTCTAGTATTGTTTCAAGAAGTGACAAAAATACCCATAATATTAGAGGCCTATGGCATGTAATGACCATGTAATGAAATTCCCTGCATAGATTTGGGAGCAAGCAGAGACCTGTGGCTGTAGCACTGCACTCTGCCAATACATCAGCCCCACGCGTTGTACAGCCTGGAGACAGCTATTCTACCCCAGATCCAAGTAGAATTGATATGAGAAAATCTCTGTTTTAAATTTCCCTGGTCTTCCAGTGCAGATTGTCATCACCAAAATGTGTCTCAGTGTTTCTCTGCTAGGAAGCTCTTCCCACTTTCCTACACACCTATTTTTCAGAAACTGTCTGTTCTAAGTATCCTAGATTCAGCTGCTTGTCTTTGCAGATGTGTCTGAATTTGTTGCCTTTCTGTCTGCACTACGCACCTCCAGAATAAATCAAGACTTAATCCAACTCCCATTGAAGTCAACAGCTAAAATAGCCTCCTTCCTCACAGAGGGCTTAATGTTACTCTCACTGAAGTTCAAAATGAAATCCTGCTATGACTTTGGTGACTCGGGGTGAAAATCCAAAGCGCCCAGTTACTCTAGTGGTGATGTGCTCTGATGGTACCTCACCGAGCTTCATGTAAAGCAGAGATATGTTACAGCTGCCAAATTATGTAGTGGAAATCTCATTTCTCTCTGCGTGTCGTCGCACTCATAAATACTTCATCATCAACTTTGAATAATGACTTTAATCACTTCAGAAGATCAAGGAGCTAAAATTGTAATTCGTCCCTATTTGGGAAATAAAAGAAGTCAATAGAGAAACCAACTGAAGTTAATGTATTTTGCTGTTCTAGAGAATAAGTTTCACCAAATATGCTTCTCCTTTCCCTGCCGTACCTATGCATTAATTGAACACTTCAAAACTGACCAAATATTGTGATTTACTAATAATTAATATAGTTCTTTATTGTCAAGCACAGAGTAAAAAATCCGCATCTGATTTCATAGCTGAAACTGGATTAAAATGAGGTTTAATAAGGCCAAGTGCCAGATCCTGCATTTTGGTCACAACAATCCCAAGCAACGCTACAGGCTTGGGGAAGAGTGGCTGGAAAGCTGCCCAGCAGAAAAGGACCTGGGGGTGCTGGTGGACGGCCAGCTTAACATGAGCCAGCAGTGTGCCCAGGTGGCCAAGAAGGCCAACAGCATTCTGGCTTGTGTCAGGAATAGCGTGGCCAGCAGGAGTAGGGAAGTGATGGTGCCTCTGTACTCGGCACTGGTGAGACCTCACCTCGAGTACTGTGTTCAGTTCTGGGCCCCTCTGTACAAGAGGGACATTGAGGTGCTGGAGCGTGTCCAGAGGAGAGCTACCAGGCTGGTGAGGGGTCTGGAGACCAGGTCATCTGAGGAGAGGCTGAGGGAGCTGGGCCTGTTTAGCTTAGAGAAGAGGAGACTGAGGGGAGACCTCATTGCCCTCTACAACTACCTGAAAGGAGGGTGTAGAGAGGTGGGTGTTGGCCTCTTCTCCCAGGTGAATAGTGACAGGACCAGAGGAAATGGTCTGAAGCTGCAGCAGGGGAGGTTTAGATCAGATATTATGAAGAATTACTTTACTGAAAGAGTGGTCAGGCACTGGAACAGTGTGCCCAGGGAGGTGGATGAGTCACCATCCCTAGAGGTATTTAAGAAACGTCTAGATTTGGCACTTCAGAGCATGCTGTAGTGGCAGAGATTGTAGGGGTTTTTTGTGTGTATGTACGGTTGGACTCGATGATCTCAAGGGTCCTTTCCAACCATGAAGATTCTATAATTCTATGATATTTTAACTGATACAGTTTGGAGCACCAAAAACATAGACAGTGCTTCAGAAATACATTTCTAGTTCTCAACTTTCTGAAGTTAAAAAACATTCAAAGTCAAAACCAGGAACATGAATAAACTTTTAGTGCTGCTCATATAGTTATTGATCTTCCTCTTCCCATGCTATTATTATAGACACTATTAAATACGACAGATTGCTGCTCTCAGAAAGGAGACTGATGTTCCAAGAACTCTGGATACATATTTTCTACAACATGAATTGTCCTCTAATGTTGTTCCAATGTAATTCTCCCACTGAAGATACAATAAGAGGCACATTCTTAATGTATGTAGGGCTAGCATGAGTAGTTACGCTTCAGTGAACTCACTACCCCTGCTTCACCACCCATTACACGGGCCAGCAGGATAGCCTGTCTTTGCTCATCACAATCAACTTCAGACAGAATAAGGTTACGTTTACCTCAGAGAGTTTCAAGAGCAGGTATCGCTGATGTAGCTGCCCGTAGCTGAATTGTCATAAACAACACTACCTTGAGCAGTTCCTACCATAAGGCTTGAAAACACCGCATGCACCGAGAACGAAAGGACCAAAATATTGATGTTGATTTTCTTTTTCAATGGCACGGCTGAATCTAGAAGACACATATCCTTAGCCTCACATTTGCTGCCAGAAGAAGCTATCAACGATGCCTTTGGCTCCTTTTTAACTAGAAGTTCTCTTAAACCAAAAGTTTTCTTTTTGTGTCTATATTTTAATAAAAGCAAAACTAAAAAGATAAGAAAAACAGAGAGTAAATGTGAGATTGAGCTTCAGGAGGATTTTTATTTAGTTAAATTTTAACCCTCTAGGCTAGCTACAGTTTGACATGTGGAGTAAATAATAAATAAACACTTAATGAAAATCTGCAAATGCAGACTATTTTCCATAAAAATGTCTTGGTCTTCCTTGTTCAACCATGTTCATGGAACATTTATTGTGTAACTCTCCCTTGAAACTCACCAATGTGCCTCTTTATGTCCCTTGAGGATGGGAGACGTGTTGGGAGGGAGGTAGTTTTGGAGTTTCCCTTTCCTTATCCAGTGTGTCACAAACCTCATCTGCTTTTACATATATTTGATTTAAACTGGTGTAAACTCTTTGAGTTCCAGAAAACTCGTGGGTGCAAAAGGGGAAGGACATTCAGACCTCAGGTCCTTTATTCTGTGTTCAATTCCCTTCACAATTATTCTCAGAGACTGACAACCCCCAGCTGCTCCAGCCGTGCACAAAAAGCCTCCACACAGAGTTATAGAAACCTTCTGTTCGCTTATTTATACTTTCTCACACTCTCTTCTAACTTAAAAAATATGTTGCTACTTCTGCAGCCCAGTTTGAATTCCTCCTGGCGGAGCATACACAGCAGTTATCTCTCCTGCTGTATTTATAAACTGTTGACTGACACAGGAGCTTTTATTCTTGCCACAGCTCTCCCCCTGATGACACGTAACCCAACCTCGACCTCACGCTGAACGTTAACAGAGCATCAGATAGCACACCCATCACGGAAAAACAATCTGAGATGACCCTATGTAGAAAAGGTAAACTTGTTTTCAGCGACGAAGCAGGCAAATATGCAGAAAAATGGATTTCTCTACCCGTCAGTGAGACAGTACATTGCAAGATTATTGCACCAATTTTTGCTTGTTAAAACGTGAGCTTTTTATGATAAACTTAGTGCACCAGTATATTTCCCAGGTGTGAGTCACAGACTTGAAAAATTGCCCTTAAAACGTGATGGCATGCCATTTCAGGGAGATTTTCCTTTGTCTGGAGCTGTGTGCACATGAATTCATTTCCAGGCAGACACTTTTCAAGCTGACAACAACAGTACGCTCTGTAGTGAAATCCGTCTCTCAAATTGCTAGCAAATCACAGGACATGTTTATCCTGCCAACCTCCAGGACTATGATTTTTGCCCCCTGCTTCAAGCTTTGAAGAGGAACCATATTAGTCCCAAGAGCCCTTCAGATAAACACACTTTCTTAGACTAAACACTATAGTCCGATGACTCACTCAGGCTGTTATCTGAGATCCTTCTGCTTATTATCTAAACACGCTGCTGCCCTAATCCTGAATCAATGGAAGTCGAATTTTAAACTACACTACTGCAGCTTATCTCAAGGAAATGCAAAATGCCTTTTTGGCAGTAATTATATTTTAATGGGTCTTTAGAACACGCTCTTTTAAGGGGAAAACAATTTTAGTGCACTTTCTGCTAGGTACCTGTACTGAGTAAATGAAATACATTTTATTTTTAAAGCATAGTGGTATTGCACTACGTAGCAACCATTAACACAGTGTATTACGTGAAGAACATTAATTTTATTTTCTTTATGTGCTGTTGTTCCATAGGCTGATGAAAGTCAAATCATAGCACTGAAAATCTGGTGAATTCTCAGGACAAGCTGTTCTGTACTTTCTAGGGAGAACTGAAATCTTTCCTATGACCAATTAATTTTGTTTGGGAATGGACAGATTTTGAAGAAATATTTATTTGGCACAGATATGGAGTGAAAAAACAGTTCCAGTAAATCATAGATGAAATTGCAGACTTGACTCCAATTTTCTTCAAATTATGGGAAAAATATTCTTTGGCTTCAGTAGGAAAAGATCTAGGCAAATACTGCCAAAAAAGGATCATATTAGTTTAGCAAGAACAGGCAACTAACAACAAAGATTCCCAACTTCCTTTCCTGTCCCTGTCAATGAATGAGTCATGACGCAATAAAGGATGAATCAGTTTGTATTTCTAGGTCTGCATTTATCTTTCTGACAAACAGGTGCAATAAGATGTTGCAGGGAGCAGGCATTTAGAGCGAACATCAGGGTTTATTGAGTCTAGTGATACTGATCTCCTGCCCCTCTCTATCATTCCACTTCAGTAAAGTGAATGCTAGTGGTTCCATATTGCAGGTGGAGGAATACTTTCCAGTGTTGTCTCTTCTTTTTAAATAAATTCTTTTTTTCTCTTAAAATGCTCTCTCTTTTGCTGTTCTTTGTCTTTCTTTACCTAAGAACTTCCAAAAATAGATAAATATACAGTGAGACTGCTGAATGATTTATGACTTCTAAAAATAAAATAAGAATATTTAAAAGAAGAAAACACTTTATTACAATTTCTGATTAAATTAGCAAAATCCTTTTTTCTTCTTTCCAGATCTTTTCTTGTATTATTTCCTTGGTGTTTTTTCATTTGTTTGTTTGTTTGTTTGTTTGTTTGTTTTTGTGTTCTGATGTACATTGTATGGAAAACACATATATAAACATATGATTAAACTTCATCCAGGTCCTCCACAAGATTATGATTATGCAAATTTGCCTTTTCTTATAACGTTACAAACTGTATTGTATACTTTGTCTTTCCACTATTAAATGACACTCAGTCCCTTTGAAGTTACTTCCAGCAGATGTTGGACATGCTCTATGTGTGTCCTGATTTCTGTATGTATATGCAAGTGTCCTACATAACCTCACCAGGGATTCCATTTTGCAGAGGTTTGCCTACCAAGAGCTACTTGTAACCAAGCAGGTCTACACAGACCACAGACTCCAGTGGATAGAAAACTGTTTTCTACCTGTACCAGTTTTCACAAAATTCACATCAAGAAGATATTTACAGGACTAAAAACTTGGCTTGCACACTGAGAAAACCAGCATGTGTAACAGCACCGCCTGGTGCCATTTGACCTGACAATAACAAAGGACAAAGAGGAGAGTCTTTTGCAGAGCGGTGTGTTAATGCTTCTTAGGAAAAGTGGGTTGTCCCAAAAAAATGTAATTTAACAAAACTTCTTTGTCTTTTATGTTATTCTGTAGCTGCTGGATACTCTACCAATACATTGAATGGTGGTGTCTGCAGGCAAAAACAAAAGAAGAGAACAAAAAGTTATATCGTCTTATCTGAATCATCCAAACCTCTGAATTGCAAAACTGCATGAGATTATCTGGCAAGAAGAGGCTTTCTAAAGCTGTTATTTTCATTTCACAGTGACAGGAGTTGGCTGGAAAAGTCTAAAAGCAAAAGACCTCTTTCACATCTGAAGTTCCAATAGTTTTGCCCAGGAACCTGGAAGTGTCATCTGCCCCGCACCAATTAAAAAAAAAAAAAAATGAAAATAAGAAAATAAGAAAATATAACCCTCAGTAAATTTTGAGCTCCATTGCTTTTCACCTCTCCTTTATAATCTGAGGGATGTTATTGCATCTATCCAGGTTTTTAAAAAAGGAAATGAAGAGCAAAATAGAAATTCAAGAAAATAATTAGTGAAAATATGAAATATTTTCTCTTTTCTGGACATATATCATATATCTATTTTTCTTACTTCCATAGAAGAGATCTTGCATAGCTTGCATAGATTTTTGTGCCTGCTTTTATTTTGTGCCTAATGGCTGAGGAGAATAAATTGTTGCCATGGGAGTTCCATGTCATTATACGAGCAGCAGGATGATGTGCAACAAACTATTCGAGGGAGCAACCTTTTATTTTAAAAAGACAGAGACCTGAATCTTAGTAATATCTGTGTTGGGTGTACCTGTATAAGAAATCAGATCTTCTCTTACTTACAGTGCGGTACCTGACTAACACCTTGAGGCAAGCTGAAGAAATCAGAGTCCACTAACTTTCAGAACTGCAGATGACTTACATCCTTGTGTTGGGTAGTCTTGTCATATCTGATAAGCTACACAGCATCTCTCAGGATCTATTGATCTAACCTAGGTACCTTATGACTTACAGTTTTGGAGCTCTCTCTTTGTGGCATAGCATTTTTCTAAAGAAATGAAAACTATTCCTCTGTTTTAGAAGCAGACACAGAGGCTATGGATATGAAAACAGACATCATTTATGCCACCAGGAATTAACTGGCTTCAGTTAAAATATTCCCAATTTACTTCAAAGCCTAGATATTGTACTAATGGATCTGGATGAAACCTTCAATCTATGTTAAATGTATGAAGTGATGATCAACTCCATAAAAAAGACATCTGTTTGAATTGTTAGAGAGGAATTGGTCCCACTGAATATCTCTTAGTGTGGGATATCTGCATTTAATGTGTATGTAACTTAGAGGCATTTAGTGAATGCCTCACAGTGGAGGTGGCACACGTTGCTGCTGTTCCGTAGATGAATAGAATCATAGAATGGTTTGGGTTAGAAGGGAGTTTAAAGATCATCTTGTTCCAACCCCCCTGCCATGGGAAGGGACACCTCCCAGTAGACCAGGCTGCTCAAAGCTCCATCCAGCCTAGCCTTGAACACTTCCAGGGATGGGGCATCCACAGCTTCTCTGGGCAACCTGGGCCAGTGTCTCACCACCCTCACAGGAAAGCATGAAACTTAATCTAAATCTCCCCTTTTTCAGTTTAAAACCATAATCCCTTGTCCTATTGCTATACTCCCTGATAAACAGTCCCTCCCCATCTGTTCTGTAGGCCCCCTTAACGTACTGGAAGGCTGTTAGAAGGTCCTGGAGCCTTCCCCAGGCTGGACAATGCCAACTCTCTCAACCTGTCCTCACAGCAGAGGGGCTCCAGCCCTCTGATCATCTTCATGGCCTTCCTCTGGACCCATTCCAACAGGTCCATGTCCTTCCTGTTCTGAGGGTTACAGACCTGGACACAGTACTCAAAGTGGGGTCTCATGAGAGCGTAGGAGAGGGGTAGAATCATTTCCCTCGACCTGCTGGCCACACTTCTTTTGATGCAGCTCAGGATGCGGTTGGCTTTCTGGTCTGTGAGCACATAGTGCCAGCTCAAGTTGAGCTTCTCATCCACCAACACTCCCAAGTCCTTCTCCTCAGGGCTGCTCTCATTCCATTCTCTTCGCAGCCTATATTTGTGCTTGGAATTGTGTCGACCCAGGTGCAGGACCTTGCACTTGTCCTAGTTGAACTTCATTAGGTTTGCAAATACCCACGTCTCACAGCTGTCCAGGTCCCTCTGGATGGCATCCCTTCCCTCCAGTGCCACACAGCTTGGTGTCATCAGCAAACTTGCTGAGGGTGCAGTCAATCCCAGTGTCCATGTCACTGACAAAAATGTTAAACAGCACTGGTCTCAGCGCTGACCCCTGAGGAACATCACGTGTCACTGGTTTCCACTTGGACATTGAACTATTGACCACAACCCTTTGAATGCTGTGGGAACACAGCCTTTTATCGCACAAGTCTCCAGAAGGTCACTGAGAGCAGTATTGCAGGACAGTATGTATAGATACCAACCCAGTCACCATCACTGCACATGTAATTCTACCTAGTCATCCCACTTTCACCAGAAATATTTGTGCAAATTAAAAAAAAAACAAAAAAAACAGTGGGATCTACTTGATGCTGTAAGACGCAGGGATGTGACAACTTACTCCTTTTGTGCCACAGAGTCATACCAAATTTTAATATTGTAAGCAATACAAAATCAGTGCAGCTGTAACATAACTATTTTGCATTCACATTGGTGATGATTTATGTAGCACCCACAGAGCACATCCGTCAGATAAACACCGAGCTAAATTTTCGTGGCAGAAATGAGCGCACAATTGATTACATGCTACAATACAAAAGTCTAAAATAGCCACTCTGCAGGTTGTTGGCTTCATGCCCCGGCACCGCCCTTTCAGATTCCTAGCTTAAATTATAGCTCTGATGATGACTAGGGCACAAAGTAGGGGAGAGAAATATCTATGTTGTGGAATTCTTAAGGTAAGCACAATTGTTATGGAAACCATCATGAGAGAATATATATGCAAACCAGAATATCATTTGCAGTCATTTATCAGAGCAACGAGGTGTCTGACTCCATAGACTTCTGCTTCCCTTCTGCAAGGCTGCACAAGCCTGACTGGGGAAGACAGCAAGTCTGCAATCCTCATGTAAGCTGACAAGAGCTTATTTGAATCCCTGGCGAGTCCTTGCTTGCAGCTGCAGTCATTACCTCT
The DNA here is from genome assembly GCF_964199755.1 of Larus michahellis. Taxonomy (NCBI): domain Eukaryota; kingdom Metazoa; phylum Chordata; class Aves; order Charadriiformes; family Laridae; genus Larus; species Larus michahellis. The sequence goes on from NC_133930.1 coordinate 6,215,405, forward strand.
TCACTAGTGGGTTGTTGTCTTTTTTTTTTTTTTCCTCTTCTGTTTACTAAAATGTAATTACTGAGCTATTAATTCTTTCCCTTTACCATTTATGATGCATTTGTGATAAAAGGTGAAAATGGGCTTTATTCTTTCGTGCATATCAATGAGGAGGGGGGAAAAGTATTATACGGTGCACAGTAAAGCAAATATAGCTGGGGGTTTTAGAGGTAGTTAACAATGAAGATTGCTTCAGTGCTTGCATTTAGGAGAAAATTGCTAAGGTGTTTATCCCTAAAAGAGAAACCATTAGCATTAATACGAGAGAAAAAGACAGTTCTCTGAGTTAGAGAGTGTAGCGCCAAAGCATTTTTACTGGCATCGTGGAGAATTTATATGGTGATTTCATCCATATTTTGTGGTGAATGAAAAGTAGATATCATCTCCCAGGTGATGGACTGCATATTTTTATTACTATATATGACAAACTGTCTTTGGAAGAGCCAGATTAATAAAGTTAACAAAAGCACAGTTGCAGCAAACTGGCAAATATATTATCACCTGAAGGCAGGACAGCAATTAGAGTGGGAACATTGGGAACATCAGTGCAGAGAAGATACTTCTGGAGAGAGGGTCCAAGTGCCAGTGCAGGTTATTTAGTAATACCTTAGTAAGAAAGGAGGGTCGCTGTGTGATGTTATTTTTCGAAGTTCTGAGTTATTTTATTAGAAGTTCTCATTTTCTTGTTTTCCTTATTTATTTTTCCTTACTTTTTTTTTTTTCTATCAGACTTATATGTTTCAATCTTACTTTATAAGCCAGCAATGATGCAGAACAGTATGTGACTACAGAATAGCAAGTGCATAAAAAATATTCTATATTTAGCGAATGGGCCAGTGCAATACTGATCCTTCAGTGTTCAGGGTGTGAAAGAACATCTACACTTGCCTTTCATGAGACTTAATCCTGCATGATCTGTGACTGTGAGCAATATCAGATATGATAGGAAGAAGTATCATAGCTGAAAAGAGAAGGGGAACCTGAATCTTTAAACTCACATGTCGGAAATTACATAAATTCACGAGCAATGAAAACAGATTGTGTCCAGCAATTATTTAAAGAAGTAAGTAATGAAACTAACTTCACAAACTGGTGATTTTCAGAAAGGGTGAAAATTTAGACATACCCATTCCAAGTCTTAGACTCATCTGAATGAAGACGAGACTAATGTCCTGGTGAATTTACCTGATATAGTAACTCAGATCAAGAAATGAAAGTCTTTATTTTTAATTAATGTATATTCAGGACTTTAGAGTTCATAAAGTCTCTCCAGTAGTCAGAGATTAAAGATGTATTAATCCGTGTGAAGAAATCTGTCTCTTTCCAAATACATTAGTCTTCAGAAAGAATCCTGAACCGAGGTCTAATGTAATCCCAGCTCTTGTCTGGGGCTGAATACCCCTTTTTAGCGAGAGCAAGCTGATGCTTAAGTGTGGGGGAAAAGTAGGAAAGGGAAAGATTTTTTTTAGAAATCTTTCAGCCAAGATTTTGTGAAAATTAGGGATGTAAGACTATGTGAGTCTCATTGTGTTTCTTAAATTGCCAACCATCCATCCATTCAGTTGAGTCACTCAGTTTGGACCATTTTCTTGCCCATAGGCATGGTCTTGAGGTGCTCCCTGTTATTCAGTCTACCTAGGTGAGCTTGTCTCCATTTACAGAATATACACTGACCCTCAGAAAACTCTTGAAATTGGCAGCTAAGAAGTAGTGCTGCTATTTGTCACAGAATTGAAAATCATACCTGTGTCTTCCAGCAAAGATCACCTATCATGAATATTCTCCTTCTTCTTTCTTGTTTCCTTCTTGTTTCCCTTTCCAGCTAAACAAGTTAGCTTAAACAGGGGGAAGGTGTGACCAGATAAATAGGCACTGATTTCAGCAGGCTTGATATTGTTGCAAATGTCTGTCTTCTAAATTACGGATTAATTTCAGTATCTGTCTCAGCTTTTTACTTGTACATTCCCAGAGTTAAGAAAAGGCTACTGATTTTATACAATGTGGAATTCATAATATTGCCTTGGAAGGCTGTCAGATTAAGTTCAGAAAGACATTAGTCTGCTAGGAACACGGACTGCATCTTTCATGTTATCTTTATACTGTTTCCATCATCAGTGATGCGCGTTTTGTCCCCAGTACAAATTCACAGAAGGAAAGGGATATGGCTGTTTTATAACAGAAGCAAGGATTCCTTCCTGTAATTATAAGGCATGAGATACTGACTGATCATTAATCAAGGGACTGATTATAATAATAATCCACTTCCACTGCAGGCTTATGGGCTAATTCTCATTTATACTAATCCCATTTTTAACTGCTCCTGGATCATCACTAGAGCAGACAAAAAGGGTCATGAGAGAGGGGTTTGATGTACAACCAGAACAGAGCAGAGACTTGACAGAGAGAAGAATCAATCCCTGTCCTCCAGTATTTAAGCCAGAGACTGCATTTTCTTTGGTCTGTGTCTGAGCTGTTATTCAGCTCTCTTCCTTCCTCCCAGTGATGTGGCAGATGGTTTAGGCTGGCACAGGTGGCTGAGTACCACCTGCTGCAAATTTTTCTGAATCTTTTTCCATATAACTCCTTTTGTTGTTGCTGTTTGCAAAGGATGACTGGAAATACGAGAGAAGCAAGAGGAGACTGTGAAGTGATGCTGATATTGTCCATGCTTTGTTGTTTTCTGCTGTGTTGTTGCAGAGAATCTACAGCTGATGTATGCTGGAATCCTGCAAGCAAAGGCAGCAGATTTGTAACTTTGATTTTTGTGATGGAAAAAGTGTATCTATTTATTATCTTCTAGTGTAGCTTAAGCTATGCTGAGGGATAGCATTTCCCACTGCTGAGTACTGTAAAGGGAAAAATCCTCTATTGGCTTTAGGCACTAGATGTTACGTCCTTTTAACGTTCTGAACTCCACTGGAAATAAAACAGCCTTGTAGACACTAAATGAAAAGTTTAAAATGAAAGGGAGGACAAACCTTATCATCCAAATGCATGAAGGGTATGAATGGGTAGGGGCTGTGGCTGATATCATGGACCTCAGAGGCTGGGACTGGTATTTAATTTCCGTTGAGGTAGTGAGAGAGGCACGAAGGAAAGTCATCCCTGGTATCTTAAGCACTTCTCTAAGGGTGGCTTGAATTAGTCTCTGGAGTCAATCATCTCTGTCTCCTTACGCAGAAAGAGACTTGAAGACTAATGTGGAACAGGTGACTACTTCTTCAGCGGCGGAAACCAGATGAAACAAATCCCATCCTTTGCATCTAGATTAGTAGCGGTATCATGGTGGTTATAAGATATAATATCCATCCAGCTTCCTATCTGGATGCTTTCTCATTTGAAATGTAACTGCTGTAGGTTTCTTGATGCTTCCTTTTACAAAGAAGCTTTTAAAGGCTACTTGCTTTTACTGCCCTCTGTGGGGACTGGGAGCGGGGAGGGGAAAGACTAAAAAATTAGTGAATACCAAATAATTATCACAACACTTCTCATAAGTAAATCCATTTCAGGAGGTAAAAGAAAAGCAAAGCACACTTTATGATATGCAGTGCCGGGTGAATGATATGTAACCCCAGTGAATTCAACTGCGATATTTATATGTGTAAGAGAATTTATTAACAAAGAGATATAGGAGGGTTGCACTTTAGCTTTAAAGAAATCATTTGCTGATGAAAACCAATCTTTTACCATATCAGCAAAAACTTTACTGAAATAAAATTCTCAACTTTTTTAGAACGAACAATTTTGATTTTTTTTTTTTAAGTGAACAATGCATTTTCACATATTTCTTTTTTGTTGCATGGTCTTCTGATTTTCTCAATCACCGTTTAAAAGATTCTTCCTTCCCCCACCCGCACCCCATGTTTCTTGTGTCCTTTTTGTTCATTTTACCTTTGTTTGTTCATTGTCACAGATGAACAATGTCCTGCCTGTTTCCAAGATCATATCCCTCCTCCCCCAGTGTTCACTATAAATGTAAAAAAACCCTTCATAATAAGAATGACCCCTGTGGTAATCAGGGAGACAGCTTTGATTAAGAACATCTGTTAGCAGATTCGCGGTTCTAAAGTCAAGCAGAACATAAGACAAGAAGATATAGAAAGTGGCATTTCTCAAACTGTGAGGCTGGCTTCCCCAGGGAGACTCTGACCTCTTCCAGAGATACAAGCCAAGACCATAAAAAAAGAAGAGACACCAAAATGTGTGGTGTGTGTGTGTGTAGTCTGAAAAACATGACACCTCCTCAAACACATTACCACACAATGAAAAAGAAGGGACAGATATAGTGACCCCCGGCTCATTCCCCATGTCCTTTTCTTTTTGTTAGTTCTTCTCTTCCTCCCCTTTTTCTCTTATCCTTTTAGGGCTGACAAGGCTATTTATTAGTAATGCATAACATGGGGATCCAGGACAACTGTCTTCAGTTTTGAGTTCTGCTAGTGTAAAATGGTGATGTGGAAGATGTTGCTTCTTATCAATTACTAATCATCTGAGTTGTATAGAAGCTTTTCCAGCCCAGCATTCCTTCTCCAGCGTTGTTCAAGAGGAAATACTTAGGAAACAGTAAAGACCCAGGCTGAACTTTGTGATACACCATCCTAGATTCTTTCGGTCAGCAAGGCAGGGCTGTTCTGAGATAAACGTTAGATCCAGACTGTTACGTATGATAGCAACCCATAAACTAATCCTTCATAATGATCTAGGTATCTAAGTGTAGTCTATCTGACTTTGCTGCTCAATGCCATTGTTTCTTGTTCTGGAGACATGAAGATACTGATCTTATTTGGAAAGGGTTATAATCTCTAATCAAAAAAAAAAAGAAAACATACAAGTTCTATTTATATTTCTATTAAAAGAATATGAATGTTAAAACTAATTAAAATATTGTTCTTTATGAAAAACTTTCTCTTATTCATTAAGAAAAGTGGGATAAAAGAAGATAAATCAAGATGACAGAAAGCAGAGGTTTCTTTGCTAAGTTGTTCTCCTAAAAGCTAACAGAAAAAGCAAGTGTATACAAAAGGATGAAAGGTGGAAATAGGGACAGTTTCCCAAAGATCAGTATGGAAGTATTTCTTGGTCATAAATAGGTTGGATTATAAAATCCAAAGTGTTGCTAGAGTTGAAACTTTTGAGAGGAGTAAAAGGCAACGCGGTAGGTTTCTACGGGTATACTGGCAACTAAACAAAGACCAGGAAAAATGAGGGGCTGCTGTTGAAATGAGTGGCTTAATGATGAGGAACATGGAAAGCACTAACACACTTAGGACTTTCTCTATCCCACCCTTTACAGGTAATCTGTGGTCTTATACCTCACAGGTCTTCATGACTTGCAGGAAAGTTTAAGGAAGTGATACACTACCTTTAGTAAAGAGTGATCAATAAGGGACAAGTTAGTTAAGCTGGGTGTATGCAGTTCAATACAACAGGGTGGGGTGCATCTGAGCATGTTGAGGAAGCTGCTCTGCATCATTGTTAGGCCATTCTGTTATCTTTGAAAAATCATGTGAGATGTCTGATAACTGATAAAAGACAAATGTGACATCTATTTAGGAGCAACATAATCACTGAGACATTTTCTTCCTAACTTTTTTCAATGACAGGTAGACATATATAGTCATATGAGGATTAGTATAAGGGGTTTTCTGCATTCAATTACAATGGAAAAAGAAAAGGAAAAAGTTATGCTGCTTTCTTTCAACTTTTAGAAAAAAAATATTTTGTTTCTATCTAGACTTGATACTTCTTTTCAAATATAACAATTCTCCCAAGAAGAATCATGATTTTGTTTCAAAAGATTTCTTACCACACTTTTCAGTTAAGTCTTAGTCATAATACACAAGAGAGTATTAGAGACTGATGTCAAGCTGCAAAGAGCTATAAGCATGACAAATCTTCACTCTAATTCTCAGAATTGATTTCCTTTTGAGGAGGTGTGATTTCCTTCTCTCTCTTCCCTTTGGCATTTACTGACTGGGGAATGTTTCATATTTTCCCCTTATTGAGTAGCAAATGGCATCTAGTACTATTCCTGAATAATTTTTTAAAAAGCCACTTTTACAGCAGGAAACAATTAAAGAAGATATTAACGTTGCATAGATACTGTTGCTTATTTTATAAGAGAACCAGAGAAAATACAAAAATAAAACCACTGAAAAATCTGTAAAACCCTTGAGGCTCTCTCCATCTACCTCTGAACATCCACAAAACCCAACTGAACTTGGATTTTAATTCTACTTACTGTAGAGATACATGTAAAATCTGTGAAATCTGGAGTAGGACTTGAATTAAAAAATGAACAGAGATTTAATTACAGCTTAATCCTGTATCTTGTATATATAATATGCATACGTTGTTGGAAGGTTTATAGTATGCTTATGAGAAATGGTATTTATTATTTATTTTCTAGTATCTTTTATTATGTTGGGGGTCTTGGTGAACAGAGAAAAAAACACTTTTTTTTTGAAATCCAACAAAAGGCTTATTTATGTTCCACTTGGCAGTCCTTGACCCTGTAATGGGCAATCATGCCAAGGGGAAAATGTTGAGAAGTGAAAGTCAACATCAGAAAATAAGAAAGGAAATGACTAACTGAGTTAACAACAGAAAACCAAGTGGCTGTCCCCAGTCCAGTTTACATAGAATAATTAATGCCTCTGAAAATGGATCACTGCAAAAATGACACTGAGGTATTTTGGCTGTTTAGTCTAATACATCAGCAGCATTAACATGTCATAATGAAAAATTGGAGAATTAAATTAAAGTCATTCATATCTTTAAAGTCATAATTATGCCCAGGAATGAACCAGGATACACAGGTAAATGCATAGGTAAAGCCTGGGGAGGAGTGGCTGGAGATCTGCCTATCAGTAAAGGACCTGGGGGTGTTGGTGGACAGCCAGCTGAATATGAGCCAGCAGTGTGCCCAGGTAGCCAAGAAGGCCAACAGCATCCTGGCCTGTATCAGGAGCAGTGTGAAGAGTAGGACTAGGGAAGTGATTGTTCCCCTGTACTCGGCACTGGTGAAGCCCCACCTCAAGTACTCGAGTGGGCACCTTGAGTGTCCAGTTTTGGGTCCCTCACCACAAAAAAGACAGTGAGGTTCTTGAGCACATCCAGAGAAGGGCAACGAAGCTGCTGTGGGGTCTGGAGAGCAAGTCTTACAAGGAGCGGCTGAGGGAGCTGGGGTTGTTCAGCCTGGAGAAAAGGAGGCTGAAGGGAGACCTTATCACTCTCTACAACTACCTGAAAGGAGGTTGTAAATAGATGGGGGTTGGTGTGTTCTCCCAAGTAACAGGTGATAGGACAAGACAAAATGTCATCAAGTTGCGCCATGAGAGGTTTAGACAGGATATTAAGAAAAATTTTTGCACCAAAAGGGTTATGAAGCATTGGAACAGGCTGCCCAGGGAAGTGGTTGAGTGACCATCCCTGGTGGTATTTAAAAGATGGGTAGATATAGTGCTTAGAGATATGGTTTAGTGATGGGTTTTTTTCAGTGTTAGGTTCATCGTTGGACTAGATGAGCTGAAAGGTTCCTTCCAACCTAGGTGATTTTATGATTCTATGATTCTATGACTCTGACTCAAGAATGGCAGTGCCTACAAACTGAGCACTTTGCCCCTTTAGAATTATTCAGTGTGTAAAATTAGGAACCCGCAGCCTCTTGACAGTCAAGGAAAGCCATTAAGCATTCCTGGGCAGTGATCCTGGGAGTTCTTATGCTGCAGAAAGTCATGTACAGTGAGTAACTTAAACAGGGATATGTGGCATAATTCCTTCTTAGTTTGCCATAAATGGCTATAAACCAGTGTACAAAGTTCTGTGTACTTCCTAGAGGTGGATCAACTCACTAAGCAGAGCTCATTCTTTGTAAAAGGTTGTGCAGAAAAATCATACAGTATCACAGTAGTTGATCTATGAAATCTCTGACTCAGGAAGACATGTCATCTGGGCTGGGATTTATGTTCCGTACCAAAACATCTACTTGTAGGTGTCTACATGGGAACTAGCAGCTCCATTCAGTTGGATAAATGTTCAGCTCACTCTAAAATTCAAAATAGATAAAGCAAAAGTAAATAATTAGCTAACTAAAGAGGTAACTATTTCTCATCAGCAGAATTCCATTAATTGCATTGGCTAGTTTACCATTATCTATGATGGAAGATTAGATAGTGGCCTGCAGATACACCTAGACAGCTAAATATAGGAGCCTTAATCCGTAAGTTAACTCCAAATAAGGTTTCCATTGTCTGCTCAGCCTGAAGGGATCCTGGACTTGTTCAGCTCAAAGGAGACTACCCTACTTATCATGGCACAGAACAGTTTTAGGTGATTGATGCAAAGAGAAGAGTGTTGGGGGCACAGGGGAATGTGGAGAGACTCTTGTTCTGACAGGAAAGCTTGGGATCTGAGGGTGAGGAAGAGACAGGGAGTATGTCTCTGTGTTTCGTCATTAACGCTCCCTGCCCATAAATTGGAGAACTTGGGTAGGGTCTGCAGTTTGCTATTGCATTGTTGATTAAACCAGTGGCTATCTAATGTAGGTGGCAGGCAAAGACCTGGGAACAGAGACAAATCTCCAGGCTTTGTCTCACCCAAACCAGCAGAGTGTAGAATCCTTTTTGTTTGATGCCTTCTCTGTTTTTCCCCACTGCTGCTCTGCTTCTTACATGTCCAGTTTCAAGACAATGAGATAGAATATGGCCTGAGCCACTGTATGCTGTAGCTCAGTAGTTAATAAAATCTCCTGGGATTCCAGTGGTGACAGTTTCGAGATTTTGAAATTCCAAATAAGTCTGAAAGCAGAATCCTACCCTTAAATTGCCTATTAGTCTGCCATTTTGGAGCTTAGTCTATGAACTTTTTCCTGTATCAGGTGAAACATTTCGAATGATATATAAGAAAGCCCTTGGGTAAAAGATACATCATGAATAAATGATAATGGTCAACACGAAAGTCTATTCACAGCAAGTATTATCAATCAACATGAGTGACTACAGAGAGAGATTTAAGGCTGAGACTTTTAAAAGAGCATAAGCAATCCATTTCCCTTCAATTTTCAGCAAGAACTGAGGATGTATAGGTAACCTAAACTGTTTTTAAAATCCTAGCCTAAATTCTTAACAGAGTAAAAAATACTGAACTTGATACTTCATCTTGCCGCTCATAGAAATGGTCCAATGTTGATATGTGTATTCCTTGCTTTATCAGACCTTCCTGCATCTTAATGTCTCTGGAGAACTGATTCTGTCAGGAGGATTCTGATCCTGACCGACTGTTGCCATGGTATTGGGTTATTCTGGGCTATGATCAAGAAGAGCAAACAAACTTGAAAAAGAAACTGGCTTTGAAACATATTTTCAAGCCACAGTGCCTGTGACTAGTTTTGGAAAACTAAATCTTGATTAAATACTTGTTAAATACTTCTAAGAAAGCATACTGATTATGAAAAGTGTTGCTGTGACAATAAATACATACATAAATAGAGGAAAAATTCAGGAGGAGAAAACTGGGCCAATTCTCACACTATTTGAAATTGTTCATTTTCATTTAATGGTATTATTCCCACTGAACTGAAACTCCCAGCTTCTCTGAGTGTGTTTGAAGTAGCAAAACTTTTTGCAGACTATATTCCTGTTTTACTAGGCACTATTCCAAAGCTGGTGGGAATCAATGAATGTCTTTTCTGCAATTACTGAGCTTCTGAATTGAGTGCCTAATAAGGAGTTTGTACCTGTCTCCCATCCCTAGATAGCAATATAACTCTTCTTTTACACCTGTTAGTATTCATTCAATTGCGAGTCATCTATGTATACCAAAAGTGCTGCAGAAGGTTCTGGAAATAAATGAGACAGTACTTTCTGTATGCAGAAGTTAATATTCTTAGAGGGCAGAGTTCCCTTGATGGTAAAAGCTAAAAGAAAAAGGTCCTAAGAGAAGTCCTGCTAGTGTATTATCGAGGATGATGACCCCAGAAGGATGCACAAGTTTCAGCAAACAGCATTTAAAACCGTAACATTGTAAATAAATAATAGTAAAATAAAAGTAAAATAAAACAGTGAAATTATGTAGGGAATGGGGGAAGTTTTCAGCAAGTTCATTATTTACAGACAGAAAATTTTGTTTGCCAAATTACTGAGCATGTTCTTCCTATTCTGCAGGCAGAATTCACAGCCATGAGGGACCAATACATGCGAGGCGGAGAAGGCTTCATTATCTGCTATTCCATCACAGACCGACAATCCTTTCAAGAAGCCGCTGAGTTTAAGGAACTCATTTATCGTGTCCGTCACACCTATGACATCCCCTTGGTGCTGGTGGGAAACAAAATAGATCTTGAAGAGTTCAGACAGGTAAGCAACTTCTCTGCTGTTTTTGGCTTGGTTTTCCTTCACTACCTCAGAGATTTCTGTAGCATATGTTGTACAGCACTACTGAGAATTTTTAGCACAAGATGAGTTTTAATCAAAGAGCAACACACTACGTTTAGTGATAAATTAAGGACTTAGCATTACTTTTGATTCATATGTTATGGATCTTAAAGTAGCCTTGGCCAATCACATCCATATGTTCTTTGTTTTTACTTGAAAACTGATCCCACTATTTTTGTTGAATGTTATATATATGTTCCACATAGAAATATGTTCAATATAGAAAAAGATTCAGTCAGGATCTTCGTGGCAAATAACCTGTTTTCTTTGGTTTCTCAAACTCAGACTGAAAAAAATTCTAGTTAAAATGGAGAAACACATATGAGATTACCTTTGCATGAAAAGCCAGTGGCTGTGTTATTAGAGTGTTCAGATGAGACGGGGACATGCAAGATTTGAATTGACTTGGATTTGTATACAAGATTTGAGCCACCACCACCCGTAGAGCAGTAGAATTCTTTGGCTATGAGGGCATTGACTGTGGTTCTCAAAGTCCTTAGTAATCTTTGATCACTCTTTTCCCTTTGCTTCCTCTCTGCTTCCTACTTGCTATTTATATTGATGGTGTGCATTTGTGCAAGGAAGTCAGTTAGAAAGAAAGCACCTTAGAAATGGCTTGGTTGTGACCTGGTACTGAATGGAAAATATCCTTAATCTTAAGCAGAAACTTCGAAAAGGGGAGAAAAAGGTTTTCCTATACAGAAATCTTAAGAGTCTCTTTATACACATTACGATTGCTTTCAAATGACTGAACTCTGTGCAGACATATGTAACAGTTAAATAAAATGGTGTTTTTCAGTTCATTAGCATATGTGCTCACATGATCCTGTCTACTCTTTTCCACTTATCCTGTCACTCTTCTGCCCCTTTCTTTGTCTTCTTTTTTCTACCTGAAGAAAATACAAGGCAGTGTTAAGCCTGAAATTAGTCCTGAAGATCTGATGATGTACATTTAAAACTTCATGTCTGTTTCCGCATCATTGACTTTCTCCCTAAGTCAGACTGTGACAAAACCTTAATGGTGACAATCCAGCTGCAGTTTGACACGCAGCTTGAGGCTTCAAACAACAGTGCCATGTGCAACATGCAGTACAGTCTGTGCAGCTTCTGGCGTAGTTACATACCAGGGGGAGGGATGTGGATTCAGTTGTTGTGCTTAGAGAACAGGACATAGCACCTGATCCCAACAGAAAAGGGATATGATTGATTACCTGCAGTTGTCCGTAAAGAAGGTTTCCAGGAATACTATATTCTGTAAGTGATATGAAGATTCTCTTCCAGTGGTATTTGGCATTACCTCTTTCTGATCTTATGTTTTGTTCAGCTTCTGTATTTTAATCACCATCAATCCATATAAAAATGTATGCGCGATTTAAATGTTTTATGTGTTCCTTCATGATCTTGTCTGGTCTCCCAAACAGGAAAATTAGTGTGCATAAATGTCTGAATTGGATATCACAAACAGCACTAAAGATTACAGGGCATGGGGAGGCTCTTGGGAATGATATTAGAAATTATGTCTTTGAGATGTAACAGACACATGAAAAACTGTTACACAAGGTTGTCACTAAAGATCCTGACTGAATGTGTATCAAGGCAATTCAAAATCATGCTCCTATAATTTTTTTAAATCTTTCAATGAGTCAGGATTTAGGTCTTCAGAATCTTTTTTACCAATAAGCCCCCTACAGTTGTCAAGAAGTACAGGAGTGTCAGAAGGGTTTTCACAAGTATTCTGCCATCCAGACTTTGAGACATGGGACACCCTTACATCAAAGACTAGTGACATAATACAGTGTAGATCTGCTCCTTTGAATAAAGCACTTGAAGATGACTGTGTCTACATAAGTAGTATGAACCAACAAGAGTAGAGGTGTAGAACAAAATAGTTTATTCTGAAGTCTACATTTTGGGAATTAATTTTTTACTTTGGACTAGGTCTGCTCCAGGGCTTTTGCCTCCATGTTAGCTGGTGCTGAAGTGTATGAGTTGTGCTCCTGGAGCATATCTTCACTTAGATTTCATCCATAGTTTGGGTCATGTTTCGGAGACCACTCCACAATTCAAAGCAAAGCATGATTAAGTGGAGGTGATTAGGAGATACTGCTCAGGGCGCCTCTCTGACTGAAACTGAAGCAGTAGTGTGTGGGAGTTCATCTCCGTGCCCAGCTGTACGTGCATGTTAATGGACTTTGGCAGCTCATTATTTCAGATCTGGGACATGAGGTTGTGCTGTATGTTTAAAAAGCACTCAAATAAGTTATATCTATGCCTACTTGTTAGGTTAAGCAATATCTAAGTAACTTGACGGATTGTGGGAAGGTAGATTGAAAGAAATATTTTCAAGGTCATATACTGTAGTTACAGCTTCATTAAAAGCACTTGGATGGTATAGAGTTGTGGCCAGCTAAGTCTGGGGTGACAGGCAGAAGTGAGCTGACAATGTACAGCATTAACATATCAATGAACAGTGAGGTACACAAACATACCAAATTCAAACTAAGAAATAGTAGGTGTCAGAATACAATTAGCCAGATTGGAATCTGGCCAGGGCACAAGGGCTAATATTGTTGCTTTGTTTAATGACATTTTTCTCCTATGAAATTCATTAAAGCTACTGTAATGTTATTCATGGTATTTGGAAGCATAATATTAAGTTCAAAATTCCCAGGCATCATTTCCATTTAATGGCAATTCTATAGTGATCAGACAGGCTGTAGCAGCTCGGTCAGACAAAGCTCTTGTTTGAAATGCGATCCCCTACACAATACAATTAATGATGGATGTCAGTTGCCTCAAATCTATCAACAGGACTACAAGAATAAAACTAATCTGCAATTAAAATTTTGTATTAAGGAGAAACACTACTGAAAAATAAAACCAACATGCTTATTATTTTTAAACAATGTTTTTATTTTCTGATGGCTTCAATTAAATTGTTGTTGTCTTTAAATTTGCCTGTCATTTTTAACATCTTAAGAAATGGTTTTTTTCGTACTTCTTAAAGCAAGATTTAATTACATTCATCAGCCTAAAGAATAAACACTTTCTATTTTCTCTGAAGCAATATGGGGGAATAACTGTAAAAACTGTGGTGGCAAAAATCTAATAACTCATTATCTTCACATGCATACCCAGTTTGGTTGCAAGACTCCATCCATCCTCCGTTCCCTTCCACTCGTTTGTACTGCAGCTGCGTCCGGTCCTTTCTGACCTTTCTCTGTTTTGTGTTCAGAGACTCACTGTGAAAGCGAATGAGCATGAATGGTCAAGGCATTCATCTGTGTCCATTCCTTGATTTTCAGCCATTGCTCTAAGAAAAATTTAGGTATTATGTGTATTTTATCCCACAGCTTCTTGAGTTAAAAAAAAATAGAGCACTAAGTGCTTGATTAGGTACCATTTTAATTTCAGTGTTTTCTAACATTAAACTCATTAGATTAATAAAGATAGGCTGTGTGTCTTTTAATGTCATTAGAGTTTCAGAAACTTTTTAGGACCAGCTGATATAAACTACAACAGATACTTTCGCTTCAGGTAAGCTTTGTCACTTTACCCTGGATGAACATCTGGTTCTTACTGAAGTTTAAAATCTGTATAATAGATAAATATCTAATTAAAACATATTCCTCTTTAAAAAATACAATAAACAACTCATCCTAGTTGAGCTCTTGCCATGCTAATGCCACATTGTGGCTTTTAATTAAAATATTTTGTAATAAAAACACATGGCTCTGCTGAAAGTTTGTTCAAAAAAAATACCCATAACACTTTGCCTACTGATCATTGCAATATATTACATTCAGCATTTCAGAGGGGAACTAACTACATAAGCTCCTTTGAACAATGTGCTGTAGGTCTCAGCTGGAAAGAATAGATGCTTTTTCAAATTTTTAATGTGGATGTGAGAACCTCTCTGGAAATTCTGCCTATCTGGAAATTTCGTAGCCTTCATGGAGTGGTTTTTCCTGTATGCTTTTGTTTTACCCCAGAGGAATAAGCTGTGGGCTCAGTTGAGCCCATGGATAACATGTTGATGTCCATTGAGTCCAAGGTTATGAGGGCAGCTCACGCTTCATTCAGCTCTTGGCCTCTCTGGGAAGCCTGTCATCAAAGTTGCTAGTTTTGCCAGTACAGTCTTGGTCCTGAAAAGAGTTATGCAGTTGTTTACCCTTCCACACGTGAGTTGTCTTATTGTCTTCAAGCAGAAGTCTGAGCAGGAGCAGCACTTTTGAAAGCATTTCCTTCCTTCTCTCTCTCCCTACAGACTCCCTGCTTCAACAGGAAATATGAAATCACTATGAAAACTGTCTTTAACATGAAACAATATCTTATTTGGAGTGCAAATTAATTACAGGGGCTTCATTATATTTTCTTTCTAAGGTTTTATTATACCATAAGATAATTCTCAAACGAGGATTACAACAGTTTAGTACCTTCTCATGATCTGAACCAGTTGTCCACAGAACAGTCTCAATTCAATGATGTTTTACTTTGGAATTTTTTCAAGATATGCTGACTGGTTATCAGATACTGTAAGCATCAACTCTTATACTTCTGGTTTTGACAGTTGCTCTTGAAATAGCTGTTGCGTCTGAGACAGCTAATATTCTTTTTTTTTCTTTTTTTTTTTTTTTTTTTTTTAACATGTTCTGGTTTGGTTTCTTTTGTATGAATAACTGTTCAGTATATTTCAAACATTGTCAGTCTATACCTTCTGGTGCCTGGCTGAGACACTGAAAATTCTTACAGAATATGACGTTATATTTTCTTTTATTTTCATTTTCATTTTCCAGTGCATGAATATGAAACACCGTTTACTAGATGCTCTCTTACTCATATTAGTCATGAAACTGCATTATTCTGAACTTCTTGCCTTCGAATCAGGCGGAACTTTTTTTGCTTTTGAGACTAAAACTAATCTCATACTTGTAAATTACCACCAGCAGTTCCATTTTCTCTTAAAGACTCATTTCCCATTTATCAGGCCAGTGCCCTACACAAAGAGTGAAGGGTTTCATTGTTTTTCCTGAACTTTCTAACTGCAAGTCAAGGGAAATGCATTTTTTGCTGTTTACAGAAAAATAATAATATATATTTGAGTTAACTTTAGACTAAATGAGTTGACCACATGCTCTCTGAAATCCATGCAGAAAAACAGGAATTATCACATATTACGGAAGTGTATCATAAAATGAGATTGATCTGTCCATGAAGACGTCTGTCTTTCTGTTGACTGTAGAGCACGGTCAGCTAGCTTCCTAGTCTTTATAGAGTTGTGGGAGAAGACGACTAACAAAACTGTGACATCCTTTTAGTTGAGAATGCAAACTTACTGATTCGTTCTGTTACTATTGTTGCTGCTAGCCAAAGACTGGGTTTTTAAAGCATGCTCAGCTTTCCTTTGGTCTTTGAATGAATAAAACCTAATAAGTCATTCTTAGGTGCTGCTCCCGTCTAAACATCAGTGTCAGTTGTGATCTTGCAGTGTCTCAGATGTATTCAGGCAGGTTTACCCTAAATAAAAACTAAAAAAAATATAGTGGTATCCTTAATGGAAACAAGCCAGAGGAGAATATGAAACAGAAGAGCAAATTCTTCAAAACTATCTGTTTGAATGTTCCAATGAATTATTAGGTTAATTCATGCATCTCGATGTTGTCTTGGCTGCTCATTTTCCATGGACATCCATTCAGTTCCATTTGCTAGCATGAATGCTTGCTGAAAATGAATTACATTTGTAAGGAGCTGCCTTCGTAACTTATATTTGTTTGCCTACATATTGTCTTTCTCACATGTCATCACATCATATTCTTCCTTTGCTCTTCAAGTTCTGAATAATGTAAGCCATTCTTGCTGTTTTGATGTAGCTATGACATTGTTCGAATATTTGGAGCTAAACTCACTGAAGTTGTCATGGTGTTTTATTATCTTAGAAAACTGTCAGATCTTTGATAATCACTTTCTTACATTACCAAAATATGTATCTTGATTCTGTCACGTTCCTCTACACCTCTATTTTTTCCTTATTTTTAATTGATTTTGATTTTTCAACATTTCTTTCAAACCATTCACTGTCCTAAGAAGTCTTCCTTATATTGTCTAAAGAAAATCTTTTGAAGCTAGCTCCTCCCCCCCCCGCAAAAAGCGTGTGCTTTTCTATGTCAATGCAATCATAGAAGTCAATTTGGCAGCTGTAGTCTCTTGGAATTAAGTACTGTTATTATTAAGTTAACTGTCTCTAGCAAATATTCATTTATACATAGTTTACCTTTTGTCATTACAATGCTTTTATATTTCCACAGAAAAAACCCAAACCACAGTTTATTATTACCCAGGCTGCAGTAAATGCAATCAGACACACAAACAATTGTAATGAAACTGTTGGCTCATTTCTCAATTCATAATTGTGTTAACCTCTAGTGAACTATCCAGTAACCCCTGTAATCCCTTCAACACAGAGCAGAAGGCATTTGAAGGGGACTAAGATGCAGATAACAACCTTCTGTATAAGAGAACAAACAACAGAGAAACAATAGCTGAACTGCAGATAAAAAACTTTTCTAGCAGAAAACCTGGATCTACAGAGATAAAAATAGAAGCAACTAATTGCTTGTAGTCAAAGCAGGCCAACACAGGACATGTAGCAAGGGGTGTACACTGGGGATGGTGTTGCAAGGTCACATCATAGCTAGGGATATTAAACAGCAACACACTTTATATTCTTTTAAAAGTGTCCTAGTATTTGTTACCTGTGATGATTCGAGGAACCTACAACAATTTATTGTCATTTGGACAATTATTCTCTCACCCAATGACCCCTCCTGACCCAGGAAGGGGAATCCGGAAAAAACAAGGAAACCCAAGGGTTGAAATATAAGTGGATTTAATAGAGTAAGACTAAATATTTAACATTAATAATACAAATGAACCAATATTTACCTCAATACCACTGTAATACTGATACCACTCCGCCCATTGTTATCAGAGAGAAGCCATGCACTCCCTGCAGGGGACAGCAAATGTCAGACACTGAAAGCGCTGCAGCTTCTGAAGGAAGGGAAGGGCTCAGGGGTCCGGTAATGGGGCAAGAAGTTCTCTGGATTGCTGCCATCAAGGAACGGACAACTTCACAGCAAACTTTCTAAACTATATTGAATATGGTGTTCACAGTATGAAATAATCCTGTTGGCCATCTCGGGTCAAGTGCCCAGGTCTCACTCTTCCTCATCCCTGCACCTGGCCAGGCTTGAAAACGGTGAGACCTTGAAACCTGCATACCGTACCTGGCTATAAAGTAAATATTTTCACAAATTCAGACACTAAAGTCTTTTAAAATTGCCGTTTTCCCAAGAAAGAGACCTTACCAAAAAGTAAAATTACTGAAAGATAAATTAATCCTGTGTCGCTCAAACCAGGACATTACCTCTACCTGCTTTACCTTCACCTCAGAGATTATTTCCTCCCCACATACCAAATCCTGATGTGGTGTGGCCATGTTTGACTCCAGTGGGAGAACGCCTTGGAGGACAGGTGTGTGGAGCTACAGAGGTAGTCTCTCACCTCTTGTCTTCAAGATTGCTCCTCAAGGTGAACTTGGACTATGAGATTTGTGTGCTTGGTCAGTAAATTGGGAGATTAGCTGTTGTGAAGGCTTTAATACGCTTTTCATTTGGCAGGCATGCCAGCAGGACCTTTCTTCTTAACTGAAGCAGGCAAGTGCTCTTGGAAAACTACCCACACAAACCTACTGCAAACCACCCTTATGTAGGGCTTGTTTGTGAGTAAGTTCAGGATGCTGTTGCACACCTGAGAGCCTCTCAGAGGGAAACCCATTGGTTACACAGTGGCCACACAAAGAGCTACAACTTGCAGAGAAATCCACTGTGGTATCATTTGTTGGGTGGCTAGGGCTTAGTTAGGAGCCCACACAGATTCCTGCGCTGGAAAGCAAAAATTGCAAGGAAACTAATTATCCCTGAAGGACTTCCACAGGCATAAGGAGGGAGCTGCGTGTGACTCGCTCGAGTTCCTTCCTAGCTCCAGGGGCAGTGGTCAAAAGTCTGGTTGTAAAATTCCATTTTATTCATTTTCAGTTTATTTGCTGGGATCATCATTGTCCTGACTGTGAATCTTCCTCTTGCACGTTGTGCACATCCCGGACATCAACCTGTTCTTAATGCAGAAAGGGGAGAGGCACAAACATATCACATCAGGCAGTACTAATTGGGGCACAGTTCTGCCTCTCCACCATCCATGCCTGAAGCAATATGACCTCACATCTCTCAAGATTTTTCCTCTCATTTTTTTCCATGGGAGCACATATATGTGAAAGACAATGGCATGCAATGGAACATATCTTTTTATATACATGCTGCTATTTTTTACATCAGCGAAATCAAAGCTTCAGCCTAACCATTATATATTATTTACTACAGTTCCAGTTCAGGAAACAATTTAAGAATATGCTTAATTAGAGTGGAACTAATGCATGTTCTTCATGTTAATCTGCACTTGAGCAAAGATGCTGTCCTGAAAGTGAGACAATAATGAGGAACATTTACTGAGTGCATTGTTTACACAAAAATGTAAATTCCTGGTAGCAAGTATAGTTTTCTGTATGTTTTTGCAGTAGTAGCTCAAATTACTTGAAATTTTGCCAGAATTTAATTACAGTTCATCATAGTGTCACAAATAATAAGAACATGTCCTAATATTTTAAAAAAATAAAAATTATTCATTGTAATCATCTTTGTTTTTTGAAGATTTGCTTGTATTCTCATCTTAATGACTGATTTTTTTTTTATTTTTATTTTTTCCTCCAGATGAACTAGGAAGTTAGAGAGATTTGTTTTTATCCAGATCTAACAACTTGGCTAAGAATAGCAGCATATTAGCTTCACGCACTGTGACATTGGTCGTTGTTTAAGCTGTGCAGCAAAAAAAAAAAAACAAAAAACAAAATAACAATAAAAAAAAAGTGCCCCAAAACCCTAACCCAAACAAACCAATCTGAAAAAGAAAATGAGAGGGAAAGTATTTCTGTGTCATAGCCATTCTGGAAACTTCCCATCTCTCATCCATATTGTCCAAATTTTAGAGTATAAAATGTATGTATAATGTCAGGTTCTAAATCTCTAAGTAAACTGTTTGATATAGCATAGTTAATTCAAGAAGGCACAGGAAATTACCTATGGTAAAATGACATTAAAGAACATCACAACAGTTGAAACTAAAGATGTTAAATGTCTATAAAATGTCACAATTCCGGTTTCAGAGTTAGTCGTGAACAGCATTAATCACACAGTGTTACTGATCAGAACTCCAGACCCAGCCAGGGTATGGTATGTTGTTTGTTTGAAATTCATAGGTATTGGAGCTGATACAGTTTAATATCTTCATCCACTTTTTCTTTCAAAAAGAAAAAAGGATGAGCATCCCTTCTGTCACTGCTGCATTTATTTCCTCTGTTGCTCAGGGCATGTTCTTTCCCTCTGTTTCCATCTATGTCATTCTTACCACCTACTGCAACCTAAAAAGGTTAATAAGGAGAAAAATAATATGCCTTGTAATTTTTTTTTTCAAATTGCCTGCTACAAGCACTCAGATAAATGTGCGGGGTTTTGCGTGTGCTTGTGTGTGTCTGCATGTTTTAACATTGTAATCTAACAGCAACAATGTGCTCAGTGTAGGATATTCATTAGCACCACAGGCCACCTTTTGGGTATTCCTGTCATATATAGTTAGTCATTGAAATTTTGAATTTACTTTACATCTCCTCTGAGGTGGTGGGGAAGACAGTGTCTTTACATTTAATGATATTTGTCTTTGCCAAAACCATGAGTTAACGTTTCCATCAGTTTCCATCAGTTAATGTTTCCTAGTTGTGACTCACAAAAGCTCTTCTTTCATTATTATTAAAAAAGTAAAACTTGCCTTTGTTTCTGAGACTCCATTCATTTATACAGCTCATGATTTCTTGGATTTTTAAGCCTGAGGAATACATGAGATAGACAGGTATGCTTTGTTAGTTTCTTTCCCCTCTCTGAAATCTGAGTGATATTACCCCAGACGTGCTTAGTCCTACCCCACTGAAACTACAGACCAAACCTAGTCACCTTCCTATCATTGAGAACAACCTAGCAATTGTTTCAAACTACACATGAGCTATTGCCACAAAGTCCTGTCCTATTTTCCACTGAAGTCAAACACCAGGTTTACGCTGGCTGCAGGTGATCAGGCTGGGAGGCATGACCAAATTCTTAGAATTACCTAGGCATTTTCAGTTAATGATTACTGACCTGACGCAGAAATGTGGGCTTCAGGTGAGATTCCTGATCTCTTTTGCTCTCTTAACATATCATATGAAGAAAATTGTGTCGATTTTTTACCCTATTTCTGAATTTTGAGACAAAGAGTATTTCACTGCTACATCTCATGCCTTTGCTCTTGTTCGGGTTTTGTATCTCATTTGACAAACATTTGAGCCTGTGAGGAGGAAGAAGATAAATGTGGGGAGGTGTCATAGGTCTAAGTTCATTAATTAGAGCTTTTCCTTGCTGAAAGCATATGCTTCGGCCCTTTGCATTTTATTGTGTGGGAACCAGTACCAGAGAACTCATGTAAGAATAACTCCTAGATGAAAACTGTCCTTATAACTCACCAAAAATACAGGGAAGACAGTTATATTTTGATCTTCAACCTCTGTGGAATCTGAAATATGAAGCCATGGCTAGATGGGACAATAGTAAAAGGGTCATTGTAGTCCCTTCTGAAAACCTTTCCTGGCACTCTTAGTAACAGGGGTGAAAAATTTAAAGGTACTGAAACTGAATTTTCATCTATATGAATGCTCTGTCTATCTGAGGTGCAATTAGTTTTTCAGAACATGTCGGAGAAACTCCCTCTGTTAGTACCACTGTTTTGTTTTCAGAAAGAGTGCCTCAATCTCCAGGGCTGTCAACCTAGCACCATTTATGTGATTTAAATTTAACACACACACACATACCAAAAAATACTGCTTTTACTAATTTTGGAACTGTAGCACACAAAAATAATTTTATATTTGTCCTGATTGCCTGACATTTTCAATACGGAATGTCAGTAAAAGAGAAATTGCTTTTTTATGGAACACATGTAAAAAGGCCATAAGGGAAAGAGAAGATAATTAATAATAATAATAAAAGTCATAAAAAAAGTATAGAATAGTTCTGATAGGAATTTTTTTTAATTCTCCCTGTTAAAGGCTTACTGTTATGCCAAACTTGCACAGTAGTATAGAAATCTTCATTATTTTTGTAATTAGCAAGTTCCTTAACCTTGTGAGTAGAAGTCTGCTTTCTTCGTAAGTGTGTTTCATAAAAGCAAAATAGGATTGGAATGGCTATTTTCCTTCAAAACGTAAAGACAGAAAGAAGCAGCAGAAAGCTTCATAGTATTGAAATCTCTGTCAGAAAATAGTTCTGTAAAAAAACCCAGAGTTATTTAGAGAGAAAATTAACACACAACACTGTAATAAAAAAAATAATCCCATGCTACCTGAAATTAAGTAATGACCTGTTACTCAGAAACTCCATATTACCATTATCCATTAGAATGTATTAAGCCTTCTGCTTCTTTAATGTTTTATTTGTCTAGATAGTGTTTGAAAATAGAAAGATAATTTAGGAAATCTCAATTTTTCCATATTGATGAGAGTATCAACAGTGCCTATATCATATCTTTTCTTTCCCGTTCGTGATTCTCGTTGAAATTCTGTCTAAGGTCTGAACAAAATCAGTAATAATCTGTCTTTACCTGCCTCCATATCTGTGGTTTTATCTTGATGAATAAAGTACCTACAAGAAAAGATTTTATGATATTTGTATTCTGAACAATTACAGGAAAGACTTTGAATGATAGAAATGTGGGCACCTAAAACTGAAAGATAGGATTATGACATTAAGTTTAGTTCATTATTTATATCAGAATATGAGTGATGGTTATAGACTACCTGCAGTCTGAACATAAGCTTCCCAAAATTTAGAATTAAAACTTCAGGTTTGATGGTTTCTCTAGTAGGCTGTCTAAACTCAGTACCTGGGAAGCTTATAAAAATGTTAGTTTTAGAGGTTTTAGAACTAACTGAGATATGAATAGTAACAAATCATCAGGCACAGATGGTATTCACCCAAGAGTTCTAAAAGAATTCAAGTATAAAATTGCTGAACTATTAACTGTGCTTAAAATGGAATCAGTACCAGGGAAATGGTAGATGGTAAATTCAGAACAGTCCAGGGAGCTACAGACCAGTAAATCTGAGTTTTGCTGAGCAAATTGATATCTACTGTAAGAAAGAACAGAAATAACAGCTACATGAATAAATATATTTTTACAGGCAAAGTCATCTTAGTTTTCACAGAGTTTACTCATGCCTAACAAGTCTTTTAGAGTTCTTTGATTAAGTCAACAAGGATACAAGGAACAGGGTTTCGGTTGTTCTATTTTCCCTAAACTTCCAAAGACGTTTATGTGAAGAACAAAAATAAAACTGAAGGAAGATATGTCACCTTTTAATAAGTGTCAAAAGGAGAGGAAGATTATCATTGTAACTCCATGTAGAGATAGACATTTCTGTTTTAAGTATATCCATTAGTAAATGGACAATAAAATGAAATATTTTCAATGTTATTTGACAATTTTGGGTAGTAAAAATGACAATTGACCGTGATGAGGTTCAAGATTAATTCTTGATATATTTAAAGCCTGTATAAGATCAAATTCTTGCTGAAAATCAGAAAGTAGAAAAGAAACAGCCATGGCTTTAAATACATGGCAAAATCTGTAAACAAGTTCTCACCACTGAAAAAAGTCACCTTGGAATTGTTGTTGACTGATTTCTGTCAGCTCAATGTTCTGCAGGAGCAAAATAGAAAATTGGAGTGTTAGCGAGCTAATAAAGAACAGAGCAGAACAAAGCATATGCTACCTGTCATTAAGCACTGTTTAAATACCATGGGAAACAGTGTCCTCTTCTCCATTCTTCTCAAAAGTGATATATAGAATTTGAAAATATAGAATTAGGTAGGCAAAGATAATCAGGGCTACTAAACAGCTTACATTTGTGACTACATCAAATAAATTTTGATATTTCAGTCACGAAACTGGGACAATTTTGACATAGGGAGAAAATGTCACAGAAAACATGAATAAATAAGAATATTCATTGTTCCTCACAATGCAAGAATTGAGAATAATTAAATTAATATGATTAATCAGGTTTATGGTAAGCAAATGAAAATGCTTTTCTACACAGTGCATATCTAAAATATGGAACACACTGCTGCAGGAACTATAAAAGTAAAAAATATTTTGATGGATTTAAAAAGTAATTCAACCTGCCATCCAAGGAGTATTAAAGAAAAACTTGATATTTCTAGCTCAGGAAGTGCCTGAGGCTTAGATTCCCAAAAGCTCCAAGGATATAGCAAAAGTATTCTCTATGCTTGGTCTGTTTTGGGCCTCTCACTACAAGAAAGACATTGAGATTTTGCAGGGAGTCCAGAGAAGGGAACGGAGTTGGTGAGGGGTCTGGAGCACAAATCTTATGAGGAGTGGCTGAGGGAGCTGGGGGTGTTCAGCCTGGAGAAAAGGAGGCTGAGGTTTCTCACTCTCTACAACTACCTGAAAGGAAGTTGTAGAGAGGTTGCGGTTGGTATCTTCTCCTAGGTAACAGGCGATAGTACAAGAGGAAATGGCATCAAGTTGTGCCGGGGGGTGTTTAGGATGGAGATTAGGAAAAATTTTTGCACTGAAAGGGTTATGAAGAGTTGGAACAAGCTACCCAGGGAAGTGGTGTAATCACCACCCCTGGAGGTATTCAAAGATGGGTAGACGTGGTGTCGGGGGACATGGGTTAGTGGTGGTTTTGGCAGTGTTAGACTGGTGGTTGGACTCCACGATCCTAAAGGTCCCTTCCAACCTAGATGATTCTATGATTCTGTTTTCATGTCCTGTCCCTAAGCAAGTTGTGGCTGTTGATGACAGCATGGGGGACAAGACAGAACTGTGGACTGATTTATTTAGTGTCACCACTCTTCTGCTGTAACGCATGTATAAAAATGTACCGTAACAATTAATTTTGATAGGACAAACACACAGAGGTCTCATGAAAACATTAATTTATATAAATACTTACATTTAAATACACTCATTTATTATACATTAATATGTACAGCAGTATTAACATAGTGTTAATATAATCACTAAATTTATATTGTGATCATATGATTATTATATAATCATTGACATTATATGATAATTACAGCTAGACTGTTTTCTACTGGGACTCTATTTTTTCTTCTTTGTTTCTTTGTCTGAGGTACTCTATTTCCAAAGAAAATGCTGGCTTGAAGCAGAAATCACTGGTTAAAGGTGTTCAATCTGCACTATAAAGCAGCCCAGGACAGTGATACCAAGAGTCCTTTCTTCTCAAAAGTCTATGCAGCTTTTAATATTCTTATATTTTTCTCTTCAAGTGCAGAGAGATTCTTAACAGTAGTCACATTTACTTAGAATAGCTTTTGGAAAGGAAAATCAAAGAATCACCAAAGAATCATCATCACATGATGAGGGGTAATTCAATTAAAACTAAAGGTTTCCACAAACTTTTCTTATCTGTGTGACTGTGTTCTCTAATTTAATGTACAAATAAAATATGTACATAATACAGGAGTCACAAGAGAATCAGGAATGGTGTCAGAGATAGAGCCCAGGAATCTTGACTTCTACTCATCAGATCAAACACCAGATAATGTGGTCTCCCTTGTGTATGATTATATGCTTTGTGTCATTTCACAGCAGAAAAATAACAAGTAGTAAGGGGTGGAGAGATTCACTGATGCATCTGAGGAGGAAAGCTCCAAAGCCTAAGGCTGACATTCCCTTTCAAAACAATTTTGGCTATGAGTGTTTGCAAACAGATGTCAAGCTGGGGAAAAAACAGTGCCACTAATTTGATGTCCTCAATGCTTCACTAGCTGGATGATTTCCCATCCTGGACTGCTGGCCCATTAAACCTGTCTTTTATTGCATAGTCATAAACCTGAATGACAGAAAATAAATAATTAAGACCAGTCAGATAGAAGGCAAATGATGTACGTGATCCCATTTGTCTAAGATAGTGAGGGACAAATTGGAATCTAAGGGCTAATATAGGGAAACATAAAAAGTGTTTGTTTTCTGTGGCACAGAGCTGTTTATAGCAATGTGGGGAAAACACTAGGTGCAGAGACAGAGCTATTATCCCAATCATCTTACGTGCCAGGAAAGAAAAATCAAGCACACTTCCTGTGCTCTCAGAGTTACGTTCACCATTCTCCCAGGAAGAGAAGCCTGGATAAGACTGACTTTGAAGCTGGATGTTTAGTGATGGGTCATTCTTAAAAGATTAGGCTTATGTTTACTTTGAGGAAAAATCCTTGGTTTCCATTACATATCAGAAAAATGATCTTGACTTTCAGAGACAACACTATTGAATTGAAAACCTTGCAAGTTCAAGCTTATACTCCCCATAATTTGAAGTATTTGACCATCATGCACAGCTAGAAATAAGTGAAGAACAATGTCCTGCTATGCTTTTTTTTTATTTTTAATAAACTGTGTAGTCTATATTTTTAATACTGTTACTTTCTAGAGGTCCTTTTCCAAGGTCAAAGAAATTAATGTAAAGCTTTCCTGTAGTTTCAGCATACTTAAAGATGGAGCTTCAGCAAATCAGAATTGATTCGAATTGTTTGCTACGATGCTATTGCTCCTTCAGTCAGGAGGAATACCTAACTAAGTCAGCAGAACTGAATCTTCAGTATAGTAACGCATGGTGGGCTCTACGTAGTTACCAAATTAAAAGATACAAATGTTTTATTGCCTTTGAGCTGCATCTTTGACCACAGAGATATATCAGAGATGGTTGGAAATTGCCGCTTCATTCTCATTTCCCGAAGCTGCAAACACTGTCTCTGCATTTGATTGTTGAGGAAGGGTTTGTATGATTTGAGTTATTATCCTGGTGTGAAATGCTGTGTTTTTAAAAGCAGACTACTTTTCTGAATAAATGTTAATATTTCAGGCAAAGCTGAGATGCTCATTCTACTCTGAAAACCTATTTCTTTATGCAGTTTCTTTTCCTATCATTCACCATCCTGTAAACTTTTTATCAGGTAAACTCCATATATATATTACAGCAACTATTTTGTCATTGAAATCCAATAAGAATTTCTGAAGTTGCTAGTCATACTAAATAATTGCAAGTATTCACAAGATATACTGTCACATACTATAACGTACTATAATGTACTATAATGTATTATATCTCACTATTTTTGCTTTATCTTCTCAAAATAAAGGCTGGAAATCTGGATCAAGATTGATGACTTGGGCCTAAAAAATAAGTATAATCTAGTAGCCTTGAATTTTAATGAGCTCTGAATTTAATACTGTTTCTGAGACTGTCTAGTCTGAGATCAGAGTCTGTCTTCCGTGAAGTGTTTTTGCGGTATCTGTAGCAGAATGGTCTTCCGGTCAATATAAGTGAGGTACTTAGGAGCTGGGAGCAGTAATATAACAGTTTATATGTTGCCTCCTCCTCCAACCATCACAAGGAGTGAATTGGCTTCCTTTGAATGAACTAATATTTTGGATTCCGTGTGAGAATTGCACCTAGTAATCCCATTTTCTCAGTCCCATAAATTCTGGAAGAACTCAGGAATCTATACAACCCGGTTCAACAAAAATCACTAGACATGCCATTCATACATCTCCAGAAAGCCTTCTTTCCTAAGAAAGTGTTTCCACCAAGTATTAGGTGTCACTCTATCTTAGGAAAGGCTTTCGTGAAGGGTTTTCTTTATTTCAGTCTCCTAATTCTTGCCTAAATGGTGCACTGGAGACTATCAGACAATGTCAGTAATAAGTAAAACGTGTTCTTTTAGATGGGTTGTGTTGGAGTATGTTACCCAGATGTTGTCTGAGTCCTGTTTTACTGAGACACATGGGTAGTGTGGCCTTTTCCTTGACTGATACCCAGATTTTGTTTTTGTGGCCAGCATTATAATCAATCTCACTAAGACTCAGTAAATAACCGGGGCTGTTCACTGAAAAAGATCACTTAAAAAAGACTTTCAGCAACAATAGACCATTAATTTGGAAACTGATAAACCTTGTGTGTAATTTGTCTTAACAAGTTTCTAGTTCTTATTGTCATTTTTTTCTTTTTATTCTTTTTCTTTGAGCTTTCTCTTGTGTTTGCTTCACAGAAGGATCATTAACAGGCAAAGACTGGAAAAAAGTCAGATGATTTCTTTTTAATAGAAAAGAAGATTAATTTGTTGTGCTGTAGACAAAATAACATTTTAATGATAATTAGGAGTATATAAATGGCTTTCAATAAGAAAGATTAATGCACTTTTGATAACCATTATAGCAGAATATTGAGGGCAAACTGCTAGTACACTGGCATCACTGATTTTATGAACTCATTTTATTTCAATTCCTGCTGTCATACAATACGGTATCTTTGTTGCAGAAGCATATATAAATATAATTTTCTACACAAAATAGAATGGTTAGGAAAATGCAGTGAAAAATGTCTGAACAATTATGTAAATTGTTGTGATTCTTGGAAAACAGAGACTAAGCATTTAAGTTTTACTGTGATAATTTTATTATTTCACCTTCAATGGAGGCTATTTTGTGTGGGGGTGAACCAGAAGATTATGTTGTAGCTAGCAAGAATGTTAACATAATTTTTGGTACATTGCATTAATAAAACAAGTGTAATGAGCCATAGTAGTGTGCAATATCAGGTCAATGTGAGAATTAAACTGCAAGTAATTATAATACTAAGATTGGTTGTATTCTAATTATCGTATGGCTAATAGTACAGAGGCGTTTGGCTTAAACCAAAATTATTTGGGCTGGAGTAGTTTTAGTACAGACGAATATTAGCTATTACATTGTCATAGTGCTTCTGTGAAACAACATGGTAATTTGTTTTCCAAATTTTCAGTAAAAAAAATCGTACTTCTTAAAGAAGCAGTTAAGTTTTGCTTCTAAATTGAAACGAAAAATGTTGCTAGATTGTGAGAAGCAATGACACAAAGTCCCTGCATTTATTCTAGGTTTTATGGTGTAAGTAATGTTAAACAAATTTGTATTCCATGTATCTCATAATGCAAGAACATGACTGAAAAAATGATCCCCATGAAACTAGTAATTACCAGAGAGAAGCAGGAGATGGATATAGTTATATTCTGAGCACAAATTGGACACTAGTCTTGAGCACAAACATACTTTAGGCACAAGCTGTTTGAACACAAGCTTATTCTCAGCTGGGAACCTTAGGAAAATTTCCAGGCATACTGAAAAATGGTGGGGGAAAAGTTGGAGTTTGTTACATTAGCATGTCATCACCAATGTAAAAGGCATGGTCAGAAGTATACCCTCATTGGGTAGGATTCATCTCATCCAACTAACCTGAGATAGCTACACTTAGTTGTATGAAGCTAATCTGATCAACCATTCCCTTGGTGTTCAAGAAGAGAAACAGACGTTCTGTGCAATCAGATAATCACCCCTCCTATTTGAGAATCTTTTCTTGGGAAGTGGTAAATAACCATCTGACACTGACTCTTTATTTCTGGAGACTATTAAACATCTATGACTGGCTCAATCTTAGAGGCTTTTAGACATTGTAATGCACCTGCCTGTAAAGAATATCACGTATTTAAGAGAAGGCAGAAATGTCAGCCAATCGGTTCATCACTGGCACATACAAAAATCGTTTTAGAAGATTCAAAGGAATTAGTAGGAAGCCTCCTTCATATGGCTCTTTAGACAAGAACATCTGGATTACACGAAGCTGCACCTGCCCTGCACTTGACAGACAGATACAGAAAATCAGGTCTGGAAAGTATACTGGACTTTGTTTCTCTTTCTGGCTTATAATTTTGAGAATAGAACAATCGTAGGCAATGCAGGGGAAATTAAATAAATTAGAACTAAAAAATATATATGGATCACAAGTCTGTCCTGGGGTATATGAGCTGAGGAGAGGGTCTGATATGTGAAAGCATTGTATGTTCTGTGAATCATATAGGTTTAGTAAGCAAAACAGTTTGACTAGGTGGAAATTTTGCCCAAGGGAAATGGTTCCTGAAGGGATCATTCTGCAGAGATCCTTGCCCCATCCCCAGGAGCAACTAACATTGACTGTCTTTGTAGTTTAATTGGCGCTTTGACTGAATATGTAAATTTATTTCATATATAGCTTTCACAACAAATAATGTTCTCAAACAGTTTTTATCAACAGTAGAATTTTCAGCAAATTTATCCCTCTTTCTCATTGTAATTTATCAGTGAACAAGCTTTTCCTAGCATGAATCTCTTTATTATTCAAAACCTCCATAAAGATAAGAATGCAGTTTATTTTAGAGATTGTTCATCAATTTTGTTCCAAGACTATTACAAAGAATACTGGCTCATCATAATTTGCAATTCATGCTGCTTAATGGATTGCATCACTCACAAATTTCTGATTCTGCTCCTTGTTTATTTCCCCATTAAGAGACTTATAAGCAGGAGCTGAAGCAGAAGCAGACATGCATGTCCCCACAGCTGGGACCTAGGGAGATGCTATCCTACTAGGCTCCTGTTTCATTTTGAGAAGATTCACGATGGAGATTACCAGCCAATTCCCCTCATTTTCTAAGCTGATGAGGATCCAGGTAATAAGTTTTCTACAAGCAAGGAAAGTATTCACCCATGAACAAATTCTTGTTATTGAAGTAAATGAAATATCATTACATACACCAGTGATTACAGTGTAAAACCCAGCACTGGGCTAGCTACTGGTGTAACTGCCGGAAAGCAGGATGTCCTGGCTGCTCCGTAAGGGCAGGGGAGCCAGGAGTCGGGAGCCAAGCATTCTCAAAAGGCAGTGGCTTTGCCAGTATGGGGTGGTCCCACTGCCCCCAAATGAGGTGAGCAGAGCATATCCAGAGATGGGAACCAGGGTTGGCTGAGAATCCAGATCCTCAGATGAGCCTGTGGAGAAGAGGCAAATCCAAGGAGAAGAAAACAGAAACAGAAGCCACAGAGTCAGGATCAGATCTGGTGACAGTGACCTGCATCAACCACAATCCAGAGATCATCAGGCAAATCCATAGAGATGAGACTGTTTCATGAGTGAAATTATCTAGCAGAAAATCTTGTAACAAGTTACAGGTAAGTTTCAGTTAAAACCAGATTCCAAAGACGAACAGACCAATCCCAATGTTCTTATCAATTCTTCAAGGTCTCCATCTCTTTGAAGAGTCTAAATAAGTACTAGATATTCTTAATGTCTTAGTATATCTGCAAACAATTCATGAAGATTTCTAATGTGCAGGCGGTGTGAGTGGGGAAACTTCTCAGAGCACTTTGTAACTAGCAGGATTGCAATTGGGTTTCATAAAGGTTAGTGAAGCTGGGAGAAGGATCTTAGGCATCTAAGTCAGATCATCTTTCTCTCCTGCTTTCAAACTTATTTAATACACTAGAATATGAATGATCCAATGCATTACATTAAAACTGTAATAAGCAGTCATCTAGATTGTGTATTTTGACACACTGGGTGGAATACTAAGCAGGGTTGTGGAAAACACTTTTATTTTATGATTGTACTTTTCACATTTGTAGTGTTTTGATTGCTTCTATTTTGAATGGCAATATCTATATCTGAATCAAAATCTTTGCAGGGAAGCTGTAACTTCTGTTGTATATAGTGGTGATTTTATTTTCATTCTGTATCATATACTGTGAGAGTGATTGTATAACTTCATTGGAACCATGAAAAAACATTCAGAAGGGACTTTTTCCTCTTTTTCTTTCCAAGTTTCCTTCACAATTCTGTCTTGCTGATTAACACAATACAGATAGCATTAATCCTTACATTTTGAAGACATTTATTGAGATCTACATGTCTCGGGCTTAATAAAATATGAATTCTGGGGTTTTTTAGGACATTAGAAACAGATTTAGAAAGAGATGTGGATTAATAACTAATAACACTGGCTACACAATTCCATTGCTTTGCAATTACCTTAGAAGAAAGAGTCCATTAGACTTGTAGGTATACCTTGTTTAACATAGGCTCAGAGGAGTATAGGCTTTTATTCAGTCACTTTTGGAGTGACTATAGTCACTTTTCCTATCATTTAAGAAAGAAAAGAAAGGAAGTATAAAGTATAAAGAAAATTCTGCAGGCTATATCACAGATTAAGAGCTCTTCACCCCAGTAAAACTAGTAGTTTGTCACATTCAGGTTAGTGAAATTAATGTCATAGAGCTTCCATAAGGAAATTTGTAACAAAGAGACATTTATCTTTTATTACAGACTCCGGAGACCTTCAGGTTTTCAACCAGAGAGGTCTGGGTCTGGGTCTGCTATATAGTCTTTTCCTCTCTTCCCCAAACCTCTGTCTTATATACGTTCTGTAGAAGTGATAATCTGTAAATCTTTAATCAGCTAGAGAAGTGTAGAATAGAATAGAATATTTTCAGTGGGAAGAGACCTAGAACGATCATCTAGTTCAACTACCCAACCATTTCAGGGCTGACCAGAAGTTAAAGCAATGTAGTTATGTCTGCATGCATTAAGCAATGGGGTTTCTAGCATTTATTAAATTATTATTAGCAAGGATTTTCCCTCTTCTTTGAATGCTAGCAAATTAGCAGACCGTGTCTAACTGTGTGGTGTCAAAGAAACATAGCTCACTTTGGCCAGTTGCAAGATAGCTGGACAAAAGCTATTGTCTGGAAGTTGTGTAGTTTCATATATATGACACCATGTCCTGTGCTATTAACATGTGTGTTTAGACTCCAAGTTGAATGTTTATTATTCCACCACTACCTGCCAGTGGCCGGCATACAGAAGGAAGCTGAGCTTTGCCTAAGTAGACATATCTCCTATATTGTGTTTACACGGTCAGATCTTAAATTCACATTCATTAACTTCATTAGGGTTGGGACTAATTTCTCATAGCTTTGGAAACCTTAAATGTAGAGTCTACAGAAGGATAAGTGACATCCTAAAGAGGATCTCCAAATGAACCATTTGAGAGAATGCTGATTTCTTTTCACTGATAAAAGGAAAATAGAGTCAAGATGACTAGCTTAGGTGTAAGGTTATTGTGGTTTATAGCAGTTGAAAAGTCTCTTCTATCTTAACTATTCTTAAAAGCTAGGATATGCCCATATAAAATCCCAGTGAAAATGAAATTCTCAGCAACCCATCTGTCAGAGTCTACAGGTAGAAACTACTATATTACTCCTCATGGGTTTTTGTGTTTGTATTTTTGGATGGTATGTGTGGCATGTTTAAACAAAGCAATTGTAAGAACACAGCATAATAGTTGTTTAATCAAGAGCATTCATAATAGACAGAGATAAATTAGGGATACTCTGAATGGTATACAGAAACAAACTGTTAAATAGGAGCAGAAATAATAACACGGTAAAGTGGAAATCCTTTGTGGTTAATTTCCTACCAGGTGCACCTATGGTTTAAGAAGGACAGTGATGAAAATGCTATTCACTAATTGTTTCCTACCGAACTTTCTTGCAGAGTAAATCACCATCTGGAGACATAACTAGGTTTCAGGAAAAGTTCCACAGATGTAATAGTAATAATAATAGCGCATACATCTATCGAGTCTAACATTGGGGAATCACAAGTGCTTCATAAACATAGTGAAAACTTTCAAAACCACAGTAAGG
Source organism: Larus michahellis (assembly GCF_964199755.1). NCBI lineage: Eukaryota > Metazoa > Chordata > Aves > Charadriiformes > Laridae > Larus > Larus michahellis. Next base: position 6,248,668 of record NC_133930.1, read on the forward strand.
AAGCTATATAAAAGAACTACAAAGTCTTGTGGTTCAAGCAGAAAAAAAAAATAGGTTTGGCTGTTAATATTCAAAGTGACCTTTAAACTGTCTGAGGTTTGCTTGGGCTTCTAATTAGAAGATTTTAACCAGTAAAAACTGCCTTTCCAAGGAACAAAGTCTGCTCTTCTCTGAACTGTTTGTGATGTGGTTGTGGAAATAACAATTGCGTTTCTTTACTCAGTGTCCAAATTGAAGATAAATAAATTCATTAGAATGACCTGATACTAATGCATTTCTTAAAGATTAAATCCAACCATATATCAACCATACCTCAACGACTTCTATTCCTCAGTCTTCACTGGCAAGGGCTCCAGCAGCACGCCCGGAGTCACAGAATACAACGGCAGGAGTTGGAAAGAACAGCCCATCGCAAGAGAAGATCAGGTTCGTGACCATCTGATGAACCTGAAAACGAACAAGTCCATGGGACCTGATGGAATACACCCACGGGTACTGAGGGAACTGGCAAATGAGGTTGCTAAACCACTCTCTATTATACTCCAAAAATCATGGCAGTCTGGTGAAGTCCCCACTGACTGGAAAAGGGGAAACATAATCCCCATTTTCAAAAAGGGAAAGAAGGAGGAACCAGGGAACTAGAGGCCAGTCAGTCTCACCTCCATGCCTGGTAAGATTACAGAGCAGATCCTCCTGGAGGCACTGCTGAGGCAGAAGAATAACGAAGAGGCAATTGGGTACAATCAACACTGCTTCACCAAGGACAAATCGTGCCTGACAAACCTGGTGGCCTTCTATGAGAAGGTCACAACATCAACAGATGAGGGGAGAGCAACTGACGTCATTTACCTGGACCTGAGCAAAGCCTTTGACACTGTCCCACATGACATCCTGGTCTCCAAGCTGATAAAATGTGGGTTTGATGGATGGACAATTCAGTGGATAAAGAACTGGCTTGATGGTCACACCTAAAGAGTGGCTGTCAATGGGTCCATGTCCAAGTGGAGGCCAGTGACAAGTGGTGTCCCTCAAGGATCAGTACTGGGACTGGTCTTGTTTAACATCTTTGTCAGCAACATGGACAGTGGCATAGAGTGCACCCTCAGCAAGTTTGCCAATGACACCAAGCTGTGTGGGGCGACTGACATGCTGGAGGGAAGGGACGCCATCCAGAGAGACCTTGACAGGCTGGAGAGGTGGGCCCATGCCAGCCCCAAGGAGTTCAACAAGACCAAGTGCATGGTCCTCCATCTGGGTCGGGGCAGAAGCAGCCCAAGCACCGATATAGGCTGGGCAGTGACTGGCTTGAGAGCAGCCCTGAAGAAAAGGACTTGGGGGTGCTGGTGGACGAGAGGCTCAACATGAGCCACCAGTGTGCACTAGCAGCCCAGAAAGCCAATCGTATCCTGGGCTGCATCAGGAGAAGCGTGGCCAGCAGGTCAAGGGAGGTGATTCTCCCTCTCTACTCCACTCTCGTGAGACCCCACCTGGAGTAGTGCATCCAGTTCTGGAGCCCCTACTACAAGAGAGATATGGACATGCTGGAATGTGTCCAGAGAAGGGCCACAAGGACGATCGGAGGACTGGAGTACCTCTCCTGTAAGGACAGACTGAGAGAGTTGGTGGTGTTCAGTCTGGAGAAAAGAAAGCTCTGAGGAGACCTTCTAGTGGCCTACCAGTATCTTAAGGGGGCCTACAAGAAAGCTGGTGATGAGTGACTTTTTAGGATGTTGGGTAATGGTAGGACTAGAGGGAATAGATTAAAACTAGAGATGGGACGATTCAGACTGGACGTTAGGAAGTAGTTCTTCACCATGAGGGTGGTGAAACACTGGAACAGGTTGCCCAGAGAGGTGGTGGAAGCCCCATCCCTGGAAGTTTTAAGGCCAGGCTGGATGGGGCTCTGAGCAACCTGATCTACTGGGAGGTGTCTCTGCCCATGGCAGGGGCGTTGGAACTAAATGATCTTTAAGGTCCTTTCCAACCCTAACAATTCTATGATTCTGTGATTCTATGATCAACCATGTGTATCAAATGAGACATCTTGACCAAACTGAAAAATGTTTTACAGAATTTCCAAAAAAGTTAAAGCTATGGAGACGTCAGTGTTGTATCCATCTCGCGCTTATCACTTTCGTTGTTGATAGTCCTCATAGAATGACTATATGGAACATGGATTACCTGTATTCAGGTTCTTTTTTTTTCTTAATTCAGAAGAACATCTCAAAATCTCATAGTTTTCACGGGGGCAATCGGTCACAAGGTTTGATCCATTCTGATCAATCTGAATAGATCAGGATGTATTCTGAACCTTGCGATAAGGCTCAAAATAACTATTTTAACAATCTGAAGCTATGCACACTCTTCAATAATCATAGGAAATGGGTTACTCCATAATAATTTATGTATATAATTCATTAAGTTATTTAATTTCACTCCATTCCAAGTATATATTTATATGACTCTCACAGATGTATTGTCTCAGCAGTTTCCCGTAGTACAATAAGCACTGTATTCACTATCTAGCACACGTGGCTCATTCTTACATAGGAGGAGTGACATATGATCATCTAAATATTTCGTTTTGGCAATGTTTTTTTTTATCTCATTTTTTAAAATAGATTCTGATGTATATTTCATAAATGTGTGGAATCACAGAATCGGCTGTGTTGTATGAGACTTTAATGATCATCTTGTTCCAACCTCTGGACACTAGACTTTCCTTCCAGTAGACCAGATGGCTAAAGGCCCCATCCAGCCTGGCCTTGAACACCTCCAGGGATGGGGCATCTACAACTTCTCTGGGCAACCTGGATCAGTGCCTCGCCACCCTCACAGGAAAGAATTTCTTTGTAATATCTAATCTAAATCTACCCTTTTTCAGTTTAAAACCATTATGCCTCTTCTTATTGCTACACTCCCCCATAAAGAGTTCCTCCCCATCTCTCCTGTAGGCCCTCTTTAGGTACTGGAAGGCTGCTAGAAGGTCTTCCCAGAGCCTTCTCTTCTCCAGGCTGAACAACCCCAACTGTCTCAGCCTGTCCTCATAGGAGAGGTGTTCCATTCTGCTGGTTGTCTTCGTGGCTCTCCTTTGGACGCACTCCAACAGGTCCGTGTCCTTATGTTAGCGGTCCCAAATCTGGACGCAGTACTCCAGGTGGGGTCTTATGAGAGTGGAGTAGAGGGGGAGAATCACATCCCTCCACCTGTTAGCCACACTTGTTTTGATGCAGCTCAGGATGCAGTTGGCTTTCTGGGCTGCAAGTGCGCACTGATGGCTCATGTTGAGATTCTCATCCACCAACACCCCCAAGTCTTTCTCCTCAGGGCTGCTCTCATTCCATTCTCTTCCCAGCCTGTATCTGTGCCTGGGACTGCCCTGACCCAGGTGCAGGATCTTGCACTTTTCCTGGTTGAACTTCATGAGGTTCATACACGCCCACTTCTCAAGCCTGTCCAGGTCCCTCTGGATGACATGCCTTCTCTCCAGCATGTCGACTGTACCACACAGCTTGGTGTCATCGGTAAACTTGCTGAGGGTGCACTTGATCCCACCATCCATGTTGCCAACAAAGATGTTAAACAGCACTGATCCCAATACTGACCCCTGAGGAACACCACTCATCACTGGTCACCACTTGGACTTTGATCTGTTGACTGCAACTCTTTGAGTGAGACCATCCAGCCAATTCCTTATCCACTGAGTGATCCATCTGTCAAATCCATGTCTCGTCAACTTAGAGTCAAGGATGTCATGCAGGACAGTGTCAAACGTTTTGCACAAGTCCAGTCAGATGATGTCAGTCACTCTTCCCTTGTCCACCAGTGCTGTAACCCTGTCATAGAAGGCCACCAGATTTGCCCTTAGTCAAGCAATGCTGGCTGTCACTGATCACCTCCTTATTTTCAATGTGCCTTAGCATAGTTTCCAGGAGGATATGATCCATGGGCACAGAAGTGAGTCTGGGCTGCCTGTAGTTTCCTGGGTCTTCCTTTTTTTCCTTTTTTAAAAATGGGGGTTATATTTCCCCCTTCCAGTCACTGGGAACTTCACTGGACTGCCATGATTTCTCAAATATGATGGATATTGGCTTAGCAATTTCATCTGTCAGTTGCCTCAGGACCCACCAATGCATCTCATCAGGTCCCACGGATTTGTGTACCTTAGATGGTCTCAAACCTTATCTCCTACAGTGGGTAGTTCCTCATTTTCCTAGTGCCTATCTTTGCCTTCTGCGACTTGGGCAGTGTGGCTACAGCACTTGATGGTCCTTCTCCATATCCTGGGTAGCCAAGGTCTCCTATTGCCTTCCATGGAGGGCCTGTATCTTCCCTAGTCTTCCTTGTATCACTGATGTACCTGTAAAAACTTGTTGCTTTTGATATCCCTGGTCAGATTTAATTCTATCTGGGCTTTAGCTTCCCTAACTTGATCCCTGGTTGCTCGGACAATTTCTCTGTATTCCTCGTAGGCTACCTGTCCTTGCTTCCATCCTCTGTAGGCCTCCTTTTTCTGTTTGAGGTTGTCCAGGATCTCCTTTTTCATCCATGCAGGCCTCCTGGTGTTTTTGCCTAACTTTCTCTTTGTTGGAATGCATCGTCCCTGAGCTTGGAGGAAGCGATCCTTGAATACTAAGCAGATTTCTTGTCCCCCTCTTCCCTCCAGGGCTTTATCCTATGGTACTCTGCCAAGCAGATCCCAGAAGAGACCAAAGTCTGTTCTCCTGAAATCCAGGGTAACGAGCTTACTGTGTGTCCTCCTCACTGCCCTAAGGATCTTGAACTTCATCATTACATGATCACTGCAGCCAAGGCTGCCCTTGAACTTCACGTTCCCCACCAGCCCCTCTTTGTTGGTGAGAACAAGGTCCAACATAGCATCTCTCTTCTCTGGCTCCTCTATCACTTGGAGAAGGAAGTTAACATCAACACATTCTAGGAACCTCCTGAGTAGCTTATGCCCTGCTGTTTTGTCCCTCCAACAGATATCAGGGTGGTTGAAGTCCCCTGTGAGGACCAGGGCTTGTGAATGTGAAGCTGTTCCTATCTGTCTACAGAGGGCCTCATCTGCTCGATCTTCCTGGTCAGGTGCCCGTAGCAGACCCTCACTATAATGTCACCTGTCCCTGTCCTCCCTTTAATCCTGACCCATAAGATCTCAGTCAGGTCTTCATCCAACCCCAGGCAGAACTCCACACACTCCAGACGGTCCTTGACATAGAGGGTGATATCCCTCCTTGTCTCCCTCATCTGTCCTTCCTGCAAAGCCTATATCCTTCCATTCCAACACTCTAGTCATAGGACCCATCCCATCACATCTCTGTGACACCAGTAAGATAGCCCTGCAGAGGTGCAAACATCTCTAAATCTCTTTTTTTTTTTTCCCCATGCTGCTTGTGTTTGCATAGAGGAATTGAAGTTGAGCCCCTGTTGAAGCTGACTTACTGGCTGGAGTGACTGGAATTCCATTGTGCTGCACTCCAGGTGCTCTCCGGATGACCTGTGATCATTCTCCAGGTTCTGGGCATCTATTGTTGTCACTGACATTGAACTGGTAGAAGAGGGATAGAATGAGGTTCCCATTCTCCAGCAACTTTAGTTTAAAACCCTCTTCACCAGCTTCACAAGCCTATGACCGAAGATGCTCTTCCCTTTCTCCGAAAGATGGATGCCATCAGCCCCCAGTAGACCTGGTTTCTCAGAGTCTCATCATCTAAGTAGCTGAACCCCTGGCTGTGGCACCAGTCCTGTAATAATTTGTTGGCTTGCCAGATTCGGTTGGCCTTCCTTTGACCAGGAGGACTGATGAAAAAGCTGTCTGCTCTCCGGAGTCCTCCACTGCCACTCCCAGAGCTCTGTAATCCTTGATACTCCTCAGACTGCTCCTGCCAGTATCACTGATGCTCATCTGAAACAATAGCAGTGGATAATAGTCAGTGGACTGTACGAGGCTTGGTAGTCTCTCAGTGACATCTCTGATACGAGCCCCTGGTAAGCAGTGCAGCTCTTGAGAAAGTGCACAAAAAATAGAAAAATAGAAAAAGTAGTTTTAAAAAAAAGGTGTTGGAATGAAACATGAGATTTCAGTGTTAGATCCTTAAAAAAAGTAATTCCTAGAGTTGGTTTTAAGGAAGCTTTGGTTAAAGCTTTGTTGTTGCTGGAGAGATGTTTAATGGTGGTTTAAAAATCTTCATTGCGTTTGAGAAGTAAAGTCATCATCTGTAGTCCTTATTCAGGCACTTCAGATAATGTTTCAGATATTGTGAATCTGGGTCATGAAACACCTAGGGTGTAATGTCAGAGATTGTGAATATCTCTGACAAGGTGATGTCATGTGCTAGGATCCAGGCTTAAAGTAATCCAAGAAAGATGCATACCTATCAGAGCATGATGTCAAAAAATGCCAAAATCTCCTGCATCATAAGCATGAAGTAGAAACATGAGTTTCAGCTATAAAAACCTGTCCGTGATTTCCCCAGTGAACACTATGTATGGCCTATGAGAAATCTCAGAAGTTTGTTTAATACATAGTCTGATCTTTTAAATTTAGTATAGGTGATGGACGATAAAGCCTTTGAAAGGCAGCTGTTAACATTGTACACTCAGTGGGTTATCACTTCAGTCTTGAATAGACAAACCCCTTAGGATTTAGCTATAGCTGTTATTCTCAAAAATCTAGTTAGGTGACTTTTAAGAAATTAAGTGCATGCCTTCATCAGTGAGGGGCTAAATTAGCATAATGATTCGGCATATATATTGTCTCTGTGAGGTTTTGCCACCTGACATATGAATTTACCGGGTTTCTCCAAACTACCTCAATACTGAGAGAGCTAAACAAGAAACCTATCTGGCTAAAAGACTTGGGAAAAGCTTGGGATTTCTTTAGGTTCAAAAAGGAGTGACAGAGGTGTGTGGCTGGGAAGGAAGGATAGACTTTCTTATTTAAAAATTAATTCAGAAATGAGAATCTATTCTGAAATCAGTGAGGAGCGGGACAAGAAGCAAATAGAGGGAGAACCACCAAAAGCTATATTTTGTTACATCTTAAACAAAAAAAGAAATCAAAATAAGCAGGAAAAAAATAGTGTTCCAAGATAAATGACAAGAGAATGTAAAAGGACGAAGTGGGATCGATCATTCAGAGAGGCTGCGGCTGACACAATACACTGTTGAATTGTGGCCCCAAAGTTAAACTAATACCTTGTTTACGTTTCAAAAGAGAGTGTGCTGAAAATGAACAATGACAAGAAGTGTGCAGGAAGTGATGGAGTGGGAGTGAAATTTGGCATAGTCAGGGTTAGAATTAAATCTTGAAATATCCTTAAATCAAAAGAATTGGACAATGCACATCCTGGAATTTGGAATGAAATGGAAATGGATTTGCAGGTCTGATTCAAAGGGGGTTTTAGTAAATGCCTTCAAATTAATGTGTACTGGAAGACCAAAGTATAACAGTGTTTGTGCTTGAGGAAAAGAGACAAGGGAGAAAATTCTTTATACTTGAAGAATAGTAGCCTGACTTCAGTTAGTATATATAAGAAAGAAAAATATTTTGAGAAAGAAATTCTGAAAACAGATTCACTAAAACCAGACTATTTACATATTAAAGTAGCTATTTTAAAGAATGTTAAAGAAGGAAGTTGTCTTTTTTGTTTTCCTTTTTTCTTTTTTGCATAAACCTCAATTAAATTGCAATATGAAATGGGTCGCACCAGGAATCCATTAAAGATTTAGTTACCTTCTGTGGTGAACATTAAGAAACTATTACTCAAATTCTATTTAAGTATTCAAAAGAATTAAAAAGTATAGGAAAGATCATTACATATCATGAGCTAATTTTCTAATGAAAGCTTAGCAAGTGATAGATTGTTTAAGCATCTCAAAGGTTTTATTTTTGTGGTCAATAATTCAGAGGTGAGAGTGGGGTTATGTTGATTTATAATTTGTTACCATCAGTTTTTCCTAGAGAGAGAATGGTGTAGTAGAGTATCTGGCCTCATTTTTTGTTCTTCCTTTCATGTTATGTTCCTCACACTTGAACTTGAAAGGAAAATAATAACTCATCTCCAAACTTCTGTTGCAAACTTCTGTGACTGGTTTCATTCCACAATGAACAATTATTTGATAGTTACAATTTTTGTTGTTGTTGCTTTTTGGTTTATTTTACAACTAAATAGCAAGGTCTTCATTTTCTGTATAAAGCATTGTTGGGCAAACCCAGATGTGGGAAACAGAAAATCTGTATTTAAGGTTCACCTTAGTTCCATGAATTTTTACCAACAGTTCCCAAGTTTTAGGAGAGTTTAGGAGAGTCTGATAAAACTGAATCAACTGTGGTCAAAAATACAAAATTTTGAATTAAAAAAGCCTACAGAAAGAGAAGCTGTGTATAGTCATGATTAAATCTTCAACTGGGAAAGTGTCTGGTCCAGTATCCAGGTCATGTTATGTCATTATTCTTATTACTTCTATGCCGGATTTAATGATATAAATCTATATAAATCTCTAGAGGTTTTTGTTTGTGTACTCATATTTTGCACAAGAAGGGCCTTCCACCAAGACCACAGGGAGATCAAGACAATGTCATATAGTTCTGGCAAAGTGATTTCTTTATTCTTTCATTAAGGTTTTAATTTTTAAAAATTAATAGAATTGCATGATGTTTTAAGTGTTTTTAATATATTCAGCCCTCAGTTGGATACTCGATATTTTTAAATGTCAAGTATAATTTCATTTATTGTCAATCAAAGACATAGATAGGCTTTCATTTTAAAGACTTTCTTTCCCCCCATCAACTAATTCATAAAGTTAATATTTCTTACAAAAGAATTCTTTTTTTTTTTTTTTAAATACACACACAAAAAAGAAAAAAAAAAAACAAAAAACAAAAAAAGAGGCTCATGTTCGGTTACATAGTCTTAAGATCATTGGCTTTTAATGACCACTGCTGGAGCAAGTCCAGAGGAGGATCACCGAGATGATTAGAGGGCTGGAGCACCCCTCCTATGAGGACAGGCTAAGAGAGTTCGGGTTGCTCAGCCTGGAGAAGAGAAGGCTCCGGGGAGACCTTATAGCAGCCTTCCAGTACCTAAAGGGGGCCTACAGGAAAGATGGGGAGAGGCTCTTTATGATGGATTGTAGTGATAGGATGAGGGCTAATGGTTTTAAACTGAAAAAGAGTAGATTTAGATTAGATATTAGGAAGAAATTCTTTCCTGTGAGGGTGGTGAGACACTGGCCCAGGTTGCCCAGAGAAGTTGTGGATGCCCCATCCCTGGAAGTGTTCAAGGCCAGGTTGGACGGGGCTTTGAGCAATTTGGGCTGGTAGGAGGTGTCCCTGCTCATGGCAGGGAGGTTGGAACAAGATGATCTTTAAGGTCCCTTCCAACTCTAACCATTCTATGATTCTTTGATGATTCTATGATAATTATAGAATGATGCTTCCTGAACACACTGGCTATGTGCAATGTACACCGAAAGCCCAAGCAGAGGCCTCTAAGAGTATACGAATTCAAGTATATGAATTCAGTTCTTTCAAAAAGAAATTCCAGTTACTGCATCAACGATAACAGTAGAAAGACTTGAATAATTAAATGATTATTGTGTACGGGGGGTTTCAATGGGATTTGCAATTCACAAAACTTTTTCAATTATTTAGATTCCTAAGGTAAAAAGGCAAAAATTGAAAAGCAGATTGAAAATCCCATTAACTGCTCTTGGTAGCCATTTACCTACACAGACACATGGATGGATCCCTTTGCAACTGCAGATGTTTTAAGACAAAGGACATCTGCAGAGAATCACTGCCAGAAAAACACAGTTAGGTTTGGAAGAAATATTGTCTATTCATGTGGTATAGACCAGGGAATTAGTGAAAAGCTTAGAGATCATTTTAAAAGCTATCTAACCCTATAACAAATGTTCCCTTGACTGTTAATAGTTCATCTGGGACCATGTCCTGCCAACATGTTTATTTGATAGTTTGCTGCCTATTAGAATGAGCAGGTATGGTTGGAATATTTCAACTTGAGCTGGATTTTTTTTGCATTAACTGAGGTTTCAACTAACTTTTTAAACAGTTCATTTTCTTTCACGATATTGATACTTACAAAATTGTACATCAAAAGTGAAAATAATTCCATTTATAAAACTTTGACGAATTGGATTTTCCATTAAAAGCTTTTGCCAAAAAACTTTGGTTTTTAAATTTATTTGGAAACAAAAACATGTATTCTGACCAGCCATAGTTATGACTGAATCATGTAATTTCAAGCACTGTAAATATTATGAACTTGACAGAAAGCTCACACAAGTAAACAAAAGGAATTCCACTGACTTTCATCACAACCTGTGTCTGGTAGTAAACAGCTTTGCGGTCAAGCTTAGATGTGTTGCAACAATCAGTTAATTGCACCATGTTCATGTTTGCTGTTTCCATGTCTGGCTGATCTATGAAACTTATTTTGATTAACTGCTTTTTTCACCATCTCAGGTTTACACTGAAATCCATAATGTCTTTTCAAAGGGCTCTGATATGTGTAGGTTTTTCTAATCAACACATTTTTGCTCATCAACTGCTGCAGTAACTGTGAATATTACCTTTGTGTATAGCGGACATCAGATGTGATCTCACACACTTTGGTATGCTGATAGCTCTATATAATACAATAGGTATAATACCCATGTCTGTGTGGAACTGTAGCAAAAGAAAGAGAGGGGTTAAAAAATGAAATTGTATACCAGTTCATCAAAAACAATTAAAAAAAAAAATAGAATAAGGCACTTTTAGACATCACTGAAATCTATAATCCCACAGAAAAGAATTTGACGATGTTTCATTAACCAATATGAAAAGATATGATGGTACCATTAAAATTTTAAGGGAAAGTCATTTGCCATATAGAAATCAGCCTTGCAAGTATGGCTGTCCTCAAAGAATCTAAAAGGCCAGAGACTTGTAAACAGAGATATGGATAAACAGCTAAGTTATAGCAGCTATTCACTACCTTATAGCAAATATACCTGAAAAACACAGAAAACACTGAAACACAGTGACCTAATGTAGCAGGAGGATTTTTCGCTGGTTATGCCGTACTGGAACAAAAAATCAAAGTCCTGATTCTTCTGTCAGAAAATCTTGGAGCCACTTCCACTGACTTCAGTGGGATGAATACTGATAAGGGGCAACTACAGAAAGAGGAAAATCAGATTCCAGGCTTGTCTACCTAACAGCTTTTATTGTCACTTAGTTTTTAAAAAGTACAAAAACAAACGTCTCTTTAAAAAAAAATAACATGAGCTGCTGAAAGTACCTAAAGTCTCTCACCAAAATTTCATCTGAAGCCTTCATATAGAAGAAAAACAACCATTTCTCTTCTAGCTTTATGAAAATGAGAGCTTGGATGATTGGGTTTTATGATGACTTGAATTTGCTTCTTTCAGTTATAATACTAATTACAATTTGGAGAGGTACGTTGATTAGATAATGCCACCCAAGCACCAGATCTTAATGATGCAAAACCGTAGCCTCGGAATTAAATTGTGTTTTCAAAAATCACTGTGCTCAAAGGGCCTGTATATCCCTACCCTGTCAGTCCAGTCTTTTGCAGTTTGGGGCCAGCAATAGTGTTGCTCCATTATTGTAATCTGGGGGAAAGAAGGGAGAGAGGAACTTCAATGAAGCAAAGCAGTAGAGAAAAACATTAATGCAAAAAACCTATTCAGAGAAATTCTGATATTTTGATTAAATGTTTAGGGATGCTGTACTTTAATTTCTACCACTTCACCTGCTCAGCAGCCATAGGTAATTTATTTTTCCCCAATCCTTCTCTCACAATTTCAAAAATACATATAATAATTTTTTTATTTCACCCCATGTTAAACAGCTTAATAAGGACTGAAATAACATCCACAACTTAGCACATTACATGTGCGTTAAGGGACTAGTGTAATAAAAACTCTGTGCTTGGGCTGGGGCCAGTAGACACTATTGCAGAGCAGCTTCGTTATTAAACGTTGGGTAGATTGACTGTTCTCCAGTTCTTTCATTCAGCATGGGTTTATTTCCTTCTGGATGCTTTTAGTGTATATTGTAAAAACACAATTCTCAGTCATCGGGATGGATTTGTGCACGCTAAGAGAGATACCCATTCTTTACTTTGAAAACCACAGCTGCAAGAAAAGTCTGACTTCTGAGGGAAAGAAGGTGTGGAGATCTACCACAGAGCTTGGGATACTTAAAAAGTGTTCGCAATAGAGCAGTAGAACTCACACAGAATAAATATGTTTTTTTCTTTTCTTCTTCTGTTCAGAACCATTTCTTTTTTCTTCAATGTAATAAGTTATAATAGTCCACATGCAAATTAAAGGAGCCTTGCTCTAAGGAAATGTCACTGTAAAAGTGTGCACTACTTCTCCATATAACCTTTTTACAGTGTCTGATATTTATATTTTGGTCACCTTCACTTCTTGTTCATCTAGAAAAGATTGACTCACAAAAAAAAAAAAAAAATTACAGACCTACAGTCATAGCTTGTCAAAAGATATTGCCGAGTTTATTATAGTTTAACAATATGTCTTTGTTTCCTTTATAAAGAATTAAAGAATTCAGAAATATATTTCAAATTCATAACTAATTGTAATTGGAGGAGGGATCATTTTTAGCTCATGCTTGCCTGGATCATATTAATTATTAAGTAAATACTAATGAATTAAGAAAGAGTAATCTTTCAACAAAATTAAAAAAAAATGAAGAAATATATCACTTGAAAAAAATCCATTTCCTAAAAATGCTTACTTTGTTTGCTCGGCCAGTCTGTTAAAAAAAATGAATGCCAATTTTGTTGACATGAAAGGGATCCACTCTTGCTTTGATAAATAGTTTGACTGACACTGCAAATACGCAAAAACGTGTGAAAAATGCTATTTATATGAGATAACAGTTTTAGTTAATGCAGCTTGGAAAGTTGCCTGAAGAGGAATATATGCAAGATAATTTTAAGTATACATATAATGTGAAATATATAGATATACAATTTTAAATGAATTCCGTCTTCATTTATTTTAAACATTGGTAGAAAAGTAAGAAAAAAAATCTCATAACAATGATACTGTACGTATCTCTACATCATGTAATACAGAGATCCCAGACCTAACATAAAATAAACAAAATTGTGCAAATGAGAAATACAGAGATAATTCGGAGGCCAGAAACAGTTTAGTCTCTTCTGTAAGACACTGTTCAAAGCACTAATTAGTCTTGCTTAATTAGGCTCTGCTCAGAACTGTGTAGATACAGCCATACTGTCTCCAATTTGACAGTGAGATCGAGTGCACCCGCAGCAAGTTCGCAGACAACACCGAGCTGAGTGGTGCAGCTGACACACTGGAGGGATGGGATACCATCCAGAGGGACATGGACAAGCTTAAGTGGGCCTCTGTGAACACCATGAGTTAAACAAGGCCAAGTGCAACTTCCTGTGTGTGGGTGGGGGTAACCGCCAGTATCAATACAGGCTAGGGGACGAAGGGACTGAGAGCAGCCCTGCTTAGAAGGACTTGGGGGTACAAAGATAATCAGAGGACTGGAGCATCTCTTGTATGAGGACAGGCTGGGAGTTGGGGTTGTTCAGCCTGGGGAAGAGAAGGCTCCGGTAAGACCTTATTGTGGCCTTTCAGTACTTAAAGGGGGCTTATAAGATGTAGACAGACTTTTTAATAGGGTCTGTTTCAATAGGAAAAGAGGTAATGGTTTTAAACTAAAAGAGGACAGATTCAGACTAGATATAAGGAAGAATTTTTTTACAATGAGGATGATGATACATTGGCCTATGTTGCCCAGAGGGGTGGTAGATGCCCCATCCTTGGAAACGTTCAAGGTCAGGTTGGGCGGAGCTCTGAGCAACCTGATCTAGTTGAAGATGTCCCTGCTGATCACAGGAGGCTTGGACTAGATGGTCTTTAAAAGACCCTTCCAACCGAAACCATAATATGATTCTATGATTCGATTCTGGAGCTATTTCCTAGGAACTGTGATGGGTGTTTCTGCATTCCAAGGTATGTGTCTCCATTTTAAGCAGTGTCAGACACTCCTCCCCATGACAGAACCCACATGGTGTCTCTGACAGTGCCCACCAGGAGAGCCCAGGGAAGTCAGGAAAACATAATGACATTTTTTTGAGGGTACACTCTAAGTCTCAAGCAGCTTCTGGCTTAAAAGCTTCTGGAGCCAGAGGTGAAATCTCTGTGTTTACTAGTCCTCAGTGAACTTTTCTCCTAGGAATTTAGTCCATCTCTTTTTAGGCTAATGCAAAATTTTAACATTTGAGGTTCAGTTCTGCCACATAATAAGTATCTTGGTTTATTTTGTTATTTTCTATTTCTCTTTTGAAAGTGAATTTTTTTCCTCCATTCGCCTTGTTCGTATCATTCATTTTTTGTAAATATCAGTCAGTAACAGTTTCAAACTACTAACAGCACTGGCATTAAATAAACTTAGTTGTGCAAACAACAAATGCAAAGATAGATTGGATCCTAGAAGGTATATCATTGCCTTAGCAAAGTATCAGGCTCTTCAGAAATGTCTTTTTAGGACCAGTTAAGAAGTATGAAAAAATGTGGTCTCCAAGTTTCTCAGAAACAAAAATAATATATGTAGGTGGTACACTAAATAATAATGTCTGTAATGTAAGCTTACAAACAAAAGGTTGCTAGCTGTATCTGGAAGAGGTGCTATATAAAGAAAAAAAAAACCAACCAGTTTTTGGTGGACTGTGTCACAAAAATCTAGAAAAAAATTAATCTAGTAATAAATGTAATATTTCACAGAATCACGGAATCACAGAATCTTCAGAGTTGGAAGGGACCTCTAGAGATCATCTAGTCCAACTCCCCTGCTAGAGCAGGATTGCCTAAAGCACATCCCTCAGAGCTGCATCCAGGCGGGTCTTGAAAATCTCTACAGAAGGGGACTCCACACCCTCCCTGGGCAGCCTGTTCCAGTGCTCTGTCACCCTCACTGTAAAGAAGTTTTTCCGTGTATTTGAACGGAACTTACTATGTTCTAGCTTGTGCCCATTGCCCCTTGTTCTGTCGCTGGGAACCATTGAAAAGAGCTGGGCTCCGTCCTCCTTCAACCCACCCTTTAGATACTTGTAAACATTAATCAGGTCCCCCCTCAACCTTCTCTTCTCCAGGCTAAAGACTCCCAGCTCTTTCAGCCTTTCCTCATAAGGGAGGTGCTCCAGTCCCATAATCATCTTGGTTGCCCTACGCTGGACTCGCTCCAGTAGTTCCCTGTCCGTCTTGAACTGGGGAGCCCAAAACTGGACACAGTACTCCAGTTGTGGCCTCACCAGTGCAGAGTAGAGGGGGAGAATGACCTCCCTCGACCTACTGGCCACAGTCTTCCCTATGCAGCCCAGGATGCCATTGGCCTTCTTGGCGACAAGGGCACACTGCTGGCTCATGGATAATTTGCTGTCTACCAGGACCCCCAGGTCCTTCTCCTCAGAGCTGCTTCCCAGCATGTCCGCCCCTAACATATACTGGTGTTTGGCATTCTTCCTTCCCAGGTGCAGGACCCTACACTTGCTTTTGTTGAACCTCATTAGGTTCTTCTCTGCCCAGCTCTCCAGCCTGTACAGGTCACGCTGGATGGCAGCACGGCCCTCTGGAGTGTCGGCCACCCCTCCCAGCGTGGTATCATCAGCAAACTTGCTGAGGATACACTCTGTCCCCTCATCTAGGTCATTAATGAATATATTGAACAAAATTGGTCCAAGTATTGACCCCTGGGGGACACCACTGGTTACAGGCCTCCAACTGGACTCTGTGCCGCTGATCACAACCCTCTGAGTTCTGTCACTCAGCCAGCTCTCGATCCACCTCACTGTCACCTCGTCTAGCCCATACTTCCTCAGCTTCCTAATGAGGATGTTATGGGAGACAGTGAATTTCATGACAGAATAATCTGTCCCAGTGTTCTTTTTCATAGTCAAGAAACATAGGAATTAAAAACAAAGAAAAAAAGTATTACTTGCTGTTACAGAGACGTGATGAAGTGTAAGTAACAGCTTAAATAGTAACAGCGGGCCTCCCTCTGGGCTCCATGTCACCAAGGGTCCTTTTTCTCTTCTGAATATTCCAGTCTTTCTGGTTCATCTTTTCTAAGCTTTCTTTTTCACATCAGTGCTTTTGTTTGAACTGTCTGCTTCAAAGCACATTTTCCCATGGTCTCCCACCTCCATAGAATTATAGAATGGATTAAGTTGGAAGGGACCTTAAAGATTATCTAGTTCGAATCCCCCCCCACCATGGGAAGGGACACCTCCCACTAGACCAGGTTGCTCAAAGCCCCGTCCAACCTGGCCTTGAACACTTCCAGGGATGGGGCAGCCACAGCTTCTCTGGGCAACCTGTTCCAATGCCTCACCACCCTCAGAGTGAAAAATGTATTCATGATATCTAATTTAAATCTAGCCTTTTCCAGTTTGAAGCCATTACCCCCCACCCTATCACTACACGCCCTTGTAAAAAGTCCCTCTCCAGCTTTCTTGTAGGCCCCCTTCAGATAGTGGAAGCCAGGTATAAGGTCTCCCTTGAGCCTTCTCTTCCAGGCTGAACAACCCCAACTATCTCAGCTGTCTTCATGGGAGAGGTGCTTCAGCCCTCTGGTCATCTTCAAGGCCCTTTTCTGAACCCGTTCCAACATGTCCATGTCCCTCTTGTGCTGAAAACTCCAAAGCTGGATGCAGTATACTGCATGGAGTCTTACCAGAGCACAGTAGAGTGGAAGAATTACCTCTTGATGAGGTCTGCAGCCCAGGATGCGTGTGGCTTTCTGGGCTGCAAACACACATTGCCAGCTTATGTTGAGCTTCTCATCCACCAACACCCCCAAGTCCTACTTGGCAGGGCTTCTCTCAATCCATTCTCTGCCCAGCCTGTATTTGTGCTTGGGATCACTGCAACCAGGTGCAGGGCCTTGCATTTGGTCTTGTTGACGGCTTGGGCCCACCATGTGTTCCTTTGTTATTCTTTATCATTCTTATTAGTAAATCTTTGTCTCCATTCTCCTTGTTACAGCTTTGCCATCAGTCTTTTCCTGCCATTTCTTCTGTATTTCTTCTTCTATCATTCTACCATCTTCTTTTCTTCTTTTTTTTTTTTTTCTTTTTTTCTTTCCCCCTTACATCCCAGTTAAGGACACTCTTATTAAACTGGATGTGAAAGGCAGAGGGAGTTGCTCTGGTCCTCTGAGAACTCTAACTCTTTGGAGAGTAGAAGTCTTTTTTTTGTCATTTTATTTCGGAAGTTTCTTGTACATATCACAGTAGATACTAAATCACTTCCATTCTCTCCTGAAAAGTGGCTAGCCAGGGAGTAGATCTTGCTACTGACACCATACAAGAAAACAGAATGACATCTATTGTGAGAGAAAATGACCCTCAATGTAAGAGGATCTTACTTTCATTCAAAATAACGGGATACACATCCATTTACTTGAAAAATCATTTTAACTCAAATCTGTAAACACATGTTCCCTTATAACAATGGGAGGCATTCATTCTAATCCTCCAAGGAGATCGAATGTTATGGGTTACTTGTATTACTGGTGTTTCAATGCAATATGTGTCAGAAAAGGTTACTTTTTCATTTCATATTGTCCTCCATAGTATGTCATGCTTCATCACATAACGTGCTGTCAACAGACATAGTAACAAAAGACAAGCTGATGTGGTGTGACAAGATGGGGAGAGGTCACTTTGATGCTACATGATGTAGTTTTCCAGAATGTGTCAGCAATGCCATAGTCTTAATATTTTTAAGCTTTCTGCTTTCATAAAATTTTATGTAGTTGAGCCACCTCTTTACCCTCATATTTTGGTTGTATATTGTGTACCATTTGGCATTATTCTTCTGAGATGCCTAAGGTATTTAAGCTTCTCATATATAAAGATCAAGGTGCAAAAGCCCCTCTAGTCGTTTGAGACCCCCTCATGAATCTTTAAATACTGGATACAGCAGACATTTCAGAATCGGCCTTGTTTCAGCAATATCTTGTATGGCTTCTTGTAAATATATGGAGAATTTCCATTAGTCATATTTGTTGATCTTCAGCTTTTTTAGTCCCATCATCTACCCAAGAAGTAAAACTGCATTAATCTTATAATCTGTCTATAGGCACTTGAATCATGGCTCTGTTTTTTTGAAGATGGGACTAATAAATTCCCTTCATTTTCTTATTACCTTGCAGTTCTTCATTATATGTACCGTGTGTTCTGTACTTATAGTGTTTCCATAAAAAGGGGATAAGTTATTTGTTTGTGAAAGCTGAGCGTATATGAATTTAGGGAGTTAAAATACTGAAAGAAGTCACGTTTCTTTAAAGGGGGAATAGCTATTAGGCAGTGGTTCAATTATGCATCTAAATTCAGTGGAAGTCTGATTGTTCTTCTGTTCCATGGAAATTGGCATGAGATAGCTAGATACTTTCAAATTTTTCTTTTAATTCGTTTGTAGTTACTGCTCTCCATTCATGCTGCTAGAAAGGTATTTGAAAGAAATGAAGGTACATAAAATCAAGAACAACCACTCAAGTCTACAGCCAAGGAAAAACATCTGTTTACAGCTGTGTGGTCATTGCAAGAATGGGTTAATTCTGGGCTAGTTTTTCTCCTTCTAGTTACAATCTACACCAAGTGAATAGATGAATTTTTCCCATCTTCATTTCTCATTACAAGGTTTGTCATGAAAAGTGAGTTATCACGGGATTTTATTGCCTGATACATTTGGTGAATTATGACAGTGTGCAGAGGACTTTTAACCTCTTTCAATATTGTGTGTCTTGAATGACTGACTGTTCTTGGGCATGGAAGGTGGTACTCGGGAATTTAGTGCATTATTTCATTGCATACAAAGTCAAAGATGACTCTTTTCAACAGAGCAAGGAACAAAGTTTTATCCCATTTAACTGCACATCATGATGAGGCAATGTTATCCCTGTGCAGCAATCTTGCAAAATTAAAGGAAAAAGAAACTAATGCTGCAAACTGTGGTTGCAGAATTGCTTAACCTAGTTAAAACATTTGACCTGTAAAAGCAACTGCTTTTACCTTGCCTGAGTTCTGACCTCCAGGATGTTGTTTCTCTGTGATGCATTTTGTCCTCCATGTTGAAAATGTTAACAAGAACAAGGGGTATTATTCCTGGGGAGAAACATTGTCATTTGATGATTTTCTGATAAGGTCGTATGTCAAAAGGACCATCACCCTCTACTTTTCTGCTATTACCAGGATACTTTCCAGAACATCATCCAATTACAATAACTATGAAGGAGGGACAGGAGAAAGCTGCCAAAGCAGAAAGCTTCCCCTATCATTCATCTGCAGCTAGGCTTATTATATTTAATATGTGTGGAGTGCAGAAGGAGGAACTGATTTTACTTTATAGGTGTTCAAGGAGCACACATTTCCTTATGTCACACACTACAGATATTGCCACATTACAGATAATCCCTTCTCTATGATACTACCCAGGATGATAATAATGGCCATTACATTAAGTCTCTCAACTTAATATACAAATAAGTCATAAATATATACTACATGTTGCTAATAGTCAAGTTACAGGACAGAAGGGAGCGTTACAGTCCCAATATAAATGAAGACACTATGAAGTTGCAGAGTCATGGAAGCACAATGGAAACACAACACACCAGCCAGTACTAACAGAGGACATCAAAGCCACATTAGCTCCTTAGTAAACCCACATCTGGAAGTTTACTACTTATCTATAATTTACCAATGTTTGGAGGATGGTAAGTAACATCATCTTAACCTGGCTTTGCAAGTCCACATGAAACACATGCATAACCTCCTTGTACCTGTAAGGAACTGCAAGGGATCTAAGCTGCTACTTGAACATAACACACACATATGAAGTACAGGCTGAAGTAAATATATAGTGGAATATATATAGAATACATATATATACATACATATATGAATATATAATATAATTTTAATTAATAAATATAGTGGAGGCTATGCTCCAATTAAATACCAAGAAATGAACAGGGGATTTCAGTTCTGGAAGCAAGAATTTTCACAGCGAGGGATAAAGAACACAGCTATATCAGGAAAGAACAGATCCCATGGTCTGTTCTCTGTCTCTGAGGCCAAAAGTTATAGTTCATGCAAATTTGTTTCTCTTAGTGAAGAATGTTTTTTCTGAAGAATGGACAGGTCCTCTCCATCAGCAGAACTGAGCTAATCCATTGCAGAAAACTTGCAGGCACTAGAAGGAATGTTTACCTTTGGGATGAGTAGAAAATAAAGTGGAATATTTTCTTACAGAATTGCAGATCCTTTCACGAGCTGCTTAGAGGACATCAAATGTGTATGTTGCTCTCACACAAACCTTTGTCAGTTTTTAACTGAAGAGAGGAAATTAAATAAATAAGCTATCAGAAGCAGTTCATGGGAGCAGTACCATTGGCTTTGCAGGACTAAGTTCTGTTTTACTGAGCAAAAGTTGCAGAACTGAAGTCCATAAAGTGTGGTCAATCAGTTTCACAAATATGATTGTTCCAAGCAGAACCACCAATAACTAGTCATGCAGCCCTATGCAAGAAAGCAGATTGTAATCTCTTTAATCAATCCCAAACAAGGGAATAGCACAGGGAGAAACTAATGTGTTTTAATCAAAGGCCACAATCATCTAAACCTCATGTTATAAATATGCTATCAGTCACGAACAGTACTGGCTGACAATTGTGTAATGTGTGGAGGTACAAACAAATCATGCGTAAAGGCTACTAACATATTTATCATGGAATGAGGTCTAACACCAGATTTATGTCCGGCCAAAACATTATTCCTTACAATACAATCCATTAGCTGTACATAAACATGTTCAAGCAATTTAGATAATGTGGGTAATGGTGTAACAGACCATATAACTACCCCAAAGTAAAATGATTCAGAGACTGGTGTCACTCTGAGCTTCACCTCCAGATGTAAACTGACTATTCATAATTGCAAATTAATTATGGGAAAGAAAAAGGATAGGGGGGACAGCAATCAAAAGGTGTTGTCATATTCTGAAATCCAGATTCATCCATTCTGACAAAACAATCTTAAAAAATCCTTTTGCTTAGTGAAAAATGTGTAGAGAAAGATGGGAAGAAGGTGGTAACTTTATTTTGCTTTGTTTGTGTTGTAAAATTGTAACTCTTACCCCATAGCACTTATTCAGACAACTAATCTTGATGAAGTTCTTGGAACCACACTGGTGGGTCAGCGCTCACCAACTTGAACAAAGAATATGTTATTAGTATCTCTAAAAATCAGAGTAATATACTCATATAATCATAGTTCTTTTACGTGAATCCGTTTTGATTCTATTTTTCATTCTGACCGACCACACACTTAGGAATGGATCCTTGGCCAGGATCATAAGCAATATAAAAATTTGTGGGCTGTCTGAAGAAACCATGTCCCAGGGATAATTTTCATCAACATTCTTTGACTGCAGGAGGAGGAGTGTATACGTGTGAAGCTGCAGTAAATGTGTCTTATATTATGTAGCTGACTGACTGCTGTCTCTCAGTGAATGTAAATCAGACTGCAAAAATTACAAATCAGGAACATTTTCTGAAGTATGAAGTACAACTCTGAAGGAATACTTATGACTGATTTTCTAGCAGTGATCAGGGAATAACACTAAATTATTTTCTGCAGTTAGGTCTTCATCAAGGGCCAGATTCAAGATTGCTTGGATTCAATAAAAGAGTTTCTTCCTCCCCTTCATCAGATATTTCGTTTCACACTGGTTTAGGCCACTGAAATTGTCTGTCTGCCATCAACAGGAGTTTAAGCATCTCAAAAAGAAAAAGCTCTCAGGCTTAGGGCTGGCTTCTCTCTTTTCTGTTGTCCTGGCTAAGAAACAATGTTTTGATTTGATTCTGATCTCCAACGGCGAAGTAGAGCATGTTTATTTTCACATGCACCATGCAAGTTTTGTAGGGATTCTTCAGGAATGTTGGCAATTCATATACCAACACAATGGAATTGCATTGAATCTAATCATTAAGTAGCCATGTTGTAACCAGATCATTTCAGTCAGTTATGCATGAAGGATTTAAAAAAGAATGGTGATGTATTGTATTGTGGAAACTGCACCAACCCCAAACTCTGAAGAATCCTCATTTGTATATTGGCTTTCCAAAGTGAAAAAGTAATATAATTTCCCCCACTTCTTGGACAATTGTATGCCAGACTGTAATGTTTATTGATCACCATTCTTTTATCACCTTCCATTGACCATTTGTGTCCGTAGTTATGCATAAGGACTATTGATTGGGTAGTAATTACCCTCTAATGGAGGTCAGCTAAGGTCACTGGTAAAAACTTGCCCTTCTTGATTTTTGTTAATTTAGTTTATTGGGATTTTGTTTTTCTCATTTTCAGTTTTGTAATCAATTTCCTTTTTCTGTGCCTTTTTACATGCCATGCAATATTTAAGTTGTTTACACACTGCAAAGAACCTTCAGCTTTATCAGTTGTCTAAGGAATATTTATTTCTGCTGTTACTATATACTAGTCTTGAAAAACATGATATACATTTTTCTGGTTAAAATCTAAAGTGGAAATAATTAGTGTAAAAAATGCAACATACTCAGAAAGATTGTTTTTATTTGTTTCCCTTTGGGACACTGGTGGGCTGTAACACAGATTGCATCTCCTCTTCTGAATGCATAATGAATTTACCTTCACATAGAAGCTACTGGAGTGTGAGTAGGGTGGAAGTATGTTTGAAAACATGGGTTAGAACTTTAATTCTTGTGTTATAATCACAATGACTGAGACAGCACAGGGAGTGGGTGTATTAATTTACTGCTGGAGTGTGGGTCCACAATGAATCATTGCACTCTGCAAGCAAATAATTAGAGATGAACCTGTGAGATGGGGCTATTGTTTGTTACACTTGTCTGCTATGTCTGAAATTGAATCTTGAGCTCTTCCAGGAAGAGGTTATAACTTCCAATTCACTTTCACAGAACCTAACACATCAGGGTTCTGATCCTCACTGAGTTTGTGTTTGAACAGACACAAAAGTTATGATAAATGGTTATATAGTTTATTCAGTCATCAAATTACAACTAATGTGGGTTACATTCAAGAAGACAAAAGCAGGCAGACAAAAGCAGACTAATCGGCTAGTATTTTGCTTTTTTTATAGGCTTCTGTGTTTAAGCTGATTTTCATGCCCGCACATACAAAAGACATTTGCATTTCATGGCACACGCATATCTGAAACATCATCCAAAACTGTTTCAATCCCACTAAACTGTGCTTTTTTGCATAAAATAAATAGTTTTTTTCTTCTTTGGATTCTCTTTTATCTAACTCTATGCTATGAATATGTTGACATAATTTCTGAAGCAAATGGGATTCTAATTGTCTCCTTCTCCAGGCAGTTCATAGCCACAATATTAGTGGCTTAATGAGTGACTAAGCAGTTAGGACAGGTTTGTAGGAACTTTGAATCCACCTATGTAAATTAGGAAGCACACTTCTAAAAGATCCATTGTAAAAGATAGCTGCATGCCACATAGAGGAAAACGAAGAATATAATTTTGTTAGTAAGATTACTTTGACCTAGAATGCCATTAGTGATGCCAAGTCAAAAAGCTTGCAGAAAATATGATGAAACATGTTAGAGATTTGAGTCTTTGCTAAGTGTAAAACAAGTTTCAGAAAATGCTTAATTTATTTCAGGCTTTACAGACTTCACAACTACTGGCCATACTGCTTCTTCTTTGGAAGTCTGAAATTCCCCATGGCTGTTGTTCACACTGACCTTTACATTGGCTCATTGTCCATACTTGACATGGGTCAGGCAGACAAAAGCTGCTTTCTTCCTGTCAGTCAAAATGAGTTCTTCCTAATTTGTCCTTTAAGACCATGTCACGCCTTTTGTGAATCTTTGGACATGACAAATCATACGAGAATGTGTTTCTTGAGGAAGGCCAAAATGTCATATTCTCTTATAAAAGCTGTGAAAATCACTTAAGGTATTTAGTGCTGCTACTGTGTACAAAACAAAGCAAAAGAAATTGTGATGCATTAGAGTTTCATATAGCTCAATTATTCTAGCCCTAAGATTAAACAGTACCATTTGATTTGCCATATGATTTGCTTATCTTAAGATAGTTTTGCCATGAAACACCTATGGATAAGGAGCCACTTTCCTTGTCCCCTGGCAGGGTAGCTATAGAGCCACACACAGACAGACAATTTTAGCTGGTAAAGAACAACCAAACTTCCCTTCAAAGAGCACACTAACTTGAAATTTTGCCCACATTTTCCAGAGCAGAGCTGAAGTTAGCCTTGCTATTTCAAAGAAAAAACAGAATTAGCGTATGCCTCTTCATTAGCTGTCTGAATATGTCTTGTCGGGACTGTTACCTAACAGTCCCCTGTGAAAACAAACCGAACATGCCTAAGGGATACTTGCCTGCAAAGTAAATGATTTCTAGTGTTAAATACATGGGTCAGAGGTAACACATCATTCAGTGTGGTGTGATAGTATCAGTCTTCTTACATTTTGCCCAATAGTCAGAAGTTGCTACTTAAGTTTCGTTTCAGGACTTGATGAGCTCTAATGAATGTAAAAATATTACTCCTCAAATGAAAAAAAAAAAAAAAGAAAATCAAAAACTTTAGAAACTTAGGTAAAAAAAGGCAGAAAGGGGGCAAAGATGAATAAGCACATGCTAACAGAGCTACTTGAGAGAAGAAAGTGTCTTCTATAAAATAAAACAGATTTTATTGCACTGAAAATGTCTTCTAGTTATCACGCTTATATATGATGTCAGCTGACATCCTGGCTGTAACAATTTTTGAAAGCAGCTGAGAATCAGCCAATGTGGCTGAGGTCAGCAGTTAGTAACTTCTCTCAGTATTAGGACTGAGCTACAAAGTGGAATGTGTCTCAGTTTTCTAAGTGGTTTTGAAAAAATCAGCCTATGATGTGGCCAACTCTTTGGACATTTGCAAAATACAGTTTCACTGCATTGTCTTTCTTTAGTTAAATTACCTTACACTTCTGTCATATTGAGAAAGCAAGTTTAAAATGCTCAAGGTTGGGTTCATTCCACTAAACTTAAGAAGGTTAAAATAAATTTCTAAACAGATTTGTTGCTTGCAGACCCTTTATCTAATAAATAGAGATAAACACATTCAGAGAGCAATCCAACCATTCCAAAAGTAGAAATTCGAGGCAGGTGGTGCTCATGGCCCAGGGTTACCTATCTCTTCTCTTGAGTATAAAAGGAAGATAGAGAATGAGTCAAGAACTGGTTCCTAACATCCTGGTGGCTGGACTTAAGAGACATTATTGAATTTGTGATGTGTTTTTAAAATATTCACCCCCTTTCACCTTTTTTTTCTCAGATAAACTGATTCAGACAGCCTTTCATGTTGTCTTTTATTGCAGATGTGAAATGGAGCCTTTTTCCTTTTAGGATTTTCTATCAGACTATCATGATCACACTTCCAAAACTCTAGATTTTACTTAGTAATTATATCTATTCAGTCTTAACTGTGAGTTTCATATAGTTAAGTGCTAAAGAGTCTGATAACTCTGATTTGGCCAAAACTGCCATTGATTTCAAGCACTTTCAAAAATGAAGCATCAGACCCTATACTGGGTCCACTAAGTTCTGCTCAGATGAAAGACATATTGCATTTTGCCTGGTCTCTCCCTATAATTCTTTTTCTAGTTGCGTTTACTGACGGAATAAGGACAGCTAGAGGACTCTTACCTGACCAGCTCATTCAGCGATATTAAGTGAACTTTGTTTTATGTTCAGACAGTTTAGCAATGATGCCTTTTATATGACTAATTTATGTCAAACGTGTCAGGAGTGTTTTTTCAGATGTACTGCATCCAGTATGTCATCAGCTAGCAGCCGTTCAATACACAGCTGCATACCTAAGTGAGCAAAGTATTAAACATATCTGTCAAGCCTGAGGCATTCCTGCTAAGAAAATACACTAGAAGCAAAGGCATTGCAGCACCCCCATGTACAATGTGGAGTTTCCTGAGAACTTGCTGAAATTTCCTGTCTTTCAGCATCACTATTGTAATTTTAATTTTATGGTACAATAACTTATAACTTACAATTTTTCTCCCATTCAGGTAGGGAGGACACAAAATCTAGTGAGAATTTGTAACGTATCATGAAAAAAGCTTGTGCCCATTTGTAAGACAACTGTCATACAGCATTTATAATGCCATGATCATTGTGATGAAGTCCAGTGCTGTATGCTAATAAGGTGTTATGTCTCAGTTATAAATAACTTTACTTGGACCATGGCTTTTTTTTTTAGCTATGGTTAATATTTGCAAGAACACTGAAGTAACCTAAATGTTTAAGCACCATTTGTAAAAAAATATCATACAGCAAGATTCAGGCTCCTAGCTGAGAGGTTTTTTCAAAGGATAGTAGGTATTTAAAAGTATCTAAAAATGCATAAGCACGCTTAAAGATATTTTTTTTTTTAAATATCTGATCAGGTTAGGTGCTTACTTCACACTGAGATGCCTATCTCTCCCTCATCCACAATGGAATGATCATTTCCCTAATACTCAAAGAACAGACACACGGGACGAAGAGGAGGTTTATTCCCTTTGAGCTATTCCAATACCTTCATAAAACACTAGAGGACTTTATTGTCAGTGTAGCCCTAGGTACCAAAATGTGTAATAAAATCATGCTATTGAAAACAGCCTGAGGAATACTAGGTCAGTTTGTAGTGCAATGCCTCTGAGACTTTCCTGACGTCTGAAGTACCACATCATTCTCCAAAATGGTCTGCTCTTCTAGCTACTTCTCTATTGAACCCAAATTGGGTAACATCAATACTGGCTTCAAATTATGCTTTTGCTACTTTTCTCTTTGGGGCATTGTATTCAATAAATATACCATTAAAATAAGCTACTCTTCAAAACTGAATAAAATATTTCTCTTCTGTATGGCTTCGGCTGTTGCAATATTGAACAGAACACATGAATGTACATTATGTATTTTGCACTGTCACGACTCCTCAAGGTTGGAAAGGTTTTAGATGCAAAAGGAATAAAATAAGATGGGCTTTATCATGTGTTTGTAAGCCATGATAGGTATTATTGATCCTAATTACCCACCTCAGATACAGACACTAAATTAGAAACCTGATATTCTGAAACTGGTAATTTTTCAGCTTTGACAGTTTATCCGGGAAGAAGAAATCCTTTTGGGGAGAAGAATTACAACTCCCTTTTTAAGCAGTTTCCATATCATATTAAGCATTTTCTTTAATTTGCCACAGAAGAAAGTGTCACTAACGAATCTAAAAAAAATAAGAGCAGTTCAAAAATTTCTATGTACTTTTCTTTCACTATGCATCAATTTTTCTAAATCCCATGAAAGGTTAGTCTTGTTTCCTTTCCTTTAGGAGATGGCATCAAGGTAGTTAAACTGTTAAGAAAACATATTTTTTTTTCTTCAATTCTGGAAATCGTTTCACAGTAGGAAAAAGGGAGAATGCCTTTTTGAATATTTTGGCACAATTCTTCATCTAGCATTGAAAACTTTGCATCCTTTCTGTATATTTTCTACCAAGTTCCACAAGATTGTTACTTAGGCAGATAGGTATTTAAAATTAGTATCCATAGACAGAGTATTTGGCCAAGAAACATTTAATAGAGAAGATACAGCAAAGCTTGAAAACCAGTCAGAGTATTTTACTGGTCCTACAGTTTCAGTTCTAGGAATGTCAATCTGGCTGCTTTCAGCAATAACACTTAAAGAAAATACAAACTAAGAAAATTAGTATGATCCCTTAAGCCCAAACTTTGATTAGAAATACAGTTATCTCCCACACTTTCCCTATTCCTGTAAAAAAATATTTGGAGAAAATAAAAAGGAGGGGAAAAGAACCTGGGTGAAAAACACCGAAAAGTTTTGGAAAAAAAAAAAAAAGTATTTTCACTTCTAAGTCACATATAATACTTGTTTGATAGTAAAGGATACTTCGCGTTTCCAGCCTTGTTGGAAGAGACTGATGGGGCTACTTCTCCCATCATGACATTCACTGAGAAATAGTAGGATTTTTTTTTATGTCTCTATAGAATAAAGAAAGTAGAGCTCACTTATTTCTTTCCCAGATAGCAAAAAGACTCATACGAGGAATAGGCTGGAAACATGTTTCAAAGTAGTCTATGACATCGCTATTCAGCGTAGAAAACTTGAGTTGTTAAGTGCCTAAGTAGGAAGCGTAAAGCAATTTAATGTTGTTGTAGATGAGCAGCAAATTGCAACCCCTGAAAGCAAAGAGGAAATAAGAAAGATGTTATGATTTAGATGTGTTATGGTACTTCCTAGGGCTTCTACTGGCTAAATGCTACTCGTACATCAACCCTTGCTTTTGGGTGTATATGAAGTCAAAACAATAAGATACTGAAAGCAGAATTCATGGGGAGAAATCCGAGCCCCACTGAAATCAGTGAAAAGAGTCCCACAGGCTTAAATTGAACCTATGTTTCACACCTGGCATTTGCAGAGTGTGATGAGAAGTATCTCTTCCAAATATTTCATGGGCTTAAAACAGCACAAACAGCCTAGCAAAACAAGCGTGTACCTTATTCATAAAAATGACAACATTGTAATTATGTGATGCTCTTAAGGAATTTAAAAAAAAAATTCTCATGCAGCTTTCTCACGTATTAAAAAAAAATAAAAAAAAATTAGAATAGCGTTAGCAAGAGGGTAGCCTCAGAAAGTAATTTAATATGAATATCATTATTAAAATCCCACTGCTTCAAATGATTTTTTTTGGATTAATAAATCTGATGAGATATAAAATTATCTGATTTATAACGGTGTATTGGTAGATCTGAAATGTCAGTTATTATCTCCCTGCTTAATGCTTAAATTGTTATATAATTTTATGCAGCTTCTAGAAGAGGTTCAAAAGGAAGAGAAATAAGAATTTTCTGGCCACCATTTCAATTAGATTTCCAGACCAGAAAATAACATTCAAGGTTATGTTTTCTCTGATTAACATAATCTGAAATAAGATATCATAGTGCTAGTAACTGGCATGGTAAATAGTTTAACTTACAAAAGTCATTTCTTCTTTAATGGAAACCCAGGAATGGGATAAATCAGAAATAATTTGCAATACAAAGACTTTGTTTCAGCAGGAGTCTTTGTCATTGTGGTATATATTCTGTTAATAAATAAACTGAAAAGAATGTTTTGTGCATTAAAGAACACAAAGATACTAATCTTAAAGATTGTACATTAAGCAAAAATGCTTGGTGGATAATAACAAAATCTTGACCTGATGCTGGACAATGAGAACAAAATCACTGGCAGTGCATTTTTCTTGTTAGTGATGGATCATGGGGTTAGTAATTATTGGAGATGTAGTCCTCTTCATACTGCATGAAAATCAGGAGCCTGCCTCTTATTGCTAGAGATCCTTTGACACTGAGAATGAGCAGAAAAATCTCTTCTGTGCTGGTTAGTTCACAATTTACAAAAATTAATAACTGACTTTATCAGAGCCCTGAATTTATACTATTCTTGACATAACCCTTTCTTTTAGACCTCATTTCCTTTAGAGAAAATATTCTCATTCGGTACCTTTCCTGCTTTGCTCTAAAACATAACACACTGGGAAAACAGCCCTTGTGTAGAAAATGCATTCATTCCTAATGGAATTTCTGTGTGCAAATTTATTAGATCAGCAGAAAGGGATCCTACAAACCATGACTGTGTTCTCCTATACCAACACCACCGGGGTTTCTACATCCAGTTCAAGAGGAATAACACAGAACATATGTGGATTCTGTATCCCATAGTCCATGAATAGTCAGGGCATTCCCTGGTGGAAAACACCACGAAATGTGATTTTTAAAACCCTTCCCATCCACATATACACAAAGAAGCTAAGTTACCTTTAAGTAGGGATTTTAATTTTGAAGAAAAAGGAAAAGAAAAAGCACAATGCAGAGAACAATAGAACGAGCCTTAGGGCCTATTTCTGGAAGAAAAGTGCATACAAACTGCTATGGCAGTCAGCAAAATCAGCTGAGAAGCTAGCAGGAACTCGCATTTAGCTGAGAAGCCAGCATCTGGCAATGACTGATATAAAAAGCCTAGCTCTCACTTTACCTTGTGCCAGTTGCTTTTTTTGGTAACTGCATGATATTAGCACAGTTAGGAAAATGTAAATCTCAGTGTTGAATGTTACAAGCATCCTTCACTCCCTGTGCATCTCTAGAGTCAAACTACGTAGAAGCTTTTCTGTAGCTGTTAACACCAAGGATAATAGCTAATTTTGATCCTAATTCAGGCTCCATTTTAGATCACTGAGCCATCAGACAGACAACCCACTGGTTTGAAGTCCAGGCTCAACATCAAGTATTTAGTTGGAAACATTATGCTCATGTACAGTCCATTTTACATCTTCAATAATAACACTGGTGAAAAATTCTCTTCCAGTCACTTCTCCCGCTCATTTCACAGGCATGGCTGGAGCTATTTTTGTGCTATTTGTATCATGTCTTTTTATATGAATGTTCTGCTGGGGTGCAAGGTCACTGGGGGATGTTATCTCTTGCTTCCCAGAATATCGTTACTCTGTCTGCAGCAGGAACAGGGTGCCACATCTGAACCTCCAGGTCTCAGACTTGTTACATTTTCTCATATACTGAAAGTGTTCTGGTTTTTAGTTTACTTCACCACGGTTTGTAAAAAAATGTTTAAATTCTTTTTTGAATGTCTTGTATCCGAAAAAAAAGATAAATTTAGACAACAACAACAAAAAAACCAAAAACAAACAACAAACTCAAGACTTTCACGCCTTCATTCTCACATGTAACAATCTTCAAAATACCCAAGTCCTCTCCCTGCATAAGGATGCTGCTGCTGCTTACCAGAGAAAGAGCAGCTTTTAGAACTGCAAAGAAAAAGTGAAAAAAACCCACGTCATTCTTGGTATCCTAGGATTGGATCATTAGTAGTATATCAGGAAAATGCACAAGAAAACAGTTATCACTATGATTTCACCTAGTTTTTCAAGGCAGCAAAAGTTGTATTATTGGGATAAAGCATTTAGACTTTTCAACAGAGATTTAAAATGACTCCTAGCAAAATCAGAAGCAATATGAAATGGGTACTAATATTGCAATTGGACAACAGGCTCCTGTTAATCTTCCCTAAAAAGCAGATGAAACATAATTCCTCACATAAAGCTAATTCTGTGGTTTCCTGGTTCCTGTGGGCTATACTAGCAGATGGTATCAGCAGCATCCCTTCAGCTTTGGCTAAGAGTCAGCTTTTCATTTCAATTTGTCACTTTTTAATTTCAACCATGGGCACCATATACAGTAACTGCTCAAGTTAGTAAAATAATTATTGTAAAATACCATTTCTGGTGAAATTTAATGTCTACCTACTGAACAACAATTTGCACATAACATTTTTCTCTCCACAGCCAGATACAGAGGCAATTCAAATGAACTTTCTTCATAAGCTATCCAAGGCAGATCCATGTAGTGTGAGAGAGTGTTCATCCTTCCTGACATTTTGTGTCTGTTTTGCTGTGATACCTTTCAAGAGCCTTTCCATATTAGTCATGGGCCCATCTAGCAATGTAAATATCCTTAGATTCTCATCTGAGCACGGCACTGAGGAAGAAAAGTTTGGAGCTGGCATGCATCTCCTCATTAATAGAGATGATTCTCCAGGATATATAGAGACATGGTTTAGTCATGATTTTGGCATTGTTAGGTTGATGGTTGGACTTGATGATCTGAAAGGTCCCTTCCAAACTAGATGATTCTATGATTCTATGATATGTCTCCCTCCAACGTCTTAACATCCCACAGCCTGGGCCACCTTTTTCTTCAACCCCTGGGACCAATCTGCCTGTCCTCAAAGGCAGAAACCATACTTTGTCAATGGTGGTGGTGAACCTGTAGGGCACATTCTTTTTCCTAGCTTGCTCGCTGTTGAAGGAAGGCAATCAGGTAAGTTAAAATGAATGGAGTTAAATTTTCCTGAGCAGGTTGGTTTTCTTGGTACAAAATAAGGTTCACTGTCAGCAGCCACTCTCTGCTTTTTATGGGTGACAGGAGAGAGGATCAGACAAGCAGGGATGACAGAGGAGATGACCTTTCTTGGCTGTTGTCTGCAGAACAGTCATTCTCTGCTTCACCACAACTGGTAGGGATGTAGTGCTACAAGAAGACTGATTGTACACCAGTACAGGTACTGTTAAAATGAAGTCAAGTATTCTCAGTAAAAATTTAGAAGGTCTAGCTAAGAAAGTATTACTGATTTCTCTAACAAGAATGCAGAGACAGACAGGCAGAATTAAGATTGCATGGAAAATATAATACGATATATTTTAATTATTAAAAAAAGTGACCATATGAGAATAAGCTTTTTATTAGTAGTAATTTTTTACATAAGGATGTTCTCTGTGAAATTCTTTCTATTATATGCATAAAATCAAACATAATTGACAGTCGGAGACTGTTGGAAAGGGGATGGTAAACCTAGTGGGAAGCATGAATATAAGCTATAACTTAAGGATAAAAACTTGTACCTTTTAATTCGTTTTATTGATCTCATGTTGAGATCCTTAACTTTATTCTGCACTAATTTCATCCTGTCTCATTTTTTATTTTTATTTTTACTGATGGAATTATAATCTGTTATAATTATTTTTTTTACTTATTTTTATCTGCAAATAATGACTGTTGTTAACAAGTGAAAAGGTCCATTATGTAAATATCAAAGCCATACTTTGTTTGTTGTAGAGAGAAAAGGTTCATTTTAAATGACAAGGAAAATTCTGAATTTTTGGCTTTTACTATTTTTCATCAGGAGAGTAACAGCATATTAGTAAAATTCTGCCTCTAAGCTTATGATAAACATGATGCCATGCAAACCTTTTTATCCTGAAATTATGAAAAGTATATATTATCTCAGTCATTTTAAATTGCATTAAAGTATCCAGTGAGATTAAAATAACAGCGTTTTCCTTCCTAAAGTAACAGCATGAGTTTAGACTGTCTTTGAATACATTCCCTAGGGTCCTTCTTACAACCTTTTAGAAAATAGAAGACTGATGCTCAGAAAAAAAAAAATCCTACAACTTTCTTTTATTAATTTTAAAGTTCTTAGAAATGTAACTCTGCCTTTGTCTTGATGACATTCATCAAATATTTACCAAATGTGTCCTTCCACATCATCTTAGTATGTAACTGATGAAACATTAAAACGCTGTCAACAATGGTATATTTATAAGTTTGACTGCAAAATCATTACATTGCCTATAAATGTTACCATTGTGCACTAAACCATTCCTACGAAGGTAAAAAAAAAGGATAGAAAGGTCCCTCTGGTATTTCCTGGACAGGTATTCCGGGTTGTTGAATTAAAAGTTTGATTTCACAAGTTCCAGGTCTCCTGTTCACCTACTAAAGTATGGAGGTGATGCTGGGGAATACTGGATGGGAGGGTTGGTTGTGTTGTATAATTACTGACGCTTGGTTTAGCACTTTAATGATCAGGGCAGACAAAATTATCTCCTTAATATTAAGTCAAATATCACAATACTTAACCATCTCCTTAATATAAAGGAATATAATGAGTATCTCCTAAATACTAAGCAGTGTTTATCTGCTTTGCCTAAGCAGAACTATAGCTATTTTTTATGCACCCCTTAGGAGGATAAGGAAGGAGAACTGCTTAGGTCAGCAGAAGGACAGGTGATGGGTGGTTGCCAGCTGTGGCAATGGATGATCAGTTTAAAGCAGGGAGGTATATAAGAAAGGAAAGAGTTAATAAGTGATATGATGAAACTGAGGAAAAAGACTCTAATGCAAGAACAAAGTTCCTAGCAGTAAAGTCTATTAGTTTATGAAATTATCTGCTGTAGGAAATGATAGATATTCTATTTTTTTGACTCACTGCACACTAGATGGGATAAGGTATTCATAAACAGATAATAGTAGGAAAAAAATAATAAAATCCTGTCCTTACAAGCAGAAAGACAACAAAATAACCTTAACAAGGCTTTCCAATTTCGCAGTTTCCTTGGTGCTGTTTACATGACTTAGTAGCAGATACTGCAGAGCAGTCTGTCTGTCTGAGATTTTTAATAGGTTGTTTTAATAAGCCTTTCTTGTGATTTGTGTTTCTGATACGAACAGCAATTACCCAGACAAGTAATGAGACTCTAATGAACATGTCTTTCCCAGATTACTTTAGAAGTTCATCAGAGAAGCCTGATAGCATTGTAAAATCTAAAATCTGTGGGTTTTTTTTCCTGTCAAGACACACCTGATTGTTCTACTAAGTACTTTCTACATGAGAAATTGAAAGCTGAAAAACAAATATATATATAGGTCTGTGTGTATGTGTGTGAACATGAAATA
Organism: Larus michahellis; assembly: GCF_964199755.1. Lineage (NCBI taxonomy): Eukaryota > Metazoa > Chordata > Aves > Charadriiformes > Laridae > Larus > Larus michahellis. Next base: position 6,283,177 of record NC_133930.1, read on the forward strand.
TATGTTACCTCCATTTACCACTATAGAAAAAAAAACCCAAAATTGTTTCTGCCTACAGTGTGATCCAAATATGTACATCAATGTATTTGTTTCCACTATAGGTTTCATATCAAAGTGTATCTCCCCTGTGTACAGGAGGGAGTTTTCTTCAGCAGAAATAAAGGGAAAGTGAAGAGGGAGATATTCCTTCCAAGATGAAGGAACTCCTCTTTATTATGAAATTCATCAGACACAAGCCATAGGTGTATTTTTCTGGGATTATTTCTATCTGTTTGTTTTTTTTTTTTGGTTGTTTTTTTTTTGTCTGACCTCATATAGCCTTCAGGGCAGGGTGAAAAAACAGTAGCTTCACTTTGAATCCTTTGAATCCTGAACGTGCTTTTTACTTACATGGGCCTGGCGTGGTTTGGCTCACAAGGAATGTTCAGATGGAACCCCTACCCTAAACCTAGATATTTGAAACTAAATTTGAAAGGGATAGCAATTAATACTGACAGCAGGGCATGAATTTTTTTTAGTCTGGATAGTTTGGGAAGCAGCCTTATTCAAGAATTACTAATTTGACACTGAAATAGAAAGCTGTGGAAGATCTACCTGCAAAGAGGATCTGAGGGAACAGTATTCTGGAAAAGTATTACTTGATAGCAATGTGGTCAGAATTTGACATCATTTTAGTCACATGAGCTGCTCATATTAAATGATGTTCTGAACTCCAGGTGGATGCATTCCTGCTTTAGGAATCTGAATTTCATTTTTAGGCGTTAAAAGCTTTTAAGATGTTGATTGTTAATGGTGGCTACCTTTCTAATGCCAAAAAGGAAAAAAGAAAAAGAAAGTTTAAAACCCCAGGAATTTTTAGGGTTTTTTTTTTTTCAGATACTGTTAATTATCAGACAGATAATTACAGATTACTGTAAACAGTACAGAAAAACAGATACTGTTAATTATACTGACACTGCGCAGATAAAAATCACTGATACCTTGTCTCAAACAAGATACCATATAAAAAATATTAATTCTGTCAAGCTGCTTTGACTAAGGAGAAATATGAATAGCAACAGCACAAATTCCCTTTATCCCAGAGAGGGACCTGGGACCAGATTCCTAGCCCAAGGGCCCCAAACCTTTTCCTCCTAGAACTCAGTTTCTTTCCTGTGAGTTAGAAATTACACTTCTTGAATTCAAAGTATGTAATTGCTGAGATAAACAATTCAGGAACAAACCTTACCTTGCAAATTGATGGCTGCAGATTGCTGGTGTACAATGACAAATGATGACTCTGCTCAGAATGTGTTTGCAAGCAGAGAAATAGAGGAAGGACTGTGTGCATCAAACACTTAAATTGCATTGAATAATGTGACTGATTGTAGTCAATAGTAAGTAGAAAACATTAGAGAAAGGAGCCCATGATTTTACAGAGTGAAAAGAATGGGACAATGTAAGAGAAAGGAAGGCATGGAAGTATATGAGCAGAGAGAAAAAACTGAAGTGTTTACAGAAGAACAAAAAGAAACAACATAGGTGATGGAAGGACAGTGACAACTATTAATTTTAATGAGAAGTTACTTCGCCTGCATCTTCACTGAGTTAAAGTGGTGATCACTGGAATAGCATAGACCCAAGCTTCTGAGTCCAGTAGATGTAGCTTACTGGCAGCTTGTTGTGGTGCCAAGAAATCAAACCTTGCAACAAAAGGAAGCGCAAGTGCATGTTTGGGCTTGAAATTCACTCTTGGAACCAGATCATTCAAGTTCCCCTCCATCACCAAACATCTTCATCCATGAGTGTACAACCTCAAATGCCACTATAGTGCCAGACTGTGAAGGTGAACAGAAAATATAGAGGAAGGGAAATCATAAGAAAAAATATAGTTTTAACAGCTAAATATTTACCTCTTTGCATACAAGTTTTATTGGCCAAAATATATTTTGATCTTTGTTTTTTACAAAAGGGGGACATATACTTCTGTTTTGATTTATTCTATTTGACAACTAAATATACTTTTCAGAGAGTTCTAAAGATAGTTGACAGACTTTTAGTTATCTTTTTCTTCTATATCTAGCTTGTATAGTGCCAGGTACCTTGTAAGTACTTAAAAATATTAAACAATAGTAATTTTACAAAATAAGACTGGAAACAGTTCTTGTAATATCCTGACAGTTTTTCTTTGCTTCATGGAAACAAATGACTAGGAAAGTGGTGCTGCTAGTGAAGAGTGTTGCAGAGTGCTGAGCTAATGTAGATCCCTCATTTATGTAGAATAAAAGGTAACAAGAGATTTAGTGAGTGAACTCAAAAGTCATACATAAGAGAAAACAGGTTTCAGAATTGATCTGAGCAGGATAAATTGTGGCATTGCTCACAAAATGCACACAGAGAAACGGATTATCTAAGACAAAAGCAAAACCAAAGATATTCTTATTGAACGAAATTTCTGTGTTCACCTCAGTATTCTTCCACTCAATGACGACAATAAAAAGAACAGGAAAGCTTATGCAGTAGACCTCTGAAAATGTCAGTGTCTTGTGTACACTTAGTGCAGCATTTTCTTAATCTCATTTCTTCGCTTTCTGTTTCTTTCCTTCTGGTACAGCTTTGTGTAAATTCTCAAAGGAGTTGGCTATTTGTTTACTTAGTGTGTACAGTGGCCCAAACAGGGTGGAAAATTCAGACAAATTACGCAGCTGGACATCAGTGTTAGTTGTTTTGTTATACGTAATCAATAATCATAGCCATGTGAAAGCTTTGAAACAGAAACCTTTAAATTTTAGAAACGGGTGTTTCTGAGATAATCTTCTGTTATTTGGAGGTCACTAGGATTTCCCCTGAGATGTTGAACATATATTATTGAAAACCAAGATATGGGTCTTCAGGTCTTGTAACTTTCTGCGATTTGTGTATTGGAGTGACTGACATGTTTAACTCACTGTTTATATCTGAACCACTGTTTTATTTTATACAGGCAAATTAAACTGGATATATCAAAGCCATACATCCCCATAAACTCTGTAGAGATGAACCGAGATGCATGACACTTACTACTGCAGTAAATTAACAAGATTAATGGGAGATTTCTTCTTACCTTGTGAACCCAAAAAATCCATCTCTTTGTTCACACTAGATTAATTTTGCTTTTTGCAAGTGGCCCTTTCCTAATTTTACATTCTTCAAAGATTATGAATAATACCAGACTGTAAATTTCTGATGCAGCACTTTAGTGAGATGTCCTCTGGGATTTAGTTTCAAGTCTACCTTGAGACTTCAAGATCTATCTTCATCAAAATATGTACTGGTCTCTGGTTCTGCATATACTTATCCTTTGTCTTCAGATAGAAAACAGATTTACAGGGTGCAAAAAAAACCCCACAAAAATAAAACTCAGAACACGGGAACCACTGTAGTCCAGGATGCTTGAATCTTGTTGCCATGGTGGAAAAACGATTTGACTCTTTGTGTCCAGATACAACTGAAGCAAGCTGCTTTCAGTAGGAGTAAAGATAATATTATGCAGAAGTTTGTCCTTTGGCAAATTATCCTTGCAACAACTTACTACTTTTTGCATGTGGAATTTATTGTTCTAAATGGAGCAGTACAATGAGGTACTATGAAATATGTTCCTTTCTGTACAGGTGACTAATTTAATAAAAATAAATTTTATTGTCTTCATCGAATCATAGAATCACAGATACAATCTACTTGGGGCTCAGACGGACCTCTGGAGATCCTTAAGTCCAACATCCCTGTTCAAAGCAGAGTAAACTAGAGCAGGTTGCTCAGGATTGTGTCTGGTTTTGAATATCTCCATGGATGGAGACTCCACAACTACTCTGGACAACTTATCACTGTGTCTGATCACCCTCACAGTAAAGAAGTTTCCACCTATCCTTAGGTGGAATTGATTTATATTCAGGTAAATAAACAATAAGTTCACATGCAGGTAAAGGTGGAAGAAAGCTACTTTTTCTAGCTCCAGTAAAACTGCGAAGTACTTTTGTTATAAACTTCTATTCTAGTATGTTTTGATCTGGGTCAAGATTGTTACATATATTATATTAATTTCTTCCACTACTTAAATGGCCCCAGAAAAGTAATAGGTTTTTTACACAAATATGACAAGATTTATTCCTTTTTTCTTAGAAGACAGATGTTAGATAAAGCATATTGAGTGACTGTAATAAATTAAAAGGAAGGATTGGAACTGTAAAGGCAAAATCGTATGGTTAGGTAGCAATATGAATTTCTAGATTGAGTAGACATGAAAATATTAAAAATATTTACAGACCATAGAATACCCAAAATTGAACTTTAAAAAAGAAAAGCTTTTCTATTTTGTTCCCTTCCCTTCCCTTAATATAATGAAATATGTTCCAGAAATCTGACTGGAATTTCCCTTTTCAGATAATGATCTGATAAATTTATAGCCATTTATTTATGATCCAGAAGAAGACAAACATGCAAATACCTACTCTCAAAGTTTCCACCAATTTTATAAAAGAATTAAAGGCAGACTTTAGAGAGTGATTATTTTCACACAAAGGAAGGTACAGAAATTCAGCTGAAGCTTCTTTAAATCATCATCACTCATTCTTCAAAATCAATAGAAAACCACGAGTATATGCAATCTGATATTTGGGATTTATGACAGCAATTTGAAGGGTGAATAAGATATGGGTCCAAATTTCATAATATAATCTCATGACAGTAGCTATTTTCATGCATGTTGATAAAGGTATAAATGAAGATGAGCTTCAGCTTAGATTAGAATATTTTTCAGATAATTGGATTATGTGTAGTTACAGATGAAGTCATTGTGGCTTCCTCACCACTAAAGGAGAAGCCTAAGTCCTCCTAAGAGCAACTCAGATGTTAGTTGAATGGTTACCTGTTGTTAACTGTACAGGGATCAAAAGGTGATTATGGCATTTAGTTAGTTAACTGATTAATGTTCATGAACATCTTTGTCTTCAATGTGTATTCTGAACCGAGGATATTCTGAATTTTAGGTCCCTGGCTGAGATTTAAGCTAAATATTCCATATCTCAAAAGATCTCTGAGGAGCAATTTGTGGCCAAATCTAAGGCACACAACCTTCTCATATGTAAGACAAATATGGAATTTCAAATGTAAAATGAAGATGAGATCTTCAGAAAGACAGAGGAAAACAAAATAATGACACTGATTAAAATTAAAATACTTTAATACCAGCTTGAGGTGTCAGAAATTGGAGTTGTTTTTTTCTTTACCCACTAAGTATTTTTTACTTGCTATATTAAATTTCAGGTAATGAAAGCTACATGACATCTTACTTCCTAGCAAAGCTACAGCAATATTTTTGCTGTTTTTTTCTCTTTTCTTGAAGAAAACAGATAATATTTTCTTAGTTCAGTGTTATCCTACAGAGAAGAGAATTGGTATAATAACATTACACCCCAAACTGGTCCCAAGTCTATAATAAGATTCTAATTTTGTTGTTGCACTTTCAGGTCATAGAGCTTTTTTGTAAAAGTAAATTTTCAGGATCATCTTGTGCTTTGGGGAACTCAAGTTATCTTCCATCTGGTTTGAAAATTACCACTAAACAAGGTAGAAGAAAAGCTATTTTTTACATTGTACTTGGATACTATGGAACTAATCAAAGGATACAAACCACAATTTCCAACATTTCAGAAAGCCCCAAATTGCTTTCTATTTGGTTATTTTTTCACAAATTTATTTTTTCATTGGCTTGATTTCCAGTTTCTTTATCTTTCTCCCTCTCTCCTTCATCCAAAACAAAAGGAAATGCTTATGAAAATGTGTGTGTCTGTATGCATGCATGTTTGAAAAATGCCAGCAGATTGCATTTTTGTACTAAAGACGTTTGAAGAATTCTTAGAGAATATTGCAGTTTATATTCAAATGACCTGTTTAAGACTTCCAATACCTGAATCATTGTCCAGATAATCCAAAACAGAATCAAAATTTACATCTTTCTTGACATTCTTCATTTGTTTCATTTATTTTAATGGTTGTCTTCACTATTTCTCATTCTTTACCTAATAAAAATCCTTGTATAATTTGATTAGGTGCCCAGAATACAGTTCTCACTCTGGCTCACTGTGTGTCTTAGAGATAAACATGCTAAAATTCCTGTAATCTAGGGAGAAGCAAATCTGATGCAAAAACTGTGCAATTCCTGAGGGATTGGGTATGCATCACTTACCTAGTGGGAATGCACTGAGAAGGGAGGCAGTTTAGCAGCAGACAGAGCAGTCTGGGGTAGCTTCTGCATATTGAAACACTCAGGAATCTTTAGGTTACAAAGGTCCCCACTTTACCCAGCCCAATGCTGTCAACAGCCATCTTCTGACTCAACTTTAAGATGTCCTGACTCATCTTTAAGATCTCAAGTATCTTAAATGTCTTTTCAACTTAAATGATTCTATGATTCTATCTCTGCATAACTTTTCTTGGCTCTCTAGTACAAGATTTTAATGGCATTTGTGCCATTAGACTCATTCAACTTGAACTTGAGCTTTAAGCTGGTATTTGTCCACCCACATTCATTTTCATTCATAAAAATAAGCACCTTCTGATCACGGTATTACTGCGGCATATGTCTTCCTAGGATAAACCATCGAGGTGCCATATTTTCACAACATGTCATTTGTAAATTGCCTGACAGTTATTTCTCCCATTATTTATCTTGTTTTACTCCTCATAAAGTGGAAAAAAAAGGTTTCTTTTCCAGTTAACAAGGTCTAATAAGAAGATGTCTCTTGATAAATGACAGGATATGCATCAGGGTATATCTCACATTGTGAAACATTTTCCTGTAGTAAAAATGCAACAAATAATATTTCTATCAGCTTTATTGGATATTGGTTGCTACTACGATTGCTCAGACTCATATGTTAAATGGATCTTTTAGAGCAGCCACCAAATCCAGTATAGCTGTAAGATACACATCCCTAAGCCTTCAGCACCTGTTTTTATATGGGAGTGCAAAGATAAGAGAGAAATATTGCAAGAAGGCTATATCAAGCAGGTGAAACAGCTGATACAGTGTGCCAGAGGAGTGAGGAAAAATAGCGTAGACTTATGGCAAGGATGTGCTTTCCAATTGCAAATACCATGAACAAAAACTTCATGGGTAGAAACAAAATCCATGGTGGTGTCTACAGTTAAGTCCACAAAAGTGACTACCTTCCTGCTTTTATCTAGAGTAAATGAGTAATAATAATAACAGTGATAGTAACAGTCATAATAGCAACAATCATACCCGTACTAGGTCTCCTGAATGGGAGACACTCCTGGGAACTGCTCAGAGACCTCTGCCTGCAGTAATAAGTGAGTTTGCACAGTGCCACGTACCATCTCAGTGTCTGTAGCTCTCCTTTGTCCTCTCTCCCCTGACAGCAGTCCTGAGCAACAAGCACAGGAACACACTAAAGAAAATCCACCCAGATACCTGCCACAGGAATCTGAGGTGTTCCACAACGCACATCGCACTTGGGCAGTAATTCGTCCTGTTTGTAGTGAGATAATTGAGGCTGGGAGGCAGCCTGTCTGTCAGCCACTTCGCAGTCAGGGAAGACATCTACAGAGAGTGGTTTAGTACTGTCTCTACTAATTACACTAAGATCCTAGAGTGAGGAGGTCCATACCATATGTATCTCCGATCAGAGCCGGGTTTGTGTGACAATACTTTGTTAGGCACAGTTTATATCATAATGTTAGGCACAGTTTATATCATAATGACACAGGGATCTATTCTGACATTTATGGTTAGGGCCAAGGAGTGGGCTCAAGCACTGATCCATAGTCATTTGTGCTGCTTAATAGTTAGCATGCTTGCTTTGAAATACTGATGCAGCTTCCAGTATGATGTCCACAGGTGATTTGGAGGGAGATAAAGTCACAGGCTATTTTTGCTAGGCAATATAGGCAAGGGGACACTTCTTTGGGGTACAAAGAAAGTTTAGCTATATAAACTGACGATTAGTGGATGGTGTCTACTCCATTTTATTTTATTTATTGGGATAGATTTAGACTGCATAGGTAATTTCTTAAAAAAAACCCTTACCTAAAAGGCACTCTCCATAAGTCAATAAATGGTCAGTACAGTTTGTTCACTGTCTCGGGGGCTGCCTGACATTGTTTGTCTCTGTATGTAGCTTTTGTGGTCATGCATTAACAATAAAAATTTGCCAGGCTTGTCATCTGTAAGTTTTTGATAATGGGAATACTCTCCAGTAGAAGCCATTTAATGAAGTCATCACCACTCACTCATTAATCAGCCTTAGAGAGGATGTGTTGACAGGTAGTTTACAAAAGAAGAGTTACTCTAAGGATGTTTGCTGGGAAAAAGTGACTGTTTTCCAGCTGGTTTTCCACACCAATAAGGTATGGCACAATTTGAGGAGGAGAATAAAGGCAGGAAAGCCCCAGTGTACACATCAAGAGCAAGATGTGTATTGCATATTATGTAGAAAAAATAATAAAAACCACACCCAACCTACATTTTAATGCACCCAACCTGTCTAATATGGGGTTTCCAGGTCCTCTTCTGATAGGAGCTGTCTACTAATGTGGAGAAGATACTGGCCTTGGCGAGGAAGGAGAGTCAATCACCACATCTCTTTCTGTGCCGTCCTCATTTGTGCTTGAGAGACACAGAAGGAATATGTCCAAGACTGGCCAACGCTGCAGCTCTCAGAGCAAAATCAGATGTACCCACTAGAAAAAATCCAAAACGCTGTACACCAGCACAGTGATTGAGCAAGAGAGATCTTGATCTCAGTCACCAGTGTTTATAGAACACATTCATAAACTAATTTGAAGCAAAAGGGAAGCAAGAGAGGCAATACACAAAGCAACTTTTTATTCTCAGCCCTCTTATACCTGTTCTGTGAGTTAGGCAAGACATTTTATCTCTTTGTGTCTTTTTCTAGCTCACTTCTCTTTTCTTTGGCCTCTGTGGACTGACTCCACTGACCTCTAGGCTCTGTCTGATTATGGAGTATGAAATCTAGCCCAACACTGGCTACAGTCCCTAGATAGTGCTGCAATAAAAAATCTACCCATTTTCACAACATGTTTTGCTATAGAATCAAGTTGTCTTCAGTCCAGTCATCCAGTACTACTATGTCCCCATTCCCTGTTTTTTGACTGCTAAACCAATTTCTGCATCACGCTGCTATTGAACCAAAATCAGTAAAAAAAAAAATTTATTTTTTTTTTTTTCATTTCATAAAATATACATCATCCCAGGGATGAGGCCTTCAGGACACACATTTCTATGAGAGACTTAAAGAGATCAGTCTGTTTGCCTTATTAAAAAGAAGGCTGAGAGGTGACTTGATCGCAGAGTTTAAATACCCCAGAGGGAAGAGAGATGGGGGCAAAATCCACACTAGTGTTTACTGTAGCCAGCACAGAAACAAGCAGCGATGGCTGGCAGCTAAATCCAATTACAGTTAAAGCCCATTTATATTTGAAAGGAGGCTCAGCATTTTCAGCAGTGCTGCACGACTGCAGCAGGCCACACAGAAGCTTCTCCATCTCTTGTCTCCTTCCTGACGAGGTTGGATACTTTCTTTTGCAGATGATTTTTAACACAAGGTACTGAGACAAGTGAAACTCTATAGCCTGGGTTACTCTGGAGGAGATCTAGTTAGTTAATTGTACTTTAAAAAATCTACATATATTATATATTATTATGTCTATGCACTATGTGCATTTGAGACTGCGGTAATGAGAAAAATACTGAAGCAGATTACACGTCTGTTGGCACCTCAATTTCTCGGTCTTTGAATTGACTCACCCATAATAAATAAATAGGTGCAATCTGAGCCTGAAAGAGTCCAAAGCTGTGCAAGGTGTGGCAGATGAAAGAGCTACTTATTGGTATCGTTACTGCTATTGCTCCAAGCACAGTACCGGAGGTCAAAATACTCCCCATTTGCCTCTGTGGGACAGTGGCTTTTCCTTTGAGGAAGCAAGTCTTAAAAAGCAGATCTACAGACTGTGAAGAAACTTATCCTGACTGGTTATATAGAATGGATGATCATGAATTACTTTCAGTGACAAAGAAGCAGCTTGCTTTATATAAGCACAATGGCTCATAGAACACCTTTTGATGTCTGCATTATCTGATAACTAGAATTACTTACAATGGGAAGTGGAGGGCAACAAGTTTCTATGTTAAGACAACTCACCAACTCCAGATATGATCTACTTTACCCCTAAAATACTCTACTTTTCTTTCTTTTCTTGTGCTGCATGACTCCAGATACCTGAAAAGGTGGGAGAGGGGGGAAGGGAGAGGGAACACAGAGTATAAGCAAGCGAAAACACTCTTCTGCAGAAGGCATCCCAAGTACTGCATGAAATACAAAGAAACTGGCAAAGATTAAATCTTTTCTAATAAAAAGCTAAATATTGCTGCCTAATTGCCTCTATCATTTTAATGTTTTCTTTTTTTAACAATATGCATGACACCACATGGAACTGGCCAGATACAAGTGAGTGTCTTTTCGACCTTTGTTTGGTTGATTAGGTTTTCTTTGGGTGACTGATGACTGTCATTGATTTTAAAGTGCCTCTGATGATGATGTATGTGTGATGTGTGTCTTGATTTTCAAAAGCACTTCTTATTGGCCTCTCTTTAAGTATTACAGGTCAGTAATAAAATTGTAGCGGGAGTGAAGTACCAATGAGTAAATGAAAGAAAAAATCCATATTTAGTACATTTTGTGACATTTTTTTAGGGAATATTTAGAAAGCATCTCTTATTCAGAAAAGACTGTAGAACCTGACTTTTGAAAATTAGGACCAGTCAGCAGCTCTCCAATTGTAAACCAAACAATGGAGACAGATGCCCAAAACAGATAGTCAGTTCTGAAAGTATTGTCAAGACATGGAGAGGAAAGAAAAAGGAAGGTAACGCACTCAAAATGTCTGTTAGATTTTATTTCAGTAATGAGCAGGCAATGCAGTGATATGGTCACAGAGCTTAATTCACCTTGCATAAATTTGAGTGAAATTACATTATTCGGAGGCCATGGTATTCTGAAGGATGGCTAGACTCAATAATTATTTGAACAACCTGCTGCTTGCTAGCACAAAATAAAAGAAATGATAATACTGAGACTATATTAGACAGACCGGCTAGTCAGTATGTTCATGAATCTCTGAGCACTGTTGAAGAGCACAGTACAGTGAGGACTGCCAAAGAGATTATATCACCTGGGTAATTCCTTAATCATTTTAAAACTTATCTTTCAAAAGACATGAGTACATTTAGGCCTCATGGAAGTACTGAAACTCACCAAAACGTCTGCACTCAAGAGTAGTCTGGAGAAATGCTATGGAAACATCCTACCATAGAGCCTTGCCAGTACAATTCAGTCCTTACCTCATTATAATGCCTAGCTTCTTTCCAGCAAAAACTGCCCAGGTCTGCCAAATTCTGCAAGTACATGGTGGTGCCATTGTACAGACGCAGATGCGATGCCAAGCTTATTCCTGTGTGTGACCCATGTGAAACGAGGTTTGAATGAAAAGAAAATACTCCAACAGCCCCCTTATTACCTGGAAGGGTAAATGGGATATTCATCCCATAGGCTAAATAAAGAAATGAGGAATCTCTTCTTAACTCTATAGGTAAGGTATGACATCATACTGCGCTTTTGTGCAGTGGTTACAATTAAAACTGGAATACTAAATTTAATATGGGTTATTGATTATTTTAAGGATGACAGTACAGGTGAAAAAAATACTTTATTTCCTCTATCTATTCCTCATCATCTAAATATGACATGGATAATTAACACTGGATTTGGCAAGTATTATAAGATTATACCATATAACAGGTTGGTACAAAACTTAATTGTATATCTGCAAAGTGCTTTGCACTTGAAAGGAGATATACTGTATAGTATATTCTACATGGTGTATAGAAGTATTATAGAATACAAAAGTTAAAAATGTACTCGCAAATTCTTATCTCTTCAAGGACAGTCTATGCATGCCTAAATATTCCTCTAAAAACAAAACAAAACAAAAAAAAAACAACACACAAACCTTCAGCACTTAGTTTGAAAAAAACCACACCATTTATGTGTCTCATCTCATACAAAAAAACAAAGTATAGCCAAAAAGGGGCCCAAACAGGGACGATACCGTGGCGAAATATAGACAAATAGTACCTTTAAATTACTTAACTAATAATTGTTGGATTTATCTGTTGTTTTATTCTGACGTTTTTTATTTCATTTGTCGTATAATGGAATTCAGTGTACTCTCTTGAGAATGACATTACAACTGTGTTGCCAGAGGCAAGCAAACAAGGTACAGATGCTTAAGGGAGATTAAAAAAAAAAGAAATGCTAAAATTTTAGTGATGTTCAAAAAAAAAAAAAAGTTGTCAGGGCAGGAGCTGTGTTCAGTGCTTTTTTCTGTGTCAAAAAGAGTAGTTTTCCCATATATGGGGCAGTTACAGTTTTAAACACATAGATTCTATTTCCATGGGTTTTAGTGTTGGGGAATGTGATAAAGTAGTTTCTGACAGATTGCCCTGAGCGTATATCTGATCTTTCCAACTGCTGCCTCTACGGTTCACTGAGAGGAGATCAGAAGGCCTGAGGTTGGCAGGTGGCAGTGCAAAGCACACAAACGAAAGGGTTGTCTTTCACGGTTTTTCCTTTTTTTTTCTTGCCTTTTTTTTTCCCCCTCTTTTTTTTGTTTTTTTTTTTTTTTTTCCTCCTTATCACTGGCTTCCAACAGTTTGGCCTGTACAAATCCCCATCTGCTCTATCCCTGTCTCCAGAAAATGGCACTTAGAAGCAAGCCTGCGTAGTTGATTCGTATATAAGCTTTGAGGCATTGGATTATCGGAATTATAACTGCGACGCCGACCAGTGTGGGTCGCGAACCAGAGCCCCCTGTTGTGTTAGGAGCCGCACAAAGGGCTATTCGCAGAGTGGGGTGTCTGGAGCAGCACAGATTCATGGCTTCTTGCCATGTAGCATTTAGTGTCTGTCAACTCAGTATTTTCACATGGAAAGCAATGCCATTAGACCATTTTCACTCAATGTAGCTCGGAAGTCATAATCACACATTAATAAAAATAGGGACAATCACCCAGCATTTCATAAAGCAGCCTTTTCTACACTATTTTCCTTATAACTGTAACAGATGGGTTAGTTGAGATGGGCCAACAGAGATGGGTGATTTACTGGCAAAAAAATTATGACAGCTGGATTGTACACATATACAACCACACAGACTCTTAAATTTAAGTAACATTTTAGGAAGGGAGGGTTTGGTTCTGACCCCATCAGTTGGAACTGGATCTACCCCCTAAGAATATTAGGTATTACCCTTCAATTTGCTGATTTTTAACATTTTCATTAATTACCTAGGCATAAAAATGCAGGAGTGTACTGACACAATCTGCTGATATCACAAAGTGGGAACATTTTCTATCTAGAAGAGACAGGGTTATTGTAGAGGAAAAGCTGTGTGACCCAGAGGAGTGACAGAAGTGGAATTAAATGTAATTGTAAAAAGTGCAAGGCCATGCCCTTAAGGACTAATAGCAAGACTTCTTGCTATAACATATTAACTGGAAGCAGGAGTGAAAGTCTTGGATATATCAGCCATTTACAGGGTGATTATAAACCACAAACCTTATGCAATTGTGTATAAAATAAATGTCACTTCAAGAGGTATTCGGAGTGATGTGTTTATCAGCGGTATGGAAGCATCGAAGGTATTACAGAAAATACAAGTGAAATCTCAGTAAAGATTAGCTGTAGTTGCTTATGGATGATGATGGCAAATTCAAATCGGAACGGGTGCAGACAATGCATATCAGGCTGGTCCTATCAGAGGAAATGAAAGACAGCTTAATTCCTTTAGCTTAGGTAGATTAAAGTAGAGAGGTGATAAAAGTACTGTGCATATGTTGATAAGAAGCAAAGAGACGTAAAGAATTGTGAGGAAGTACCATTTAAAATAAAGGACAATGATGGGAAAACATCTAATGTGTACTAAGTGGAAAGGAAGTAATTCTGCCTAGAAGTTAGGTGATGGCTACTGATCATCTCATGACAGTGCAGATGCTCCAGAACAGCATTCAGTGAGAATAAAATGGGGCACAAGCTCCTCTCCCTCTCCCTCTCCCTTCCCTTGTATCTAGTGTCGTTGCCAGAACCACTGAAGGACTGAAATAACAACAAGGACCTCTTAAAGGCCTATGTCATTCTTCTGAGCATCCTCCACAGGTGCCATAGTACCTATTTCTCTACAGCGTGGGAATAATTGTTTTCATTAAGATAAAATCAGAGCAATTGTCCCTAATCAACTTTAACTTGAGATTTGCACCTCCTGATTTAGACCCGAAAAACAGACTGTATAGCTTAAAGTTTGTCTATGTTTTCTTTTTTCCAGTTATATCAATTGAATTGACAGATAAATTACTGCATCTCCATTGCTTTCTGGTCTGTGTCAATGAGTGTTAAAATAGTGTTCTAAATATAGCTTTTCATATACCCATGACCACGAGTCCTAGTAGGATTACCTTCAAAAGGCTTCTCTTCAATAATATTTTTTTATTCTTTATTCATCTTGTTCTTTGTTTTGTCTTCTAATTTTTGTGGGACTTTCAGAAAAAAAAAAAAACATGACGTCTGAAAATGTTGCTCTGTAACTATTAAGCTGCAAACTTAATTAACAAAAAGGAAGAGAAAGGTAGGAAGAAATATCACATTTGGCATATTTCACTTGAATCCTTTAATTAAGCATCAAAGATAACTATAAATTCTGGACTGTTAATGTTTTGTTTGTGGCTACATGCCACTCCAACTGTAATCTTTCCAGCCTGTTGGTTTGCTCACACAATAGCCATGTCCACTTACGCAGGTGGAATGCCACTGAGATATGTCTCATGGTCTCCTGTTAGCAGTGCACTCACCCTGCTGACACCCAGCTCAGCAAACTTTTGTTTTGATTGTACCCAAGCAAGTTGAAAGGACAGAGATCCTTACCGAGGACAAGAGAACTGCTACAACAGATCGGCAGAGTTAAATGTCTGTATTTTTTGTGAGTAGCCCTGTTGATTTCACAGGACTGCATGATTTACAAATGAACAGAACACTAGTAACAAAAAAGAAAGTGAGTCAACATCAGACACTTAATCCCTAGAAGGCCAAATAAATTGAAAACCATTACATCTTGCTGTGGATGTGCTGTAGTGTAATTTTCATTTAAGCTATTTACTCACCCCATAGGTACAGCTTTTCTGTAGTCTGCAGTGTGCCCTACCATCAGATTATGGAGTGCAAGTTCAGCATATGTCTCAGAATGAGAACAGTATTGAAGAGTGGGTATAGATCAAAACAGTTCATCTTTCACTAGAGACATCAGAGAAAAGTAACTCTTTTCATATATGTCAAATCTGCATAAGAAAGCAAAAGCAAACCCCCTTTTTCATGGGTAGTTCTCAGTGTCCAGAGCTGTATATGAAAAGATGCAGTCATTCTGGGTTAAAAACAAATATTCTCTTGGATCATTTTAAGCCATCTGTGATCTAAGCTGTTCCCTTCTTTCACTGTGCCCCTCCTCCTCCCACTTTTTATTTTGTATACTCAGGTATACCACCTGTTCAGAGACTGATGACTGCTTGTTACCAGACTGTTTCTCTAGGACCTGAATCAAGGTGTAATAGAATTTTTTCCATTTACTTCATCAATTTTGCTTTATTTGCTTAACCTTCTTACCCATATGGCATGAGAATTGAGTACTTTTACTCCCTTTTTCATTGTCTTAGGCTGGGAGGCTGTATTCCGCCTTCCTTGATAATATGTAGTCTACTTTGGTTTACACTTTTTTCAATAACATACTGGTAAGCAAAAGGGTTAGAAGTATCTAACCAAGCTTTTAAAATATGAAAAGTGGTTAGAAAAACAAAACCAAAAAGACACAAAGCAGAAACCCATCAGGTAGAAAAATTCAGGTTGTGACCCAAAATCATTACTTATCAAAAACTTCCACCTGTCTTTACTTACATGGGACATCTTGTGATAAACGTTTATCTCAACTCAGCATTTACATCTGTATGTGCATTCTTTGAGCAGTCTTAGAAGAAGCTTCAATGAGGCTAGATATGTGGGGGTTAGCTTGTAGGTGTATACTCAGGTTCCTGGATAGGAATGTACAGCCTGTGCTGATGTCTGTATCTTTATAGATATCAATACCTGAGCTAAGTAGTTTAAAGCTAAATCAATTACGTCCCTACATTTTTTCAATCTAGTTACCTTGAAAAAAATGGATTATCCACTTATGAAGCAAATTGTCTCAAAAACCCATGTTCAGGCACATGAAGGAGAAGTGTCTGAGAACAGGTAGCATGGATTTACCAAGGGCAAATCATGCCTGACAAGCTGACTGACTTCTGTGATTGCCTTCAGGTGACTCACACTCTGGATGAGAAAAACGAGCCATGTTTACTTTGACTCTAACAAGACTTTTAAGACAATCTTTCATGGTGTCCTTGTAGCCAAATAAGTGAGATATGGTTCAGATGGGCAGGCTACAAGGTGAAGGGGAATTATTTGGACCACCAGCCTCAAAGGGTTGTGATGAACAATACAAAGTCCAGTTAACAGGAAATTACCAGTATGATTCCTCAGAGGTCAATTTTGAGGTAGTATTTTAAATATCTTTTCTCAAAACAATGCTGGGACAGAAGGTATCTTCATGAGTGGTACCTCATTAAGTGGTGTGGTTGATAAACTGGCAGGTAGGATATATACACCAAGGAGACATCACCAGAATGGAGAAATGGTCTGACAGGAGCTGCATTAATTTCAGCAAAAGCAATGCTAAGGCTGTGCCTGGAATGAACAACATCATGCAGCAGTGAAAATTGGGCACAATTGGAGAGAAAATAGCTTTGTAGAGGAGGACATGGAAGTCCCAGTGGATGAGTTGACCAGGAACCAACAATGTGTCCTTACAGTGAAAGTGGCCAGGTGCATCCTGGGTTGTATTAGTAAAGATGTAGCCAGGAGGTCCAAGGAAGTGATCCTTGCACCTTTATTCAGCGCGTGTGGGAATGTATCTGGAGATACATTCTCAGATACAAAGAGTGTAATGTATGTGTCTGTTTTGATCTTCTCAGTACAAGAAATATTTTGACATCCTGGAGTGAGTTCAGCAGAAATCTGCAAGATGGTCTTGTGGATAGAGCACAAAAAGTAATAGGAGAGGTTGAGAGTCTGAGCTTGTTCAGCCTCATGAACCAGAGGGGGACAATCTTACTGTCTTCAGCCACCTAATAATCAGTAAAATGAAGGTAAAGCCTGATTTTTCTTGGAGGTGCACAGTGAAAGAATGAGAACAAATGTAAACAGCTTTTTATCACAAGAAAATCTGATTAATTATGAAGCTTTCTTCAGCATGAGAGTGGTTAAATAGTGGAACAAGTGCCCAGAGAGGCTGTGAGATTTTCTTCCTTGGAGGTGTTCAAAGGTTGCCTGAGTATGTCATGAGTAATCTGCTCTGGGTGCACTCATTATGAGCTAGTTTGGACTGGATGGATTACAAAGGTCTCTTTCACCCTAAACCATGTATCATGGTAGTATAGCATAGTAACTGCGACTTCTCTCTGAAATGGGATCTACATTTCTTTTTGCACATCTTTTTCCTAAAGATATTGTACCTATCCTCTTATTAATATTCTTTCCATTGAGTACAACAAAACTTTACCACAGGCAGTTGTCGTTTTCTAAACCATTTAATAACACTCATTTTATTTCTATGGTAAAAAAATAATGGGGTGATAACATGTCCTGAATTGCTAGTGACAGTAACTGTTAAGGCTTCAAGCGCTTACTGTTTTTCACCAGCTGTTGCTTTTAGTACTGACAATTTTATCCCCCCAAACTTAGGCTTATTTATGTATTTAAGAAAAAAAAACCAAACCAGCCATTAGGAAATTGTGAGCAAGCTTCCTGAGATAAATCAAATGAGTTATTGTCTGTCTTTTTCACAGTTATACCTGCAAGGCTGGGTAAACATGTTCCATTTTCACTCTGTAGTCTGAACCGTGGCGTTGTTCATCCAGGCGTGGATGGTGATCTGCACCTGTTCCAGATTGATCGACCAGCCACTGTGATTATCAGTGATAAAATACTGTTAATATTTAATTGGCCAGATTAGATTACTTCTGAGAAGTTTTATCTTTCTTCTCCCCAGTCCTTAATACTCTTTATGTTTTAAGGTATTTTTTTTTTTCCCCACATAGGATTATCTATATTTACTGTAATTTATCTGTTATTGGTTTCCTGTCCTTCACTTTCAGTCTTTTCTGTCTGGGAGGATTCAGAAGCAGCGGTTCACCTGGCTGCTTGTACTCCAAGTTATGACCCACGATTTTTCCTCTAAGAATTTCTGGAAAATTCAGAGGGCTGGAGCAGCTATGCTCTGAGGACAGATTGTGTTGAGGCTGTTCAGCCTGGAGAAGAGAAGGCTCCAGGGAGACCTTAGATCAGCCTTCCAGTACCTAAAGGGGACCTACAGGAAAGCTGGGGAGGGACCCTTTACCAGGGAGTGCAGCAATAGGACAAGGGGTAACGGTTTTAAACTGGAAGAGGGGAGATTTAGATTCGCCATTAGGAAGAAATTCTTTGCTGTGAGGGCGGTGAGGCCCTGGCCCAGGTTGCCCAGAGAAGCTGCGGCTGCCCCATCCCTGGAGGTGTTCAAGGCCAGGTTGGACGGGGCTTGGAGCAACCTGGTCTAGTGGGAGGTGTCCCTGCCCAGGGCAGGGGGGTGAAACTAGATGATCTTTAAGGTCCCTTCTAACTCGAACCATTCTATGATTCTATGAAATCCTCCAAAAGAGACAGGACACCAGCCTGGCTTGTGGCATCCACACTACACACGATGTCTTTTTACCTTTTCAGTGCCTTTTCCACAGTCTGGCCAGAGTGCAGGTTTGAATGGGCTAGCTGACTGGAACACAGGAAATAAATAAAAGTCAGAAACTATCTCTAATCTGCAGAGCACCTGATACTGAATGCCTCCCGGTACTGAAGGGACTCTTTAGAGCAATGTTTTGTCAGCATCCACATACAAGTTTTGCTGTGAGGCCAACCTTTTCTGCCAGGTATATTGGAGAGGCTCAATCTGATCCCAGCAGCATTTGTTGTGTGTGTGTTTGTGTGCGTATATGAAAGATCACCTATGCCGCTAGGTGAACTGAGCTACGGCTTTATCAGTGGAGGACTGAAAAGTCTATTACACTGGATAAGAATAAGAGTTTATCAGCTGTAATCATGATTTGGGCTCCCAGTGTGTATTAATACAGCACCTTCTATGCATCAAAAGAATATCTGCATAATTGTACAGATACGTCATGGATAGAGGTTAAGCAGATGCTTCTAGCAAGGAGTTTCTGCCATTCTGTTTGTTAAGAGTCTGTTTTCTCATTCTACCCCCAAGCTAGCACAATAAACATATAATCTCTCTTCCTCCCCTCTACCATCCTTCCACCTTCACTCTTCTTGTCTCTTCACTATTTCCTTTCCTTTGTGTCAATAAACATGATCTACAATCCCAGCCAACTCTTTTGGCTTCAGTCAAAAATTAAGATTCTAGAAAAAAAAACCAACCCTACTGATTAATCCTTGAGAATCATCATTCCTTAAGTTTCTGTTAGTAAACTATCCAAGGTGTCTTGGGGATGTATGCAAGAAAGTTTGGGGCTATATTCAACAAAGTTAAGATTCTGCCAGCTGTTAGCTGTTACTTTGCTTACTTTTAGATGTTTGCTATTCTGAATAAAAATCAAAGCCCACAGGCAGCAAATACAGAAGGGTTATCCAAAGAAACTGCCCGCCGAATGGGGAGCTTGCCAACAGGGCAACCTAACTACAGATGTATGAACAAGTTACCACGGAAACTATCTGAGTGCATGTTCTTAGCCTGCAGCAAAAGTGAGGTAATTTGAGTGAGGTTAGCAGGCAATAAGAGAGCTTGTTATGTCTAATTAGCTAAATGCGTTCTTACAGCTCTTCCTACCCACTGGCCATTTAAGATTTTTTTAATTTTTCTCTCTCAGCACATTCATTTCTCATTGTTATCCCCTTCCTATGTAGTTCTTCAGACTCAACATTTTATTATGAATTGTCCATGATGGCGGATCACATCACAGGATGGAGTTAAGTGGATGCTCCTTATGCAGCTGTCATTCCTGTTTTAAGATTCTTATGTCATGGGCCTCTTTCTTTCAGTGTCCCTGTGACCAAGAAAAGACCCTTTGCTCATCCATGAGCTCTCCTTTCAGCACATTAAAAAGGAGCTGAAAAGTAAGGCTCCAGTGATGCTCCCACAATTTTTTTCAGTCAACTCATATTCTGCAAAAGTGTAATATTTTGCCTGAACTAATATTGACATGGGGAAGATCAATGTCATTAATTTAGTAAAGATACTGTGCAAGTACTTTCCATAATGAGATTGTTTGACAAACTTTCCCAATAAACTTCAAAATTACTAAACCCTCAAAATTAATTACACGTTCTAGGAAAAAAAATACACAACATCTTGCCACCCCCATTTCCTGATGCGACATCCCCTGTCGGTGTCTTGAGTAAATTTTTCTTAGAAAAGCAATACATGCAATAGGTGGAAAGGTGAAACATTGTTTTGTAAATTGTGCATAAGGCACTTTAATACCTCATACATTTGCAACACTTGCTTACTTCAGCAAACAACTTCTGAAAGAAAAAACTATTAAATTATTCCATTGCAGTCCAAATCTCTATAAATCCACTATAAATTCTTCCTCTGCCTCCCTTCTGTTGAATACCCACTTCAGCAGCCTGGACAGAATCCCTGGATCTCAGCAGATGACAATTGCATGGAGATGGAGGGAGAAGGGAAAGCTTTGCTTCAATTTTCTTCTCACTGCCAGGAACGTAGCATGGTATTCTCTGTTTGCCCGCAAGCTCTGTCTGGGAGAAGTTTAGAAGTGAAAACTCTACACTGAGGTACATGTGCATTGCACTCCACATAGTGTGAAGGAATACGTGGTGCCAAGACACACAGCACTATTCACTGCATTTGGAACAGATTTTTTTTTTTTTTTTGTGATTCTTTTTACTCTGGTGTTGAAAGCTCATATTCCGCTTAAGCATAAAGGGAACTTTCAGAGTTTAATTCCGATAGTCTGTTGATATGTCTAAAAATGACACATTTAACTGAACACAATTTTTTGATGCTTTGACTCAAAAGATTATTACAGTTGTGTGAATCACCAATATTTTTGTTTGTTTGTATGGGGTTTTTTTTTACTTCATTTACAGTTCTCTTTCGTGACTATATGTACAAACACACACAAATAAATATACAGCTGTTCCTGCTTCTTCCTTGTCTTCCATTTAGCTTTCCAGATTTATATTTCTGATCTCCTCCAAATTTCTTATATAACGTCTCCCAATCCTCAGACAACTGTTGAAAATAGCACACTGAAAGCAACACTCTGTTCTGCCCTCCTCACTGACTCCTGCTCTGGTTTTGATCTTCTCATGTCTGTGGAGTGTTTTAAGGAAAAAAAAAAAAAAAATTGCTGTTAGAGGCCATGTAACTCCTATCTTCAAATTAATATAATGACATGAGATTTACATAGGTTACCATGTATTAGGTGGATTTACTCAGTACCCAGTCTGCTTAGTGACTGAGCCTTAATGAAGAACTGAATTCGATAGACTAGTGAAGTTTTAATGTCTAACGCATAAATAAAAATAGCCCACACCTCTCTATAGATAGATAAAAACAGGGGGTGGCTGTACTGGACTGATAATTGACTTGTGTTCACAAAACAATAGAAATCACTTGCAGTGTTAAAATAAGAGTTCAGCGCTACTATTTGCTTAAAAAAAAAGTCTAAATGGTACATTTGCAGCTCTTTTTATGTGTAAGTTTTTTAATATCTATCTGTTGTTAGCAGATTATAATTTATTTTTTTGTTGTTGCTTACAAAAAATTGAAAAGATTTTCCTTTCTTGTGAACTTAAAACTGCTATTCTGAGATTTTTTTACCTACAAAAACCTGGTGTCCTCCTGTGGATGTTCCAAGATGAACTCATGTAGAGACGTCTGCTTTTTTGCAGCCTTCTTATGGCCATCTATGTCTTCAGCTGAGTGTTGCAATCAAAGTACCTTTAAAGATGATGGACAATTTAGAAAATTGTCAGATTGCTGAAAAATGCTTTGAGCAATTGACCCGTACTTGTTCATCTTGAAGACTGATGCTAAGGATTTAACGCTTCCACATTCTCTTCAAATTAGACCTAGAGCTATTGCTGACTGATTCAGGATCATGTGGTTTTGAGTATCCAATTCAGTCAGATCCTGAGGCCATCTCTCTAGAAACATTTCCTGGTATAAAGATACTTTACCCCACTCATCTGTCTTGCTTTTGACAAGATAAAGCCAGAAAAGTACAGTCTGTAGTAGAGAAGAACAACTGATTCCGTTGTAATTTTTACATCAAATGAGATGTTGATTAAATGATTTTGCATTACAGCAGTGAAATAATGAAGTAACATTATCACAAGTTGGAAACAATACACCTTGGAGACTTATGTGGTTCACTTGTTTTGTGACTATGCAGCTCCACGGATGATGTTTCTCTTTACTCAAAATATTTGCCCAAAGCAGGAATGAAATTACCTGGAAATCTGTTATAAGAATATTGTGTATCCAAATTGTGGAAAACAAAAAATCCAAAAAGGGAGAGAAATACTAGACAGAAATCAGTGCTGGGCAATAATCTCCATCACAAAAGATGCTAAAAATCTCCAGAAATTATTTAAGTGTGAATTAGCATTGGATCTTAAATTTATTTTTTTTTCCTATGAAAAAGGGTGAGACAGTTACATTTAATGAAATAGCTAGCCATAGCTTAGAGTTTTCATATAATAACGTAACCATGACCGTAGCAGTTCAGAGAAAATATCAGGCTAATCTAGTAGTGGTGAATAGTGAAGAGCATAAGAACAAGTGTTCAGTGATGCTTCATCACGTTACTTTCTCAGCCCTCAACAATTTTCAGTTCCCTTGGATCGAATGATTTTTCCTGGCTCAAAACAGGGAGTTTAAGTGTGTTTCATGTCCCACTTTAGGGGCTTACCAGGTAAGAAGAGCATAATTTGGGACTGATGAAGCTCACCAGTTTTGTCTAGAAATTTGATTTTTTGCAAGAATATTATACAATTTTCCTTTAAAAAGGGAGCAAATTAGTTTTACGATACCACACTCTCCATACTCCATCCCTTAAAGATATGCCACAAAGCTCATCACAGAAGTCCAAGACAGTTCTATTATTTTGTGCATTGCTAAAGCTGCATTTTCCTTCCTGTCCAAATGCAAAGGGCCAGGTATGAGTGGAGGGGAAACAATATCTAAGCCTCAGTAATGCAGATGCCTTCACAGGTTGGAACAGCTGATGGTGTGAGATGTGTAGCACTGTGCCACATGCTATTGCCATACCATCTGGTCTGTCAAAGCATAAGTTCACACAACAAGACCACATTTAGCAGCCTTCCAGTACCTAAAGGGGGCCTACAGGAAAGATGGGGAGGAACTGTTTACTAGGGAGTGTAGTGATAGGACAAGGGGTAATGGTTTTAAACTGAAAGAGGGTAGATTTAGATTAGATATTAGGAAGAAATTCTTTACTCTGAGCGTGGTGAGCCCCTGGCCCAGGTTGCCCAGCGAAGCTGTAGGTGCCTCATAGACTCATAGAACTACAGGGTTGGAAGGGACCTCTGGAGATCATCTAGTCCAACCCCACTGCCAGAGCAGGGTCACCTTCGAGCAGATTGCTCGAACCTGGAGGCATCCCAACAGGATGCATCCCAACAGGAATGCCTCCAGGTGGGTTTTGAATGTCTCCAGAGATGGAGACTCCACCACCTCTCTGAGCAGCCTGTGCCAGGGCTCTGCCACCCTCAGGGTAAAGAATTTCCTCCTTATGTTTAGGTGGAACTTCCTATGCTCAAGTTTGTGCCCAATACCTCTTGTCCTGTCCCCGGGCACCACTGAAAAGAGCCTGGACCCATCCTCCTGACACCCACCCTTGAAGTATTTATAAGTGTTGATAAGGTCCCCCCTCAGCTGTCTTTTTTCCAGACTGAAGAGACCCAAATCCCTCAGCCTTTCTTCATAAGAGAGGTGTTCCAGTCCCCCAATCATCTTTGTAGCCCTTTGCTGTTCCCTCTCCAGCAGTTCCCTGTCCCTCTTGAACCGGGGAGCCCAGAACTGGACACAGTACTCCAGGTGCGGCCTCACCAAGGCAGAGTAGAGGGGGAGGATGACCTCCCTCGACCTGCTGGCCACACTCTTCTTGAGGTACCTCTTATGTTTCTGCAGCATGTTACTCATTTACTGCTCAGGCTTCTGAAATGAGGTATCTGCTTCCCTGGGGACTGAGTTGAAAAATAAGGTGCACATGTTTGGTAGAATGAAAAGTGCTGGTTTGTGTCAGCAGAAACTAGATGTGAATTTCGTGGCCAAATCAAATTTGTAGCTGTAATGTATACAGTTGTGAATGGGATCATACATAAAGGTCAAAATGTTAATGTTTGCAGAAGGAAAAGTTTCAAAAATTCTAACTTTAAGCAATAATTTATTTTAAAATTAATTTAAAATTCTGAAACAAAGCAGAATATTTATGTTGAGGAAGATGGAAACTGGAGATTCTAACACCAAGATTTTTGTTTCACTTTTTCATTTATTGTGCATTTGTTTAGACCTGAAACATAGTCATATTGAATTTCTGGCCTCAAAGAGTAAACACTGGTTACCCACAAAGCCTAGTATTCAACATTTCTTTCAGCATGAATTGATTTCCACTTGATCTTGTTTTTTCCCCTCCTTTCAGGGATGTCATTGCTCCGTGGCAAGAATATGATAGACAGTTTATAAATCATTGAATCGTAGAACCGTCAGGGTCGGAAGGGACCTTAAATATCATCCAGTTCCAACCTCGCTGCCATGGGCAGTGACATCTCCCACTAGATCAGGCTGCTCAGAGCCCCGTCCAGCATGGCCTTAAAAACTTCCAGGGATGGGGCTTCCACCACCTCTCTGGGTAACCTGTTCCAGTGTCTCACCACCCTCATGGTGAAGAACTTCTTCCTAACGCCCAATCTGAATCATCCCACCTCTAGTTTTAATCCATTCCCTCTAGTCCTACCATTACCCAACATCCTAAAAATTCCCTCATCAGCTTTCTTGTATGGTAAATATCGGTAAAAAGTTACCTTGTAGGGTAAATATCTGAAGAAAGAAAAGAAGAGTGAAAGGACTGGGAACATTTTTTTTTCTTCTTTTTTTAAAAAATATATTCCACGACAAATACTGTGTGAACAAATAACAACAGTTAACAATGACAGTCCAAGGGCGAGGTAGATTATTGATCTATTTAGTTTCTTTGTACTGTCCTTCTTGGATCCAGATACTTTTATGTTCTGCCTATGGAGGCCAATGATTGCCAGTGTCTCCCCACCCACTGTTCAGCCCGGGTGGCTTTGTGCTCTCCGTTTGGTTGTGCAGGAGCTGACCTTAGTGGGGAACTGGCTGTCTTAAAGATGGCAGCTCATCCATCACAGTTTTCACAGGCTGTCAGCGTTGCATTTAATTTCACTTGTAATTTTCCAAGGGAGGTTTGCAAAAGCCACAAACAGAATCTTAATGCTATAAAATGTGGTCTGTAGCCAGTGAATACTTCCTGTTTGTATGAAGCTGCGCTGTGTTCCAGCTGCCCTGAACTCTCCAGAGATGAGAAACTCCCAAATTCAGCCTACAGTCCCTTGTACTATCCACAGTCCTCATGCAGTTGTAACAGTCACATCTTCCCTCTCAACTCTCACGTGCCCCAATGGACACTCATAACTATGCACTCTGCAAGGAAGACGTGAGGAGACTGTTTTTCTGTGGCTCACGCACCAAGTTCATGCCCATTTTAAGGGCTTGTCCTTCTGAAGGATCTTGCTCTTTGGTTACGCTGAAAACTTCAGTGCCCTGTTTCTGTAAGTCCTGATCCACCCCCCCACACATTCCCCCTCACCAAGACAATCACAGTTTTTAAAGTTTGGATCAGATTCAGGAACCTTCTGCCAGCTCTTAAATTTTCATTTTTTCATTATCTTCGCTGCACCTTCAGTCTTCCACCTTCATTCACTTCTTAAAGTTTACCAGCAAAGGAACGAGCTAAATTGGAATCAATATAACCAGAATTATACTCTGGGAAACAATGCCAGTTTCAATCACAGAGGGTTACTCTAAAGATGAGATATAAAGCCCTGCTTCCCAGATATATGTTCAATAGAATGACCTCGCTCCCTGACCTGTCTGTTCGTGTCATGCTGACAGATCATATCTTCTTCTGGCACAGACCCACAGAAGCTGCAATTTGTCAACAAGTCCCTGAGCTGTGCAGATCTGGGATGGATTTTTATGATATAGTTTCTCTTCTGGTGATAAGATGGGAACAAGGTAAATCCCTGGAATTATGTGGGCGTCAGTGACCTCATCAGGGGCTTTATCCCTTGTTTCTCATTCCTTAGGTGTCTAGCCTCTTGACCAAATGATGAACCGAAAGAAAAATGTCTATTTTTCCTCTAGACATCTCTCTATATTTACAATTTCTTCAGCAATCAGATTAGTTAAACTACTATAGCTATATTTTCATTGGTGCTGGAAGCAGCGGTGGTAATTATGACAGCATTAGATTTCAGAGATGCCTTAAAGCAGAGATTTCAGCCTTGAAGCTGAAAAACTTCAACTAAATGTCCTGAAATTGTTTGTGCCAGGTGTCCTCCTCATGCTGAATTATTCCATAAAATTTCACCAAAGCAGTTAATCAGTTCCTGAGGGCAAGATATAAGAAAAATACCATGCTTTGAAATGAACAATTGCCATTAGTAACTTTGATGTTGTCTCTTTAATCTGGCAGGAAACTGGAGTCCAAAACAAAACTTTTGCTGCTTTTTATAGAAATCTAGCCAAATTTGGCCAAGTTACAAGCCTCCAGCCACACAGATACTAGAAGGATGTTTTTCTGTAAAATTTATTTCTCCTGAGTATTCTCCAGTTCCCACAGCTCTTAGCAGTTCTGTTTCATTACAGAGCATAGCATGTCTTCCCTGCAGTTGTTCTTCCTTGCAGGTGGAAGAAAACATAGTTTGATCCTAGAAAAGGCAGTGGAAAAAAAGAAAAAAAAAAAAAAAGAGCTGAACAAAGGAGGAATTAGATGCACAAAGACTAGAAAATCATGGAGCAAAGGGAAGGGTAATTTTTTATATTTGAGTATTGCTGTGCTTGCGCCCTAATTATATTTACGACCTTACCATTCTTTAACATAAGGATGTTTCAATTTATGTGCTTTCTTTTTTTCCTTTTAGGTAATGAATGCACAAAATCTTCACTGAAACTGCAGCTCTGTGCAATCTTTTGCTCAGAACTGCAGTGTTTTTAACAAAATAAAATAAAAAATCCTTCTGCGGCTCAAAAAGGCATAGCAAGAAAAAAAATGATTATAAAATCCAAAAAAGAACAAAATAGTCTTCTATCCAGACAATCAATTTCACAATGGTGCCCAATAGACATATTGAACCACACATTTTGCTTACACAGCTGCCCAGAGAAAAACAAGGACCATATTGCTACCCATCTCCTTTTGCTAAAGGTTGGAAATTATAGCAGTTGGAAAGCGGTAAAAATCTTTCATTGTGTCAGTGAGTATTATTCAGGTTGGCATGCAACACCCCTGCTTATCCTTACGGTTTTCTTAATTAAATTAAGGTTATACCTGTAGCTTAAAGGAATGATCCTACTAATGTTAAAAAGTTCGTGACTCAATGCAAAGGTGACGGGGAGGAATTCTGTGGTCTGTGTTATGCAGGTACGTGGTCAGTGCAGATTTACCTCTAGGCTGGAATGAACTAATTTTCTGTTTTATCCAAAATCCTGTTTCATACTCTGTCCATCTTTGTGGATAGTTACAAAAAACGCCTGGTAATGTCATAACTTTATCATAAGGGGCATTTTCCTCATGGTAGGTATGAGAGAGTTTGTTTGTATCGTGAAACACCAGGGTTTTTTTCCCTAATAAATATAAATGGCACTTTTGGGGGCATGAAGATACAAATAAGAAAAAAAAAAAAAACAAACAAGATTAATCTTGTGGTAGACAGCAGCAATTCAGACATTTCATAGCCTATTATGCAGCCTTTCACAAGGCTATCTGAAAGTACTTTTTTTGTCTTTTTATCCAGAGGGTCGGTAACTCACTTGAATAAATCATGATATCCAAATACAAATAAAAACAAAGTCTGGAATTTCTGACCTAGAATTTGAATATACACTGTATATTTAATTTGTACAGTTCCTTCATTCAGCTTTATGTTCAAATACCGAAAAGAAAGAACAGTCTACTGGCTGGAAAGCTAGCTTAACATTTAGAACCTCGTAGGGTTTGCACCTTGTTTTGCTGCAGACCTGCTACAAGTTACTGGATGAGCTCCCAAAGTGCAAAAAGTCCCGCAAGTGTTAGGCAGTGGTACTCCTTATGATAAGCATTTAAACTCTGTTTGAACCATACACCATTCAGCATGCTGAGCACCCTTCCATTTAGCAGGCTGGCAGGTCAAACTCCAAGAGGCAGCCAATACGGAAATTCTAGGAATAAGATGCCTGTTTTTCAAAATTCAAGCAAATTAAAAAAAGAGCTGCCTTGGATCCCTCTGGATTCATGGTGATTCCTCCCCTTGTAGTTCCTGAAAATACAAATACGCATTTCCTCCATGTTTTCTGAGAACAGTAATAGACAAGGCCACTTAGGAAATATGAGCTGAAAGACAAATAGATTTGGAACGTTTGTACAGCTCAGGTGTGAGCTAAGTGATAGAATTACAGGCCTGCCAAGACCAAAACACTTAAAGGCATGCTCAGAAATTAATGTGACTGAAAAATCTTAAGGTATGAAAGCTGGTATGCTTAAAGAGTCAAGTTGCCTTCAGGATTAGATTAATGCTGAACAGAGATTTTCTAGGACCTTGATTCTATGGAAGTCTTTTCGGCCATCCATTCCAGTCTGTGGAATAAAGGTACCAACATTATGAAACTGTACAGGATTACTGCACTAAAGAGAGGAAATGCATGGAAAAATTGATGCATTAGAGTCAGGGAAATAATATACCTGAGCACATGAATATTGCCAGTATGCTCTGTTTAAACATCTCCTGGATTCAATCTGATCCTTTCACTCTTGATTCTTCTCTGTCCAGTACTGTTAGAATATTTTCCTGTAAAAGTAATTTGCTTGTATCCAAAAAGTCAGATTACATGTACTGTAGTGTTCTCATGTTGATTCATGTTCCGTGCATTAGGTGATATTTGTGGAATTTTCTTTTCCTTGTAGGTCTCAACTGAAGAAGGAATGAGCCTAGCCAGGGAATACTCCTGCTCCTTTTTTGAGACTTCTGCTGCCCTCCGCTTCTACATTGATGATGTCTTTCATGGACTAGTTAGGGAAATCCGAAGAAAAGAATCCTTGCTGCCCATGGTAGAGAAGAAGATGAAGAGGAAGGATAGTCTGTGGCGGAAACTGAAAGGATCCCTGAAAAAAAAAAAGGAAAGTACAACCTGATGGCAATTCCCCATGAGCCACCCATCAGGAGCTGACCACAGTAACATGTAACAGTTCAAAAAGGCAGCATTGATACAACATCTTCCAGACCAGGTCCTGGAGATCCTTCCCTTCAGCCCTCATGCAGAAGTAGCTCCTTGAAGGCCCAATTCATGGTTGCCCTGTGGCTCCTCTGTATTATAGGTAAAGTCACTTAGCATACTCTCCCATCCCTTCTCTGCAAATCTGAGTGGAGAAAATACTGTGGTTTTTCACCTGTGGCCCCTGGCTGGTCTTCAAACACTAGGAATTAAGCCAGCACCCAAGGCAGAACCAGCTTCCACCAGCTCTAGGACAAGGGACGCACTTATTGCCTCCTCTCTACATGCATGGGTCATTTCACCATCCTAGGAATGAATAACATTGATTTCAATGGACATTTTGACAGTTACAGACTTTAGGATTTGACCTTCAGCTTTGCATTCGCATGTAGGTTTAGGGTTAGACTGTGTTCAGCCTGCACATGTGTGTCTGTATGTGAATACGTGTGTGTGTGTGTGTGTGTGAACCAGGCCCAAAGGGAATGCTGGGGGCTCCCAATTTTGACCCTGTAGAGCCTTGGCCTCGTAGTGTCCTTTCCATTTATAGCACGAAGGGTTGGCACACATAGCACAAGTCACGCACATCACCTGCCTGGAGGCTGCAGGGCTACTGCTCTGTCTCCTCTGCTGTTACTCACCAGGACTGGATAGCAGAGGTGCAGTGTCCTACAGACATGCAGTGCATTAGAGTCACAGAATAGTTTGGGTTGAAAAAGACCTTTAAAGGTCATTTGTTCCTCCCCCTCTACAATGAGCAGGGACATCTTCAACTAGGTCAGGTCACTCAGAGCCCTGTCCAACTTGACCTGGAATGTTTCCAGGGATGGGGCATCTCCCACCTCTCTGGGCAACCTAGGCCAGAGTTTCACCATTGTCCACGCTCCTGTGTCCCACCAAGGAGCGCACAAAGGCACTGTCTCTCTGATAATTCCCAGAGTCCTCCCTAGAGCTGTGCAGCTCTGTCCCAGTGTGTGATAACATCTGTGATGTAACATTCAGCCCTCGACCTACTAAAGAATTGCATCAGGTCTGTCACCAGCTTTCACAGTCCTTGACCATCCAAGTGAATCATTTGATTGATCGGTTGGACAGGTTTTTTAAATACTCCTTTTTAAAGCTGGCATGAAGTAGATTACAGTTTAATCGACTTTTTTTCTTTTTTTTTTTTTCCCCAGACTTCTTTCATTATTGACTTTATTTATAAATTTTACAGTTAAAGCATACATACATTTTGTCAAAAAATAAAGATTGTGATTTCCATGAAACCACACCAGTAGTCAGTGTCATTTGTGTTTGTCCTGGAATGATAATTGATATTATTAGAAAAATATGTATGTTCATTACTAAAATTTCATTTATTCATTTTTCTTCTTTGATGATTTTTCAGGGCTTAAACAATTATATTTTGGATGATCTGGGGGCAGTTGATTTGTTTTGCTCTGTTAAATTTGAAAAGGTTACGGATTCATGAAGAATTTCAGTTCATTAAAATTTGGTGGTTTGTTTTCCACTTTCCCTTCCTTTCAAAGAAATCCAGTGATATTTTTTTACTTGTCAAAAATCCTGTCAAAAGTACTACTTTACTGTATATAGTTAGGTAATATGTGGCTATATTTCTATTTTGGAAAGATTGTTTCAGAGGAATATTACAAACACATACATTTAAGACTAATATTCTGTTTCCTCCCTCCAACAGGTGAAGTCTGCAATTATACTACTGTAATTACTATTATTTTACCTGTATTGCCATAGAGATTTTAGGTCAAGCATCCTGGAGACAAAGAGATGTGTTTGTCCAAAGAGTTTATGAGCTAAGTATTGGTGGAGAGACAACAGGAGCCTGCACTGAACAGATGGCAGCTATGAGACAATAAATAACAAGGGGAAACATCTGTGACTTTACCAATGCTGCACATTACATAGAGGGGGATGAAGCCGTTGTTCCATGTGTAAAAGACCATAGAAATTAGTATCCTGAGAAACCTTGAAGGATGTTTATCGGTCTTTTTCAGGCAGATGCCTAAGCTTTGAGTTAGTTGAAAACCATTTAGCATTGGTTGTTATGTCATTTCACCCACCCCGCTGAGGGACATATATCAACACTGGCTTGGCTCTGTAGTTTTAGGGTTACCTTGCTTCGGGTCAGTTTGCGATACAGAAAAGGTTGCAGGAGAGGGCATAGATACAGTCTAAGATTAAGCCTTAAATGGATTCATAAATTAAACATGCCCATTCTCTGACACTCAGGTCATCTGGCATGGAGCAACATCTTTCCATGCTATTAAACTCTTTTAGCCTTCACAGCAGGGCTACCACACACAAACTGCAGTTGGAAGCAATTCCTGGACTATGCTACGTTCTGTACCATGCTCAGCAACTGCTTACAAAAGTGCTAGCCTGTCATGGTCCCAAGTGAGGGATCATTTTCACAATTTAACAGTATAGATGAGCTCGGGTGCCTCCCTGATTATGTTCAATTTACTAGTACAGACAGAGCTTACATAGCCATATTTTCAGATGTACCAAGCCATCAGGTTGTCTCCACAATCAGCCCTTACATGACACATTTTGAAATATATTTGGTACTAGATTAATCTCTTCAAGAAGAATGAGGAATCATATCCTCTGAGGATATTCTGCTATGTCTTCCATGAGCAATTTCAGGCATCTGAATATGCGTTGGGTAGAAAAGTCAGTATTTATCTCACTCCAGTTTCTTCATGTAAAACTTGAGCATGACGTCTAGTTTTTAAGAGTCCCTCTTTGGTTAATAAGGGGAGAGAAGGTTGGTGGTGGCTGGCTGGTGATTTGCCCCATCTACCAGAGGGTAGAGGATGTCTCACCCCCTGAAATGGCTGCCTCTTTCTGGTGACCATATGTCACTCCATAAAGAGCAGTTTGGTCTCCAAGCCTAACTTTTTGATGGCTAAATTCAGGTATGATTTGTCCACCCAATATTTACAGCAGAGAACAGTGTTGTAAATCCTTGGCATTGAATCCTGTCTCTGAAACACCTGGCCATCCTTTATTTTTTAAATTGGGAAAGTCTTTCTGATTTACCGTCACCCATTTCCTCAATAATCTATAATGCTTAACCTCAGTTAATTGAGCAGAGCTGATAGAAGTTATAGTCAGTGACGATAACATAAGTCATAACTGCACAAGAGGCTGGGTGCACATGCTTTACCTAATTAATCACTATGATTCCATCACAGTAGATTGTATTTCATTGTCAAAGCTAGCTGACAGAATTAAAAAAACCAGCAGCTCTGTGTCTCAAGACTTTTCCGTCTCTGACTCGTGTCTCTTCTCATCATGTCCAGAAAATCTGAAGAAGGAAACTGATCACTTTATTTTGCTGTGTTGTGTACAGTCCCATGAAGGTGGCAGATATAACTTACTTCACTGTCAGTCTGTGTTACAGCTGGACCATAATTCAGCTTCCTCCAGGACTATAATTAAAGCCAGCTAATAAATAAAATAAAATAATAACACTTTGCAAATGTATCCAAAGTGTCACTGGCAAATACATGATATATGGCAGTTAATTACCTTTCTTCCCAGTTATGGCATGTCACATGTTGTATCTAGTTGAGAAGTAATCTGGGGAAGGCTGTAAGTCAAGGTGGAATATTGCAAGACTTAACTTTTCTTTTTTCATGGGCTTTGCACACAGGTCTTAGGACTTAAGCACAGAAACCTTCTGTGTTCCATCAGACAGTCAGTTCATGAACTACATTAATAGTCTGATGTCTTTACAAATGATTGAGAATCATCTCTTTACACATGTAAAATATTGTATTTTGAGACTGAGTTGTAAGAATGCATAGCTGGAATGAAAAGAAGGAATTCTCCTCATTTTGTCCACTACATATATATACACAATATATATATGTAAACAGTATATATAAACAGTATATGTAAACAATAATATATATAGTTTCTATCTGTTTCTCATTCTTAGACTTTCTTAGACATTTGATCCCTCCCTGTAACTTGACAGATAGAAAAATATATGCAACGAGCAAAAGATGGGCTTCAGCAGAGTTTAGTGTGTCTTAGTGATGATTTACACTCTAGAACTGTGTCAGTGTCTTCTCCCAGACTGAATGTTACCGTCTCTGTGGGCCAGATTGTGATATTCGTGATAAACAAAATAGCTGCCGGAGGGCCTTCTTTCAGAGACAGTAAACAAAGGCACCTGCTGCAGCCACCTCAGAAGGTGATACTGAGATGATGACGTCAACTGTTAGAAATTAAACACAAGACTCTCAATTAATTTAATATAGATCACACAAAGTTTACAGTTAGCTATAGGAATGCACCAGTGTTTGCCTGAATTTGTACTGGCAATTGAAAGATGGATGTCTGGCACAGACAATTATGCTAATATAATTCAATTAAGTATACTTACAGTACTTAGCCATATTCAGACTTCCCCCTAAGGGACTATTATTTATACAAGTGTGCATCATGCACACTGCTCATTGTTTATGACTATGAAACAAATAGCAGAGGAAAGGAAAAATTACAGAATATGACTTCAGTACAGTATTAAAATCTGTGTTCTCACAAAATTGAATGGCAGTTGAACAGAGTACTGTCTTAGACCGATTCTGATCACCCTCCTTTTCAGCACAGTTTCTAGCTTGATATGTTCCCTCAAGTATGTGGAGTTCCTTGGGATGTCTGTCTGACAGAATGATTTGTAATGGAGATGGCATTGCCTCACAGATGCTGTGAAAGTCACCCCAAGTGGCATTGCCCTGTACCTCCAGCCTGATTTATCACTCACCGATGCTCCTGGTTCTAAGCATCCTCAATTTGAGCTCTCCAATTTTGTTACATCGCACTGAATTATGAGGTTATTTTGTGATGAGGACAAATGTCTACTCAAGAGCACCAAATTCATTTCATGATCTGAACTTTTCCCCCAAGAGGTAATAAAGACAAGAACATCCAAAGCCATTGCATCACCTACTGTATATCTTCTGTCAATGTGACAATGAGATTTTCCCATTCTTCCACTTTGTCATGCATCTTTTTTTTTTACAATCCTTTTAGACTTAAAACTGTTTCAACAGCTACATGACCAAACTCAAAAGCCATTATTTTTCATGGTTGCAGTTGGAACAGAATTCCAGTTAAAGAACGATGTTAGGAGGGTAAAGTAAAACAAGGTTGTTAGATTTCCCTTTATTTGTATAAAAGAAAACAATATCATTTTACCCTTACAGTTTAAGTATAATTAATAGAAGAGGAAGGCAGTCTACTTCACATCTATGAAATCCAGTGGACAAAAGTTTTCTATTTGTCTGCCCTTGCTGCATTCTGCAAACAAGATAGTTCGGAATTCCTGGTCCTGGAAAGAACAAATCAGGATAGAGCTAATAGATTCAAGATCTTCTGTTTCACAAATGATGGTTGTGACTTCATTCAGTCCCTTCCAACATTGTAGCCTGAAGAAGATTCCTAAGCAGCTTCTTCCATTAGTTTCTTTGTAACCACAAAACTTCAAGGCTAATCTCTCCATCTTAAACTCCACCCAGGTAAACTCACTCTTTTTCATTTTTATTACACTTGTTCTATTGCATTACTCTCAGCAATATAAAAGACGGTCTAGGATACTTTTAACAAACTAAAGACATTGCATCTTCTGCCTTCTTCGTAAATTTCCCATTAATTTAATGTTCGTATTGAGCAGAATGAGTAATATTTTTAATGACAAAGTTTTGCAAAGTCACTCAGCTTTCTGAATAAGAAGTTGATGGTTCCTGCAAACTGACTTTGCAAACTGACACTGCTAGACACTGATGACTAATCACAGATGCGTCTTTATCTAGGACATTGAATGAATAAGCTTGAACACTTAGGGTTTTCAATCAGTGTAAGTGGGCAGCTCTTCTGAAGGCAATGGAAAACCTTACAGTTGTTCACATCTGTCTCTAGGAAAGAATTACGTGTTATCACATGATGATGAATATACTTCAGTCACACAGGGGAAGATGAGGTTTCTGCCCCTGAAAACTTAACAAAAGCTGTAACACAAAGCAAAAGGCAACATAAGGAAGACAGAATAAACAGACTCTTAGTAATGGTAAGGATAGGCAGAAGTGGTAGAGGAGAATATAGTATGAGTACCTGCATGAAAATCAAGTGAACTTGGAATGCCTTACACCATTCTCCATTCTGGATGTGTTTTAATGCCTTTCTAGAAAGGGAATAAGAGTAGATATAATCTCAAAAAGATACAAGACAAGCTCCAGACATTTCATCCAAGTACACACAACGTAAGTGTTTGATGTAGGACATTAAGACGAGATGGATGACAGTAAGAGCAATAGAAATTGAGGGTTATTTACTTCATCTTCTGGATGACACAATTTGCTTGGCATAGAAAATGAAGGGAAGGGGTCAGAGAAATTACTACTCCTGTGAGTATGCGAGACCGTTTAGGAACACATTTTAATGAAAAAATATATAGAGAACACAGCACAGAATGGAAAATTAAACAGGAAGAAACAATACCAAAACTCAGTGAAGTCCATGGGAAGTTTGGATTTCCTTCCCTGCAGTATGCTTCAGGATTCTAATGAGAATCTGACTATGCATGACTACGGAATAAGTTGCCCCTTCACTGAAGCTTCTTTGGATACTTATGAGAACAAATCTCTCTGTGGTGTCTGCTGGCTCCCTGTACTGTGTATGCTTCAGAAACTGAAAGCAGCTGGTTTAAACTGAACAGTTGGGGGAAAAGTAGGATGCTCAGCCCTATGTTTTGGAAGGATAGTATCAAAATCCTCATTTATATGCCTCATACCTAACATAAAAGATGGTATGATAGCTCCCTGCTGAAGATTTTAAATGGTACTTCAAATATGTGGTTTCATCTGGGAAAGCAGCTACCAGTTTACAACCAGTGCATGCAGATCATTCGCTGCTGGCTTTTTCCCTCCCACTGTTCTCAGACCAGATGTTAATGAAAAATGTAGGAACCTGTTTCTGCTCTCCTGTTTAGTTAATAAGGTGTTCACCAAATACTCCTAAGTCTTTATCAAGTAAAACTGGATGAGATCCAAGTTATCAGAGAATACAGCAGGGATGTCTTTAAGGAGGCAGATGTTCAAAGGAGTACTTTGAAGAGTTCTTCGACCTGTGTGGAGTTGATTACCATGATGTGGATGAAAGATGAGAAGAAAAATAGATGAAACCACAAAGCCTAGGAGAATATGCTATACCTGCCAACAATAAACTTCAGAAAGACTTAAGTTATAGAAGCTGTAAAATATTGCTGCAATAAAACTTCTGAGCCAGGACAGACCTCCAGGGACTGCCGAGAAATTTGAGAACAGCCAGTACCATATCAGTTCTTTTACCTGACAGAGACTTTTCAAACCACTTGCCACAGAGTGATAAAAATCCTTATACGGAATCACAGTGATTCAAATAGACAGGAGAGGAAAAGACATACTCTGACACAAAAGGACCTTCACTTTTAATGGATAAGGAGGTCTGACTGGTTTGCAGACTGCCCACCTTGTGTCAGATTTTGAAAATCAAGAACAGGTCTGAAGACCACTGTTAAATTCCCTCAGTATACTATGGCAGTACATTACTGTCAATAATTTCACAGATACGCAAGTATCTGAGATGATTTTCAACCTGATACTGAAGTGGACTGTCCTCTTCAGACAACATCTCCCAGATGCCATATAGAAACTGCAGTCTCCGATAATCTTTCATTGCCATATGCTCACCAGTAGAGTTACATTGAAGTTTAGTGCCAAATCTCAGGCTTTGCCTTACAAAGCTGTTGCCCATGGTCACCTGCGATCTCACTTAGAGGGCAGAGGATAACACAGCTGGAGGCTGGAGGAGGAATTCCCCTTGTCTCATCCATCACAGCCCTGTGTCTGCATCTGATCCTTTCCCCTGGGCCAGCCATGAGTGGGAGCAGGATCATTGTCACTGCTGGGAAGGCACCTGAAGGCAGATGCACTTCCCCAACCATGCCTCAGCTGTGCTGATGAAACAGCAGAGGAATGACAGTTCTTACTGACATATTTTTTCCTGCAAAAAAAATCAAAATGGTAGAGTTAAATAAGATGCTTTTTACCATTTTGAAGCTATACGTATTCTTTTCATCTTGTAAAGCAGGGCAGACACTATCTGCCTCCCTTGTCACTGGAAAATATATACTCTATACATCCTAAATTATAACAAAGACACACCTGTATAATCATACAAACACACACTGTGCTTAGACCCCAGAATTCCATCTGTCCCCATTTGTCTTGCAACCTGTATCTGAAGTAGAGCTAGGTTGAATAAAAGAACAAAAGTATTTTTTTTCTCCACACCTTTGTGTCACCAGAAGAAAATAAGAGAGACCATGCTCTTGATAGTATTACTAGTAATACCCAGAGCACGTATTTTCTATATGCCTCTTTGGTATCTTTCAATTACTGTTAAACTTACAAACCATAATACTCTTACTGTGACAGTACAGAAAGCCAGGAAAATTAACTTAAATTAAATGTATAACTTTTACGTGGACATATTTACCTAAAAGCAGTACTAAATGTGTGCAAGTGGATACAGTTGGGCATGTAACGATTCATGTTGAGAATGAGCAAGCTATTGGCACTTGGTGGAATACTTGCATATGACTTATCTTAGAGATATCTGATCTATGTAATAAAAGTGAACCAGAGAGACAGAGGAGTCTCTCTGACTTTGTATATGTACATTAATCTGTAGTAATAGAAGGAAGTAAAAGGAATTTCAATATCTGGCTAAATTCCAACTGGTGAGACATGTTTGATGGTAGGCAGGGCTTCCAAGGGAACTGGTAAAGGCCTTTACATTTAGGTCACCTATATTTAGACAAGATAAAGCACTATGTCTTGTCCTGCTGAGAACAGTCCCAGCTTAATAGATCATTCCTCTCTCCAGCTTTCGTATTCCTAAGGGGGCTGCTGTGCTGCTGACTACAAAACAATGACTAGTTTTGAAAGAAGTATGAGTATTATTTACCTAGAAATAAAATGCATTTATCTTTAGAAAATAATAAGTTGAAAGGTATAGGGACCTACTTAATTCTGAATGATTCACAGTATTTTTTGTGGAATATTATTGGTTAGGTTTCTGAGTTTAAGCACTTGTAATGACTCAAGTAACATGACTAACATCTATCACGGGTTTTCCTCTTCTTATAGGAGGAAAGACCCTCAGTAGACTCTTGATTTGGTACACTTTATATTGCTTTATCTTAATTAAAGATTCACTATACAGAAGAATTTACATTTTATACTGCAGCCAACCAAATACCTGTTTCCTGCTGAGGCCAAAGGAGAATCCCAGCAAAGAGGATTAAAACATATTAAGATATGTTATGTATGCTCTTTCAGACACCATTCATCATAAATTTCCTGAGTCAGAATTATTTCTGTGAATTCAGTGCTCCTCAATCAAATCACTTTCATGACCTTGTCCTGGAAATTTTTTTGGGGCCTGTAAATGTTTACATCCACAAAGTCCAGGCTAAGTTGCATGAGACCTTCCTGAGAAACCTAGAGAAAAATGAATTCTCTTCCTTTCCTTCTCCAGTGGTAAAAAGGCTATTTTACAAGTGTCTTAAAAGTTCGCAGACTTTCTCTGGATATTATCCCCAGCCCTTCTGTAGAAGCATCTGGAAGCCCTGCAGGACACCATGAGACATCCCAACAGCATGAGGACTCCTTGGGCAGGTAGCTATTAATGAGAATAGAGGAGACAAACACAACCCCACCATAAGAAGGACCATAGCACATTTCTTGCATGGGATGTTTGGACATGCCAATGTCCAAACGATGATGGAGCATTGCCTCTGGGGACCTGAGTTTGCTCTGACGGAATATGGAGCCAGGTAACACCCTCATTTCTCTG
Organism: Larus michahellis; assembly: GCF_964199755.1. Taxonomy (NCBI): domain Eukaryota; kingdom Metazoa; phylum Chordata; class Aves; order Charadriiformes; family Laridae; genus Larus; species Larus michahellis. The sequence goes on from NC_133930.1 coordinate 6,322,885, forward strand.
ACATGTGTTAGATACATACATTTTACAGGTAGATCCATATATATCCAACTCACTTTGTGATTCTGGGCCGCATGCTTTTCTACAACACAAAATGACAAGATTACTCTCTAAAATAGTATCTAATGAAAAGGAAAATATGATTTCCCATTGTAAGGGAAGAATGCTATTCCACTTTTCTCTCAGCAGCTTCTTGAATGAATTTTGAGTGCAGTGTGTGACATGGGACCAGTCCACCCAACAGAATTACTGGTGTATTTTCAAGTCACTAGACTATGTCAGAGATGTTTATGTGTGTTTTGTTGCTTTGTAAATATAAAAACAAGTTCAAGAAAATTGTGGCAGGTGCTCTGAGATGTGACAGAAGTTCAGCTTCTACAGGCCATCAGGAAGAAATACAAGTAACTTTTGACTCTGTAGTGAAAATGAGTGCTACAGAATCTAGAAGAAGCAATGCATTGAGTAAGATCAATTTTTTTTTTTATTTTTTTTTTTTAAAAAAAGGCATCTCCAATGGAGAAAAATGCTTAAAGCAGTTACTCATTTACTTGAGTGGATCTTGAACTTTTAAGAAGGATGTCCTGTTCGATAGTTCTGTTCTGGGTAACTCTATATGCTCTTCTCCAGGTACATTTGTTTTACCTTAGTCTTAGTTTCCTTATCTGATCATAGAAATTAAAAATTAAGTATTACCCGTATGGGTCTTGTAAAGTAAGCCTTAGGGATATTTCTCTAATCTTGGCTGAACCATATTTGCCAGCGCTTTCTCAAAGCAAACTATAAAATTATCAGGGAATTTATTGAACCAATCACTCTCCTTAGAGATCAAGCCAATAGTCGAACCTCCCAAGTCATTTTAATAAGGATACTCATGCTATTACCCCATCACTCCCACCGCCAATAAAATTCCTTAAACATGTACACAACATAAAGGCCCAGCGGTATTGTATACAGCAACAAGATTTTATGGTTGGGCCTTTTTTATCCTAGAAATATTTGACAAAGTAGGAACTAAGAAGGAAAATTTACATTTAATCACCTCTTGATAACTTTAAAAAGATTTCAATTAGGAAACCCTTTGTGAGAAGGAGAGGATTTTAAAATTATTTTTAGGAGCAATAAATTGTTTTCTTGAAGTCTTCCCCTGGCTATACAATGTTTAGTGAAGCTTTTCTTATATTTAAACATAGCCTTAGAGTGCATAATTTCTGCTATCTGATATATATGAATTTAAGAACATAAAGATTTTTTGCAGATCATATATAAATATTACATACATCAGGTTATTTATATATAAAATTAATACAGTAACTAGAAATTTGTAACAGTAAATATTAATTTTGCTTATTAAAAGACATGCTTTGCCCTTTTTAATTTGTTTCCAGTTCAAGTTTTATGTAGTGAACACTGAAGAACTGGCTTCTGTTTTCCTTGAAGGCAAGCTTCAATGGAAAACTTTATAAAACTCCCTACCGCACCAGAATTTAAGGGCTTTGAAAAAAAATTTTTTTTTCCTTTCCTCTTTTTTGCTCTCTTTTATCTTGTCCCTTTTTTTTAATTTTTTCTCTTTTTTTCTCTCTTTTTTTTTTTTTTTTTAATTCTGAGCTTGTTGATAGTTACCAGAGAATCAGCAGAATCTGTCTTCAGATTTATTAGAGCTTTTTCCGGACAGTCTTTCTTTTTGGCATTGACATTCCCCATGTTCCTACATGACCAGTCAGAGATTAAAGCAATGGTATTGCCTCTTGCTTTGTGCAGAACTAATACTCAGTGACCCTCTTTGTGAATCGGTCCGCATCAGCTAAACTGTGGAGCAGAAATGTCACTCAGCAAAAAAAGAGCAGCAAAATGACAAATTTTCTGCCAGTTTAGCACTCTGGAAGCACAAGGAGGAGGACAGGGCTGCGCAGTTTTAACTTGATTGCCTCCAACAGTCTTAGAAATGCAACCTTGGGCCCTAAGTAATTCTGTACCTGGCAAATGTCTTTAAACATTAAAGATAATGAAGAAATTATAAAAGTTTTCTTACAAATAATTAATTGTTTCTTCTAATTAAACTTGTTAGAAATTTGGCTTAAAATATGGTAAAATGACAATTTTAAATACAAGCAAATGGTGGAAGCTTACTATGAAACTCTTTTTCCATCGTTGATGTTATATATCTTAGATTTGTATGCCATTGTCCAGGACAACAGCATCAGTTTTGTTACATGCCATCACTATTGTTACACACCACCTTTCAACTATTGAATCTGAACTATCATTGAGTTTTTAATGAACCTTCCAGTGACGTTTTCAGCTTCACACACTGAAGGCAAAAAGAAATTATAAAGCTGAAGTTGTCCAAAATGCATTTATCTTTACATAGCTTTTGTTCAAAACACGTATGGGGGCATTCAAATGACTCAAGGTAGAATTAAATCTTTCTCTTAGATATTTAGAGAAACCATCAACTGGATGGGTGGAGTTAACTACAATGAGAAAGATAACATAAAATTCCTGGGAACTCTTACCATTTCCAGCAACACTCATAGTGCCTTCTCATACCAGATAACAGCTTAAGGTATTTAAGCACTAAGAGAAAGAGGATATCTATAGAAACTCTTTGCTCCTGCTTGAAATGTCTGTAGGAAACTCCTACTCATACCAGATAACAACTTTGTGGGATTTTTTTCAAAATGACATTTCTGCATTACTTGATGGCATCTGTAGTATTGTTAAGGAATATGGCAACCTAAATTACAACATGAGATTAGGATTTAGATTTTAAAACAAAATTTGATATGATTTTATGAAATATTTTTATCACAGAAAAAAATGCTACAGAAAAATCTCCTTCAATTCCTATTTTGTTTTGTTTGTTGTTTTTTTTTCTGCTTATTTTCCACAATGTCTCATACATCCTAGTTAAAAAGAGTAAAAAGAGAAAAAAAAGAAAAAGAAACAAAGCTATGCATGTGTGGGCACACGATTTGTACAAGTTCTGCCAGGTCATGGAAGTGAATAACTTAGGAAAAAGCACATATGCACACCCACATGCATGAAAACTTCACATCAGATCTGTCCTCAGCATGTATAACCGAAGGCTTAAGAACAAACCAGACCTCAAAGTGGGAAGGTTTTACTTCCAGTTTGCTAAATCAGGTGCCCGAAGTGGGTTTCTAAGTTCTTTAATCAAAGTGTAAGCACTGCTGGCAGATGAACAATGGGATTTAAAAGCCAGCACTGGTAAATAATTGAGCTATTCATCAGAAAGCAGTGTTCAGGGGTAGTGTATGAGATCCTGCATATTTCGTGATTAGTGGCCTGCTTAATATTCTGAGTTAAACACCTGTCTTAAGCTGCTGTCTTCTTCTGTATCTAAGTACCTAAAAATGTTTATTCTTTCTTGAAATGTACTGAGGAAAGCAGACTAGCAAGGGAAGATCACTCTGAAATCAGGACTCAGGGGCTGCGAGGCAGAGAGTTCATCCATCCATCCACAGGACCAAATGTATGCATCCGAGATGGCTCCAGAGGTTTGTTGTCTTAGAAGTCTGGGCATTCACTGCATTAAGACAACTATGAAAGTTATTAAAGTGTAGCACATGACAAAGGACTCAGGCAGGGATTTTTGTGCATGAATTTAGATTTCTAAATTTCATGTTAGAAGAGGAATATTGTTACCCTCCTTTTCACAGGTCTTGATTTGGAGCATTTTTACTTCCATTGCATGCTTTCTGTCAAAGTTTCAAAATGCATTATCTGGATGAGCATCCTCCTAAAGAGAACACCGTAAAAAATCAGATCTGCAGATGAAGATTAGGAGTTCTCTGTAAGGATGCTGCTGCTTGCTACAAAAACGTGCTTCATTTTTATCGGTTCTCTTCTGCAATTAAGGGACTGACCAGTACTAACAGTTACATAAAGCCATTATCTCACTGGAGCAGTAGAAATAATGTTGCCAAGGTGATTCTGTTTTCTGTGATATTCTAAACATATGGTGAGACAAAACCACTCTAATACAAAGGCTTAAATCTTGCTGGGCACAAAAGCTACACTTCAACTCTACACTGAGAAACAGGGACTTTCATTACTATGATAATTTCAGGTAAAAGGGCCAAAAACAGTTCCTTTTCTACAGATTTTAAAATGAAAATTCTTGCACAGCCTGGAATATCTTACCACAGCAGCAGGTTTTTATGAAGATAGTGTTAGTTAAGAAATTTGCATTACTGTATGTTTCAGTTTCTTAAAAAAAAAAAGAATTGAAAATTTCCAAGTTCTGTTGGATTCAGACCAAATCATCCAGGCAAGATTCCAGAGAGTGGGCCGTTTCCCAAATGACAATAATTTCATTAGTATACTTCCTGCGGCTCAGCCAACTTGCTAAACCAAACGCTTGGTAGTAGATGATGTTGGCTAAATATTTTGTGCTTCTATACTAAGTGTTTGATAAGTGGTTTAACTCCATTTTCACTAAAGAAAATAGGTGATTTGCTCTTGACATCACTGTGAAAGGAATCATGACTTTAAGTGACTGCACTCTATAAATCTCTCCTTTGACTGGGTGTATTTTGAGGTTGTTGTCTATTTATTCATCTGTCTTTGAAGTGGCAGAGATTGGCCACAAGTGGACGCTGGACAGGGGTGACACAGCTTTAAAGGGGTAAAAAAATTGATTATGTGTGTCACAGATTTTGTGTCTGAGAGCACAGAAACAGAGAATATATTAAGGAAAATAAGCACAGGAAATATATAAGTGAGGAATATTCACTGGGAACTTGGCACGTTTTCAGGTCCAGCTGCAACGTGGGGCAGCACCATCTGGGTGTGTCTCATCTGAGCTTCGTGCCTGTAAAGGTCAGAAAGCCGTGCAAAGTCTCCTGCACAGCAAATTCATGAGATTCTTCTCTATTTCAGACTAAAATCCTTATTGCAAGTTTGCCCTTTCTTTCTAAATTCACCAGTTCTATTCTCAAGTTTTTCTTGTTATTTTTCCACTTCCACCTAAAACATTCCGTGAATCCTAAGCAAGAGCATCAGGACCTCACCTTTATCAATGACATTATTGTCATTACTTCCTTAACTTCTTTGGGTGGTTGTAATTATTTCTTCATCTGTCTTTTTTTGGGTGGTGGGTGGTAGGTGGAGTTAATAAAATATTATTTACACATCTTGTCTCCAGCCCCATCAGATGATTAAGGAACAGTTTCTTTCACCATGGGTTTTTTGCATGATGGAGTTCAGTTGTGCACCCATATGTGTCTTTCTGTCTGTCACACTTCTTTTATGGCAAGCAGTTAAATGCAAGAATATGCAAGAGTTTTGGGAGGAAAAGAACTGGGTTTCAGTATTTTTTTATTTTTTTTTCACAGAAAACAGCCTTTCACAAATTGTCTATGTGTTTTATAGTCCTTAGTAGTTAAATATCCACTGCTAAATCTGCCCTCATGTATTGTCAGATCTAGGAGCAGGAAGGCTAAATACTAATGATCTTAAGTCATAGATGCTACACTACAAGCAGTGCAATAAATCTTTTCTAAATAGTTTTATCATTTTGCTCCATGCAGCAGTTCTGCACATTTTCTGATAAATTATTGTAGAAAATTGGCATCCATTTGAAAATTCTGAGTGTGAATACGATTTATTAGAGCAAAACATCATAGTAATTAACAATAAATCGAAAAAATGCAGAGAAAATTCAGCTTTCTCATCACCTTATCCAAGCAGTCTATGAGGTTATAAACCAAAAACAACCTAATACATATTTTATTCTCCTCAATGCTGATACAAATAATTATATGGAATCAGATATCTTAGGACTTCCAAATTTCAGCTTCATTTTGTTGGGTCCAAAATGTTCAATAACCTTGATTAAATGCCAGCAAGGGATCTGAGTCTGAGACATCACATAATAAAGCTGAGTCAAATATTAGTTCTGCGCAATCCCGGCTCACTTTACACCACCTTTGGGAATTCTTTGAACTATTACTACACAATGATTTCAACAGCATTGCTAAAACCACTCTGCTCGCATATCCCCAACACTGGATTCCTAGGATTGTGGAGAATGTGCAAATTTCCTGATTTACATTTTATTTTCGGGAGGGCGTTCCAGCTTCATTCTCACTGAGTTTATATTCTGAGTGTGTCTGTTCATAATCCATGATGGTTATTTTTTTCCCATCAGCAAACATAATCTTCAAAGGAGGGGAAGGAAATGCAATCACACTTTCCATGAAGGATTGTCATGGTGGTTTCAGGAATGTCAAAATCTTTCTTGATTTTCTAACACCTGGGGGGGGTTTCCATCCTCCTATTTTGCTCTTTTTCATTAAAGCTAACAAAAAATGCCAAAAGCAACCAAATTGCCATCAAGATAAATAAATGTTAGATTAATTTTAAAATATTTTAATACGTTGTGTCTTTGTCTGTAGCAGAAACTGAGATGAGCTAGGAAATCTTCATAAACACTGGAATATGATATTTTATGCTGTTAATCTGACAGAACATCTACCAGCTTGTTCCAAGAAGCACTTTCCCTAAATAATTCTTGGGCATCATTTTCATCTGGTGATTAGAATAGTTGAAGGATTTTTCCCTGTGAAAAATTAATGCACAGCCTCCCTCTTTTTAAAGTCTGATCCATTTCCTGACACGGACATGGGGTATTTGGTTCCTGTTGGTTCCATGTCCTAGAACATTCCCATGGACATTCAATTTATTGGTACTGAATTCAACTCTAATTTCTTTATTCTAGATCCTTCTGGACTTCAATTCTTTTTCTGCAAGTATCTAAATTTTATCTCATGGACAAATAATGCCTTGATCTTCTAAGGAAACAAAGCCACGTGAATTTAAAAAGCAAAACAAAACAACTGTCTATAAGGAAAGGTCAGAACTAACTTACTTTCCGGCATTATTTGGCGTCAGTAATTAATTTCTTAATTTATTCCATTCAAAAAATTAATGTATGAATTAAAAATTTTGTCACATACGGATAATTTTTCAGCATTGTTCCTTGTGTGCGGCTTCTGGTGTCAATGAAAAACAAAGCTCACAGTGTAGGCCTGAACCTCAGATGGAATTCTCACAGATTTTCTCTTCTCCCTGCCCACCTACTCGGATAAATCTTTTTAAAAGTTCATGTATCTAAGGTGCCCATTCTTTTGTCAAATATGGTTAAAATTTTCCAAATTGATTTATAAATTATTATAGTAGCAGGTAAACCGATAAACACGTAAACACGTGTGCACTCATGTAGAGCTGTACTCCACAAGCCTTGTTTTTCTTAGGAAATCCATCCAGTGACCACCTCTCTTACTGTTTTTATTATCTAGTTTATTCAGAGTCTTTTCTTACAAGAAGATAATACCAGGGATCTCATTAACTATTGAAAAAAAAAAAAAAAAAAAAGAACATGTTGCTGATGAATTATGAGCCCCTCTTTTAGCCCATGGTACATAAAGTAAAAATTAAAAAAAAAACAACCAACCAAACAAACATAAAAATCAATGAAAATACCTCACCCTGTCTTATATTTTCCTTTAGAGATCCACAACCGAAGCTCACAAATATCTTGACTTCTGGTCTTGGATAGCATCAGTTATAAAGTTTAATGGTGTAGAATATAGTGTAGTGAACAAATAACTTCATGATACTGTCATACTGTTAACATCCTATCACAGCTCTGGATAGACATCTGTTATGCTGTGGGACTGCAGTGTTAACATGAGTCATTTCATCTTTTTGGAATTACATCTATTTTCTGGTGCCCTCCTAACTGTGATGAAATCATACATAAAGTTGCCAAAATCAAATGATGCACTAATGTTTCAGTTTGAGATTAAAATTTCAGAAGTTTTTTTTGATCATACACAAAGAGCAGTGGTAGTAAATTAGTGAGAATAACCTCCATCACCACTTGGATTTATATATAGTATTCTCTGGAAACCCAAGGATTGTAAAGTATTTTACAAACATTAATTAATCACATCTCACTACAACAGGTCTATGAAGCAAGTATGAATTATTAACCTTACACATGGGTGAACAGGCACTTTACTTTAATTTCTCGCCTCCGTAGCAATTTATACTTGTGTTCCAGTATATTCTGAATTATCAGAAAGGCTTGAAACTATTAAATGTGTGTTCACTCTCTCTCTTTTTTTGTTGTTTTTGTTTACCCCCCCAGTAGTTGTTTATGCAAAGAATGAGTATCCACATTTGCAACAAGATGTCTGTGTTGATTATTCCTGGAGAGCTGCTGCTCCACATGACAGAGAAAATCCCTTTCCCTCATTTCTGCAGTTTAGTAATTGGTTTACTGTATCTTTCAGTTGTACATGCAAGTCCTATTTCTTCAGCCATTTGGAGTCACACATCTCTGATGGAGTTTAACTGCAGTTGTGTTTCTCTATTCCTATCTGTGGGCTAATTATGTAAGACAGAAATTGTTTTGTGAAATAATTGTAATAGCCATTTCTTTTTTAAGGTAGGGAGGAAATAAACCATACAGAGGAAAATGAAAGCAAATAATAAAATTACAAGTCAAAGGTTAACATAGCTCTTACTCAGCTGCAAATGGAAAATAAATTTTCATAGTGTTACTGGCATAGTTAGTGGGCTTTTTAATTTTGGGGGGAGCTAGAAGGCTCTTAGCTTTAAAAGAATGAGAAACACTGCTCAGCTCAAGACACTGTGATTCTAATTTCCAACCTACTTCTGTCTAGGTTGTAACCCCAGTTACCAGGGTACCTAGTTACCAGAGTAACCCAGAAAAAGTAATTTTACCTCTTATTACTTAAATTTTCCTGTTATTTTTAAGGGGAAAGTTAGTTATTTTCTTTATTTAAAAAAAAAATAAAAATCTATCCACTGAAACGAACCTTTTTCTTTGTTAATTTCTTTGTTGTGTTATACTAATAGTAGTTTCCCCAATTTCAGTCCCATGCCTATGTAATATCACTGTTAGAGAGAGCCTGGGCCAAATCCTTTGAGGTCACTTTGCCACAGTAACAGGCAAATGGTCTTCTAAATAGCAACTTTTTGGAGACTCTGAATGCCAATGGAAATTTCCATTTCATGTTTCTGATGTCACACAAGAAGAAATGAGATGGACAAGAGGCAAAGCTGGGAAGGGCTTGAGTCAGGATCTTGGTCAGGTACTCCCCAACTGGGGGCTGCGCGTGGTGTCTCCAAATATCTCTTGACTAAAAAGTGCCATTTTTAATCCCAAAAAGAGATGTGTGCTCATTCATGGGATGTTCAGTGAGTCCAATGCTTTGCAGGTGCGAGACACTACCTACGTCTTCTCTTTGTGTTCAGTCAACCCAAGACATCTGTGACGCACAGATCATTTGTTCTGCAAGTCTGACATTTCCCAGATGTGTCAGGCTAACTGTGAATGTGCAGAGCTGTTTTTCACACATGCTGTGCATGTGTCCCAGATTCCTGCATGTCTAGCAGCCTTATCGAAGAAATTTTTTCTCCCAGGGAAAAATCTAGCCAAATAGCAGAATCTACATTTACATCCAGTCAGGATTTTCAGGGAGAGAAAAATTTATCCCAGGCATAAGGTTGAGCTGACGAAAAATTCCCATCCCTGCTCCATACATGTTCCTCCTCTTCCAGGGATCCTAAAAATTTCTGGAGCCCATCGGTCAACACTGCTGTTTAGGAAAGCATGGTCTTCTGCTCCTTTCTCCTGTCTTATATTTGGCAGACTGGATAAATAAATGCCTTGTTTTTCAATTTTTGCTTGAATATATTACAAAAAGGACAGTCTTAGAAAGAAGAGGAGTGCAATGAGTGTCTCTCTGTCTTTTATCCCAGATGTGGATGAGCTCAGATGTTCTGTCACTAATCATAATATATCCTGGACAAATGAAGAGATGCCAAATTGTGTGCAAACCCCAAGTAGATCTGCTCATACCATCCAGTAATACCCACTGGCAGCTGGTATTAACCATTGAAATGGTCCACAAAATTCTGACCAAGGCACCTTTGGGGGGCTTGTGGCAATAATTGATATTTTTGGCTGACCTCCATCTGTTCTTTTAAACCTGAAATTTGAAAGACTTTCCTTCAGCCTTGCTCACTAGAAGTTGACATCATCAACATACAATGGTGAATTTTTGTACAAATGGACCAAAAACCTTCTGACATAATGGTATGCTTACTTGCTTTCTGCTAGGTAGCTTCTATCCAAAGTCCTAGTGTGTCTCTGCTTTGTCATTTTCTGTTACTGGGTCGAATTTGAGCAACTTTCAAACCCCAGTGGGATGTCCACAATGAAGAGCACTGACTGTTTGATTATGTGTTCTTTGGTACACACACTGTGCCAGCATTAAACAATTCTAGAAAATATGCACTATAGACTTGACATTTATTGTATCTCAGCACGCAGCTGTCTGTAGTTTTGATGGTTTTCAAACAATGGTATGTGAGCCAGATTGCATGAATAGCCTTGTGTTGTTGAACAGCAGTAATGAGGATGTCAGTTGAGACTTTTAAATGAGCTTTCCTTAGTCATTTAAAGGATTTATGTATGGATCTGGTCGTTTGTCAATTTCATATTACATGAGACGAGTGACCCATATTTTTGTATCAATGGGGTGACCCATATTTTTGTATCAATGGGATTTACTTGCCTGTTCAAACAGGAGCAGAAGGGGAAAGTACTGCAGAGTCCCAGCTACTCTTTCTTAAAGTTAGTGTTGGAAACAAAATAAGAAAATAACATAGATTCGCTTATGGGTAAGGGAATAGCTGTAACTAAAATTACTTGGTTCCCATCCACAATTATCTAAATTTCATGTACTTTGTACTCCACTGCTGCTGCTGCACTAACTATAAAACAATAAAACTCCCCATGTAGCATCTAATCTTATATACCACAAGCCACGCTGATGCATATTTACAAGTGCAGTAAGAAGTGCTGAGTCCAAAATACAAGTAGCACTCTGCCTTTGGAAAGGATGTTTGTTCTGAGGTTTTTATTTATGCAGCCAAATGAGTAGTTGCTGAGTGCAAAATACTCCACATAGTCACAAGCCAAAGATTTGTTCGTTAAAGGTTTCATACTGTCTCACACCTGCAGCTGGTATAACTGAGCCAGAGCCCAGCAACCAGAAAACATCCAGGATCAGAAAGGGGTGAAACAGTGATAAGGAGAGGGATAAAGGAAATTAATTTCTTGTCTTTAACCACTTGAAAATCTGAACACACTATAGCACTAAAAGGGTTTCAGTCAACCGCTTTTTCGTTAGTCACAGGGGAAGAAAAAAATGCCCAAATGTATTACTTACTTTTTCACTTGTAAAAGTAGTTTTAAAGCAGGTTATTTGTCTACCCTCTATATAGTTTCCACAGTCAGATATCATGTCTTTCTCTCACATAGACCGGAAAGGATGCGAAGAAGTAGTCTATATTCCCTATTAGGAGAGTTTGAGGCTCAGATTTCAGAATGCTGTTTGAGAGTTTGCATGCTCCATAGGGAACAAGCTCTGCTCGGTGGCTTTAAGACCCTCTTGGATGGATGGTGACTCATCTCTGAAACTTATATTTCTTACTCTAATACCTGGGATTTCACCATGAACAGGTAAAAGGTATGTGGGGAGAGTTGCAGTAAAAACCCATGAGAGAAAGAAAAATAAGAGAGCACCAAAAAGTACTACTGGCACATAAAATATTCTTTTTGTTTTCTTTTCTCTCCCTTCAGGGGGAGAAGCAGGGAAGGGAGGTTTTCTGATACAGAAAAGCTGTATTTCAAAATTTCTTTGAAGATCATCCAGAAGAGGTAATGTCTAAAGAAGTTTATTATTTTCTTCTCATTCTAAAAAAAACAACAATTAAATCCACATTTCCCAAGAGGATGGAGTTATTGTCACCAGCTTCTGATACAAAACCAAAGCACAGAGAGATTATATTTCTAGCCCAATGTCACGGTAAGGATTTCTTTCTTAGCAGATGCTCTCTCAGAAAAAGATTGTAACAACCTTCACTGTGGCCAGGAGAATACATCAGACAATCTTCTGATGGCTTTGTCCTTGTTTGTCTCTCTTTTCTGATAGGAAAAATGGGGTCAGTCTGGTATGCGGATCTTTAAAATGACTCCAGTATTTTTCCCCACCTGCAGGTACTACGGGGTCAGAAGACTGAGATTATATTTATCACTATTTCTGGAAACTTGCATTACCCACTTTTAAATATTTCAGGAGTGATCTCGCTGGAATCTGAATATCACAGTGAAGTGACTTTCTCTTTTAATATTAATGAAAAAGAAAGCTGAAGGAAACAACGCTGCATAAAAATCATAAACTATGTAAAAAGGAATTTTTATTAATGTGCACCTGTGCTCCTGTGGCTGGCATAGACATAACCCCACATTTACAAAACATTAAAATAACTCTCACAAAAGAAAACTCCTCATCAAGCAGCCTGCTTACAGAAAGAATGATTCTGTAGCCACACCACAAACTTGTCTGTAATTGGTTTTGATCAGGGATTTTGTTTCATTATTATTTTTTTTCTAGCTAAATTGCATTTATTATAGTGAGTTCTTTGGGGTTTTGTTTTCTCCCTGCACTCTGGTGTGAACCAAGTTACAGTCAGTCCCTGTAAGTAAAGTTTTCTGCTGCGTTCTGGGTTCAATACGTGGGAATTAATGAGTTGGTTATAAATAAAGCAAGTATTAAAAATGTATTTGAGAAAAAAATGTGTTAATTGACTTGAAAGGCTTTCAGTTCTGTGATAGGAGCTACCGAACGCCATTTGGAGGAGATGTGTGGAAATGTATTTCCCATCCAATGATTTTTTCCCCCCTCCAGTCTGTCTTAGGAGTGTTTCAAGAGCTGTCACATTTGCTATGAAAAATGAGGGTGAGATACCTGAATCTACCCATAACAGCTAATAGTCCAACCGTCACCTGCCATGTCAGAGAGCTATTTTACATTTCTTTTCTACCTTTTACAGATCATAGCCTTGAACCTACTGATGTGTGGTATCAACTGCTAAATAGCACTGCAGAAGAAATAGGTTTCTAACTCTCCCAGCTGAAAAGTTCCCAGTTTGTATAAACAGTTAAATACCAATTAAAGATGGAAATTAAACCCAGATCTCCATGTGAGATAAGGTTTGGAAATTTTTCTGAGGCAATCTTTGGCATTTTTCAGCTCAATTCCATTCTGCACCCAAAATTTCAAACTGGAAAATATATTCCCCAAAGGTGTTTGGTGGGTTACAGCCCACATTTCTGACCTTTTTATGTGTGTGTGCTTGTGTGTGTACGAGTAAACCTTCCCAAAATGTGTTGTCATGACTCAGGTATGCATTTTTTTCCCATTTTGACTCAGTTTAAATTACCCTCTTTCTGTTGATTCCTGTGCCCCAAGGTGAAGCATCCTCACGGAGATTCATCTTCAGTGATGATGAGAGCTGATGAGAGCCATCCGCCTCAACTCTCTGAGGCTCCACAGAAAAAGGAAAATATAACACAGGGTGGCAGGAAGGTGGAACTGGGACGATAGCCCTTTGAGAATCTGTATTTTCACAAGCAAACTGGGTCATTTCTTACACGATTGTTTTATTTTTGCATGAGCCTTTTCATAGGCAGAGGTTAGAGAACATATTGTGTACAGAGAGGTTTTTACGAGGTCACATTTCCATCCGGAGCCATAAAAAGGCGCTTCTAATCTAACACAGGGGCTACAACGTAGAAAAAATGGTGCTTTAGAGCATTTTTTGTTGGGAACCAACCTGGCCCTTTTATTCTGTTTTTGTTTTCCTAGGCCTAAAAGAACCAGCAGTGGGAAAGGCAGTGTCCCCCCACGCGCGGGGGCTGCTAATCTTAACCTCCTTCTGTGCAAAAAACAGCTTAAATTGACTTAATTATTTAATATCCCCTCGCTGACACAGGATAGTAAAAAGCTCAGCATGTTAATGCTCCTTTCTAGCACTTTCTTTCCAAAAGCCTTTAAGAAACTCATGAATATTTCATGCCCCTCAGTCAGTGCTGAGGAGATGGTACCATTAACGCTGAAACCAAATGCCAGTAGTTGTGCGTGCATCCCCGAACTGCATGAAACCTCGCAGCAAAACCTCCCGGAATGGCTCTTCCCTCGCAGCTCAGCCTTTATGACCAAGCACTAAAGGACCAGGTTTTCCTTGCCTTCTCTTTTCCTCTTTTTTCCCCCTCCTTTGTTCCCCATCAGACAAGGAAATGGATCACTCAATGTAAGAACTGACCCATGGGCATGTGTATTAAGTCTGACATCTGCTCGAAACCATGTAAATGGGTCCATGTTAGTTAGTGCATAAGAAGTATAAGAAGTATTCAAACTTAAACACAGGGAAATTATGTTCACTCACCAGGGAACTGCAAATCTAGCTGATTTTTTTTTCCTCCTGTGTACGTTAGGAAAATGAACACATCTTTTTGCTTGGCACTCTGTGTGAATTTGCTAAAGCAGGAGCGTCTGATTTTTGATATGTATGTGGCTTATGAACACTGTAATGTATGTGTTTCACATTTTGCTTTTCTTGTCTGTTGCATAAAATGAAATAAGCACAATAATACACCATATCTGTATGCTTAAGAGGATCCATGTTTGCTGTAAAGTAGTAAGTGTTCACATTAGGTTCTGTAACAAAATGCCTACCACTACGTTTTTTTCATGGAACGCTGTTTTTTTCATGAAGCCGAGGTGTTTTCACTGAAAATATCCACACTGAAAAAGCACCATTTTGCTAACCCAACTTGTCTTACTTCAAATAAACACCCAATAATCTGACTGAAGACTGAAGGTGTCAAATTTAAAAAGGTTTTCCATTGCATTCTGGAAATGGTGGGTTTGTTGATTCCTGTCTTCCCACACCTCTGGGGATACAGTCTGTGGGGAAGCACAAGCTCAAGGAGACATTGTGCCTAACCTACCGATACTTTCCTTACTTCTCTAAAAGGGTAAAATAATGAAAATTCTTATTTGATAAGACAGCCTGGCACATAAATGTGATACAAGCACAAGGAGTTCAAACTACATTAGGTTGCACAGAACACTTGAAAAAATTAAGATAGCAGCATTTTCAAATATCTCACCAACTCCATTATTTGTTTAAAATTTAATCCTAAACCTATTTGATGATGAATCAATGTTATTGTGAGTTTTCTTACTTTTTCATTAAAATATTAAGGGGTTTTTAATCTGTAAATCCAGATGTTAATTAAAAAACTGTTGTCAAAATGACAGATTGTTTTTGTAATCTTTCCTTTCAATTCTAACTAATCCTCAGAGAGGACAGGACCCAGGTGAGTTGATTTTTCTCAAGAAAATAGCAAAGATTGAAGTTTGCAAAAAGGCTGCCATAAAAATGGAAAAAGACAAACTGCCATCTAATGATGCTCCCATGAAAACATTTTTTTGGCTTTGTTTTTGATTTTAATGGTCGAATAATAATACAATATTGATAAACAACTAATATTATTCCATAGACAACTGATATTATAAACAATAATCTTCAAAGTTCAGTACTTGTGAAAGATTTCCCGTGAGCTTTAAGATATAGTTTGATAGTCCATCACCAACCCATGGGAAGAGATAAGGAAGGAAGGCAATGCTGAGCCTGGCTCATCATCAGGCACAAATGTAATGTGTGTCACTCGAAATCTGATGATGTGTTACTCCCCATCCAAGAGAACTGAACTGAGTACACAACCTGTTTGTATGAAACAAGCTTTTGCCATGCACACAGGAGTTATTTCAATTCCTCTGCTGCTTCAGAGTACTGAGACTGCCCTGGTGGAGACAAGTCTTTGAGATAAGATGGCAGCACAGTCAGGTCCCCAAGACATGATGCTGGAGAGTGGAAACTCTGCAACGGTTTAGGAAACAACACTCAAGTTACTTGGTGTGTTGCATGACTCAGTTTTCCTTCTGCAATATTCACAATACCATCAAGTTTTGTGGTGAGGCTGAACAAATTAAAGACTGTGAGAAGTTTAGACACAGCAGAGTATGTGAAGTTCATTGCTTATCTACTTCCTCCTTTTCCAGACAAACAAAAGTAAAATCCAATTAAATAGATGTGGAGCAAACAAAATCGTGGACTGAAGACCAGCTACAAAAGAATGTGATCCTAGAAGATTTTTCTTTTCTTTCCAACAGCTTTGTGCAGCCAACAGTGCTTTCGTAATCCATGTGAACAGGACTACTGGCCCGGCCTCCTAGGTCCTGGGGGATGCTTTTGATCTAACAAGGCATTGCCATTATTAGAAAGGCTGTGGTGTAACTACAACATCATTGCATTCTGTCAATTTAGTTTTGCATGAACCACTTGGCTCGTGACACTCTAAATTTAATACTGTGCTGCAGATAAACTAGAAACAGAATAAATATTGTAAGAACAAAGCTGTCGCAGAAACACACTGCGAGTCTTTTGACCCCATTCAAAGGCCCTTCACTATAATTGTCTCTGACAGAAGGCTCCTGTACAGTAAGTACTTTAGTTGCCAATGACCTTAAACACGATTATCATTAGCCTCCTTGTAATACTGCCTCTCCCTTGAACTCAAATTACTGTGCTTCTCAGATGGTTTTGTAAAGAGAGTTCAGTGTTGTAGTTAGCATAATTCAAGCTGTTTTAATCAATGCTGTGTCCTTTGTAAATAAAACTGCATTCTGAAATACACGCTGTAATAATTACATCCATAATTTGTTATATTTATTGAAATAAATTTGACCCTAGTAATTTGAATTACTGTTGCAAACAAGCAGTAAGGAAATAAGCAGGTAATAATTTATGTTGATACATATATTAGTGCCAAGCCTAAAGGTGGGTTTTGTTTAAGCCAAACATTTGAATAATTAAACCAGGTTTCAGAGGCGGTAAAGCTACTTCGACTTGACAGCGAAACTTCCCTACAATCTGTAAACCTTTCTAATCTTAAAAGAAAATAAAAACATGTCCCTTTTTTTGCCTCCACTGAAAATACCCAAAGTTGATGGCTTGCCAAAGGCCGACCAATACACAGGGAAAGAGCGGACATTCCATCAGCCATAGGACGGCTCTGTCGAAATTAATTTCCAGCAGTGGCTGGGGCAGGCTAATTACTTTGGGGAACCTCTCATGGTGTAAATCAGTGAGTAAAAGTCCTCAAGAAATAAGCCTCTTCAGACCAATTTCAGAATTTAGTAATTGCAAGACACAGAGACATTAAAAATAATGAGAGACGTGAGGACTGCCGCAAGCCCAGTTTTCCAGCAGCCATTTCATATAACACCTTTCATAATCCAAACTCCTCTTAAATGGTATATATTTATGTTCTTGTTGTCCTACAAACAACTGTTTCCTGAATCTCACTGGTTTTAATTCTAATTTTCAGCCTAAACATACTCATTTATTATTATTTCTTTTCAGCTTATCATTGTTCTTTTGCATAAACTTTTCTTCTCCTTACCTCGTATGCTGTAGGGTACATTTTTCATGACCACAACCCACAGGCAGCAAAGGCCATAAGATCAGTAGAAATTTCATTAAATTATTTCCTTAGAGAATTAATTGTTATTAATGAATTAATTAGTGCTTATTGAAAAGCTAGTTTTATTCTTAAAAAAAATATAATATCCAGAGGTTACACTTATGTGTTACTAGAAAGTAAATCTACAGTGTATTTACCTCTGTTTTACTAAACTCAGTCATTTATATTATTAATTTGATTGATTTTATACCAAAGTCATTTCTAAAAATAATAATAATAAAAAAAAGCAAATAAAATTAACAGCAATCCCTGTCCTGACTAGTCTTGGATAAACAGTGTTAATAACCCTTCTCCAGTAATGAAATTCAGATTTCAAAAGGCTAATGGGTGCCTAGGTAGCCAGCTCCTTATCCATCATGTAATTATAATATTCATCCCTTTCTTCTCAAATATCACTGGCATTTCCTAAGTGCACCATATCAAATGTTTTACTGAAGTCCAAACAAATGATATCTAACATATTCCCTGGAGGAAATCAATTATCTTCTCAGTGAAAGATATCCAGCTAGTTCAACTTGGTTCAAATCTGATATTAAATATTATAACAAGGCTTCTTTCTATGCCCTTATTTGTTAAACCTCTGAAGCCAAGTTACCAGGCCTATGGCTTGTTGTAAAAATGGAACTTTTTCCTTTTTCTCAGATGCAGTACTATGTATTCTGTGCAAGGCATACTATACCATCTCCAGATTAGTAAGGCATTGCATTTTTCTTTCTTATTTATTCTGAGGCATACATGCAAAAGAGTGACCTTTTCTACTGTTAGCTTCACTTGCACACTGACTAAGTTCCTCAGATCCCGTCACCAACAATTTTAATAGTTACTGGATGTCATTTTGTTTTGCATTATTTAATTTTTCTCCCCCAAAATTAAATTCCAATTCACAGAAGAGTCAATTCAGGGAAGGTCTATAGTCCTTCTAAATGCAATGGGTTAAATGAGATGGTTATAATTTTCTGTACCTATAACTTGTTAACCTGTCTTTTTATTTTTTCCTGTAGCCATTAAGTTTTTGCCTGTAACAGAATGCAGGCAGGGACATCCTACGTTAAAAAGTGATACCTGGTAATGATGTTTCAAGTTAGTCATCCAAAACCTGAATATTCAAAGCTGGTTGTTTTTTGTTTGGTTTGTTTGGTTGGTTGGTTGGTTGGTGGGGGCTTTTTGTTTGTTTGTGTTTTTCTTTGGCTGGGGTTTTGGTTTTGTTTTTAAGAACTTGCTGATAAACTTCATGGTCTTTAGCTTTTAAAAATTATGGTAACACAATTTTCTGACATTATTCTCATTTCTACAAAATCACAAAGGTAAAAATCCATCGGTGGGACCCATACTCTGTAAGGAGAAAGCTCACCGGATTGTTGGGTAGAGAGAGCAGTGCAACTTTACTTATTGTCGTCTTTTTTCCCTCAACTCCTTTCCTCCACTTCCTACATTGAGAAGCAAACCTGGATGAAGCAATTCCAGACAAAAAGACATCCAGACATTATTTGTGGAGGACAAACTTTGGTTCTCAGACCTTCACCATCTAAGCATATGCATGAGACACTTTAAGGATAAAAGTCCCCATCTATCATTTACCTCCTTGGTAAATCATTACCTACCTTGGAAGCATCCAATTTACATCAAGTGAGCCAAAAGCCTGAGTGATAAAATGTCTGAACAGTAAGTCTGTTTTATTAGCCAGCTGCATTCTTGTTGCAGGTCTCACCGGAATGACTTAATGTCTTCTCACCATGAAGCTGATAGGCGGCACTTATCTCCTAAAGGGAGAAGCAAGGAGAATTTTCTTATAATGAGCCTAGTGATGGAAACAAAAAACAAAACAAAACAAAACACACCAATAGCTATAAAACAGCAGGCACTAAAATTTATGATGTCTGGACTTGTAATTTAACTCACTTCCTCTCAGGGAAAGTTTCTTCCCTCCCAGCCACTTTCTCACGGGTTCAGTCTCCTTCTTTTGCTCCCTGAAGTGACAGAGAAGCCACATTTTCTCAGCGATGTAAAAATCCATGTCAAAGCTCTTCATTTATGGGGGGAAAAAAAAAAAAAACAAACAAAAAACAAAAAAACAACCAAAACCACACAAACCCCTATACTACAAGCTTACCAGAGCAGGAAATGCTGCAATCTTTCATGCCTTTTCCTCAAAGTGAAGAATACCTCAGAGAAGCACAGAAAGTCTAAGTTGTGGCCATAGGTGGTGATCCTCTTACTCTAACTCGATGCCTTCACAGCAGTGATTTAAGACCATACATCCTGGCTACGAATGCAAGGAAGAGCAAGGAAGATAAATTAATTTTTAAGAAAAGGATAATACACATATCCTTTCTAATATAAGGGGATACAAAAACTCTTCTGCCTACAGGTAGTGCACAAATGACTTGCATGAAGAGAGCAGGCTTTTCTGTCTCCTCAGCTTTGGAGGCATGGGGACTTTAGAATCTTTTACAAGACTTCCATGTTTCCCTATTCCACTCTCAAGTCATGCAGTTAGTTACAGCCTCACTGCGGCCTCATCTGTATACATTAATATGTAAATGTTAGGGTTGCCGCACTCTCAGACTTGATAATCATCAGTGTTACTATCCTGTGGAGCAACCAGTCAGCACTACCAACATTTCCACTTGTGTATTACAGATGGAGAACAACTATCTTATTATAAGACTGAGGCATGCTTTCCTACCTACCCTTTGAAAGTAGAATGGCACATGGAGAGCTTTCACAAGAATCTCTAATTGAATGAAACAGATGAAGGGAAACAACAGTTTTTACCCCTGATGCTATGGTCCAATAATACTTTTAACCTTGAGGACATTGCTTTAACCTGACATAGAATCATAGAATCATAGGGTTGGAAGGGACCTCTGGAGATCATCTAGTCCAACCCCCCTGCCAGAGCAGGGTCACCTAGAGCAGGTTACACAGGAACATGTCCAGGCGGGTTTTGAATGTCTCCAGAGTTGGAGACTCCACCACCTCTCTGGGCAGCCTGTTCCAGTGCTCTGTCACCCTCAGGGTAAAAAAGTTCCTCCTCATGTTTAGATGGAACTTCCTATGCTCAAGTTTGTGCCAAATGCCTCTTGTGCTGTCCCCGGGCACCACTGAAAAGAGCCTGGCCCCATCCTCCTGACACCCACCCTTTAAGTATTTATAAGCGTTGATAAGGTCACCCCTCAGCCGTCTTTTTTCCAGACTGAAGAGACCCAAATCCCTCAGCCTTTCCTCATAAGAGAGGTGTTCCAGTCCCCCAATCATCTTTGTAGCCCTCTGCTGCACCCTTTCCAGCAGTTCCCTGTCCTTCTTGAACCGGGGAGCCCAGAACTGGACACAGTACTCCAGGTGCGGCCTCACCAAGGCAGAGTAGAGGGGGAGGATGACCTCCCTCGACCTGCTGGCCACGCTCTTCTTGATGCATCCCAGGATGCCATTGGCCTTCTTGGCCACAAGGGCACATTGCTGACTCATGGTCATCCTGTTGTCCACCAGGACTCCCAGGTCTCTTTCCACAGAGCTGCTCTCCAGCAGGTCAGCACCCAACCTGTACTGGTGCATGGGGTTGTTCCTTCCCAGGTGCAGCACCCTACACTTGCCCTTGTTGAACTTCATAAGGTTTCTCTCTGCCCAGATCTCCAACCTGTCCAGGTCTCTCTGTATGGTGGCAGCAGGAAATTTTCATAAATTGTGTCTCTGACACTTGCAGAAACCCTCAGGAAGTAACAAGGGAGAAAAAAGTGACAGAAAGAAGCGACATAGCAAATACGCTACTGCCCGATATGGCAGGAAGATGAAAGAGCCTGGTAACTCTAATGCAGAAAGAAAATAAATCTAGGGAAGCACAGTAGAGCATGGAAAGCAATTAGAGGGGCCCATTCGTACCAATATTTGCATTTTTTGACTGTAACCTTCTTAGAAGTTAACTAGAGTGCCTTCAAATAGTACACTTAAAATTGTATGATGCACAGTTGCAGCAAACCTATTATTATGCTTATTATGATGATGATTATTACAATTACTGTTGCCTGAAGTGTGGAAAAAGAGAGTCATCTGCCCCAAAATCTTAAAGGCCAGCCATTAAGCCACTGGTAGGCCTTACTTAATCCTGTTCAAGGCAGTTGTAGCAGTCTACTCAGCTTGCAGCTGTTGAAATTGTCTCAGTTTTCTACATCAGGGTGAGTTTTAAGATGGCTTCAATAAGGTTAATGAAGTGTCTCAGCAAATAATCATTATGTGAGCATTTCCTATGTGTGCAAGGCAGCAAGAGAAAACAACAAAAATTGCTTATTTAAAACTTTTCAGAGCACAAATGTACCATGGAAGGGAAAATTTTATTAAAAAAAGAAGTTAATTCCTTTTGTTTTTCTCTCTAGGAGCAAACTTTTTCAGAAATACATTACATGTATTAGAAAAACAAAACATAAACTATATATTCTAGCTGTTCTGAACTAATTCTCTCACTGGGAAGAACCCTTATTCCCAAGGTTGCCTTTGATATTTGGAGATCTTGGGAATGGAAGTTCCTTGATATTTTCTAGTTTTCTTGACAGCTCCATAGAATCTACAGCAAATTTTATTTTCTTATGGTTCTAATGTTGCCTAGAAGGCTGTTGGAGATTGTTTGCTACAAAGGCACATTGATGGCACTAGTTCAACTTGCTGCCTACCAGGACCCTCAAGTACATTTCTGCAGAGGAAATTCATCCCTAGGTGCAGGGTTTGGCAATTCCCTTTGTTGAACTTCACAAGATTCTCATGAGTCCATTTCTCCAGCTTGTTGATGCCTCTCTGAAAGGAGACGCACCCATCTGGTGTATCAGCCACTTCTCCCAGTGTTGTATCAGCACTGCACCTTCATGACAATGTGCTTCATCTCTGGAATAATTCTTCAACTGCCCAGAAGAGTCAGGCCTTGCATTTCTGAGACAATGTTTTTTAGCCTGGTTTCCTAAAGAAAAAGAGTTTCTGCACTCATGGTCTCAGTCTGCCTGTCCAGCTGTCAGTAAATTTAACTTACTCTAATAACCTTTAATCTTCTTGTCAGACTCGAAATTTGAGAGAAAGGCTGAATTCTGAAAGATATCAAGTTCCCATACGTCTGGGTGAAGGAAGGAAAAGTTTGAATGCTACTACTTAAGAAAAGGTAAAAAAACCTCAGCTTTTATCTATTTAAATTTGGATGTTAATAGCAGATGGTCAATCAACAGATATATCCCAAGCACCGATATGGGCTGGGCAGTGACTGGCTTGAGAGCAGCCCTGAAGAAAAGGACTTGGGGGTGCTGGTGGACGAGAGGCTCAACATGAGCCACCAGTGTGCACTAGCAGCCCAGAAAGCCAACTGTATCCTGGGCTGCATCAGGAGAAGTGTGGCCAGCAGGTCAAGGGAGGTGATTCTCCCCCTTTACTCCACTCTTGTGAGACCCCACCTGGAGTACTGCGTCCAATTCTGGAGCCCCTACTACAAGAGAGATATGGACATGCTGGAACGTGTCCAGAGAAGGGCCACGAGGATGATCAGAGGGCTGGAGCACCTCTCCTATGAGGACAGACTGAGGGAGTAGGGGTTGTTCAGTCTGGAGAAAAGAAAGCTCCGAGGAGACCTTCTAGTGGCCTACCAGTATCTTAAGGGGACCCACAAGAAAGCTGGTGAGTGACTTTTTAGGATGTTGGGTAATGGTAGGACTAGAGGGAATGGATTAAAACTAGAGATGGGACGATTCAGACTGGACATTAGGAAGAAGTTCTTCACCATCAGGGCAGTGAAACATTGGAACAGGATGCCCAGAGAGGTGGTGGAAGCCCCATCCCTGGAAGTTTTTAAGGCCAGGCCGGATGGGGCTTTGAGCAACCTGATCTAGTGGGAGGTGTCCCTGCCCATGGCAGCGGGGTTGGAAATGGATGATCTTTAAGGTCCCTTCCAACCCTGACAATTCTATGATTTTATAATTCTATGACATACATTTGCAGGTTGCCTGCAGTGTACTCCAACTCTTTCCCAGATTTAAGCCAGAAAATATATAGACAGAGGAGAGGGTAAGAGCTTAGGCATTGTGAAGAGAAATTAGTCAAGGGTTATGTACAAAGGGTGCTACATGGAGTGAAAGACGGGGCTGGGGAAAAGATATGCATAATAGATGAGAACATTTGGGGGACACAAGAGGAACCTGATGGTACTCACAAAAAGGTTTAGGAGTACTGAGGGAAATGGGAAACTGAGAATCACTGTGAACAGTGGAAGGACTCAAAAGTTATTGCCAGCAACGTGCCAAAGGAGACAAGGACATAAACCCATTTGTTTCATTAGGTCCATTACCCACAGACCAACTTCTACCTGTTGCGAAGCTTGGTCAATAATAAGCTCTCCTGCATCTTCATTCTGAGTTCCTTCTTTTCTGTAAATTAGGCAAGCCATGGCAAAGGAAACCAGTGAAAAAGAGAGTTTACAACTGTACCATTGACTTTGATCACTCCGCATTATTTCACGAGTCAAGATTTTGTCATTCTGCTAACTGTTGAGCTGAAGCACTTGATTTGCAAATACATATTTTTAATTGGATTTTTACAGCTATAATTGCAAATAAGACAAATATGGTGACCTTTTGGTAGGGAGATTGTGTTAGTGCAATGTTACAATGCAGGGGATGGTTTTATCAAGGCGGTCATGAAACTACATATAATAGATGGGGAAAAACACAATCGCTACCTACCAGCACGTCTCATTTTGTTCCACACTTAAAAGGAGAAGCTATCAGAAGTAGATTAGTGCTGCTGAGTCCTTTGCTAGAGTCCAGATCAAAATGCCAGATATCAGCTCGAGAGAGCTTAGGAGCATTTGGCTATGGCAACTTCTTTTATGTATCTTTCTTTTTTTTTCTTTTCCGAAGCACTCTTCTCAGCTGTTGGGTGGTAGTGTAGATACCACTCCCTCCAGCTTTCTGCTGTTAGGATCCCCCATGTGAGACACAGTGACTGTCATAAAAAGACCATTTTCCTCTCCCTTTTGTGCTGGCTTTGTACCATTATGGAAGTGCAGTGCTATACAGACATGGGTTTTGCAAGGATGTGATCAACATCGTTGTCATGTCCTGGTATCCTGTACTCAGTTGTTCCTGTTATTTATTCTATCACATCCCTCCCAGAGACTCCGCAATGTGCATTACTCACTTTTTCTACTATTCAGTGTTTGCCTCATGCTAGGAAATTAGAAGGTTTCTATCTGTGTCCAGTCCGAAATGTCTCCCTTGGGCCTTGAACCGGTCTTTGTTGACAAGCAAAATGTGCCTGCTGATTCTCTTTTTAAGCATCCTCCTTTTTACAGCTCAGACATCTCCTCTCTCCATTTACCATCGCCTCAAATGCAGTACCCTTTATATAGCTCTTGCTGATTGAACATCTATCATTTTTTTTTCTTACTTCTTTTACCCATTATACAAGTAGTGGTGTGGGCTGCATCAAAGTGAACTCGTTTCCTGAGAGCTGATCAAACTCCTAATGACACACAGAACACAATGCTTTCCTAATGTTTCTTTCCTCTACACCTACATTTTTTATTCATTTCAATTCTCTGATTCCCCTCTCTTGTCTCTTTCTACCTGGTTCACTGTTTACAACATCTGCAGCATCTTTTATCTCTTTGCCACCTCTTTTTCAGCTTTTCTCTTCCTGTAGAAATCTCACTGGCATGGTTTCTTTGTCTTTTTGAGGCATTGATATGATTTTTATTTTTTTTTAATGTCAGCTGCATATCCATTTTTTAACACATTTTTCTTGACAATTTGCAGCATCTCTTCCTCTTCCTCTGGGCTGTGTGTGGTGCCAGTACAAGCTGAACTATCTTCTCCCGTATGCTCCTTTTTTTAATATATTTATATAATGTGTGTTTTCATTTCACCATTTCTCACTTGTCTTTTTTCCACAGTCAATTTTACTAAATAAATCAAAAAATGCATGGACAAACCAACCATATACTTCCACTCTGACATGAGTCTTGATTGCCAACCATCTGGCTTAATTTATAACAAATTTTTCCTTTTCTCTTTTTTAATTCAGCTTATATGCCTGACGGAGCCAACTGCTGGTCCAATCCAATTTCATCTCTATTGCAAACCCTTGTTTTGCGAAAGATGAAAAATGTATCCTGTAAATCTTCAGTAACTTCATAGCAGGTTTGAAGGATTTGAGGGATCTTTCTTATCCTTTGGAAGCATTCAGTGGCCGGTGGTTCTTGCAGGCTACTTTCTTGCAACAAACGCTCCTCAATGCTCATTATCAGCCATGTGATTTCTTGTACGTAAGCTAAACAGCGAGCCATTGACTTTAATGTGCAAAAAGTTTTTCGATATCTTACAAGTATCTTTGTCTAAGTTTGAGTAGCTGGAGTACTAAATCCATACAAAATTACCGGACACAGTTTCAATCAATAATCACACAGTGGAAAATCAAGCTCATTAATCATGTCATGACATCACTGACAGTCACCACTTTGTAATTAGTGCTATTCTGTATTGGCGGGTCAGTGCATTCGGTAAGGAATTCCTGGTGCTGTGCATTGAGTGAGTAAATTGTGCTTATTTATTTATATGGCATATAAATGTATATGTTAGTTTGCAGCTTTGGTTTAGAACTCTCTCTGTGGGTAGGGTCAAAGTCAGGTTAATCAGTAGCAAACGGGCCTCCAACAGTCAAGCTGGTCTTGGGTCTGGGTTGTTGAATCTTTTGGTCTTTTTCAACACTAATGGTTCGTAATCACTTATTCATGTTTACCAAAGCCAAAGTACCTCTGGTTAAGAAAGAGTTTCAGCAAGGAGAAATGAATTTTTCCATTTACATTTTCTATTGCACTTCCTTCTACGAAATTATAAAAAAGTTGGGGGAAGAATAACTGCTTTCTAACCTTAGGCATAGTCTAAGACAAGGTATAGAAGCTGTGGATGGCCCTGTGAAGTCATTTAGGACTTTTAAATTATAATAGATATTCCACTGATTTGAAAGAGGCCAGGAAGATCTTAATCCACTTACAATTTTAACCATGAGATCCTGACTGGGGGTATACATGTTTGAAATTATTCCTTGGTATAAAATTTACTGTAAAAGTTTCATTCTATAATTTCTATAGACTCCTATTGGCTTTATTTTTTATAAAAACTATTTCGACAATTGACACGTTTCAGAATAGTTTGCACTTAGCTGTCAAAATCTCCTTAAAAAGAAAAAAAAAAGGGAGAGAGAAAATGTTTCTCTGTGAAATTCCCATTTGCTGCATGCTCTACTCTATGTAAGCCAAGACGACTCTATCAGTCTCCAGTCTTCCCGCAAGGCCAGTGAGGATCTCTGTCTCCTGCTGACCTAGGTGCAATAAGAAAGTTTTTATACAGTTTTACATAGTCTGCTCAGCAATCACATAGTTACTGTACTGCCTTCCTTTACATGAGAGTATGTTGTTTTTGATAAGCTCTTGGTGGCTGCTGCCAAACCGAATGCAGCGTGCTTTATTATCGATTCCAGCCAAGCACACAGCTCGTATTTCCAGTTCAGTCACCAGCACCTTTTCCTTCAGTTTTGGTTCAGCAGCACCGCAGTTCCCCAGTCTGCCTTGCCACTTTGCATTCAGCTGCGTTTTCTGGCTAATAACTGTCACACCACAACCCAAAGCCTGCCATGAGAAATCAGTCTCCTCCTCCCCTCACCCCCACCCCAGTCCTTCAAGTCCCAGATCACTGATTTCTCATCTAAAAGGAACCCTCTCTGAAAAGGCTCTGTGTTTGGTTTGCTGTCTGAATGTTATTTTCATTCACTTGCTATGTTTTATCGGGGGTGATGAATGATTCTGCTTTCCATACCCAAAGATGACTTTTATGAGGAAAACAAACAAACAAACAAACAGCAGCAGTAATAAATACAGCAGGGTAGTTGAGTCTTTATTCAAAAGTAGGCTCATATTTCCCGGAAAGTCTTTGCTAGTACAATAAAAGGACAGGCCCTGCTCCTTACAATTTGCCTTCTAAATCTAACACAGGAGACACACACAGAGAAAAGAAAGAGAAGAGGTAGAGCATAAGAAAACAAAAAACAATGAAAATTTCTGCATTGGTACCCCTACATCACCAGAGCCGTTGATGCTTGGTGGGTGGCTTTGTGATGAGCTGCATAAGCACAGGATTTGGGGCAGGCAAGGGAGGAGACGGAGCTAAATGCCAGAAAGATAAGAAGACCTTGTACCTCTCTCTGACTAGTTCTTATTTTGAAACGGGTACTTCGTCTCTCTCTGTAGTCAGCCACACCGTCAATTTTCTTAATTTTTAGAGGACTAACGTTAAGTGAGAAAAACTCACCTGCTTTACAGACTCAGCCTGGTGAGTTCTGCAGGAACCCTCAGTGAGAGAGCTGGAGCAATGCTTTCTAAGTAGCAGAGCATACTGGCATAATTTTTACTATTTTTTTTAACTTTTTCACTGTCTATATTTGAGAGGCCTTAAGGAACCAGAAAATGCTTAAAATTAAGATTAAAAGTTCAACCCTGACTCCTGAAATGTAACAACTGCCCTTCACTTCCTTTCCCAAGTGGTGCAGGAGCACTAGAGTTTTCATGATCAAATCTGAAACCAACAAAAACCAGCCTGCCACCGCCAACGCTATAGGAAATGCTGCTTTGCAGCTATATATAAAGATCTAGGCCTCCAGTCATGGACATTTATAGTAGGTTTATTGGCCCGTAAAGGGAGCCTAAGGATTTTGTTCCTTCTTGCCTCCATGGGCCCTTTGCATTTTTCAAAGTTATTGGGGCATTACATTTAATTGAACGTACAACTTAATTACTAGAGCCTCTCAGCCCAGAACACGTGCTGTGCACTCGCAGTTTGATGCATCTGCAAGCGGACAACTTTGCAGGGATGCTACTTATCAGGGATCAGTGCTCCTCACTGCTGAGAGAAGCAAATCTTGCACCTTCTTCCATCCTCGTCCCAGTAAATCTGCTCTTAAAACTCCTGAGTGATGATTCTGTGGGTGGGATGTTCTTACTTTTCCTACTGATACTCACATTTCTCATGCAGAACATATGTACAATGTATATCAGGTCACCTCAGCCAAGGTATTTACCAAATAGGAAATAAGACCACTTGCAGCTGAACTTGGTTTTGGCACCGAGAAAACACAAAGCCCCTTTAAAAATCTTTAGCCATATCATGAGGACACAGCCTGTGGAAGTCAAAAGTGCTATCGGACCCAGAAAACCCTTCCCAGACTTGCTGAATTTGAACTGGGCAGGGATAATTCTTCACCCCAAAAATATAGAGAGAAAGGTGTCCATATTATTCTCTTCCTCAAGAACAGAGGAAAAATGTGGGAAAAACAAGGGAACAGAAGATGTGACATGACTAAAATGCATTTGTAGCTTGCACAGTTACGCAGAGCATTCATGAAGTCATACGATACAATTGCAAATGCATTTATTAAGGCATGTTTCCTACTGCGCCTTCAAACCATATTCAACTCTTTCACTAGGATGACAGACATCAGTGGAGCAGTGGAGGCTCAGCGCTAATGCAGGGAAAAATAACGCTCTCACAAATGCAGGAGACATTTAACAGATACTGCTAGAGCTGAGTTTAACATTTTCAAATATATTTTTCCTCTCACATTTTCTGCTTCCCCCTCTCTCTTCCACGCATCCTGTGCTGCCACTGATCTTTCCAATCAAGAGAAAATATGACATCCGAGCCAGAAAAACACGGTGTCTGCATTAATTTATTCTCCTCTCTGCATGGGAATTAAGCCAAACTGAAGAGTTTCCAAAAGCTTCTCTCCCTCCCTTTCTTGTTTTTTTCGTTGTTTCTTCCAGACGGTGAGTTTACAGAGGCCGCTCAAAAAGCAATGGCTGAAAGGTTCCCAGGGCTGAACCTATTACTGCCAACTGATCGTATTCACCTGAACAGAAGCTATAACACTGATATATGGTGTCAGCAATAAATATGTTAAGAACAAAAAAGTGTTGAAGAAAAAGGTTTAACACGGCTTGAAAATTTTTTGCCATCTGTCCACTGTGATAAGGTCATGTCCCTTAGAGCCGGCTGGCTCCACGTTGCGACGGCTGTGATTAACACTAAATGAACAATTTGACACTGAAGTTGCTGCATACTTGTGATTGTGGGGATTTAAAATTGTTCAAGCAAATCCTGTGTTCAACCAAAATATATTTATGTTGTGGGTCAGTGCAGTTAAAAATATCCATACAATTCCTCATAATTAAACAATTAATTTTCAAGTCCTAAATATGTATAACAGACATGCAATTAAAAATACATTCTCCTCAGAATTGCATTTTTTAATTCCATCATTGCTGAAAATGTACCTGCCATGGTAGATATTTTAATAAGCTTTTGCTTATCACAAGCACCAAGAAATGTTCAAATATCATTCTTTGCAGTTAAAATTGTGAAAATATTTTTTGAACCTTCAAGGAGTCTTGACTTGAATTTGAAGCAAATGAAATAAACACTTCTGTGGTCATTTTGGTGTGATTTCCTATTCAAATTTTAAAAAGGAAATTTCTAAACTCCTCAACAAGGCTTAAATATTTATTCATTTAAAACATTTAAGCTGAAAACTCTAAGTCACCAGAAGAAAAGCAGATGCATGCTTTTATCTTTTAAATATGGCAATATTCAGGAACAGTAGTATGAGAATTACAAGTTACATTATATAGGTGTTTTAAAGCCAATGTCATGCCAGCTTTCATCTTGTTTGTCAAACTAGGTCCATTCTTAAGAAATTCTTCTGGGTAATTACTGGTTTGTCCAATAAAAACCAGTAGAGTTGCAAAAGTTTGTGCCCTTTCTCCATGTTCAAAATAGAAATAATCTTGGGAGCTTTAGGAAAACACAACTTTATTCTTCCTGCGACCAAATGTACCATAAAAGGAGATTTATCTAGATGCTAATGATGTCTATTATGTGCTTTAGTAAAGGGACCAGAGAAAGCAAGCTGCTCGTTCAGTGAGACATTATCACTACTGGCATTCTGACACCTTCGATAAAAACAGCAGCAGCATCACTATAAAATCTTCTTTAAAATTGCCAAGTTTATATCATCAGTTAGCAAAAGAAAGCCATAGACATTCATCTTGCAGGACCTTGCTGGCACCTTTGGTTTCCTCTGAAAGGTTTTAATTGAGGTCATCAGGTGCCATGAAATTTAGCATAAATACAGTTTAAGAGAATTCAGCTCTGTTTAAGAATTACACAGTTAGCAGAAATGACTGGGGCCCTTTTGGCCTTGCCGCACCTTTGGTTCATTCTGGGGCTTAGCAAAGTTAGACACAATAATATTGCTCTGTAATTGATGGCAAACTCTGCTTCATCCTAAGTCAGCTCATCAATTAAATGTGACTCCTACAATCTTGAGGAAGGACTGCCTGGTAAGTAAGACTTGGGTTTATGAGTCTGACATTTCTCTCTTCACTGCTACTACTTCTGCAGCTTTGGATAAGCCCCTGAACTTCTTGTTTTCCCAATTTCGCCAGATGTAAAACAGGATTAATTTTGCTTTATTTGCTTATTTATATCAAAAGGTGGTTTTGAGTGAACATTGCCTACGTCATTAATCTTCGGTATTTAGAACAGGGGGGTAGCCATGGCATGTAGGAGAGGTGTTGGGGACAGGACAGGGATGACAACTGTTCATAAGGACTGTCACTCCTGGACTGTGAAAAATAGAGCAATGTCCCCTGCTTGAAGCGCTTTAAAGTGAATAAAGCATGAACAGGAGAAAACTGCACTCTAGATTACAGACGATTTTTGTCCTAGGTGAAATTTTAGGTCTCTGACCACGACTGTTGGTGCAACACACTTGAATAGCCAGATCATCAGCAATGAACTCTTATTTCAGCACAGCTGAAAACCTCTTATAACCTCTATGTGTTTCAAATCAACTTCTGGATCCTGAAAACTAGTTGAGCTGTGACATAGATGTAGATGATAGCACAGGATAAAAAGCCTGTTCTTGGGAGGAGTTTTGTTTCTTTATCCTAAAATTGGGATCGTCTTCACTGAAGTGAAAATGTTAATAAAATATTCTCAAAATCATAAACTCCTCCAAAGCATCTCGGTAACCTATATTATTCTAGCAGTCTAACAGCAAATCCTTGATACACTGAGTCAAAAAATTCATCATGCCTACAAATTACTGTGGGAGGAATTCCTGTAATTCCCTGGGCAGGGAAGGGAGGAGTTCTCTCTGAAGACAAGAAATTCTCAAATAAAATAAAATATCTTATGTATCAAAAAAGCCAGCTTATATTTATGGAGATTGGTGACAAGTGGTTTCCCTCAAGGGTCCATATTGAAACTAGTACTGTTCAATGTCTCCGTCAATGACAGAGACATTGGGATTGAGTGTACCCTCAACAAGTTGGCCATTGATGCCAAGCTGAGTGGTGCAAAGTTGACACACCTGAGGGACAGGGTGCCATCCAGAGGGACCTGGACAAGCTCAAGAATTAGGCCTGTGTGAACCTCATGAGGTCCCGCACATGGGTCGGGGCAACCCCTGGTATCAATACAGGCTGGGGGATTGATAGGACAAGGGGTAATGGTTTTAAACTAAAAGAGGGAAGAGTCAGACTGGATATAAGGAAGAAATTTTTTACATTGAGAGTGGTGACACACTGTCCCATGTTGCCCAGAGAAATGGTAGATACCCCATCCCTGGAAACATTCCAGGTGAGGTTGGACGTGCCTCTGAGCAACCTGATCTAGTTGAAGATGTCCCTGCTTATTTCTAGAGGCGGTTGGACTAGATGGCCTTTAAAGGTCCTTTTGAACCCAAGCTATTCTATGATTCTATGATTCCTATATGGGACATTCATAGGGACTAATTTAGAACCAGGACTTTGGAGCATGAATTGAGAAACAAGTGCTTCATTTCTGGTTTTAATACGCAATTTGGGCATCATCCTGACATTCCAAAATTACCCTCTGTTGGGGGAAAATGAAAACGTAACACAGCCTTGCGAATTTTGAAAGCGTGATGATTCTTATCAGTTCATATCAGAATTACAACCAACCATTAACTTCTCTAAACTGAGGGTCTGGCAGCAGCAAAGAAAGATTGAAGCTGCATTTTCTGCATCACAACTAAGTAGAAACATCACATAAATCACCACGCTTTTCACACTCTGCTGGCAATTTCAGAAGTCACAGAATGGAGAGGGTTGTTGAAGTAATACAGCCGTGTAGTTTATTTTATTTTTAAAATGTCATTTTCTTAAAATTTCATTCCAGGTTAGTATCAGGTTGTATGTATTTTGCCACTTCCTTCTCACTGCAAAACAAAATCCCAAATAATGTGTTTGACACATTTCGGAGCTTCTGCTTCACTGACCAAAGATTATCCGTTCATAGCAGTCACTGACAGTATATGGTGCATACATTTCCCTACATCCTAACCTATGACTGAGACTGTCTACTTGTTTTCCACTTCCAAACCGAACTCTTTTGCACAAAAAGAAGCATTGTTTATTGCATCAGAAATAATTTTGTCAAAAATTAGAAAGTTCTAGGGGAATTTGTGGCTTGTTGTGCAAGAGTATCTGAAGTCAGATGGCTTTTCCTTGGCCCTGCTTAGCCCATCTGTAACTCCACAGTGGCCTGGAAATCAGGAGCCACAGGGCAAGGTATGCATGGCTCTGAGGCTTGCAGCTCTCCAAAAAGCCCAGTTCTTCATTACTCCTGTAATTAGTCCAGCCTTGACATATTTTAGCATCTTGACAGGGGATATTACCACAACTTTCATTTTCTAGTTGTAGAATTTAATGAGGAATCTGTCACCTGTTGTGTTCCAATAAGACTATTGTAAGGAGATCTAACTTTTTGTATGCTTTCTAAATTTCCAAAGAAAAAGGGTTCCAGTATCTGACTGGGTCAGATTTTATTTTATGAAGACTCATAGTACAATCTCTCAAACTCCCCAAGTGGTAGAATAAGAAAGTCTTGCAAAATATGAAAACCAGTGTGAATTCCAGATAAATGGTTTCTGACCAGCCAGAGCAGAAACCTCTCAGTTCAGCAAGAAGCAAAGGAGCTGTTAAACTGTGTGAAGCTGCACATCAAGCTTAGAAAAACTGCAGAGTTTTGAAGGCTCCCATGTTAGCAAAGCCAAGACAGAGGCTGTCACACTGTGTGCTCCTTGGCGCAATGATGTCTTGACCCGACAAGCTCTGTAGGTGATAATAGTGAGAAACCCTAGGTGGGCTGACAGCAGTGTTAGGTACAGTCTTAAAACAAGTGCAAAATACAAAGCTCTGCTTTGGAGGTTCATTTCTGAGGCATGACTCTGTTTTTTCCTCTGCGTTTTGGCGATTTACAGTGATTTACAGCCTGGTCAGCACCCTGTGTGAGGCAGCAAGGAGAGGGGACAGAGCCAAGACCTCACCTTTCTTCTTCATACCCTGTAGAGGAGCGTGAGAGAGCTGTGACGTGTCTTCTCTCTCTTTCACGAACGGACAATCTATGTTACAACCCGACCCTTAGAGAATGATTCATCCAGGTGGATACTGGTGCACGCAGAGGATGGTTAGAAAAATTCCCGCTCCTGTCATTACACTTTTCCAAGGATATTGCTCTGGCACAGTTCTCATTCACATGCAGACCATCCCAAGTGCACAGGTATTATTTTTTCAATCTTAAATCCTCTTTGTATTTTAGCTTTCCCCTACTGAACTTCTCTGGGCTATTGTTACAGACGTTTTGAGAATGGCTTTATTTCCCACTGCATTTATATAGTTTTCATTTGAGAGAAAGAAAAAAAAAAAAGCTTTGTTCAAAATGTGTGTCTTAAATTTTTTCACACTAAGGTTTTGAAAAATTTTCCTTGCCTTTTCTGTCTCCCTCCTGTAAATGAAGGGAAAATTATCCTGCAAAAAGACATACAGAAAAGGCTTGACTTCTACCAGTAGCTTATGAGGACATTTGAAACAAGATTCTTGTCAGTTAAAAGCTTTATTTTAAAGGTCCAATCTTAAATTAATAATCATAAAATGACTATTTTTTTATTAGGTTTTTTAAATTTCAAAATCCCCTTTTATATTAAAGTCAAATTTAAAAAAAAAAATCTAATTTACATTGTAACAGTTCATCTTTTCATATTTCCAAGTTGATTTACCCATCCTTGCTCCTTTTACAAAGGAGAATTTAATCCCAGAAAATCTGGTTGAAAATATCTTTAAAATCTGCTTTTCTCCACAAAATTATAAAAGCTTTGGTAAAAAAAAAAAAAAGAATAAAAACACACATACACTCACAAACACCTCTGAATACATGTGTATATGTACATATGTGTATCTTAGATGCCTTTAAAAAGAGAGATCTATGTCAAGGCTTGGCTTACCTTCTTTCCAGTGCTACCATTTATACTGAACTAACTAACTATTTTCCACGTAGTCCTAAACAAAGTGCTCTCAGCTTATAGAAAAGCTCAGCAGACTTTGAAATTGGGGCCTACACAAGAGTAGGCCTGTTGCTGGTGCGGGTATTCCTGCTGTACACCAGTATTGAGAGGAGGAAAGAGGCCATCACTACAAGACCTCTAAATGAAGTTTATTTGCCTAGGTCCACACACTCGGAGAAGACTGCAGCCTTCCTTTGGAACAAATAACAGATTTATACAAAATTGCCATCTATCTGCAAGATGCCAATAAGTGGAACAGGAACATACCACTGCACATCACAATAGAAATAAATACAATTCAATAAGTAATATATCAGAAGAGATAATTACACACACCCCCAAGGCAAGCAGAATTTAGCAAAAAGACTATTTGATACTCTTCAAAGCATTGCTTGGTGGGCTCTGTGAAATAGCCATAAATCCTCTGTTTGCCTGGCAGATGGAAATAAAGCCAAAGTGATGCATCTGTTAACATCAAAATACATCCACTGATATTCAGCAAAAATGTTGGATAATGACCCAAAATTCTATATTCACTAGGGAAATTCAGCGCACTCTGTGCTTAGTTTTCAATGCTTAGTTATGTAGGCTTCCCTGTGCTATCTGCAGCCATTGTTAGTCTGACATGATGAATTGCCTCCTCAGGTCTCAGCAAGGATAATTATTCTCCGAGCAACTCACACAGCCGCCCTCATTGCACACAGAGAGAATGCAAAAGTCAGGAGAGCCTGGGGGAAAAAAAAAAAAAAGGAAAAAAAAAGAGGACAGAGAGAAAGGAAAAAAGAGAAAAAAAACCCACGAGAACTTCAGACTGCTTAGGCTCAACAGGTCACTGAAGTCAAACCAAACAGATAAACCCCTTCCCAGGGTGGTGCAAAGCCCAGATGTAGATGTTGGTTGGTTGTCCCCTTCCTGAGGAGGGGACGCGTTCTCCCCGGTGGGACGCAGACCTGCTGCCCCAGCTGAAAGAGATTTCCTATCCACCAAATGCCACACGCGCGGGGAAGTCAGAATTTTGCATCTCAGCAGGGTACACGGTGGTGGCGATAAAAAGGATAAATCACACTTGCTGGGCCTCTTGATTTCAAGTGAAATGGCTTCCCTTCCTCAGAAGAGCCAGCTAACGGGCAGTGCTGGTGTTCACAGCATTGAGGTGACAAACCCAGAGACAGCCTACAAGGAGGAGTGAAAAGGAGAAAAGCCAGCGCGGGCAGGGAGAGATAACACCACTCTTATTGATTTGTTTTGTGAAAACCGTTCAGATGCTCTGATAGGATGGCAATGCAAAACCAACACACAGATTGACAGATACATTAGACCACACTGAATTTTCAGTTTTGTTTTCCTTAAATCTTTTAGTGGGCTTTAAGAGCTCAAGAAATACCTAAAAACTCTCCAGTTAAGCAGCTTCTGAATTTCTGAGGCCCGTATGTGCCATATATCCCTGTTCGCCTCACTCTTTCATTAATATCTGCACAACAGTTCACTGAGGACCTCTGACACTAGAATTGGCCCCATTTACAAAATACCATTTTCTCACTGACAAGAAGCTCAGCCTAAAAAGCTATATAAACATGATATGGGCAAGAAAAAGTGTAGAAGTAATGACAGATTTTATCTGCACCATCAAGGGCAAAGAGTCATAGAAAGGCTAAGTGATTTTCTCGGCCTGTTGAAGAGTTGAGACCCAAACACGGCACCATCCTCCTTCTGAACCACCGGGGTTCATTCCACGCGTTAGCTGGAAGGGATGGGGGTATGCACTGAGACGGATAGACATGCTAGAGATCTGGAAGGCACAAGGCTTGTGAAAGGATTAAGGTGATTACTTTTGTTGCTTTGCCGTAATTGAAGGAGAGCTGGCTCTCTGGAGCCTTCAAGAGTCTGAAGCTGAGAAGGTTGTGAACCTGCTCCTTCCTAGAGGGTAAGTGGAAGAACAGGACTCAGTCAGTAAGAAGTCATCAGCTGAAATCTTTCTTTTGAGAGTAAATGATCTACAGACACATTTCTTTAGAAACGTCTATGAGTGTCTGATCTTCAAAAAGTTTTAAGCAAAAAGCGAACAAACACCCTAAGCCTGTCCCTTCTCACTCCTCGACTCACCGCTGCTTCACAATCATTTTTGTAGGAGTCCTTTTTATTTTCCTCCATTTGCTTTAATTTTTGGTGAGTCTGTGTCCTCAGTACTCATACAGCAGCTGCACCATAATGGATTGGAATAAATATAATGCAAGCTGCTGCGGTGCTTTTTTTCTGTGTGCATTATGAAACTGAAATATATGCAACATGTCTAAAATGGATAGTTCCTTGTAAGGAGCTGCAAAAGATAATGATGCAAAAGAAATAGTGGGTCATTGCTCTGGCCTACGCATTTACGTTACCAAAAATTTCATAGCAACAATTTAGCAGAGCCAGGTCTCCAATAACTGTGTTTTAAAGTGCATAAGTATGCCGGGATTAAATACTCACACTTTACACACGCAGATAGGTTATAAAATCCATAGAACAGAGTAAGCACCATAGAAGATTCACAAAATATTCAAGGAGATATTAATATTTTACATACTTCTGTTCTTCAGACGCGGCTTCTTTTTGCCACTGAAACATATTCTCTGTTTTCTTTCAGTCTTTGCTTTCAGATCTGGCTGTTCAGGGGGCTATTTGTCGAACACTTGATTTGATCTCCTTTCCTTATTTCACTCCCATCACCTCTCTTACTCTCCTTTTGCATCCACTACAGAAAATATTTTTGTCATAGGCCACAAGGAAAATGTGATGATAATAATTCGATTACTGACATCTCTCTGGCAATAATGCATTTAATGTGAAGTATTTATTAGAAGGAAATGAAAGATCCAGCCTTTTTGAGGAAAGGTAGCCAGCTTTCAAGATTAACTGACAAGAAAATATATTGTACTCTAGTAATGAGAGACGTGTCCCATACTGCTGCTATTGAAGCTGCCACACAAAATAATGAAATATTCTACAAAACATGTCTACAAGGTAATTTATACAGAACCAACACTTGTCATACTGTTGGTAGTGAGTGACCTATGCTGTTCTGTTGTGCTTCACAACCTCATTAGTTATAGTGGATGTAGGGACCTCTATGGACGGGTGTCCTGGGACTCTGTGATGGAGAGGAAAAGGATCATAAAGCCAGACTTGTGCTGACTGCTGTCTAAGGCTATTACAGGGCACATTTTTAAAGTTCCAGTAAAAGTTCCTATAGAGAATTGTCACAGTTAACACACAACCCTGCTTTCAATCACTTTCCTTAGCCAGGATGTGAAGGGAAACGGTCCTTGTGTCATCTCACACGCCGATCAGCTCCCGGTCTGCAGCGTTAGGGAAGGACAAGAACAGAGCTATGCACACTCGTGGGATTTGACAGGGTATCACTCTGCTTCTCCTTCCAGAGGGAACTGAATAAATAGGTACAGCCATGCCCCTCCTTAGATAATATCTCTATTTCAATGTCAACACTAAAATGGCTCACTCCAGCAGAATATTTGAGATAAAAGACCCTGCCTCTTTTACAGAAGTATTTTCCCACTCTTTTCTTTTCTCTTTCTCTTATGCTGAAAGGTAAACGGACTATATGATAAGATGAAGACGGTGATGGGGACCCTATCTGCATGACAGGCACTATGTCACTTCACCAGGAACCGTGTATAGCACCAACTACCACCAGCAGGAAAGAGCAGGGGAAGTTCTTCCCCTCTCTGGAAGGTCGATATCTGAGCACTAACCAGGAGATTTCTAAATCTAATTCTAACTTTTCAAGTGACTCACCATTTATTTATCTCTCCAGACTTTGTCCTCATCATCTGCAAAATAGTGCTAAATACACAAAAAAACCCCACAAAAAACTGTGCTAAATCTGCGAAAGTGTGGTAAGTACAGTATTTTGAGATTGAGGATGTGGAAATACAGAAATTGTACCAGGAAGAAAACGTTGATGATGTGGAAATAAAATCAAACCCAAATCACCTTTAAGTAATCATTAGAGAAGTACAGGATTAAATTTAGAGATTATGGAAATATTCCTGAGAATGTGCTTGATTGAACAATTGCCATAAATTAAATCCTCCCTCCCGTCTGTTAGCACTTTGGCAAACAACTTGAAAAAGAAAAATGCAATACTGATCAAAGTACATGTGTAACTAATTACCTGATTTTCTGTCCTTCCTCCCCTCTGTGCAGGCATTAATGATGAACGGGAAATACAGGAGTGAGGGAAGATCAAAAGAACGTTACCTGAGTGTGCACAAATCTCTTAGCCCCCACATCCCCCCTCCTTTTCCTCCCAAGACTAACTTCTCGTCTCTTTTCTGCTTTTAGATGCTATTTCACATCTTTTATTGTTTTTTTTTTTCCACTTTTAGTTTGACAGGAGACTGCATTGCACATATGGGGGACGTGACTGATGATCACTTCAGTGTGTCACATTCACTTGATTTTAGTTATCCAAGCTTGCAAAATCTGACCACTGAGTCTAAATTTGATTCAAAATGAGGAGTAAGTTTTCTGTTAGATAGCAAATCAAGACTTGTATCTCAGTTTGAATCTGGCAGCCTAGTGAGTTTGGGAGATATTGGAATGACTTTCTGATCCTGTGTGGGTTTTTTTCTTCCTTTCACACAAGCAGAAGAACTCTCATGAGAATAGCCATGTTTATGACAAAGCCCCTATCTTTTCCTGGAATGCTGTGGAAGAACGACTTTTCTTGTGGGATTTCAGCTGCTTTCAAACTAATATCAACAACAATCTACTTCACCACCGAAACCCCTTACAAAACATTCAATAGGAAAAAGCATTTCGTACACGTTCCTTAACTTTACGATGGAAATTACATAAAAGCTAGCACACTGACCAACATCAGAATATGCTTACCTAGTTTGTTGTATTTTTTGTTGGTATTTTTCCTCCCTTTGTGCCCTCAAGATAGATCAGCCTTTCTGGCAACATACTATGCACAGGTCACAAGGACCATTCACCTAAGCATTT
Source organism: Larus michahellis (assembly GCF_964199755.1). NCBI lineage: Eukaryota > Metazoa > Chordata > Aves > Charadriiformes > Laridae > Larus > Larus michahellis. The sequence goes on from NC_133930.1 coordinate 6,362,852, forward strand.
AAAACAGCGCCTCAGTCTCCAAGAGCCTGGAAATCATTTCTTCTATGTGTTCTAAACCTATTACCTACCCCTTTTTTCAGTCTTTTCCAGAATCTTCCTAACGTTATTGGCTTGTGTGTTTACCTTTTACAAGCACAAATTTGTGCTTTGGTGTTGCTGCACTGTGCCTCTTTGTTTTTGTTAATCTTAGCACTATTGCTCTAATACATTTGTTTTAACTGCTGAGCTTCCTTGTAACAGAAGACCCTGGTTGGGTTGCCTCTATTAACTAAGAATATCTGTCAATGAAATTACATCCTAAAGGCCTCTTTCATTAGTTTCTTTTGAACTTCTGAATGCTTTCCCAGGGATTTGATTGCTTTTAGACTGGCACTTCCTAACAAGGCTTTTGATGTAAACTTTCATGCCACTGTTACTATGACAATAGTGTAATGCTGCAGCAGCATTAATTGGAATTTTGATTATTTCTTTGGCTCAGAGACTGTATGTTTTAATAACTGGTTCAACTGTGTTTCAGATCAATGCTGCAAGGCAAAGCTGAAATCTTTATTTCCAGTAAATTTTCAATCAACAGGGCTGCTGAAAAGGAAGAAATGGAAGATGGCATCATAATGTCAACACATCCGGTATTCCTCACTATTGTTTATATGATTCATAACAAATACTCCTTTCCACACTCTTCTACCTAAATTAACTTTGTTTCAGATGGTAGAAATCGAGAAAAAGCATAAATAAGAAAGTATAATTTGTTTATGTTTGATCTGGAGTGGATTGGAGGAACTTTGCAAAGGCGGCAGTTACCATCTGTGCCAGGAATTAACATTCTTCATTCCTCAGAATTTGAAAGTGCAGCGTATAACAAGGCAAGTCACGAAAGTTTGATGAGAAATATTTAGCTTTTCCTGTTCCAGCTTTGTATCAAATCCCCAATTAGATATTGCCAAGAGACAGAAACGAACAGTATCACAACATTAGTTAATCTCATTCAATGGTTTTTTTTTTTCCACCAAAATTAATCTCCAATGCTAATTCTCAATAATTCATCATATTATGTCTATATGTGTTTGTGTGTGTATATAAATTTCTCTCTACTGAAACCAACATGGACATCTTTTAAGCCAAATTCAATACACTTTTAAGCCATTGCATAAGACCTTTTAATTCCTTGTATTTTTTCATTTATATTTCCATTTTTCAGCCAATATCCTGTTAGAAAGCTCAATATAATTCCGGAGATGGAAAGAATTGACTTCCCCTCAGAGTTTTCTAGCTAAATCGTGCAGGCTTAATTTTTTTTTTCCTTTTTTTTTTTATTTGTTTTTGGTTATTTTGTTTTTGTTTTTTTTTTAGGTAGAGATAACTCCCAGAAAAATTCTTAAATTTTTGAGATTTTTTTTCCCTGATGAAGAGAACATATTGAACATATTGTCAGGAGGAAACCGCACCTATTTATGCCGTGGTCTTGCCATATAATGTACAAATCTTCATAGACATAGAAGTCGATGAGCTATGTAGCCTGTTTATCCAAATCATTGAGTCAACCTATTTGCACCATTAGAATAAAATGCTGGTCTTCGGGAGCTTCTTTTCAGACACATAAAAACAATCATCTAAATTATTCACCTACAACAGCTATTGCCACCATTCTGTTTAGGGCTTTTTTTAACCCACAATTAAAAGCTCTTAACAGTCTAATCCCCAGAATTTAGTAATCTCAGTGTAACGAATAAAACACAATATGCACATATGTTATAAAATCTTTTACCTTCTAAGCAAAATCCAAACACATGGGATTTTTTTTTTTTTTAATTGCAAAAACCATTCCCATATTATTGCAGACATGTAGGGATGCATATCTTCAAAAAATCAATGGGAACTGTCTTGAGCAGTTTGATGAATGACTGCCCCCGCCCATTTCAGCCTGGACATTCGTCTCCTGTTGTTCTGCAGACAGTTTACAGATTAATAATGAAGCATATAACCAAGCTAGTGGTAACATATGAGCAGGGGAGATGCAAAGCTGAACATCTCACATCAAGGGCACTCTACACCAGCAATCCATTAGGCTGGTTTACCCTGCAACATTTGTATAGTTTCTTGTGCCTCCCCAGTAACACTCACCAGTATAGAAATACAACTGCTTCCTAGGAATCCTTCACTTTATGAAAATGAAACCACTGGCCTTTTAAAGTGCAACTGCAATTGGTCTGATTCTCTCATCAGTCATGCAAAGTAGATCAAACGCTGTGATGATTTACATTGGTTATCAAAAGTAATTATGATATGTCAAATTCAAGAGAGCTTTTACTTTTTTAATTTTGAGGGGTTTTCTTTTCATGATACAGGAAAAACAATACTACTAGGAAGCAAGTGGATTATTCAGGGTGCTGGGATCACCTGTATCAGTTACATGAATATGATATGATCTAAGCTGGAACAGTAAACTTTAAAATTTATCCTGTGAAGGCTCAGACCATTTTAACTAGATTTTGCTTTAATCGTTGATGATGAATGATTACAATGTTCTTTTTTCACCAAACCCATCCTTAAAAGAATCTCTAGAAACTACAAGAGTAGAACTATTTTTTTTTTCTTCTTAAAGACAGAGAGAAGCTACCAATTTCTAACTCTTAAACTCTGATGTTATTTCTTGTGTTCACACATCAGCTTTTCATTTTGGCTATCAACTTTACAAGTTTTTCAAGCAAGGCCACATGCGTCAAGCCTTTCTCTAAAGCAGCTGACACACTACCACTGCACAGCAGATGCTAATGAAGACAAGAATAAAACATCTAAAAATTCAACATTTCACCTCCAATATCATAATTAGAAATAGGAAAACACAGGAGGTTGTTAACAACAACAAAATTTTATTTTAATTTTTTTTTTTCAGAAAAGCTACTCAAGAAATTTCATTAATTTTTACACAATTTATATGAAAAATCATGCTTGAAGTATTTAGTGAAAAAGAGAAAATCAGTCCAGTGGCAATAATAACCAATTTACATTGGTTATTAAAAGTAATTATGATATGTCAAATCCAAGAGAGCTTTTACTTTTTTAATTTTGAGGTTTTTTTTTTCATGATACAGGAAAAACAATACTACTAGGAAGCAAGTGGATTATTCAGGGTGCTGGGATCACCTGTATCAGTTACATGAATATGATATGATCTAAGCTGGAAGCACATTAACATAAAATACTTAGATGTAGCCACTGTCTGCATATTCCATCATCTGCTAAGAGTGCAATTTTTTGCTAGAATATGAAATGGTTGTCACAGTAAGGATATTCCAGGATATAAGGTAAAAATAGCAGGGATATCTTTCCAGTTATCTCCAAATCAACCAATTATTGTAACTCTGGTATAGATATTTTACTCTAATTTCCCTGGGGTTCCCTACAGATTTCCTGGAAATCTATAGTTTGGGACCATTAAGTTGGACAAAAAAAGAAGACTGACATTTTCTTTTAAAAAACATTTACATGTGCTCAAATGAATTTGCCTTGTATTTTCATCTTCCTGGGAAAGATAATAAACTGAAGTCAGAAATCATAAGTGAATCAGACTCCATTAAACACATGCAAAAAGCCAGGAAAAGTGGACATCAGGAATCCCTGTGACAATTTGCTTGCACAACGCTGCAGAAGTAGTCAAAAAGAGCAAACTACAGCAGCCCAGAATCTACAATCCAACAAAGTCTTAATCCACTCAAACCAGTGAATTAATACCTCTTAAAAAGACTGAAATGCAAATTGTGATTATTTAGGGGATTACATATGGATTTGCGTTGTGTGTTTATGTTGGCCTCCCTATTTTGGTAATGCAGGGAGAATGTTATTAGAGAAATTAGTAGTCAAATTCAGAGATCATCCTAATAATTGCAAAGAAGCTTTTTGATAAGATTAGTTGCCTTGCATGACCTGTGTGAGAGATTCACCCTCCCCTCTGCTCACTGTATTCATTGGTCTTTTGGTTCCTCGGCCCACCACTGCAACCCCACAGCATTCCGTAACTGTTGGCCATCTCAATGTCCGCTCGCCTGCAAGATGAAACGCTGGTAAACTGTGTGATTGCTTTCTATGCAAACTGATTTTTCATTAAACGTTTAGTTACCATCGCTAAATATAAATCAAAATGAACTGATGAGGCTTTCAGAAAATGTAAGAAAGGAAAAATAAGTGGAAAGATGATGAAGGCTTTCATTTCTACGTTACCCTTGCAGCTTCTGCTGATGGAACAAATTCAGTATTGGAATTGCACCTGTGGGCACGCAAAAGTCTGTGCTGTCTGTTCACTGGAAGTGGGCTGGAGGGCTTCAGGTTTAAAAGCAAAACAAAACTAAAGGAGAGAAAGAAAGAAAGAAACACACCACATTCGAAAAGGGAGAGAGGAAAAATAGCCAAAGCTGGAAAGGGAAAGAATGTGTCAAGGTTTCAACTTTTTTGGGGGAAGTACAAGATAATAGAGAAATTGTTTATCAACAAATTCCTTCTCTTTTTTATGAAGATTAAATAATATTTTTTGTCATTTTTGGTTAAAAATCTTGAGTTACTGGTATTCCATCCTATAATGGATGTTTTAAATGGCTCCAGGGTGGTTAGTGAAGAGTGGCTCTGCTCAGAGCTGGGTATCTCCAGAGCATGCTGCTCCAGCCATGCTTCATGGTACTTCACACAGGTTTGGGGTGCTCTTGTAGTACTAAGATACTACTTCTGTTGCTGCTTAAGAGCAGCAAAGTTTAAACAGCCATTATTAAAATCAAATGCAACTGAAAATCAACAGCTACCAGTTTAAATTGTCTGAAAGTGTGTTATGACACTGAAAGTATTTTCTTCATTTACTGGCTTATCTTTGGAAGAAAGTCTCATAGATAACTAAACACAGCCACACTTGTTGAGAAGTCCTAATGCAATACTCATCAAAGTTAGCCCAAAAAGTGGTTTCATGAGATTGTACATCAAAAGAGTTTAAGGCCACTATCAACAAACATATATGTGCGGTCAACAGCAACATGGGCCAATTAACAAGGAAGGCTGAAGATCCACCCACCTATCTCTGTAACAATGTGGATTTTCAGCTGCTTGCCTGATTTTTTTTGGATTTGGAAACTTGAGTTGGAAAGCTAAGTAGAAATAATTGTAGGCTTTTTTCTGTTCCTACCAGAGAGTGCCTTAACTGGCATTTTCTATGGTATTTTGCCTTTTCTTGTCACAACCACACATTCCTACTTGAGGGGAAAAAAAAAAAAGTGTGATGAAATGTATAATTAAAAGTGATGTTTTTGCAATCATTATACAAAGTGATGTGAATGTGTCAAAACCTCAGGAGAACATGCTTTCTACTTTGAGTAAAGGTAGGATGAAAGATTCTACTTTCAGAGATGTTCTGCATCCCTAAGCCTTAGTAATTCTGTGAAATATCATGGAACAGAATTATAGTGAGAGTGCTGTTTTCTGTCACTTGGACTTACAAATAAAAGAAAGTAAAAATTTGTAATTTTGTCCTCTCTTTCCATTGAATTCAACCCAAATGTACTCCCTCCTTTCTGTAGCAACATCTGTGACCCCTCAGATAAGTCACACCATACTTTACTATATTAACCTCTTGCTGTTTTCCTCACAGGTATCCTCAGTAACATTACACTGAATACTTATGAGGCACACTTTGAAGAGTATAATATAGGATGCAGGAAATAGCTAGCTTGTGAGCCTAACTTCAGCTATATGAAAGATATAAGAATTACCAGTAATAGAAGAGAGTACAAAATATCTAGAAATATATTAAACACAATCAAAATGGACTCATAAAAAAGGGATCACAGCTGAGAAACGTACCAGAACTGTTCAACATGTTCATTTTCAAGTCATTACAAGTGAGAAATCACTGATGAAATTTGACTAAATTTCAGGAAAGCACATACTACAAGATTTACTCACTGAAGAGTTGAAACATAAATGCAGAAATTTACTGAATGGACTAGACAAAACATTAGAAATGAAGGTGGGGGAAAGGAAGGATGTATAAACATGTATAAATGTATAGGATGTATAAAACAATGTATAAATAAAACATACAATAAACCTTTGAGTTTGAGCCTGTGCAATTTCTTTCAGCGATTCCTACACTTTGTAGTATTACTAGGCTGTCTCTGATACAACCAGACACATCATTAACTCTTTAAAGACTTACTTTATATACCTGGTATTGCTGTGGTTTCTGTGCTTAGAAATTATATATTTCTATTATAAATGCTTAGAAAACTAGACCTCCATCTATCAATAAATAGAAACAGTTCAGGTTATAGACGGTTGAAAGCTTTGTCTGTAAAAATCAGAATTAGCTAGAGTGTGCTGCACCAGCAGCTTTATTTTTCTGCCAGCTGAATCATTGTTAGTACTTTCCTTACTTGTCGGTATATTGGATATGTAAGGAAAATACCTGGGGTGCCAATACGATGTCAGGAGAAGCTTCCACAAGGCTACTGAATCGCAAAGTCCCAATTCCAATATTCACCAGCTGTTGGTATTGGCCTCTGTGGATATCTGGTTTAGAAAATGAGTTTAAACATATTGTTCTTCCCCCCTCAAATGTAATAAGTGGAAAAGAAAACAAACTTTTTCATTCCCTTCCCCCTGAGTTTTGATTTATTAGTATCATAAAGGATGAGTGATTATGGAAATGGTTCTGAGAGACTCTGACTTCTACAGACTGTTACTTCTTTATCTTTTATAAAGTAGTTATTTATTTTGCTTAATTTGCACTCCTTGGGTTGTGATGGGGTAGGAAAATCTTTCCATGTTGTTCCCTGAAAACTTAAATGAACAGTAGTGACTATTTGTAAGAAGTATTCTATGTTTTCTTCTTATCTATTACCATGGTTTACAGTGTATTAGGCTATAGATTATTGCAAGTATTTACTAAGGCAGATAACACCTTTGACTCTAATAGCACCTGACTTACAGTACATCACATGAATTGGTTTCTATTATCTGATGCTTTATATTTATGAAGGTAAAGGAGAAAAGATGTCTAACTCCACGTTTTTTCTGTGTATATTGTACTACACCCATTTTTTCTCTCATGGTTTTTTTAATGGGAAAAATTAATGCCTTCATAAAAATATATACAAAAAAGATTTTAACAATGAAAAAGAGCTACATTGTTCAAAGTGTGTTTGGAACATCTTACCGGTGTCTAGTTTGACACCATTTCTGGACTGACTTTTAACAAAAATACAGCTGACTTTGGTTAACAGAGTTCCACAATTCACCATAATTTATGAAAAAGACCAATAAACTTGTTTCTGTTCTTGATTATCTGTCTGAAAATGCTAGCTTAAATTTAGCCTTGTTTAAATAAGACTAAATCAATGGAAGATCAATGTTGAATATAGCACTGCCTCTTGGAAAGACTTTGATCAATGGAGAATTTGGTGGGTTTTATCTGATTGAAACTTGGTCTGAGACCAGACAATTACATGAAAATAGCTACTTGAAAGTTAATATATTTTCCTTTTCCTTTACTTTGTGCTCAGACTACAGTGCAAGGGACCTGTGACAAATGCTGTATGGCGTATGTTATAAAATATGTGTGAAATATATGGTCGTTGATTGTTTCCATAGGCTGCAACAAATTTCTTTTCCTGGCTCCACATCGATATATCTCTGTGTCTGTGAGGATGGGAGAAGCTGGGAATGTTAATGCTATCCCTGTCAGTAGTTTTTGCTGTATCTTTTGACTAGGGGATCTCTGTCAGGTATTAAACTGCCCTATGGGCCCCAAGTGTCAGCATATGAAACCCCCAATTTGTAATTTTTAAAAAATATATATTCATAGAAAACTGAATGTGTGCTTAGAAGCTATATTTTCAGTAAAATCAGTTCTGTCCCTGGGTATTTACAGATATATTGATCTCTAAGCTCTTGTGTCTGCAGAACCACTTTAGGGGCATTCAGGAAAAGGAAGAGAAGTGCCAAGGCTTCATACTGCCAGAAAGCTTCTTCCTCCCTGGAAATTCTCCTTCACACGGTTCTTGGAAAGATGACCATCCAACCTACAATCCCTGCCTGAAACAGTGCAAGGAGATCTCAGTAAATATGAAGAACTCCTTTTTAAACCACAGCTTTTTTAAAATCCTCATTTCCAGGTTTTTTTTTTTTTGTTTGGTTGGTTGGTTGTTCTTTTTTACACAATGTATCCCCTGTCCTCCTAATCCTTTGTGTATCATGTTTAAGAAACACTTACTTACAATTTATGGCAAAAAGGTTAGAAATACTTCTGCAGGACAGTCTGTAGCTGCCCAAACTGCAAATTGGCCAGGATGCAGAAAGAGTCCCTGACTGGACCTCGGAGGGGTAAATTCTACTTACCCAGTTTTCATATCACACAAATGATAACATTGCTCTACAGAAGTGATTGCACCTTTGCTTATCACAGAGAATAATTTACTAACTGGATTTTCATACTGCAGCTTCGCAGTTTTCTGCACGCTGCATCGTATGCAGCACCATTGTGTCAAGCTCTTCCGCTTACCGCTGTAGAAATCTCAGAGCTCCTGCAACATTGCTGAGTTCCCTTCCTGGAAAGTGCCCATATTGTTACTTGTCTGTGAACTGACTTCTAGTCTTTTAGTATTGTTTTATAATTTCAGACTCTCTTTGCAAATTCAATTATCATTTTATCCCTTCTGAAATTCTGAAGTCTGCATTATCCATTTAATATTTTCAGAAATTAACTTTGGAATTAAGTAGCCCATATATCTGCATCTGTGATTTTTGCACTTCTACCTCAACAGCTATAGTGTTAGGTCATTATGATGTAAACATTTCTCTTACTTTCCATGTTCCCACTTTAAGGAGGTTACCTACATTCTCCACAGAAATAAAGGTAAAAAGTAATCTGGATACCCTTTATTGTATTTTTATTGTATTATATACAGAGAAAGATAGATATATATATAAAGAGAGAGTCAAAAATCACATAGAAGATGCAAAATATATATATATATAAAATAAATAATATAAATATATTTATATCTATATTTTATATATAAATATATATTTTTATATAAAATACATATATAGTCAATATATTTTATATTGTTTATTGTTTATTGTTGTGTATTGTTTATTATTGTTTATATTTATATTTTTTTATATACGTGTGTGTGTATATATATATAAAATATATATATAGTCAAAAATCACATAGAAGTCCCAAAAGCAGAATCTGGAAGCTGGTCTTCCAAAAGTAGACTTCACAGTTTAATTGACAGCAGAAAAAATTGAGGTTCTTTAATAGGCTTCATCCTTCAAGTCTTGCGCAGCCCAGAAGTCAACACAGACTTCTTTGCTTACAAACTTCAATACAGGGTGTGCAGTTAACCCTTGGAGCCTGCAACGTATTGCACTGTCCCAAAATACTCCATTTTCCTGTATGACAATCTGTTATATCCCAGTGCAATTGCCAGCTGGCAGGTAATTTTCCTGTAGAAGACTTTTCCTCCCAGTAAGCGCTGTCATGGTAATATTCAACCACAGCAATGTAGTTAAAGGAAATTGAAAGGAATAGGTACTTCCCAAGGGTGACTCAACCCATCCGGAGACAGGCGTGCAAGGTGGGATAAATTGCTTTTGGATACTTCCATCTCTTTGTCAATTAGAAATTAGAGTACACAGCAGATTTTATGTGCAAAAGCTTGTTAGGAATCTTACTCTAAACATTTGACTTTTGTGACAGGCAATTCTAGTAACAATAACTATCAACTTGCCCGAGATAGAGATACATAGGAAACCAGATATTGTTGCTCACAGTATTACGTGGAAAGGAAGTGAGGGATGCAGTCAGATTTAACTCCACATATGATAAACCTATAGAAGGGAAGACAGGGCATTCAAACTCTCATAGGCAAGATTAAGGAACAAAGACACAGCTTGAATCTCCAGGATATGTCCAGACAAAGTGTAACACTACTGATCAAACAAGTCCTGTAGCAGGCCGTGGGCACTTAGAGTAAATCTCCAAATTCCAGCATCCCACCCTTTAGAGAAGCCTAGTTGGGATCCAACCGAAGGCATTGATTCTATAATTCCATGATTATCTGTGGGTGCAATTTTACTGATCCGCCGGGAGCTTTTGAAAAATATGCTTTTAATGTCCCTCCAAGTCATTGTAGATCATAAAAAAAAGGAGAAATTTCAACTCAAAAATCATAAATCAGACTAACAAAAAATGGCAATGAACTTTCCTCCATAAAAAGGAAGAAAAAAAAAAAAAGAATACTTCATGAATTGTGGTAAAATACTTAACGTTATCAATAGTGAGTAAATGCTACCTCTGCCTTGTCCTACTTTTACCCGTAGAGTGTTTGGATGTCAATCCACATATATGGTACCAGTAGCAGACAGCATTTAATTTTCTGTTACTATTTTCAGGTATCCTGTGTCCCATTTTCAAGACTGACTGTTTGAAATTTCCAAAACTGCATACTTGAGGGTAAACATGGAAAAAATATCATCCCCCAACTCTCTCTGGCATTTCTCTTCACCCCAGACTTGATGTTGAAAGAATATTCCATACAGGTTAAAAAAGAAATTTAGCTGTCATGTTAAACCACCCAGTTCCATTTGCTTTATTTTTTTCTTGCACTTGTTGGGACAAAAGTTGGAGATGTTTGATGTGTATTATTTATTCAGCCTTTATGAATGAAATAGGAAAATATTTAATACAAACTGGAATTGTATTTCTTGGTGTACACTCTCCCATTTAAATCATGTTCAAATTTTGTCTTAAACTCCTATCTCATTTCCAATGCAATTAATGTTTTTCTCCCTAGGATTCATACCTGCTGTTTTTAAACCTGCTGTCACTTAGTCATGAGTTATCCCCCTGGTCTGTCTAATTGGCTTCTGATTCAAGACCTTTTGCCAATCTTTTGGTTTTTTTGCATCCTCCTGTGTAATTCATTGTTTCAGATCAGTGAGTTGTTTATTGCCTGCTACCCGAACAACAATTAACATTTCAAAAAGACACTTCCCTAAACTGACTTAGGCCAACACCAGAAGCAACAGTTGTGATTCAGTGGTCCTGACACCCATGTCTAAAAAGAGATGTCTACTTCTCAGGCTGCCTCAGCTCCTTCTGCAGCCAAGGAGAGAAACAGGAACCTCCAGGGAGTGATCTCTAGTTCCTAATTACTGTGGTAAAAGGGACCAAACATGATGAGCACAATTTAAACAATATCAAAGATAGATGAAAACGTTCACTGAAGTAAGAGCCACCAGACTTGATTTTGGGGCTGATCATACCATGTAAAAAGTGGAATTGGACACAAATTCTTGTGACAAAAAGTGAAAGAAGTTTCTCTGACTCATTTGTTGGAGTAGCAAACCATGGGTATTGAGACACAAAATCTCATACAGAAGGGATGCAAAGAGTAATAATAATGGCTTCTACAGGTATGTCATCCAGAAAAGGAAAGCCAAAGAAATTCTGTAAGGCTTTTGACATGGTCCGCCACAACATCTTTCTATCTAAATTGTAGAGGTATTGATTTGATGGGTGGACTGCTCAATGAATGAGGAATTGCATGGCTACTTGCATACAGAGAATAGCAGTGAATGGCTCAATGTCCAGATGGAGATTGGTGACAAGTGGTGTCCCTCAGGGTTCCATATTGGGACCAGAAATGTTTAATATCGTCATCAATGACATAGACAGTCAGATTGAGTGCACTTTCAGCAAGTTTGTGGACAACACCAAGCTGACGGTTTTTGTTGACATGCCTGAGGAACAGGGTGCCATCCAGAGGGATCTGGACAAGTTTGAGAAGTGGGACCATGTGAACATCATGAGGTCCACCAAGGCAAAGTGCAGGGACATGCACGTGGGTCAGGGCAACCCCTGGTATCAATAGAGGCTGGGGCATGAAGAGACTGAGAACAGCCATGCCAAGAAGGACTTGGGGGTACTGCTGGATGAAAAGCTGGACGTGAGCCGACAACGTGCACACACAGCCCAGAAAGCCAACCACATCCTGGGCTGCATCAAAAGCAGCGTGGCCAGCAGGGTAAGAAAGGGGATTCTGCCCCTCTAGTGTGCTCTGGTGAGAACCCACCTGGAGTACTGCGACCAGCTCCAGGGCCTCCAAGATAAGAAGGACATGGATCTGTTGGATTGAGTCCAGAGGATGGCCATGAAGATGATTAGAGGCCCAGAGCACCTCTCCTATGAAGACAGGCTGAGAGAGTTGGGGTTGTTCAGCCTGGAGAAGCAAAGGCTCTGGGGAGACTTTATTGTGGCTTTTCAGTACTTAAAGGGGGCTTATAAGAAAGATGGGGACAGACATTTTAGCAGGGCCTGTTTCAATAGGACAAAAGGTAATGGTTTTAAACTAAAAGAGGGAAGAGTTGGGCTGGATATAAGGAAGAAATTTTTTAGTCTGCTGGTGGTGAAATACTGCCCCAGGTTGCCCAGAGAGGTGGTAGATGTCCCATCCCTGGAAACATTCCAGGTGAGGCTGGACGTGCCTCTGAGCAACCTGATCTAGATGAAGATGTCCGTGCTCATTATAGGGGAGGTTGAATGAAATGACCTTTATGGGTCCTTTGAACCCAAGATATTCTATTATTTTGATTTTATGATACTGTTTATTGACCAGCTGGAATATTGCTGACAAAAGTCAGATCCCTTAAGACAGAACTCTGCCCTAAAGCTGAATGCTTATCTAGTTTTCAGTCATCTTTGAAGCTGATTATAACTTTGACTTCTTGAATCAAGGTCAGAGCACAATGCTTGGTTCCAACTCAAGAGTAAATGATGAATATGTCTGAGGAAAATAAGGATTAGTCTCAAATTACTATTGCATACAATGAACTCTGCTTCCAGACAACATCATTAGTTCACATGAAGAGTTGTAGAGATGTATCTGACAAACAAAGACATTTATCTGTCTTGGTTACAAGAGTGCGTTTCCTTTTTTTAATTAGAGTAAAACCTCCACCTTTGCAGATCATCAGGGTGCGCTCTGGTAAGAGTCGGTAGATTCATGCTTTTTGTCGTTTCCCACAATGATGATTATAATTCATAATGACTTTGCATTTGATTTACAAGGACCATACAAGTCTGACAGGATATTGACTGTGTTGTGATGGTTATGCTGTCAAGGTGTTCACATTTCCTCAGATGCCAACATTTTCATTGGCAATATTATTTATGGAGTAAACATTTTCCAGTTTTCACTTTTCTAGTCCTTCTCATCTCTTCTCCAAGCAAAAGGAAAAGGTAATTAATATTTTTGGTGAGTGAGTAATTATGAATTTTGTAAAATTTGCAGCATTAATATTGTTGGAAACACCTTATGCTATGAAAATAATTTATCTCAAGATACTAAAGGATATGATACACTATATACACCATGATACTCATTAAATGTCAGTCATTTTGCTTCAGAAGTCTGTGCGTTGAAATGCATTGTTTTAGATACCAGGTATAATAAACTTTCTCCATAAACTACAGCTTGTTTGTTTGTTTGTTTGTTTGTTTCCATATTAGTGTCTGGTATGCTTTATTATCCATTAGAACTTATATACATAAGCAATGATGTGACCAGTTCAGGATAGTACACCAAGTTTATCATCACATTTTTGAGGAAGTCTGCTTTGAGGGCAGGACAAAGAAACCACTTTTGTTTCATCCAAAGCGGTGGGAATGCAAAACTGCTGATAACCAACAAGGCTAAAACATCAGCGTAAAAAGTGTGAGGGGGAACAAAAATAAAAAAGATTAATTGAATTATTCTGAAATGGGTGCAAAAGTGTCAAATTCTCTTTTCATTCTTAGGTCTTCTTCTCACTAAGTTATCAGGAATTTGACCTAAACACTGAAGGCATTTATGTTAACCACTGCCACTTCATCACTTAGGCATAACAAAGACAAATCACTGTCTTCACGTGTAGTAAAAGTGAGGTAAAAAACTGGAAAAAAAGGATTAAGAGCTATAGTTTAAATGATAAGATTGAAATAATACTGAAAATGCAAACATTTGCTGGCAGAAAGACAGATATAAAGCAAACAATACATGATCTCAATCCGACTTTATAGGTTTTACAACATGTAGTGGAAGTCAAGGACTCCATTCTTTTCTGTGTAATGTCTCAATAATTTCTTCTTTGTTTTCCATCTTACTAGACTTATTCAGCACTGTATCAGTTGCTGCCCTAGTTTCAATAACACAAAGCTTTAGGCAAACCTTTTCTTCAGCTTTGATTCACAGTTGTCTGAACATATTTCTCTTGGAAACATAGTTTTGAATAGCACCAAAACCCAAACAGGAGACTAAAACTGCATGTTTAATTTTCACCTTGCTTACAGTTTCAGTGTTCAATGTTTTGACTGTTGGGAAAGCACAAATTGACCCAAAGCAAATGCTCATGTGCCATTGAACATACAGAAGGTACAATGTATTGGATGCAAATTCACATAGAAATAGGAAATTTGCATTAATTGAACAGGAAACCAAAATTTCCCTCCTGTTTCTTGTATGTCATCATAGAAGAGTAACTCCATTGCCATTAATCAGCAAAGTCCTGTGTTTAAAAAAAAAAAAAAAAGAAAGAATATCCAACATCAGTCTGAAAGCAAAATAAAAGACACTGCATCGATGTTGAAGGTCTGACTGAGTTAACACATACTGTCTTTATATTTTTTTCAGACTGACTGAAGTGCATATCTTGGGAATGTACAAAATTAGAGGCTTGTTTTAATAATCTTATTTGGCCAAAATTACCTTTGAGGTTGAGGAAAGAGACAGAGAACTAAGATTTACAGGAATTAGCCTTGAAGAAAGGAATTAACTGTGTAAGAATTGATTTATAGCATCCAAACTCATATCTCACAGTATTATCTCGTCAGCAGATACCAAGAGCAGATACAGCAGGGAAAGCATAAGAAGTCAGGTGGAAGGACTGAGATAATTGATTACGTCTGCTGGCATCCTGATCACTAGCAATGATCAGCCTATAACTCCCTTGAACAAATCTAATAGATTTACAAAGAGCGACTATTAACAACAATATGTTTAGATAGATGTGGAAATTTGGTTCCTTTGGAGATACCATATACTCCCAGCATTTCCCTAAGCCAGAACAAAAGAGCAAAAGGTTTTAAAACTCAGCTCAGTTCTTCCATGTATGACTTGTATTGCAGCCCAGAACTTCAGAGCTGCAGTCCATGAAAAAGCAAGTGTTAAATCATTCTTAAGGGTGTGTAAGAGGTAGATTTGGTGAATATTGAAAGCAACTCTCAGTTTGCATGAAGAGGCTGTATTAATTTACCAGACAATCTCTATGCATTTGCTTTTTTGTTTTGTTTTTCTTTTGGAGGGGGCTTGCTTTTGGGTTTTCTTGTTCGTTTGTTTGTTTTTTTACAGGAAATTTAAGAAGAGCTGAAAAGGCATGCAAGTGCATACAAAACTGCAAAACAGTTTAAAGGGTAAAGTGCTTAAAGACATAAGGGCATGAACTGAAGCAAATGAAAGGTCAGGCTCCTAGAGAGTTTAGTAGAGAGAAGTCTATGCATAGAGGGTAACTGGTGTCTTAAATAGGACAAAGACAGTACTGAGACCTGCATGACAACATCCCCACACTCCTATTTTTGAACAGGGGATTAAACAAGCCCTTTGGGAAGGACAAATGAAGATGAAGGACTAGAGAGATACTACAGTGACAGGTAGTTTATAGGCAGATTCAGGGAAAAGAGAAGTCTAAGCTTTATTGGCATCAATACTGTTCCAGGGCCATAGTTAATAATGCTATTTTCAAGCAAGAACACCACCACCTAAAAATCCAAACTCCACTTTACCTGCAGGAGTAAATTCTCCTGAAGACAAAGAGTACTGTACACTTCCATATGTCTTTGTGTATTCATAAGTGAATTTATACACATTAAATAACAGCCCATTCGAAAAGTAAAACTATCAGTCATCAGAATTTTTCCTGGTTCGAGTGTCTTCACAACTCCATGAAGTTGAGGACATGAGTGTTATGTGTGTTCCCTGGGAAGTTAAGGAGCATCATGCTCATGCCATGAAAGCAAAATTTGTTCTTGCTCGATAGATTACATATCAGTCACAACACATTGGTCAATCTTTCAGTGTGACACTTCCAGCGTGCCCAGAACAAAGAATACTAATGCCATCAAAACACACGACAAAGCAGCAAAAAGCTTTGTTTGCAGAAAAAAACCAAACACATAGCAACCAAAAAAAAAGACCAGCAGTGGAACGGAGATCTTGTCAGTGCCATCGTCTCCTCCACCTCCATGTCCTCTGCTTCTGATGTTGACACACACAAAGATAGCCACAAACAGTTGTCACAATGCTTGCCATAAAGAATTCTCATTCGCATTCACTGTGTTTTTGATAATGTAGTCAGAGTTTTGCCCTGTTAGGGGCAATTTGTCCGCAGCCTCACTTTAGGGACCCCAGACAAGCAGCAAGGCAGATAGTCAGCTCTGCGCACCCTGCCGTCCATCAACCTTCCCTACCAACTCACACAAGGTAACCCTCCACTCAGCACTTCCCCTTTCTGGGTTGCTCCCTTTGGGGCAGTTGATCCATCACCATTCACAGCACAGGAATCATACGGATGGGATTTGTCTTATCTCACTTGAGATATCTAAAGGTTAGACATCTAAATCTGAGCTGGTCACTCCGGGCTCTTTTTTGTCAATGGAGAGAAATAGGTCAGAGCGATGAGTCTCTGGAGATGCTTATCTCATAATGGTGTGAATCGTCCTTTAAATTAAGCCTTTTCTATGACGTTAGAGATCAAGTTTATGCTGCATCGCCTTATAGCTAATCCTCACATTGAGGTACCTAATAAAGTCTCAGGCATGACCTGTGACCATGGTATGACTGCAGTACTATGCTTTATTCAGAGTGGTCCTTTTTAGTTTCTCCTATCGGAAATTTCCTGTTTTTAACTCTACTTTGAGTCTGAGATGGAGAAATAGTCACTATTTGTATTTCAAATAGTGTTTTCTAGGTCATATCTACAGCAAAAGCCTTGTAAGCCTTTCAGAATTTGAAATTTCCACACAAACATCACATATAAATAAATTGTGAGACATTCTAGATATTGAAAATAATAAATTTTAAAATTAAAAAGTAGAACTGATAGATAAAATGTATCATATTCTGGTGTGTTTTACTTTCCTAGTCAGTGTTTCAATACAAATATTTCTTCCATAATGTGTTGAATGGAATAAAAGAGGTTAAAAAAACAAAGCAAAGCACGATCTCACAGTACTAAATTCTAATGAATGCAAAGACCTTGAAAACATCAGTGGCTCTGCAAGCCAAATGCTGATCCCTTTGATAGAATATGCAGGAATAAAATGGTTAGCAGTTGAAATGCTGTGGCACAATAATAATTACTTTGCACCTGTAATTCTATTTCTCATTTCCCTATTTACCGTCTGATGTTTTTGTTTATCACAGAGTCATATTCCAGTCTCTTCATTTGCAGTCTGTTTCTGGAAAATAACTTACGCTGAATGCTGAAAGACACAAAAGACCATGATGATAAATTAAACAATATTTCTTTCTCTCCCTTTTTTAATCTAAGCAGGAAAGGTTCTGGTTGTCTCATTCCTTTTTTTTTTTTTTTTTGTGTCTTTGTATTTTTTTTTTTTTAAATAATTAATTCCTGTGTGAAATCTCAGGGTATTTTCCTATCTCATTTATGTAAAACCTCAACTTCTTTTGGCAGTTGTTAATATTGTTATTTTACCATCACCATTGTTGTTAGCACTGAAGTTAAATTGTGTAAGTTAATAAGCTTGTACAGAACTTATGTGAATGGAAACAAAAACAGAACTGAGGTTTTGGTTTCTGTTCTGGATAGCAGGAAGGGGTTTGCTCCACACAAGTCACAGAAGAGAAGATGTTCTGGAGGCAAAAGGAGGTATCAGTTGATTTTTATTGAAGACTAAATTTTGACTGAACCCCTAAAGTTGGAGGTACAAAACAAATATCAGTTTTAAGAACTGAAAGAAGTCTAAAGAGGAAAAGTGAAAAAATTCACTTGTCCAAAATAAGTGTACATTCAGGTTTGTATGTAGAAATGAAAATCAGGCTTAAATGCAGGCGTCAGAGCTTGGCGTCCTGAATGTTTATGATCTTTGCTGGCCATTGTATCTCGCACTCAAAAGTTAAAAATATCTGTGTGACATGTTTGGGAGCGCTGCAGCGGACCCTGATCATAACCTGAGGACATGATTTCATCTGAGAGATTTGGTCACCAACAGGACAAGACAACAGTAATGAAGGAAATGTTGGAGGAAATGATTAAAAAAAAATAAAAAACACACACACACACAAAAAAAAGAAGATAAAGCAATTTGAAGTTCTTTCATCCAGGAGGTACTCACCCCATGTGCTGCTGACACTGCCAGGAGGAAGGAGCACATAGGGTTAGCTCAGGATGGGTGACCACTGCAGATCAAGGAAACAGCCTTTGAACGTGAACCTCCTGGCAACAGAGCAGCACTGGACTGATTTCTCATTTTCTGCACGTCACAGGCTGAGAGGAATCCTGTAATGTGAATTAGTGACTACTTGATGATTTTTTTATTATATAACTTTGCTGCTGTGCATTCAGCATAGTCTGAATAGACTGTCCCTGGTTAATAGAAGGAGGGAAGCTTGAAGGGAGAAGAGATCCCTGAGTACAAGACAGCAATATGAATGCTTATAAGCAGACTTTGACTGAAGACTATAGTGGTATCTAAACCACTGAGCATTGCACATCAAGTTAATAGACACCTACAGAAGCAAATTACAGTCAGGAACAGTAATGAGAGGTTCAGGGTGTGCCTCGAATGAAGGATGACATATATTGCTTTCATGATGAAGAAAGGAGAAAAAATTCTCATCCTCTGTTCATCACACATATCTTCCCTTCCTATCAGATACACTTTCTATATTTATATATGTTGAAAGTTAATTTGGTGTCTCCAGATTGTCGGAAATTTTCTATATGAATAGCACCATTTAGGGAAACCATAGGTGTACGCTTTTTGCTTTCAGTATTTCAGGCAACAAAGTTTGTGCTCTCTGTTTTCTATATTCTTTCCTCCGTTTACCCCTACTCTTCAGCAAACTTCTGCACTGTAATCTGTTTGTCATTTTTATGGCTTGCTCCCTCTTCTACCAAACTATAATGTTGATAGATCAGCATCACCAAATCTTTTAGAGCCATCAGTGTCACTTTGGAAGTGGCTGCAAGAGTTATTGCAAAGTCTTCTCCCATGGTAACTGCTGGGCTCCCATCTGACTACTCACCTGATGGCTGAAAGAATTAAATTTTAGTTTCTTGTATGGCTGAATTCAGTACTAAGCTGTATCACCCAGTAAGACATTACAGGCTACATAGCAATTTTCAGGAAGAAATAAAGGCTTAATGGTTGGTAACATATGTACACACTCAAGGAAGCAGAGAAAACACACATAGAGAAAAGACTAAAGGAAGAAGGGAGCTTATACAAAAGGGCAACCAAAGCCAAAGAGCCCATGAACTAGAGACTAAAGCAAAACAAAACCAAAAATGGGTTAAGAAAAAGAGACCTGCCTTCAGAAGGAACATTTTTGAGCACTGCTTCAGCCCACATACACGCTGAGAAACAGTAACAAGCAGCTACCACAATTCCTGTATTTACAAGCTGGGTAGATCAACAACCAATTATGTCACCTTTAGCTAGTGAAGGTTACTAGCATTAAGTAAAAGCCCTCCCTTCTAGGAGACACCCTGATAGTCTTGTAATGCCCAAGCATGGCACCACTGAGATGTTAATTTATTTCATTTTCAGAAATTAATACTATTTTTTTTTCTTTTCCAGAAATATCTGCGTGTTTAGAAGTTTGCTAGGCTCTTATCTCTTCTCCTGCCTTTGTACGCCTGGATGTTTAAATCAATAATCAACTCCGTAATGGGCAGAGAACAAAGCTAAGTAATTTGTGCCTACCTTTTGAAAATAAAGGCAGAATTGCTATAGTAACAGCAGAAAACACTCAGTCACTGTGACAAAGATGTGGCAACCATATAGAAAAGGCTAATGAGGGAATTAAATTTCAACTGAATTTCATTAAACTCAGCATCTCCTCCCTGCAAGGGTAAAAAAAAAAAAAAGAAAAAGAAAGAAAAGTGTTCAATTAGGTTAAGAGTAGTCTAATATAACCCTAACTTGGAAGTGAATTTTTCTGAAAGAGGTGAGAAAGGGCATAAGAAAGAGATAGACAAGGTGGGGAGCCTAGACAAAGGAAAAATGGCATTGGCCTATACTGCTATGTCCTCACCTGACTTCTTCATTGTGATGGTAAGCTCCCTGGTTTCACTGGACCAATATCTTTGATGA
Source organism: Larus michahellis (assembly GCF_964199755.1). Classification (NCBI taxonomy): domain Eukaryota; kingdom Metazoa; phylum Chordata; class Aves; order Charadriiformes; family Laridae; genus Larus; species Larus michahellis. Next base: position 6,383,268 of record NC_133930.1, read on the forward strand.
GCACTATGAATTTCTCTATTGTGTCTTTCTAGTTGAGTACCAGGCCTAAACTATCAATTTTCCTGAATTCCTTTTTACCTTCTTCCTTCTGTTAGAAAGACTGGCATTTGTAGGAGAGTCTCAGCCACCAGGGACAACAGTTATGGTAAGAAATGGGTTGATAATTCAGGAAAAGTCCAGCAGGACCTAGTATGGAGTCTATAATTATTAACTGTAGCATTACTGAGGCAAAGAGACCCAAGTTTGACACTTTGTGCATCGATAGCTTTAGGGTGGGATTATATATATATATTTCCACCATATATATATGGAGGAAAGCACCAATGCTTTCAGACGTGCTTTGTTATCTCTGGCTATAAAACACTTAGAAAAAACAAAGCGTTTCCATTAAGAATGTGTTTTCTTTGACGAGTGTTGAAATACAGGAAAAGAAATAAAACTCCAAATCGTTCTGTTGCAATTACTTAGGCAATGTGCTTTAAGCCCTGGTACAACTGTGACCTGTTCCTACAGCTGCTGAAAGTGGAAGGTTGTCACCTGGATTTATGACCCTGCCTATTACAAAGCATTTATGGGCAACTATAACTGCTGGCCCCTAAAGCAAGTAAAAACTGATATTTAGCTTAAGCAGTCTGTCCCCTACTCTCTGTTGAAATGCAAGTGTTGCTTTGTAGCTCCAGGCCGTGAAAGAATAGAAATACATGACATTAAAAGTTCCTATACACTTTTTTTATCTTCTTTCTTTGTCTCTTTCTCTTTCTGTTCCCAGGAGAATGTATCTTTCAGTCATGCTCAGTGTCATTTTTCACCATTGAGTAGCTTTAGCCTAGTTATAAGAAATGCTGTTTCTGGCTATAAAAATGAGTAATACTTTAGGGATTTATTTATTTTTTTCTTAGGTGGGGTGGGAGGTTGTGTGGAATAGAATCTAACCCCCTTGCTGACACTAGGGGCAGGAGGTCAGGTGCAATTTGCACGTTTTAGATTTCTAGCCAAATATATGTTGTTTTTCCAAAAGTGTGCTGCTTCAAAATGAAAAATCACAAGAAAGCAGTTGCCGTACCTGAAGACACAAAGTCACAAATAATCTTGGGGGGGAATATTTATTTTGGGTTTTTTTTTCCACTTAGGTGGGTTTTGTTTCTATCTAGGAAACTAGTGATAAAAATCACAGGAATTCCAATACAAAAAATGAAATAACTTCATATTTTAAAATATATGCAACCATGCCATTACATGGTGAAGAAACAGTAGTACTACAGTGTTTTGCTAAAATTGGATGACATATTAACAATCTCACACATGTCTTTGATCAAAAATCTTTGGAAACTCTGTTTTTTTCTGTCCAGTTGCACTGCAGCAGTACTTCTCAGTTCATGACACACTTTTTCTTGTGTGCTTGGGAAGCATTATTAGCCCCATTTAATAGATGAAGGCCTCTTGCAGTGAGACATAAGGACTGTAAGAGATACAAATGGCAAAGTAATATGCAGAGGAGTTAAGCTCAGGTTTTCCTAGTAGAGCTAATTAAAGACTCTTTGATTTATCATGTGCTTTTTTTGATTTCCTAGTACAATTTACTTAATTCTTACTATTAATAAAAAAAAACAAGGGACATTTTCTCGTTTTTTTACAGAAATGGAAAGTGACTAACTTTATCCATGAGAGAAATCTGAGCCGCAGATTATACACTTATTAATTTTGAAACTGTGTTTATTTTGAAGTGTCCCAATGCCTGTGCTAATAAAATATTTTTGAAGAGGTGAGACCCTGAAAATTATTTGAAATACTAACTTTTACTCAAAAGCAAAATGGAAAAAGCACCACCAAAGCTAAGACTTTCTTGCTTACCAATTCTTCTACCTGGAATTTTGAAGTCCCAAACAATTGTTTTTGTCAGACAGCAGCAGAATAAATTGTTAAGCTGATATCCTACTTTTCTACAATTATGAAAACTCCTATTTAATTTGGGTTATGTATAATATTTCAGTTTCTCATTCTAGTATATCTTTTCATTCACTTCCTTCCATTCATTTTCTTATGGATAAGGAAACGGTTTGAGTTAGGTTGTTTTAGATTTGTAATGTGTTCAGTCACATCAGGGAAACCATAGCAGTTAAGTAAACGGTAAAACTAGTTGCTCGAGACTCCTTTGGTAACACGTGAGGATCTTTGGACTTGGTCTGAAAAAGGTTCCAATGGTTTAAGATCTGGAAGCATCCATCTCTAGAATCAACTGCAAGACTCCTTTGGGTGAATGAGGTAGGAAGATTAAAGTTAAGAAAGATCAATCAAGATTGACCCCATATTGATTCTAAATTGGTTCCTGTTTTATCTTCTGCAAAATGGAAAGCACGGAGTGGTTGTACGGCCTTTGCTGCTTAAAGCCTGGTTTGTGGTGTTCAGATTGACACCTTATTTGTTTTATTTTTATTTTTTTTCCCATGCAGGATTTTTGTTTGTTTGTTTCATTTTAATGAGCACAAAAGAAATCCAAGGCTCTTGATTGCTGGATACTCCCTTTACCCTAGGGAGCAGTCATTCACATGAGGAAATTCATTATTGCTAAAAGGATTGCTGTTGTAAACACTCAGTCACCATAATGAGGGTTACACAGCCTCCTCCCCAGCACTTCCTACAACAGTGTAAATAGTACTAAATTTGTATTTTATGGTAGCTAGTATAATGCAAAGGAGAATCTGATGCTTCATCTTACGAAGTGAGATCAGGCGCCCCCAGTGAGCTTGGCTGAGTACTTGGGGAACTGGTACAGGCTTTTGGGGTAAGACCCAGTTAGTTCTCTGGGTTGCAGCCTAGGTGGAAAACAAAATAAAATCAGGCCCAGCAGCCACAGAAGCATGTGTACCCAGCTCTCCAGTGAGGCAGAATACTGGTCTTTCAACATGACTGTACATGCCACCTCTTATTGGTAAGGTACAACTTGAGGCGAAGTCCTGTGACTGCTGTTTGAGTACTTCTGGTGGGCAGCAATGTGTCTGTAAAACGCAACTGCCTCATGGAAGAGTGTATTTGGTTGTGGGCAGACTCAGACAGGAGGAAGATTCTGATCCAAAGTACTTCCTCTATTTCAGGTAGCAAAATTTTTATTTTATAATTACCCTCTCCTCTCTCCTCCCTCAATCCCCTTAGCTTAACTTGGCCAATGTCTGAATTTTCTCTGTGTTTTCAATTACCGACTCAGAAAGACTATTTCACATAAGGAAGCTGATTTGTCTCTAACCTGCAGTTACCAAAAAGTTACCAAAGGCCTGGAAAGGAAATCTCACAGGAACAGTAGTTTCAACAGGCACAGAGATGCCTTCTTGGTGACATTGTAAGCAAGAGTGACAAGATCTCTTGCTGAATAGTAACAGAAAAATAAGACGAGGAAATAGCAGGGAGTTTATAAAAATAGCGTTAAACGTAGCCACTTGGTTATACTTCCAACTGGAAAGAATTGCTTTTCTGTTCTTGCTTTCAGATCTGATAATAATTACTGTCACTATTATGCAGTGTCCCATTTTCTTTTAATAACTGCAAAAACATAATGAGATTTATTTTACAGCATTGATAAATTCTTAAGAAAATGAAAACACAATTAACCTGAGCTGGTTAATCTCTTATACATCTTAATTTAGTATATTCTCCTTTCTCAGAGTGAGCTTGACCCTCACATAATAGCCAGTGATTGCAAGGCCTGTGATGAAGAGATAGACGGATCCTTTCAGAGGGAGATAAGTGAATCCTGGAGAGCTGAAGGATTTTTAAAATCGGTTCAATACTGAACCTTTCACCTAGTCCTCCAAACAACCAACCCCCGTTAATGCAAAAAAAATGATTGCTTACAAACAAATGAGAACCCACCCCCCACAAAGAAAAAAATCCATCACATACTTAGCTAGAAATAAACAGAAGCACAGCATGTCTTGTCTTCTCATTCACAGCTTCTTTATTCTGCCTTAATGTAAATGACAATCAGGTCTTTGGCATTTATCTTCCATCCAGCTCATGCTGTGTCTTTATTTTTTTTTTTCCTTTTTAACCTTGTTTTTAATGGATTTTCTTTACCCTTTTGTGCATTGGTGGAGATAAATCAGGAATGAATTTGGACCTGGTATTCCGCTGTATAGATGATGATTTGTATCATGAAAGCTGAGCAGAATCACTTGGAGAAATGGGAGATGCCAGTCAGGAATATAAATAGGAATTTTCTCAAGAAGGTGACTGGACTAAGACTATAATTTTCCAAATAGTGTGCTTGTCCTGAAACAGAATAAGTATAATCAGATCATGAAACATAATAGCTTTTATAATATCTTTTTAATGGCTTTTTGTTTGTATGTTTTGAGAAATGGGCACTCCTATAAACCTCTCTGAGAAAGGAAATAATAAAATGTATTAGAAATGTATTGCTGCAGGTGCTTCCTGCAAGATATGTCCAGACTAAATATTTTTATAAACCCACGCAATTTATCAATACTTTAGTAATGTTAATCAAAATTAACTCAATAGCAACCTAAAAACGTATATCCTTTTTAAAAAGTGTTTAAGCATGTGCTCGTCCCTGACACAAGTACATAGATGCCTTTGCAGAACCAGGGCCAAGTGCATGAGGAAAATCTGACTGTTGGGACTTCTTTCCCATCTGTCGCACAGCTTTCCAGGTTCCCTCTTTTGCTACATTGTGTCTGGAATTCAAATTGTCCTATACCTTTAAAATATTTCAGCTGATGCAGTTTGAATGTCTACTGCAATGTTTGTCTAAAACAAAATTTCAGCATTCGAATCCTCCTGTGAAATGGAGGATTGCTTAGGTAGAGTAAAATGCATGAGATGAGCACCTTGGTTAAACTTCCAGCCTCCTGTAGTGTGGAACCTTCTTACCAGCTTGAACTGGGCTTTTACAGAAACTAGAGAGTCCTGGAGAAATTGGAACTGTGAGTGCATAAACATATACACATATATGTGTATATATGTGTATTTCAGATTCCAGTGGGGAGAACTGATAATTTCACAGGACCTTTCTCCTCTCTTGGGAACTCAGGTTGACTTGCAGGTGTAATGTGCTACATCTACTGACTGTGAGCGACAGTAACAGGTACATCCTACAAAACATTTGCTGCCACTCTTGGTCTTTCCAAGAACCTCTCCCCATTACTGTTTCCTTATTTCTATTTCTCTTGTCTGTTCATAAGTTTTAGGTGTAGACCACCATAATTCTTGTGCTTCCCTCAGAATAGTTCGATCTTTAGACCCCAGTGCAAGCATTGAAGTGGCCCAGATCTCAGAAACACTTGAGATCTTGCTTGAAGCCTGATTATTTCGAGGTTCAGCCCAGACTGAGCATTGCCTTAGTCAAACCTTTTGTGATTCAGGCAATAGGCTAGAAGGCAAGAGGAAAAAGGGATCTGTAGAACAGAAGGGCTTGACCACCACCGTGGTTAACAAGGTGACATGTTGGTGCATGCCTCCATCCATTGGAGGCACACCCATGGGGGGCAATCACTCTTGGTGGTTCACCTGGCCCTCTACTGACAACCCATGTTTCTGTTGAAAGGATGATCGCAGCACCTGCCCATCTTCTGTAAAGCACATTGAAATCCTGTTTTACGCTTCGTACAGACACTGTTATTGACTCAAAGGGATGGTTCCACCTGAGTGATGGGTGGCAGTGGGGGCCTTGCGCTGTGTCCCCAAGGCTTGGACTGCCCATCACTCTGCCATGCACAATGAGCAGAGTGACAGGCCCTTAACGAGAACGGCTGTAGCAGGCAGCAGTCTAATAAAAGTAATCCTATTTACAGCCTGCCTTGAGATGTTGCTGTGGGTTGAAAAGTTCACCTCTGACGGTTTCCTGGGCTTGTCACCTTTTCTGCCATTTCCCTTGCATATAGCTCAAAAGTGCGGGTTTTCATTAAATGGGAAATAAAAACAATAAAAGAAAAAAATATACAAACTAAAGCATGTTCTTGAATATGGCAGGAGTCCCATCTCTCGGAGTTTAACGGCAGCACATTTTTGTCTCCCTGTCAGAGAGACAAAGCAGTTCTTATAAACCTAATCTACAATATCACATATCCTTTGTATGTGGCTGATATTATTATCTCCTATCCATGGGTACTCAATCCTAACTTAATTAACTTGGCAAGCAGAAGTATTGTGCTGTGGCACAGTCGGTGTCTGTTACGCTCACAGACCATCCTACCCAGCTGGGTATCAAGACTCTTTAGCTGCCTACACTTACTTTTGATCTGTGTGACATACAATAAATCCAGTCAGCAACCCCATAGAGCTTGGCTCTATATCACCACTTTGAGGAATGGACAGACTGCCTTTTTTTTTTTTTTTTCTTTTTCCGTTTTGTGTAAAATTAAAAGCCTTCTCTGTACACCAGACGAACCAAAATGAAGCCTTATTTTTCACTATTTTATTGTATTGCTCAAACCATTGTGTAGAAGATGAGAAAACAGTAGCTAAGAATAGCCACTGGGATGGCACATTAACATTCATACAGTAGTGGATTCAGATTTCAATGATGTAGCTGTAAAAATAGAGAAGAATCTGGTCTGACATGGTTTGGCACTCTAATATGAATAAAAGAGACATTGGGATTGATTGACTAGATTTTTAATTAAGGAAACAGGCACCCCAAACCTGACCTTTTTTTGAGGTTTGAATGATTTCCAGGAATCAGCGTCTCCTCCATTCCCTCTCCATCGATGTTTGTTCATCCTCATCATATTCTGATATGCAAAGTTTTAATGGAAAGAAAGAAGTGCTAAAATATATCAAAGATCTTACAGCACGTCTGGAAGAAAATAGCGTCTTCCTGTAGCCTTCTATGCTATATCAAATAAAGAAAAGGGTCTTGTTAGATTATCGAAACTTTTTACTAAATACCTTTTTTTTTTAATTTATTTTGGAAAAAATTTAATGGAAAAATTTTCCTAATTAAAAAAAAAAAAAAAGTTCTTCACAAAAGTCACTTTTAGCCATGAAAATATGGCAATGTTCAGGTAATAAATTAAACATTTTCAATCACAATCTCTGCCACCACATACACATACAAATTATGGGTGAGATGAACAGTATGTAAAATTTAGATATTATTTGTTTAGTAGGACTGCAGAGTTTTTGCTACAAAACCGAGAATAATAAAAGAAATTGTAAACATTTTTCATTAAAAATGTATTCGTAGATTTATATATATATATATAAAAATCAAATTAATTTTCAACAAATGCAGTTAAATAGTAACACTGGGAATCAATGACATTAGGCTGTTTGTGGCATATATGTATTGAATAGTCATTACTTAAATCTGAAAGTCCTATTCCAGGAAAGAGAGAGGAAATCTGAGCAGCTACCACGTAGGAGAAGGGAGGAACTTACTTCAAAATCTTCTGTAGGACTTTGTTATGGGACAAATTAAAATCAATACTTCTCATTCTCTGTCAGTAATGATAACTGTGTATCATAGGTTAACTAAAGTTAAAAACAAAGAACCATTTTTCTGTTTAGCCATTTCTGCAGGAAAAATACATTGCACTTTATGTGAAAGCGAATGGGTATGATTATCTAAAGAGTTACATTGGGATGTTAACCTCTTCTTGATAAATCTACATCTAAATGTTGGAAGCAGAAAAGAGAAGCCAGTCTGCCTTAGAGAGAGAATTCATTATAAAAAATTACTCTTTAAACTTTTGACACTACAACAGTTTTACAAGCTAATATTTTTAACTGAACTTAACTTTTATGGGTTCAAATTTGACTAGAGGATGTACATGTAAACTTATAACAAACTAAGATCACTAATTCCTGCAACAAAATAATTTGTTTGTAAAACATAAATATAATTTCAAACATTGTAAGAACTATGGGACATAAGCCAGGTATTTCTTAAAGCTGCTTCTGGTGTCACTGTGAGCTATAAGGTCTTCTAAATAATAAAGACAAGAAGGGCCTGGGGAGGGGAGCAATCTCCCATTGTTGAATGACCAAAATAGGGAACATATGCGCTAAAAGCAGGAAAAAAAAAAAAAAAAAAAAAAAAAGAACAAAAAAAAGTAATTAAAATAATACATTTAAAATTGGGCTAATCTAATTTGAAATGGATTTGAACCAAACTGCAGACAAAAAGCCATTCACACATCAGTCACTTTGGAATTTATGCATTAAGAATGCAGTGGACCAAACTTTCCTAATAACGACAAATTTATGTAAATACATACTTAGTAACTTCTCAGACACAATTATCTTTACTTTGTTACAACATCTGGCAGCTGAAAGCTAAAGATTAGAAAGTATGTTGGGAGTTCACTGGGGACTTTGCCACTCATGCATTCCACCAAAATTGGGGTGAACTGGGAATAACTGTGATTACCCAGAGGTAATAAAGATGCTAAAAATGAAACAGACTAAGCTGGTTTTTACTTTTTTTTTTCACACAGAAATCAATTATTTCACAGAAATATATTAACTACAAATAAATACTTATTGAAAATTGTATGAAACCAAAACACTGAGGACAGGATCATCTTGGTTGTATTTCCCTGAAGGTATTGATCCTAAGAAGTTGTATAAGCTCCTTTCAATAGTCAATGCTGGAAAATAAATGTCCATAAACACACTTCATCCTATCCTAATACAGATGTCTGAGGCACTAATAACACCCTGAAGGTGTAGATAGCGCTCATTTGAGTATACATTGAACCTAGACGATGACTTTAGGTCAAATTTAAGTCGTGATTCACGGAATGTCTACTAATTGTGTGTTCTGCTGAGTGTCCAGCTCCCGATTTGAACATTTTTCCATGAGACCTTTGCTGTATCTGCCAGCTATGTCTCAATTAGGAGATATTTCTAGTGATACTAGATTTCTGTCTCTGAGAAAGTGAACCCTGCTCTTACAGTGTGACTCAGATGCTGGTATCTCCATTGTAAACTTCTGAAAGTAGGTGCTTGAACCTACACTTGAAGCCTCCTCCTTCCTTCTTTATACTTCAGGTGAGATGATTCTTACTTAGACATTCAAGTTAAGTGAGGAGGGCAATAAGATGTAAGAGATTTCAGTTGGGATCCTTCATGTGTGCTGAATGTTTGGGGATAAGAGGCTCCCATAATCAGATCAACGGAGGATTTACTTGGGGTTTTATTTTTCCCCTTTAAATCCCTCGACTAGAAGGCTGTAGAAAGTTTCCTTTTCAGTTAACTTCTAAAGGTTTAGCTTGTAGCCGGTTAAGGTATGAAGACAGGTACCCGTGCAAAACTGTTCCTCACTATTCAGCCCAGCTAAAAACCAATCTCATTTGCTGTACGTTTCTCCATAGACCTGTTGTTTATCTGGGACACTACAGCTGCCTTAGTGCACATGCGTACAGCAGGTATAGGATCAATTAAGCTGGACTGGATCATTATTAACCTGGAACTAGAAGTTATTTCCAAACACAATGGCAGCTTCATCACCCTTTCTGCTTTGAGTTTGCTGTATGTGAACGGCTGGGGATATAAAAGTTGTACAGATGCTTTGGTGCAAGTCCTCTTTCCCTTGCTCTGTCTGTGATAAAGACATGTCCCAAGGGTCTTAGAGATGTTCCTCACACCACAATTCACCATACTGCATTCAAATGAGAAAGCTCAGTGAGCACTGGATTAGGGCCAAAGAGTCACCAGGAAAACACTTAATTTGATAGTCATTATCTCATAGCAGTGGAGATATGGTAAGCCTGACAGCTGGTTTCCTATTAAGCAACAAAGCCAAAAATTCCTTCTTCACTCCCCCCATATACAGTAGTTGGCATGGTTTTCTTTGGCTTTACAGATTTGCCCTTATAGCCGTGGGTTTAACCTATGCAAACTTTAAGAAGTAAAAAGAAGGAAATGCCACCCTGCTGCATCTAATACAGTTATGATCTAGTCTCTCCATTGCTGCACTGGAGAAAATTAGTGTCATAGTGATGAAATCCAGCTATATCACAATTTCAAGTGATGCACTAGTAGCCATGGCAACAAGGTATTCCCTTCCAGTAAATGCCTGTAATGGTGCTTTTAAGATTGTACATCAAAGCCAAAGCATAGCATTGAATCACCCTGGAGCAAGTACTGACTTCAAAGCAAAAAGGTCAGAACAATAGGTTATTCATAAACAGAGAATAATTCTTTTCCAATTTACAAGTTTTTTCTTTAGGATATGCTCTGAGATTAAAGTGGGAGCAATATAGTGGATCTTGCACTACAGTTGTGCACTCTGAGGTTACCGTAGCACCTCCTATACTCTCCTAGCTTCCTACACGGCTTCTGCTACTCTTTATGGGCCTGGTGCTCATTGCTGTGCCTTGGAGCTCTATAACAGACAATGTGATTTAGTCCAACAAGAGGGAAGGGGGTTTACAGAACTTAGAGGAATCAGAGGCAGGAAAATAATTTAAATAGATGGCCTAAGCATTCTAGTCTTGTTAGGTATTCTACTAGTTTTATTGTGAAACGTTAACACTAAATTATAAGGATAGGTGGTGAAAAATCTGTTGAAGGGACTGAAAATAAAAAGCAAACTAAAAGATATTTATGTCTGATGAATACTAATACTAACATTTTGCAAACGAATATTAAGCTTATTGTTAATTAATTCCACAAACCCAAAAAAGTGAGTTGAAGAAAAATTCCTTATTACTGAGGAATTTTGTACATCATTTATGCAGTAGTGAAGCCTACTACTTTTCCTGAAGACTGAAGCTCTACATTCTTCCTTTGTAAAATCATTTCTGTTAAATATCACTGCTAGAGTTTCTCTGTTTTCTCTGAAATATCTTATTTTTACTCCCACACATTTACAATGTAGTATCCTTTATTGGATAGTGAGTGTAATGACCAGGTCAGGACACTGATGCTTCAGAGGATTTTTAATTAACAGTAACTAAGGAGAACATAATGGACTCACAACAGGTAATATTTGGCTGAATATCTGAAATGTCTTACTAAGATGTCAAAGGTTTTTTAGTGAATGAATACCTTATGTGTCAGATATTGTGAATACAGAGATTGTCCTTTAGCTCTGTGTACTTGTTTTGGTGTGTGTCTGTATGCATGCATGTGTGAGAGAAAATCTGCCACAATTCAGAGTTAGGGGCATATGAGTAATTGTAAAATTTAATAATTATTGTTTTAATCCCAGAAGCATGAATTTTAAGAGCTCTCCCAGCATTTGGAAACATTATGTTAACTCTTTAGAAACTAAATAAACTTGGAAAACCCATAAATGTTTAGTATTAGAGACTACTAGACTATTGGGTTACTTATGTTTCTTGTCAATTTGCTGTAGGAAACAATTTTGACCCAGCCATGTCTTGGTAATGACTATTTTCTTTCTTTGTCCCAATCATACCACTATGAAGACAAATGAAGGGATGATGGCAGTTTTGGTGCAGGTGGGGAAGAAGTTAAAAATCACATGCAAAAAAAGAAAGCTAGTAGCAACAATAGACCTAAACATAAATCTGAAACTTATGTCTTTAGGTGATGAAGGAATTGAAAATTAAATTTATATGGTGTTTATCTTATTGATGAATGTGAAATGGAACATTCTAACAGGTACATCTCATAAAATCTCAGAATGTGTCCAAAGTGAATGTATTCAAAAGAAGTGACCACAGGTGGTGGAGGAACCCACAAGAAGACACGCGCTGCTGGACCTTGTGCCGACAAACAAAGAAGGACTAGGTGGGGATGTGAAGGCTGGGGGTAGCCTTGGCTGCAGTGACCATGAGATGGTGGAGTTCAGGATCCTGTGTGGAAGCAGCAGGGCAAAAAGTAGAATTACAACCCTGAACTTCAGGAGAGCTGACTTTGGCCTCTTCCAAGATCTACTTGGAGAAATCCCATGGGCTAAGGGTCTAGAAGGAAGGCAGGTGCAAGAGAGCTGGTTAATATTTAAGCACCACTTCCTCCAAGCTCAAGATTGGTGCATCCCTAGGAGCAAGAAATCACGCAAAGGAGGCAGGAAGCCTACGTGGATGAGCAAGGAGCTTCTGGAAAAACTCAGATGGAAGAAGGAAGTGTACAGAATGTGGAAAAAGGGACTGGCCACTTGGGAGGAGTATAAGAAGGTTGTCAGAGTATGCAGGGATATAATGAGGGAGGCTAGGACCCACTTAGAATTAAACCTGCCAAGGGATGTCAAGGACAATAAGAAGGGCTTCTTCAAGCACATCAGCAGTAAAAGGAAGACTAGGGAAAATGTGGGCCCACTACTAATGAGGTAGGTGCCCTAGTGACAGGGAATACAGAGAAGACGGAGTCAGTAAATGCCTTCTTTGCTTCAGTCTTTACTGCCAAGGCTGGCCCTCAAGAATCTCAGACCCTGGAGGTAAGAGAGAGAGCCTGGAGCAAGGAAGACTCTCCCTTGATCAAGGAGGATCGCATTAGAGATCATTTAGGCAAACCTGACACACACAAGTCCATGGGCCTGATGGGATGCACCCACAAGTACTGAGGCAGCTGGCAGATGTTATTGTGAAGCCGCTCTTCATTACCTTTGAAAGGTCATGGAGAACAGGAGAGGTGTCTGAGGACTGCAGGAAAGCTAATGTCATGCCAGTCTTCAGAAAGAGCAATTAAGATAACCTGGGGAACTACAGGTCAGTCAGACTAATTTCCATCCCTAGAAAGATGATGGAACAGCTCATCCTGGATGTCATCCATTAGCGTTTGGAGGAAAAGAAGGTTATCGGGAGTGATCTACATGGATTCACCAAGGGGAAATCATGCTTGACCAATCTGATAGCCTTCTACGATGACATGACTGGCTGAATGGATGAGGGAAGAGCAGTGGATGTTGTCTACCTTGACTTCAGCAAGGCTTTTGACACTGTCTTCCATAACATACTCATAGGTAAGCTTAGGAAGTTTGGATCAGATGAGTTGAAAGTGAGGAGGACTGAGAACTGGCTGAATGGCAGAGTTCAAAGGGCTGTGATCAGTGATTCAGAGTCTAGTTGGAGGCCTGTAAGTAGTGGTGTTCCCCAGCGGTCAGTACTGGGTCCATTCCTCTTCAATATATTCATCAATGACCTGGATGATGAGACAAGGTGTACCCTCAGCAAGTTTGCTGAAGATACAAAACTGGGAGGAGAGGCTGACACACCCGAAGGCTGTGCCACCATTCAGTGAGATCTGGACAGGCTGGAGAGTTGGGCAGAGAGAAACCTAATGAAGTTCAATAAGGGCAAGTGTAGGGTCCTGCACCTAGGGAGGAATAACTCCATAAACTAGTACAGGTTAGGGGTTGACCTGCTGGAAAGCAGCTCTGCAGAGAAAGACCTGGGAATCCTGGTGGACAACAGGATGACCATTAGGCTTTAATGTGCTCTTGTGACCAAGTAGACTGATGGTCTCCTTGGGTGTATTAAAAAGAGTGTGGCCAGCAGGTTGAGGGAGGTCATCCTCTCCCTCTATTCTGCCCTGGTGAGGCCACATCTGGAGTACTGTGTCCAGTTCTGGGCTCCCCAGTTCAAGAAAGACAGGTGCCTACTGGAAAGAGTCTAGCAGAGGTCTACAAAGATGATCCAGGGAATGGAGCATCTCTCTTAAGAGGAAAGGCTGAGAAACCTGGATCTGTTTAGCCTGGAGAAGACAAGACTGAGAGGGGACCTCATCAGTATTTATAAATATCTAAAGGGCGGGTGTCAAGAGGATGGGGACAGACTTTTCAGTGGTGCCCGGCAACAGGACAAGGGGCAATAGGCACAAACCGGAACACAGGAAATTCCATCTCAACATAAAGAAAAAGTTCTTTACTTTAAGGGTGACAGAGCACTGGAAGAGGCTGCTCGGAGAGATGGAGTCTCCTTCTCTGGAGATATTCAAAACCTGCCTGGATGCGTTGCTCTCCAACCTGCTCTAGGTCAACCTGCTTTGGTAAGGGGTGTTAGACTAGGTGATCTCCAAAGGTCCATTCTAACCCCTACGATTCTGTGATTCTGTGACACAAGAAGCCTGTAGCTCAAAATACAACAAAGAATAAGTACTGAGTATCAGCTACTCACCGGTTATGGCAAACAGCTGAGGTTTTTCTCTTCAGCTTTTCAGAGACATTCTTTTCTTATTCAGCTCCACTCTCTAAATTCTCCTTGCCGTAGCCCATCTTCTGCAAAGATCTCACACAGATGCTGAAAGGTTAGTTTAGAGTGAGTGTTGCATTCACTGCTGACTCATTCTATCAGGTTTCTGGGGAGTTTTTCTTGCATGTGTGTGTTTTTCTTAACTAGATGAGATGAGAAGGCAATTGATTTTTCCAAAGGTTAATAATTCTCACTGCTAAGTCACCAAACCTATTTAAACAAAAATAAAAATAATGTACCGTTTGAACTATTTAACCAGTCTTTTCCAGATGGCAAATTATATATTGAGAATACAGATATTCATCTTTGTAAAAGCTTTCATTCAAAGCAAATCATGTGCTATTCAGTACAACCCAAAATTGTGGTCATTTTGCCCATATGAAGGTTGATAACTGTAGTCCAATAATTGTATACTTGTACTGCTGTTTTCAGTTTCTCATTTGAGAAACGCAGCTTAATTAGAATTCCAAGTGTAATCCATTTGTTTCACAGAAAATGCTGCCAAGCGCAAGATCTGACATTCAAAACAAAATCAATACTTTTGTAGAACATTTAAACATCTCAGGTAATATCACAGGACCAAAGTAATCTGCATCATGTAGTAAAGCTCTAATTAGAGATGCGACAGGAGCAAGAATTGTATTTCTTAATTTCTCAGTCTGCACTTTACTGTGTGGTTCATACAAGGATATTGATTAAATGTTCATGTTTATTATAGCTCCCCCTCTCCAATCATAAATGTGAGAAATGAGAGTTAGGGTAGACGAAAAAGTATTCATTCCTTGTCAGGTATAAGAGATACTTAAGGTCAGATGCAGATAAGGAGAAGCAAGGAAATGGAAAGGTTTTGTTTAGTTAATGGTAAGCTATAGGTTAATATTCATTATTATTATTTTTTTTTCCCAAAAAAGTATCCCTGAATTTCTGTCAAGGGAGTCAGGTATCAGTAGATTTCTTATCTCTTTAAAAAGTGTTAGATTTGATGCGCTCATATTGTCTGGATCTAAAAGTCTCTCTAGCCTCTGAGTTGAATCCTTAAGGCCAAACTGGGAAAGCACATTGAGATGCCAAGGTACCTCACTCTAGGTATAAATCTATTTCTCCCAGAGGAGCAATTCATGAATTAAAATATAATTTGTTATTGACTTTAAAAGGTGGCTGAGACTTACAAAAAAGTCATCTTGTCCACCTACCTGCCTTAACAAGGATGTTTGCCAAACTTCTTAAAGAATTCCAGTTCAGGAATCCTATTCAGTAACCTCTGTGGAGCTCCAGTGATTCATTTGTTAAAAAGACTTTCCTCACCTTTCCTCTCTGTCGTTGAAACCTTATTTCTCGGCTGTTCAGCCTTGGATGTACAGCATATATTGTTGCCTTTCTCACTATTACATTTTTTAATGTATTTGAATCCAGTTATCCTGTTCTTACCAAACACTTGCTGGAATCTGGCTCTCAGTCTGTGGTTCATACCCTTTGGAAGTCTAATTTAGAACTATATATTAGAGGTCTAGTTGCCAAGTGGAGGTGGGTAAACCCATCCACAAAAGTTTTGAATCTTAAGTGGAATGAATCAAGCTAAGCTGGATGAAGCTAGGCTTAGGTATTTTGTTTTAGAAGGTTTTAAAGCCTTTATTCCATGCAGCAATAAAATTCCGAAGAGATAGGAATAATAGAGAAAGTCCAGTTACATAGGTCATCTTCTGGTTATGTGCAGCTGAAAGTCAAGAAATGAACAAGTAAGCCCTGGGGCATCTTAAATAATTTTGAAGAGGTCAGATATCAAACTTAGAGCTAAGTCCATTTGTTTCAAAAGGAGCTGAATGGCTATTTCATAGGGAAGAATTGAAGAGAAGTATAAATACACTGTCAGCAATAGAAGAGAGAAAAAACAGAACTTCTTTCATTGGGCTTGCCCAATAGAGGCTGAAGTCTTACCACTCCTGGTTAACATGGAAGAATATCTGGAGAAAAAAACTGCAGTAGGATTAGTCCTTTGGTTACCGTTTTCTAGAATACCTGTCTACACCCATAGCAGAAAATATAAGCCACACATGAAGTGTAAATGTTAAGGACTTTTTTCAGTAGCCCTCACCTAGCTGTCTTCTACAATCTGAGATAGGCCAGTCAGCGCTATTTGGTCTCCAGCCATTGCTCCAGATATGCATAATCTCCCTCAGGTCCTGTGTAAAATCTGCCAGGGCCATCTGGGTGCTTTGGATACTCGAGGATATCTCAAATGATCCTGTGTCCCCTAAGTGTGGGCAACTGAAAAAAATCTGAGGTCAGTGGCAAAACTCTGCACACTTTAAGAGATGGCCAAACAATATTCAAAAACCATAGGAAGACATTACGGTCCAATCCCAAAAGCAGTATAGCTGCATCAGCATAACGTTACAACAAGGATGATTTGCTTTGGCTTGCAGAAAAGAAAGCCTACTTCAGAATAACTTGTCAGCGTGACCTTTAGGATTTCTGCACTGGTGGTGGACACAGAGACAGTAGAGCTAACTATATTGAGGAAGGCTGATAAGAATATGTAGAAACATATTTGGAATAACAAGAACAAGAAATGTTCTGGAACACATATACTTATGTTCATGTTAATCATGTTTTAAGACATGGAATCTGCAGAGATGAATCTGTCCCAATTCTAAAATCCTAGTCATTTAAAATTCAGAAAAAAATCTAAAAAAACATTTTGACCTTGAAAGGCCCAATTTTCTCGAATCCCATTATGTTTCCCGATGGGTTGCAACAAAAAAAGCTCATGGATATTAACGCAATTGCTACTTGTATATGTGTTATTACATAGACACAGTGGGAAGAAATCTTGCTAAGCTGTTTCTATCGCACCTTGTACAGCAATGTTCTACTTCAACGGCAATTTTTCTAATTTGATCACAGCAAAAATGATGAATTCAAGTATTTGTACAGTTTCCATCCTACCACTGATCTTGTTTTCTTTTATTTTCATTTGAAAAGTGAGAATGATAGAGATGAAATTTTCTTTATTATCTTTAAAGAAAGTATCCTTAATAGCAGTGTATTTAAGGAAAGTGCAGTATTTAAGGAAGGTTCTCTATCACAAGAGGCATCTCAGAGAAAGACAAATTTGCTTAGAAGATAACTGGGCAAATAGTGATAAAGGTTGCTATTCTTTCAAAGGAAGTAAGGATAAAAAGTGAAATAACACTAAGATTTTCTTGCTAGCAGAGGTAATATTTAATGATAAAATCAGGGTATTTGGAGCTCTGGGAGTTTGATTTTTAAGGTTCTTTTTATAAAACGTGAAATTATAGAAGAGTGAATATTATGGAACATCTTTCTGGAATATATTTGCTGATAATGGAAATAAGGTTGGCCTATTCACTGAGGTTATACACCGAACAGTTCTGTGCTGTATTAAAAATTACTGAGTCTTTCAGAAGTAAGCTAATGCACTGCATGTAACCATTCAGGTTCTGTTAACCATTAAACTAAATAGAATACTATTTCATGCATGATTTCGTTCAGTTAGATGAAGAATGCAGCAGTGGGTCTGAAGAGGTAATGGCTAAAGAGTGGAAGTTTAAATAAATAAATATTTCCTTTTGTTGGCAGGCTTTTCCCTGTGATTTCAAATGCCTTGTTAAGAGATCTTTACGGATACCCCACTAATATGTGTCAAAAATGTTAACAGATTATTTGTATCCCTGCTGGGAGGAAAGAAACAAATTTTAATTGGTTACTGATGAACCTCAGTTCTTACAGTAAATTCTTTGTTTCCCTGAATACATTAGACTGGGACATCCAGTTAGGGTAGAAAAC
This sequence comes from Larus michahellis, assembly GCF_964199755.1. Taxonomy (NCBI): domain Eukaryota; kingdom Metazoa; phylum Chordata; class Aves; order Charadriiformes; family Laridae; genus Larus; species Larus michahellis. The sequence continues at coordinate 6,401,189 of NC_133930.1, forward strand.
CCCTGCAACAAATAGCAAATTTAAAATGTGGTTTACCTGAAGTTAACTGTCATCTTTTCATTTTATTAGTATCTCTTTTAGGATACTGAAGAGTGAGCTGCTTCGCCACTTCAGTAATGGAAAAATTAGTGCTGCACAGAAACACAATGTAGATCTAGATGATGCCTACCGGTTCTAGTCTGAATTACTATCTAGTTCATGCTGCTCACCTAGATTATGATGCTTCTCTGTTATGCAGATCCTTCTTATTGCTACCTTTTTCTACCACTAAGCGTGCAAGCATAGCTGCTCTGCTCAGTGGTTATGGAATAATACACAACTAAACTATCATGAAGAAGCTCCTAAATTTCATTCAGGTTTCCTGGTTGTCTTTTTCCTCCAAAAAGTATTGCTTATAACTTTCCTCTGTTCTGGGAAAACAGACCTTTTGAAGCATTAAGTACATATATTACTTGTGAATATTGGTTTCTGTTTGATCATATTAGGAGTAATTAAAACGTTTTTAACTTTTTCCTGACAATCATCAGCTTCCATATATGTTTAATTTCTCCTTAGTCACCATAATAATCTCCCCAGTAGTTATCTCATGTGGAGAAGGAAATACACTTAAGATGTTTTTGCATTTCAAGTTCTGCCAGAGTTATTGCATCAAATGTAGTTTGAAAGGATAGAACATATTTAAATTTAAAATAGCTAGAGGAAAGGCAGCATAGGAGATTGGCTAGCATGTAACTCACCAGGTCAAATGCCATAAATTCCCCTGGCTGATAAATTGTGGGTGTTACTGTCATATGAGCTAAGCTATGTCCCTTTTCCTGGTGTCAATACCTAAGTTAATGTTTTATAGTAAGGTTAGATACATCCATGTGAATTGCACAGGCAGTTACTGGAAGGTTAGGGACAGCCAACTGAGCCTGGGGATTTTAGTGAAAGTTATGCCATGCTAATTCATTCTTTAGTGTCAGGCAAGAAGGCGAGTCAAATCCACATGTAGATTTAAATACACACAGGAAATCATTCCTGCGTTGAACAGACTGGCTGCAATTTTAAAAGCACAAATAATTTTCTGGAGTTACATTCAACTAAGGCATATTGATGTTCAGTAGAAGTGAAAAAGGCTTAGCATGAACACTTATAGAATTTTATGACACTGGCTGTGTATTATAGTGCTTTTAAATCATCTCAGAATAGGAATTTTGAAGTATACTATAAAGAATCCTTAATAAGAAAGCTTTAATGTATTATACATATAATGGTATTAGTGGTAAGCCCCAGTGTCTTTCCTTGCAAATTTAGAATACCACAGAGAAGTCTTCAACAGACTATGTCACCTAAATTTTTCTCAAGCTATATGAAAATTTTAAGAAACATCATAGTTAACACAAACACCTCTCCCCACTATCTGATTCAGACCCTTCTTTTTACCATTTTTAAACTGTACTCTTTATTAGAAACCTATGTAGTTTGCAACAATAAGCTCTTTTTATTCATAAAGGTTCATTTCAATCCCTTCTTAACTCTTTCATGAATTTTCTTGTGATAAAGTTCTGCCCAGCTAGCTAATCCTGGTACACTCTCCTAGACACTAGGACTGAAACAGATTACAGAGAAACTTGGTGTCCAATGCATCTCTGGTGTGGTGGTACAAGACCGTGTTGCTGAAATTTGTTAGCATCTTTGATCTTTGTTTTAAATTTGTGGATTAGAACGCTTTCTATTCCCTTTAAAAAGCTTGGCACAGCATCACTTTATCTTTGCATACAGTGCAGAACTTATGGTTCACTGAGATTGGCAAAGGTTTTCTGCTCTTATTTCTTTTTGTATTTGAGATATTAACATATCATTTAAGAAAAATTTCCATCATTCATGCACCTGACAATGCAGTATGACAACATAAAGAGCAATACTATTGAAGATAGTCCTACAAAATAGAAGAAAATGTGATCAGTTGGCCTTGAGAGTCCATTTAAATGAGGACAATGAAATGGTCTTTATTTCTTTAGAGAGGCTAATCCAGAAATAAATTACTCCAAAAAAATGAGAAACTATTCAATGTGTGTTTTCTGGGGAGTTGCTGGAAAACATATGATCTGACAGTGGAAGACCACTATCATAGGCTAACAGAGAACAAGCAAGACCGTAAGACAAGAAGGTGGATTGCGAAGTCCATTGAACAGTCACATGTAGAGTTGTGCTGACCCTGAAGTACTTGCTATCTTGCACTGTTTACAGACCTGGAGGTATAGAACGGGAGATACTTTGTTCCTCTAAGTCCATTAAGCAATGTGTTCTGGAAAAGAAGGAAGACCAGATGTGCAGGGTGTTTAAGGACCACCTATGAATCCTAATCCCTGGCTACAAAGAAATACCACTTCTAAAAGGCATTAAGTTTTCTAGATATCAGTGGGAGCAGAAGATAAGAGGCTGGATTCTGAGCAAGTGCAAATCTCTAAAGCTCCCTCTGGGCATGTCTGGCAATAAATAAATAAATTTTGAAAAATATCAGCAAACTGATACAATTGCTTTTAATGCTGATCAATGATTTCTTCACTCAGAAGCCTAAGTAGATGCACGTACAAAACATTAAATTGTATTTTCTGCTGCACTTGTACAAAGGTTACTTAATGCACCGCAAGGGTATTTATTCTCTGCTAAATCAGTTTCATTTACTGGCCATATTTCTGATACTGTGCCTTCTTCCCTTTTTACATACCAGCTAGCCTGTAGTAGTCTTTTACCACTGACCTTGTAAACTTCTGGTCAGAGACCATCTTGCTCTTCTGAGCTGTACAGCATCTGTCACCAGAAGGCTCAGGACAACTGCTATGTTTTTTTCTTTGCATTGTATGCAAACTTGAATCAGTTACCCTCAGTTTTGTTTAGGGAAAAGGAAAAACTCCTTATGCATAAATCCAGGAATTTGATGTTGATACAACGGAAACCTTAACAGTCTAATCCAAATTATTATTAGTCCAGATGTGATTTTAACAGAAATGAATAATATTACAGGAAAATGTCTCAGCATGAACAAAACTACCTTGTGCATTTATCTACTTAAAAAGTACAATGTAGCATACAAATACAAAGTAAAACAAATTAGTGACAAGTTGTTAGAAAACACTCTGTTTCAACTAATATAGCTAAGACAAAGCCTCAGGCAAGTGAACACAAATTCAGACAAAGCGAGCCTGATAAGCCTTGCTGCTAAGGCCCTGCAAACTCAGTATAAAGGCTGTTACTAGCAATACAGTATTTACTGGGCAGCAGCACTACAAATTGATATTCATAATAACTCCATGGACTATTTTATTAAATCTAGCTCTCAAGAGGACAGCATCAAAAACTGCAGATTCAAAGCTTTTATCTCTTCTGAAACGGATGTGAGAAATCCTGGGAAAACCCCAACAAACAGAAAGCAGAAAGGAAAAGCCAGAGCCCCATAGCCCAGTAAAACTGACCTGATCAAGACCATTGCCCAGTTCTGCCCCATGGTCATTTCTTCCTGGGGCAGAATATTTTCTTCTCTGGACAGTTGTTCCTTTGCATGTGATTGCTTGCAGCATTTCCCTCCAGGAATTTGCCTAGAGCTTCCTTGTCTTGGTGAACTTTGTTCATGCAGCTGTTGCCTCAGGGACACTAGGAGGATAAATTTATGAAGACTTGTAAAGCATTCAGATGATATAATAAGAAAAGCCAGATAAAAGTCTTACCAAAAAAGCCAAGCAGGATATATTATCAGGGCTTTGGAATCAGATTTCTAGAATAAATTTTTGGGAGGCAGAGTTTGTGTTTTCCTGAATTACTTACCATTAAAATTTTCCACTTTATAAGCAGTTCTGTAGACTGGCAGTTGAGTAGTTAAATGCCTTGGGCAGAGTATCATAACTAATCAGCAAATCATTTATTTACAAATAGTTTTCTCCTCTTGAGCAGCGGCAATGATGATTGATCTGAGGCTCACCATCAGATAGGGAGATAAACCTACATTCATTATGTGTTGCTTCAAAGCCTGTTAAGTCAATGAATCTCTTAATTGTGTTTCTTGGGCTTTGGAGTAGCCTCTATTTCTGCAATTTCTAGAAGCCGTCTGGAGATACTGTTTCCAACTTTTTGCCTCTATTATTCATCAACAAGAAAGAGAAGAATCACCACAAAACTTTTCATTTTCTCATTGTACACCAAACCAACTGAGCCATAATATTCTCTGAGGTATACTGAAGACTTAAGTGGAGATGAAAACATGTACATCTCGAGGGGCAAGATAATTCACAACTCCAATGTGAATTATCAAGGATGAACCAGGAAATAACTTAGTGAAGCTGAGGAATGAAATTATTTTTATGAAAACATGTACAGCCCTAGACTGACAAACAAGAAGGTACCAGATGTGACACAGAGGACATCACACAGTAGAAAGACTGAATTTTTAAGTTATTTCTCTTTTTCTGACCAAATAATCACACAACGATCTTTTGTGTCTGTGTCTTCTAATTTCTTTTGTTTGAGCCATATTTTATCCTTATCGTGTAAATTTCTTATTATCTTATCACTTTTTTTTTTTTTTTTTTTTTTTTTTAGGCATGAAGGAGTTACTATGTTTTTTCTACTGCTTTTCTGAATTTTTGTATATATTTCTATTGATGAAGTGGGGACTTTCCAGAGGGGATGACTACTTGATATTAAACAAGTTGAACAGTGAAAGGTATTTACAGAATATTACAGAAAGATGAGGAAACGTTAGGTCAGAAAATAACAAAATTTGATCCTGGAATGGATGCAGGTTATAAAAGGTTATAGCAATTTGTAAATCAAAATAGATGGACTTATGCCATCATGCACAATGAATGGATCAGGACCATGACAGGGAAAATATATTTTCTCAAAAAAGAAATACGCTCTGTGAGCATTGCCTTATATGTATGGATAATTTTTAACCTTATAGACCTTGAAAAGGTCTTGAAAGCACATTTTGCATAAGATATTTGCAGAGGTTATTCAGTGCTGGTCATTGTCTTATTCTTTGAAATTAAACCTTATGGTTTCAATATTACATGTCATTACTAGACGGGACAGATCTTCACAGGCTTTATATAGCTGATATTTGAAACCTAAAATTTTTTTCTGGACATAGAAGAAAGTAGTCCTATGAACTACCTTATAACTTCCTAGGGATTCTGCTAAAACACTACAAATGAGAAAGAAGGACTTTTTCACTCGCAGTTTGGTGGAATGATATATGTTCCTGCAGAGATGAAAAATTGCTGGTCTGGTCTTCATGGACATTAATAATGAGAAAGAATGTATCTAAAACATTAGGTGTTTATTAGTCTCAGAACTGTAAGATCTAGCTATATTAACTCCTTAACAATAAGAAAATGAAAAGTTTCGTAGTGATTCCTCTCTTTCTTGTTGATGACTAATAGAGGCAAAAAGTTGGAAACAGTATCTCCAGACAGCTTCTAGAGATTGCAGAAACAGAGGCTACTTCAAAGCTCAAGAAACACGTGGCTATAACCACTACTAATTATGCTGTTACCTAATTCAAGTAGCACCACAGTGACTGCTCCCATGACATTTTCTGCAATGCTGCTGGGGGAACTGTTTATTTACCATAATTTTATTAATATTAAGCTATTCGGAGCAGTTTTAATTTTGCCTTTAGTTTATCAATCAAGTCTAATCCTTGCTAAATTTAGTGAAAGTTGGACTTTGTAACAGAAATAAATGCTTTAAAAGTTGTTACCTCAATAAAGAAATATCAGTACAATCAGGACTACTTCTGAATCTTCTGTGATATTTGAAGTGCTCTAAAGCTAAAAGTGCTAAAACAGTGTGAGAAAGATCGTGCAGGAAAAGAAGCTCTGAACTTCTTTACTATATTATTAAATCTTAAATGGGGATGACTGAGGAGGAGGCAGAAACCATCAAACCAAATACTTACATTTTGAGGTTAGACAGATCAAATCAGGTGAAATCCAGTGATATTTCAAATCAAGATGCTGTGGGTTACAAGGTCTTGGCAAAGCATTTTTACGTAATAACTGACTATTTGGGAGGTTCTAGAGGAAAAAAAGCTTCTCCCCTACCTTTTTTTTTTTTTTTTAAGACCAGATATTCAATCATGTAGGCTAGACACACTTAAGCTTGTATGAGAAATGCTCACTTTTATGTTGCACTAACTGATTTATTCATAATGATTTGTTCAAATCTTAATATTCTGGAATGTATCTGAGAGATGTGCAAGATCTGAAGCAAAGATGATTTTTTATTCTTTTTTTTTTTCCCTGAGCAGTTATACACTGAAACTTACAAATCCTTCCTCATACTTCATCGTTTTGTTGCACATATATCCAAATTTTCTCATTTCAAAGACTGATATAAATTTAACTTAAATACTGTTTCTATGTGGATCCAGACAAAGCATTAGCAATGGTTTTTTATTTAGCACTCAGTAATTAAGAAATTATTTTGGTGCTGCTGTTATGCTATGTTGATTACTACACATTACATATATAAATTCAGTTAATATTACAAGCTGTAACATTAAAGATACAATTAACTTTGGAGAAAACATCTCTATTCAGCACCTGAAGGAAAATACCTCTAAAATTTAAGATTCTCAGCTTTCATACAGATTACTTATTTCATGTATTTTTAAATAAATTTGTAAAAACGTTTTAGCAAACTACATATACGATATCCTATTTAAATAGGAAAAAAGGCTGATCATGAGTCATTGACTTTGAATTTGATTTATCTGAGGATGTCTAGATTTAAATTCATTTGATACCCAAATACACTTGAAACTTGATCAAAAAATGTACTTCACGGTTGAGTATTCATGGTAGTTTTGCATTATCTGAAGTACTCTTTGGTCCATCTCCCTGCATTGGCTGAGAGAGGGAAGAAACAGGGGCCATAATCCCAGATTAAGCATTTTGATCAGGTATTTCAAGTTATTAGATTAATTACTGGAAAAAAAATATGTTTTGAGAGACATTCTTGGCTACAAGGGAGAGCAATTTGTTAAGAATTATTTCTTGTTAGGAGACAGGAGATTGGGAATGTTTATATAGAAAGTACCAAAGCAATTTTCATCACAAAGATCACTCTGATATGATAAATGGGACCTGATTCATGGATGGAAATCCAGATACCTGTTTAGGTCTAACAGGTAGGAGACCTTTCATATTAGTTGAATTAACTTCCATGTCTCCACAGAAGGTCTTTTCAGAGTCATAATTTTATTCCAGTCCAGATTCATTTAACACAATTTTAGCTATATGCAGAAATTTTAGTTAAATATTTGGTGTCCGTGTATAGACAGAGAGGCATTTCTAGAATACAATTCATCAAGCTTGAGATGATTTGTCCACTTGCATTACCTATTTCTAGAAAACTTATTATGTGGTTTATTTACGTGACAAAGCTAGACTGATTCTCTAAGATTTATAAGGCCAAATAAATTCCCCTTAAATTAATGTGACCACTCATCAAGACATGTTAAAAGCAGTATTTTTTTAAAGAACAGAGGTAAAACAGTTGTGGTATGGAGCTACTTGTGATGTTAAGAAATTGAATTTAAAAGTCCATTGCATTTTCACATAAATGCACATTGTCTCAGAACTTCCTTATGAAAACCCATTTATCTCTCTCCTGTTATTTCCTCTTATTTTTTTACACTTCAGATTCTTAAGGGCAAGATTACCTTTCGTCTTTTGTTTAGAAAGTAGCTACCACAATTCATTCATGATTTAAAACTTCCCATGGTGTCATCATCAAAATAACAATTCCTCTAGAAATCATAATCTCTGAAAATTTTTCTGGTATTGGTTGCCCTTTCCTTTGTTTCTTGCAACTAAAGCTAAATCTATGCTTTTATACATGATAATTTATTCACATCTGACGCATTTTCAATCATCTGTTGCATATCCTGTACTTCTTTCTTTTTTCTGATGAGAATGACAAAGGCTACGAATAGAAAGTTGTAAAGGAACTAGTGTGATAGAAGGGAAATATTTCTGAAGTCTAGGTGGGGAGGAAGTATTTGTTTTAAACTGCCAGTTTCACGTTTTATCTGGCAACCTACGTTACCTTTTCCCCCCTAATACGACAACACCATTGAGTAGGTCTCTGACACAAGGACTGCATTATCCACTGATGGAATAAGCAGCTGTAACTGGCCTATGCTGCTGCATTTGACACGGGGCAGCTATAATTTTACTTTGTGTGTGCGTTTCACCTGCAGCCTTTCTGAAAGCACTCATCTGTATGCAGTGAGGCTGAGAGCCAGGCAAGCACACGTTCTGCACCCGTCCACGGCATGTCACAATGGCAGCACCTAAGAAATGCATTAATATTTATGGGAAGGGAACAAAGAAATCAAAGTGCCTCTGTCTGTCTCTCTCTCAATTTATTCCTCCTTTTATAAATTTAATTTTGGAACAACTTTTGGAGGGATAGACCCTGCACCAGCTGCAGCGAGACAAGAATGCTCATGTATGGTATTTAAATGTAATTTATAAACTTCATGATGATTTCTCTTCAGTGAAATTGTGATTCCCTCCACCTTTTTAAAATTTAACACTTTGTAATCTCTCTTCCAAATCTCTCCTCCAGCGAAAAGGCATTTAATAAGGACTATCTCATTAAATACCTCTGCCTATTTCTTGTTTGGGAGGTATAAGGGTGCCCTCTTTCTCCTAAAGTCCAGAGATCAGCTGACCAGAATCACAACGCAGGAGTCCATATGTATGTAGTGCCACCTTCCCACCTTCACATGTGACACGATCCCAGAGGTTCACAATAACTCACAGGAATTTAGGAGGTCCCACACCAAGTAAAATGGTCATAGTCCAAAATGGCCAAGAGGTGCATATGTTTGTTAGTGCTTTGGATACTTCCTCCAGCACCCTATTCACTTCTGTGTTCTCTGCAGGAGACGCCAAAGGTGAAATGCCTCTGGTGGGAAGATGGGATGACTAGACTATGTGGTATGGGATGTCTGAGGTACCATCATTTTGCCCTATGTCTAGTCAATGGTAAACTCTGCAAAGTAAGGACTGTCTCTTGACATGATACAGCTGCAATGTGCGGAGGCAAAAGGCTTTCAATAAAGGCTTCTAGCGAAAAAAGGAGGAATAACTTGTTAGAAATTGGGAGCGGTGTGACCCAATGGTAAGCAAAGAGGGGCAGGCAGGCAGGCATTGAAACATCTCTTCCCATAAATGTGGCCATTTCCTCACACTCTCTCTTTTAAAGAGGCATGATGTTCACACTGCATCCTGTGATGGCAGCTCCTATATCCCTTTGTAACTTCTTGTGAGAAGGAACTGGGCACAGCAGGTTGTGCTGCATGCACGCTCCTGGTAGCCATATAGAGTGGAAACTTTCCTGTGGCTTGGAGTATTGGAAGAGAAGATGGATGGGCAGCCAGAGCTGTGGAAGGGGAGCAGGAAGCGGGGCCAAGGAAGGGAGTACAACCCATTGCAGAGACCCTGCTTCTGTGCCCAGAGACAAAAATTTATTTCAATAGCCTCCTGGTCAGGTATCTTACTTCCCTGTTTACTTAATGAGTTAAAGCATTCAGCTATCCCCAAGGACTTATAAAAGGCACAGTTTTTCTGCTTTCTGTAGGAAAAGTCTCATCTTTCAGCCCAGGTGCTCTCTTGAGGTGCGAGTCTCTTCCAAGTGAAATTGCCTGTGTTAGTCAAAGGATTATTGAAAAAGGGATAGGCATGATTCATAAACAAAGACTTCAGTCCTTGTCTATCTGTTGTTGAGATTGCTGTGACAACAAAAGGCTCAGCAACATTATGGTCCTAGAGCTGTTAGCCTCATTTCCCCTGAACTGCTTCACTTCATCTGAGAAATCTCACTTTTAATGTGTCCATGCACTTTACTCCTTCAGCTCCACTCACTGGCTTTTGGGTTTTGGCTTGACTTCTGTTTGTGCTATATAGTTTACCATTTCAGCTGTACAAATTTTTCTTGAAAGCTTATCAGTCAAATTAAAAAAAAAATCTACCACCCTTCACCTTCATGATAAAAAGACAGAAAAAAATATAAACACAGTTCTTCACCCCTGGTGCACATAATGCACCTGAATGACTAATAGTTCCCAGTGATGCACTGGGATTTCTTAAAACATTTTATTTCTGTGTTTTCTAATGTCTTGGAGAATAAAAGGAAAGGCCACATTCCACACTGAGAGATATTGACAAGGTCATAAAGTTTTGATCTTTTTTGCATGCTCTCAACGAGCTTTAGTTTGCTAAAATATCTGTTTTATCATTTAACAGTCCTCTGATCCTAGGTGCCTGCTCATGTGGCCTGTCTGTTCAGGTCTTGAGCTTAATGTAAAACCTGTTGGCCAACAGCTCTGTATGGCTGGATTTTACCTGTCCCCACAGCTTTGCTGAAAGAAGAGGAAGAGTGAGTTGACTCAGGGGTTGTTTCCATGAAACACCTGAAGGATTTGGAGCAAAAATCTGCATGTAGACATGTATTTTAACTATGGATAGCACCCTACAGTGCTATGTGACATGAACCCTACTTCGAATTTGCTACCGTCACATGAGTAACTAACTCAATAATGATGCTGTCAGCAGCAATTTGAGATTAAATAAAGCCTAGGATATAAGCTTGGTTCATCTTCTTTTTGGGGACACTAGCTCAATACTCTAATGTGGTTAGTTTTGCTCCCTAAGGATCCACCTTTCCTGAGACTAGTCTGTGCCTGTTACTTTTGAAGAATAAGAAAAAAAGAGATCAGTGCCACAGCTTCCATGATGATTGAATTCTTTGTTACTTACATATCAGCATAATGTTCTTTTTTCTAAACAAAATATTACAAATACAGCAAATTGTCACTATAGCTCTGCACACTTAGTTGGTAGCCCTGGGCAATAGCCATTTAACTTGTTTACCACATGAAATTGCCTTGCTTTCTTTACTTTTTTCCTGATTTAAGGCAGTAAACATCCCATAATTCAATATTGGAACAAGGTTATTTTAGTTTGCAAAACTAAGGACTGGAAGAAGGGGCTTTAAAAAAAAATTAAAAGCCAGTTAATTGCATTGCTGACTTTCTTGCTGTAGCAATAAACTGTAAAGTTTTATGAAAGTTACATTCACTGTAGCTATGTAGTAAAACGGCATTATTTGCTGGATTAGTCATTCATTTTCTTCCATGGAGGGCACAGTTTGAATTTAGGCTGACTGAAGTCACCAAAATAAGAATGATTAGATAGTGATGAATAATAAAAATATTGATAAAATAAGTCTGATGACCCCAGTTAATTGTTGAATAAGTTTTAATCCACATCACAAAACTATAGAATGTTTGACACATTTTATAGCTTGTGCTGCAAAGAGAGATTTAAGATTAATTGAACATGGAAAGTGAACAATCTTCTCAATACATTATCCTCTAGTTAAAGGCTGACATGTTCTGGTAAAGCCAAAGACAGTGTCTACTGCATTGAAGCCAGAAGGAAACGGTAATTTAAAATTTAGAAATATTTTAATTAAAATTATTAATAAGATAACTCGGTATTAATGTCTGCTACTTGGGGGGAAAAAAGCAAAACTGACAGCTCTTCTCCTGCAAGTGGTGATCTTATTTTTATATGTGCTTGCCACTTCAGAGTCAAAGAAGGAGATAAGTGCCTAACTTCGGTTCCTATAACAATGGAGTTAGGACAAGGAGATATTTTTATTTTATTTTACTTTAGGATCAGGAAATCGTTGTGATTATTTAAGAAATGGATTGCCTAGTGTTCAGAAAGAAGGGCCAATTGATTGGTGAAAATAGTTGTAGTAACAAAAAAGCATACGTTTCTTGGAAGGGCTTGAACATCTTAACTTGTCTTTGGTTTTGTGCTGTACAGGCTAGAGATTCATTTCATTCAAAATCATTTTTCTTTACTATTGCTGCTTCAGGTGTCAATTGATGGTTTGCATTGAGTTATTCCTGGCTTATTACAAGTGTAAGAAAAAAAAATACAAATAACAGCAACAGTAGCTGTTTGAATTTATTTTATTCACAGATTTTCTGTCCAAGCCTGTTAGCATGTGAATATTCTATTGACCATACAGCATTGCACTTCATCAGCGTTGTTCAGAGGGACCTCAACAGTCTGGAGAATTGGACCAATGGGAACCTCATGAAGTTCAGCAAAAGGAAGTACCAAGTCCTGCATTTAGGAAGAAATCACTCAAGGCACTAGCACAAGCTGGGGCCCAGCCAGATGGAAAATAGCTTGGGAGAGAAGGCCCTGGGGTCCTTGTGACAACAAAGTCACCATGAGACAGCAATATGCCCTCATGGCAAAATAAACCAAACAGCCTCTTTGGGCTGCATTAGGCCCAGCATTGCCACCAGCTGGGGACAGGTGCTCACTACTCATGAGGCACACATGGAGTGATGTGTGGAGTGCTGGGTTCCCCGCCAATGGAGAAATGGACAGACTGGACCAAGTCCCAGTGAAAAGCCACAAAGGTGATGAAGGGATTGGAGCATCTGGCATATGAGGAGAAGCCAAGAGAGCTGTGACTGTTCAACCTGGAGAAGAGAAAGCTCTGAGGTGTCTTATGCATGTGCATAAATATCTGGTGGGACATACAGGGGAACTAAAGAAGATGGAGGCAGACTCTTCTCAGTGGTGCCCAGTGACAGGACAGGAGGAAAAGGGGACAATTGAAGCACAGGAAATTGTATTGAAATCTAAGAAAATTTTTTTTTTTTTATTACGAGGGTGGTCAAATACTGGCACATGTTGCTCTGGAGGATGTGGAGTGTCCATCCTTGGAGCTGGTCAAAACTTGATTGGACTTGTCCCTGAGCAACGTGGTTTAGGTGACCTTGCTTGAGTAGAGGTTTGGACTAGACAGTCTCCAGAGATCTTTCTAGCCTCAGCCATTGTGGGAATTCAGACTTACGTTTCAGATGCTCTGTCCTGTTGTTTTTGTTAAAGGAAAATTCTAGATGAAGAAATATGAACGTGAAAAGGATACAATTAAGTAATATTTTTCCTCATTTCTAGTTATAGCATGTATTTTGAGGTGATTTGAGGGACAGCAGGCAGTCAGCCAAGAAGTTCTAAAGTCCTCACAATGACACTCCTGGAGTCTTTATCAGATGCCTCTTTTTGAGGGAAAAGAGAAAACAAAATCCAGGAAAACACAGCTCGATACTAGGAAAGTCCTGCGGGTGGGTGTTTTTTTCATAGAATCAGAGAATCATAGAATTGTCTATGTTGGAAGGGACCTTCCACATCATCGAGTCCAACCATCACCCTAACACTGACAAAAAACATCACTAAACCATGTCGCTAAGCACTAAGTCCGCCCATCTTTCAAATACCTCCAGGTTCCACCACTTCCCTGGGCAGCCTGTTCCAATGCTTGATAACCCTTTCAGTGTACAAATTTTTCCTAATATCTAATCTAAACCTCCCCTGGTGCAACTTGAGGACGTTTCTTCTTGTCCTATCCCTTGTTACCTGGGAGAAGAGACCAACGCCCACCTCACTGCAACCTTCTTTCAGGTAGTTGTAGAAAGCAATAAGGTCTCCCCTCAGCCTCCTTTTCTCCAGGCTAAACAATCCCAGGTCTCTCAGCGGCTCCTCACAAGACTTGTGTTCCAGACCCCTCACCAGATTTGTAGCCCTTCTCTGGACTCCTTCCAGAATCTCAATGTCTTTCTTGTAGTGAGGGGCCCAAAACAGGACATAGTACTCGAGGTGGGGCCTCACTAGTGCTGAGTACAGGGGGACAATCATTTCCCTAGTCCTACTCACCACACTGTTCCTGATACAGGCCAGGATGCTGTTGGCCTTCTTGGCCACCTGGGCACACTGATGACTCATATTCAGCCATCTGTTGACCAACAGCCCCAGGTCCTTTTCTGCTACGCAGCTCTCCAGCCACTCTTCCCCAGGCTTGTAACACTGCATGGGGTTGTTGTTGTCCAAGTGCAAGACCCGGCACTTGTCCTTGTTCAACCTCATACCACTTGCCTCAGCCTATTGATCCAGCCTGTCCAGATCCCCCTGCAAAGCCTTTCTACCCTCAAGCAGGTCGACACTCCCACCCGACTAGGTGTTATCTGCAAACTTACTGAGGACGCAGTCAAACCCCGCCTCCAGAGCATTGATAAACATATTAAACAGAACTGGCCCCAGTACCAAGGCCTGGGGAATACCACTTGTGACCAGCCGCCACGTGCATTTAACTCCATTCACTGCCTCTCTCTGGCCCCGGCCCTCCAGACAGTTTTTAACCCAGAGAAGAGTACTCCCATCCAAGCCATGGGCTTGAATGTTGTGGGAAACTGTATCAAAGGCTTTACTAAAGTCCAGGTAGACATCCACAGCCCTTCCCTCATCCACCAAGCAGGTCACCTTGTCATAGAAGGAAATCAGGTTTGTCAAGCAGGACCTGCCCTTTATGAACCCATGCTGACTGGGCCTGATCGCCTAGTTGTTCTTCATGTGTTGCATAACAACACTCAGGATGATCTGCTCCATAACTTTCCCAGGCACTGAGGTCAGACTGACAAGCCTGTAGTTCCTTGGATCATCCTTCCGGCCCTTCTTGTGGATGGGCATCACATTTGCTCTTTTTTTTTTTTTTTTACAGTGTTTCATATTTAAGTTTTTAAGACAAAAGAATGCAGAAAGGCAGAGTTATTGAAAAGTACACCTAGGCCATAAAGGCAAGGAGATTCAATTGCCCAAATACGGATGTACACCGCCATTTTAAGTAGGTGAAATATTTCACTCATCCCCTGCAACCACTGTAGAGGAGCCTGGGTCTCCTGCAATTCTGTGCTAAATCTGTCATACCCATGCAAAATTCTTCAATTTTATTGAGCATCTCAAGGCACACATTTAGGACATCTGATCAGGATCCAGTTGTCTAGCACCCGCAGCCTTTCTGACCTTTGTGTAGCGGTACCAGCAGTGGACATATTTATAAAATTCTTTAACAAAGCCACAAAAAGACATTTTTTACCAAACTGTAGATAACTTTGCACACCACAGAGATCTGCTAACAGCTTGCTTTCTGTATGCATATTCATACACTACTTTGCATAATTTTTTCATGAAAATTGTCTCCATAATAAAGCATTATGCCTTAAAAATCCTCAGATCTCCTCCACAGCTAACAGTGCTGATTGCCTATATTCTTGGTAAGTGAAATAATATCAAATAGACAATCTGTGTAACAGGACATGACAGCATACTCAAAAAAGCAAAAAGAAAAGCAAATAGAGACCAAGCGCCCTCCCACCTTTCAGATTCTATTCCCAATCCTGAGTTTTAGCTTTGTTATTTTTTCTAATCTGTTTGGTGAAACTACTCCTGGGAAGGGCACCCCTATTGCAGGGATCATTAATTTGAAGAGAGCAAACGCGAAAAACAGGAAATTTGTATTTCAGTCACAAAACAGATCAAAGAAAACTTTCCTAGGGCAAGGCACTGTTGTCAAGATTGTCCTGAAGAAAGGAAAATCATTACAGAGGATTACCTATAACAGTGGTTCTCAACCTTTCTTTCAGCTTGTGTACCTCAAGGCAGAAATACAGTGTGACTGATTATGATTACCACACACACACAAAACCCCAGTCTTCTACAGATACATTTTTTCACATGTTATATAATGTCTTGTGATGTTATTCCTAAAAACAGGCCCACCAAGCACATATGCACATGCTCAGCTGTCGTGGTTTTGGCCAAATTGGCCAATGGCCGGCGACAGATACTCTACCCCCACCCCTCACACGTGGAGAGGAGGAGGAGAGATAAAAAGATTTTTGGGTTTAGAAGAAACTAAACTACTCTAATGAAATATTAATAATAAAATAAAAAGGAAATAATGAAATAGATACAGTATATACAAAACCATATCAAGCTCCAGGATGACATCACCGGCAGGCGCAGGGGAAGTCCTAGACTGGACTCAGCAATGGGTGGGAATTAGATTCCAGATCTGAAGTCAGGAACACGCGGACCAGGATCAAAGGCAAATGAACAGACAGGGCCCTCCTCAGACGTCAGCCATTGAAGAAAAGACTGACCCTTTGATCCCTTAGCTTTTATACTGAGCATGGGGCAGATGGGATGGAATACCCTGTTGGTCAGTTTTGGGTCACCTGCCCTGTCCACTCCTCCCTGCAGGTGGGACCCCTTTTCTCTGTTTCCAACCCTACAACAGAGCAAGTAACGAAATTAGATGACCTTCGTTGGTCTAGCAACAAGTATAAGCAAGTTCCTCTCTTCATACCATTCCTTGGCACTAACTATAAACATTGGTCTTACCACTCTCAGCAAACTGTTTTCGGCACAATATGCTGTTAATTTCAGACAGTTAGAAGAGGCATAGCTAAGAAGTAAAATTAGTGAACAAAAAGTTTGTTCTTTTTTACCTGAACCAAGGACATCAGCTTAAAAGTAATAATAACAATTAATTTTTATATTTTCTTCAATTTCCCAGGTGGCGTGGCTCAACAAGTATTGAAAAATGCATCCTCTGCTTGGAGAATGATGTGACAATAGATTCATTTTGTAGCTCTTCCACCGTTACGGCTCATTGGAGCTTCTCAAAGGTCAACATTTTAAAGAGATTTTTCTGTGAAAACATTGATCCTTTCACTATCAGTTATCCATAGATGTGATGTGACTGTTTAAAAGGTATCTTTTAATTTTATTAACTTGGAGAACCCTTGGAGCTTGCTTGGGTGGTGGGACACTACCCCCATCTGTACTATCCAATAATGGATCCCATTCTCGAGGCTTCCCAACCTTACAGCAGCTTGCACTTTTGCAACTATATCTGCTTTTTCCCGAGATTCACGTGGCCTGATTCTTGCTGCCTATTTTGAATATTTTTTTGTCATGCTACATCTGTATCTGAGTATCTAGGAGACCAGGATAAGTCATCATGGGCTAAAACCTTGCAGGAAGCATGCTAGGAATTAACTACTATAACTTAAACACAGTTGAATACAGGACAGTATTTAGGTCCTGTATAGATCTCTAGTGTAGACATAGCTCCTGGGACACAAATAAGCATGGTCAGCTCATTTTTTGCTCTTCATGGCCGGGATATTATAGTTCTTGTAGCTGTTATTGAATACACAGAGCAATTAAGTCATTGCCCAGAGTGGGGCTAATAGCTTCTTCTACAACACAAATTTTAGAAAAAATTGTATTTCATAGCAGAGGACTCAGGACTTGATTTCATGTCATTTCAGTGCACCCAGCCTCAACTCAAAAGGTAAAAGATGTTGAAAGTCATGCTACGATCTTCCTGAAAACAAACACTCAAATCTGTCCCACTGGTAAGCATTGAAGAGATGAAATCCCATGCAGGACAGGAAAAAACAAGTGTTGTTTATTATTCTCCATCCTCTTCACAGAGTTTGGTGCATTTCTCCTTTGTTATTTTTCCATTATCGGAATGGAGATAACAATACCTTCCTAACAGTCATAATCTAAAGATATTACCTCCTTGGCTAGCTAAAGTTGTGAGGTGGTAGTGAAGACATTTTTTATGACATTACTATGAAACTTGTTAAATGGGTCCTAGTTCACACTCCAGAAAAAAATTTCTTTCTAAAATGATCATGAAGGAGAAATACAAAGAAAAGTAAAGGACAACAACTTCCAGGCTTATTAAGACCAAAAAAAAAAAAAAAGTTATCCTGCAAAAAATACAAGCCTCTTTAAAATGATCAGAGGGCTGGAA
This sequence comes from Larus michahellis, assembly GCF_964199755.1. Taxonomy (NCBI): domain Eukaryota; kingdom Metazoa; phylum Chordata; class Aves; order Charadriiformes; family Laridae; genus Larus; species Larus michahellis. The sequence continues at coordinate 6,418,943 of NC_133930.1, forward strand.
CTTGTCTCCCATGAAGACAAGCTGATAGAGTTGGGACTGCTCAGCCTGGAGAAGAAAAGTCTCCAGGGAGACTTTATAGTCCCTTCCAGTACTTAAAGGGGGCTTGTAAGAAGGATGGAGAGCAACAGGACAAGGAAAAATGGTTTAAAACTAAAAGAGGGTAGATTTAGATTGGATATAAAGATGAAATTCATTACTGTGAGGGTGGTGAGACATTGGAACAGGTTGCCCAGAAAAGTTGTGGCTGTCCCATCCCTGGAGGTGTTCAAGGCCAGGTTGGATGCGCTTTTGAGCAACCTGGTCTAGTGGAAGGTGTCCCTGCCCATGGCAGGACTAGATGACTTCTAAAGGTCCCTTCCTACCCAAACCATTCTATGAATCTATGAAACCCTAGCACAAATGTACTGTAATAAAAACGGTGTATAAAGTATATTTCCACACAAACACAAAGGTTGTTTTTTTTGTGGTGAAAACTTGCAACTATAACTAGATCACAAAATATCAAGAACTGGTTGTGTTATACTGTGGATTAGGGAGGTCATTATTTAGGATGGTGCATAAAATACCTCTCTAGTCTTTGTGTTGTATGAACCCCCCTTGATCTTGGAATCTTGGATCTGCAAAAAGCAGAATGAAATGAAGTTGCCATCACAGCATGCTTCAGAGAGAAATCAGTTCATTGGGATTCCAGATACTACACGCTTCTGCATTTCCCTTGGAAGGAAGACAGCTGTGCCCGGCCATAGATGCACAACAGATGCTGAATGTCAATTGTTAAACCCTAGTGGTTACTTTAATTGCCCCTTCCCACCAATTTGAGGTGTTGCAATTGTAGGAAAGCAACAGAGGTTGCTGTCACTCAAGCTCTCTGAACCTACATTTCTGCCTGAAAAAAAAAAAATAATTAAAAAATGGACATAGCAAAAAGGAAAAGAAACGTCCACAGGCTCCTGAAATGCTTGTAAGCAAAAATGTAAAGGGAGTTGAGAAGAGACAGGGTGAGTTTTGACTCAGTTGTAGATTTGAGGTTTTACCTGAAAGTTTCGTAATGTGGCTGTGAGCGTTTTACGAGAGACAGGATACTCAGCAGTAAAGTTACAGCACGATGGACTCTGACATTTTGTAAAACCGTAAAACGTGTCAGTAGCTTTAACAAGCAGGAATGCTTTGACCTCCTGAGGTTCCTGTCCAATTTAGCCATAGCAACTGTTCGATTCACACAATTAATAGTTACATTCAGTCAAGGGAGGGAGGGAAAAGGGTGACAGGAAACTTCACCTTAAAACCAAGACAGCATTTATTTTTTCCTGCTCTAGATCTTTTATCAGAAAGCCACCCCCCCCAACACCAGTCTTCACTGTGTGTTAGACATTTTCATAGCACTAATTTTCCCTTGGCACCTATATTTGCAGGCCTCTTGCTCTGTGAATGTGCATTAATGGGATAATTCCCAGCGAGTCTGATCCTTTGACTAAAAAATCATAAGGTTATTTTGCAGACATCTTATTTTACATTTTCTAGCTCTTACACAGGCTCCATGTTGGTTTGGTCGGTTTGTTATTTCTTCTATTTTGAGGATAATCCTGCCAATGTCTGTAATTTAGGGATCATGGCTTTTCTACAGAGCACAGAAGTCACTTTGAAACCTTGCACATCCAAAAAGCAAGAGCAGATGCATGGGGGAATTAACTTATGCTTGGAGGATGTGTCTTACTCTCTGTTAGTAGAAAGGTGCCACTTTAAGAGAGCACTACAGAGCGGACTCATTTCTTCACTGCTACAAGACAGACAAGACGTTATAAAACAAAAGGATACTAAATTCTTGTCTTCTTTTATATGTACGTTTACCTGTGAGGAGAAGAGGAGAGGAAAGCACCTCCCCAGCAAACTTCAAGGATAGAGGTTTTGATAAAAAGCCTGTTGGTCAGACAGCAATTTGTGTTGCCAAGGCAGGTCCGACCCATGAGACAGCATGGAGCTTCACACATGTTCAGCTACATGTAAAGAAAATGCAGATCACACTCAGGGATCAAACCCAGATCTACCAGCAAGGCCTTCTCTGCTGTCACTACATGATACCATGCGTTTGTCCCTGATTTGTCCCACTTAAAAAAATGATTGTTGGTCATGTATTGCAACTCCAGCATACTCCTAGTGCATACTTCTTCTTGGGATTTTCCAGATGTAAGCAGAGGAATTTAGCGGTAGAACTCCTTTCCCTTGGATGTTACGGGTACTAAAAGCTGACAAGTGATCAAGAGGAAACTGGACAAGTTTGCAAGAAGAAAACCTACCCATTCCATGCAGTAAATGCATGGAAAACACTCTTGTCTCAAAAACATTTTTTTTATCCTCAGTTATTAAACACCTGGGAGAGAGATTACAGGTGTAATTGTACACCCTTAATCTGACATTGTACTTTTTCATAGCAGGGGAATCCATGGGGGAGTAACAGTTTTAAACTGAAAGAAAGTAGATTTAGATTAGATATTAGGAAGAAATTATTTACTGTGAGGGTGGTGAGGCACTGGGACAGGTTGCCCAGAGAAGCTGTGGATGCCCCATCCCTGGCAGTATTCAAGTATTTGAGGAACATGTTCTAGTAGAAGGTGTCCCTGCCCATAGCAGGGGGAACAAAATTCAGTTATCTTTAAGGTTCCTTCCAAATCTTTAACCATTCTGTGATTCTATGATTCATTGGCATCCAGTTTTGACCGCTGTTGGAGACATTAGAAAGACCTTTTGACTCATTATTGCTGACCTTACATTTTTATGTTCTCAGAGATCCCTAAATATGCTCCTTCAAAATGTCTCTTTCCTTACCTGACATATGGACTAGTGTTATGTAGAGACAGCGGAGATGCCCCAGAGATTGCTTCAGGTATCATGACAGGAAAAAGAACTTGCATGGGTGAAATTAACAATAGGATAAAGTATGTGACAAGCCTGGGAAAGAGGTATAAGACTTGAGAACAGAGATGTAAATGTGGGCACATTAGGTCCTGTAGCTGAGCACGAAGTCTGGCAAGAAAGAAAAACCAGTCAAATGTCAAATATCAGACATGTACTTCCTGACTTGCTTAAATTATTGTTTCCAAAAGCATTCACAGATATATAGCTTTTTTCTTGAAGGGTGCTCATAACTCAGTGAGATAGATTGGAAGGACATAAATACTTGGAGGATGGGACTGTATCTCCCTGTTTGTTCATACAGAAGTTAGCAATGGGGATCTATATCTTGATGTGAACAATTCCTAGTATACGCATTATTATGTCCTTTTGACATGTTCTTCTGTCATCCCTGTGGATATTTTTCTCTCAAAAAATCTGCACGTTAACACTTCGCATATCCCATATTTTAAGACCACACAGAAACAAAACCAGCTTTGAACAAAATGCCACTTTTTCTTTTACCTGAATATGGATGCTAAAACTCAGTTATTTGTTCATCTATAAGTATCCATCTATACACAGAAGAATGTGACTCTTGGGGCCAGATTTCATTTCTTCAAATATACATTGGCGGTAACTAGAGGTGAGGCTGACTCCAGCATTCACTCAGCCACTGCAAGAAAACAGATTTTCTGTGTCTTAGAACAAAATGCCTTACTTGGCAGTGTTCATACCAATCCTATTTTCTCATAATAATATGGGAGAAAATAATCCTTTCCTTTTTCCTTACAGCTCTTTACAGACCACGAAATCTTTCTATTGCCATGAAGTAATGTTTGTTAATTTTCTGCATTCTTGTGTAAATATTATATGAACAAAACTGCAGTATGAATAAATGCTGACAACTGAAATCCTTATATCTTGTCAATTTGTGTCCAATCAGAAAGAAATTTCTTTCATTCTTCTCAGAGCACACTTTTGAAAGATAATACATAGATAATTATAATACCTGAAAATGATGATTTTTTTTTTAATATGCTGTGCTTTTTCAATATATCAATTGCTATTTACCCTTTACTAGTTCATGCTGTTCTACAAAAGCAAGCTCCAGAAGTATGACAGCATTCATAATTTATAATATATTTTATATTTCTAGCAGTTCCTGTACAAGGTATATAAAAAGCAAACACTGGAGCTAGGATATAAGGTTTTTAATACCCTTGCAAGGGAAATAAGTATCACAGTACTTATCTTACGGATGGGGAAATTAGGTCATGAAGGATACAAGGGCTGTATTCTGGTGACTTAAATTGCTCTGTATGACACATCTTCCACAAGCTCTCTGAATTAGGTATTTGAAGCTCTAAGATTTCTGTATTGACTAGCACAGGGACTTGACTGGAATTTAGATGGTCTGTGCATATCCCAGACTACTTTCTTAAAGTCATGAGAGGAATCTTAGATACAGTTTGACAAGATTTATGCTTTTAATCCATAAGAATCCCACCAAAATATTTTCCATTTAGAATCCTAAAACAATTTCTGAATAACACAGGTATGGCATGGATTTTGTAACGTAAGCATACATTCATACTTGCCCCAGGTTATTATTAGGTCCATAGAAATCACATTTTTGACACTTCTCCCTTTCTTTTTCTCGATACTTCTGTTCCAGTAGCACTCATGGTATTGTGCCTGTCTTGTGTCCCTTTTCACAGACAGCATAAGTACATGCAGATCCCAGGCAAGCAATAGAGGTAATTAGCTTTGCAGTGTTCTTCCTTTCATCTGGGACTGACCTCACCTAACTTTAGCCACATAAAAATTAGTCATTTAATTACGGTAGTCACCTAAATTTCCTCTCTAATGAAAGGCGAGAACAAAGTCTCTTCAGAGAATGATTCATCACGCACATCTTAAATATCTATTTTAGGATGGGATAAATTCCTCTCTGGTGGTACCTTGCTCTCTCCCATGACTGTGGAGACAGTTTAAATAATGGGCTATGACTAGAAACAAGTAGTTTTAACTGGCTAGTTAGACAAGATAAATGTTAGTCACATATTTTTTTTAGGATTTTTTTTTCTTCATTGTGCCAACTACTGTATGAGCATAGAAAAATCAAGCGATTATTTAACCCTTCGCACAAGAGTACAAAGAACACTAATTCTTTGGGCAGGAAGCAGTGGCAATGCTGTGCACATATGTGTCATTCAAGAGCAGACCTATTTTGTATTTTGAATTTCAAAGACCCAAGCAAAATGTCATAATATTGTCAACTGATATTTAAAAGAAAGAGACTTCTTTCTTTTCTGCCTCTTCATTGACAGGAAAGTAAGTAATTGTTGGAGCAGGAAAAAAAATGAAATTTTTCTTATATTTACTTACTTTGTTCTTTAAAATCCACCTTTTTCTCAAACTCTTAGTGACTTTCTGAAGGCCACAGATTTAACATGCACTTCCATGAAACTGTGTAACGTTAAAGGAGAAGGTTCTGTTTTGATTACCAGGAACATACTGACATTTGGAGTCAGCTATTCAGGTCTGTCATTCAGTTTTGTACATATCCACAAACTGCAGCATTTCAGAAAAATAGGTTACAGACCGTGAGAACAATAGGGGGAAAAAGAGATAACACTTTCATGCGAAGCTTTAATTAATGTTAAGCCAATGCTGGCCTGTAGGAAATGTCAAGTTCCACTGGATAAATCAGGGCTGCTTCTTGGTTTTGCAACACATCATGTTCTGTGTTCAATAAGATGCCAGGTTTCTTATTTTCCCTGTCATTTATGTGCAGCGTTTTTCATGTGGTCTTAGAATAAGGTGCCAAAGTTGTCTGGTTCCCTGACTTTATTCTACGATTAATAATGCATTAGCCTAGCAAAATATTTGCTCCTGCTATTACTCTTGAGGTTATGAAATTAAATATATATAACTGAAAAATACAGTAAGTATATAGGAAATAAATCTTTCTCTGATCTTCCCTTCCCCATTTTCATTAAGGCATCTCTTTTAGTTATAAGACCAGCTCTTGAATTTAAAACACATACACAAAAAGACTTCATTAAACTTGCTCAGCTCTGATTTGCCTGCCCCTGTGAGCTTAAAAGCCCATCACTGCATAAACCTAAGCCCTATTCACCGCTGTGATAACACAGCTTTATACCAGAACAGCTCCACTGATTTCAACAGTTACTTTGTTACATGCATCAGAAGCTTCATATTATTAATGGTATTTTTATTGTATCTTAAATATTTTAGGCTATAACCTGCACATAAAAGTATATAGAGGTCCTGATTTATTTTTTTTTTTCAGGAGCAGAGAGGGACATGGGAAAGTCACCTTGACCCTGGTTTCAGACCCGATGCCTGTCCATTGCCAAGCATTTCATCGCTGGGTTTGCTCACATACTCTCCTGGTTAGTGGATCTCCAGAGGCACGGACTAATGCGTGCTGTTTAAGCTCTTTTCATTCTTGTAAACCCTTACAAGCCTTTCTTTGGTTTTGTCCTCCTCATTTCCTAGTTCTGTCTTCCCCAAAATGTTTTCTTCCTGTATCCTCTGAAAGTTCATCCTCCAGTGATGGCGCAGCTGCCAAGGATCTGGGCAGGATCGGATGTAGGTGTTGAGAGAGAAGTGCTCAAGCAAGACTGAAACAGGGCTTTCTGTGTGACTTTTTCACCTTCATACACATCCTTATGGTGTGTTATAATGAGTCCTCTCAAGCGCTCCCTCCCCTGTTGTCTACCAGAAGCAAATACCTGTCAGTTTGGAACACTAAGGTTTTGCACATTCCAGCTGTTTGGAAAGTTGTGGGAGAAACTGAGCCTTTGGTTCATCATCTAGTCACAAAATGCTAGGTTTAATAATAACAAAGAATGGTATTTTAATTAACAAAATTCAAAAATATTTCAGGCCTAAAGAGAAATTTTGTTCTGTTAAATATGTGTAATTAGTTTATAATTTATAGTCTAAAAACCTTACTGTTTGAAAGTTTTTTAAGGAAGAAACTGCATTTCAAAATGAAGAAGTGAAATGCTTTAGAAAATAAAAAATGTTCAAAATTTTGTATTTGATTACTTTTCCCATTCAGAATATTTGCAAAATTAGACCCTTTATTTTGACCTTTTTCAAACTGTCAGAAAACAAGTAGTCATTATTTTTAAAAGGACTGTTTCTATTATTTCCACCTTAAATCTCTCCTCGGTGAAAACCAAATCCTATAGTCTTGTAAATTTCAGAATATTACTGTTTTAGAGGGAATTATCTAAATTTCCTGCTCTGGTAACGCCTTTCTCTATCAAAGATGTTTCCCTTGCTCTCTTTGTTCCTAGACATTTATTCATGGCTAGAGTTGAAAACAAAGTCTGGGCTAGATGATTTTCTGATGATGATCTCTGATGATGTCAGCTCGTCCTCATGTTCTGCTGCTATCTAATATTAATGAGTACGGATGACAATGAGGATTGGGATTGGGCATAGAGATACCTTTGTCATAGTCAGAAGACAATCAGGGAGATAATTAGATCGTAAGAGCAATAAATAATTAATACAATATAACGGGACAGATCTCAATCTGTTGCACCAGTGGCAAATCCAAAGTAACCCTATTAATGTCAGGGACAGTTGTTTGCATAGGTTGTACATTGATTTAACTGAGTTTTGATTCAGGCTCATTAAGCGACAGATTTTTTTTACTTGTATCGTTTGCATGGGCAGACTGTGGATGATTAGCCTCAGCTTGAATGCCACTATATATTAACTTTTTTAAGACATGTGAATTAAACTCTGACCAGATGACAGAGATCCCCTAATTAGAAGCGCAAGCCATCCCCATTCAAAATTCAAGGTTCCTTAAAGACAACAGACTCCACTGAATGCTTATCACCAGCTGTGGACAAATCAGTATCTTAAAATAGTCCCTAATCAAAAAAGAGAATAATATTTTATGTAACCACATGCAGGTTTGCTTATTAATTTTTTTTTGCTATTTGTATGAGGAGCACAGAAAATGTCATTTAAAAGAGGAACAGGTTTTAATGGAAGCGGTCAAAACTGTGCTCTGGAGTAATGTATGAATATTATTTATAATGGAACAGTACCCCATAATGCGTACTAAGAGATGTTGTGATGGAGAAAGACTTCAGATGAGTCACTCTTTCATGACACGAGTCTTTCATCTGACAATAGGGAGAGCCCAGACCCCTCGCTTAGCTTAAGTAACCATCTTTTAGACGTGCGTGTTAGATAAGACAATTTCCAGCTGTCACACGATACCTAAAGAGTCAATCTAGCCATGTATAACCAGGTGCATCACTTTGTGACCAGTCATTTCTTTCAAGCAGTTCAGATTTAGGGGGTGTTTGATGCAGCTGTCCTGAGTTTAAGCTCTTTAGGCTGTGTCTGTAAGGGTGGACTCAACAAGTTGCTTGCCGGAGCAAGAAACAGAAAGGTCAATAATTTATCTTAGACTTCAAAACAGGGTGAATGCCTGAAAACTACCTCCAGGGGATAGATCTTCACTGGTCTTGCTGCAAAAGCACATTTCAAGTTTTCTGTTAGTGTGCTATTTAGGCTTTATTATTATAAAAACAACTTGCAGTATTCCCTTAAGTATTATACAGCATAAAATGATGGAATTAGTATTCTAGTGGCCAACTCAGTTGTATTCTGAGCTGATGTAAACCAAACGATGACAATTTCTTGATACACGGGGTGATTCAAAGCCCAGTTAAGTTGACAGAGAAACTCCTTTCATTTTTTTCAGTCTGGAACAGGCCCCTTGAATCATGTTGCACATCAATAACACCCAGTGGCTCATCTCAATATCAGATTCAAAGAGAGTGAGAAATGCTGCCCTGCCTCACAGAGGGGGTGCAGAGGTGAATCCGTGCATGTCTGCTAGACATTTGGATACTACAGAGATAAGCATCATGGAAAAGTCCATAAAGAGTAGACAAGTTATGGAGGGTCTGGGCGGTTTGAGGTAAATAAGACCTAGGCCTGCACGTTGCATGAGGGAGAATAACACGTGGTATTGAAGGTATGGTGTGTGTCCTACCCTGCCAATGAGCAAAATGCATCAATGCTTGTGGGGAAAAATAAATCAAGACTAGAATATTAAGGACTATCTGATAATGCAATCACAGAAAAAGAAAAATTAGAACCGGATGGAAACTATGTAGGATTTCACCACTTCACATTGTTTATTTTTTCAGTTCTAGGGACAAGTCAGAAGTCCAGGATTTCATTTTTAATTGAAAGGTGATGGCTCCTCAGGAGCTGCAATTTTGTCAGTTTTGTGTTTTCCTTGTTTCAGTGCCCTGTCTCTTCTCTATTTTATCTTGAAACAGAAGAGGCTTTGGGAGCTGTGCTAGTGTGTAGGGTGTCACTGGCTTCATGGTGCACTTCTACGCTAGACCTTTTGTGTCCCTGCATGTGTACCTAAATCTTTCCATTCTTCTGTTAGCTGTACTATTAGTGTTTTGAAGAGTCTGTGTTTTATTCAAGCCCTGTGGTATTAAATTGGGTCATTTCTTTGTGTCATAGGGATGACAAAATATATTAGTTCTTTTTTTTTTCCTGCTTTCAAATTTCTTTCCATTTCTCCTTTCTGTATTTGTATTCATATTTTATTGGTTTTGGTTTTGTTTTTCCCTTTTTATTTTCCATTCTTTCCCCTTCCCTACTTTTCTGATTTAGAGGCCAATCTCAGTTCTTTCCCTTGAATCATTGTCTATTCCTAAAGTAAAAATTCTTAATTTTTAGCAAGCAGGTGACTTTTTGTTCCTGTTTTCTTAACTCACCTTCCAGATTTCTAATTGCTATTGCTTCCAGCACCTTGACAGCTGTTTGACAACAGTGTCTACTTTTAGTTACACCTTAAGCATTATGATAAACCACAAAGAAAGCGTGGTTTCTCTAGAGGAAATTCAGTCTTGCATCTCGTGTTAAATCTGCAGGTCTGACATGACATGCAGAAAACAAAAATGAAGCTTTCTCATTATTATTTAAGCATGGCAATCATCTTCACTGTTTTATCTATGAAGTCACACACTGGGCATTTTCTTTTCCTCTAGAAACATGACTTCAGTTCCAATATCATAGTGTGATTTTTTTTTTCCTTTGAGAAATGCATATAAATGCAAATGTCTACACTAAAGGTCCAAGTTTGCTGTCAATAATGTAAAGATGAACCACTCCATTGGTCCCAAACGTTGCCCTCTAACACTAGTGTGAGAAGCTACTTCAAGATTAAGGTGGGCTTACTGAGATCAGATGGAGCTTTTTAGTTTTCATTTCTCAGCCAGAATATTTAACAAGTTAAATATTCATTGAATATTCATTGAGGATATTCTGTGGTCCCCATTCCACCCTGGCTTAGGGGGCTTGCATAAGACCTTTAAGGCTTTCATAAGGTCAGGACTTCAAAAGTTTGATTCCTGAGTAGGATCATATATAAAATAATCTTGTCCTATTTGTCTTTTGCTGTGAACATAAAATCTTGTGTTTGAAATGTAGTTTAACAAAAAGAAAAAAAAAAAATAATAAAAAATTGCCCTGGCTGAAACAGAAGACATCGAGATTGTCTGTCTTATACTCATTAACTAGCCTGTGTTAATATTTTATTATTATTATTATTTATTTATTGTATTCTTCTGTCTTTTGCAAAATTTGGAGGAGTTCAGAGTTCAAGTCAAGCATTGAACCTTTGTAGTCTCTCTCCCACATTGCTCACCTTCGCATCTCTGACTTGAATTGCTTCCAAATAGAATAAATTTACAGCTGCTATTACAGGTCATGTAATATAGGTTAAAACCGTGTTTACAGCCTAATAATTTTCCTGTGTCTTTAAATGAGCTATGAAGTATTTTGTAATGAAGATTGTCTCCTTTTTTTTATTTGCCAGTAAAAGCAGTGAAGGGAAGCTACAAAACCTCTGTGTTTTCTTGTCACTGAGGACAGCCTTGCTGCTGGACTGCATTGAGTCTGAAGAGGCAAAACCACTCTGTGGTTGCAACCTCAAAAATATTGCAGGTGCCAGAAGTGGCAGAGAAAGTATGCAACCGGTCTAAATGGGTCAGGAAAAGGTAACTGAGTCATATTTCAGGACCTAGCCAATTTGGGCACTTTCATTGCCTAAATTAGGGAAAAAGTACCTGTAAACTGTCTCTCTTCTCTTCTGATCCTGCGGATAAGTCATGTTGCTACACTAGATGAGACGAACTGGATGATCCTTGAAATTTCCTGGTTGGTAATCCAGACAAAGGAGTAAATCACAGAAATCATATTTGGCCATATTCACTCTTCTCTTTTTGCCACTATAAATGCAAGAGGAGAAAAGCATGAAAGGATAAATTTGTTAAGAAATCTTAAAGCCAAAATGCAGAAACCGGAACACAGTTTGTACACATTGTAACGTGCAGAGATAAGGCAAGGCAAGATGTTTTGTCTGGATGCAGGTCCTAGTTCGGATGCGATTTTTATGCCTTTGATTTCTTTTGAATTTACTTCGACATGCAAGAGATCACTCGGGACAAGGTCTTTACTGTGTTTGTGTCAATTGCACCCAGGAATTCCAGCTGTGGGCCAGGACTGCCTTATGAGAACTGCTGTACAAACATAACGACAAACAGATTTATGTCATCTTATATTCAAATCAAGCAAGATAATTGATTGGTGAGTTGTAGCTGAGACAAAATGTAGGGATTTTTTTTTTTTTTACGTTCATATTCATAAGCACATGAATGGCATCAGATTCTAGACTTCGATCTAAACAAATGCAAAAACTGAAGATGTGAATTCCTTTTTGAGTATTTATTTCATATATTTTCCTTGTTTACAGTTTGTACAGAATCTAAACCTGGAGGAATTAAAAATTGAAAGATTATCACCATTGTTCATTGTAACCCAGCAGTGTTTATAAAAAGAGCTAATCAAATAATCATTTGCAAGTGTTTATGAGCTAGGGTGTATTTTCTTTTTAAATTTTGCAACTACGCTTAGTATCATTTGCAGATGTTACACTTTGCAAATATACGTTGGATTTTTTTCTTCATGAAAGAAGCAAGCTCAAACGAGGCATTTCATTATTACTTCCATAATGCACAATCAGCAAAGCTTTCGTGCATCTTGATTGTTGATAGCTCCTGATGAAATAGGAAGAGACAAAGTTTGTCAGGTGGAGGCCCTCACAGACGCAAGTCGCCACAGCTAAGCAGCATGTCCATGTAAATTTAAGTCTCAGACAGAAAAGGCAGAGCGGGGAGGAGGGGAATCAACACCTATTAAATTTGGACAGGGACAGAAAGAGTGGCCTTTACTGACTGACAGACAAGGTTATGAGGCTGAACAATAATTTGAAGGCTTGAATTATTCATGTCCAATTCAAGGTAAAAGGGTTTAACCTGGTGATATCATCTTGTTGCGGTATTTCACTAAGGCAAAAAAATGCTAGTCTTTTTCCTGAGGGTTTTTTTTTTTTTATTTTAATAGGTTCATGTCTTATACATGAAAATAGAGGAGAGAATGGGAATAACTGCTAATTTTTAGAGAAAAATATATGTGTATGTATTAAGGTCCCAGAACAATTTGCCATTTAAAACAAAACAGAAAACAGTTTGCACAAAGTTGCCAATGCAGTCTGACAAGTGAAATTCAGGCTTCTCTTCCACTACACCCTACTCATCAGACCTGTCCTTCTTCTGCACAACTATTAAACCAAGAGGGTAGAGGTGAATATACCACTGGGATTCCAGCTTTTATTTGAAAATGAAGAGTTTTTTGTAAAAAGAGTTATATTTCCTTGCTTACAAGAAGTACAAATACTATCACAATACCATCAGGCATCCTACCATCTGCTACAACTTCCTGACTTTACCTGCTATGGTTTTCATTGATTGTGATGAAGAGTTTATGGACTGTCCAAAATCATCACATAGCTAATTACTATAGAAAGGGCCAACAAAACTGCCTACACATAAAGGCGCACACAGACAAGAATGCACTTAGGAGAGTATACTGTGGTCAAGATTCACTTTTTTCTGTTAGCATCAAACAATTTATTGATGAATTAATTTAGCTTGGGACAATATTCTTTCACTCCTAATTCCAGTTAAACAGACTTGAAAGAAGGTACTTAACTGTAGATGCTGGCATGGAATGGAAGTCTTAGGCAAAACCTGAAGATTTCTTACTAAATCTCCCTCCTCCTAACCTGAAGCACATTTAAGCAGCATTTTCTGCTAGAAAATCCATTACCAATTCTATCCATCCTATAGTTCACAGTATATTCACAGTATAGTTCACAGTCCACAGTATAGTGGATTATTAGCGTCATAGGAAGTGTTGATATCTGTGAAGCAGGGATCAGTTGTAGGATGTATCGGTTTCCATATTTTGGGTCCTTTATTTCAAACTTCTGATCTCAGTGGGACTCCAGGGGTATTTGTGGTGCCTCAAGGAACAGAGCCAAGAACAGGGTTTGTGATCCTGGGTCAGTGGCAATTTACAGCAGTCATCGACCCCCAATTCCTTTCATCAATTTTATTAAGATAAATATTTCATATGCCCATGTCCTGGTTTCAGCTGGGAGAGAGTTAATTTTCTTTCTAGTGGCTGCTATATTTCAGATTTGGTATGAAAGGAGTGTCAATAATGCATATTGTTTTAGTTGTTGCTAGGTTGTTTTTATAGTATTCAAGGCAAAGACTTTTTTCCGCTTCCCATAGAAGCTGAGAAGGAGCATAGACAGAAAAATGAAATGGCCAATGGAATATTCCGTACTGTAGACGTCCATGCTCAGTATTTAAATGGGGGTTGGCCAGCGGGGCAATCCAAGGCCACTGCTTGGGTCAGTCTGGGCAACCAATTCACCAGGCAGTGAGAATGACTTGTGTCACGTATATTCTTTTACCATCATTTTTTTTATTGCTGTTATTCTCTTTTCCCATTATTGTTCTAGTAAACTGTCTTTATCTCAACCCATGAGCTTTGGGTTTTTTTTTCCCCTTTCTTTTCCTTTTCTCCCTCTTTTCCCTACCCTTCTCAGGGGGGAGAAAGGGGAGTAAGTAAGCAGCTGTGTGGTCCTAGTTTCTGGCTGGGGTTAAACCGCGACAGCCCACCTTTACAAACCCATTTTAATTTAGTCATGCAGGCCACTGCCTTCCTGATTTTGCTTTCACAGGCCTGTAGCTTCCAGACTTTTAACAAGTCACTGGATGTCCCTGCTTACTGCAGGGGGGTTGGACTAGATGACCTTTAGAGGTCCCTTCCAACCCGACACATTCTATGATTCTATGATGATCCCCTACTGCTTTTTATATTCTATGCAGAGGTGCTCCTCCATCTCCCTGCACATCAGGTCTAACTAAGGTAGAACTTTTCAGTTACAGGAAGACTGCAGTTACTTTCCTTAAGTGCTTTACCCACTCAGTGACATTCCCTGTGGGGATTTTGGAGTAATTACCTGTAGTTATTAATCAGCGTTTCTCAGTGCTTACTCTCTTCTCCCAAGCAGTAGCTACTAGCCCGCCATAGGACTGTGTGCAGTTGCATGCAGGAGTCCTGGGCTCTGCTCTAGCTAGAGAAGAGCTACCTGTTTCACTGTGGTCTCCTGTCCTTCAGTGGTCTTGATGCAACCACCTTGTTCTTTAAGAGCCAGATGTGCAGGACACTAAAGGGCAGAAAATAAAAAAGGGAAAAAAAAAATATCAATTTGACCAGAAATACTGGGTTTTTTTTGTGTTATGGTTCTAAATTTTCTTGTAGCGTTGAGACATCCAAGTGATTTGGAATAGCATATTATGGTCAGATGAACACCTGTTCAGCATTATTTACTGGCTTTATTTTTCCAGGAAAACATAGATACTTTAGGGAAATAATTCCTCTTCTTAACCAAATCTTGACAGCAAAAGCAACTAGAAAATCTAATATCAGCTTGACTTGCAATCTTTCTTGTGTGTGAAGTTTAAATGCTTATAACAAATCATTTTATCAAGCAAACTGAGGAATGCATATACTTAAAACTGAGCAGAAATTGGAATGCCATGTGAGAAAACTCAGAAACACCAACACATTCTGGACATTATCTCCCAAGAGGATAAACGGTATTCTATATCAAAATAATATCCCTCTGGGAACAAAGTATAGAGGAGACATCCAGTCTGAATGGAAAATGCCAAAATACAGTGACTACTGTACACAATGGGGCCCTAAGAAGGAGCATATCTTTTCCAGCCTTCGCTTGGGACTAGGCTTAGAAACAACTGGCCTATTTTCTGCTCTCTTCATCCAAAAAGGGTTTCACAGTTTTTACTCTTTCATCATTTCCTTGGGGCATTTTAGCTACTTCTGTGTCATGTAATCCATCACTCACTAAATAATTAATTTACCCAAGTAAGCAGGATCTCTTGGGGTTTAGGGTTTCTGAGTGAGGCGAGATGACAGTTGATGTGCTATTTAAGAAGGAAGCAGAGAGTAAGGAAAAATAAACATGCTATATTATTTTCTTTGATTTTTTTTTTAACTGTTATTCACTTTTCAGTCATCAAAATTCTTTCTTGGTTAACTGTTCTGTTAAGCAGATTAGATTACATTCCTCTGGTATTATTTAAATAAGTAGGGGTGGGAAACTGGTATATTTTGTGTTAATCAATGTGTATATAAGGCCAGGAGGGGATTGAGAACCAAGTCCAACTCCCTTTATAATCAATCGCAGCACCAAGGGAGCAGGAAGAGGTTGTTACTAAGGAGACATTTTTTCTCATTGTACTGGCAGCCCTAGGCTGTACATTTTTCTCACCAGGCTTGCAGAGAGCAACCAGCATTTGAGGAAGTCTGGACACAAATGAACGACACATGACTGAAAGCATGGAGGAGGCTGCAGTGGTGTTGGTGAGTCTGTAGAGGCACAGAGACTCTTTGATGGAGCCTTCTGATAAAATCGTTTGTATAAACATATACATATATGTGTGTATGTCTGTAAACACATAAAAACCAAATTATGTTACTGCAGTTGTTTATAGCTTAGAGGAACAGTTTAGATTTTTCTCTGCCTTTAAATGATAAAACGATAAAGCAGCAAATGCAACCAAGCAGGACATATGTATACGCATGCATCTATGTACATATGCATATATAGACGCATGCATATATGTGTATATATATGAAGACATATGTATGTGTGTGTGTATTTAAATTGTATGGGCACAGTGTTTTCCTCTCCAACCATAAAAATGATTAGTGGGATTAGTCTTTAGTATCTGCAGAAAGGACCATATCATCTACTTCCTAATTCATTTGTGAATGACAAGACCACCTCAAAGCTTTTCACAAGAAACATATGTCACCACCATTCCCATGCGTGGACTACTCACGTGTTCTGTGCTTTTTTTTTTCCTTCTGTTCAGTCTTAATTTAGACCTAATGAGTATCTAATAATTAGTGCTTCGTATCTGCTTCCTCTTAATAAAAAAGAGATAATTTACAACTGAATATTTTCCATCTGAAACTTCAAAGTTCATTTACTGTTTGAAATAGCTCAGATTAAGGGGATCATTTCCAAGTTGTCTACAGAATTATCCCAATTCATACCAGTTCTGATAGATTTCATGTGCAAATTTTCCACAGGAAACCAGAGAACTAAGGAATATTGCTTTTTCATTGTGTTTCCTGTGGAATAGCTGTTTTATGTGAAGACTTGCAGATGTGTGATTTATAGGTGAGTACCGAGAGCTTTGTTTTAGCTTATAACGTCTTGATTCTTACAAGCAAGGCACATACAATTTCTGACATTTAACCTGAAACAGAATAAATACGGTTGGATTTTTTTTAAACAGTTCTAAGAGAATTCAGTTCCCACTGGAAATTTCCTCAGCCCTTTTGAAAACTGTACTATAATTGCAAAACAGAGTGAAAGTTTAGAATTAAGCACTGTCTCTGCAGGTTACATTTCTGCAATTTGAGGTGTCTGAGCTGCCTGACAGCTCTGGAGGTAATGGTCTAGGGTTTGGGGGTCCAGGCGGTTTTCTCCTTGATTCTGTTGATGAGGGGGAAGAACCTGAATAGAAGCAGATGGATTCTGAGTGTCAGCAACTGTTTGTGCAGCTGGTGAGGACAACAGGGTTTGTTTTTTGTGATCATGGGACTTTCTTTGAGGATTGAGGCCCATTATGAAGAGACAAATGAGTGGAACAAAACCATCTTTGCCAACAGGCAGTCTGAGCTGGTAAGGAGACCTTTAAACTTGACTCAACAGGGGACTGAGATCATGACCCACAGTCAAGCAAGGAAATGGTGGACCAGCTTGGCAAGCAAATAATGCCAGGTGATGTGGACAAGACACCTCCAAATGAACAAAACAGGGCTGAAAGGGATCTACCTCAAGCATATGTACATACGGAAGTGCCACCAGGACAGCATTATGGGGAGACCTAGTCAAATCTTTTCTGGGAAATCAGCATGACTCCAGTACTTGTACACTACGGCATGCTGCACTGGGGACAAGCAGGAGAAAACAAGAGATCCCTATGCAGACGCAGGGTTATGATCTCATTGGGATTACACAAACATGGTTGCTCACATACCTGGAGTGCTGCCATAAATGGATACAGGCTCTCTAGGAAGGACAGGCCAGGACAGCAAGGAGAGGGAGCTAACCTTGATGGGAGAGAGCAGTGGGAATGCATAGAGCACTTCCTAGGAGCAGACGATGGTCCAGTTGAGAGTTTATGGGTCAGTATCACAGGGCAGTCCAATATAGTTGGGTGTCACGGTTGTGGCTGTCTGCTAAAGGCTGCCTGATTAGAGTTCCTTGTAAGGCCACTCTGAATTATCTTTGAAAGGCCATGGCAATTAGAGAGATTCCTGATGACTGGAAGAGAAGAAATGTCACTCCAGTCTCCAAGAACGACAATGCAGGGAACTAGAGGCAGGTCAGCCGCACCTCAGTACCTGGGAAGGTGATAGAGCAAACTATCCTGGAAACCATTTCCAGGAATATGAAGGACAAGGTGACTGGGAGCAGTCAGCATGGTTTTACAAAAGGGAAATCATGCCTGACCATCCTGACACCTTCTGTGGTAAAATGGCTAGCTCCAAGGACTGGGTGAGAGCTGTAGGTATTCTTTGTCTTGATTTTAGCAAGGCCTTGATACTGTTTTCCATAATATTCTCATAAACAAACCAGTGAGATATGGACCATAGAAATAGATACTGGTATAGATTAGGAACTGGCTGATGTGCTGGGATTAGAATACTTTGATCAGCGGCACAAACTCCATCTGCAGGCCAGTCACTAGTGTTGTACTCCAAGGGTTGATACTGAGGTCAAACTGTTTGACACCTTCATTAATGACCGGGATGATGGACAAACCCACAGCAAGTTTGCAGACAATGCAAAACTGGGAGTAGCTGATACACCAGAAGCATCTGCTGCCCTTCAGAGGGGCATCAAGAGTCTGGAGAACTTGTCCCACATGAATCTCCTCAAGTTCAACAGAAGGAAAGTCCCAGTCCTGCATCTGGGAAGGAATCTTCCCCCAGGCACTGGTGTTTTTGTGAAAAGCTTAGAGCAGCACAAAGACGATACAAATGTTTTCATTTTTTGCTGCCTCTGCTACATCTGTTTAGTGGATCAGGAAGAGACAGCATTTTATTTTGCTGAGGCCCAGGTGCTTTTTAGGGCATAAATTCAACTTCTTGTGAAATTAGGAGCAGGAAAATTCTACAGACCTTAAAAAGCATCAATAACAAAAGGAATCATGGTGGGAAGAAAGGGGAATGATAGTGTAGTTTCACTTATTCTGAAAGCATGTTGGATTGTGTTTTCCAAGTCGATGAATAGCTCAGGTGTGAGAGGAACTTTTCTTGGGAAGAGGGTATGAGACTGTTAATACAGTGATTTGCTGTAAATGGATATAAAGCCATCTTTACCTCATTACTGAGCTTTAAAATTCATTTAACTAATTTACAAGGACATTGATAAGTTTGTTTTGTTTTTTTTTTAAAGTCCTGAAATAATGTAGTTTTTAGAATCTAAATTACAAAACATATAATACAGCATTATAGTTTGCAATTTGGGAGTGGATGTTATATTCAGCTGTGACTGTACTGCTGTTAAATTTGGTATGTGATTAGAAAACTACAATAAATGTATTTAAAAGGAGATGCAGTGTTTCCTTTGTTCTGCACAATAATTGAATGTATTTAATTTTAGGAAAAGATTTTCAACTGGTATAAACTGGTTAAGTTCTGTTTATATCTGTGGAGTTATGCCAGCTTGCGCTGATTGATAAACTGTCCGTTATATTTTTAGCAGAGATTTTCACCTTGCTTGAAAGACAACATTTTTGGCAATGTCATAAAAATAGTGTTCCTCATAAAAAAATAATTCAAATACAGGAGAATTTGCATTCTAAGGCTACTTGTCTTCAGCCACATCCTTACATGTGATTATTTCTTACAGCATTGGACTGTGTCAGTTGTCAGTTTATGAACATTAGAACTGTGACTTGAGAATATAAAATGTTCCAAATTTTAGAAACAAATCTAGACACTCTTTTTCTTCTGTATGCTAACTATTACTTGCAACATTTTACTTTGTAAAAAAAGAAAATGACTGCTTAAAGGCAGATTCAGGGATAACATGACAATGAAACTTCTGATATACGTTCACATGAGGATTGAAGTTGTCTAACTTAAGCCATCAGAATTCTTGCTAGAATAGCTATATTTACCAGAACGAATTCTAATTATCATGCATTTTGCTTAGAAGGTGGAAATATTCACTGTGAAGACAAGTATTTCCATTTGATATTATTCAGAGTAACAGGTACTCGCATGAATAATGATTTCACGTTTAGGTAGTTCTGAATTTCAAGATCCTCAGGGGCCCAGTGCCATTAAGTATGATATATCTTTGGTGTTCTTTGCAGATAATCCCATGCAATATTACAGATCCCAAGAAAATCCCATGTCTAAACTGAAACCCAGTACTTAGCCAAACTGTGCATATACTTCTGGTGCTTGCTAAAGCTTGCTAAACAAAGTGCTCATAGACATATTTCATGGTCTTGTTGTTGTCAGCAGAGTACGTGTAAGTCTTCCCTGAACTCAAACCTCCATTTCAAATTCAGCCCCCATGCCCAACAGTCTTTAAGAAACACATACAGAAAAAAATTATTTACATAGTTTTAGGTTTTAATGTTCCTGCATTGATGCAAGTTAAAGTCCATGAGAAAACATAATTGCTTTACCTATGTACTCAAATGAGAAGTAAACCACATTCAGGCCTTTTACAAAGTCTCTAACATGCAACACTGATATCAAGAGTGAATGTTCAGATGTAAACCAAGTATAGCTGTGTTAACTGCTCTCCTTACAACTTTAATGCCGTGTTTCAAACGTGACAAGGTCTCCAGTGTATTAGCACCGGGGGCCATGACCCAGGATCCTCCAGTTCTACTGCTGAACCTAAAACCCTGCTCTGGAACAACCTCACCTGCATTGGGTATCTGCATCTGCATTCATATATTACATGCCATTTAGTTCTCATCTATACAGTAGGCTAACAAGGAGCGGCAGGCATCGATCCACTTATCTCTGAACTGAGGGACTGTTATTACTGTTGGGAAAAACTAGTAAGGAGGTACTAATGAAGCCAGACCTTATTATACTGTCACAAATTTTTCTGCCATCTATCAGAGTTTGAACTTGTTATTTTTCCTGTATGGGAGGGCACTAGCATGCTCTCTCTTGTCTGGGTATTTCTTGTCCTGAAATACATATAAATATACCTACTTAATCCCCTCCTGTGCCCCTCTTTTTACTTTGGGATATTTTGTTGTAATTAGGCAGCACATTAAAAAATTCCTAACTAAAGGAAGTCTGGGCAACTAGAAATCTATCTTAATTGCATAAGCCACAGTTTCTCAGAAGTTAGACCCAAAAAAAAGTAAAATAAAAATAAAAATGTGTGAAATGTGGACAGAAGGAAGATGTAGGGGAATTAAAAGGCTGTGGAAGCAATTGCAGCTTCTTGCACCACTTGCTCATGGCAGATGGAAGCTATAAACAAGGAGAGCCATGTCAGTGAAAGAGAGTTATTTTTTGGGTTGCTTTCATGCTTGGGATTATTAGTATTGTTATTTTTGTCCTTTCCATGTTCTTTTAATATATGGCCATTAACTAAAGCAGAAAAGGGAAAAAAAAAGAAGGTATTGCTTGCTTCACAATTACATTGGAATGTTGCTTTGATAATTAGTTTGCAGAAGCTGTCATGCTGGTCGATACTCTCTTCTCTGCTGAAGACAGCATTATTGTCTGATTTATGTTTTGACTCATCCCCTTGTCCCCTTACGTTAATCGTCTGCTGTTGATAGCCATTTAACTAAATGTGTCTGGGGAAATAGGGTGAATAACAGTAATGTGGAAGACAAGGATTAGAACCATTACCCATAACGCAAAAGAGAATTTATGCATTCAAAAAAAAGATGAGCCAACTATTTTCCACAAAGAAAAACTTCTGACCTCTGGAGAACCTCTAGTTTCTCACAGTAGATCACATAAGACTTTATATATACATATATAAATATATATATACTCACAAACATGTGAAATTGTACTTTTATAATATATGTAAATAATCTATAAAATATGTATGTACTTGTGCATTTATATGTATACATATATGCACTTTCACAGTTGCTGAATTATCATTGGTGTATTATTTACAGACTGGCAGGAAACCACAGAAAACATAAAACCAAAGCTGAAGCAGTTTGCACGACTCTCTTTCAGAAAGGCTGATCATGAATTCTCCAGCACGGGACTATGGAGTCAGAAAATTGCTGTCTGATCTTTTTGCTGCCATCAGCTAGATTTTTCTTTCTTCCTTGAGTTTGCTTTGTATCATCTGGTCTGTAGGTTCCACCAAGGTCTTCTGGCATTAGGACTGGGATTAGTCCTAGACCAACGATGTCATTTTTTAATGAAAAAACTAATAATTGGAAAACAAAGTTTTCTGGCTTTTTTTTTTATTTGGGTTTGGGTGTGGAGTTTGTGGTGAGGTTTTTTTTTAGTATAAAATACTTAGTCCTCCTTTTTTCCTCTTTTGGTTTTGTTTTTTTTTTTCCCAAAAAGCACAGGGATTTTTTTGGTGTTTGTTTTTTTTTGGTGGAGGTGGTGGCAGTGGTGGTTGTTGTTTTGGGTTTTTTTTTAAGGTTATATATAAGGATATGCCTGTGTTTTACTGAAAAACTCCAGAGAAATAAAATCATAGAAATGTAGACCTGGAAAAGATCTGGACATATTCAGACCAATTTGCACTACGGCAAATTTGAGTATATTTTGCCACCCCTGAGAAATACTTGATTCAGAAATGATACCCTATGGCCACATGCAGTTAAAGATCAGTAGCTTCATGATTCTAATATACTGCATTTGGCATGTCCCCCAGCTAAATGACATAGTAACCTGAAGAGGCCTATCAGATGCAATATTTTCCTTATTTTGAGGAGGGAAAAAGTTCATGTCAAATCTTAGTGGTGGAAGAGACAAAAAGCATGAGATACCCAAACACTCATGGCACCATGACATATTATAAAAGCAAAAATATTTTCTTTTTTGGTGAATGTATTTGTTTCCATTCTCTAATAAAAATCAGTATTTTCCATTAGAGGATGTGAATTTTCTGACTACTTTTAATTATAACACAATAAATTCTAGAAAGATTTGCATGTACTTTAATACCTGTAAAGAAGATACGTAGACTTGGAAAAAAAGTCTTGCTTTTCTGTGAATTCACTTCATTCCTTTTCCTCATAAGAATGGTGGATTCAGGAAAGCTGTTCAAGGCAACAGAAATTATGGAGTCTCTTCAGTCTCTCTACATTAATTATAATTTTTAAGCAGATTGTTTTTGGTTTTTAATCTCTCCTTCTGTTCTACATACCAGTTTGAAATCTGCTTCCACGGCACTTCAGCTCATAATGGGTAAACACTCAATATGTTCAGCAACGCGACCTCATTGGATATTGGGCCAAAAATATGCACGGCCCTTCAACAGTCATCTCCAAACATTAAGATCTGCAAAGTCAGTTGGACACTTCCAGAAAAGTTCCTGTAAAATCTTTAGTAAGGACATAAATAGCGCAGAGCAGGCTTCTCTTATCAGCACTTCTTTCCTGTTTCGGTAACAGCAAAGCCAAAAAACTTAAGGATTGAAATTAATTTAATCAGCTGTTGTTCTTATTTAAGCTGAATCAATATTCAAATTCGTGTATCTGGATTTGAAAGCACCTGCCCTTTGACTTCCAAGCGGAAATTTATTCAAAGTCATGCAGGACATCTGGTAACCCCATCTTTTCTTCTTAGTGCTTTTCGGTTCCACTAAAAGAAGTTTACCTTTACCTATGACCTTGTCCATCCTCTCCTGCCATGGGTTGCGATGGAGATAGGTGGATATTTGTGGGGCTTGTATTTCCTAGAACCTGTGCTCGATAAAATGGTCCTTGTCAAAGCCTGTGACATTTAAGAAACCTCTGTGGTATCTCAGCCCCTTTGTTCGTGTGCAGGGAAGCTATTAAGAACTTTAGACATCTGAATTAATTGATGTTTTAGCCATGAGAAGTAAAAGAAATTTCACCAGTGAAATGAATATTTTAATGAGAAAAGTTCATTACAGGCTAAACAACATGTTCTGTTCAAATTTTAAACACATCTTTCAAAGTTATGCTCCAGTTTGAAATACTGTGAGGGACGAAGAGCCTAAATGATTCAGTCATACAGTATTTGCCTTTTTTTCCCCCCGATAACTGAAACTAGGCTTCAAAAACCAAAATGGAGATGCATTTTTCTCACCACAGTTCCTCATAAAATTTATGAGCTCTTCACGTACATCTGACTATTCACCACCACACAGGTGTGCAAAGCACCTGCTCTTTCCACAAATTAATGCACACATTAGTTAACATAACGTTAACGTCCACACATTCACACGTACTCAGGTACATAAAGGAAAGTCACTTCCCATACCAAGGCAGGAACTTTCACAGAATCATAGAATCATAGAATGGTTAGAGTTGGAAGGGAGCTTAGACATCATCCAGTTCCAACCCCCCTGCCCTGGGCAGGGATATCTCCCACCAGACCAGGTTGCACCAAGCCCAGTCCAACCTGGCCTTGAACACCTCCAGGGATGGGGCAACCACAGCTTCTCTGGGCAACCTGGGCCAGTGTCAGGTGTGGAAATGTACATATTACTTAGAATTTACTTTAAAAGTCTATAGAACAGAATAGAGCCACAGTCTTCACAATTTTTTAATCACACTCCATCAGTAAAAAATGTCCGAGCACACATCCTCAGTATAAGTATATGCATATTTATGATTTATGGATTTGTACTGCTGTAGTTCTAAAATTGTCTTCCCATATGCAGTGGTCTGCCTTGTGCACCACCTGGGGTGCATGCGCCCTGCTTTGCAGACCACTAGAACTAGAAGATGGGTTCTTTTCCATAACTTTTCTGAAACAGGGAAAGGGATCAGATGGGTGTTAGAGGCAGAATTAGCACATTCAGGGAAGTTTTCTTTAATTTTGAAAACCAACTTTCTTGCAGCTAGTGAAGGCTGGGCTCCATTCTCTATGCTAGCATGCTAGAGGGATACTTAACTGGTAAAACTGGTCTTTTTATTCAAATAACTGGTTCCAGATAAGTAGGAATGAAGCCAATTTCATGCAGGCTTTTTGAGTCAAACCTATTATCTGGTGAAATGGTATAGAAAATCATTGGGTTTGCTCTAAGCTTTTGATGTGCAACAGCGTCTGTTTATTGTGACAGTCTTATTTCAAACTTATTTTAAGTAACCCACAGAGGCCTTGCAGTTCTGCTCTCCATGTTGCACATGGCAACAGTCTGGTAATTAGAGTAGATTAAGCACAAGAAAAAAGCCCCCCAAATAATGTTTTTTAATGAAAAATTCTGAAGCTTTTTCATTTCAATTTACTTCACTTGTCTCAAAACGTAAATATCCAAGTACTTGAGAGACTTTCAACTATCTTATAAATGAAAAGCAATATCACAATCTTCTTTTAAAAACTATCGTTCTGCAGAAATGTAATAAAATGCAGTTCTTGTAGAAGAGACCTTTAAATCAAACATTTCCAGAAATAGCCACAAAAGTTTTTTTTGTTTTGCTTTTTTGAGAAAGGTGAGGTAGGCAAGTCATCTTTTTTTATTAAAATGAAAACACTCAGGATTAACTGAAATATATGTTCATTAAAAAACCACAAAACTATGACAAAAAAACCCACAAAAAAAACCAACCCAGTCACCTTCATGGTTAGCATACCGTGGTGCCAGATTTGGCAGCTGAGGGTACAGCCCGCCTATGCTAGGAAAGCACAGAACACTTTAAAAAATAATGAAAACCTCCTTTCTGACTACAGTAAACATAGTTCAGATAACTGGCATGGTGAAATGTGGATCATGAAGTTCACCACAGGTCAAAAGGGAACAAAAAGCCTACGTTGACCTGGAGCTACTTTTATCTTGCCACTTGTCAGCCCCAGAAGACAAGGATCATTTGGATATTCCAAAAAAAAAAAAAAAAAGAAAGGAAGGAAGGAGAAACAGGTCGCTTTTTTATTTACCTGTAGGAATATCACCCACTGACATTCTTTTCTCTGAGAACCCTTTGTCGGTTCATAACATTATAAGAGCAAAGCCTTAGTGCTGCTTTTGGGACATTAATATCTCCATATATACATATAACCCATGAGCAAATTAAAGTAATATTTTGGTCTTTTACTTGTAGAAAAACATTTTCTGTCTTTCAGTTCTCATGGACTTGGCCAGTAAACACGGAACTGTGAAATAATAATCCAGTTTGTGTTTGCTACATGTATTATGGATCCTTTTGAATTGGCGGAGAAGTTCAGAAGATTTTTTTTTTTCTTTCCTATATAGAGGATTTGTTGTGAATAAGAATGAAACTCTACTTTGCTGATAAATACAAAAGCATGACCTATAAGAATTTTTATCTCTCTCCTTTCATTTTATTGACAAACTTTGGGGCATGCATCTCGTCTGCTGTGAGACAGCAATTTGCATAAGTCAGAGGGCACAGAATAATGCCTGCCTTTTTGCTATTCCTACAAACTAAATGTCTGCAAATAAGCTCCCAACCCCTGCTATGATCCAGAGAGGTGATCAAAGAGCAGAAAGATAAATGGCTCAAAAATAAGGCACCCATGGCCTTAAGTAGTCTTGGGGACTGGTGGTATTACTTCTATTAATTTATTTCTTTATTTTTGTAGGAAGGAATATACAGCTGGATTTTATTTGCCAGATTTGAAATAAGAAGTTAATTTCAAACTACAAAATTATTGAATTGACGAATACAGCTTTCATCCCAATTATGCCTTATTCTTCCCTTATATAACCCATTATGTATTTGAACATAATCTACAAACCATTCCTGAAAATTGCTGAATAATTTAGTGGGGACAAAACTAATAGATTTCTGTAGAAATAAAACAGGAATTCCTAATAAAAACAAACAAAATCCAGAACATTTATAATCTATATAACTTAGTAGCAAATTAAACCTTTCTGTATTAAATAGATTATTTTATCCCTTTTAGAACACTCTTCACATACACTTTAAAAATTAATATTATTCTTCTTTACTTTATTGAAACTTAATTTTTATTATTAACAAAATATACCTTAAAGTACACGTGAAACTGAATGTCTCTGTTTAAACAGCTAGCAAATGTGAAAAATATTTTATACATGTACCAAACTATAACATTTTTAAATGAACCCAAGAATTTTACAATAGAAGTTTAATACTTTTATTCCACTCTGTGGTTTCTTAATTCTACATATAATTCAAGGACCATATTCTCATTTACATTAAAGGTCTTTTGCAGACATCGCATAGTATATTAAAGATATACATTTTGCCATAAATGGTATAAAGTATGCTAAATGCAAATGAAAATCAGAGTATAAACACTTCAAGATCTCTTTCAACAGTACCCTACTGATTTCCCACACTTGTAAAAACCCCTACGAGATTTTTCTCTGAAGAAAAGAAAGCAGTATATCTGCTACTAACATCCCACAAACCAGAGGTGACTGTGGTGCTACTACAGATATTACATTAAAGAAGATGTCAGGCTTTTATGGTTAACCACCCAAAAATAAGATGTGGGAATAATCTCCAGAGTTCAAACACCTAAATTCAGGTACCTATGTATGAGCTAGATGCTTAGTTTCTCATTATAGTCAGTGGACTGATTAAACTGCCTAAACACAGGCAGCCAGAACCATTCAAGATGGTCTAGAAAAGTGGTCTTTAACATATTTTGATTGTGTACCTCTATTGGTAAAAACTTTTGGGCACACATGGCCAACTTGTATAGTTATTTATAAATTATATGTATGTACTACTGTACTTATATATTACGCACATTACAAAACACACAAAAACAAACAAGGATGAGATAAAGATGAAATAACCACTACTTTTAAAATATTTAGGAAAGAGAGAAAGATGAGCTGATGGATCACTGCACATGGTCAGCAAAACTGAACGTCCTTCTGCTCCTCCATTATAAGAGGTTCCTACATGTTACCACACTATGTGGAGGTCAGCAAAGGACAGAGGTGGAATAGCTGCAGTCAGGCATGCCTACATCAACATAAATCTGCACATCCTCTGGTCAGCCGCGAGTCAACCTGTACATTGGTCAGGAATATAATTCAACTTTCAATAAAGCCAAAAAGCTGAATTATGGCAGGGAAGGTTTAGGAAGAATAATGCAAAACATTTCTTCACAGAAAGGGTTGTCAATCATCGGAACAGGCTGCCCAGGGGAGTGGTTGAATCACCATCCCTGGAAGTATTTAAAAGGTGGGTAGACGTGGTGCTCGGGGACATGGTTTAGTGGTGGACTTGGCAGTGCTGGGTTAATGGTTGCACTCAATGATCTTAAAGGTTCCTTCCAACCTAGACGTTTCTATGATTCTATGATAAAGAGATGGGACATGCGTTTAGGGTTGCACCGCTGTTTTCTTCAAGGTCATGTCAAGGGTGTTTAATCTCAAATCTACCAGTTCAGCTTTTTCTCTTCATAATAAAACCCAGAATGAAGGAATCAACAAGGAAAAATGGAGATAGAAACCTTGCTTGAAAAAAATAACCCCCAAATGAAAAAAAAAACAAAACCCAAATAATCCCCAAACATTAAAGACAAACAAACAAACAAATGAAACCCAAAAGCCAACCAACAAAACAAACAAAACCAAAAAACAAGCCTTGTCTTAAAAATAGAGCAAGTCCCAGAAAGAAGTTCTATCCGAACTACACCAAATGCAGAAGAAGACGGAAGGAATAGCACCTGCCTATCTGTGGCCATTTAGACTATGGGTTACCAAGGCTGGCTTCTGCCTGTTAGGGGTTTCCAGCCCTTTATGCAGTTGTTTGTCCTGGAAATAGGCTTTAGCCACATGGAATGAGAACTGAATTCCCTCGCTTGTCTCAGTTTAAGACCTGTGGTTTCACAAGGCAGCTGAATCCCTAACAAAAACCAGGGAATATTGCAGTCTCTTCCAGTCCAAGCCACTCAATTTTTCTCTTTGCTACAGTGCTGATCAGCTGAAAAAGCAATGATAGGGCACTTTGTCTAAAAGTGCCTATTTACTCTCAGTAATTAACCCCTAATTCAGTGGCTGGACAGATAGAGATAATCAAAGTATAAAACACCTGGTGTAATTGGAGCTTAAAAATGTCTTCTACCATCTGTATATTTTGCAGTATATGCATTTTCTTTCATCTCCATGCCACAAATCCTTGCTCAAAGGAGTCATTTGTCTGCACGAAAAGCTGTGGCTATATCCCTCTTTTCTATTCTTTTTTTTCCCCTCTTACAGCTTTTATTTATACATAGGCTCTTTACAGAACAACAGTTTATATTTGTTTTATGATAGAGATATAACTTATATTATAACGTCAGACCTTGAAATATTAGATTTTTCTCCTGTAATTGTATTTAATAGCTTTACATGAAAAGAAAGTTTAGATGAAGAAACCCCTGAAAGTTTTTAGGTGATTCCAAAAAAGAAAAGTCCCATCACAAATCAGTGGGAGGCAGGAAATTATGCAATCCAAATATTTAAAAAGTTCCTATTCAGGGGAATTAATAACTTTTATTTATTTGGTTTTTTGTTTATTTATTTGTTTATTTATTTATTCATTAAGGAAAATGGTCAAATCAACCTGCAGAGAAATAATTCTAATTCTTGTATCAGCTTTCCCTGGTTCTAATCCACTGTTTCTTGACAAGTACCTTATGATGACAACTGTGGGACAATTGTAGCTGGCAAGAAGTGTGTTGTTTCCACAAGTTTACAACATTAGCTTAATTCAGAGCTGGAGAGTTTCTTTCATCCAGGGGCTGGACACAGTCCGAGGGTGTTGTGCTATTGGCACGTGGTAAACAAAAATCACGTTGACAGCTGTGACATTTGAGGAGCAAAGAGGTGAGTCCGAAAAAGGAGTTAGGTGTAAAAAGGGTTAGGTGCCATGCTCTCTAGGAAGTCAAATACGAGTTAAAAGTGTAAATATCTTTGAAAGTCTATGTCCAGCCTGCCAATCCCAGTTGCCTGCCAGTTGACTGATGGCTCGTGTCCTTGTCCCTGGTCTCTGAAAGATCTCACACATTTCATAGTTTCATTGAGGCAGGAATTAGTAAAACAGGACTGGAAGAGACTTCCTGGATCACAGCTCATAGGAAACTAGGCCAATTGCGTTTATTCCAGAAGAGACAATAGAATAGCAACGCTTCCTCCTTCACACTGAAACTAAAAGTCACGAAATAATCTCAATCACCCAAATCAAGGATAAAATAATTATTATTTTCCACTTATTGATTTAATGTTAGGAGTAATTTGGCTTCTTAAATATCCCATTTCACATTATACAGAAGTGAAGCTTTCTGGAAAACTTGGCAGTGGCCTGCATCTCCTTACTAGTACTTCTGGCTGATTTATCAATTTGAAAATGTGTTGTAATCTGCATAAAAATGGAGTCTGCAAACTGATTTGGATTAATCAGGTCTGACTGTAATTCCTTTTGGTATCCTCATTTGAACATCACATCAATCACGATGACCTCTTTTGATAATAATGTTACCGTAATATCTAATTTCATATTAATTCCATTGTAATTTAGTGGGCATTCATTCTAACAGTAATTCCTATGGAATTACATCTGACATCCCCATGAATACCAAAATAACTCAACATGATAAATGTTATTACATCGAATACCGAAGGAGGCAATAATGATTTGCCATTTATAATAAAATGTTGCTCGCAAACCATTAGCGGACATTACTGCCTAGTGTTAAGGATGTTCCTGTGTAAATCTGTCCACAACCAGCTACATCCTGAATGTCTCCCCTGTGTGCCAACACGAGCTTGGAAAGAGTTGCTTGGACACCCATTTTCCAGACTCAAGATAGAGATGATTTATCATCAACCGCTGAACCCATTCAACCAGTGATCTCATGTTGAATCTCACAAGCCAAACCTCGGCAGCCTGTCAATGAGAAAAGCTTGAAACAGTGCAGAGATGGTTTCCAGCAGTGGTTGTGTGTGCCAAGACGCTTTCTGATAGCTTCATCTCTCATTAGTGCTAAATTAGTTTCTTCCATGCAACAGTAAGAGACACTCAGCTCTTTGAGGGCTCTGCCTGTTGGATGAGGCACAGATATGAGCTCTTTTTCTTGCTCTGTGTATATATATTTTTTTATTTTATATATATATATATATATAAAATGTATATCTTTATTCAGTGCCTATATATCTCAGTTGACATATATATAGCTTACAGAGGCAGAGGGGGTGTGAAAGGTGGTTGCCAGCATGATCTTGCAGAACAAATGAGACATAATTTGTTCTCAGTTTTTAGACAGACCATCATTCTTGAGGAAATAAGGCTGGCCAAATCAGAGTACAGGTAACCCTCACTTGTCTGGACAACAGCCCCAGGCCATTAAGGGTCACTTCCAGGGTTCATGACCACATCATAAGAATGGGATTAAAGAGAAACTGGTGCCTCAGGCTTTGTATAGCTTCATGCCTGCTATTTCTGCAATGGCTTCTTGTGAGACTCCCTGCACCCTCAAAAGGCAGCGGTTTGCAGACTACGAGAAACCCAGCAAAAATCTCTGTGTATTTCCAGTTGCCAGCATTTATGCACCTAATAATTAGCATATGTATGTTTTGGAAGGTGAATGAAGAACACTACATTGTTGTACATTTCTGTTGAAAAAGTAGAAATTACGTCTAAGGTTCAGACGAAATTTGTTTGCCACTTTTTACAGTGTCCCCCAGTAGGAGTGCTGTAGCAAGCACTTGGGAGGCATTTCCCCAGCTCAGTGTTCATTCTGAAGACTCCAGCAGCAGCAGGATTTGCAAGCCTAAATCTCCTAGAGCCCCTACAACCAGCAGTATGTGGGCTCAGTGTCACCATCAAGTCAGCAACGGCTAAAGGGGTGGAAAGCAGGAGACATTATATTTTATTTCTTCTGGTAACAATCAGTGTTCAGATTATTTCAACATACTCTGGATATTTAGTTTACCGACTGAGAGGCTCATATTTGTGCATCTCCACCTGAACTCCAGCTTGATCTTTCCTTTTGCTGCAATTTTCCTGGAAGCTGAAAATGAGCAGGGATAAAGTCAACAATAGACAGTCCTGTCACATTTCATGCCTGCACAAGTCCTTTCTTGTGCACATTCTGTGTGTATTGATTACTTTCATTGAATGTGAACATGTTAGGAAAATAGAGAAAAAAACAATCAAAACCAAATCCAAACCCAAACCCTGAGTTTTCCCCCTTCCTGTAGATAGATATGGCCTTCATTGGTCATTCTAAGAGGGAATTACCTTTCCCAACCAGTAATCATTTAGGAGGTACCTTAGGGAATAGCCTATTCGTAAAGCCACTAATGTAATTTTGAGTTTTCTAATTCAGCTTAAAAAAATGGCAAAGGGACGAGGTCCCTGGAGTAACCCAAGAAGGAGCACTGCAGAGACAGAAAGAGGTATATCAGCATAGCATTGAAGGTGTTCAAGCCTTAAACAGCCTCAACAGTTGCTTAAGAGCTACCAGCACAGGGAAGCGAAAGGTGTGGGTCAGGGATGCTGCCAGAGCCACAGCTTACCAAATTCGTGAAGTCCCTCAGCAGATACAAATAAGAGCAGTGCGTACAAACTTGTGCTAAGCTTCCGTTTCAGGATGATGCAGCATACAGTCAGAGATCATCAAAGTGTCAGGGTTTTTTTCAAAAGCAAAGGGGTCAGATCCTTCCGTGCATGTTAGCCCTTCTTTCAGTCTCACTAATATTAAAGAGGCCATTAAAAGAAGAATACTTTAGATGCTGGTGGATAATTCTTGTAATGGGACATAATATTGCACTGCCAAGCAAGTACCAGCACCAAACAGACAGAATGGAACATCCTTAGGTTTCTTTCATAATACTATCTAATCTTATGACATAGCCCTAAATGACACTCTGAAGCTCCTTGTCAGGTGACGATACAGCACAATCCTGAGTGCTGCTTAAAGTCAATAGGGAAAGCCTTCCAATGGTTAAGTGTAGCTTACAATTTTCTTTTCTAAAACTGTGTTCCTACATATTTCAACTCATTAAAACACAACTGTTTTCCTGGATTATTTGTGGGAATGCTGTGTCCTTTCTGTTTTCTGCTATTCATCCACTTCTTTTCCTTTTTGTCAGCTGCAAACTCAATTAGTAATTTTAAGTATGTATGTATTTTTATTAAGAAAAATATCAAATCGCACACAGCAAATGTTCGGTCCCAGAGGAACTCTTTATAATTTTGGTCAATGTAAAGCAGCAACCAATTCGTGTCCAAAAGAAACTGTGGCACTTAAAAACAATAATGCCAGTGAGTTTATAAAAAATAGCTGAAAAAGCCAGAGAAGGCCTGAAAGTCGATTGCAAAGTCCAATCTGCAAAAACACTTTGGCACTGAATTAGCAATTCTTTTCATTCTGTAGAGCTGTCATGGTTTGGGCTGGACTGGCCACTGAAACAAACAACAGACGATCTCCCCCACCTGTCTCTCCAAGGATAGGAGGGAGAGAAAGAGACTTTCTGAGTTTAAAAAAGAAACCAAACTACTTATGATGCTGTGATTCTATACTTGAATTAAAATATTAATAAAACAATAAAAAATAATGAAATATTATATAACAAAACCATATTGAGCTCCCAGGATGATGATCACATCACCAGCAGGCACTGGGAAAGTCTCAGACTGCACTCAGCAACAGATATGGATCTGGATTCTGAATCTGGATTCAGGAACACAAGGATTGGAATTAAAGGCAGGTGAACGGAGTCCTCCTCGGACACCAGCCATTGAAGAAAGAGGCTGACCCCTTTGACCCCTCAGCTTTTACACTGAGCATGATGCACATGGGATGGAATAACCTATCGGTCAGTTTGGTCACCTGTCCTGTCCATTCCTCCCTGCAGATGTGACCCCTCTGTGCTTTTCTGCTTCCCACCCTCCAACAGGGCAAAAAACAAAGTGAGCTGACCTTGGTTGTTATAGCAATAAGTACAAGCAAAACCTTCTCTGCGTACCACTCCTTGGCATAAATTAGAAGCAATGCTGTCTTATCACTCTGGGAGTGGACTACAGTCTTAAAAATATGCCGTTAATTTCCAAGATGTCAGTTAGTTAGATGAGGCTTAGCTGAAATGTTAAATTACTGAACAGAAAATTGGTTTTGCTTTACCTCAAACCAGGGCAACAGCCCACAGCTGGGGTTTGTGCTTCTATGTACCGTTTGACTTGCATATGAACCTAAGAAGTAAATATGAACTGTTAATAACACTTACATTCCGCTCAAGATATCATGAGCTCTTTCTCACCGTGGTGGTCTACACTTCTTGCATAGAATTAAGCACTGTTAGCTGTAAATTAGCAAGATAGCATAGAATTCAGCTGTAAAGCATGCAGTTGAATGAATATAGGTCAATCAGTTAGCTATTTATGGGGTTTTGCCATAGGGGTACGTTTTGTTGTCTGTGCTGTTGTGGATACACAGTAGTAACAGTTCTTATTCTTGACAGTTTAAAAGTACAGTAAAATGCAATTATAGCAAGATTTCAGAAAAGACCCCCTGCTCTCTTTCATACACGTATGCACTGACATATACCAAATTAAACCTTTTCCAACTCACTGAAATTCTTCCTTTTTTTCTGGTTATAAAGTAAAAGTGAATACCCTCTTGATAAAACCTGGCAAGTGTAATTAATAAATGAGTACAGGAAATTACTAACACTAGTGCAGCAATGGGAACTGAATCATAGCTTCAGCTGATGACCACACCATTTAATTATTTTTTTATTTTCAGTTGAGGCAGCAGCTGCCCACAACAGGTTTTTACCTTTCCTGCCAACTATAGACACAAACTGAGAAACAATGAAGAAAACAGACTAAAAGCTTGCCATCAGGTTTTCATTGTGTGCATATTGGTATCTCGTAAAGTTAAAGTGTCTTATAATTTTGAGCAAAAGGCATCATAGTGCTTTACCGATATGTGTCCATTAAAGATCCTGGCAAATGTCCTACGATAACATAACAGGTAATAGACTGAGAAGTACATTACAATTTGCAGCTACTGCATTTGAAAATCAAAGAATCAAATGCAAACAATGTTTTTGAATATTATTGTTATTTGAAAGTCTGACTATTCTGCTCAATAGCTACCACACATCAGGTGTAAAGATGCAAAAAAAAGTAACTCTAGAAGGATCTATCTATAACACAGTAAAAGTTTTATATTCTTTTTTTAACTTGCCATCACAAGGGTAAGATTTTGGTTTGATACGCTTCTGAAAATTCATAGTAGTCCCATTTCTTTACTCAGTGGGTCTACATTGAAACAAAATTTCATCTAAATACTTTATAATGTAGATGGATAGTTATAAAATTTCTTCTGAAATGACTGTTGGACTGTACAGGGTTTTTTTTTGTTTTCTCGTTTGGGGCTTTGATGTCTTCACTGTAAATACTGGAACGCTATTCTCCACAGCATGAGTATTTCTCAGATTTTAAAAAAGCCTCTGGCTAGATAGCAGCTATCAAGATTCATGTAAAACAGAAAACAGACACCCAAAAGATGGTGACAAATAAATAATATGAAAAACAAATTCTGTAAATCTAGATAGCTCCTTCACTCATATTAGGTGAATCGTTCATTTTAGGTGGTTTTACTGTCTGTATTTTGGACTTTTGCTTGTTTGTTTGTTTGCTTTTATCTAATGCTTGTTACATTCTGAATCTTGTGAATAGATGTGGCAGCAGCACAGGCTGTGCCATCCAGCTGAGATGAATGTGGTATGAGTTACTTCTCATAAACTAAGCTCTCTTGCTTAGTTAATCTGTTATAACAGGCTTGGGATGAAGAAAAACAATTCTGCCTGAAACGTCCCTATTTCACAGCCAAGTGACACACCCCTTGCCCACCCCTAGAAAGTCCCATGCACTAGGAAATTGTAAACAGCCACCACACAGTGACCAAGAAGAGCCAGAAAGCAAGCTGACAGCAATGAATATTCTCATGAATCAAAGTGCTGAGCTTTATTCATAATGGTTCTGAGATGCCATGGTATCAGTTGTCCTCAAATATTTCAACAGTCTGCTGGTATTTATAAAGATGAGTGCAAATTCCAAAAAATTCCGGAAATATAACATGATAGATTGTCCCCCTGAAAGCTCATGCTGGAAATGAGATATTAGCATGTATTTCTCTTTTCACATGGGCATTCTAGTACTGCAAATTCTTCATAGCTATGTCTGTCCCTTACAATGTGTTCATACAGCGTGGAGCACAGTGGGACCTTGATCTTTGCTAGGACGTCTTAGCATGAAAGCAATGGAAATAATTAATGCAGAACCATTTCATTATCCTCTGTTCATAATGTGTCAGTCTTTCAGACTGAGAGCTGGGGGGGGAAAAAGGAAAAAAAAAAAAAAAAAAAAAGGAAGACAAATTTATCTCGTTAGTCTCTCCTGAGTCATAATAGGAAAGTATCATTAGCAGCCTCCATATTCACATGAATTAGTCATGCCATTCTGGTAATAATAGCTCATATTTCTTTAACCTGTTCTCATTTCTTTAACCTGTTCAATCGATGGAAAAAAAGACAAGGCTGTTCTTGCTTATGTTGAATTTTTACATTCTGTAAGGATATACTGCACTTGAGCCACCAAGATTTTACCTGATGCAGAAGATCACACCGAAAAGGTGAATGTAGATATTTCTGTTCATCTCCACGGGAACTTCATGGGATAAGAAGTAAAGCCTACCTATTCCTTCATTCTCCATCAGCCTGGAGAAAGACTAAATATAGGTCACTTCTTCAGCTGTTTCTGCAAACTTTAGCTGCAAACTCTTCATCACAGTTGAGCAAGCTGAAGGGAGAGGGATGGTCCATGTGCCACTTTCTGTGTCTGAACTAGTAAGTTAAACAATACCAAGACTGTTCTTTTGCTGAGACCAGCTGGGATAAGACTGACTACTTCCATCGTATAACCTTCCTTACTCTCCAAACAAGTCTAAAATGCATGTTGTGAATGGTCACTGGCCTGTCCTAAGTTGCGAACTTCATCCACAAATTGTTTGGGAACGTGTGGATTACACCAAGGGCTCTTTTAACCTCTGATAATAGAGATGACTGTGTTCTGGTCCTGGGCACTTCTCTGTTCAATTCACTAGTGTAAGTGTCACCACTGAGGGCAAAAGGAGATTCCATTCAAATTGGTGAATTTTTGCAACATTTGGAACAGATGGAAAGTCCGAAGCCTTAAACCATTATCCTGAAGCAGTGAAATAACTTTCCATTTTCTTTCACTCCCTCACCTCCACACATTGCAAAGCATGTGTTAGCATAAACAAAGAAATTAGACTTTTCTTTTAAAGTGACCCCTTCTACCTGTGAACTGTGCCCTCCTTACCACACCACCAACTGCACCTGGCAGATATATCTGCTCTATGTGGTGGTGGTTGCAGTGTGTCCTTAAAATATCCTTTAGCCCAGAAAATAAATTCTGCTGGTGTCTGCTACATTTCTACCACCACAGCCACAAGCTCTTTTGCAAACCAAACATGCTTGCTGCCATTCCTTCACATCTGTAACATTTAACTTTAATGCCTCTGTCCCTGAGGAGCTGCAGAGTAGCATTTCAATTCACCATCTACGGATTTGTCCTGAAGAATTAGAGACATGTCAGCTTATCAGTCTGTGACCTTTTCTATTAACATTGTCTTCAGGTTGACTTGGCAGCACACAAGGAAAATAAATCTTGTTACCCGAAGCTGGTCTGGCTTGCCAGGATAGTGCAGCTGTGGCTCAAATCTGTTAAATTTTTAAATTGCAAACATTGCTATGACTACATAAAATTTATTAGGTAGAACAATCCCCGGGAAGGGGTGGAGAGGAAAGCAATGGAATAGAAACCATTAAAATAGATCTGAAGGAAGGGGTTTTTGCAAAGACTGGAAAGTTGCATTGTTTAGCTTATTTACAGCCTGGCCTGACACCCTAGAGATAATGCAAATGGAGTCACCATGTAAATTATATGACCTTTTCATGTTAAAATCTCTGGAAGATCTACACGGACACACTTCCAATGAAGCTGCATGGGCCTTCTTTATCACCTACTCCCAGACTTTTTCAACCCCTTTCTCTATTGTGTTGTTTTAATGATAAAGGGATGCGGGGAGGTATGGTGACCTCAGAAAGTGATACCACGGAAAAGTCTTCTGACATAAACCTGTTCTGGCAGTATAGCTCCTGCATTTCCCACTGCCTTGATATTCTGTGACATCCTATCACAGAACAATGTACAAACTGCCTTCTTCAGGATGTTCTCCACTATGACACAAGGGCATTTAGAGCTTGGAACAGCTGGTTACATATCTAGTGGTTTCTGAGATACACAGGGGTGTTCGAGATACCCACACCAGACTTGTAGATTTGATATAGGATCTATATCACTCTGGCTCCTCAGCTAGTCCGGAGGCAAAGGTGAAGCTGAGGTATCTCAAAGGACTTGATATTTAGACAAACGAACTGAGCCCCAGTATTCGGGTTCAGCTGCAGATTAAGACACTTAATTAGTGCCTGGATTCAGTTAGGTTCTAAATTCCCATTGGAGTCACTGGAGATCACGACAATGTATGCAGTAGAACCTACGGAGGAAGATGAAACCCACTTAAAAGTAGGGAGCTGTTTTTCACCACAGGTCTAGTGGCAGCAGTGTTTATACTGCTCAGGTCTCCTCTGACTGTGATGGTAGTTTAGAGACCCAGCATGCATTTAGACAGCTACATGAGGACACCTGAATGTTGTTTTTTTTTTTTAAACTTGTCCAAACTTAGTTAAAAATTCCAGGAAAACACAACACATACACACACACACACACAAAAAAAAAAAAAAAAAAAAAAAAAAAAAAAAAAAAAAAAAAAAAAGGAGTAGGAAAGGCTGTTTCCTATGTATATTAGCTTAGTGGAGACAATATGATTCATTTTTTTCTCCTACTTTCTAGTTGTAACATTGACCAGGCTTTCTCCTTTTAAGTAATACCTTTTTCTCATTTGGGCTCTCCCAGTATGCTTGTACAAGTGTCTGATCTCATCTGTTGTACTTAGGCCCTATTATAACTGTAAAATATCATAATTAATGCATTAGGCAGATACTGAAGTTAAAAAATTTAAAATTTAAATTACACTAAAGCAGAAATAACAGAGCAGTTGATCCATGCTGGTAATTATTTCAGAGCAAGCCTGTTCTGAGGTCATAAAATAAGGCAGATGAATTCTAGAATAAGTAACTTCACAAAACCTTTGTACTGTGATAAGTAAACCCACCTGAAAATATTTTTTTTCCATATATTTTCAACCTCCGGAAATAAATTATTTTCTATTAAAAAATTTATTTCTATCAAAAAAAAAAACAAAAAGAAAAAAATCATATGGTCTAGGAATTCTTTTGATGTCTTTGTTGCTCTCTCTCTTTTCTACACCCTAGAAACAGATGTTGGATTTTATCCTCCACGGTGCACAA
This sequence comes from Larus michahellis, assembly GCF_964199755.1. Lineage (NCBI taxonomy): Eukaryota > Metazoa > Chordata > Aves > Charadriiformes > Laridae > Larus > Larus michahellis. The sequence continues at coordinate 6,458,019 of NC_133930.1, forward strand.
TATTCTCCCTTCCTTTGCAAAGGGAGGTGACGTCTGTTAAGTAACCGGTATAGTGACACGTGATGCCAGAGCCCATACAAGAAAAGGGAGGGACAACACACCTGACAGTAGCACATCATCTGCATCTTTTGCGGTTCCTGAAAGCTTTTTCTTTCAAAATACTCCTCCCTTGTTGCAGTTGTTTTGCAGTTCATTGGGATTATAATGGTTTTGAAATCGGAGCTATTGCTTACTGTGTTGAGACAAGTTGAAAATTTCATTTTTATTCTGCTCATCTGGGAGACAGACTAGCTTCTATTGCAATTAGGCAAATTAATAGACAAAAGTTCTATTAAACAAAAAAAGAAAATCAACAGGTAAAACCCCAGGGTCAGGAACTCCCTGAACAGCAGGTCTCTGGAAGCTGCCAGGATACACAGGTTGCCTTGTTCTTATAATCTTTTCCTGAATGTTCCTGGCTACTGCTAAACACAGGATTTTAGGCTAGATTTTTAAGGTAGGCATTACTGGTCTGATTCTAAATCCCTGTTAGAAGATAATAATGAGCTGAGCAAAATTTCACAATGATCAGTAGTCCCCTTTTCCTAGAGGCATTTGCAGCTTTTTTTGAAGGTGTCTTAGACAAGTACTGAGCTGCACTGGCCAAATAATCTCTTGTGATGGGAAAAATTCCTAAGTGACAGCAGAACATAAACCTGTCTTCAGAAAAGTCACCTTCTCCCATGCGTTTAGCTACCTCATATCGGTCTCAAAACAATTAATTTGCATCATTAACCCTAAGGATATAGGTCCTAGGACCTCAAAATCAAATCATAGTGAATTACAGTGACACTTAATACTTTTTGTCAAATTGCAGCTGCTGAAATTCAGATCTCTTAAGAGTGCTCTCAATACCATGAAATTCCTAAAATCAAATGCTGAGTAAAACATCTCAGCTTCAGGTTGAATTTTTTCAACATTGTACACAGAAGAGCTTGGACCTGCACCAGGCCACCACCTAAATAACCCAAGGAAGAAGAGCCTCTAAGTTAAAAAGCAGATTTGTAAGTTAAAGTCACAGCTACTGAGTGCTTGGCTCATAATTTTGCTATGGTACTAGCTGGTAATAGTCTCCCTAGAAAATTAGATAACTGCAGATCTACACCATCTATCAGGATATTCCATCTTCCTCTTCATGCAGGTATGTGCCAGAGTGTCCTAAATACTTTTGCAAGTGTTGACGAAGTGAAACAGACAACATTTAATTGGAAGATCAAAAATTGAAGTAGCATGCCAAATTGCTGATTCGGTGGCTGATTGTCCATTGGGTTTTCACTGAAGTATTTGCTGATTTATGACCTGGCTGACAGTAAAAGCTACTCTCCGCAGCAAGGGGGGCACCCACATTTCTTGAAAAAGAACTTCATGTTCAATATTTTACATCAGGCAGATTAACACTGAGGTTGGTGTTTTAGGCTTATCCTCACAACTCCTCACCTCTTTGCGCATTGTGCAGAATTTGGGCAGACATCAATTCAGAGAGAAAAAGATGAAATAAATGCTCAGTACTGGGTCAGTACCAGGTCCAGTCCTGTTCAGCATATTCATCAGTGACCTGGATGAAGGGATAGAGTGCACCCTCAGCAAGTTTGCTGATGATACAAAACCGGGAGGGGTGGCTGACACACTGGAAGGCTGTGCCTCCATACAGAGACACCTGGACAGGCTGGAGAGTTGGGCAGAGAGAAACCTTATGAAATTCCACAAGGGCAAGTGTCGGGTGCTGCACTTGGCAAGGAAAACGCTCATGCACCAGTACAGGTTGGGGGCTGACCTGCTGAAGAGCAACTCTGTGGAAAGAGACCTGGGAGTCCTGGTGAACAACAGGATGAGCATGAGCCAGCAATGTGCCCTTGTGGCCAAGAAGCTCAATGGCATCCTGGGGTGCATCAAGAAGAGTGTGGCCAGCAGGTCGAGGGAGGTCATCCTCCCCCTCTACTCTGCCTTAGTGAGGCCACACCTGGAGTACTGTGTCCAGTTCTGGGCTCCCTGGCTCAAGAGGGACAGGGAACTGCTGGAGAGGGAACAGCAAAGGGCTACCAAGATGATCAGGGGACTGGAACATCTCTCTTACGGAGAAAGGCTGAGGGATTTGGGTCTCTTCAGTCTGGAAAAAAGACAGCTGAGGGGTGACCTTATCAACACTTACAAATACTTCAAGGGTGGGTGTCAGGAGGATGGGGCCAGGCTCTTTTCAGTGGTGCCCGGGGACAGCACAAGAGGCATTTGGCACAAACTTGAGCATAGGAAGTTCCATCTAAACATGAGGAGGAACTTCTTTACTTTGAGGTTGGCAGAGCACTGGAACAGACTGTCCAGAGAGGTGCTGGAGTCTCCATCTCTGGAGACATTCAAAACCTGCCTGGACGCGTTCCTGTGCAACCTGCTCTAGGTGACCCTGCTCTGGCAGGGGGTTGGACTAGATGATCTCCAGAGGTCCCTTCCAACCCTATGATTCTATGATTCTCAGGGTTTGTATCACGTCTCTTAATCCTTCTCTCCTCCCAATATGTTCAATACATTTTATCTCCTTTCCTGCTGTCAGAATATCTGTAAATAGATAGTGACACATGTATTAATTACATACATGATTTAATGTACAGTCAGTACATCTAATATACATTTAAAGATATATTAATATGCATAATATTATTGATTATGGCTAACAGGCTACTCAGCATAAATTACTGACACATAACATTCAATATCTTCAATGAGAACCAGAGTCCTTGGGTAGCCATGGATTCAGAGGTTCCTTTTTATTGTCTGTTCACATTTTCTACAAATAATTTGCACAGCACTTTGAAGCTGTGCTTTGGTTATCAGTTGTTGTTTCCATAAAGTGTAATGTCTAAGCTATGAGAGGTTATTTAAATTAGTCATATTTGTGTCCTTCAAGGAATTTGTTGGGGAAAATGTTTGACCACTTTTATGCAGATTCATCTACTTAACTTTAAGTACCTATATAGTAAACCTCTAGCCTCCCTACACAGTTAAAGATTTTTATCACCTTTAATGGATATTTAGCCTGATTAAGACCTTAATCAGCCTCCACATTTGGCTTACTGTTTCAGTATATGAAATGTAGGATGGATAGGGACTCAGCTTATAATATTTTGGTATGCTAAGTTTAACTGGGATGAATACATGCCTTTCAAGACAAATCTTTAACATCTGATGACACTGAAAGCATTTTTCAAGAACGTTTCTAAATAAATATATGTAGAGGGCATTCATACTTAAGGAAAACTCATACTGAAGGAGACAGATATAACCAAATTAATTGCTAGGAATTAGAACAAATACTTGCAGAAATTTCATGCACAGTTTCCTGAGTTTGGACTCTAATAGCAGGAAGTAAAAAATTATTTTCTTAAGCTCTTTTTTCTCCAGTCTTTGCCATGTGAAAACATTCTTCACATATTTCTTTCCACATCAGCTTGCTCATCTATTTTTAAACTTCATTTCAGTATGTCTTTTCATCATTATTTAAACCTATTAATTTCTCTTTTCCTCTGGGATATATAGATATATTTTAACTCTGTAAACTATTTCAGGAGAGACATTGTATGAAATACCACAGAGAAGAATTAACATTGTTACCATTCGGCAGCCACTGTCTAAACTGAACTTCTAATTAAGTTATTCTTGGTTCCTGCAGGGGAATACTAACCATATGTTTCTAGGGATACCAGGGTTAATTGTCTGCCTAGACTATAGGGACTGCATTTCTTTAACCAGCACAGATTGCTAAAGGAAAGTAAGTGAAGCTTTCTGGAACAGAAGTATAATTTTACAAATCAGAGCTATCGTGAAAGTATCTTCTTGGAGGTTCACAGGTAGGTGGAGGAAGATTTAGGCAGCAGAAGGAATGAAGTCCACAGCAGAACAGTAAACATGAGGTCAATATTGAAGGAAAAAGGACAGATGAAGCAAAGAACAATTCAGCTAGATGGCGGGATGAAGTCGCTGCATTTTGTTTGGATGTTTGAGTCTCAGTGTCGTTGGATACTTGTAGTTGTCCACACATGAGTTAGCATGGTGCAACAACTACCAAAGGAAATGAGAGATCAGGGAGAAAATATCAAGTTTGGGCATTGGTTCACAGTCATCCAAATAGGATTGAACAGCCCTATCCCATCTTTTCATGATGCAGAATTGGACAACGTGTACTTAGATAAGACATTTCTAAGTCAGCAGCAGAAGCTGTTTCTGCAGATGCAAGAATGGCCACGTACGGCAGTGTTTTGCACATGGCTACGATAGTTAGGAGACATTTTATATGTAGCATAGGAACATATATAGTGATGGATCACCACAAAGAAGATGGAGACTCCCTTTTTACTAGGAATCACATGGAAAAGATGAGGGTTAATGGGTACAAGTTACTCCTGGGGAGATTCCGATTGGACACAAGAGGGAAATTTTTTCACAATGAGAACAATCAGCCATTGGAATAATCTCCCAAGGAAAGTTGTGGATTTCCCAACATTGGACACTTTTAAGATTCAGCTGGACGGGGTGATGGGCCATCTTGTCTAGACCATGCTTTTGCCAAGAAAGATTGGACCAGATGATTCTTGAGGTCCCTTCTGACCTCGCATTCTATGATTCTATGCACGAGCTGGAGCAGTCACACAGCACCTTGGACCAGCTGCATGTAAGAACTGAGAAAAGCAGTGGATTGAGGAGTATCATCCAATCCAGCCGAAGATATCGTTGCAAGGACCCTTGCAATGGAAACTCACTTCACCAACCAGAGAGCAGCTCAACAGCCTGTTTGAGGGACTTGATTCACCACGTGAGCTTTGCCCTGTGCAAACAGCCTAATAAATTGCTAATTTTTTGTGTTTTGTTTTGTTTTGGGTTTGTTTGTTTGTTGGGTTTTTTTGTTTGGTTGGTTTGGTTTTTTGGGGGGGTTGTTCTTGTTTTGTTTTTTTTTTCCTTTATAGCATCTCCTCTGTCTGTGAATGCCTGTGCAACATGGGCATCAAAGGAAACAAACGCTTACCTCAGCACTGCACGCTGCAGAAGCACAGCCCAAGGTGCTAGATGGTAAGAAGTTGACCTAAATTTAAACCAAGGTTTCCTTCCTTCCTGTAACCCTTCAGCAAGCTGTCAGCACACATTGCTGGAGGTAGAGTACTACCACCGCTACTGTGATTACATTGTGCTAATTGGCTTCAAGCAGCTTATATGAATCGGTTCAAATCACAGCTTAAAGTAAATTCTCATCTCCTAGGGAGCTGGTGATGTGTACAGCCAGAGTATTATCGAGCTGGCCTCAGCTTTTCCCTAAACATTAGAGAGCAACCATGCAAAAGTTTAGCTTAGTCTCTATGCTCTCATCTTTCAGACATGCCCAGCATTGTCTTGAATGAGATCATGTCCGACAGCAATCATAGGGTGTGCCTTGACATGTGAATGGGATAGTTCCTGTTACATCAGCCTGACAACAACCCACCCTGCATCTCCTTCTGGACCAGCTGTGTTCCAGCTGTGGCGAATGGGTGGCAAGCTGGGCTGGGTGTCAGACACTATTAAAGCTAAAGTGCTGCTGCTGTGTTTGCTTCATGCCCCGGGGGACTTTACCTCACTTACTTCAAAAATAAAACTGAATATATTAAATGATTTAGCAGCATGGTGGCCAGCTCAGTAACCCAACAGAAGCATTTTCCTCCACATGTTTCTGACTATTCAAAGCATAATGCAGAGAATAAGCCCTTTTGTAATAACAAAATTAAATAACTGGCCAGCATGATTTTTTTCTATTAGCTACTGGATAGAGCCTTTGCCCAGCACCTGTTTGTGTATCTCTTGAGTTTTTTACACATCTACTGATGACTCTACTGTAGGTTTATGCAGTTGTCACCTGCTGCCCTGATGATGAGTTTTTGGGTTGAACTACATCCCAGTCACTGAATAGTGTTAACGATTTTCAAGGGATGCACTTGTAGAGGCAGGAAACAGTCTACAAAAAGGACGAGCTAAACATTTGGGATCTAGTCATTATGTGCTACTTTTTGTCAGCCTATATACACATACCTTTGCACTTTCTTTGGGTGATTTGTGTATTGCATCAAAGAAACAGGTTGGCAAGGCTGACTGCAGGTTACTTAAGTTCTCGTTATATTCAAGAAGTCCTTTGCTTAATGTGGCAAATTTTAGGGAACAGATTTTTAAGTTCTTTAAGATATTCCGTGGCACACCCAGTAACGCACTTTAACAAAACAAAAAATAAAAAATATTTTCAGAAGCAGATGCTTCAGATAGCTTAATAATATGTTCAGAAATCTAGGCATCATAGCAACAATTGTACTTTCCAACTAATTTAGGTCCCTAATTGGTTGATCAGAGTATTACTGGAGATAGAGCCATGATGGCATGTGATATTAGATTCTGTCCATCTGTAACCTAGAGGTGTTGCTACAGCGCTGGTGGAGGTTACCAATCACAGGCAGGATGGGGTGTAAGCGCTCCTCATCTATTCCAGTACAAAGTCAGCCATCTCAGCCTTAGTATTAGTATTAAAAAGCTTTTGGCACCTTATTTATTCCAGGCACGAGAAGAAAGAATATAAGTCAGTATGAGTTATGTAGAGCAGAAACAAGGCTGTGGTTTAATTAATGCACATTTCAGTCTATGAAATGCTGTTTTATTTAAAAACATGTTTTGAATATATACAGAGATCTTAATGCTGCTGAGAAGATCTGAAACTGTTGTTATCCAGAAATTAATGGGTTTGTTGCATCTGCATCTTAAAGATGGCTTTGAAATCCTTAAATATAGTTTACAGAACATTTCAAACTGTTTGAAAATTTCTCAGTGACTCAAAATACTAGTTAACTCACAGTTCAAAGCTTATTATTTCGAGACCTACAGTGAGGAAGTGGCATAAGAAATATGCCATCTAGTAATAATTTTACGTATAACGGAAATGCCGCTATCTCTTCAGAATATAGAAACACAGAAAAAAAGAAAAAAAAAAAAACAAAAAAACCCCAAACAACAACAAACCAGTATTCAGGTTAAATTTCAGCATCCAAATTTGCTCAGTTCCTGTACAGGTCATACAGCATTTACTTATATATTTCTATACAGCAAGTGCTTTTCTTTAGTTACTTTTTATTCATTATTACAGAAGAGGTTAAAACTACACAACATCTTAGGAGAAGGAGTAAAAGAAATGTCATAACTAATTGATAAGTATGTTAACACTTCCACTAAGCAAAATGTAACCATCTGAAATGGAAAGCTAACAGGTCACTCAGGCTAATATGCCCTAGCATCTTGCACGAATAACTAATCACTGCCTTCCAATTCACCAGATATGCTTCTTTCCTTACCCTCTTGATTCTCAGCTAAATATATTTTTCCTAATATGTATTTAAAACAATTCCTGGTACAATATAATACAGCACTTTCTGATATTCCCCAACCAATTAAGCATAGTAATTGAATCCCTCTGCTGCCCTCCTTATGTTGTTAAGATAAATTCATAATTATCTGAGTCCCATCCCATTTAGTGAGCTTTGGATCAGACCATATGTGGTCTTTTCTGTTCTGCAGCAGATCATTATTTTTTAACAGTAGAATGGTTTCTTCTGTTTCAAAAGTTCTTCTCTGGATATGACCTTTAGGGATTTCACAGACTTTTGTAGCTGTTGTGTGAGACTCCTTATCCTTTTAAAATCCATAATAAATGCCTGACAGATATTGCTGCAACAAGATAACATATTACCTCTACATTGGGATCAATCAAACCCCAGGCCCTGAGATTCAATATGTCTTGTCTAAAAGATGTGAAATTTGCTGAATAAATTAAGGAGAAAGGCTAAAGGCCTTGTGGACATAAATTAGGAAATCTAGTTGATACACATTGAGGATGCAAATTCCTCATGCATGCGCAGCTAATGAGCTATGTGGTTGCTTAAAAAACATGCATGTTTCCAGAAACAGAGGCAGAGCTGTGAAGGCCACACATAATTTTGCTAATTATAATGTATTCCTTTCCAGAGCTGTAATTATGACTTCTGCTGGCATTTTCATCTATCAGTTCACAAATCTCATATGAATTCATGCCGCTTCAAGGCACCATTCCTTGCTACGGCACAGTTATTTGTACCAGTGCATATTTTGTGAAAAATGCAGCTAGATCAGATCTGTTTATATTTTGTACTAGAATAAATGGCTTGTCCAGGTAAGAGAGAATTCCTCTATGGCTCTTCCTGGTCTTGCTATTGAATTATCATGACTTTTTTAAGCACAGGGCACAGTTTCTCCATTGTAAAATGGAAATAGGTGACACCTAAGTGTACGTACCTCGAGCGACTTACTTGCCATAGTATTGGATTTAGGCATTTTCCCTTGAACTTTTTTTCCTCTTTCTCTCTCTCTCTTCTGTATTTGAGGTCATCTTTTAAAGACAGGGAAAAAGACTTATCAGCAATTTACTGTGGAGAAAGGAATCAGAGAAGTGGGAGGTTAGCTAGAAAGAATCAGTTTGTTCTGCATAGGAGTACGTATAGTTTGCATGCAAATTGTATGGCACTTGAAGTGAATCACTGAAAGGTGTATCTAGGCAGATATAGCCCCTGCTTTTAACTCCAACCCAGCAGTGCTTTTTCATATCAACACTGACAGGATGATCACGGCTTGAATTACTCTGCCCACAGTAAGGCAACATGAGCTCTGAGAGTCTAAAATCCTAATTACCCTTTCAGTGGGCAATGTCAAACTCTTCTCAGAAAAATCGCGGCTCAACTGTCACCACATGATACTGCTGCAAGGACAGAGGGACTACACTGTGATGGCTGGACATAGCGAGGTTAAACCCTCTGCACTGTACATAGGTATGCGCATGAATCCGTGTGAAAAGGTGTCGGTGGTGTTTCCCCTGTGCAGTGAGCTGCACGCACAGTACAGATGGTCTGCAAATTCAGATTCAACCACAGACACGCATCAGGAAGTATTAACAAACTAAAGTACTACTCAGCGTGAATAAGGGCAATAGCATACAGACTATTTCATTTTGCCTTTTGTAGCAGTCATTTTTGGGTTGTTTGAGTTTTGTGGGGGTTTTGTTTGTTTGGTTGGTTTTTGTTTTGTTTTGTTTTTTTTATTTCTTAGAATGGAGAATTTGACTTTAAAAGGTGGCAGCAAAATTTCACTTCTGATATTCTTAGACAACATTAACTACAGAGGATAAAAATTTGGAAGTATCTGCCCTAATTTTTAAGGCTCATGTTTCATTTTTTAAAAGTCTGTGGAATAACTTCGTAGTTCGCTGTCATGGGAGAAAACTTCATTACTGGATATGAATCTATTTCATTAGATCAGCAGAGCATGACATGGTGGGGGAGGGGCCTTTATCAAACATTGGTAATTAAACTCTATATTCTGGGTGTCTGCTGACCTCTGCTTTTGAAGAATATTCATAGATTAATAGATTTAAAAGCCAGAAGGGTCTGTTTCAGTAATTCTAGTTCAAATGTCTCAGTAACATGGGGCCGGGAACATCACCTCGTAAATGTTGCATCATGACCACAGCTTTTGCAAGAATTAGAGAATCTCTTTCTGAAAATATCTAGAAGTTCTTCTATCAAGATTTAAAGTAGTGAATTCACGTTTTTCCAAATAATTTTTTCTAGTACTTCACTACCATATTTAAAACATATGCCTCTGCAGTTTATTGGTTGTTCTGAACCTCATTGCCACTGGGATTATAAAAAATTTCCCACGAGAATAACTAACACATTTCTCTCTGTGAACGTTCTATATTAAACCATACATTCATTTAGAGGGATGTAACAGAAAGATTTACTTAATGATGATCTCTGTAGAACATGCTATATTTCCTACTCTGCACACAGAACAACTACACTATCTAACTAAACTGTCTAATCTGTATATTTAATCATTAAAGGTAAGGGCCATAATATTTTATTAATTTTCCATAGCTTTTTGTTTGTTTGTTTGTTTGTTTAGTTTCTGAGAGTCTGTTTCATTTCCTGGTCTTACATTTGAAACTCTGTGTTTGTGTGCATGTGTGTGTGCACACAAGGAACATATATTTTATGTATGTGTGGATAGATAGATACATTATGCACAACATGCACAACTGTTTTGAGCAGCGGGTATGCCCAGATGACTCCCAGTGGTCCCTCCCACCCTAAATCATTCTGTTGTTCTATGATTCAATCCGTTGGTCATTAACATAATATCTCGGTACAACCACAAACAGACATTCGCTACAGCTCTACCAGAGATTTCAGTATTCCTTCCCTTCTTTCTTGCTTCCTTCCATCCATCCTTCCAACCTGCAGATACATCATTCAACGTGAAGACAGTGAAAGGTAAAAGTCAACTAAGTTTTGCAAAGCATATTGAGTCACTTTATCAAAGCCTTGAAAACAGTCACATCTATTCACTTTGGATGCTTCTGTGGAGTTCACAACACAAAAATCAGATTGAGATTTACTGTTTAGTGTTAAGGCACAATGTTGCCTGTTGACTTAGACAAAGAATCACAGAAGGGGGAGTGGTTTCTTTAATTTTAAGGTTTTTTATTTTATGGGTGAACCTTTATCTTTCACAAAAAAAAATTCTCAATGAATTTGCTATAGACATATATGTTTTGCTTTCCAAATACTGTTGCTGGAAGCAGAAGAAAATAAATATTTCATATGCATCAGTTGCTCCTAAATTAATTTATGAGGAATGGTTTGTTCAGGTTCTAAGTGTTTTGAAGGTATATGGCATCATACATTACCAGTAGCATCACAGATACTGTCTGCTGCATGTTTTTTTCCTCGTTACAGAAGCTGATATCGATTGCCCTTGACTCTGCGAAAAAACTGATCCTTAGAAGGCAGACGAGGTGTTGTGTTCTACTTTTAAAAGACTGGGATGTTGACATGTCAGAAATTGCTTCATAAGAGTGTCTTCCTTGTAAGATTGATGACAAACCTTAAAAACATTACTTCACTTGGGGAAAATGTATCTTTCTACTAGAAGTAAATATAGATATGTGAGTGAAAAGATAAGGGAATTGCTAGGGAGATTTTGTGGGAAGAGGCTCATTGGAAAGATATTTTACATAGTACACATGTGTATGCATTTTTGCATTTATTGCTTGTCCATAGTTTATTCTTCAGCCTGTACAGTTCGACAGTATTGTTCTGGGTTAGATCAGCTGGAAGGGATGCATATACAATTACAATATTAAAGTAAATAAAACTTCAGATGCTTAATTTCAAGTTTTTTTTTAAATTAATATGACCAATTAAATAAATTGAACAAAATATCAATTAAAAAAAAAAAAGATATTTTAGGAAATCATTAGATGAATTAGAATTTAAATAAAGACTGAGGTTTACCCTAGTATAATAGTATGAAATTAAGACATAGTTTTACTTGTGTTGTTACTAATAGACAATATATTCAATTACATACCAAATCTGATTTACTTGTTCTCTATGCAATTAAAATGCAAATGTTCAGGTCATAATATAAGCAGCCTCCAATTTTGGTTGTAGTGTTATACAATATTGTTGCTGCTATTGTTAACAATAATACATATGAAAAGGTACCATAGCTTTAACTATCAACATGTGCCATCCTGAAACAGGGCTTTAGGTGTCATATATACAAGTCTAAACAGCTGTAATGAAACTCTAACACAATAAATCTCAGCGAAAGTCTTTAGTTGCTCCAAGGACCTCTATTTAAACTGTGCCATTGCTCTCTTTAGCCAGCCCTATGGAGAAATAATTCCAAGTAATGTGTTACCTTGGGTCTCTCTTTACCTTTATTCACCTCACTGACTTTTGAATTTGATTCCCAAGATGTTCTTTCCTTAAGAAAATGCTGACAGGGCCAGAAAAACTGGGCACAAACTAAAGGTGGTAAAATATTTTTTTTAGAAATAAAAATAATATAAATATATAAATATAAATATAAATATAAATATAAATATAAATATAAATATAAATATAAATATAAATATAAATATAAATATAAATATAAATAAATATACAAATATAAATACAAATACTCTGTCTATGATACATTTTAATTACTGAAGGCATTTAGGATCATAGTAGTCAAGATAATCTTATTTATTAGGTAATATAATTTTCCAATTAGAACATTTGATTACTGATTAAAACATACCTCTGTTTAACGTCACGTGAGCGATGTCAGGAAACCCAGAGGTCTGGCCATTGTTCATGACTATAGGTAGCAGCCTCCAGGTCAGATTCTATGCAGCAAGCAATGAACATCATCTGCATAAAAGGTATCCTGGGATATGTGTCCTCTCTTGTCACACACAGTATTGACAAAAGTGTATTTTATTACTTCAAAGATGTTACAGGAAGAAAAATATCTTTTATGCTGGCCTGTTTAGAGAGCTTAGGAATTCCCAGTATCAGCCTTATGGGAGGCTAGAGGAATGTTTTATTGTTTCTAAAGAACATACAGAAGACTCCAAACTGCCACTTTATTATGGCCCAAGAACTCTAAAATTGCTAAATAAAGAAAGCCTGTTTTTTTGTAGCTGCCAACTTTGAGTTTATTGCTCTCCAAAAACGAGGAATTAAGTGTATATCAGTTTGTCTCTTGCCCTTGAAAAAAAGAAATGACTCTGGTTTTGTTGTTTTTTTAATCTAAACCTACTTATGGGCTATCACACCTGCTACCTAAAACATCCTCTCGGGAGAGATAATAAAAGAATGCAGTTATGCTTTATTACTGATGTGTGATATAGGAGGCATCTTGGCTTCACCCAAGGACTTGAGGTTTTCAGTTTGTAGAAATGAAGCTATCCGGTGTCACTCTACTGCTTTAGACAGAAGCAGTGTGATAAGTGCAGACAACCGAGTCAAAGACGGCATGATCACCGGACTGCAGAAACTAAGTTGAAAGAATCTCTTGGCTCATGTCACGGCTATGCCGCAGATCGAGTTTAAAAAAGGAAAGAGGATGGGGCAGGTGGGCACGGGCAACCAGTTTGTTCTAAGCATGTCTAAGTTCAAGCTATACACTGCACATTTGTTCAGCAGCAGGCAGTCTTGCTTAAATTGAACTGACAGTGTTTCAGTGAACGGTGTCCCTCCAGAAACCCCACCATCTCTCTCAAGTCCATTTTCTCTTACTGCTGGTCAAATGTTACTGGACACCCCTTTCTGTCAGCCACCCAACACACCAGCATTTGTTAACTAGCATTTAGAAGGAATGCTCACGTTTGGAGAAGCCTTCTCCTCGTTTTGGAGTCTGACCTTTTTACCACCCTGAATATTTAGAACCAGTTGAAATACTGACACATCACCACAAACTGGCACATCAACCTACACCGCTTAAGGACAGCATCCCAATTCTTTACAAAGGGAAAGCAAAGGTACATATTAGTGGCACATATTAGGCCCCTTCTGCCTCACATATCCACACTCACATGAAGATGATTCCCAGGAGCTTCTGCCTCACATATCCACACTCACATGAAGATGATTCCCAGGAGCATGGACAAGAAAAGAGCAAGTTACAAACTGGACAGTGAAACTCTATCTATGTTTTAAAAATTGTATGTATCCCAGGTCGCTACCTGTGTTTGAGGCCTATTGACATGGGAAGACTTCCACATACACTATTGAGCTCTCCCAGCATCAGACCGCCTGCTGGAAGTGGCTCTGGTCTTCTGCAGGTGCTGTGCTATGTCCAGAAATAGTTTGGAAGACGGCCTGTTGGCTCAGGTCAAAAATGTGGCAGTGACCGTCCTAAAAATTTAGTGTACAGACAAGTGAATTGCCTGGAAAAGTTCTTTGACACATTCAATTTATTACTATAGACAACAGACAGGGTAGCAAAAGTCCAGGGCATGTCAAGGTACGCTCCTTCACATAACAAAGCTGCACTCATGTTCATGAAGCTGCAGATCTCCTTGTTGCCTCTGTTACGCCAAGGACTTGCCATCCTTCCTCCACACAATAGGTTGATTCAACAATAGATTATTATTTTTTTTTTAATGCATCTAAATATCACTCTTAAGAGATACCAACCTCTCTTCTGTAGATGTTCCAACCCACCCCACAGCCCAACAATTTCTTCCTACCAGGGTAAGGGAAGCCAGCTCTATATTTGACTCAACAGGATTATTAATATGAGTCCCTGGACTCAACTACCATGGAATCACACCAAGATTTGGGCTTTTTTGGAGGAAGCTCTGAAGTGTTCTAACATGTTTGCCCTGTACATAATCAAGTAGCCATGAGAGCAGAGCATTTTTACCCTGTAAACCTATCTATTTTTTTGGGTTATCCTTCTACCTGTTTGCCTTTAGTTGTCTCTGGTTCTAGATCCTTGCTGATAACAAAAGACAAAGCTTGCTTTTTCTACAACTCACTAACAAAATTACTGTTAACTTAGTGCCAAAACCTGTCATTTACCCATTTACCTGGTCTTTAAGTCCTAAAAGAGAAACTCCACATTTTCTTCCAACCCTGAAGGTCCCTCAGTGAGACAGATATGAGGATCATGTGGTGGACTCAAAAGGGAACCTTTCTCCAATTTTGTTTTTAACTTGATATGTGGATTTTTTTCCAAAGACCATTCATTTGCATAACTATGCATATGTGTATGTGTGTGGGAGAGTGAGGGGAGAGGAAGAAAGGGGGAGAGAGGGAATAAAAGTGAGGGTATGTATGTAAAAGCAAATCTCTTTTTGAGATACAAAAGCAGATGTGAAATGTCTTGCTATCATTGAAAGACCAGGCCTTGAGGCAGAATATGCCTTTTATCTTTGATGAAGAAAGACAAGATTTTTTCTCAAACAGTATGAGTTACAGTTTCTTTGCAAATGTCACTGAAGAAGAGTGTCTCTAGTCTGTCTTTCATTTATAATGCCATTATTAGGAGATTATTCAACATTCTGAAAACCAAACAATCTAAACAGCCATAAGAAAATAATAACCCTCAATAAGCAGCAGGCTAAGAGAGAGCACATTTTCAGTTTATGTTCATAAATGCCTCAAAGCTCTTAACAAATATCTAGTAACTAAGCTTCAAAACAGACCTGGAAAATAGTTAAGTATTTTTACATACATGCATATCACAGGCAATTGCAAGGACAAAGAAGCTAAATCAGAAACTGAGTCTGTAGCTGAACCCGGAATATAACCTATGAAGTCATCTCTATTCTTCTTTGAGAGGTTAATACTGGAATTGACACTAAACTGAGTATCTTTTGCCCCTGAGAACTGACAGAGGAAACCCTGTCTGTTTAATTTAGATGCCACATCACCAGCTCTATGAGTTTCTGGCCTTAAGAGGACTATCCAGTCCACCTAACACAACTACCAAAGCTCCATACATAAATTCAAGCGAGCAAAGCATTAACCTCTGAAGACTTGTCCAGCTTATCTGCCTCCCTCTTGCTATCAAATTGCTCAGGGCAGGGACCCTTCATCTAAGTATAAAAGTAATGCTTCGAAGTCTGGACTTAACTTCCTGCCATCTTGCAGGAATTTCACATGTGCTAAAAACAGCTGCAAAAATGTGCCATTTTGTCTGTCAGCGAACTACATCGCTTGGTGTCAGAAAACACGATAACTACAGCGCAAAACCTGTCAAACACAGTGAAACCTGAAACTCAGTTACCGCACAAGGATGTCTAGTGCCACTTGGGATGATGACTGTCATCCTGCCTGGTCTCTAGTTGATGCTCCAGTGGACAGCAGGTTTTCTGCAGATCCTGTGTCATGTTTGCTAGCTCTCTGCAGCAGATATTCACATGTAAAAAGCAAAACCAAAATCAAGTGAGCAGATGCCTAAACATGATCAGTTAAAGTGAGCTGTTAGGGAGGAATTAATCTCACCCAGTTTAACTAAATCTTCAAGTGAGAAATCAGACTTTAGCCTGGTCGCCCTAGGCTCAATTAGCAGGTACAGGCACTTTCAGATAGCGATTTGTTTTATCTGTCTGATCAGAAGCTTAAAATAGGTGAGAAGGATCACCCTTTGGAGCTACCTATATTACAACCACATTCCCTATAATGGGAATTTAAGGTATCAGTAAATTTTAGCTGTCTGTCCTTTAGTTGTCTAAAGTGAAGTGAGAACCTAGATTGCATTGCACAGAGCTTTGAGATTTTCAAGCCGTTACAATTTGTATAGATCTTCCTCTATCCTACTTTTTCACAGTATTGCTTTAGCATGATCGCGTTGGCAGAATATTTTATTTCTTTGAATGTCACTTTTCACATTTTTACTAGAGCAATGCTGTTAACACCACACCCCATATATTTGTTGCAGTTCTGTTTACATGGCATTGCCAGTCTCCCATCTCCTGACACAATTTTTCTCCCATGGTGATGCTAGCATATTTTGTAACTACTATAAGTCCTTGAAAGCTAATATGTCTGTCCCAGGAGTATGTTGAACAAGATCATGATTCCCAAGACATGCGGACACTTATGGTGGAAGACTAGTTATTTATCTTTACCCCAGAGAAAGTGTACAGTAAATGGAAAGAGAGTGCTAGAGTAGGAAGCTTGAAAAGCCTCGATTATTACTCCAGCCCCCCAAGTGCTTCTCATCAAGTGTCTTGGAGGACATGGCATGAGTAGATGCCACAAAAGTAGCCAGTTTAGGTGGGAATGGAGGAAGGTTTTGCTAAATTTAGAAGCTGCACTGTCATTACAGAGCTAGGAGCCCAAGAGAGTAATTTCCAGCTGCCTTTGGCAAAATGCCTTTGCTGGGGTGCTGCCAAGGGTGCTGC
Organism: Larus michahellis; assembly: GCF_964199755.1. Lineage (NCBI taxonomy): Eukaryota > Metazoa > Chordata > Aves > Charadriiformes > Laridae > Larus > Larus michahellis. Next base: position 6,474,832 of record NC_133930.1, read on the forward strand.
CACTGAGCTGGGAATAATCAGTGCTCTTTGGCTGTATGTGAAAGAGGAGACAACAAAAAGTGTGGCAGATCCTTCTATAAAGCAAGCTGGTTTATACCTGTAGGCCTTTGTGTGTCTCTTTCTTCCCCATCATCACACCCAGGTCTGGACATTTTATCTTATCATGGGAGATAGGATCACTTTTCAAGGGCACAGTTCTGTGATTTGTTTTCCATTAAAAGGAATGTTCTGTTCTTCAGGTCATGGCAAATACTTGGGTGGGATCTCAGAAGAGGAAGAAAAGCAGTATACAGGACATGGACCTGTTGGAGTGGGTCCAGAGGAGGGCCACGAAGATGATCCGAGGACTGGAGCACTTCTCCTATGAAGACAGGCTGAGAGAGTTGAGGTTGTTCAGCCTGGAGAAGAGAAGACTCCGAGGAGACCTTACAGCAGCCTTCCAGTGCCTCAAGGGGGCCTACAGGAAAGCTGGGGAGGGACTCGATCAGGGAGTGTAGCAATAGGACGAGGGGGAACGGTACTAAACTGAAAGAGGGGAGATTGAGATGAGATTTGAGGAAGAAATTCTTTGCTGTGAGGGTGGTGAGCCCCTGGCCCAGGTTGCCCAGAGAAGCTGTGGCTGCCCCATCCCTGGAGGTGTTCAAGGCCAGGTTGGACGGGGCTTGGAGCAACCTGGTCTGGTGGGAGGTGTCCCTGCCCAGGGCAGGGGGGTTGGAACAGGTGATCCCAACCATTTGATGATTCTATGATACTACAGGGAGGGTGACAGTCCTCACTCTTAACTCTAGATCAACAGAAATACTACAAAGGCTTCATAGAATTCATTCTATCTCATTCCAAACATTTAGTCTTACGTTATAATTAGGAAAATGGAGGAAACACAAAAGAAATTACTCATGAAAGACACTTAGGGAGTCAGTTTTGAAAGCAAAAGGAAAACCTACTTTTCCTTGAGGGGAATCCCCTGCCTTGGCCTAAAAATCAAGAAAACTTTCTCAGAGGGGACTGAAGCACCTACTTAATTTCCTTCATTTCACAATTTTTAAAGGTCTTCATGAAAAGGATATTTAAAAAAACAAAAAAGTCTGTATTTTGATGATCTATATCCCACACCCAGCTCCCTCCAGCAGGGGGGGGGAAAAAAGAGAGATTTCTTCTGTGCTAGAAGCAGGAGGTGACAAGAGGCTGCTTCCTTTACTGTGCAGAAGTAGACAGGATGATTTTGGGGAACTTTCCTTATCTTCAATAGGTTCTGTAGTTGCTTCAAGTGCTGACAGGGAATTTGTCCCTTTCACTTAGTCAGCAAGTTGCTGTTCCTACCAAACTGTCCTTGTCATCATTTAAGTGCAACTAAGCATTTCTGACTTTTTTAAAAAAAAAAAGACCTGGCTTTTTAAGGATCTTAAAATATGCTGTAAGTATCAGTCTGACTTTATATAGCCTTATGGTTTTAGTCAATATTATTTATATCCTGCTCACACTCTTTGGTTTTAGTCAATATTATTTATATCCTGCTCACCCTCTTTCTCTAGGAGAGAGGATGAACTGAGAAGGACCCAACTCTGTTTTGGGAAAGGAGGTAGGGAAGGGAAGTCTCTTTTCTCCGGTGCATGCACAAAGTTGAAACTGGGATATATATCAGTTTAATTTCCCAAGGACACATAATAGACAAACAATAATAGCAACAACAAAAAGAACCCCCACAAACAACCCACAGCCCCAGAATAATGTCATAAGAGACAGAAAAGGTGGGGAGCTTTATTCTGATGTCTGCAGTGGTTTCCATAGGAGGAAAAACCCTTGAGAGAAGAGCCTTCCCTTCCCATCCTATTCCAATTGATTTTTTCAGGGTTAATTAGAAGGGTTTGCATTAAATACCAGGTATTGATTTCTTCAGCATCTTATTTCTGTTTTGAATCTCAGAACATTTGTACCAACCTTCCCCTACAAGGAGAACTTGTGTTAATGACTCTCGGCTACCTTGTCATGTAGCCAACTAAAAAAAAAAAAGTTTTCCTCCTGGAAGACTTATCAATTGATTGGGAATTTTGTGCAACATGTGAAAGACTGTACTAATCCTTGGGAAGTAAAAAGATAAAAAGTAACAGCCAGGATAATTTAATGATAGTTTTCTAGTGCACAAATGTAATATTAAAGGAATCTGGAGCCTTATAAACATGTTTAAAACAAAGGCACTGTCTAATATCAAGGCATTCAGACTGTATTCCAACACTGCTCTTCCCTGAGATCAACGAAGCCTCCTCCTGCCTATTACCCTTTCACGCATAAACCAGACTGTGAGGTGGAACTCCAAGAAACATATTTGCCCATATCCTGGTAGGAACTTTGTCATGTAGAACAGCAACACGAGTGACTTAGTCAAAGCTGCAGAGCCCTTATAGACACAGGCCCAGTGATAACATTAGACGCAACCTTTGCTTACCGACTGATTAATTAATTCACAATTGATTTAAGATAAAAATTGGATCTCATCTGCCAAGTGCACTGTACATGAATTGATTTGGTATTTTGGTATTGGTAAGTTGTATACATTGTCAGTAAACAGGTAACACATCTGCCATATTTATATCTTCAAAGCTGTGTGTTCGCATGTGAAGTTTCTACATAAATGTATAAGGAAATACCAAGAATTTAAGGATATTAAGATAAACTCATTATCTTAATGAGTCAGCATATGCGAAATCAAACGTCACGGTCCACAGTTAGAAAAAATAATAAGATACTAAATATTAAACTACATATTTTGCTGCTGGAAGAAGATACTTATGCAAATATCTATTTGAAGTATTTAGGACTTTTTTTTTTTTTTTCCCCCTCAATCATGTTAACATCTGTCACTTCAGAGCAAAAACTAGGTAAGTGTCCAAACATTAGATCTTGGGACCTGGTGCTGCAACTTTGCTTCAAAGTGGCTGTACTTTATCATTTTGAACATGTCTATATTATAGAATTATGCATATGAATTATCACTGAGTTTACGTAGCTTCCAGCTCAGATTGGGTTGCTTCTGAATCTATATGGCAGGATGTATTTTAGTGCTGGGGGAAATTTACTGTCCAACAAGGGGATGGCAATCAATTTCAGGTGCCTCCAGGATACGACATGGTCTGAATTACTTTCTTGGGCTAGATACTGTCCATACCACTTAGGAAGTTGAAGTGTTGCAGCATACAATTTCAATGTAATACTCTGGGGCTGTATTTTCACACAAGAACCTGAGTCTGGGAATACTTTAGAGTTGCAGATCACTTTTTTTTTTTTTTTTTTTACACACCTAGGCAGCTATATCATTTCCCCATACAAACTTATAACGTGATCTAGAAACCAGAATTTTGCAACACAGATAAACAAATGAACAAACAAACAAACAAACAAAAACTCAAACAAAACAGAATCATTTGTCTTGTGGGTGTTCAGAATTGTATACTCAAGTCAAAACCACCTTATTTTTCCTCAGTGATTCTTGTTTCTGTTTTGTCTCAAGTTTTATGATAGCTAATTCTTGTTGCTTTTCAGCTCTTTCTCTGATGGGCACATATTGAAGGGAAGATTTCAGCTTACTTCCTTAAAAGAAACAGCTTCCATGTTTGTGAAGAAAAGACTGGGGGAAAAAAGGCACATGTATCCTGAAAGGAACAAAGCAGGCATGGTAGCCAGAGGGAATATTAGGAATATTCAGTGAATAGGTTGTGCAATGTCTCAGGTCATGAGAGCTCTAAACGCTGAATGAGATAATCAGGTACTGCTATAATAGCATCATCCCTCCCAGAAGTGATGCGAATCACTGCTATTATTTTGTAAGATACTTCGAGATCATATGATGAAAAGCCCTGCAGGAAGGTAAGACACTATTTCTTATTACCATTGCCTTCTCTCTCTAAGCTATTCAATGCGCTCAGTTAATGACTACACTAGTCATTATCTTTCCTATATTTCACGATTATACTATATTATACCAGTCACAGTCTTTCCCCTATTTCACTATTAAATGAGACTTACTTTTCTTTCAAATGTTATTGAAGAAGTTAGTGCATCTAATTGAAGGTTACTGACTCATTTATGGTAGTTTTAAAAGCTTAATCTTCAATTTTGAGGGCCTAGATGACCCTGATTACATGAACCGTGAGCTGCAGTATGACTTTCTATATTTTCTGTGTCATTAAATGTTCTGATTCATCTGATGGCAGTATGACATATATCTTTCACCTCTATGTATGTTATGTGTATATTCAGCAACTCCAACAAAATAAACGTTGAAGCAATGTGCTCAAATATATGTATCACGTACTGCCTCTTTATCAGTCCTGCTGTTAAAACTGTGTCATAAAAGCCCTGCAGATACAGACAGCTGAGTTTAAAATTAAATTCTTTAAAAATCCAGGTAGGAAATTTTCAGTGTGTCTTTCTTCTAGATGTCATGTGAAGCGAGCAGGTACCAAGAGCTAGAGGACAGGTAATAGGCTGTATGCAAAGAATAGAATAATGTTTAGGATCATTTAAAATTTGGGAAAAATATACAGCACTTTGGAGGGATTTATCCTGAAGAGTATCTAAAAGTAAGAAGTTTTATTCATGTAAGTAATCCAATGGGACAAAGATAAGGCCTCCTTAGATGACCAAACCCAATTGTTTCCAAGTGTATGGCAAGAGCTGGATGGAGAAAATCTTTCTTTTGCAGAGAAGAAAAGATTCAGAAGCGCCCTCACCTACGTGAGTGCAGTTAATACGAATTGAGAGAAAAGCCCTTAGACTCAAAATAAATAAGGTCATACTACATTTGATATGTTTTTATATATTTCTCTATCAGTATATATTGTTAAGAGGGGCCAGTGATCTTACTGTGAGAAGCTTTCTCCAATGGCTTTTAAGTTTTGCTATTTAGAGTGTATTTACATATAAGGTGTCCTCTTCTGGATGAGTTTCTGGAGGCTTTTGGGATATTTCCATTTAAATCATGAGTCACAACATTGTGTCCTTTATAAAGATAATAAGAAAATAGGCTTGTTTGGGGCACATCCTAAAGGAAATACAGCTCTTCACAGCTGGAACTGAATGAGGAAACATTAAATGACCCCCAAACCTTACCTGTGCACCGGGAAGGGTGATCTCCTGGGCAATCAGTATTGTGTTATTAACCAAAGACTGTGTCCAAATGGCTACATAGGAGCAGGCTGTAGTGGAACAGCACAGACACTCCTCTTTCTAGCATTTCCTACTTTTAGAGCATCTACCTTTCTAACCTTAGTAAAGTTATTTTAATGGCACTCCTTATTTGAGACTACTAACTAAAATTAGGTCAGACAGTAGCTAAGACTACAACCATATTAATAAATCAGATATGCCCACAACCACTCCCAGGCACATAAGCTATTTGACACAGAAATGTCAATATCCATAGTACTAAACTTTCTTAACCTCTGAAAGAGAGTGACTGCATTCAAATTTCCTATTGTCCATGATTTGTGCATGATTTTTAGTCCATGTGCTAACTCCTGTACTGTGCCCAGAAATTGTCTGGAAATATGTTAGGTATACCAGGCAAAAAATGTGCCAGAGAGTATTCCAACAATTTAAAGTGAGACATTAAGCTTCAGAGCAGCATCATTTCCTGGCATTTTAAACTGAAAGATAGAAATGTGCCCTCTGTGACCACACATTGCCTCATGTGGATCATTTAGCTTACAGAAAGCAATTTTTTTTTTTTTTTCTGGGGGATATTCAGGTGATAAAACCAGAATTCTGTTAAATAGTTGAATAAACTTTGCAAAATTCTTGCCCACACAGCTCAAACCGTGTTATAGTACTTAGCAGAGTAGCAGCAGCCTTACTAGGTAATGATACAGACTTGCCAAAGGAAGCTATCAAGGGGCAGGAGACCATGGGCCTATTTCTGTACAAACCCATTTTTCTTTTGTTTAGGTCATTGATGAAGAGGAGGATTCCACCTCCATATTTCCCCTCTGAATGCCTACACTCATCTTCTATCCATCATGACACATTCCAAGGGAGAAGTCAGAAATCTCTGCGGATTCAAGGACTGACTGACAGCATAGTGAATAAAAACACCTCAAGTTTTAGCAGGCCAAAAGCAATGTCAGCCAAACTGCAGAAGCTGCAATATTTTTTGATATTTTATTGACTGTCACGTCAGACAGGGAAACGACCTAAAACTTAGTATAACACTTGCTAAGCTATCTTGAGACTCAATCTCTTTTCTTGATAGAGAGATAATAGTGGTGGTTTATTCCTTTATTTATTTGCATGGCACTGATCTTGTGACAGGGGCCTTGCACACAGGAAGAGACAGGATGCTTGCTCCAGACAGCAGCACACTAAGTCAAGGTGTGAAAGGGTGGCATGCTTCAAGAGGCTGTGGGAACGGGTCAAGGCTATGTTTCTCAAAACCATTAGTGATTTTGGAATAACCTCACAATTCAGTTTTTCTGGCTTTGCAACACCTTTGATGGGATTTGTCTTGATATTACTGAATTTCTTCCTTTTGAAAGTCAGGTCCTTCTACTACAACTGAGCTCTGATGCTTAAAATTACTCATAATTTTTTAAAATAGCAACCCATAATAATATATTATTTAGTACAATGGGCTACAGTTCTTTAATAGTTCTAATGCCATGGCAATGAAAAGAAAACATGATAGAACTTGGATTAGCATTTATCTTTCTTCTCATGAAATTCTTCTTGTTAAAACTTTGAGAAGTTTTGGTCAATGGATTTTTTAAAATTGTTTTCTCAGGGAAGATAATTATGATCTGTTTTGAAGAAAGGGGCCTTAATGTTTCAGGGAAAGTATTATGGACCAGATGCTTTTCTTTTTTCAAGGGTGGTTTACGTTCCATTATCATCACGGTTTGTCTGTAAAGCAGAACAGATCAATGCTCTGCTACAATCATTCCCTCCATGTTGTCTCTATGACATTAATTTTCTTGAATGCTAACGCAGGAGGAAAGAAGGGCATGAGATCAACTTGTTTGACCTACCCAGTCAACAGGTGAAGAAGCTCAGGGAGTTTAAGGGAACTAAAGTAAAATGATCTTACAAGATACAAGAAAAAAATTACAATGGTACTTGCTATTTAGCTAGCAAAACATCACCCCATTTCAGTAGTGGCTCTTACCGATGCAAGTCCTTTGCGGGCCAATTGCCCACCCCTTTCCATCTCAGTTCAGCCTGTGCAGCCTTTCAAGAGTACTTTGCAGCACCCCAATTTCCCTCCCCATGCAAACGGAGATCAACATCTGCCTTAACAGTACAGTTTCTGGCCTTGTGACTATCATTACTTTTCAAGTCTTCCTAACCTTTGTGCTGACTCTTAAGGAGCTTGGATAATTTTGAGAGCATAATGAGGCCATAATACCATAATTGAGACTAAAAACTCATAATTTTGAGAATGTAATTGTTATCTAGTTTGACCTGAGGCATAAAACTGGCTAAAGAATTTCATGAAGTGGCTCCTGAATCAAATTCATCATTTCTATTGTAGAAACAGAGCCCAGGGTGATGGTTTGTGCTGCATAAAAACATGCAGAATGTGCTAATGGGAGAAATACCCAGAACACCTCTTTTCTTTACAATCCTGTCCTTTGCAAATCCCATACTACATGGTTTGCAATTCCCATGGCCAGAGTCCAAGGGAAGAGACATTTTCCTTGCATATTTTCTTTAATTTCTCTTTGTCAGGAACATACCTTTGAGCCTCTGACATGAAAGGATCAAGAACTGGAAAAGATGTCAACAAAATCCTCAAATGCAAATGTAAGTGCATGAATAATCTACACTGCTCCTAGTTCAAAAGTGCTTGTCCACAATTCCCCACACTGCTCAAAATCCACTATACATCTTGATTTGAGTTTGTTTAACATGTATCCACCTGCTGAACTGTAATGACATTGCTAGTTATGCCACAGAAATTTTTATCACAAATTTTCTTCTTTTATTTTTCCCCCATGAATGCTAACTATACAATTTGTTTCACCACGTGGAGCAAGGAGAGCCCAAGGGACCTTACCAAACTCCAGTTTTGTCCACTATGTAGGAGATGTGTAAGCCACGGCATTCCCCACGCTCCTGACCCCCATCAGTCTCACTGGAAGGACTTGTGGCACCCTGATTTACCTTTTTTTCATCGTGCATGCCCAAGTTTTCCTTCCACAGAGATGAAAGTTAGTATGCGCCCAGGCATTGCACTTGGATAGATGCATTTGGCAATGCCTCTGTGTCCTACCGATAGATTTACCTTGTAGTTTAATTGCCTCATTACAGATACTTAAGGTTGGAAAATTCTGATGTGATGTTTTTACTTATTTCATAAAAAATACTACCCACCTTATTTTTTTATTCTTTTTCCTCACAAGTCAGCTTTCATACTTGCAGGTTTTTGTCCCTGGGAAATAATAATAATTTAAAAAAAAAAAAAAAAGTTGTTGTTTCTCATATTCTCTTGCTTTTCATTTGAGTGGGGGAAGGGAAAGGAAGTAAGAGCTGCAGCTGGTTGGCTATTTTTTGCTTTATTGACCTATTTTTAACAACAGTATTTTCTCTTTTACATTGCCTAGTACAGGACCACAATGTTACTGAAAGAAAATAATTCTTTCATCCTCCTCTACACAAAACTTACAGCTACATAGAAAGGAATCCAGGTAGATAATTATCCTAAAAAAGAATTGAACTAGACAAAAAACCCACTCTGTTTCTCCAGGGCTACTCTTAGCTCAGAATTTGAAAATTTCTATAGGAAAAAAGGTTAACAGTATAGAAAAGGGTTTTTTTCAATATTATTTAATGATGTCTTCTAGTGTCATAATTTGAAACACATTCCTTCCCTGAAGCATTAGATGTTCACTGATATGTTACTCATAAGAGGTTTCTTTTTCCTTCCAAAACTTAAAGCAGAATCAAAACTATAGATGAAGTTTAAAACTTAGAAAAGGCAATACAATGATTACTGTACTGTCTTTTTTCTTCCCATCAGTACTTGGTTAAAATTCTAGCTTTGGGAAGAAATCATTTTGACATGATCGATATCCTAATACATTTCCCACTTTATGAAAGCTGGCAAAAGACCTTGTCTAATTTGACCTATTACAAATGAGTGCTTCTCCCTCCATCCCCACCCCCATCCCACCTTATAAATTCTGTTATTTTCCTTTGAAGTGCTAGTTGGATTGGATCATTTGGTGACTAGTGAATCCAGTGGAGTTTTAACCCCTTTTTTTACCACCTGGAAAATTGCCCATTTGTATAACACAAGTGAAAAATAAACCATATTATAGTCAAATGTGACCAATACTATCAACTGAAATTTCAACCTACAGTGTGGAGCATTTAGTTTTAAAAATAACAATTTCATTTACACCTGAACAATGCTTAGGATGATAGGAATAGTGAACAATCTGATGCAGTTTCTGTCAGAAGATGAGAACTACAGAAAATTCCACAGGAAATAAATCTTCTTTGAGTAACTGAGATTGAATTTTTAACATCATCCAAGAAGCATTCCTATATGTTGGCTGAAATACTGCAGAGTGTAAAACACAAGGAGTTTTCTGTAAGTTTTCTGGCACTTATAACCTTTTGAAAGGAAAAAAAACCACAACCAAAAAACAACAAAACGCCAAAACCCTATATTCATCTGAAAAGATGGATGTATGCCTGAACAGCTAGTTTAGTTATGTATTTATGTTATTCCTAGTGCCCACTTTTTCATATCTACTGCTAGCCCAAGAATATCTACAGAAGGCAGACACATTCCATGTATCTGATCTCCCAAAGAGATGTTCAACTGTTTGTTCCTACCCAACTATTCAACTTTTATATGACTTACCCAGCTGAAATTTTTACAGTTTGTTTTCCAGTCCATGAGTTGATTCCCTTAAGCTTATAAGAAATAGTATGAGACTGAGATTCTGCTGAGATGCATTTCAGATTCAGGAGATTTAGATAAACCTTCTGTAACAATGGTATTCAACTGCATGTTGGAAAACCAGTCTAAATATAAATCCTTTTTCCCCACACATTCTTCAGATAATACCAGCAACATAATTATAACATTGACTATTGATAGAGCATTTTACATTGGGCTTGTGAAAATTAGCAATTGAACCAATTTCAGAGGGAAATTACGACAAATCAGTGTGCCTATGTATGGGCAGATTTAGAGGATGTTTATGTGGGAGCAGGAAAGCAAATGCACATCTGGAAGCTATGACCTATGGTCCCTTTGTGCTTGACTCTAAATTCTACTGAAGTTTGGGATCGGTCAGAGGATTCCTTTAGAAAGAAACTAACCAGAATTGTCAAACAACATAATATAAATGGTATAAATGATCCAATATGGGCAGAGTATTTTACATGAGAATGACACATAAGCTTTCCTCTTAATTTATAAACTCTTTGTGGAAACTTTGATGTGAATTTCTTCCTTATGGATACTAATGCACGTCGTGCTGCTCATTCAGGAATTCAAAGTATTTCCCAGTACTAGTGTCTGTAAAATATTGGTCTTCTGTTTCATGGGGCTAGATTATCTATTTAAAATGCTCGTAATTATGGAAAAAAAATGTAATGGATTACAGGGATGAAGGCCTTAAAATCAGAAAGCAATACAGTGCAGTTTCTACTGATTCCCTTGTAACACATTCTCTCAAAAAGAGGTGATACTGTGATATGAATAAGCATAGACATTTCGTGATTATGGGGAATGAAGCTTCTAGAAAAAGGAGATGAAATAGCTAGGAACTCCTGCTATCTGCAAAATTAATAAGACTGGTGTACTTTGAAATTCTGTTATTGCAAAATGACTGCTAAAAAAAAAACGTGGTCTTTTATTCCCAGCAGCAGTGATCTTGTCAGGAATATCAACTACCGCATCCCAACAGAGGATTTACATTCCTGAAAGAAGCTGTGACCTGGAAAAGGGAGGTTTGGAGCCATAAATTGGCCCTTCAGCTTTCGCAGAGAAGTCAGAGCCTGTCACTGACTCAACAGCAGCAGCTGGCAATGCTGGGGCATCAGGGACCCAGGAGAGGGCCACATCAACGTGGAGGTTTCTGTCAGCCTGGCAGATTTGGAAAAGCAAAATGATGGAAGCTGCCAGAGAAACCCATTAAAGCATGGCCTAATCCTTTTCCTTTTTTTTTTTTTTTTTTTGGTTTGTCGGTCCCCTCACCCCTCTAGTAAATATCGGAAATTTGCATTTGCTGCTGATGCATTATTGAGTTTCACATCCTGTTCAGCATCTTTATAAACTGCGAACAAGACATAATGGTCAACCAGCAATGCCTCATATAATGACACAGTCAATAATGCTAAACTGCGGCTGAATAGCCTCCCTGCATTAATCTTGAAATAATTCACCAGATATTAACATTATTATTAAAAAAAAAAAAAAGAAAAAAAAAAAAACAACAACTTGAAACTCACCCCAGGATCAAGAAAGACTGGTCTTTTATTCAAGTCTTAGAGCTAAGGCTTTTTAAATGTTCCTCTTGTGATTTATGAAACCTGACAGCTAGGTTTTACTCTGAGATTTTTAAAAAAATGTTGCGTAGGCTAGGATAGACAGCAGGTGTATCCAACAAGGACTCCTATAGATCATAAGCCCTTAAACACATAGTAAGACCTTTGGCTATTGCTGGTCTACTCAGTGAGCCAGCACTGGTCAGTGTGGTATGCTGTCCCAAAGGTTTCAATACACAAACCCAGCTGGGACAGGCTTAGAGTAAAATAACAATATGCTCAGATTTTCCTAGTGAAAGAAAAAAATACCCATGAAATAATAATACAGTGATTGTACTTTATCTTAAACTCGTGACACATCCAGGCACATGTGCATTTTCCCAAAGTACGTAAATACAGCTTTATGGATTTGCACAATATTTTCAGAAAGTGGCTTTTGCTTTGATTTTCACTGAAATGTGACAAACTTTGTTCGTTATGCAGTTTTGCTTCCTATTGCAAATAACTGTCACTTTGTTAACTCTAGCGAGTGATTAAGGCTGAGACTGCGCTCAGTTCTCCCTATTTTGCTCATATTCTCCAATATGACTGCCTCATTTTCACAAAAAAATGTTTCTGTTTTGCTTTGTTATCCAAAATGGCTCTATGACAGTCTTGATGCACTTGTTTTACCCATTCCAGCTGGAATTCTGGAAACAGACAAAGCATTACCAAATAGCGAAAACTCTGCAATTTTCTGCCTCATGACAAAATCAGAAATGATAAGAAGCTACTATTTACTGTGCATGCCATCACAGATCTGCAGTCACACAGAAGTTAGTAGACCATATTTAGCCTTTGAATTAAAAAGAACAATTTCTCATAAAATCCGACTTTGAGCTGAGTGTTATCCATCAGCAAACAGTTGGAACGCAAACAAGCAAAACAGGAAAAACACAAAGGTGTTTCCATTATGAAGACTTACAAGGTTTACTTAGCTGTGGAAGAGAATATAATCAATTAATTTATTTAGGTTAAACAATAACAATATATAACACACGATATCTTTACCTTGGGATATTGTGATTTCGTACAGAGAAAGTCTCTGGAAAATGTTTGAAAATTACCTTGTGTTCCATACTGGGGAGCTCAAGAAAAAAAAACAAAAACAAAAAAGCAGCATAGACAGCCTCAAAAGGCTACTCTCAGGGACAGAGAGAGAATTGCTTTGAAAATGGAAACACCGTGATGCCACACTATTATTTTTTGGGGGATAAAGAAAGCACTTTTTTCTCTTGTGAAACTCAGTGGGAGAGATCCCAGGAGCGACAAGCATCTGACATATCCTAGACATAACAGACCATCCAAGATGCCCTCATGCAGCCAGCAGACATGGTACAGGACCTGCTGGTCTTCTGGCTTTTGAAGCAGCAACTGAAGGTGCTGCAAGGTACTCTGTAAGTGGTGCCTGAAAAGGCAGTAGACACCTATGCCTGGGCACCTGAACTGCTCTGCTTTGCTTCAAAGAGGCAGGCATGGACTGATTTTTTAGGGGAGGGCTCCAGGACTGGATTCAATGCCAACAGGAATGTGCAGGAAAAGAAAGTAAATGAAACTGCGAATTCTTTTTATTCCTCACACAATTTTAAAGACAGGGTGTCTCTTCCTACAAATGAATGGTGTTTACAAAAGACACATCTCACAACACTAAATACAATACTGGGAGAGACGAGTGCAAAACCTTGCATTGGTATTCACAAATATTTTAAACAGAAGGGACAGAAATTCCTGCTGGGATTAAGTTTTTGACCTTTTGTCTTCTTTTGTGTGTGTCTTGCTTGTGTGTTTGTTTTGTTTGTTTGTTTGTTTCTGATAGTCAATTACTTAGTTTCTTAGAAAGTGTTTGCTGCTCCCTTCTAGAGCAGAGTAAAGCAGAGTTGGACCCAGTTCATGCAAGTGCTACTGTGTATTTTACTATATGGTGTTTATTTTCCCTCCCTTTTCCCAGAGTCTGGCGTTGGAAAGTAAGAGTGCATCTTGGCTGTACATACCCATAATACCTGCTCTTGCCCCAGGTACTTCTACCAGAGATGATATCACCAACAAAAATCTGCCCTTAACAGCAATAGGCATAAAAAGGCACAGAGGCAACAAGAGAATCTATGGCAGATCGGCATCATATATCAGACTGTGCAGTGCACCAGAAAATATAGCAGATTAATTCATTTACTTTACATCACTTCAACTTTCCAGTAGGGTTTAATGATCAATGTTAACAACTTTATGAGTCTGAATTTGCTTCCTGCTCATAGAGAAGTAACCAGATGTTCTAGAAAAGCTCATATAATAAGCTGAGAGGTCAACCTGGACTTTTATCAGTGGACAGAAACCCAGACCATACTTTTTCTGGATGATAAAAGATTACTGGTTCCCACAGGGGATCTTTTATATTGTCGTAAATCCTCCATCTGGCATTTCATTCACTTCATTGTTCAAATGTTTGCTATGTGCTGATGCATTGAATTTTCTTTGCTTTTTTAATATCTATTCATTTGTGAATTTATTTTCTAGATACCCTAGTGGAAGGAGGCCCTCGGTGGCATAGCGCTCAACCACCTGATGTCTGAGAAAAACAAACACACATATTCCCTTTTTTTCTCCTTTAGAAATTGTGCAACTTGCACAGTGAGAATTTTCTGATGAAACCGAATTTTGCAGCACTGGACTTGGAGAATGAAACATGATTTCCACAGACTCATCTAGGAATAGGAAGATAATGCTGAGCACAACCCCTGGTTTTATAATGCTGACACACTATTTCTTCTTTCTTACTCTAGAGGAGGAAGATCAAATTCAAATCTAGAATGTATTCCCACATTCAGAAAGAAAGATTTGTGTAGATAAGTTGATGTTTTAACTGTTTGGACAATGCTTTTAAGCTTCAGAGTTGTGGCCCAAATCCTGCAACAGATTTTCTTCCTGATCTTTACCGTGTCATTAGGGTTATGTATTTCAAACAGTTCCTCAGTGTTTCTTAGGGTGAGACTTCTTTCATGCTTCACTAAATGAAAATTTTTTGGCTTACGTTAGCCTACAGTGATATGATACCTCAAACAAGGCATGGGCAATACCCTACAGTCTTTCCTCTGGGGGGGTCTCAGCTCTTAAGACTCTCTGCAGCTTCATTACCTCTAAATTGTCAGAAGTGTGACACAAGCACCATAAACATTGCCCCGGCAGAGGAGGTGGCAAGAATGTCAGACGTCAAACTTCTTTCTTCCATGTTGTGAACTATGCTCCAAAATGTCCAAATTAGTAGGTGGTAAGAATGTGTATACCTAATAAAGCAGTTATTCTAAAGTAAGTACCTAAGGTACCTATTTAAACAGATGTGTGTAAATGTCTCCACAGTATTCTGTCTGTCTAAATTAAGGCTCTGGAGACCTTCACTTCCCTCCATTCACTTGGTGGAAATGGTAGGCTCTTGTACCACTTTACCAGAAAGGTTAAAAGTAAGTGTGAAAATACCAGTTTTCTGAGACTGGAGTGTGTGACATCACCATGCAGTTTCACTGTTCTGAGATGCCATTCTATTTGTTTCAACATACTGAAACAAAACTGCTTGCTTCAGTAATGCTGGAAACATCTTTTCAATTGGAAATGTCACGCGCTTCAGTGTTATTATGTCATCTGTTCGTAATTTTTCTTTCCACAATGAACTTTAATATTATAGCCTTTAACGTGGCTTCTGGGATTTTCCATAGTGTGGAAATTCAGATTTGTGACTGTGATAATAAGTTCTTCCCTCTTTCATTTTTTCTGCCTTCTCTGTTTTGATTTAGTTCTCTTTGGGGCAGAGGCTATCTCTTATTCGGTAAATTAATTGCAGATAATAAAATAACTTAATGTGAACTTGTTCCACTGGTGTTTACCTTTTATGTACTACTAACATGCAAAATAATAGTAGTTCTTAAAATCTGAATTTTTAAATATTTATTCACATATGAAGGAATTCCTGAAAAGCATGTAAAGTATCTGACGAGGGAATTTGGGCAAAATTTTCCATTCAGTGATTTATAGATCTCCTACAGTTTCTACATTCTTTGTGGAAACTACTTGTAAATGGCTTTGTAACTAGGGACTAAAAGTTATTCTCAATCTATTCTCACTATTAGCTGGGGAATATTAATACACATATATTGCAAAATGCTGCCAAAGCAGTAAAGAAAGAAAAATAAAACTCTCTCTTCCAGTTCAAATTTTTGGATAAGCTTCCAATAAGCACTTGAATGTTTGGACATCCATCTGAACCAAACCTTTTCTGATGTTTATGCCTCATTAATCACATTCCAAAAAATGGAGCAATCTGTGTTATCTGCGAGAAATATTTCCATTCCTATGTTATGGTTATCCCCAACAATTCTGCAACACTATAAAATCTGAAGGAGGTGAAATAGGAAAAATAAATATACATTACATCAAAATTTTGTCCCTAGTTAATCTCTGAGGTGTATGTCATGTAAACATACACATGTATATACTTATATGCTTACATATACAAATATATATATGTATAAACACAGACGTAAATTCTTTTATGCTTGCAAAGAAAGTTATGTCTTTGCAAACATGGATTTTTTTCTGTGCCATGGGATGTGGTCACTGTTTTAATCAGCACTTGAATCTGAATGAAAGGTTCACTTCTAGCACAGTTTCTACATTTTCTACAACTCAACCAGCATCCAGATCCATACTAGGATGGCCAGGAGCCATGTCTGCCATCTGGCTGCCATTCTGTGGGCCATGTGTAACAAGCCAGTGGTGCCAGACTTGTTTCTTGCAGACAGATGCGCACCTTCCACTGACATTCATGGCTGGCATCAGTCACCAGCCACAACGAACAGGTCAGTCACTGAACTGCCATGAAGATTGAGATATTCTCCGAGATACACAGGCATGCCGCCACGATTTTCTACACTAAGGGAGAGGATAAGTGAGGGTGGGATGTCTTGCTGACACAGGAACATAGGGTATATCACTATGGAATCAACAAGAGGTTTCCTGTCGGCTTCAGGGCTGGGTTTCCACCCACAGTCATTTTAGGTGAGAAACATTTTTTAAAAACTGCAGACTCTATAGACTATCCATCTAGCTGATGGATTAAGTTTATTCCACTTCTCTCTTTCCCTTTTTAGTTTTCAGATGATTGTGTATCTGCCTAAGTGATAACCATCAACAGATGGATGGAGGGTGCACCAGAGCTTTGCAATAGTGTACATTTTCTTTCTGACCTCCCAAGTGCAAGTTTTCAAGATCTCACTTCCTGATAGCAATGTTTTGCTTACCAAACCTGATTTCCAGGCTGTGTAGGTTTTTCAAGAACTAGACTCTTTTTTTTTTTTTCTCTTCATTTTTTTTCTTCTTTCCCACCCCTTATCCAAGCTTGTCCTATATGTCTAGGAAGGATGAGGGTAAGGGATGGAATCCAGCATCTAATTGCCACCCACTGTCAACAGGGTGTTAAAGTTCATTACTGTAAATTTGTGGTTCTTTGGCACAAGCTGCCATAGTACAGACTTTCAGAGCTAGTTCAGCCAAGAGTCTGCCTAATGCAGGGGTGCTTACAGCTCTGTGCAAGATGGATAGATATCCTGGACCAAGTTAATGCTGCACAGTGGAAAGCAATGCAGAGATACCAAAGCAAACCGTAAATCCTTGTACATATAAGAATAAAACACCTCACCTGACATTATGTATTGTAATTGTGTAACGCATTATGTATTTTCAGATCAGGGATGATTAACTCGGGGACAGCACTGGACTGACAGATCTGTAGTGTTCTGGAGATGGTGTTAGTGCACAGTGATGTTGTATGCTATGCGTAAAGATGACAGGTGGACTCAGAGATCATCTCAAAGCATTTGTTCCTTTAATCCAGGAGTAATAAAAAGTGGCCCATGCATTTAATGCAATCCAGGCAAAGCACAAAAAGGCTGAGCGCTGCACATACTTTTTCCCGAGGGAGGCAGAAGGAATGCACAGCCATGGCGAGTTACTCCCATGAATAATCTCCCATGAAAAAGCTTCACAATTCAAAGAAAAGCCAACATACCAGACCAGATGGAATTAAAATAAATAAATAAATGAAGAGGAGACTCAATGTTAGATGGAAAGTGAGAAGGAAGTCTATAACTGCTGACTAGCGCAATCAGATAAGAAGATTATTGCACTCCAAATAAGTGAGATTGATGCCTACATAAGGTAGCTATCAGCTGTCTTTCAGATTTAAGAAAAAATGAGAAGAAGAATGCATTTTACTTCCAGATAGAAAACGATAACCGTGTTAACTTATTGGGGAACCCAGAACAGAGCTGTACTATGATAGATTGAAGCTAAGGGAGACAGAATTGAGAGAAGCCTGAACATAAACACATAAATCAGGGATTACATCAAGCTGAGATCATGATAAATATGTTCTGAACATTTCTACTGGGCAAAGTTAAGGTTGAGATTTAGGAAGCTTGTAATAGGCCAGAATTAAAAGACAGCAGTACTGAAAACCGACTGTATCCTGGGGGCATGGAAGAAGTGTTTGCTTTTTTTTTTTTAATACCGCTGAAGCACCATCAGCACATAGAGTGCACAAAGGAGCACTTGCCCTCACTGCAAGCTCATATGAGTATGTTTTATCAGAGGACAGCTGTACTATATGAAAGTCAAAATGAAGCCGAGAGCAGAGTATCTTTTCCAGTACAGCTGAACCTTAGCAGTGGCTGCACAGACAGTTTGGACGGGAGACTGCTCCACATTTATGCGATCACTTCTTTCTTCATGATGAGAAATTAAAATGACAAGTTCAATACAAGTGATAGCCAGAAATATCTTCCTCCCATGGAAGCCACATTGAAATAAAGACACCTGATGTTAATTTGATAACTAACTCATAACCTCCTCTGTCTCTATTCAAAGCAGCTTGCCAGGCAGTAATGATTTGGTAATACGCAGTGGGGGGAGGAATATGCAGTGAAAAAAAATTGAAAATTCCCAAAGCCCCTTCAGCAACTGCCTCTTTTGGTTAAGGGAGAATTGCAGACTGTGAAGAATGCTACAGACATGCAGACACAGAGGTAACATTTCCCACTTGTAAAGCTTTAGAGGTCTTCAGTAACATCTTTAACATGTTTTCTTTCGCTGTAACTTTGCCTAGTAAGTTCAAGATTTTAAAAGGCAAGGAAAAGTTAGATAGCCAAACCGTTTTTCTAATTTTAACAGTACTGCACACTAAATCTCAGGAATTTGAGGCATCAACAGAGAGGGGTTTGGAGCTCTTCCAACAGAGAAAGCATTAAATTATCCCTGTGATAGCAGAGGTCTAAAGAACACAATACTCTGGGGTATTTCCTCAAAGTGAATCCCTGTTAGTTTAACTATTTTTAACTTGAATGGATTAACAACAGCCTGGAGGGGGTACTCCCAGCGCCACCTCTGGCTGCAAGGAGAAGGTTGTGAAGCCACCATGCTGGGACAGTTCTAGCAAGAGGAAGACTTCTTCACAACTTGTGCCTTCATCGTGATGGGTGCCCGCTTCGCTTCAGCTCAGTAATGATGTAGAAGGGCCTGGCAATGTGCTACAGATGCCATTGTTTCTTATTGCTATTTCTAAATTGAAATGGCTTCCATTAACATATAATTTCATCAGAGAATGAAATAGAGAAAGAGCACCAAAGCAGACAAATGGCCGATGACGAAGCACGGGAACATTTTTACAAATACTCCCACATCCACGCCACTCCTTCCGTTTATATTGACAGTCAATGAAGCCAGTCAGGGAGAAGTATATTATGAGGGACGGAACAGATGGAGAACACTGGATAGATCATCTGGCACAATTCCCAGTGTGGGATTGCTCCCTTAGGTTCATTTGTTAGCATTTTGTCCAGTCTTGTATGAGTCAATGAGAAAACAGAACAAAAAACAACAAAAAAGAAAAATAATAAAGAAAAGGCTAGAAAAAGTAAGAACAGAACACTAGCAGCAAAACCAAATCTTTTGGGAATGATTCAAAGACTTCAGCAATTCTATCGCAGACAGGAAAGTTTAAAGATTTTCTTCACAGAAACATAGAATAGTAGAGTGGTTTGGGTTGGAAGCAATCTTAAATATCATCTAGTTCCAGTGCCCCTGCCATGGGCAGGGACACCTCCCACTAGATCAGGTTACCCCATCCAACCTGACTCCTGACACTTCCAGGGATGGGACATCCACAACTTGTGTGGGCAGCTTGTTCCAGTGCCTCACCACCCTCAGGGGAAATAATTTCTTCTTAATCACGGAATCACGGAATCACAGAATCACAGAAACTTCAGAGTTGGAAGGGACCTCTAGAGATCATCTAGTCCAACTCCCCTGCTAAAGCAGGACTGCCTAGAGCACATTACTCAGGACTGCATCCAGGCGAGTCTTGAAAATCTCCAGAGAAGGGGACTCCACAACCTCCCTGGGCAGCCTGTTCCAGTGCTCTGTCACCCTCACCGTAAAGAAGTTTTTCCGTGTATTTGAACGCAACTTCCTATGTTCTAACTTGTGCCCGTTGCCCCTCGTCCTGTCACTGGGAACCAATGAAAAGAGACTGGCACCATCCTCCTTAAACCCACCCTTTAGATACTTGTATGCCATGATAAGGTCTCCCCTCAGCCTTCTCTTCTGCAGGCTAAAGAGTCCCAGCTCTCCCAGCCTTTCCTCATAAGGGAGGTGCTCCAGTCCCTCAATCATCTTAGTTGCCCTTCGCTGGACCCACTCCAGTAGTTCCCTGTCCCTCTTGAACTGGGGAGCCCAGAACTGGATGCAGTATTCCAGTTGTGGCCTCACCAGCGCAGAGTAGGGGGGGAGAATGACCTCCCTCGACCTACTGGCCACAGTCTTCCCTATGCAGCCCAGGATGCCATTGGCCTTTTTGGCAACAAGGGCACATTGTTGGCTCATGGATAATTTACTGTCTAGCAGGACCCCCAGATCCTTCTCCTCAGAACTACTTCCCAGCAGGTCCACCCCTAACCTGTACTGGTGCTTAGCATTCTTCCTCCCCAGGTGGAGGACCTTGCACTTGCTTTTGTTGAACCTCATTAGGTTCTTCTCTGCCCAGCTCTCCAGCCTGTCCAGTTCATGCTGGATGGCAGCACGGCCCTCTGGAGTGTCGGCCACCCCTCCCAGTTTGGTATCATCAGCAAACTTGCTGAGGATACACTCTCTCCCATCGTCCAGGTCATTAATGAATATACTGAACAAAATTGGACCACATATTGACCCCTGGGGGACACCACTGGTTACAGGCCTCCAACTGGACTCTGTGCCGCTGATCACAACCCTCTGAGTTCTGTCACTCAGCCAGCTCTCGATCCACCTCACCGTCACCTCATCTAGCCCATACTTCCTCAGCTTCCTTAATATCTAATCTAAATCTCCCCTCTTTCAGGGGAGAATTTAAAACTGTGACCCTTAATCCTATCGCTACACTCCCTGATAAAGAGTCTCTCCCCATCTTTCCTGTAGGCCCCTTTTAGGTACTGAAAGGCCACTATAAGGTCTGTTCTGTCTTTTCTCCCACAACATGTTCTTTGATAAATATTGACTCCATTTTAAATGTTTTATTCAGAATTTAGTGTTTACTTAAAGAAGATAGAACTAGGCATCATGACTGACTCCCCAAATTTCCCCTTTCACCTCAAATTCCAAAAATATCAGGACAATACTGAAGTTCAAAACTGTAAAAGTGTTGATATCCCACCCTGAAAAAAAACTCTTCGTAAAGTCAATGGACATGAGAATGTAATTCATTTGAATACATGAGTCTTATTTAGAAAGTGATGAATGTACGCCACTGTCTTTACTAATGGGAGTGGAAACCTTCAGTGAAGATGGCTGAAGTTAGGAAATGCAGGTTTCAGCCTTTGTTCCAGTTCTGTTTAAGCTGTATAATGGACTGAGCTAACTAGGAACAGTGGTGGAACAGGATCCCTAGAACCTCGCATGTGATTGTGCACTTTCACTGCCTTTAAGGATTTCAGGAAAGCGTAACAGATAAGGAATAACTGTTCTGGACTCCCTCCACGCATACAAATCCTAAACTGCCTTATAAAGTTGGACTAATTAGCTGCTACCATAAGTTATGGGAGGTCATTCTGGAGGACTTCATAAAGTATCACTACATCTAAAAGCTGTGATTCTTTTTTTAATTATTCATGATCTTTTCTATGCTTTACTCATAACTTTATTAACAGAGTAAAACGTGTGGCAAGTGTCAGGAGGGCATAGGAATAGATGAACTTCTCAAGCATGTTGTAAGCTCTTGGAGGACAAGATAATCTTTTGTGTTTGTTTAAGCACCATTCCGTTCACCCACTTTTTGGGAAAAATTTGGAACAAGTTTTAGTTGCAGAAGTGGATTCACTATTGCTCATGTCATTTGCCAGGGCAGCTGTAGGTGAGGGCTGCAGAGTACATAGAGCTCTGCTTCTGCCTAGGCACCATCACGTCCTTAAAAAAAACATTCACATAATTTTGCTGTTTCCAAAGCCTGCTCACCCATTTCTGGACTGAGTTGACATTGACAGCCCCAAACCAGGACATTCAGCAAACCCCAGGCTCAGTGGCAAGTCAGGGATGAGCAAGGCTTCTCTCTGCTCACCCTGTTGTGCAGGGATAACATGGGCATAGATCCTACACACCATTTAATTTTAAACCCTTTGATTGTACCATTACTTCTTTATGGCAAGGATGAGTGCAATCATCATCACGTGGCATGAATATTAAGGTCAGATGCAATCTCCTGCTTTTAGAGTAGGAGTTCGCTTACTCACAGCTCACTTACTTTTCCAGATCTGATTACAGCAATTACTAGAAAAATCACAGCTCTCTTACAGCCAGGTTCCCGCATTAGCTTCTTAAGAAAGCAGGCTGCTAAGGTCTCCACCCCATCGATTATAATTAGCCATCTCTTTTCTTCCAGTGGTTTATTCAACTGGAATTTGTTAGAGTGCTGATTCATAATGCTAATTGCAAAGTTAATTTTACCTGGGCAGACTTCTAAACCGTTGGCATTAAATGAGAATTATTATTATTTTCCCACCCCTGTAACTGAAATCAAATGTTTTGTGAAGATTTGCTCTACCACGCATTACTTTCTCCTGGCAACAATGAAATCTATTTGGGAGTCTGAGCTATGAGTTGCTTTACTTTCCCACAGATCTGTATCTGTTTATGTCAGACTGAAAGCTCTCAAAGGCAGGGATCCTGGTTAGGATTATCTAGCAAAAACTTCAATTTATATTGATTCGTATCAGTTCAGTATAGACTCTCTAAGGCTTTGGCATTTACTTTTCCTAAGCTAAATTTATATTTTCCACCATGGAACTTAAAATCCTCGGCAATGCACTGGCTGAATTATTCTTATTTAACAGACTAGCTGAGTGCATCCCTCACAGAGGGTAGGTAATATTGTATCAATATTGTATTGCTGTGATATTGCTGTCATAACTGGATTTCAGAGTACTCTAGTAAATTAAAGGAAGATAAAAAAGGTAAGTCAAGCTAATGAAATGACTTTGTGCTTTCCTAAAGGACTGGGCTTTGGGATACTTGAAGGGAGTCATGTCATCACTGAAATTTAGCTCATGATTTTAATATGAGCAGTCACAGGACTGATCCAGGATCACTGCTGTTTGGACTCCTTGTTCCTCGACAGATAATTTTAAAAATGCAAGTGGAAATCACAAAAGAAAAAGAAAAGAAAAGAAAAAGATCCTTAGGCTTATAACAGAGGGGGATTTTCTGTGTGTTTTCTGCAATGCCGTAGGTTTGACTGTTGTATTGATTGCATCTCTTGCATACACAGTGCCCCAACTACAGTCTTTTCTTTACCGAATCTCCATTGTTCTTCATCGAAAAGTCACCCCACCCCCTTGCCCCCCCCCAAATAAAAACAAAACCAGCAGATTTTATACTTGTTCTTTCTCCAAATGCAAATGTTAAATTTTCCCAAGATACAAACTTTAAAATTTCTAGTTGCATATCCAAATTTTTGCCAAAATTTTATATCAGTTGTTACAAAAGACTTCTTGACAAAACTAGCCTGTTGTTAACTGTGCAGGAATTAGACTTAGAGGGGTTTGAAATCTTAGTCCAGTTTATTGTCATTAGTTATCTCAACACGTATATCAATAGGTGGAACAATAGGTAGATAAACAAGTAGATAAACACAGACAGCCCTAACTGTAACTGATAATTTTATTGAGTCTTTGAATGATTCAGATATGAACGAGTTCTAGTCTAAAAGCTGTATACAGCCATTTAAGAAACAACGTATTTTAGCTCAAGCTCATGACTGGCTTCTGTACTACAAATATCTGAGATGTCCACTGTCTTGGTGCATCTGTGGAGAAGGCATCCAGCTGCCTGGATTCAGTGGCAAAGACAAGCCCTGTGTCAGTAAGGTGCCAGGGTCAGCCATGCTGGCTGACTGCCTGCCTTAAAGAAGAACTTCTACAAGGAAGCTGCAGCCACACTTTGCCACTGAGATGACCGTCTGCAGTCACTAGCGAGCTTTCAGCATGGAGAAAGTCACAGCTCCTGTCTGAAAGGAAGAGATTTTCATTTTCTCATTCACCATCGCTAATTACTTTTACATATTCACATATGGATACATATATTTATATATTTGTATGCTCAGTGGATTTAATGAATTTAATTTAGGCACCTAAACTGTGCTTATTTTTTGGGCACTTAGTAAAATAATCTCTAAAAGCCGGTGTTGAGTTTCCCTGATCAGTGAATGGGAAGAGGAAGACATCTACTGGAGACCTCCAATTGGAGATCACTCTACCAAAGGCTGAGCATTTGAATTAGGAATATGTCTTGTTCAGATATCCATAAGGTGGAGGAAAAAATGTCTCCCGCTTCCTACAGGTGCAGACTGTAGGCTCTGAACCTGCAGAGAGCCTTCCAGCCTCACTGGTGGTCTCATCAGGCTTTTAAAAAGTCCTTATCATCATACCCATTTTGCATAGATTCATTCAGCCCTCTTTACATATAAGACATGAATGCTGGGAATTTCTACTTCTCCATCTACAAAGTACTCCTTAAACTGGATTTTCTTTCAGAAGCCAGACAGTTCATAGTTAAATAAAAGACTTGAGCAGCTAATAGCTTCACCTGCCAACATTTTATAAAATGCAATACCATTTTTTATAAAATGATTTGTGGTCATTCAGCGGTGAACGGTATTGATCTCTCTCTGTGTCCCTTGTTTGCTTAATTGCTTCCATAGTAATAAATGCACAATGTATGTTAAACAGACTTGGCTGATCTTGAAGCTTTATTTTTCCATGCTCACTGCTACAGTGCTTACAATTTGTCTCTGGCAACCAATTTAAACTCCATATGTCCAACTTGTTAATTTTTGCTGTAGTGTCTTTGAAGCAATTTTATGTTTATTTACAGATGAGAGATAAAGACTACAAAAAAAAAATATATATATATTTAGAGAGGATGGTAAGAGAAACCTTTCCTGAAAGATTTTTGACTAGTTGGAAAAGAGGTTTGAGGTGCATCAGTTTGGGGTTGTTTGGTTTTTTTTTGCCTAGGTAACATGTCCAAGGTTGCAAAAATCAAACCAAAAACCCTCCAAGCTTATTTGTACAACTGTATTTTGAGTAGAGAGAGAAAAGAAATAAGAAGGCCTTTCTTTTTCTTTTTCTTTTCATAACATGATATTGAATGGAAGCAATGCTCATATTTCTACTGTTTCCTTTGTAAGTAATTATAATGTTTCAGTAAAGGAGAGATGTACCAACACATCCACACTTCAAGTTCTCTGTAAAAGTGATTTGTAACTGGAATTCAGGTTGGATGGAGGAAAAAAACAAGGTTACTACCTCTGCTTAACACTGAAAATTTTACTTCGATATATTTGTTTGAAGGCTGATCTCCATTGTTTTTATATGTATTTAATAAAGAGAAAAAATTCACAGTGAAATTCAGAGACTTTAAATTAGATTTCTGCTATCCATCATTTATCTACGAAGTCTATGCTTACTAGACACCTAACACAGATGCATAAATTAGGTGCTTAGAATTAAATGCTATAAATTTTCATCATATTTTCTTAAATATGATTATGGTTTTCCATATATCAGTTGATTTTCATACAATTTTAAAGATTGTATGATGGTCTAAGATACACTAGGTATTGTACCAAAGATGCCCCTCATGAGGATTTGTAAGGCCAAAGGCCATATGTAAGTGACTTCAGGCACTGGAAAATAGGAGAATTGCTTTGATTTGCAAGCTTTGTAAATGGACAAAGCAAAAGAGAATGTAATTTATACTTAAGTGATGGATCAAAAGGATGCTGTGAACACTGCTCTAATAGCTAATGATGATAAAGAATTCAGGGAAATGTTCACATCATCAGAAGGATTTAATAGATTTCACCAAGTCCTCTTTCTCATCTCCTGTAAAACTCATTTACTGAAGGCTTTAAGTGTGAAATTGCTTGTTTTCTAAATAATAGGGATACAAGATCAAACTATCCCATACAATGTAGTATTGAAGCAAGAAATAATGTACCTCAAAATGAAAAACAACAGTAAAAATAATTATTTACAGTTTTTCAATCTTCAAAGAAAGACTTTAAATAAATGGATTAATTCAAACTTTGTATATGAGATAAATATATGTAGATAACAAAAATAAGGCCAGGCTTCAATGTTTTTACAAATATAATGCAGTAGCTTTCTGAGATTTGGTACACAACAGCTCGTAGTTCTTAGTTTTGCTCAGAATTGCAGGCTCTTGTGGTCTCAAAATTTCAAAGCAGGGAAAACCAAGTATGATTTGACTGCACACTGAAACCATGTGGAAAACAAAACAAAACAAAACAAAACAAAACACCACAATTCAGAGTATTTATGGCTTTGATTTATTGGAGCATACACATGCACACTGACGTTACTGCATCCATTTTCCAAGTTAATACTAAATCCCTGAGGTATGTGGTCCCATGTTACTTACTATGTTCTCTTGTCCTTCCACTTTCTTTCCACTACTCCTTCAAATTAGATCAGGACCCTTCCTGTAGCTGAAAACCAGAAGCACATAGCAGCTGACATAACCGTAAAAGGTACGAATTTTAAAAAACCCAAACCTGCTACCAGCTGAGCTGAACTTGATGTTCCTGCTAACCTGCCATTATTTATCCGAAGGCACGAGGTTTTACACTGAAGGCTATACATATAGACACACATAAGGCTTTATTTTCTTGGCTGTTGGTCCAACATGTCATGCACTAACTTGGTAGAACTGCAAGCTTGGATGCGATTCAATCCCAGATTAAGACATCTTCCCGTAAATGTCTGGTCCAAGATTACACGCAGGTTTAGGGTCTAAGCCCACATTGTTGCCAGCACATAGCACCTTAGTGTCACTTCAGATAACTTACAATATCCCACATATCCACACGACTCTAGCAAATGTGCCCTGTGGTCTATGAGGGAGAAGCACTGTTCTGGAGGAGTGGCTGGAGGCAGGCTATATAATAATGAGGCTAGGCTAACACCTACACTAATGCATTTAAAATAGAAACATTTGGGCATTAAAATTCTTCCCACTGTCACAATAGGCACAGAAATAAGTTTGGGGTTCAACTGCTCTGCTATGAAGGGTTTTCTGTAGGGGCTGAACTGTTTTCAGTTCAAGCTTCCATGGATTAGGGACTCAAACCATTTATCAAAACAGAGTTTCCTAGTGTCATTATTGATGTATCATTGCTGCTCTCCTGAAAAGGTAGAGCTAATATAGAGTTATTTGCTTTAAATGGATACCTCTGACATGCTAAGGCTTTTCAATGTTGCATTACACACTCATGTTGAAGCAAATTAATCAAGTCCTAAATCTCTTTGGTGACTATAATACCAGCTTGGAAACCAGGCACACAGTGAAGAACACTGAATACAGTTGTCTTAATCTGGAACCATTTTCCACATCCATTTTCCACATCACAGTGCATTCTCACATTCGTTTCTGTCCTATATGCTAGTCTAGACTGAGAAGGTCGTCAGATATTCTTCAAGCCTTTGAAAACCTGCTCCACACTATATGGATGCAATGTCTATGTTATTACAGTACTGGTAAGTCATCTGCTGGATACTTGGGGGGTGCTTAGGAAAATGGATTAAAGGATAAGCAGAGAATCACCCTTCCAGCAAATTGCAGATGAAGGATTTCCTGAGCTGCCATTTGTTTGTATACTATTGTGATTTATAGCTATTGACCTACCTGTCTCCAATTAATTTTTGGTTTTTTGCAATGCATTCAGGGAGAGACCTTTCCCATTGACTCCTCTTGTTGGGTTTCACACCAGGGCCAACCGTTTACTCATTTCCCTTTGATGATCTCAGGGAGCGAGGTGTTCTTGGTACTCCCTTTTCACTGGCAAAGTTATAAGGCTCCTTGCCCTGAAATTGTTCCTTTTACCCTCACCAGGTCTTTGATTAGCCTTTAATGAAACCGCCTAACATACACAACTTGGGACAGCCCGATACCCAACAGTCATTTCTATCTAGAGAACATCTGTGATTACAACAGCATGATCACCTTGTACACATTAATAGCTTAATGAGATTTTGAATTATTATCTTCTGCAATGAGAAATCCTGCTAGGCAAAGAGATGTTCTACACAGCTCAGCAGGAAAAATTGGAAAAATTACTTCTATTAAATACAGGGTTTACTGTTTTTGAGGAGATCACAGTGTCCTCCCGCATGCAGTCTTACTCCACACTCCAGGTGCTTCAGCCCTTGGCACTGGATGTGGTGTCAGAGCTGCAGTGAGAGCTACTGTCAGATCCTTCCCTGCACTGCTTCATTCTGGGACAGTAAGGAGACATAAATGCAATCAGGTAGGGGAAGCCAAGCTGGAAGGCTTTTTTGTGTGTGTTTCAGAGTGTCTTTTAGCTTCTATGTAACTTTAATTTTCATAGGACACTCTAATAACCAGCCCTGGAGGCAGAGACCCTAGACATGAACCCTTGCTGCCGCACAACAAACCTAACTCATTCATGACCAATTTTTGGTAAAAAAGGTCCAACCCACTCTATTCACAAGCAGGTACAACCCAAGCTGAGAAAGTGCACCTTACCAGCAGTTTATTAGCTCCCAAAAGACCATTTCCATTAGCAAAAGCAATGCCATTTGCTAGAAACCTATTTAACTCTCATTGATGAATCTGATGTGGCTTTAGATATGATAAAGGTTTACTAGTAACAAAAAAGTGGTCACTGAGTGTATGACCCTTACATACCAGGGGGTCAGACTACTTTAATGTCAGTATAAGCTCGCAGAGAAGTGAGACCTTCCTAGCAAAGCTGCTAACCAGTCTTGATGCTGATAATGAGTCAAGTTTCAGTGACTTGGACTGAAAATGGACCGCTTATTTAACAATAAAAGATACTCCATTTGGGATAGTACCCCAATAATAAGTAACTGTTCCTTAAACTTCAGTGTTAAAAGTAGGACTTTTAACTTGTAAAATGGTTATTTATTTCCTTCCTAATTTAGAACTCTATTCCTCTTCACGAACTCCATAGTGCACAGTAGGATATAGGACATGGTTTAAAAGAAAAGTAAAATACGAAAGAAACAATCCCATATCTGGCCATGACTGTGCTAGGATTTAAAAGAAATACCAGCTCTAGAGTTTTCAAACTAATACAATCATAAAACAAAAAATAATAATGTACCAGAGAGCCTACTGCAGTGGTAACATCTGTCTTAATTATGTAAATGCAAGTCTATGTCAAGCATCAAATTCTCTTGAATAAAACCTCAGAGTTAACCAATTTGTATCACTTTAACTGTTGCATTTCACATATACGAACTGCGTTTAAAAGTACACATCCCTTATGTACTAGTTGTGAAGCGAGTGTTGTAATGCTAGCATCCCCTGCAATGGAACATGATGAGAAGCACAAGGCTTCCTGGGGAATTTTGACAAACTGTTTCATAAGAGCAGAAGTGAGGGGACTGGGCTGCTTTCCTGTCTGATACTTCTGCACGTTACATTTCCAATGGGAAGAGTTATTTTAGCTACTAAGCCTGTAAGACTAAGCTATCAGCAGCCCACGTGTGGTACCTACAAGTGTGAGTAAAGTTACATTAAGAAACTCCCCTGATTCAATAAATTCTTGGACTGCCTTACGACTTTGAGGAAAATATTGTGCTCTCGCACAGCTTCTGATCCCCTACCCTCTAAATATGCGGCTTTTGCTGTCAGCTCCCATGGAACCAGAAACACGCCCACAAATATCAGTGGTGGCATTGTGACAGGTCGGCTACTTGTGTAGACGTAGTCCCACAGCAAATTAAGGGCAACAGCATTTAAATTCTCTGCTTGGACAGAGAATTGGCTGCTGAAAACCAGCTTTTCACCGTAGATTTTTGTGCTGTCCCCATGAGTCACAGCACTGCATCCTGTCTGAAGGGGAAAGAGTTGGACTGAGCTGCCTCCAGCACTGCTGACGCTCCACGGCTGGTCAGGGATTTTGTAACATATGGAACAGCAATGCTGCACTGTGCACCCTCCCCCTCTGAATCGTCTGCACCAGTTTATGCTGAACAAGTTGATATATTTATGAAATCCAGTGTGGTACTCCGAGTTTATAGTTCTGATCCTGGTGTTTCAGGTTAAATGCGCAGTTGGACAGTTAGGACCTTCTGACAGGGTTAGCTTCTCTGAAGTACTTCACCGGTTCCCCTACACTGCGTCTGAACCTGCTACTGGTATCTGTGCCATCACCCTCCGAGCACCACGACACAGAGTGGTAATCTGAGGTCAGAGGTAGACTCCAGGCTACAATCCAAAGTTGTCTTTTCTCCTCTTCTTTATTTTACTTTACTGCAAGTGTGCATCCAAAGTACGCTTGAATGGTTTCCCAAATTAACTAACTGATTTTTGGTTGTAACCCCGGTTAATGGATCAGTTAATTCTCCCTAGGGGTTCTTCTGTGGTTGCTGAGCCGTTCTTTAAACATAAATAGCCCAGCAACCTTTAGGCTGCAGTATGCTTTAGGGCATGACTATTACCACGCTGCCTTATTGAACCATGTTTTTCTGGTTGCTACACTCCCTCATTTTTTGTTATTCTTACAACTCCTTTTTGCAAAATTAGGGCTCTGGTCACAAACATTCCTTTTCTGCCTTTACAAGTTCTATGTACCTCCAAACCTGGGCAATTTCTTTGCTTGGTTTTGATTTTTCGCCCTTCTCTTTTGTAACATATGTCCCTCATTTAAAAAAAAAAAAAAAAAAAAGACCTGCTAGACTGGATTGTGTTATTCTCTGATGTAATGAGGATTAAATGTGAGAAGAATTCCATCAAACCCTTTCCCACCAGAGGAACCCACAGACTTGTAGGTCTCTTATGGATCTTTTCTGGCACCTTCTTATTTCAGGACTGATTCCTGGAGATGTATCTGTTCAGTTCTCCTATCAAAATTCAGGCTGTACCGATAGTGTGATCTCCTAGAGTCCATCCTTGAAGTCATCCTGAACACTCATATACCTTAAGCTTCTCCTTTGAATTATATTCCCATCTCTGTTCCTGCTCCCTTTCTACTCCCACCACAAAAATTGGCCATTACACCTCTTCTGTTTCTCAGCCTATCCCTCTTCAAGGGATTTTATCATCTAAATTACCTAAGAAGCCACACAAAATTGTTACCATGAAAAGAAAACAAGAGAAAGACAAGCCCCACTCTGTTCTCTGTTTTCCCTTTTTTTTTCTGTTCAGGATTTCTGCTAATGAGCAAAACTGATATTTTTATAATTCTGTGACAAGACTATTTGTGACTTATTTTTTTTCTGTACTGCTTGAGTGCATTTGTCATAGTCCAGAGTCCACTACACTTAGACGTGACTGTCGGAAAAAGCAAGTGAATTATAGTTTGACTCAGGTTAAGGTTAGACCTCTAAGCTGGAAGAGAGATAAGTCCTGGGTAAACTAGACAGCTATGGACAAAACAGACAACTGAACTGCCTAGGGACCTTCAAACAAATCCATACAGCTCCTAGACTTAACCTTTAATAGGCAGCAGAAACACACAGGAAAATATGAGGAGTAGGAGAGGAATAGGAAAGGTGACTCATGGAGCAAGACTAGACTGCTTAACCCACATCCTCAGATAACATAGAGGAATTGAATTTGTGCTGATTAATGTAGGTTATACCTCAGAAGTGAAAAGCAGATACAGTTCCTCTTGAATGAAGAAATAAAATCAGGAGCTAAATAAAGGAAAAAATAAAAATAATCAAATTTTGCTTTCAGGTCCAGTTTATGATCACAAAGTCTGTGAATGCAGTGTCTGGGACATGAAGGGAGGAGAGGCACAAAAAGACTCTGGCATTCTGTCAGCAGCTGTTTTTTTTGTTTGTTTTGTTTTTTGCTGGAGAAAATGTAAAATCAAATACGTTAAGGAACTGATAGATCTTTAGAGCCCAGACGCTTGGGTGAAAGCATTTTAGATGAATTTAAGGAAGAAAAATTGCAACAATGTGCCGTATTTAAATATGAATATACTGATTCAAGTAAAATCAGGCAGACAGACTAACAAATAGTACACATAGTGCTGAGTTGTGAATATGACCATGGAAGTGAGTAAGAAAGGGTGAGATGTTATTGATCAACTAGTCCTTCCTGGAAGGCCTGCAGATCACTCACCCATAGAGAGATTAATTCCTCAAATACATGCATCTAAAAGAAGTAGACAACTATCTACAAAGAGTTCTCTGCGTATGAGTTAGGTATCAAAACTGCCATTATCACCAAGGGAGACCAAGTCAATGTATAAAATTAAATACAGACAGCTACTCAGGTGGTCAAATTTGATTTTCTGTACAGAACGCAATATTTACCCATACATTTCTGATAATGTACACTTTCATTGAGGGTTACTTAAGAGAAAAGGCACCCATCTTGGTTTAAAACTGAAAATGAGTTAGCTAGCTGGTTGCGTGAGCTAACTGAGCTGATTATCCTCACTGCTATCCCATCCCTGTAAAATAAAAGTTCACTGCAACTATTGGCAAGAGTCAAGTCAGCTCCGTTCCTGAGGTCTGATGGTTTGGTACTGGAAGCAGTGGGTTCAGTGCCCCCTGGCAAACTGCAAGAGGAGTTATTTGTGGTAGCAAATGGGACTAAAATGAAAGGAGTTTGGGACTTGACTCACCCATTTGAAAGATTAACTGCAAATTTACAGAATCTGAGTTAGCCTTCCATTCACTCCCCATTTTCTGAGTTGTTTTGAGGTTTTTTGTTGGTTTTTTTTGTTGTTGTTGTTTGGTAGGATTTTTTGCTAGAGTGCATCGCTGGTGACTTCTTCAGCCAGCATCTGACAACAAACCACCTACTATAACAGTTATTGTAGGGAAACATTTAAATACTTCCCCCTGTAACTGGAGGAAATGGGTGCTTTCACCACAACATTTCTAACAGTGAGAATTTTAACAGAGCCTCACAGCAGTACTCCAGGATGTTTTCTTTAGAAGAAACAAAATACAAAATAAAATATAGCTGTTATAAACTGTTAATTATGGTTTATAATAGTAATAATCCCAGAGAATTTGATCATTAGTGTAGTTAATGATCAGTTTGTTAGGGTTTAACTGCCTTTAGTTCCATCTAGGGATACCCAATTAGCAAACCAGTCGTTAAATACTAGTAATGACTAATTATTTGAGGATTAAAAGCTTAAATATAAATAAAACTGAGATTGAGACTCCTAAAATTAATGCATTAATGTATCCCTTTACTCAGCATGAGTTACAGACTAGATTCAGTCCTTATGATTAGCACACTTTCTATAGGGGATTCATTTCCCTCTAAATGAGTTTCTTTTTTTATATTCTCTCCAGATGTTTAATTCATATACATATTGGCCATTGTTTCAAAAGCCCAAATCTTTCTATTTAATAGAGAGCCTTCAATAGTGCTAAAATTGTTAACTTCCTTTCACTGTTCAGCATGCTCTTTTGGGGGGGCTTTAAAGCCTTGTTTGATTTCCTTTGATTTCATATTCCTGGGCACATCAAACCAAACTGCCTTTAATTAGCATGAGTAATGTTATTTGCTATGCAAGATATCAAATGTACCTACACAACAGAATCAAGATGACCAGATCTGTCCAGGGAAAACCAATAAAAGATAACTATAGCAGGGATGATCTTGAGCCCGTTAGTTAGTACAGAATCACGTGCTTTGTATATGGTAAGAAAATTACAATAGTAGAAAAGAGAAAGGCAGAATAGGAACAGTTTGTCGTGATAGAGAAAACCTGGATGCATAGATATAATCCAGCTAGGATAAATATTCACAAATATATGGGTTTATTCAGGATATAAAATGTAGTTGCAGAGTGCCAATAGAGTATCTGCAGGCCACTGACGTCTTGCAGACAGAGGTTAAATGTAATTAAAGTAGGGCAAAATACCTACGCTAACTTCCACATCAGTTTACTTTTCACTTGTGTCTCTTTATCCAAACCTATATGCTTTACAAATGAGCTCAAATAAACTGTGTGGTGTTTTCACAAGGGACCTCTCGGCCGAAGTAAAAGCAAAGTTAAATTTGACAAACCAGAAAATGGCAGTATTTGTTCTCAATCTAACTACAAAAGACAACAGTAAACTACATAACCCAGTTATTTAAACATGATGGCTGAATAATCCCAAGACTACTTCATACTTCAGGAATAGTTACTAGTGCCAAGACACTGCAGAGAGACAGTTTGCATTTCAAGGGAAAACTACTTTTGTGCAATCATTCCTCCTTTCCCTGAATTATTCTAGTACTTCAGTGGGAGTCTCTTGGGAATATTTTACGCCAAACAATAAAGTTTTTCCTCACTCTCTTTTTGATATGACATTAATTTAATAAACCCCAGGACATCCCCAGCTTATAGAAACCATAACTGTTCTATTGAAGTTAGTGGATCCATGACTTCTTAATCTAGTCATTAACCTAAGCCCCGTGAGTAATGTTATTGAAAGGACACACAATTTTTTTCATGTTTCTGTTCCTGGGACCTTCCATAGCAGATGTATAATTCACTGTGTTTAATGATGTAGGTGAATTAGAATCATAGAATCACAGAATCATTATGGTTGGAAGAAACCTTTAAGATCGTCAAGTCCAGCTGTTAACCTAGTGCTGCCAAGCTGCTACCAAACCATGTCCCCCAGCACCACATCTACCCATCTTTTCAATACTTCCAGGGATGGTGACTCAACCACATCCCTGGGCAGCCTGTTCCAATGCTTAATAACCCTTTCTGTGCGGAATTTTTTCCTAACATCCAATCAAAACCTCCCCTGGTGCAACTTGAGGCCAGTTCCTCTTGTCCTATCGCCTGTTCCTTGGGAGAAGAGACCGACCCCCCCTGGCTACCCCCTCCTTTCAGGGAGCTGTAGAGAGCAAGAGGGTCTCCCCTCAGCCTCCTTTTCTCCAGGCTGAACACCCCCAGCTCCCTCAGCCGCTCCTCACAGGACTTGTGCTCCAGACCCCTCACCAGCTCCGTTGCCCTTCTCTGGACACGCTCCAGCCCCTCAAGGTCTTTCTTTAAGCACGGGGCCCAAAACTGGGTACTCGAGGTGGGGCCACACCAGTCCTGAGTACAGGGGGACAGTCACTGCCCTAGTTCTGCTGGCCACACTACTCCTAATACAAACAATGTTAACAATGTACAAAAAATTAAAACCAACATCTATTTTATGAATCTTGAATCAATGTTTCCAACAGCAGAATGTCATTTTTCAGTGGGTCAGTTAGATCACATACACACACACATGAGTTTGGGCTCCTTCAGAGAGACTCTCTCTGTTAAACCTCACTGGCTGGTTTTCTCATGAATAAATGTAGACACAAAGCTCAGATGAACTATACTGCAGAAATACCCATTTTTTTCTATATTGAATGAAGTGAATAATGCAAATACAACTATCTTGGTGGTACAGTCTTTACTTCCAGAATTAACACTGCTGCTGAGACCAAATGAAGTAAATTTGATTTATTTACTTTTTGTAAAAATAAAATTTTTACTAGCTTCAAGTTAATTCTGATATATTATTGGTAAAATAGGAAAGAAAGTACAAATAGCCAAACAAAAACTATCTTTTTCCTTTTGGCCCTGAACTATGGTATTTTGTTCCACGTTGGCTTACAGAAGCTCCAGACTTTTTCAGGCATTTAAAAAGTGTCAGAAAGAGGCTTTAGTGGAATGACTCTATGTTTACATTGCAATCAGCTGGTAGGTACAAGCAGCATGTGTGGTGGTGACACGCAGTGAAAAATGACAGTCACAAAATCACGCTTGCCTCCGCTGAGTCTGCTGACTCTCATATGTGCAAAACTTTAATTTTTCAACATTTACAGTTATAATTGTAGTGAGTCTGTGTGCGTGTGAACGTTTGTATTTTAAACAACCTTCACTAGAAGAGATTGCCAGCGTGCACTCCTCCTATCTCCTGCCTGAATGGCATTAGCTGGCGGCTCAGGAAAGAAAAAAGATCCTTTCCTACACTAATGGTGGGTCTGTAGATGCATAACTTTCTATTCATCAAGGCTCCAAACGGAGCATTCTTTTGGTTGTAGCAAAGACTCTTAGGTTTCTAATGGAGTGCACAGCATTTGTTTCTTTCTGAGAGGTGTACGGTATCACAGCAATTCAGGACCATTAGCACTTACTGCTACAGGGAAGAGAGAACTCTTCTACGTTCATTGATCTCTGTCTGATACGCTTAATGAAAAAATACATCGAATATGATAACACTGCCTTAAGGAACAGAGGTAATTATTCAACTTCTGTGTATTGAGAATAACTTGCTTCCTTTTCTGGTCTACATTAGAAAAAAAAGAAAAGGAATATGTTGCAAGCACACTTATTTTATTTTATTTTTTTTCCTCCCCTTCCCATTCTACAAATAAAAACGTCTTAACCACATGCTTCTTGTTTCCTGTGACCAGGCCTTGTAAGACTTTGATTTATGAAACATGGGAAATGTGAGCAGTAACTAATTGGTGAAGCACTCTGGGGCTATGGCTGCTCCGCACACACAATGAGGTTGAGGTGCCTGCCATCCAGCTAAAAGGAAGCAGCAGGCTTTAACCCCTCCCTCCCCAAGCACACAGTTTCCACCATGCTTCTTCAAGAAGATAATACTTCTCCACACATCGTTTTCTGTACTCCCCCAGCCTCCAAAAAACTCTTAACACACCTGCTTTTATGCACAACTCTCAAATAAATGTCTTTGTCAGCGTTACAGATGGTAACACTAGTGTGGATGGGAAAAGCAGGTTGCCCAGGACCACACAAAAGGTGAGTGGCTGGAACAGTAACAAAAGCTAGGTTTCTCCTGATCTTTCCATGAGATGATTTTGCCTCCATTCTTTATTTATATGATAAGCTCAAAACTTTGATACATCACAGGTTACCAGAGCCACACAGAATGGATAAACAACACAGGTGAAATGTGAACCAGGGCAGCTAATTGCTGGAACTTTCTGTAAAAGATCACAAAAGATTTCCTACTTAGGTCACACTGAACTTCTGACTTCATCTAGTGCTGAGCTGAGATTTGGTTTGCAAGGCTGAAATCTCCTTCCTGAGAGATCAACAACTTCAGAGAAGGTTTCTTTCCCTATGGATATGCTTGGGAATCTGGTTTTATTAACAGCCATGGAGGTGAGACTATGAGACTGATGTGGTCTGAGAAGTGAGGAAGTCATAGGGAGGTATTTGCTTTAGAATGGGAAGCTACGGACATGGCCGTAACTAATCTTACTTATTTTTTCTCAAGTGTATTTTACTACACAAAATACAAATAATATAGATTAATGGGTAAGTATATCTGATGTATATCCCTGCCTGTCTATCCTTAGAAACATATTTTTGTATTCAGTACTTACATTCAGTTCTAGATAGGCTGACTCAGCAAAACTTCAGACTAACTTTTTCTAGTGTAAGTGCCACCAACTTGTCTCATGCATAACAAACTAAAATGGGGACCTAGGAATTTTTTCATCAGTCTAAAGAGCCACAATCTTCCTAGGCTGAGGACAACACTACCACACTTCACCTCTGGAAGGGCACAGAACAAAATCACACATTTGCCAGGAGGGTGCATGAGCACCTGGATATCCAGTACGGAAAAACTGGAGCACTAAAATGACACAGGTCATCAAACAGTCAGAAGTCCATAAGCCCTGCTGACAACATGCATGAGGATGCTGAAGTGAACAAGGAAGTCAAGTAGGTCATGAGATGAAAAAGAAATGGGAAGGACAGAGACAGACAGAAGGTGTGGGCAAAAAAAATTAGCTAAAGAATGAAAAAAAAGAGCTAACACAGAGGGAGAAAAAGAGAAATAGATAAGTCACTATAGTTCAAGAGAAAAAAAAAATAGGAAAATAAGAAAAAGAAGCCCTGATGTTTCAAACTCATTCTAATAAAACCTTCTTTATGTGGGTGCAATTTGAGCCTCTCCTTTCCTTTAGCAGTCTGAATTTGAAATATACATCAGACCTCTCATGGCCAGATAAGTCCTTGAGTTCAGACAGGTGCGGACACAGAGGGAAGAGTTGCCAGATCTGAGCACCAATCTTACAAATGGAAACTCTTCCTACAGAAGGACACCCTCTTTGAAAATTTGGCCTAAAGAGTTTTAGGAATATTATTGAGTAATTCATCCACACTCCTGTTGAGCACTGTTGACACTAACAGCCATACCATAGTTCCCACACGCTTGTTCTAGCCCAGAGTAGTATTAGTTTGGGGAACCTGGGTGATTGTATCAAGACCAGGTCATTCTCACTCAAAACCCTGCATGATTTGCAATGTCATCACACATTTGGAAAGGCGCCGTACCAAAGGCCACACATCAAACTCAGCCATTCACCCTAACAGCAAACAGGAGCAGCAGTACTCTCAGAAAATGCAATAAATATATTTTAGTGTCCCATTACTGCATAGCCATCTGCTATTTGTTGCAATTGTGCAGATCATAATAGATCTATCTGATATTTATATAGATGCTGCTTTTGCTTCCATAAGAAGTGCATTGTAACTTAACGTGGCATTAGCTTAATGTTCCATTAAAATAGAGTGCTGGTAAGCGTACATATGTATACTTAAATTATTATTTTCCTACCCATATTTAGACAGAGCTGAGAAGCTATATAGATACTGAACTTCTGCTAGGCAGCATTTTCAATACTGAATGGAAATAACTTGTTTGTGCAAAGCCACCCATTTCCTAATTACAGCCACTCATACTGTAAGAGGAAATTGCTAATTGGGTACAGCAGGAAACAAAGAGACAAGGGTTTTATTGTCTGTGCTGTTCCCACTATTATTATTAACTCATTCCTTTCCTTTGAAAAAAAAAAAGCCTTTAATCTTATTATGGCTCAGTTTCCCCAACTGTGAAATTATACCAGGCAGAAATTGTGAAACTATATGTTTTAAATACCAGAGTAAAAGATTCCTATCACAGAAGCACAGAATCACAGAATGGTAGGGGTTGGAAAGGACCTTTGGGCATCATCTAGTCCAACCCCCCTGCCAAACCAGGGTCACCCAGATCAGATTGCACAGGAAAGCGTCCAGGCGGGTTTTGAATAGCTCCAGAGAAGGAGACTCCACACCGGCAGCCTGTTCCGGTGCTCTGCCACCCTTAAGTAAAGAACTTTTTCCTCACATTCATATGGAATTTCCTGTGTTCCAGTTTGTGCCCGCTGCCTCTTCTCCCGCCACCAGGCACCAATGAAAAGAGTCTGACCACATTCTCTTGACACCAGCCCTCTAGATGTTTATAAACATTAGATCCCCTCTCAGTTTTCTCTTCTCCAGGCTAAACAGACCCAGGTCTCTCAGCCTTTCCTCATTAGAGAGGTGCACCAGTCCCTTGATTGCCTTTGTAGCCCTCCTCTGGACTCTCTCCAGTAGTTCCTCATCTTTCTTGAACTGGGGAGCCCAGAACTGGGCCCAGTGCTCCAGCTGTGGCCTCAGCAGGTAAAAGTAGAGGGGGAGAAGGACCTCCCTTGACCTGCTGATCATGCTTTTTTTAATGCACCCCAGGAGACCACTGGTCTTCTTGGCCACAAGGACACATTGAGATTATCAACAGATATACAAGACAGAATTACCACAAAATTGCCTTTGCTTTCTGGGTGCATTTAAACCAGTCAGGAGTGGAAAGGAGTGGAGATGCTTGCCTGTTCTACCACTAATAAACACTTTTAATCCTAATAACATTACAGAAAATCATGGATGAGGAAAACTGAGCTGAGAGACTAGGAACTGTGTCAGGTGCCCAGAAGATGAAAACCGCTCCATAACTCTGCTGAAGTTATTGAAAGAACCTTGATTGACATGTCGTAACATTCAGGCCACACACATTGGCACTTGGCGGACTGAGGATTTCAGGTTCCCCAGGGAGGATGCAAATATTGCTCTATTAGCAATAACACGCTCCGTAGCTCAGACTGATGGGAGATTATACAAGTGAACTGTGCAATATGTTGGGACACCAAGCGGGCTGAGCTGAACGAGTGCTTTAGACTATGGCACACCGTTAGCAGTAAATGCACTAATGTCAAACTAACCTTGAAAACATGTGTGTTTAAATGTGTTAACCAGAGCAAGACCTGTGGAAATGCCACAAAATATCAAAGGAGGATGACACTGTAGAAATGCAGCCTGAGTTTATTTCCCTATGCAAAGAGGCTTTTTTTTTCCACCACTCTCAAGGTGTTCCACCGAGCCAAGGACCCGGTGGTTTGTTGCATTGATTTACCACTCGCTGAGAGATGTCGTCAGTTTAACTTTTCCCATTCACACCAGGTCTGAATTCTTTATTGAGCTAACAAATGCATAAAACTAGGGCAATACAACCGTGAATCAGTCCAATAAACACAGCTCAATACAGGAAAAGCCTCGTGCTGGGGGTAGTCACCTTCCATAGCACACAGACACCTCCTCTTCTTTAGAAACCCTGGTTCTGCTATGTTTCCTCTGTTGCTCATAAACACCAAATGAGCAACGTTGGCAATCTACGGCTAATCCCTCCCTTTTCCCATACCCAATATGTTTATCACAAATGAGCGTCTGGGGCTTTCATTACTTATCAGGGGATGGAGTCGTACCATTATACCACAGGCTCTGGGAGCCTCAAATCATGTTGATCAATCACATTTGTGGGGCCAAAACAGCCTTGATGGCTTTGAAGCCCATCAAAATCCTGCAACGTAGCAGTGCCAAGGCAATATGGGGATCCTGCATGGACCTCGGATAGTCCGTTGGTTTGGAGCTCCAGGGTCCACGTGGGAATGGAGATGAAACCTCCTCTGCAGGCACAAAGCATGGCTCCAGAGCGGGGCTGCTCTCTCTGACAGCGTGCTGTGCCGGTGAGCTGCAGCTCCGACCAATGCTGCAAACGCAGAGCTCATTATATGATGGCAAGGCTTGTTTCGCCCAGAGACACTCTGCAAGGGCGCTTTTTAAAGCCCATTTAGCAAGATGATGAATTTCTTTGTGCGCATGGTAATGTAAAAAAAAAACCAAAAAACCAAACAAGTATAAAGCACGTTACATGGTTTCTAAGTGAAAAGCAGTCTGTTTGTATTCTCATTTCCCCGTGCTGCTTCTAAAGTAAATACAAGCTTTATATTTAGAAAGAAAGTTGATGATTAACCTGGAGAGTAATTACTACTAAAATGGTGATATCTCCAGGTAAGATAAGATCAGATCTTTACGGTGCTACACTGTGTGGCATGTAAGAGACTGCCTCTCCTTTGGCCAGATGAAACAGAGAAACTTTTCACAAGGGTAAATAGGGAAATGAACAGTATGAAGTCACACAACAGGCCAGAGGCAGTGCTAGGGCTCCAGCTTGTCTTGTAAAGATACCTGTGGCTCTCGATGCCCAAACCAGAGGGTAAAACAGAGGTCGTCCATCCTCAAAGCAGGCGGAAGCACGAGGAATGCTCCAGCTCTGACTGGGGGGAAGAAAACTCTTGATTCACATGACAAAAGAAACATTTTGTGCTGGACTGGAGAAAGCAGCGAGTGGTAGTAGGGAAGCAGATTCACGCCGGGGGAAGAAAAAAAGAAGCACTATAAAAGAAAAGGTAGCTTTCTCAGGGTTAACCTTTAACAACACCAGACCTGAAGGCAGTTTAGCGGGGGGGTGGTTAGAGAAATCGCCCTATCACTGCACAACCATTGTCTCAAAGAGGGGAATAACCCAATTTTCAGGCATTTTTGCTTTTTATTTCCACCCGAGCTGATCACTGCATTTTTCATCTCGGGGTGCGTGCGTGTGTGTGGCGGGGGGTTGGGGAGGGGTGGTGGGGAGGAGCAGGGGGGAGAGAATAATAATAAAAAAGTCTGAGGTTTGTGAGCAGCTTCATCCCTGCGAGAGAAGGCGGCGGATGCGGCCGGGCTGCCTGCGACCCGCCGCTCCCACGCCTTGGGCTACTTCGCAGTGCCACCTGCTGGCCCCACGCGTTTTCGAGTGGAAATTTCCAAGGTGATGCGTGCTGCAAGACACATCGCAGCTGCTCCGATAACTTTTCTCCCCAGACTGCCTTACAGCGGGCCTCTGGGCTGGAGGGTGGGCTCAGTATTGCCCAAAACCATCCCTCGCCTCTCCTGCGCGGTGTATCCTGCCGGGGACAGCGATTCCCACTCTCCGTTATTGACAGGTAGTGTGCTGATCTCTCTATTTTGGTTGCCGAATACCGTATTTTACTGATGCTTCCTGCAGTCTCCCTTAGATGTGAGGCTCCCCCTTCTCTGTTTGATGAAAGGCCTTTTTAGCAAATATGAAGTGAATGTCTGTGCATCCACAGTAGGGAGCAACCTGAGGGCCACAAAAATTATCAGAGGGCTGGAACACCTTTTCTGCATGAACAGGCTGAGAGAGTTGGGTTTTTTTCCGCCTGGAGGAGAGAAGGCTTCAGGGAGACCTTATTGTGGCCTTCCAGCACTTAAAGGATGCCCACAGGAAAGATGGGGACAAACATTTAGCAGGGTCTGTTGCCTTAGAAGAAGGGGTAATGGTTTTGTGCTAAAAGAGGTAGATTTAGACTAGATTTAAAGAAGAAATTTTTTAGTCTGAGGGTGGTGAGACACTGGCCCAGGTTGCCCAGAGGAGGTAGTAGATGCCCCATCCCTGGAAACACGCAAGCCCAGGTTGGATGGGGCTCTGAGCAACCTGATCTAGTTGAAGATGTCCCTGCTCATGGCAAGGGGTTGGAGTAGATGGCCTTGAAAGGTCCTTTCCAACCCAAACCATTCTAGGACTCTATGGTTTTCTCCTATTCTCCCCTCCCCAGGAACTCTGTTGCCAGGGCAGAACAAGGATGCTTGGACAAGAAATAAGAACCTGAAAAAAAAAGCTTTAAAGATGCCATTTTGTCTCTTTTGAAGATTTGATCCACATATCAAATTTCTTTTTAAAGAAAAACAAAACAAGAAAAACCCTTCCATTCACCTATACTAAGGACGCGGCGGAGAGGTATTTGAGCAAACCCCAAACAGGGAAGCCCAGACACTCTGAGCATCGTACCTGTGTTAGAAGCTGAGCCCTGCACTATTTTTGCTAGGAAGGACCAGCTCAGACTCATTGCTACAGGTAGGAAAAGCTGTTCGTCAGAATTAGTGCCAAGGGCTCTACAGAAAACTGCATTATTCAGTATAAGTAGGGATTATTGGTCATGATCAATTGTTTTGTCCACATACTATTAACAGCAAAAGCTCTTGAAACAAAATCTCCCCCCTCTTCCCACTCACATCTTTTCTCTGACTGATTGTTTGATGCAGAATCCATGGATCAGTCCAGGAAGGTCTTCTCAGAAGAAAGATCAGTGAAGATGAAGGCATGGAGGGTGTGCAGGATGCTAACAGAGAATGCACTAGGGTTATTGTTCTGTGTAAACCAGAAGAAGTATTAATAAGGAAGAAGAGAAGAGTGAAATTAATAAAGATACTTGAAAAGAGTAAAGCCCTTGACTTTCCCATGGGAAGTGAGAATCTGGCTCAAGTCATTGTTCAAACAGCTCCTTGTACACCAAGGCTGTGATTTCAGCCCCTGCAGGAAAACTGTGGGAGGACATAGGAAATATGCAGGTATCTTAGCGGTGTTTCTTCCCTCCTCACTCTCTGCTATAAAATCAGCATGATCTCTGTACTTTTCAGGAATAAATTACAGGTATTTCTAGCCAGCAAAATAAATTCAGTTTTCCTAGCTGCCTTCTTATCATGAGGTCTTTATCTTTGAAAGGGGTGGGAGAGGAGGAGTAATTTCATAAGTACTTATCGCGCTGATCACAATTATTTTGCTGTTAGCTAAGTGCCCACTGTTCATTCGCTGTATTGTCTCGTCTTCAGCTGCAGTATCTTTACAGCAAGAAACTAGGTGGTAATAGGGACTGATTCCTGGTCTTAGCATATTATTTTCCAGAGTTTAAAATGGTATCTATAATCATCCTTGTTTTCCTGTGCCACAGTCACGATTCAGGACTGAGCACTTGAGTCAGTTAGGTGGATCCCGCGTCACGTCCCTTATGGTTCCCATCTCCTTCCTTACCAGTGAATGTCCCAGCCACTCTCTTGCTCTGGGATCTCCTACCCTTGCTGTGGGGGCTTCATGGAGGGTTGACATACAGAAATGCACCTCTTTTCCCCACCTATAGCCAAGTAGCAAGAACATCTGCAGTCAGGGCTGGACATATCCCACCCACACAGGACAGATTTGACTTTATCGTGGCACGGTGGACTGGGGTGTTTTGGAAGAGAAGTGTTCAAAATACAAGAGACACCACAAACCGCAAGTAGCATATAAGCTCCCTATTTAAAAGAGATTTCCATGTATGTTGTTCCTTGTTTCAATTAATTTAGAGCACGGACATAACCTCACAGTACTGCAGGTGGAAAAGAAGTAGATCGGTCCTGTTGTTGCACGGCACTGGCCAAAAAAAATGCATCCCCATCTCAGTCTCTACATAGGTGGATAAGGCTCATCATACACAACCCCACTGAGTTTTCAGGAGCTGCCTGGGATTGAGTAAATCCCTGGTGGCTGGTTGCTGACT
The DNA here is from genome assembly GCF_964199755.1 of Larus michahellis. Taxonomy (NCBI): domain Eukaryota; kingdom Metazoa; phylum Chordata; class Aves; order Charadriiformes; family Laridae; genus Larus; species Larus michahellis. The sequence goes on from NC_133930.1 coordinate 6,519,499, forward strand.
CAAGGAAACTTCATGCTAGACTAGCTGAGATAATGTGCGTATCAGGATCTCTCCCTCCCTCATCACACCTCTCCCTCATCTGCCACCACCCTGCTCTGCTTGCTGACTCCTGAACTGTGCCCACGAGGCACTGAAGCTGATTAATCTTGGGTGTCCGCTAGAACTGCTGATTTGCTTTCTTTCTCATTTCAAAGGTTTCTGGTTAGGGTTCTGTTGTGTTTTCGTCACCATAATACCTATAGAAAGACTTCAAACACCCCGAATACTTTATTAAAAAAAATACAAGGAATTTTTGGTGTCAGACAGTATTAAAGTTCTTGATGAGCTCTAGCATAAAGTCATAGCTGCCAGAGAGAAAAGAGGATGCTTTGCTAAGGAGATGCAGGAATTAGCACTTTCCTTATAGCACCCTACATTCCTGCTTGGTACCCCCTTAATCCTTCAGATGCAAGTTATTCTTCATATTCTCACCACAGGAATCCCTTACACTTTTCTTATAATGGAAAATGAGGTCGCCCTGAATCATGCTGGGTCTCACCAGAAGATAGTGAAGTCCACTCTCATAGTGACAGAGGAACTGGGCTTATCTCTTTCCCTTTAGTGATTCCCATGGTATCTGCTTTAGAGCAGCTTCTCTTGTAAAAGAGCACAAATACCACATTTGCAGGCTACAGAACAAGCTTCTGCAGCACAGAAAGAGCAGACACTTTGTGGAGTGAAGAATAATATATTTTCAGATAATAATGCAAAGAGCCAGGGCTGAATTGTTTTAAAAAGCTCTGATTCCTATTTCAGCTACTGAGGAGCTTTAATCGCCACTATAAGATGAATGTTTCATCAGAATTTATTATTAAAGTAATTTCTAGCATCAGCCAGGATTTCAAGTTGGTTTTAACCCTTTGCATTTCCTGTAAAATACATCTATATATATGCATATGAATACTCACGTGTGCAATCTAAAGCAAGCATAACAGACTGAGAAAAGAGATACCAATATTTTGAAGCTATTCAATTAATCAAAAATTACTTTATAATTTATTAGAAGAACAGATTTATTTTTCTAGCTCCAAAATCTTAATGCTGAGAAATTAGGAATCTCCCTCTGCCTAGTTGATTAGTAAGGCATAGATTTTTAAATGTCTCTGATATTTGAAGCCAAAATTCTGAATTTTAACTCAGAGGACTGGCAATTTTCCGGAAAGTAGTATAAATAGTGTCTCCTACACTGTAACACCATCCTTCTGCCACAGATATGGATTGCATGTCTGACCAATGAATTCAAAAGAAATTAAAAGTGCTTAACACGCCCCCTGTATTTCAGTGCATGTTCAGCCTTTATAGAAATTTATCTACTAGATTAAATTTCTTCAGACTAGCTTCCCTCAAATGTTTATTATTATAATTAAACTTGAAGTAAAAATTCAAAGCACAATAATAACAATATTTTTCTTAATAATCTTTTTTATTCAGCTGAAACATAGCTAGGTTATTTCATAGAATCATAGAATCACAGAATGGTTCAGGTTGGAAGGGACCGTAAAGATCATCTCATTCCAACCCCCCTGCCATGGGAACGGACACTTCCCACTAGACCAGGCTGCTCAAAGCCCCATCCAGCCTAGTTTTGAACACCTCCAGGGATGGGGCAGCCACAGCTTCTCTGGGCAACCTCTTCCAGTGTCTCACCATCCTTACAGTAAAGAATTTCTTCCTGATATCCAATCTAAATCTACCATCTTTCAGTTTGAAGCTGTTGCCCCATGTCCTGTCATTACACTCCCTGATAAAGAGTCCCTACACATCCTTCCTGTAGGCTCCCTTCAGGTACTGGCAGGTTGCTATGAGGTCTCCTTGGAGCCTTCTTTTCTCCAGGCTGAACAACCCCAACTCTCTCAGCCTGTCCTCATAGCAGAGGTGCTCCAGCCCTCTGAGCATCTTTGTGGCCCTCCGCTGGATCCGTTCCAACAGGTCCATGTCCTTCTTGTGCTGAGGACTCTAGAGCTGGACGCAGTACTCCAGGTGGGGTCTCACCAGAGCGGAGTAGAGGGGGCAGAATCACCTCCCTCGACCTGCTGGCGACGCTTCTTTTGATACAGCCCAGGATGCTGTTGGCTTTCTGGGCTGCTAGTGCACATTGCCTGCTCATGTTGAGCGTCTCATCCACCAGCATCCCCAAGTCCTTCTCCTCAGCGCTGCTCTCAAGCCATTCTCCACCCAACCTGTATTTGTGCCTGGGATTCCCATGACCCAGATGCAGGACCTTGCACTTGGCCTGGTTGAACTTCAAGAGGTTCACACAGGCCCACCTTTCAAGCCTGTCCAGGTCCCTCTGGATGGCATCCCTTCCCTCCAGCGTGTCAACCGTGCCACACGGCTTGGTGTCATCGGCAAACTTTAGTTCCTGTCACTCAAGCTAGATGCATCATTCTGGAGTTGATATTGCTATTTCAGAGACAACTCCTTTCTGTGCTTCTTGAGATTGCAAACTTTATGCCCGCCAAAACATGCTGGTCAGTGATTCCTGAGCAGCAAAGGGCTCCAATGTGTCAGAGGAGGTGACTTTTATTTTATTTCATCTTTGTTAGCTTTTTCTTCCTTCTGCACTTTTTGTAAACCCATGTAGGGAGCTCTTTGGTGTACAGAGGGTTTTTACCACAATAATTACTCACATCACAGTGGGATCCTTGATGTGAAATGCAAAGTACAAAGCCTAGAATGATTTACCACTTACATTAATATCAATATTAAAATGCTTCTTGCCCAAAAAAGCATGAAGAAAAGATGCTTTCTCAATATTCACTAGTGGATGAAGGGCTGACCCTGATGAAGTGTTTACTGAACAAGGACTAATATCTGTTAATGGTTTGACGTACATGTGGGTCTGTAAAAAAACCCACAAAACCAAAATAACAAGAAATTATTTGTGGGAAGACTGCCAAGGAGACATTTAGCAGACACGTATCAGGTGAATGCGTGGTTCATGCAGATCACTATTGCTTCTCCCTTTGTTCTTGTTCAGCTCTCCTGAAAAATGGGAGATTTTGCCTTAATGGGATTTTTTTTTTTTGAAAGAAACAAGTAAAGAGTAGGCCAACACACAGTAGAAACTCATGGATCTTGTAAAAATATCAGAAGACTTCCAACATCCATACAGACAACAGAAACTACTGGGTTGTAATTTATAAAATCAAGTGAAAGTCATTCACCACTCCTAGTAACTACGCAAAATTCAGTTATCTCTTCCAAACACCAAATCACTAGTGCTGTCACTGTAATCTCTGCTTTGAAGGGGTGAGTATTTCAACCCAGTGTCAAGACCAAGAAGAAGGAGAAGGACCACGCTTACAGGACTTTGACCTGAATGAAATGAAATCAAATGAATCAATGAAATCAGTAACACAAAAGTCCACCTCAGGCTGTGCTCAGCCGCAGCTGGCTATTTATCCCAGCCCTTACATATGCTTAGCAGTTGCATAGTTACAGGCCAATGTCTCCGAGCTGTGCATGCTGTAAAATTCACGAGCCGATAGTTTACAAATATATATGGCCGACTATTTGGAACGGAATAATTTGCTCGGTTTCTGTCAGTGGCGTTTACAGTCAGACTATTCTTCCATCACGGCTTACTAGGAGCATTCAGGAATTTTCTTGTGCCCTTGCTGATAGTAAACAGGTGGATGCTATCATTTCACATTTCTTTCGCCCCCGCCCCCGGTGGGGCAAAATGTTCTGCATAACAAGCTCACATAAAATTTAAAATGGACAGGATAGACCTATAAGTTAACTTTATCGCCTGAATTTAGTGTTAGCCCTTTGCACTGAATGCTATTTGCATACATCAGAGATTCCGGGACTGTATGCGTCCAGGTCACTTATTCATTATTATAATTTATTTCTAGCACAGCAATACCTAGAGGCCCCAGGGAAAGGCAGTTACACATACATGCATATAATGAAAAGACAGTTCTTGCCCTGAAGAGCTCAGCATAGAGCAACCTACCTGGTACAACAGCACCCCATGCAGAGATGCCAGGGCTGTCTCTAAATGAGACAATACTTTTATGTAGTATAGCATAATGCCATGCAGAGATACTCTCTGTCCTGGAAGCAGTGTAGTTACATCACTACAGACCCATATCTGGGCTAAATTTGCTGTAAATAATGTATAAACTGACAGCTACAGTGCTTCCAGTTTTAGTTATCTCCGAAACAGCATCTTACTGTGCAGACCTATTCTTTAAATTTGCTACCTAAGTAGAATAGGAAAAATAATAGCTAAAGGTTTAAAATTGTCAGACTCAGGAGGGAATTTGGGGAGAGGTACTATTTTTTGCACTGTGGGTTTAGTTGTCAAAGTAGGATAATATTCCTTGAGAGCAGTCTAAAGGAACCTGTGTTCACCGCAGAAGAGAAAAAAAACAAAACTAAACAAAACAAAATACCCCAAACCACCCAAACCAAAAAAAAATAATGAAACCCTCAACACAAAACCAATTTATTTTGATTAGTAAATGTTCATATATTTTAAAATTCTCACACACCTACTTGCATTCAGGGTACGCCTGGCTGGAATTAATTCCTTGGAGTAGCGATGAGAATTTTACAATGACAGATAAAATTTAATTAAGACTAGGTGATTTTTATATTAGTTTTTGTTTTATTATTTTTAATAAAGAAATATTTTAGCACAAGCAGGAACTAGTGCAAGGAAATCCCATGGTCTGTGCTACACAGGCGGTCAGATTACATTAACACAGTGGTCCCTTCTGACTCAACAGTCCATTAACCTAAGTATGAAGTTAGAGGAGAAGGGGGGGTAAAACTTGACTGTGGAAGTAATTGATTTTTTCAGGTCAGAAATGAAATCAAATCAGAACAGCAAACATCACTGAGGATCAGCATTTTTATTTATTTATTTATTCATAATGTTCAGCAAATTGAAACAATTTAGTTCAGGCTGAGTATTTACTTCAACCTGAGATAATCTGATTAAACTCCTTTTAGAACATGTTTAATAAAAGCACAGGTGGAATTCATAAAACTGAGGGAGAGATGTGAAGGTTTTCCTGGGAAGCAGGTAGTTTACAGGCTTTGTGGTCCCTTTGAGCAAATTTCTATCTATCAGCTTGATTCTCTGATCTCTTCCCTATCTATAAATGTCCGTATGTATTACTTTTTATTTTCCAGCAGAAATATAAAAATAAAAGCAAATCATTTTGTTTCATGCTTACCAGGACATTTGAGTGTTGAATTTGAGAAGGCAAGCTCAAAGAATAACATGATCTTTTTTACAAGGTTTACTTTATTAATGACAATATGGCTGAACAAAAAACAGAACAGAAAATGTTTTAATTATACATCAAAGTATTATGGGAATTTTTATACTGTGATTTTTCTTTCTATTTTGGAATGAGAAAAAAAAAAAAACAAACAGGTGTCTGAATTTGTCTGAGATACTGAGATTCTGAGCTACCAGTATTAGTTATGTCTAAGTTTTATCTAGGTACTCAATCTGACAGTTCTCTGATATGTCTCTTTTGGGGCTTTTAAAGTAACAGTCATTTTCATGGTGTTTGAATTTTTCCTGTCCTAAGAATTCAGTCTATTTCCCCAAATGCCAGGTGTATTTGAAATGAAAAAGCCATACTAAAAATAATTAAATAATTAAGAATAAAATACAAAGAGCAGCTTGGAATCTTTTTTTTCCCTGTGGCTAATTTTTTTCCCCATAGGTCATAAAAGCTGCTGGAGCAATTATCATCCTGTTAAATTCTGGAAGAGCACGTTTAAATAATTTAAAAAGTGATCTGTTTTTTAACATAATTACTATCATTATATTTTTTACATGGGAGTGAACTAAGAGATAAGTACCATCTAAGTCAATAAATATCTTGGCCTGAAGCCTGGAACTTTATTTATCTGTGAAGTGTTTATCTTACTGAATCCTCCCTAGAAAAACAAAATAATTATTGCTTAATGATAGTAGATGTGAATTTTCTCTTTCAATTACAAAGCAGGATGCTTAAATTCTTTCCATTGTTAGAGAAGCCTCTCTTGATTCTGGTTGGAAACGGAGGAGCATAGAGTGAAACACGGGACATAAACCGGCAGGCACTTTTTTTCGCCCCATATTTCCCACAACACAAGTAGCGACACAAGAGTTCAGCTCCCTCCCTGTGAACCTTGCAGGAATCGCTCCGTTGCTGTTAGTCAATCAAGCCCTTGGGGAAGGAAAGATCCCATTTACTAATAAGATTTCAAGGGTCACCAAGGGAAGACTATTCATTATGATGGTCTTGTTTTCTGAGGAATGGTAAAAGACTTTCCAAGGTGAAGTACTGAGAGATGTAATCTCTTTCTAATACCTAGGAACTGCCTTTTTCTGTTATTAATATAGCTTCCCCACCATAGGCTACAACTCCAGAAAATATGTAACATGCCGAACATTAGGCCCATTTTCAAATCCCATTGATTTCTGTGTCATTCGAGAATGTGCTTTAAATAAAATTATGGTTCCTTCTCCCCCTTGGGAAAAGAAATTATCCCCTGATTTAAAGAACATCATGCATACATATGGGTAAATAATTTATTTTAAGTTCAAGACCCACAAAAAAGTATAGTAAATAATCATCTTATTCCCTGTGCATCTTTCAGATCTTCATTTTCAGGGCCGTTGCTATTAACAGCTACTAATCATGAATTCACAGAATAATTAAGGTCAGAAGGGATCTCTGGATGTTATCTAATCTAGCCTGATGCTAAATGCAGGCTTAATTAAATCAGGTTGCACAGGACCTTGTCCGGTTGAGTTCTGAATATCTCCAAGGATGGAGGTTCTACTATTTTTATTTTTGCTGTTGTTGCTATTAAAATTATATATTGCAAAAAAAGCAAGCAAGTTGAGACCAAATTTCCTACCTACTCTAGAAACGCCTAGTTCAGTCATCAGTGCCCACATGAACTTTTAATCCATCCTTAAGTGGGAGATTCTCCCCAAAGATGCAGTGAAAGTTTGTTATTTAAGACAATACAGCTGAAGGAAAATTAGCATTGTGTTATCAGGAATTCCTCAGAGGATGCCAACTATAACATAATTGTCCGTTTACATGTCTTTGCCCTCCCTGCTCCCTTCTGGGTAAATGGGAGTTCATAATACCCCCAAACCCATGGCAAACCACCCCGTTAGAAGGGACAGAGTTAAGGTGGGTGATGATTGCATGGAGGGAAGAAAGATCGGGCTGCAAGGGATCTTAGGAAGGGTATAAATGAGAGGAAGGAACCCATACAAACTCTTACCTGGAATGGCAAGGCATTAAAACCAAAACACTTCTGTTTTGCTAAAAGCCTACAGACACAGAGATTTGTAGCAGTTTTGCTATAGTATCCATTTTCTGAAGGGTGAGATGTAGAGGAAGGGGGTGAACCACCATGAGCAAGAGGCTGATACAGTACAAGGGGAAGGAGAAGGGGATGATGATGATGATGATGATAAAAACCAGGGGCAGATGGTGAAGGCTGATTGCCATACTGACTGATGGGAGTTGTGAGCTGGTGGTGGACAGGAGCCTGGGGAAATAATAACTCAGAAAATTAGGGGCACCAGTGGTCAGATCCCCTGGGGAAAGCAGCTCCTAAATGAAAGCTGAAGAATACGGGGAAGAAGATGACTTAGGGATAGAGATGGGAGCAAAGAAGTGAGCGTACAGACCTATAAAGTCTGTAAGGGTTATTATAGACACTATTAAATTGGAAGTGCCATTTCCTTTCCCCCTCACTACCCCCACCTCCCCTTAAAATAAGCCGTGTGAGAAGGGGAATCATACTGAACTAAAAATCACCCATTGATCCAGAAGCTACATCATCAAGCCAGGTTTTCATGCTCTCCTGGGCCTATCACGGAAACCACCCACTATTTCCGTTTCCTAACCTCCCACTGCTATAGCATTTTATAATCCCGTTGTGTTGTTCTGTTTTTCTCTCTTCCTTTTGCTACGTAAAAAGCAGACAGGGTATACATTTACAGAGCTTGTTGTTCCTAAACTAGCACAGGCTGTAAATTATTCTGAGCATCTGCTGTCAGATTCTGATGGATGTCCTTAGCTATTTGATACAATCTCTGTGAAGTCAACATTGAATATGCTTTCTCACCCCTTTCTGGTCCAGTGCTAGCACCAGTCTCCTCTTATGTCTTCACCTCCTTTCAGCTGGTTTCCCCTCAATAACTCCCAAATCTACCCAGATCTCCCTTTTTTTTTTTGCTTCCATTCCGCACCCAGTATTCCCACACTTCAGTTCTCAAACCATATTCTTTTCTAGAAAACTTCATGCCTATCTTCCTGCCATCCTAAAAAAAGATCTTAGGTAATCAGTCTTCATAACAGCTAGTTTCTTTGCACATATCTGGGACTGCTTAGACTGAAAGAACAGAAAAGATTAGTTGGGACCTCCAATTCCAGATTTGGATCTAATGCCTGACTCCAGCAAAATCCATGATATGCAGGGAAGGTACCTTGTGCAAGGATGCATAACACCGACAAGGAGTTCTCTTTCTTCAAAAATTGAACTGACCCTTTAATGTGGGGGAAAAAAAAAAAAAAAAAAAAAAAAAAAAGAAGTAAGTAATTTCATCCTTGCTCTAACTCCAGATTGTGATTATAGTTTTATACGCAACACTTACAAGAACACAATAAAAGACAGGGCTAATTCTTCCTCCCACAACACATGCTCTGACATTCAAAGTCCAGAGTGATTACACCAAGGCCAGCCAGCTTTGCATCTTGTGGCCTGACTGGAGCATGTTCCTTACAAGTTGGCTCTTCCCTGGATTTTTATGGAAGTTACTGTGCAGTGCTGTTAGCTTTGCTTATGAATGGCTGTATGCATTCCTTAGTTCAGATTTGAATTTCTGCTTCTTTTTTGATGTCCATAGATCCAAAGGGCCGCCTGATATGATGGTGCTATCCAGTATGTCAGACACTCACCACTGGAGCTCATAACGCGTTTTGTACATGTTTGTGCAAACTACACATTCCTCCAATATTTTTAGGAATTCACAAAATATGAGTTCCACGTGGAACTGTTACATGTCTTGTTCCCAAATGTGTGGATGAAGAAGATCTTGACTTACAATGTTTACTTTCTGTACTTGTGTTTTCTTGCTATCCCACATGACTTTGGAATTATTTCACACTTTATTCCATGCTGGCAGATTAAAAGATTTAGTACAAATCTAATAAGAAGTTAGCAGTATAACCATTCTGCTTGGCAACCTCTTCAAACAATACCGTATATAATCCAATCCATACTTTATCCTACTTAGCCGACGACATTTGCAAAATGTAGATGTACAGTCTTGCACGCTATCAAATAATGCAATCATGATGTATCTATCCCTTCAGAAGTAAGAAAACTCTGTTGGAGTCAATATCTTTTGGCAGGTGGTATAGAGAAACGGAGAATTAAAAGGAAGAAGATTTGAGAGAAAGATTAAGCTATAATCACTGCAAAAGTTTCTATAATGGAAAATCCAGCCACTGCTTTGCATGGTTCTATTCTATCTGAGTTGTTCAGGTCGGCATTAGACAATATAAGATTAAGCACTTGTCAGGCGAACTAATGAGTTTTGGATTGATTTCTGTCTTCTGCAATGCTACTAGCGTTTTTGACAGGTATGATTTATAGGGCATTCTTTGGGCCTGTTCATGAGAAGAGCTGTTTATTTTGGTTGATGGACAGGGTTTCTCATGTTCCCAGTGGAGTGTGCAGATGGCGGGAAGGACAGTAATCTTTGAGACCATCTCTCAATGTCTAGGGTATGTCTCTTATAAATTTGTAATCAAGACCTCAAGAAACTAATGTGGGCAGGCTGCCTCTGAAATTGTTTTTGCGACCTTTGGCCAATGTAATGCTCCCTGAAAAATGTATGTCTGGTACTTTTGCTGTTTAGTAAATGGAGCTTGTATAGGCAATCAAGGAACTATACTTTCCTTTTTAACTGATGTGACATATATACACAGATGCAGAGTTTTACACATTTACAGTTCTATTCCCTCTGGCTTAGAAGACTTTTTTTGTACTTTTTATGTCTATGGATATTTAGTGCACTAGTAGACTACAAAAAAGCAGCCAGGCAGTCTGTGTTGGAAACCTAATGGAATCTCTAAGGCGTGAAGATAACAAATCTAAGCAGCTGCACCACTGAATACTTTTTATTCTCATCTGCTGTTCTTTCTATTGTTTGATTTTTTATTTTTTTTTCTATTTGTCTTGCTTATAATTAGATTGTATAGTCTTGGAAAGATAGGAATGTAGGCCAGGTCTAAGCTGATATAGTTGCATTGACTGAAAATCTGCACCAATATAGAGAGAATATCGGCCTTTCTTTTATCATTTTCTTAATTCTAAATAATAAATTTTTAAAGATTATGTCAAATCCATTGAATAACACTTAACGTGAGTATTTCCTGAAAGCTTAAGCGAAAAGGACCGATTGCGGCATGAATTTAAACATCTAAGATGAACTACTTTCACAGCTGTCAGATGATAAATTATGGTAACACCATACTAAGATGATTCCGTGGTAAAACTTTAATTCCAGTCCTGCACAGCTCAGTTGTCAAAAATTTTGCTTCCTAGCACTAGCAGCCTAATAGGAGGTTTGATACTCAGAGAACATAAAATGCTGTCATATTTAACCTTAGGCTTACAAGTTTGAAGCCTTTGACCTATTCTTTTATTCAGATCCTTTTGGCCTTTTCAGTCCTACTACTAAATCCATTGGTGGGGCTCTCTTCTGCCTCCCACCTGCTCTCAAGTACATTTATACTTTAAAACAAACCCTAATTTTTCAAGAAGGCCCCTCTATCTCTGTACCATTCTGCATGTAAGATGATGATTTTTCCCTTCAGAACAGCTATGAACATTGAATCCAGGTTAAATGTAAGCAGAGGTAAAATGATACTGTAATGGCTATCAGGGCCATTGAAGAATTAAGTGACTCAGTTACCTCCATAGGCCTTTGACACCATTTGAGATGGGCTTGGGTGTGTGAGACATCCATACAGGACAGATAGAGGTGACACATAGCCTGTAGAACAGCTGTGTCCTTCTGGACACAGCCCAAATACCACTTGATGCCTGTGATTAAGCAGATGAATCAAGCTTTGCATGTACCCCTGGGGAACCGCCCACTTGGATCTTCTGCACTCTAAAAGTCCTCTAGTTTCCATTTGTGTCCTACCTCAGCAGAGAATCATAGAATGGTTTGGGTTGGAAGGGACCATAAAAATCATCTAGTTCCAACCCCCTGCCCTGGGCAGGGACACCTCCCACTAGACCAGGTTGCTCAAAGCCCCATCCAGCCTGGCCTTGAACACCTCCAGGGGTGGGGCATCCACAACGTCTCTGGACAACCCATTCCAGTGTGTCACCATCCTCACAGTAAAGATTTTCTTCTGATATCTAATCTAAATCTACCGTCTTTCAATTTAAAACCACTACCCCTCGTCCTTTCACTACACTCCTTGATAAAGAGTCCCTCCCCACCTTTCCTGTAGGCCCCCTTTAGGTACTGGAAAGCCTCTAGAAAATCTCCTCGGAGCCTTTTCTTGTCCAGGATGTCTTCATAGGAGCCTGTCTTCATAGGAGAGGTGCTCCAGCCCTCGGAGCATCTTTGTGGCCACCAAAAGCATGTTGGTGGTGGCAGCAACACTAGCAAGAGTGACAGCAGAGCTGTCACAGTGAAGTCAGGGAAGAAAGAAAATGCAGTGAGGGCTGCCAAAGCAGCAGGAGCAGCCAAGTTTGCATAAGTGACAAAAATAACAGAAACATAACATTTTCCAAAACACATCTACTGCTAAGGTCATTTACTACTAAGACAACTTATTATATCTTGCGGTAGGTACCCATAGCATAGAGAAAAAACAAGCTTAAAATGAACACAGGACCAGAAAAGACTGTTGACATTCAAGAACGAATATCCAAGCAGCCCTTTTATATTATGTTCATTGGACACGCTTGACTTGCTGCCAGAGTTGTTCCTTGGTTTAAGCAGCATGCTTTATCCTTCTTATCCACAATAACCTAAATGGTTTGAGTAGTTTTGCCTCCTCTTGGCTAAACAATGCAACCTCTTCTCATAGGATTTTATTGTCCAAGCATCCTTTTGTCCTCCCTTTAGGGAGATGCTAGGCCTCTCTGCTGACACTCCAAGTTGTTGAATTATATTAGTGAAGCATCAAATCTCTGCTAAAATGCTATGACTTGCTGCAGCATGAATAATCTTAGAGTTGCTGCCTCATTATCTGTGAGCACACAGCTTATGGTTGTTTCGGAGCTAGGCATAACATGTCCTCAGAGCTGCCTGCGAATACAGCATAGACATAGTGTCAGCCTCCTCATTTACGAATTATTCAATCACCCTTCTCTAAAGGTTCATCACTAAACTTGTTCCAGTTTTATTACTTTTTTTTCTAAACCTGCATGTCAAAACTATCTATACAATTTCAGATGACTTCTCATCACAATTTTGTGTGGAGAAGTTAATGAATCCTTATCTCTACTGAAAATACCTCCTTGAGCAATCACAGCTGCTTTTCCCATGTCTGCATGCTGTTGAAAACCCCCCTCCTATGATTAACGAGAATATCCTGATATTTCTTCCCTTAAGATGTTACTAAGTGATGACCTAGCAGTTTATCCATTAAATTCTTGCTATTACTCCCTCAGCTCATGAGCTTCCATATTGTTGTAAGAAATTTAACCATCTTTACCCTTGTCCACTACATTATCCATTTCTTCCAATGTGTCATCTAATTTTCACTCTGCACTGATGATGCCTTCCTCCTTCATGCCATCAGCAAATTTCATAAGCAATCTCCTATACTTCATACCAAGATTACTGTTTAAGAAATAATAATGTGTGAACCCATCCTCTGCAAGTAAGCTATTTCTAGCCTTATGTCACCTCTTTTAATACAGTTTCTTACCTCTTTAAAGCTCTTGAAGGAATCCCCATTTTCTGCTCCTTAACAGCAAATATCTTATGTGGCAACAATCATTTTATTAACATTTATCTCTACTGGATTGACCAATTTTTTTTAACAAAAAATGCTCATTTTATTTGCAAAAGCTATGTAGTTTCTCTGTGGAAAACATTTTTATTCCATACCTCCTCTATTTCCGTCATTTGAATGTTTCATTACTTGGAGTCTCTTGAAGTAGGGTGTGCTGTTGTGATCAAATTGGTGAAACTGAAGTCTAGTGGATAATTTGTTTTCCCTTTGTTAAATATGGGTATCGTGTTTGCTACTTCCATTTGTTATACATGATAACACCTAACAATGCAAACATTTGTTTCTGGCTTTGTAATTTTAGATTACTTGATGACGGTGTCCATTACACCCATTTTGAGAATGAAACTCATGAGCCATTGACGCCATCTTGTTTATGGTCACGTATTACCATTCTGACCTTCATATCAAAATTATAAAACACAAATTAAAAATTTCCATATGGTTTTAGGGACAGTCCTGGGCTGACCATGATTTCTTTGGAGTTGAACAGTGGAAAATTAGGGGCTGAGCTAGGTCCCCCAGACCCTTCCCATCACCTTCACTCGCGTGCTCACAGGAGGATGCTCACAGCACCAGCTGCCCAGTCGTATTCCCTCTTCGCTAGCATGAGGCTGAATGAGGGGGTGGGATGCTTTACGCCCCTTACTCCCTTCATGTCTGCCTTGACTTAGCCGTCGTTTAAACTAGCAAACACTTTGGAATCTAACTTGTCTGCAGCAAGTTCCTGCCAAAGTTCAGAGAGTTACTTCAGGACTCAGAATGAAAACTCAGATTGCGCTGCAATTTTATTGACTCCTGCAGTCAATAAATCTCCCCTCCCTCAAATGAGTGAGTGAGCGCAGCACACAATCCATTTCTCACCACTGTTTTTCTTTGGTTTGATCTGTTAAGAGCGAAAGCTATTTTGCTTCCTATTTGGCCCCCGCAGGTTAAAAGGACAGATGAATTTGGGTGAAATAGTACAACTGTCACCTACTGGTTTCAAATGAGGGTCTGGGAAAGGATTACCCAGGACTTCAGGTGGCAGATGACTTTTTTTCTCATACTGCAGGTCAAAAATTAATTTCTGGGAAGAAAAAAATGCTCTTGAAGAAAAACTAATAACTTTGATGGGATATTATAGGTAATCCAAAGTTCACTTTCTGTCCTCAAAACCCTACTATTCACACCCAATAGCAAATGAATCAATCCCAGACTATTATAGGTTATTATTACTTCTGTGTGTATAGCAATAAAACCTTATGGGCATGACTGTTGTCTTCTCATTTCCCATCTGTGTCTTGTGTCAGTGAGCCGTACCAGTGACCTTTTCTATGACCATGACCATTCTCTGTTTGTACCGCAGTTTCCCCACTTGTGCAGTGAAAATAATGACAACTTTCTTTCCAAGGGCATAGGACGACATGACAGTGAATAATGTTGTCTGGGTCTAATTCAAAGTCCACTGAAGTAGCTGAGAATCCTTCAGCCAAATTCTACAGGCACTCAATCAAGTGCTATAAAGGCCAAATCATTCTATTACGGAACAAATCTCACGATTAATTTGTCCCCATTTGTGAGGCACCAAATCATATAGCAATCAACCCTAATTTCTGCAAACAGATTTGTTTATTCATTTATTCATCATTCATTTTTCATTCCATGATTTTCAGCCTTTGGCAGGTTCCCAGTAAAATTATTCAGTGCTTATTGCCCAGAATGATGTTCTGTGATTGCCCATCTGAATCGTATGGCAAGGGTTTTAATCGGCCTGGTGGAATGATAGAAAGAGTAGAATAATGAACTGGGATATAATTTGTTTGTTGCTTTTTTTCTTTCTATTTTTTCCAACTGATGAACCCGCTAAAAGTTTTCAGACTGCGGTGGAAATCCCTGGAGAAATTTAATTTACATAGATTACTATTTTAAATGTCCAAACGTGACCTTCCTCTGTGGCCTTTCCTGGAACTTTTGGAATTAGGCAATGGACTATAGGCTATGTCTGTCCTAGTGAACTAAATGTTTCTGTAGCTGCTCTTTGACAGTGAGGCCAATAGGCAAGGATCAGGCATGTTCACACTTATAATGGTTCTTACTGTCCAAAACTGAGTGGCTGTATGCACCTTGCCAACTGAGATTGGTTTCTGGCCCTTGAGAACTTCAGGTCCCCTTCTGGGACTTGACACAGCCACACACAAAAAAAAAAAAAAAAAAAAGAAAAAAAAACACTTTTAAAAACATACAACTTAAAAGTTCATACTCCAGAATCTGGGAATACTCTTTGACAATCAAAACTTCTGAGTCCAGCAGGACGCAGGCTGAAAACTGTACCTTTAGATGAATGAACAGTTTTACTGAAGGTGAGAAAGGGGCGGTGGGTCCATGCAACTTCAGGCGTATAATTTGGTCATCTAACGTCACCTTCAGTCTCAGCTGTCTGTTTATAGCTAAGGGAGAGAAACACGTGCCTCCAGAGACTCATTTGGAAAACCTACACAACGTGAGGAGGTTTGGTGCCTTTAAATAGGTGAAAGCCATGACTAATTTGATCGTATGAGCTTTGGAAAATTTTACACTTCCTTTAACAGATTAAAATATCACTCATACAGGTTTTCTCATTCTTCTTCCCCCCCTCCCCGCCCCAAACCTATCCATCTCTTTCCAATTCCCAACTTCATAAAATACATTGAATTTGAAAAGATTTAAAATAACACGTGAAATTATTTGAGCACATATATATAATGAAGACATCAGACCAAATCTCACGGCAAGGATAAGGAAACATAGGTTCGGTTTGTCTGGGGAAGCTGTGAAATCTCCAGCATGGGAGGATTTTAACAACAGGCTTTAGAAACATCTATCTGAAAGGTACTGTCTTAGCTGATATTTTTTTCTGGGGCAAAGGAATGGACCAGAAAACCTATTGAGACGCTGATTATCTTATTATCTAGGAGCCTAGGGTTTCATAGATTTACGGTTGTTAAAATCGTATGACCGGAATTTCATGTCACCCTCCTGGAAAATAGGCAATCAGATAAAAGTAGAGATAATCAGATTAGAGGTTTCTGTTTTGATAAATGCATACTTAACCCTATTTTGTCAAAATACAAAATGTCAGCCATTATTTTAATGTAATGCATTCAAACAGAATTGTTTAATATGCCCTTCTCCAGTGATTTTTATATTAAGATCTAAAAGTAAATAAAAGAAATATTTTATCTATGGCTGTTAACTTCATATTATTTTATAGATAGGGAAACTGAGGCAATGAGAAAAAAAAAAAAAAGACTAGTTTTGAAATTCCCATAAATCCACGATTTCACCCATGTTTTCAGGCATTAACTGCCTGTTTGTACTTGCGTTTGATGTCAATATTCTGAGCCAGTAAATTACTTTGATTGCAAATTGTGAAGCCAGTTTTGACAACATGCGGAGTCCTATGTTCCATGGATATGTATAAAGCAAAATATTTGGACATCCAAACATCTTCATGGGAGAATGAGGCCTGTGGATCTGAGGAATATATACAGTTTGTATTTGCTAACATAACTGTCGTGGTTTAGCCTCGGACGGCAACAAAGAACCACGTGCCGCTCGCTCGGGCCTTGCCAATACGGGAAGAATCAGAAGAAAAAGGCAAAACTCTTGGGTTGAGACAAAGGCAGTTTAACAGAACAGCAAAGGGAACAGGCAAACAACAACAATAACACGGATAGAGGAATATACAGACATGATTACGGAACCGCCGCTCACCGACCGGACCCGGGACGCCCCAGCCCGCTCCAAGCGATGACTTCCTGCCCCCTCCCCCGGCAGCTCAGGGTGGGCATGGCTCACATGGCATGGAATACCAGGAAAAATTAACCCTATCCCCGCCGGAACCAGGACATTATCCACCCCTTATTCCATACCATTTTTGCCATGCCCAGATCTTACAGGTTCCAATGAGTTGCCACCACTTTCCTCTGTCATATATATGTATATATATATACACACACATATATATTCATGCAGATATAATGCCCTTAGTTTATGGGCCATCCCTCCAAAGTGTCCGTTGAGTTCTTTTAATCCATGGCTTTGGGCTCCGTCTGTTAGAACAGTCTCTCAGGGCAGGTGAGATGCTGTGTGGTGCTGGTCTGTTGCATGCTGTATTTTTCGGAGCTTGTGACTGGTGCACCTGGTGTGGCAGTCCGTGGGCTGAAGGTGTAGATCTTGAGGAGGTTCCTGGGCGCCAGCTGCTGAGGTCAGTTCTGATCCCATCACCCCTGTGCCTTACTCAATTTTTCAGTCCATCTGTCCTTAATTTGGGTGATTCTTACTGTAGTGCAGCTGATAGCAATTATAGCAACGAGGACATACAGTGACAGTGTTACTTAGCAATCAACAACACACAATTTGATTCATTGGCTATTCTCGCCCAAAATCAGGTCCCCATGAGGTACACATCGGACCTCCCCATCCTTCCTCATCACCCACCAAGTGCACCCAGGTCCTTAGGCAAATGCAATCCCATGGATGGGTTTGCCTTTGCCTGAGGCAGGACTAACCCAGACTGTCTTCCCTAGCATATTCTTCATGTGCACTACAGGGACTTTATCCCCTTCTACGGTACATGGAAGTTTTGATTGGGCAGGGCCAGCTCAATTCGTAGATCCCCTGGTGTTAACTAGCCAGGTAGCCTTTGCTAAATGTGCATCCCAATGTTTTAAAGTCCCACCACCCATTGCTCTCAGTGTAGTTTTTAACAATCCACTGTATCGTTCTATCTTCCCAGAGGCTGGTGCGTGATAGGGGATGTGATACACCCACTCGATACCATGCTCTTTGGCCCAGGTGTCTATGAGGCTGTTTCGGAAATGAGTCCCGTTGTCCGACTCAGTTCTCTCTGGGGTACCGTGTCGCCACAGGACTTGCTTTTCAAGGCCCAGGATAGTGTTCCGGGCAGTGGCATGGGGCACAGGGTATGTTTCCAGCCATCCGGTGGTTGCTTCCACCATAGTGAGCATATAGCTCTTGCCTTGACGGGTTTGTGGCAGTGTGATATCATCAATCTGCCAGGCCTCCCCATATTTGTATTTCAGCCATCGTCCTCCATACCAAAGAGGCTTTAACCGCTTGGCTTGTTTGATTGCAGCACATGTCTCACATTCATGGATGACCTGTGCAATAGTGTCCATGGTCAAGTCCACCCCTCGGTCACGAGCCCATCTATATGTCGCATCTCTTCCTTGGTCGCCCGCGATGTCATGGGCCCACCGAGCTATGAATAGTTGACCCCTATGTTGCCAGTCCAGATCCACTTGAGCCACTTCAATCCTAGCAGCCCGATCCACCTGCTGGTTGTTCTGATGTTCCTCCGTGGCCTGATTCTTAGGTACATGGGCATCTACGTGGCGTACTTTCACAACCAGATTCTCTATCCGGGCAGCAATATCTTGCCATAGTTCAGCAGCCCAGATGGGTTTGCCTCTGCGCTGCCAGTTGCCCTGCTTCCACTGCTGTAACCACCCCCAGAGAGCATTTGCCATCATCCATGAGTCAGTGTAGAGATAAAGTACTGGCCATTTTTCTCGCTCAGCAATGTCCAAAGCCAGCTGAATGGCTTTCACCTCTGCAAACCGGCTTGATTCACCTTGTCCTTCACTGGCTTCTGCAACCTGTCGTGTAGGACTCCACACAGCAGCCTTCCACCTTCGATGCTTTCCCACAATACGGCAGGACCCATCAGTGAACAGAGCATATTTCTTCTCATTTTCTGGCAGTTTATTGTATGGTGGGGCCTCTTCTGCACGCGTCACCTCCTCCTCTGGTGACATTCCGAAATCCTTGCCTTCTCGCCAGTCCATGATCACTTCCAGAATTCCTGGGTGACTGGGGTTTCCCATTCAAGTTCACTGCGTGATCAGTGCAATCCACTTACTCCATGTAGCATCAGTTGCATGATGTGTGGTGGGGACCCTTTCTTTGAACATCCAGCCCAGCACCGGCAGTCGAGGTGCTAAGAGGAGCTGTGCTTCTGTGCCAACTACTTCCGAAGCAGCTCGAACCCCTTCATATGCTGCCAATATCTCTTTTTCTGTTGGAGTGTAGCGGGCTTTGGATCCTCTGTATCCCCGACTCCAAAATGCTAGGGGTCGACCTCGAGTCTCCCCTGGTGCTTTCTGCCAGAGGCTCCAGGTAGGGCCGTTCTCCCCGGCTGCGGTGTGGAGCACATTTTTAACATCTTGTCCTGCCTGGACTGGCCCCAGGGCCACTGCATGGACTATTTCCTGTTTGATTTGTTCAAAAGCTTGTCGTTGCTCAGGACCCCATTTAAAATCATTCTTCTTCCGGGTTACTTGATACAGAGGGCTTACAATTTGACTGTAATCTGGGATATGCATTCTCCAAAAACCCACAATGCCTAAGAAAGCTTGTGTTTCCTTTTTACTAGTTGGTGGAGACATAGCTGCTATTTTATTGATCACATCCATTGGGATCTGATGGCGTCCATCTTGCCATTTTATTCCTAAAAACTGGATCTCCTGCACAGGTCCCTTGACCTTACTTCGTTTTATGGCAAAACCAGCTTTCAGAAGGATTTGGACTATTTTACTCCCTTTCTCAAAAACTTCTTCTGCTGTGTTTCCCCATACAATGATGTCATCAATGTACTGCAGATGTTCTGGAGCTTCACCCTGTTCCAGTGCAGTCTGGATCAGTCCATGGCAAATGGTGGGGCTGTGTTTCCACCCCTGGGGCAGTCGATTCCAGGTGTATTGGACGCCCCTCCAAGTGAAAGCAAACCGTGGCCTGCACTCTGCTGCCAAACGGATTGAGAAGAATGCATTCGCTGTATCAGTCGTGGCATACCACTTGGCTGCCTTGAACTCCAGTTCATGCTGCAGTTCTAGCATGTCCAGCACGGCAGCGCCCAGTGGTGGCGTGACTTCATTCAGGCCACGGTAGTCTACAGTTAGCCTCCACTCTCCATTAGATTTTCGCACCGGCCATATGGGAACTGTTATGTTAATACCTGTGTCCTGTGGAGAATTAACCCTATCCCTGCTGAAACCAGGACAATACCTTATATCCCTTTCAGGGAGCTTAAAAATCTGTTCCTGGCCTTTGTGATTCAGCAGCGTATTCAGAATGCTGACCCAGAGTAATTCACATTTTAAGCAGAAGATGCAGTACCTCTCACATTTGATCAATTCTGTAACGTGTCACCTCAGTCATGGCTCCCATCTTCTAATTTAAACTCTTTTCAGAGTAATCTACTAAAACCATATTTTTCGACTGGAGTAGAATCCTTTGTTGTTATTCATTTTTGGAGCTCTGCAGCGTTAAAAAGGACTTCATGTAACCTTCAAGATGGAAGGTCTCATTGGGTTTACCATCTGCTCCACTGATGGCCAACAGACCAACTTTTAAGGTGTTCAGAATATATTTTGGTAGTGAGTATAATTTTAGCAGAAATTTAATCAACTTGCCCCTGTTAAATATTTATCCAATTATGCAAGTGACAAGCGAAAAATGGATGAATCCCTTTTAACGTAATATAAAATAGCACATAGCAGAAGGGAATTTTATCATTAAAGATATAATGAGATCATGAACACCTCCAAAGGGGTGAGTTAATCAAATAAGGCCATAATATGACAAGCAGCCTGTCAGAAGAAATTCTATTTGCTGGAGTATGCGAGTTGCATTTGAGTTAATAATTGAGTCACAGAACCATTCTACCAGCCTTGTTAGAGGATGTCACACTCAGCTTTGCTGATGAAGGAGGACAAAAGTAGATTGTATGAAAGGGGAATTCCAAAAGCTGGTATTGACAGTGGGTGTAATTACAGGAATTGCTGATAGTTGCAAATACAGACCTTTCCCCCAGGCCCATAATGTGTATTGCACTCTGTTCTCCAAAATAATAATAACCCCCTACACTAAGTATGGATATATGTACACCTGAAGAACTAGGTGTATAGACAGAACAGTCTGAAGTATATGGCGGAGGAGACTCAAAATTTTTACTTTTCTTCTGGAAAGGAAGCGTGTAAGTCCATATCCTTAGCTGGTCCAAAACCTCACAGCTCCATTGACTTCAGCTGAGCTCTGATGATTTACACAGGCTAATGCTCTGTCTCACAGTATGTAATCTTTTCCCATTAATGTTTACCTGCTGTGCCATAATGACTACAAAACACTCAACAATAGCTAGACAGTGGGTGTGCTGTGACTGCCACTTACTACACGAATCATAATCATGCTACTGGTACCTTGCGCTTCCTCCATTTATTTGTCATATCCATCTGGTGTCCCTCCTACATAGGCTAAGAGTAGATACTCTCTACAAGTGCAGTTCCCATCCTACATTGGGAATGAAAATAGCATTGCAAGAGCAATAAGCAAAAATTAGAGTCTGATTTCTAATAGCAACACCACGGTAATATAGATGCGCTCTCCCTCCAGGAGCTCAAGGTGCTTGGACTACTTTGTAAACGGTGTTTTGTAGAAGATGAAATATAAGGTAGTAAAAGATCAAAGGATTAGCCTGTGATTATACTATTGCCAGATCTTCTTCCAGCTGTAGAAGAAAAAAAAATGATGAGGAAATTCATATCATTATTAAGTATAACTTCACTGTAGGTAATAAATGCTACCAAGTCTAAAGCTGTACAGAAGCTGTCATAATAAATCCTGAATCCTGGCAAAATTCATTAAAATTCACATTTTGTGGACTCACTGAGAAAGAACCAAATAACTGCTGACACAGTTTGCTAGCTTTGGATGTTTGTCTTTTGAAAAATTCAAGAATTCAAAACACAGCTCATGCAGAAGGAACTCTCGTGGATTTAAGTTTAAAATCGTGTTCACTTATCTACAGTGACCTATATTACTGGACATGTTACTGACTGTCTTACTGATCTTGTGCTCTTCATACAAGAACAGAAGACATGAGAATGCCATCTCTGAACCTTGCTCATCTGAAACACAGCTTCTTCTAAAAACAATCATTTTCCGGGAACTGGGATGCAGCAGTCGTATCTGAAATAGCTTAAAGAAGAAAATACTGTCATAGCAGCAGGCAGAAATAACACCAGCAACCATAACATCGACACATATATATTATAAAAAAAAAAAAAAATCAATATTCTACATTGTATTCCAGATGATCCCTATACAAGACTGTCTTTACCACTTATCTTGTGATTCTACCATAAACCCATAATTCAGTCTTTGTTCCCCGGTTTACTGAGCCTCGCAACATTTTATTTGTGAATCAATTTCCACCTGTCAGTTCAGAACAACCGTGCTTCACTTCCACCATCCCTTGTCTCTATCTATTCATAGTACCTTTAATATAAAGAAAGCCTCTTTTATGAGTTACTGCTATGCCTGCTGCAATGGGACGCTCACCTTGGTTGAAGGAGCAGTTTATTACAAACAACATCAAAATGTCCTGACCTCCCTGGATAGTTAGTAAAGAGCGCCTGCAGAACACCTACAATACTGTCCCCAAAGAGAAGGACCCCTGTCTTCAGTCAGATGGAGCTAACAGCTGCTCAGCATTTCTGCTTCAGCTCCTCGCTAGTTTTGCATTGTGACACTTTGCTGATTTTATTTCATCAGCAAAGTATACATTAAACCAACCTATGATGTTTAAGTCGCTGCCATGTGCCAATAGGTCTTTTGTATCCTTTGGGAAAAGCAAGTAGCTTCACAGAGGAATATTGAGTAGCACCCGGTGAAATCATGTAGCAGATGAAAAGATGGACTTGAGGGAGACGGCCATGCATTAAAAAACATCTCCTGTGGCTCGGCACTCAAGATGTTAGCTTATGCAAGTTCAGTCTAGAAAAGATCCCATAAAGAGGCAGCAGTTTTAGTCTCAGAAACTGGCTGAATTATCCCAGGGTCATGAATCCCCAGATGTGGGACGTAGGTGCAACCCATATAGAAAAAAAAAGCGTGGAAAACCATCAACCACAATAAAAAAGACTTTGTCATCCAAAACAATAGAGGCGAAGGTGGCACCTCAGCACCTGCTTGCTCAGACTGCACAAGTTCTCAAGTATAGTTGTCGAAGCAAGTCAGACTGTGATCCAAATCTTAGCTGAGCTCAATTTAGGCCCCCAGATGCAGGTGTCTGTATGGGGGGTAGATTTCTAAGCTATTTTTTTAACCAGTGGAAAGAGATAATGCAATCCAAATGCTGTCTAGGGCACAATTTAAATAAGTATCCAGTTCGCGACAGAGATTTGTGGCAGAGAAGGATTCAGCAGGACCAACTGCCCTAGCAACCTCTCCAGTGCCTCTAAAGACAACTTCACCATCCAGCACAGAAGTGGATACTTACATACAGGCACCTAATTGTGGCTATTTTAACTAAAATCTAAATCTTAATGACTGGGGGTTTTTTGGGTGGAGGTTTTTGGGTTTGGTTTTGGAGGTTTTTTTTACTATTTTTCATTTCATAAAAAAGGTGAGTATTGTGTATAGACTTCTCCAGACTAAGGAGGCCCATTAGAGAAGATTTGGGGATTCTCTTAAAATGACTTAGTCCCTTAAACTGGCTGAGTCTTGCCCATAGAAAAATCCATTAAATGTAAGGCTATCAAAGTCAGAAGCACCATGAAATATTCCTGACAAGCAGAACCAACTCACACAGGTTCTCCTGTCAAATACTAGAGCAGGACAGCCATACATCAAAATAGAATGTCAAAATAGGATATCAAATCCTACCAGATGCTCATCAAATTATTACCCATGCCAAATCTCCAGTGCAATTGCTATGTCCCCTATTTTAGTCATAAACTAAGATTTCAGTTGCTAATAAAGCTGCCTATGAACTTGCACATTCAGTAGGCATTCTGGCAGAGTACTACAGCATGCCAATACAGAAGGCTAAACAGCAGAGCTGTAAATAAGCAGGACCCTGCTTCTGAGAAACTCTAACACCTACACAGCTCACTATCTGTAATTTAACAGAGTATTGAAAGACCAAGTATTTCGTACTCATCTTCAGACTGGGCAGCAACAGGGGGAGACAGTACAACTGAAAGTGAATCAAAAGGAGAAGAAACTTACACGACCAAATGAACAAGTACAAAAGAAATAAAATAGAGACTATGTGGCTTGGGAAGATTTAAAACAATTAATCTAATGGTGGAGGTCTAGAAGAGATAGCTGGTTGTTTGTGGCATGCTTCCTTTGCAGTCAATATATAAGAAACAAGGCATTTTAGTCATATTTTCTGCAAATCCATGTTTTTTCTGAGCTCTGATTTTTTTTTTGTCTGTATTTAAATCAGATGAATTGCAGTTTTTGTATATTGTTCCTGTATTTCAACTCCTCTTTGCTTTCTTATTCATTTATTTCCTTGTAGGTACAAACTTCTTCAGACCAAACTTTTGAAAGAGATCTGAGGACAGGACTTTGAAACTTGGGCAGTTGGAATCCCTTCGAGCTCTGTATTTCCACCTGATGGCCCTCAAAGCATTCTAAACACTGCAAAAGGTAAGGGGCAAAGGTAGAAGGATGCATTTTTTTATGTATCGTTAACTTTGCCTTCCTGAGTTGTAACAGATCACCTCTGTCATTTCAATAATGTTGCTAACAGCAGAGAGAATTTTTTCCTTGTGTCATAAGTATTTGAAGAAGCAAAATTGCAATTCTAGTCCTGGTCCTATTGTGCTGCTTTGAAAGCTGTGGTATAGATAGGGCTATTGTAACAGAATTACAATTCTGTAGGTATAATAGTGTCTGAACCACAAACCTGCATAAGTATCTATCATCTCACTCAATAACTGAATGCAGAGATAGATATTGCATAAATTCTTAACACCTATAAAACAGATTTTTGGGGTTTTGTAAGGTTTTTTGTAAAACAGATGGTTGAGTTCTAGAACCGGAAAATTCCAGGTTGTTTTTTTTTTTTCCTCCCACTTTGGAATTCTTTCTTGAAAAGAGAAGATACAATGCTTCTCGTTAAAAGATTCAGGGAACTGTAGCAGATGTACATATTTAGCTGAAGTCATATTCTCACAAAAATACTGGACTAAATAGCTCAAAAAGTTTGCAAGCGTCTAGAGGATAATAAGAGAAGAGCAACAGCCAATTTACATTCATCAAAAACAAATCATGTCAAACTAATCTAATTCTTACTATGACAAGGTAACTGGCTTTGTGCATAGGGGAGAAACAGGAAATGTCATATACTTTGACTTTAGCAAAGCTTTGATACTGTCTTGCATGAATGACTTAGGAAAAAGTTTGAAAAATATTATCTAGGTGAAACTCTAGAGTGCAGGATTACATAGCTGCTGTCAAAACATCAACATTAACATTAGATAGCTACTCTCACTCCATACAGTTGTCTATTTAGGATTCTGTCTAATGTCTGAAACCGTTCCTAATTTCATAAACGGTTTGGAGGAAAGAATAGCAAGCATATTTGTTGCAGCCACAGAGAGCACCAAGGTGAGAGCCTGCAAACACAGTGGGGAGGAGGCCTGGAATTCAAAACAATTGGAGACAAGTGGAGAAAAAGTGAAGTGTCATTCAGAAATGACAAAGGTAAAGACAGAACTGCACACGTACCAAAGTGGATTTCTGCCCTGGCTGCAGTGTTGCAGAACGGGATCTGCGTAATATCAGATTACAGCTGAATTTGAGTCAAAAACCTTGTGCGTAGAAGGCACAATAATTTGGAAGGATGGGGACTATTTGTAAAGGATCCTCAAAAGAGAATGAGACTGATTTTGTCAGGTGCAGGAAATATGACCTAGGAGGAAAGTTTATAGAAATTAAAATAATTTAATCTAGAGAAAAGAAAAATTGAGGAATTGAGGAATTGAGGAAAAATGTGGAAATGGTCTTCAACAGTAAAAGGTAGCTAGAGGAAAGAAACTCTTCTGTGTCTACTGTTGTTAGGCCAAGGAGTTATAAAACAAAGAAGATTAAAATCCAACATCAGGAAATGTTTTCATCACTGAAGATTTTTAAGAAAACTTGGACTAGCATTTGTACAAGTGACATAGCTGACCCTGTCTTTATGAAAGGAGACGGGCTACATGACCTGTTGGTGTCCCTTCTTGCCACATTTTCTTTGATTTCTCCAAGAAAAAAAAGATATTTCTTTCTCTGAAAGATAAACCTACCCTTAACTGAAGCACAAATACACTGAAAGTAATAACCGTATCTCTTTAGGGTTCACAAAATACACAAGAGCAACCACTATAAAGTAAAACACTTGATGAGAGAGGAGTCTTCTCACACATAGCTGAGAATTGTGAATGGGAACAGAGAATCTCAAGTTAAACATTTTAAATGTAGGAACTGGTACTTTTGATTTAAAAAAAAAAAAAAAGTATTAGAAAAGTACATCATGCAAACCTTAACAGTCTGATTTGATTAATCACATTGAGTCACTGATATATCACATTTACTAACCTCTTTCTACAAGACCCTGACATCTGAGAAATCTGACAATGGGGCAAGGGAGAATTAGTGTTCTTCTCTCTATAATCCCGAGAGATGCAATACTGACTCAGGAGGGAAAGGTTCATATAACATGTGGAGCTAATTTTCTTTCATTGTTATTGTTCTGTCTGCTGTAAATCCTGTTTGGAAGAATGTAATACACAACCACAGGTCTGGCTTTATAACTTTCCAAAAACATGTTGGCTTTCCATCAACTAGAATGAATTATTCCAGCACTACTGTCCTTGGCAGCTGTGACGCCCTCCACTCCCAGGGGCAATGAACACATCAAAGCAAGCATGTCTTGACTGAAAATTCAGATAGATTCAAGAATGGAAGGAAGACAGTGTGAAACTGGTCATGTCTTTTCCTGCAACTCAGTATTAGCCAAATTCCCAAGAACAGACCCCCTCCCCCAACCCACCCCTCTCCCCCCTAAAAAAAAAAACGTCAAAACCAGAACAGCCTATATCCTTAAAAAAGGCAGTGGTTGTAGGACAGTATCACACAAGCAGGCTGTTCCCATTTTGTACCATACTTGAGTGATCGTGTAGATTGAGATGTACAGCTTCCTCTAATCCAAATGTCCCTGTCTCCTGCTCAAACAGCAAGCACGTACAAGTTGCATATCTCAGTCCAAATTCACACTAGGCTTCTCATACAGCCAATGGAAAAAAATAGGCATCTCTGGAGGCTGAGTCATCTAGCCTACCTTAGACATCCATCTTAAAGCGTGATGAATCACTCTCTAGAATTACTGGGCTTTTATTCAGTTTTCTGGTGGAGCATATAGTGATTCGTTCAGACTCAGATGCTTCAGGCATGACCACTGTATCCTTCTCAGAGCTTGAGGTAGTCAAGGCAAAAAGAAGTTGAATCTGCATTGATTATTGTGTACAGCTATTTTAGAGCATAAGGCAAAGAGTGTAAGTATAAGCGCCAGTTATCATCAGTCTGATACAGAATTGCATTTCCAAAATTTAAAATATTGCAATTTAATGATGAATAATGATTCAATGTAATTTGAAGGAATCATCTCACAGGATTTTAGGGACTTAGTAAATTTCCACTTAAAACATCCAAGGTGCTTTCATATATGACAGAAGCTAGAATAATCAAATACTAGCAGAAACAAAGTTCCAGTAAAAATTGTGTTTAAGAATTCCCGTATCGACCACATTAAATATTTAAATGCGCTGGTAGCTTTTCAGAATCCAACAGTCCTTCAAAGAACTGGAATTTTATTGCTCCACTTTTTAACCAGCGTGTCAGTTCAATAGAGAAGAGTCCCCAAGATGCCCATTGTAGCTTTGTCTTGGGGATTAATTAAAATTTGATGAGGTATTCTTACGGCAATCAGGCTTTCAAAAATGAATTTTAAGGTCGCACTAGAACCGTAATAGTAACGGGGCTAAACAGGTATGTGAAATCTTTGCAAAATGCAAGGATTACACATATGATATATCCATATGGTCAGATTCACCTCTTGGTTATGCCTGAGTAAATTTTTTTACTTAATTGTAAGGATTAATTAAATTCAATATTCCATGGTGTAAATTGGAATAATATTCTGCCCTTCCTTAAATCTCTTTTCCTTTCTGTTACTTTAATAGCATGGTTAGAATATAAGTAACATCAGAATTTATCCCCTAGATGTTGATTGTTCTAGGGAAAGGTGTTAGCAAAGTTGGTAGGGTCTTTAGGGTACTGTAAGATATGAGCCCAAGTTCTATTAAACATAACAGGTTTCTACCTTTTCACTCCCCTATAATGTTGTTTCATCAAAAATGAAATATTTCAGAGAAGAGCAGAGGTTTATGATGGGAGTGGTGTCAGGATTTCAGTTGTAACTTTTGCTTGCACCCAACCTCAGTGTATTAATTTCTCAGTAAACTTTACAACAAACAATTGTTTGGAGGAAAAAAAAAAAAAGTGGTTTTGAAGGGTTGTTACTTTGATCTCTTGAGTTTAGACACGTAAACGGCTTAGTCAGCAAAAGTAGCAAGGCAGAGATTTCCATAAATCTGAAAAAGGGAAAGAAGCTGTAGAGAAGAGTAACATGGGGCATGAGCAATGCCTAGAGCAGATGGGGCACCAGTGGCAACAGCAGCCCCTGCAGCAGAGCTGCCATGAAGCATTTTGTGTCCTGGTCTCTTATTTTCCTGATGCTTCAGTGACAACAAATGTGGTTTAAATTTCAGATAACTGTCCTTGGAAAAGGATGAGTGGGGTGGGTAGGAAAGATGCTGGACTCACTTCAAATAGTGATTAAATAGTGATTAAACTTCATTATCACTGTAAATCTAAGTGTGTAAGACGGGCAGAACTGGCTCAGTCCAAATGCCTGCCCAGCATGACGCCTGGTCTCTGACAGCATCCAAAAGTAGATGGATAGGGAAAGTAAAATCAAATACAAGGCTTTTTTCCTTGGAATGGTCTTCCAGCCTCTTGTGCCCTGCTGCTCTGCTGTTCCCTGAGCTGAAGATACTGTCTTTCATTTAACAGTCCCAGACTGATTTGCTTTCCATTAATTCATATCCCTAATCACTTTTAAATCCATGCAAATTTCAAACATCCGCAATGTCCGTAGTAAATAGGTGCAAAGCCTAGCCACACTAGTAAACCAGTTGTTATCATTTAACAGCCCTACGTCAGAGTTGCCAATAACAATCACATAGTCACGGGGTTTAGTGTGGAAGGCAAAGGACAGAAAATCAGCCTCGCACTCCACCAGATTTTGAACAGGTGCAAGAACAACGATAATTTGCACCTTGGGGAAGTGTGCTGAATCGTGCTGTGCTAGAAGTCCAGCTGCAGCACCATGCACTTTGCTCCCAAACTCAGAAACCCCAGTGAAAAACTCTATAAAGACCCAGTGTTTTGCACTAGGTGTGATTTTAAAGTGCAGTGCTTTGAAGGTCAGCCTGAGCTCCACTGCCAGCTGCGAACCATTTCAAAACCTAG
This sequence comes from Larus michahellis, assembly GCF_964199755.1. Taxonomy (NCBI): domain Eukaryota; kingdom Metazoa; phylum Chordata; class Aves; order Charadriiformes; family Laridae; genus Larus; species Larus michahellis. Next base: position 6,548,982 of record NC_133930.1, read on the forward strand.
CTGGGGTCTGTCTGGAGGCGACGGACTGCGTGCAGGATAGACACATCCTCAGGAGGAGGAAACCAAGGTTAGATTTGGGCCATCGCTCTTACATTGTAAACTCTGGTCTACTGACAACTGGAACTGAAAGCATTCATTTGTTTCAGTTAAATCACCTAAAAGATATAAGAAAAAGTAATAACACACATATATCGCTGACCCAAGTCCCATTCATTTTGGCAACATAAGAGCAAAAGGCTTAAAACATATTAATCTGTGATCCTCTGGCACTTTAAGAGTGCCTGAAATATCCATTCTTAGGAGCACGAAGTTGTCGATGGCTGATCTATGTCTTGTCAATTCTGAATAAGAAATAATGAGGTAAATCAGTTACACCTAGGTTGGCGCAAAGCTTTTTTTTTTTTTTTTTTTCTCCTCTCCTTTGGAACCAATTACCAAAGTAACTCTGCAACAGCTAATGTGATATACAGTCTTTCCAATCAGCAGATTTTCCAGGACCATCAATCAGTCAACTGTCTGCAGCTCTGAGATCGAGCTTAACTCTCTCTAAATGAATAAAAAGAACCCATCTGGAAGACACTTTCCTCCTGAGCAAGAAGTAAAGACGTGCTGACTGTTAGCTGGTGTCATTGCAGAGCATTAGTGAAATGCCAACAGCAACGGAGGTCGTTTCGTGTCTTTACCCGTGTACTTGGAGCCCCTAATTTGAATTTCGCTGTGATCTTTGTCTCCTGTGAATTTCTCCTTTGCTGTTCGGAAGTCCTACCTGGAGGAGCGGCAGAAGTGTGGTGCGGTGGTCTCAGCTCAGGTGTGAGGAGACCACTTCATGGCAAATACCAGCTCTGTCGATTCCCAAGCTGCAGGGAAGCCACTGAGGGATCCTCCCAAACCAGCTCAGGGCAGAGCAGTGAGCCATGGTAAAATCCAAAGTAACCCTAAATGACAGCAAGAAATAAGGGAGGGGAAGTGGAACAAGGCTGGTGGGCATAAATAACAATACTGCAGAAGACAGAGCCTAATTTCTAGATGCCAGAGCGACAGATGTAAAATATATATCTAGGTGGATAGGAAGACACGTAGGGGCTGTTCACCTGCTAGTCCATCACAAAATACAGCTGCATTAGCAGGAAAGAAACTTCCTCCGAACGAGTTTCTTCTGTCTCTTGCCTCCAGGGTGCAAGAGCAGCTGGAAAACCCTCAGCACCCTCTTTTGAGGAGGATGGCCAACTGAGCAAAAGCTTTTGCAGAGTTTTCCGAGGAAACTGAAAATGTACCAAACTACCACCAACGACGTATTGCCACAATGTTTAGTTTTATTGCCCTCATATAAATGTGCATGTTTTCACAGGCACTTATTTTCTAGAGCAAATGTATTCTTCTATCACAACACGACAGAAATGTGTTTGATCTCACACAGTTCTAGCAAGAAGCTGGTTTTGCTTTGAGTGAGTAGGTTCAACTAAAAATTAACAGCCACTGCATGCAAAGCAGTAGAAAAGGGGTGAGATGTTCACTGTAAAAGCTCCTGAAGGTAACATAAAATGGACAAATGTTCCTATTAGTCTTATCACACTTGGAAGATTTCAGAGAGTCAGCATAGATTGATTTCCTCTTGGCACTCAGCCTGGACATTTAGATGGACATTTAAAAGGATTCACAACTGAGACAGTTTTAAGACTCCTACAAAAAAAAAAAAAAAAAAAAAAGTATATGCTTGTAGGTGGATCTGTTTCTAAACCAAGAAGTTGACTTAGCAGTTTTATTGGACTATCCTCTATATTCACAAAAGCTTCTCATATGAAAGTCATGTAAGTGACATTGTAGCTAGCTGTCCCTCTTTTTGATATTTTCCTCTTATTTATGTGTACTGCAGTAGGCACACTTTGAAATCATATTTTACATTTTAGCTGGCGTTCACTCTCTGTTGCAAAATAACAGAATCTACCCAAGGTGGGAAGGAAACAATTAGTCTAATTTGTCTCCTTAGGAGTGAGAACTATCAACATTTTTCCTTAATTAAAAAAAAAAAAAAATCATCCCTGTCTACAGAGTCGGATGCAGGCAGGATGTGATAATATTCTGTTTAAACACATCCCACCACCCAAAATAATGCACAGGTTTTAAAAAACCTCCGAGGTGTAAGTTAGGTTGGTTTCTGAGGCCAGCAAGATCTAGGTTTTTTGCTACAGCCCATCTTAGTCCATGGAGGGTCAAACTCACAATTTGACTTTGAACTTCAGTGAACCCCCAGGACTTTAGCTGATCCTCTGCTCCAACTCAAACTACAATCTTAGGAACATACAGTTTTTAAGAATACATTCTTCCTATCCTTTTTGCTTTTTCTTCTTAGAGGACATGTTTCTCCAACAAAGCAAGTTGGAAAGTATTGTCATTCATTGTTTGCTAGATCACTGTTTAGGTATCTTTCACAAATCGCTAAACGGATTTGATAAACACAAATCTCCAGTTGCTAGAGGGCTGGGTGTTTTTTTCAGGAGGAGAAGTTTTGCTTTTTCCTGAAGGGTTTTGCTCACTGCTGTTAAAATGTACCTCAGGAGTAGAGACTGGCATTGCTTCTAGCAAATAGATGCACAATTAGAAACGCTGACCCAACCGATACCTTCTACAGTGTTTTAGAGGGAATGGCCGCATCTGATTTATACACGTAGTTTCTTGGTTGTCACTATGATCAAACTTTTCTTGCCAAGAACTCACCCCACCCACTTTGTGATTTTCCTCAATGGTGTTTAACCAAGAACCTTTTCCATAGGGCTGTAAATGAAACAACATTTCTCCTTGCAGAATGCTATAACTAAAGTCAGCAAACTGTCAGCTGTGGCAGATTGTGCCTGGTCTGTATAATTGAGTTTGATTTAGAGTTTTGTTGCCATCACTGGTTTTATTCCCATCCTGTGTAAACATTTTACATCTTCTCATGGTTAAATATTGTTTTGCTTTGTTTATTTGGTAGAGCTGCCACAGAAGATGAACATTCAAATATAGAATTAATTAACATTGATGTCATTGTGTTCAAAGGAACATAAGGTTGGGAGGGGGAAAAAAGACATTATAATTATTGGAGTGTTTGGTGGGAGTTTATTTTACAAACACTATCATTATGTTGACAACAGTGTAGCAGTATGTTCCACAAGGCTTTTGTTGCTTCCAGGAATGAGAGGATGGAGCATCGATGTTTTTTTCGTCGCAGAAATTCTGTCTTGGGGTCACAAGCAGACCTAGCTGCCTGCAAATCCCAGTAAAACAGAGTTTCTGCTTCCTGGTATCTCACCATCATTTGGATAACGTAAATTGAGTGCAACAGTCCAAATGAGAAGCACAGCTACCTTGAAGCTCGCAGCCTTGAAGGTTGCTAGCAGAGCCGAAAGACATCTGGAGCTCTATGCAGACACTCTCGTGTGCGTGCCCACTTCCACATCAGATGCAATACTCGCAGTGCAACACATCTGAAATGGAGTGCAGGGGAAAGTGAGACCTGTTGGAGCAGCACCCAGAGGCCAAGTGTCTCTGTTCCCTGAATTCACTGCAACATAAACGAGTATTGGACCTCTCCTAGTTGGTGAAGACAGGAAGATGCTTTTGAAAGCATCCACAGAGACATCCTTAGACTCCTAAACTTAAGGAAATAGCATTTTCTTCTAAGACTCTGAAAGCTTTGTCTTCCTTGAAAAGGCAAATGCTTCCTTGAAAAAAGAGTTGTTTTACCAGCCGTTTACTTACAAGTTGTGTGTCTCGGTATCACAGATAGGATCCCACCCAAACTAGAAACATTTCTTTCAACAAGACTACTGTGATCTTTTTTATAATGAAAAGAAAAAGAAAGTAAAAAATATTCAAATGGCCATCTGGGATTTCTTGGAAGAAGTCATTTTTCCTGTTTAGAGTGGAAGCTTTAAAATACATGGAAAAAATTGCCAAGGCTGTGCCTAACTTACAATTGTTTTTAGGTTTTTTTGTTTGGTTGGTTGTTGTTGGTTTTGGGTTTTTTTTTTTGCATGTATGTTAGGATTTAAAAGATCTCTGACACATATGAGTGGAAGAGAAACAAACCACTCAATTTGTAAATTTTCTATCAAAAGTACTCAATGACTGTTTTCAAGTTAATTACTTTGCAGTGATGGCTGTGCTTAGGTCACCAGACTGTTTTCTACACTCCTGAATTATGGCCCGGTCTTGCAAAATATATTCTGCTAAACACTCCATTGAAGCTACAGGATTTATTTACATAAATTAATCCCCATCTCTTTTTGTGTTTAATAAAAACTAAGTGTACTATAGTGCTGTAGAAATAAACCTTACGTAATTAATTCCTATAGTATTGTGGCTGAATAAATGGCATGCTTACCTCAGTGGCAGCTCTATTACACCCAGGTTGGGGTCATACTTTCTCATTAATGAGGTGCCTGTAAGAGGGCCCAAAACAGGATAAATAGTGAGGGAGTCTTCAATCAGGTGAAGTTTGTTCTCATATCAGTACACTGCAGGCATATCTAGTTAGCTTTCCATTAGTGTTAATCAAGCATGTTACTTGTGCATCAGCTGGGAGTTAAACCTTAGCCTGCACTTTTGTACCATTCAGAGTCGTTGATTTAATTTCTTACACTGAGTATCAGTTCACAGATAGGTCTAAATTGATTTGTAGTTATAGTGCTTAGACGACTGTAATTGATATATGATTAATCAATAGCTATGCTGTAATTCATCAATGTCACATTTATGAACTACATGCTAATTAATTTGTTCTCTGCCTTGATGTTTTAAGCATATGGGAGTTCACATATTGATTATTATTTGTATTTTTAGCTATCACAGTGTAAACCCAGACGAGCATGGTGTGACTAGGTAGGACATCCAAGGATACACAAAGGAAATCCCCAAAGGGATGACATGGAGGAGCGGTTTGATACTCCAAGAGGTTCTCTTTGACTCAGCTACTATTTGAACGAGTAACAAGGCAAACACGGAGGTTTCTGAAGGGAAAGAGCCAGACCTGTGACGAAAGGCCAGCTCTGTGGTGGCCAGAGTGAGGGTCACAGGATCTGGCCCGTTGATGCCCACTCTCCAGCCCTCTGCACTTCTCAACAGCAAAGCCACCTTGACAGCAACAACCTGGGCAGGACTTTTCTTCCCCGCCTCCCGTGATGGTGACATCTATCCAATTGCTTTCACTGAACTCCGTGAAAAATCATTGTTTCACTAAAATAGTAATCCCTCCCTTGGTGCTCTCATTACTGAAGTACCATAGATGGCCGCTTTGACGTGCGGCTCCTCGGCGGGCAATGAGTGTAATCAGCCGAACACACAGGGCTGGCTGGGATGGATCGGTTAACAGCACGCAGCCGAACACCTAAACGAACTTTCAGGTATTGATCCGGGAGCACACACAGCAGATTTGCCTGCTCGCTTTTTACTCCAGGAGCCAGAGAGTTTTCGGTGAAAACCACAAATACTTTAAATCCACTATAAGGACACGGGGAAAAGACAGCAGAGAGGGACAGGGACTAGAAGATTTTCTTTATCGCTTCATGGCTGGTGTTGCTAGTGCTGTGGAAATGCTCCCCCTTAGTGTGTCTCCCTGACTTGGAATAAGTGGTATTGGGGGGAGGAGAACTGAGCACCCTCCTGCTTTTGCAGTATGTTGTCTTGCTCCCTCCCATTATTTATTTAAAAAGGAGCATAAATCAACTGATAACGTTTATTCGGAATGAAAAATAAAGCTCAGTAGTAAATCTTGTTTGGAGTCCAAAATCCTCCAAAGAAGAGCCTGAAAGAGCTATTCTTTTTAATTTGCAAATGTTACATATCACACACACATGTACACACACACTAAAGGCAGTTTTTTAACCCATTTCCACTTTCTCTGAATTTAATAGTCATCACAGTTCAGTACTGCCCCTGAGACAATGCAATGCCCTGGCATTGGATTTACAATAATGCATGAATACAGTTTAATTTTTTTTTTTTTCAATGCCTAGAAGGGAACAGAAAGGAAAATAATAAAAAAGAGAATGTTGGGGGGAGAAGGCGGGAAGCTCTGGTGGGAGAGGGAGAGCAAATTAATCTGGATTTCTCTCCAGAGGGGAGGAATTGATCTCATTTGTATCCTAATCACTATGCACTGTATCTGGCTGGGATAAATATTTTAAAAATATAGATGTCAGCTTTTGCTGTGTGACTGTATTACTGAAATGCTCGGTGTTTGCCACAGCAGCACTCAGCTGATGTTGCTGGGCCATGGAGATGGCCCTACATCCGCGGGCCAGCCCTGACCACATGGTCCAGCTCCACAGTGCTGGGCTCTGCCAGACAGTGATTTGAGTTTGGATGAGTATATGTGTGTAAAAACACAACCCTGGCGAGGCTATATTGCTTTCCAGTCTGAAGACTATCCATCCAAGCGTTCACTGGACATGGCAGATACAGTGATACGATCAAGCGTTGGAACAGGCTGCCCAGGGAAGTGGTTGAGTCACCACCCCTGGAGGTATTTAAAAGACGTGTAGACATGGTGCTGAGGGACATGGCTTAGCAGTGGACTTGGCAGTGTTAGGTTTACAGTTGGACTCAGTCTTAAAGGTCTTTTCCAACCTAAATGATTCTATGGCTCTATGATTGTATATATGTGTGTATATATATATATAAAAAAAATATACATATGATTCCTTTGATTGAAGGGTTGTGTTTCAAGCACAGAGACCTGCAATATAACAATTCATCTCTTCATATTTGCAATCAGATAGTGTAAACAGAAGAGTATTTCAGCCTAAAGGGCATTAATTGCAAAAGGGTAAACAGGACATTTGGGTCAGAGATTTGACATGGTCAGAAAAGGTATTTTAATGTGGGGAAGCCTAACATTGTAAAATGGAGCTTGAAAACTGGAAATTTTGATCATAATACGTGTAATAGAAGAATTTGAATTACATGGCCCAGGAGGCTCTTTTTCAAAGTCTATGCTCCTAGGAAGCTTCTTCCTCTGTTTGTGTGCTTTCTTCTTCCGTGCTTCCTCTCTAGTCATTTACTTTGTTTGTGTTATTCAAGCTTGCAATTTCTTTTTTTTTAGCTTAGGTTGCCTAGACAATAAAAATGATGTGGAAAAATTGTTACTCCATTTTATATAGTGGAGCTAGAGCAGGAGAAAATTTAGCCCCCTTGATTGTTAAGATTTACATAGGCATTTACAGTAAAAGCCTAAAATAGAACCCAGATTTCCTGAAGCCAAATTCAGGTCTTTAACCACAATGCTTTGCATCCAGATAATAAGTTTAATTCGTCTTTAATGAGCTGCTGTATTAACTTGAACAAATATTACAGTTAAATTCCAGCCAAGCATGCAGAAGCAAAGCACTTAGGTCACACTTAGAGGCCTACGGATGGTCTTTTAGGAAACAGTCACTCTGCAACGAGTTTGAGGATGTATAAAGCTCTGGAACATAAGCTCCAAGCATGGCTCTGTAGCTGAGAGAATACAGGTCATCCTGGGATGTTAAATCAAGGGAACTAATTGTCTCATTAAAGTTAAGACACAGAGGGAATGCCATCCTGCGTAACCCCTCGGAACACCACTAGTGCCATAACTGGGATACTGTGTCCAGCCCTCTACATAACGTGTACAAAACACTTTAGTAAAGGCTGGGGGTGGGAAATACAGAAAAAACTGCAAGCTTGACCTGAAGTTGGAGGAAAAAAAACGCCTTTTGGTGAGACCAAGGAAATTCCCCTTCTCAGTCTTACCCAAGGAAAGGTTAAGGTTTGATTTGATCAAGCTGAAAGAATCTACAAAAGAGAAGGTAACTGACAGTCAGCTCTTTAATCCAGGAAAGGAAAAACATAATGAGTTTCAAAGGTTCATGGTAGAAGATAAATTCAAACTACAAATTGCTTCACTTTTTTAACACTGAAAGTTATAAACCACTGGGACATTTTATCTTAGAGCATGATTGATTCTCTTTTGCTTGAAGTCTTAAATCAAGACTAAATGCTTTTATAAATAGATATCTAGCAGCTTAACCAGATGGTATATACTTCACAAAGTAATAACTAGGGGAAATTGCTTTGTGTGTGCAATGTGGGAAGTCACATACTGTCCTCACAATGGTCTGCATTAGTTTTAAGTATTAGTATTATAATTGTGCTTTGATAAGCACCAAGACCTGCAGTCGGATACCCTGCTTAGGTTTAGTGGCAGATACGGTTTCAGATATGAGACCCAAGCAGGCATGTTTGGAAATCATATAGACTCGTAGAATGTGTTGGGTTGGAAGGGACGTTTAAAGGTCCTGCAGGAAGCAGGGACATCTTTAGATCAGACTGCTCAGAGCCTCATCAAGCCTGGCCTAGAATTTCTCCGCGTTAGAGCCTCCACCACCTCTCTGGGCAACCTGTTCCAGTGTCTCACCACCCTCGTTGTAAAGAAGTTCTTCCTAATGTCTAATTTAAACATACTCTGCTCACTGCGCCTCATCCTGTCGCTACATGCCCTTGTAAACAGCCCCTCCCCAGCTTTCCTGTAGGCCCCCTTCATGTACTGGAACGTCACTATAAGGTCTCCCCGGAGCCTTCTCTTCTCCAGGCTGAACAACCACAATGCTGTCGTCATAGGAGAGGTTCTCCAGGCACCATATAACCAGGCACAGCTCACATACCCAAACAGGAGTCCATGACATTAATGGGGAAGGATTACAGATCCCTTGGCAGAGACTGTGGCAGGAAGTCAGTTGCCAGAAGCTTTATCCATCCTGAAATGTGGTCCCCTCCCATACATAAGGGGCATCTGGGAAACATAGTAACTTACGCAGACAGAACAACCCTCCTCCTCTTCCTTCTTCTGGTTTGCCCAAAAGTGGGAGCTGGGGGCTCACCAAGCACTAGGGGTTACCTATCTGCCTGTCCCCAGTCTGAGCAGGTCCCACCACATGCATGCATTGCGGTAACTGAGCTTAATTTTGTAAAATGAGTGTCTTGGTGCTAAGATGCTGGATTTCAATCCTATATTGTGATTAAGGAGACAGAAGCATATAGTGAGCCCAGAGCAACAGTTAGACACATTTTTTTTATCTTTTTTTTTTTTTTTTTTTTTGTCATCCAACTATAAACTTGAGAATCAAGATTACAAGCCATTTTTTACACAGAGACTTGTTTGTTTAACTAAAGTTTTAGAAAGGCTGCTTTCTTATGTTGAGGTAACTGCACCAAGGGCTCCTGCATTTCACTGAAAGGGTGATGAGTATTTTTCTCTCCATCTTAATTAAATTTAAATTCCAATTACGAGATGGCAGATACTCCATTTCTTGTTCCGGCTGAGATCTCTTGTGATGTTTACATCCCACCTTTGGGGAGGCTGTTACGCTTGCTAATTTCTTTCTGGGAAAGATATAAACAGTGTTCCCATTCAGGGTATTCTTTCTGAATTTACGTTATCTGTGTGGATAATGCTAGAAACTTAGGGAGTACTTAACCTGTGCACTGAGGTCTGAAGTGGGATTTCATTTCACAGAGGACTTATGAATGTCTTCCATGCTGTGCTGAATTTCACTCCTAAAGGTCTTGTGGACAAGAACTGGCCAGAATTATTTTGCTCATAAGTTTTTCATGAACTAGAGCAATTTTATTGGAATGACCATGTGTGTGGGACGCAGGGATGTGGGTACCTGTGTGGAGCGGGGAGGTACATATATCTCCTCAACCCAGATGGCCTTAAGAAGGCTTCTCAGTTCTAGCAGAGACTCTTCCATCAGTGAATATACAGCTTCAGTTTCTCCTCTTGTTCCCTTCCTGACATACCCCAAAGGATCATATTCCACTGTGTCCTGGTTTAAGGTAAAACACAACCGAATTTCTCTTCTGTTCCCTTCCAACAGAACATAATGCATTTTAAAATGTTTCTTAAGAACGTAATCTTTTACCTGCTTGCCAGCTCCACAGCTAAAAATATGGGTGAGAACACACCACTGCTTTATTATCTTATTTTATTTATTATTTATTGCTTTATTCCGAAGTATATTTGGTCCCAATTCCCGCTCAGTCTGTGTGTGTTGCAAGCAGCATTTTTAATATTTGGAAAAGCTTTACCAAATGATATTTTTTAAAATGAAATGAGGGCGTTACTTTTGCCTCTCCTCATCACTCAGTGCCTTTCAACCTGTGCTGGTCTGTGGTGGCTACGCTGGGTCAACACAATGCTTTTCTGTCATGTTAAATTATCCAGCAGCTATTTGGGTGCCACGAAGTCTTCCTGCAGAGGCCCATTTTCTCACTTTCACATCATATTAGGTACTCCTCTTTATAATGCATTTTCTCAGCTCCTTTGTCATACAGGCTTTCTCTTTACCACGTGAAGTGATGACTTGGCAAGTCCTCAGAAGTCTCAATAAACAGTTCTTTTTTTAACTTCTCTAAAAAATTCTCCATAATGAAACCTTGCTCATTCCGTGGTAATTTTTTGGCCCTTTCTCTGACCTCCTTTCAAAGATATCCACACCTTTAGGAATGTCCAGAGGAAAACATTTCCTTTAATTACCAAACAGAGCATCCCTCTCTGTCTCTCTAACGCACACTCACCCCCAACACACACCAACACCCATTTTAACACTTCCTATAACTTCTTGTTCTCAGAGCTTCTGTCCTCATGCAAAGCACAGGCTGCTCTTGCCTCCTTCTTCTAGAAAGAAGACAAGTTTTTTTATAAAGATAATATGTTTTATTAGACTAACAATTACAAATCGAAAAGCGGACAAGCATACCCTGTATCCCCCAGATCATAACATTGAAAAGAACATCTGTGATAGCTCTCTGACTAAAGGAGTGAAAATGTTTGACCACAGTGTGTTACAAAATCATTACATAAACACGGAACAAAAAAGTGACTGTGGCTTCTTGGAGTTCTCCTTAGCTTGCGTTTTTACACCTCACTTCTTTTTATTATTCTTTCTTTTAAATAAGCAAACTCAGATTTTCTTATCACTCTTCTTTATGAAGGGTTTTGTTGTGGTTTTGTTTTGTTTTGTTTTGTTTTTCTCCGTGCTTCTAATCATTTTGGTGTAAGGAGACAGAATCCCAGCCTTAAGGCAAATTCTGTTTCCTCAGCATGGCTTACAAATTTTGCACGCAAACATTCCTGCAGTAAGGATTTATTTATTTCACGTAAAAAAAAAAAAAAAAGAAAAGAAAAACCAGCCCTAAAATATCTCAAAGATTAGTGAGATGTGCAGTGTTTTTTATGTGGCTTCATACAACTTGTTGATTAATTCATTTATTTATTAGGGAATATAATTTTAAAGGCTTTTAGAATTCACAATATCTCTTTTCATGAAGGCAAACCTACATTTTCCACAGATGTTTTCTTTTTTCTTTTTTTTTTTTTTAATCTTTATAGCAGTTTAATTTGCAAAATAACAGTACCAGAAACAAATAACAGTACCAGAAACAGAATGAGCGGTATGAGTGAGGGCGCTATGAGCCGCCCTCTGTTTTATTTTTCCACTGATTTTTTTTTTTTTTTCTTCTTTTATGGACCTTTAGAATCCAATTGCTACTGTGCTTTGTTTCAAATCTCTGGCAAAATTTATAAATCTGGGGGAAGGAGCAGAAGTTCTATAGCACATCCCTTAAAATGGTCCATAGTTTCTGGAAAAGATATTAACCTTACAAATCTATTTCAGTTTATCAGACTGGATAGAGTAGTCTCTAATCCTTGCCTTAAGTATTTTGAGGTCCCTCTCTACCACGCTCATTGTCCCCTGCTTTGGTAGCACATGAAAGCTATTTCATTGCTCTCTTGCACCTGGACACTTTTCAAATGTTAATGTTATACAATATTTTGAACAAATAACCTGAACTGGATGGCAGGCGGAGCAAGTCTTCAAAAGCCTGCAAACGCTGCCCTGCCACTGTTAAGCATTGGTACGTTTGGCAAGTGCCTTTTAAAAATGAACCACACATGTCCCTGTGGGGTCTACTAGAGTTATTTTCCTGCTTTTGGTGAGTGCAACCTCTGTCTAGTTGCCAAACAATGCGGTAACCTGAGCTAGGACACTTTCCACCACTATAGGGAAAATCATGCCAACATCACAAAAAAAAAACCCAAAAACAACAGAGGAAAAGTAGGATAGTGAACAAGCTTATAGACATTAGAGCATCTAATAGGTACTGAGCAGGAAAGGGAACACCTGTCAAAAATGCAAGATTCATATTTTTGGCTACTTTTGCCAGGAGTCGGTGTTTATTCTAGCAAAAACGTAATTCAAGCAATGCAACACAAGGTTTTTGTTTGGCTCATCTTTAAAAAACAAAACAAAACAAAATACAACCCATGGGTATATAAGGCAAAAAAGGGAGAGCATGCTGTGAAATAGGGGATACAAAAAGCAGCTGTGGATTTGTGGCTCTACCTGAAGGAACAGACTGTGCAGAAATTCACTGTTTCACCCAATGGAGTGGCCGATGCCTCACTTCCACCCTAAATTCAAGAGAGGAAGGAGCTAAAGGAGTTTTATCACTGATTTTAACCAACACCTTCGCCAGTGTGTTTAGTTGAAGGTGTTGATGCTTCTGCCTTCAGTTTTCTGTGCTTTTTTAACTTTTTTTTTTTTTTTCTATTGACAAACGGTAGCTCAGTATCCAATTCCTGCAGAAGGTCTGTAGGGACTGAGTGGATAACTCTCTTGAAAACCTCCCACTGCTACTTCCTCCTCACTGCCATTTAACCAGAGAAAATCTATGCACTCATAAATAAATACATGCAAAACATCTTCTAGATTTGTATTCTCTGATTCCCCACCAAAAAAAAAAAAAAAAGGTCAGATTTTGAAAAATAACACATGCCATGAACTTGAGTCCAATTTAGCACAGCCAAAGGGCTGCACTTGTTTGAAATGATCAACTTTTGGAGTAGGAATGGTCAAGGTCACTGCAAACTCAGCCACTTTCCATTTTACGATGTAGATTAAGTGTTTTGCATCTCAGCATCCATAGTAAATAAAAAATACTGTAGTTAAATATATGACTCTCATCTTTAGAGCCGAAGGTCATATAGGACTTGGGACTGAATACAGAGGAGGTGGAAGGCTGTTTTACATAGCACTGGGACAAAATTAGGGATTCATCTTTAACATTTACTCGTTTGTGCATTTATTTCCCAGTTTCCCTAAGCTTTGATAATTTCTTCTGGTACTGAATACTTAGAAAAAGACTTTGTTTTGCGCATCTGATTTTTTCAGGTTTCAGTGTCAGAAAATTAAAGAACCTACAGTATGAAGTATTATGCAGTTAAGCAAGCTATGTTATTCCCTGTGAGCATTTTCGTCAGAAATAAAAAGGAAGAAGAAAGAAAGGCTCAAATAAATGCTTAGATTTCACTTTACAGCAGCAAGAAGGAATTTTATATTATATGAAATGGCCTTTGCTGTCGATGCCAAGAAAAACAACCTAGGTTTTGAATGAAATTATTGCATTATTGGGTACTGGGATAATTTTGTGTGGGAAAAGGCAACACATTTGATTTTATTAATAATAATAGTTGGCATTCATATTTTTTTGTGTAGAATTCTCAAAGCACTTTGAAAACAGTAAGACCTCAGTTGTGCCATTAAAGAACAGCACAAATGACTAATCTTTGTAAAATTGCGTCTTGGTGGGAAGTCCAGGATGGAGCATACTTCAGAAAGGACCATCTTTCTTGAAAGATGTATGCGTGGAAGGGAAGTTTTCAAATTGCTAGTGCCTGACAGAGTAACAGGATATCACAGACTCCTTCACTAACTTGTCCTTCAGACAAGTGAAAAATAAACAGTGTAAAATCTAAGCCTTGAAAACAACTGAGTCTGATTATTCTGGTTCATACAAAACGTAGTATCTTTGACACAGTTCAGCACACCATATGCCAGTGACCTTGGCATCCAGCTGTCTTGTGAACACCATGAACTTGGTTCTACAGTCCATGACAAACAATAGGAACTTAACCCTTGGGTCATTGGTATATAAGGCCACTATCAAAAGTGCAACTTTCCTGGGACATTTCCCACCATATACTTACTATTTCCAGGCAAAATTGAACAGAATTTGGGGATGCCATGTGTTTGAATTAGTTGTCCACATCCCTTCATACCTATTTCCTTATTGCTGAAGTCAACACTGATCTCTGAAACCAGTTAAGAAATTCTTGGTAATAAAAAGATTATGATCATGGATGGATGGTACACACCTTTGAAAAGAACAAAGATATGTACTGACAGAAGTGAAGTATCTCTTAACTCGTTTCGTCATTTGGGACCTGTAGAGGTACCAAGCTACTCAGCGAACAAAAGGGGTTGTGCAGACCCTGAGGACCCTTGAGCTTGGCTAGCAGGGAGGCCTGGAAAGACACAGGTTTCCCCTATCTAGACTTCACTCATCAGCCAACAGGGAGGGAAGGAAGCAGGAGGGAAGAGCTGCTGTGACAGAAAAAGCAAGTATATACAGTCTCCAGACTGTAAAGTGATTACTATTTAGTTTGTGTCACTTCCCATTCTCATTATGTCCTTTGTCAAGAGAATGGATTTATGTGCTGCCATTTTCTGCACTCATTACGGTGTTTGTCAAGTTAATGAATAGTCTGAGGATTCGAATTTCCAATACAGAGGAGTGAATTATGGCACACGAATTAAAATAACTCTTCCTCTTGCCCAGGTTCTTGCTCTATTTCTCATGTGAGGTACCAAGAGTAGTAGCAGGACAAGTTGCACTGAAAAGTCCTGACTAGGTCGGGGAGTGGAAGCTCACACTTCTGTAATATACTAGGCTTTAAACTTCCAGCACCTCATTTTCACAGCAAAGCCAGGACAGAAAATGGCATGAAATTAATTGGTAACACTTTATTATAAGTGACAAATGGTTATTAATTTCTTTGATATTCCTTAGTAAAACATTAATCATGGCAAGCTCTTTTAGACTTAGTGTGACTGTTAAGATGTGATTCTGGAGGAATTCTGGTGTAATTTAGCATTAATTAATGTCCACTTACTGC